>NC_136071.1:355909355-358309355 GCF_964261635.1 Lissotriton helveticus
TTGTGCAGAGACATGGGTTCAGTAAGGACTGTGAGTGCATGGTGAGCAGATTTGCCCCCCACACCATCTGCCTCGCTTTTCAGTCACATTCTAGACAGTTTGCAGCCCTTACCACAAGTGCACTGTGAGGGAGGCATGGCCTGCAGGCAACACAGAGGACAGATAGAGAGAGACAAACGGGTCACTCCCACCAGACAATCCCGCATTGGGTAGCTTCTGAAGAATCAGTGTCTATGCATTGGGAAAACAGGAAAAAATATCCTGAGGAAGGAGATCCGACATATGGCATGCCTCTTCCCTGATCCTTTTAGTACAACCCCAGCCAGTACCCCCTAACTGCATAATAGAGACGAAAAACAATAACCCTAAACAAAAACGGAGTCGCGTGTTAATTGTGAGAACAGCTCTATGCAAGAAGGCAAGGACTGTTATCAATAACAAGGCGAGGGGATGCGAGAGACTTTAGAGTACTGGCAACTAAGCGGCATACTCAACTCCCCTATAATAGTGCAGATCCCAGTTGGTAACTCCCTGCTTAAATAACGCTACACAATGGTCCGGGAGAAAGGTTCTAAAACTATGCAATCTAATAAACTGGAGAAATATATATTCAGGGGCAGTTCGATCAGAGAGGGTGAGGAGCCAGTCGCAGAATCAGTGCAAGAAGACCCTGGAAATCAAGACCCATCTCTTAGAGAGCTGATGCAGGTAGTCAGAAAATCTAGATCAGCCCTGGAACACAAAGTGTACACTATAGCTCTAAATATCAACATCAGGCTTGTCGATTTGTTTTTAATGCCCGCTAGGAAAATGATACGGAAGCCATCAAACATCTTAAAGTGAAGGTCCGCCAACTTACAAGTGCTACCCAGCATATACATGCTAGAGCAGAAGATGCAGAAGAAAGCTCCAAGTGCAATAACATCTGCCTGGGGGGCTTTTTGTAAAAAGGAGAAGGGAAGGGTGCCAAACAATTTACAGAGGATATATAAAAAGGCAAAAGGAAAATGTTACTTACATTGTTATCATATGTTTGCAGCTTGTTGTACTGTAAAGTCACATCCTCTGCACACTTCTGCTTTCTAGTATGGAGATCAGACGTTGCAAGTTGTTTTTGTGCGAAAAAGCCTTTTCGAGCCTCAAGGTGGTATCAGTCTCATTCATTACTCTGCATTACACATGGGCACTAACTCCACTAAAGGATAATGCTACTTACCCAGTATGCATATGTTCTTGGCATTTAGAGCTGTAGAGTCAAATGCTTTAGCATAGATCGGCATCTGGTGTTGGGTCCGGATATTTGCACTTTGTTTTTGTTCAAAGAATTCTTGTAGTCACGAGGTAGGTAACTCCTCCTTTCAGTGTTAGTGCGCATGGGCATCGACTCCATCCTTAGACTGTTTAGCCATAAAAGGTGATGATGGAGTTAGTAAAGTAGTAAAGATAGATGTTCATGTAAATTGTATCTAAGTAAGATATCACTGCAACAGGTAATGGTGCCCGGGGAGGTGGGTGGGCGCATATGACTCTCCAGCTCTATATGCCAAGAACAGATGCATACTGGGTAAGTAGCATTTTCTGTTCGAGGCATGTGAGCTAAAAAGAATATGCTTTAGAAAAGACTATAAAGCAGTTATTTCTGAAGCGGTGGCTAACCTGTAGCTGCTGCAGTGGTTTGAAATAGTGTTTGTAAAACTGCCTGGCCCACACTAGCTTGCTGTTTTGTTAACATCAACACAATAATGTTTTGTGAATGTGTGTGGTGTAAACCATGTTGCAGCTTTGCAGATGTCATCTATGGGTATGTTTCCTAAGAATGCCATAGAAGCCCCTAGTTTTCTTGTAGAGTGCTCTCTAGGGGGAATTGTTAATGTGTATTTAACTTTAATGTAGCATATTTGTGGGTAGTGGATTAACGTGATTGTTGTTATAGTAAACGACAAATTCTTCCACTTTGCTGCGTAGCATGCTCTTGTGGTAGGGCGTCTAGCCTCTTTGATAACATTCATACAGTCTGGCAGAAGATTAAGGTAGCCAAACTCTAGAATTTCAGGTGCCAGATCGCAAGGTTGAGTTGATTGGGATCTGGATGTCTTATCTCTCTATGGTTTCGAGTAAGAAACCTGGAGGAAAGGTGTCGTTTTTGGTGGGGAACTACTGATAGGTCCAACAGAATTGTGAACCAGGGTTGGTGGGCCCATGTGGGAGCAACTAGGATAAGCGTCAGGGAGTGCTGTTTGAGTTTCTGAACCACTAACGGAATGAGTGGGAGAGGTGGACAAGCGTAAGCAAATATCCCTGACCAATTCATCCATAGTGCATTGTCCTTGGACAATGGGTGTGGATGCCTGGACGTGAAGTTTGGGCAATTTGCGTTTAGGTGGGTGGCGAACAGATATTTCTCTGAGAAGCTCCACATTTGGAAGAATGGGAGGAGAACTTGAGGGTGGAGTTCCCATTCCTGGATCTGATGTTGTTGACTTTCTCCGCAGCATCGCACATCAAACGCAAGAGTATCCTTAAGCATTGGAATGTCATCAACGCTGGGATACTAAACTTGGAACGCCCGGTGTTTGCATGTATAAAAAAAAAACATTAGGGACCATCTTGTTAGAGCTGCACTCCCTAGCACCACATGTGCAGGTACACTTCACGATCATTGGGGGATACCACCGTTGACAGGGCATGCCAAATGTGGAAATTGTACTGTGTGTAAATTCACCATTGAATGTAAAGAATTTGTGTTTGGGGAAATCAAATTTTAATTGAAAGAATTTTCTAATTGTAACATCTGCAATGTAATTTATGCAATCATATGCCCCTATTACAAGATCTACATCAGCCAGATCATACAAAAGGCCCGGATCAGGATCTGTTAGCACAGGAGCATGCTACGCTGCAACACACCCAATGCCCCTCTGATTGAACATTTCCAAGCCATGGGCCATACCGAGAACGATATACGCTGGACAATCATAAGCTTCATAAAATTGCCACAACGCGGAGCCATTCTTTCACAACTCTTAAACAAAGAAGAATTCAAATGGATCATGCGCACTGGCAGCATCCACACAGGCTTGAATCGCCTAGAGGACTGGAGAACACTAATATAATGGATTACCAAAGATTCATGTTTCTCCAAGCTCTGATCAATGCTATTGATGCTTCCTAGCGATACAAAAGGGGATGATGGACGGAGCGTTTGAGCAAATCAAACACTCACCCCCAGTCAACTGATCTGGGTTTAATCCATCACCATTCTTTAGCCCACTCAGCCACCCCATTTCAGACATGGCTATATGCAAATCAGTCTGACCCTGTGCCTCATGGGAACAGTCCAGCCCGAACTGCCAAGCCATGTCTTCCATGGACCGGAAACAAGCATCCTGGGACCGGTTTCGGATTCATAATCCTCATCAGCCAGGCTATCTTGAATCCAGTGGCCAAGTGAGCAAGGGACTCACGTCTGAGCATACCCTGCCACACTTAGGGCGAACAAAGCTATACAAAAGGGGATGATGGACGGAGCGTTTGAGCAAATCAAACACTCACCCCCAGTCAACTGATCTGGGTTTAATCCATCACCATTCTTTAGCCCACTCAGCCACCCCATTTCAGACATGGCTATATGCAAATCAGTCTGACCCTGTGCCTCATGGGAACAGTCCAGCCCGAACTGCCAAGCCATGTCTTCCATGGACCGGAAACAAGCATCCTGGGACCGGTTTCGGATTCATAATCCTCATCAGCCAGGCTATCTTGAATCCAGTGGCCAAGTGAGCAAGGGACTCACGTCTGAGCATATCCTGCCACACTTAGGGCGAACAAAGCGATACAAAAGGGGATGATGGACGGAGCGTTTGAGCAAATCAAACACTCACCCCCAGTCAAGTGATCTGGGTTTAATCCATCACCATTCTTTAGCCCACTCAGCCACCCCATTTCAGACATGGCTATATGCAAATCAGTCTGACCCTGTGCCTCATGGGAACAGTCCAGCCCGAACTGCCAAGCCATGTCTTCCATGGACCGGAAACAAGCATCCTGGGACCGGTTTCGGATTCATAATCCTCATCAGCCAGGCTATCTTGAATCCAGTGGCCAAGTGAGCAAGGGACTCACGTCTGAGCATACCCTGCCACACTTAGGGCGAACAAAGCGATACAAAAGGGGATGATGGACGGAGCGTTTGAGCAAATCAAACACTCACCCCCAGTCAACTGATCTGGGTTTAATCCATCACCATTCTTTAGCCCACTCAGCCACCCCATTTCAGACATGGCTATATGCAAATCAGTCTGACCCTGTGCCTCATGGGAACAGTCCAGCCCGAACTGCCAAGCCATGTCTTCCGTGGACCGGAAACAAGCATCCTGGGACCGGTTTCGGATTCATAATCCTCATCAGCCAGGCTATCCAGTGGCCAAGTGAGCAAGGGACTCACGTCTGAGCATACCCTGCCACACTTAGGGCGGGATTCATTATCCTCATCAGCCAGGCTATCTTGAATCCAGTGGCCAAGTGAACAAGGTACTCACGTCTGAGCATACCCTGCCACACTTAGGGCGTGAGTCCCAGGCTCTCCACACCACTGAGTCAAGCTATCCTGGCTGAATGAAGGCTGATAGCCAGAACCCGGTCCTTGGATGCTTGATTCCGGTCTGGGAAAAGACATGGCTTGGTAGTTCGGACTGGACTGTTCCCATGAGGCACAGGGTCAGAGCTGATTTGCATATAGCCAGTGTCTAACCCAGGGTGGTGTGGAGTGCAAAAAAACGATGGATTTAGGCCCAGATCCTTGTACTGGGGTGAATGTATGACATTGTTCTACATTCTGTCCATCAACTGTGTTTTTTGCAATTGATGCTTCCATGCCACTCTCTCCATTCATGACATAGCGTGATCTGCTTGTGTATCGCGTCGCCTTTTATCTCACATTCCTTATTGGCTTTACACTGTGTTTTTATGGCGTATTATACCGCTACTTAAACGCCTAGCCTAGCATAAACATCAATGTCTTTCTATCTCTACTCATTACAAATCGTGATCTGTCTGTTTACTGCATTGCCTTTTGTGTTTCACACTCCTTATTGGTTTTTTATGGTATTTTTGGTGGCATATTAGATCGCTTCTTAAATGTGTAGCCAACAATAAAAGCATATCTCACGTATTCCTTCACATTCTACCCCAATTCACCCTTCCAATATGGGTGCGTCATTAGCTCCTCAATCAGGTCACATCACTGCGCTCCTTACCACTTAATCTTGACCCAGCCCGGCTTCTGTACTTCCCTTCCCGGAGAAGCAGGAGTCAGTATGCTGCACTCTGGCAGCTGATCGGTAAGTCCCCAATCCTTGCTCTCAGACAAGCACTACACAGCATTCATACAGCACCACATCATCTGTTACAGTTGTGTGAACTTTTTCCTGCTTTTTAGAACTCTGTCCATTGACGTATTCGGACCGCGCAATCATCTATATTGCGAGAAATACCAAGCCTACTGCAATCCCCGTAATCGGGTTAATAGGACAATCGCCCTCCTAAATCCCGCAGGAGACGCTCATCCTCCTTTCATGTACTCCAAGATACCTCAAGTAGGTAAGCACCCCTGCTTTCCTTTCGAGCGGCTACACCACAAGAGCCCGCAACTATCTCTTCATCCGCTCTTATTTTATCACCAGGTCCAGCAACTGCTGCTCGTGGTCACTGTACCACTCAGCCACACTTCCTTGCCCCCAGCATTGCATCGTGCTCTCCGGCCTGACACGAGGTATTCCTTCATCATCAGCTATCTTCAAATTCAGCTTTATTAGTCAATAAATCATCCTTCACTCAATAAATCATCCTTCACTAGCTTTCGCTACACGCCTATCAATATGCGGTTCACTCCTGTTCATTTTCACACCACAGCCCAAGCATCTCGCGGCGACAGATACTTTACCTATTCTCTCAGCAATTTGAATTTACCAGCACTACCTCAGCGTAAAGATTACCCCCCCCCGCCCCCCATAGGCTTTGAGCTTACTAAATTCCACAATTTGATTGTCCTTTTTACTTTTAACCATGCATTTCGACTGATTATAGTCCTTGTTTACAGTCTGTCATTATTTCTGCCCCCCCCCACCCATTTTTTCTTTCCCCAATTTGTGTCATTTTCCTCCTCCTTATCTAGTAATTTCAGGCAATTGTTTTCAGGCATCATATCTATAATGTTCTGATGATGATCCTATATCTTTTTGTAAAGACTCAAAACGCCGTCGACAATTTGTGAACCTTATACACCAATATTTTTATGATTTATTATGTGTAAAGGTTACTTTTCTACAAATGTTTGTTGTACTATGATTGCTTCATACAAACAACCACATGCTGCCTGAGCCTTCTCTGTTTCCCCTGTTAAGTGAGTTCATGGATACAGGCTTGTGTCCCACTGTAATTATTTCACATGTTTCGTTTATCTCTTTTATTTGCATATTAAATTGCCCTTGTCCGGCTGGATAACGGCCAAAATATAGTACAGATTGGGTCTATATTTATTTTTCTTCCATTATGTGCTTGCTCTGGGACCACTGTCTCTTAAAATAAGTCGTTGACGACTGAGCAGATCTGCAATTTGGTTGTTTACTCCTGGAAGATGTTCTGCAAGGAGATATATTTTTTGAGGTATGGCCCATCTCCAGATGCTCTGTGCTAGCTGCGAGAGCTGGAGAGAGTGCGTCCCCCCTTGCTTTTGTATGTAGTACATCGCTGTCATGTTGTCTGTGCGAACCAGGACAGCTTGAAGTTGAAAGGCTTTCAATGCTAGAAAAAGTGCTAGCTGTTTGAGATGGTTTATGTGGAGTTGTTTTTGTTGCAGAGTTCACATGCCCTGAATGGTATGTTTTTCCAGATGAGCTCCCCAACCAGTGAGGGATGGGTCTGCTGTTAGCACTATCTGTGGAACCGGATCAACAAATGGCCGCCCCTTGGAAAGGTTTTGTATGTTCCACCACTGCAGAGAGCGATGATTATGGCCATCTACCAACACCAGATCTGATAACTGATCTTGAGCCTGGTTCCACTGGCGTGCTAACCATTCCTGTAGGGGACGCATTTGAAGTCTTGCTTAGGGAACAATTAAAATGCAAAAAGCCATCATTCTGATCAATTGCATGAACACTCGGGCGGGTAATGAGTGTTGAGGCTGAAACTGGGATATTAGAGCTTGCATGTTGCGAATCCTGACTGAGTTGGGGTACGCTAGAGCTTTGCGAGTGTCTATTGTGGCTCCTAGATACAGTTGTGTGTTGGATGGTTGGAGGGGAGAGTTGGTGAGGTTGACAATGAACCCCAAGTCGTGAAGCAGTTGAACTGTCTTTCGAGTGTGGTGTAGGCAGCTTTGTTGTGATCTGGCTTTTATCAGCCAGTCGTCTTGGTAAGGGAAGATATGAATGTGCTGTCTTCTTAGATGAGCTGCGACTACTGCCGGCCACTTGGTGAAAACCCTGGGTGCTGTAGTTACTCCGAATGGGAGAACTTTGAACTGACAATGTTGTCCGTCTACCACAAACTTGAGATATTTTCTGTGAGGAGTGTGAATGGGAATATGGAAATAGGCGTCCTTTAAGTCTAGAGTGGACAGAAAGTCACCTTGCTGAAGTAGTGGGAGCACCTGCTGGAGTGTGACCATGTGAAAGTGGTCCTACTGTATGTACAGATTCAGCTGTCTGAGGTCAAGTATAGGCCTGAGTGAGCCGTTCTTTTTGGGAAGTAAGAAATACAGGGAGTATACCGAGGTCCCTTGAAATATTTTTTGATAATCAAGTTTATTGGCATTTATATGAACCCACACAACTACATTGACAGCGTAATCAGGCACATTACTTCGATAATCTATAACAATAAGGCTGGAGAAAGAGACATGCTTATCGGGTTTCAGGTTTAAAAAGTGTGAGGAGCACAGTACAGGAAACACACCCAGGAATCAGGACAAAGGATTGAACCATTTACCCCACATCTTTCCAAACAATTCAGGGCAACCCCAGGTCTCAAAGAGGGATTCCTCTTGGATCCCACAACAGTCCACCCCCGCCTCTACTTCCGTAAGGTAGGAGGCCTAGCCTGAGACCAAAGCGCTGCAATGTCGAGCTTCGCTGCAGCCAAAGCTGTTCCCAGAAATCGTTTATCAGCCCGAGAGCCGTCCAGGCCATCGAACACGCCTAAAAGCAGACGCACTGGATCATGGGGAATGACCCACCCCAGGGTCTGTGTAAGCTCAAGTTCTACTCCCACCCAGAATGACGTAATGGTGGGGCACTGCCAGACCATATGATAAAAATCAGCCGGAGCGTGGTCACATCTTGCACAAGTCGGGGAGGGTCTCAGTCGGGCTCTGTATAAACGTGCATGGGTTAGATATGCCGTATGTAAATAATAAAGCTGAATCAGGGGCAGTTTAGAGGAGGTTGTCAAGGTCTTGGGAGCCATGAGAGCGTACCGCCAGTCTGCATCCTCCAGGGGGCCCAGCCACTCCTCCCAGCGGGCGAGCAGTGAGTCTAGGGTCGCGGGTCATTATTCACTAGAGCGGTAGATCCGCGACACCCCACCCCTACCCAGATTCCCTATCACCACTTGGGCCTCAAGTGGACTGAATTCAGGGAGGGAGGTGGAAGAAGTAATGTGTGTATGGAGGGGAGGCGCTAGGGGGCGTACAGCGGGATGGCTGCCTAAGGTGTCAGCTCCGCCGGACGGACCTCGGGCAAAAATGAATTTAAGCGCATAGCGGACTTTGTACCTAGCGAAAAGGACAGAAATAGCCGTCAGAAGACCCGTGGAGTGAAAACCGACGGATGAGGTGCCTGCTACACGGCTGAAAGTGCTATAAGAACTGTGGCGAATGAGGAGATGTGGCGCAATTAAAATGGCGGCCGGGACTCGACAGTGAAGCATTACAAAGGTACGGCGGTGCTCATAGTGTAACAGTGCGGGATCTCTGCAGTCTTTCCGCCACAGAATCTGCCCAGATCCTGCTAATAAACTAGAAGAGCGGAGAAGAACCGCATACACAAAGCAGAGAAGTGTCACTAGTATATACCGGACACAGCGCGTACACAGTTGTAAAATGGCGCCCACCATGATGCATGGAGAGACATTATATTGAAGCAAGTAACCGCACGCTGCAGCGGTAGACACCATACCCGGCAACAACATTCATTGGGTGTAAAAAAAACAAAAAAAAAAGCATATTACGCGTGATAACATGTATGTCTGAAATACATGATGTGCAATGTGACCGCGTGTCCTCCCAAGGCAAGTGTATGCAAGAGCGGCTGCACCTATACATGACGGAACTGTACGGCAATTACAAATGGCGATTGGTGCATTATAATGTTCAATGGAGGTAACAGGAGGGCGAAAGGCAGTGACCATCACTATGACAGACCACGGCTTGTAAAGGGCGCCAATATTCCTATGGATTTAACCCAGAAGGCAGGCGGTAACCTTGCTCGCGGAGGACTGAGGTGCTGAACACAGCAGGAAGGCAACGGGAGGCCGACACCACTCTGAGTACCTAGCTAGTGCATGGTGAACTAACAGACACGTGGTACTCTGCTGCATGAGGATCGACTGCGGACTACGAATGGAAGATGCCACGAGTGCACTCCCTGCTGTAGCTATAACGACGGAAGGGACTGAGCTCCATTATAAGTACCTTGAGACTTGGAGATAGCTTCACGACCAATAAGTCACACCACAAACTAGGACACAGGCGTGCACAAAGGAGACGCGCAGCTTGTAAGATCGAACAAACGAAGATTCCACTCATTGGGTAATCAGCATATTGCACGACAGCGATCAGGACTGGGGAGTGCGGCCATCTAACACTGGCACAAATACACAGAACAAAATACTAATAACACCCAAAAACAAAAAACAAAAAAGAAGAACAAAAAATAAAAAAATAAAATAAAAATGGGCAAGCCAGATAAGCAACAGCCAAAGCTGTCGTTTGAAACACGACGACCAAACCGCAATGGCGCGTCGCACTCGGACACAGAAATGGAGGGGGAGACGACCTTGACCAGCGGCATGGAAGCAATTCTGAAGGCCATTCAAGCCAACCTGCAAGATATTAATGGCAAACTCGATCATCTTACTAACAGAGTAGACAACATGGCGCCAAAAATGGATAAATAGGGGGAAAGGTTGGATGCGGCTGAAACCCGCATTTCGGCAGTTGAAGACGAAGCGCACACTAGTACTGGCAAATGCACGTCCATGGAGAAAGTGCTAGAAGTGATCAGAAACAAGGCAGAAGATTTGGAGGCGAGGTCACGGCGGAATAATGTACATATAGCGGGCGTACCAGAAACAACCAACACAGGCCTCATGAAGACCTATGTGGAGGAGATGTGTCGGACGTTATTTGGTGAGGATCACTTGTCATCGATTTTCATAATCGAACGTGCGCATTGATCTCTGGCGCCCAAACCTCCCCCAGGAGCAACCCCCAGACCAATTGTGGCTCGGGTTCTGAACTACCGGGACCGTGATTCTATACTATGGATGGCCCGAGAAAAACAACGAATCACATATCAGGGGAATCAAATAGAATTTTATCCAGATTACACCATGGCAGTACAACAGGCCAGGAAAGAGTTCACTAATGTCAAAAAAAGTTGCGAGCTCTGCAGATCGAGTACGCCATGTTGTACCCAGCACGCCTAAAGATCGTGTGGGAGGGTAAACAAACGATTTGCCCCACACCCAAAGCAGCTCACGACTTCCTCAAGAAGATTACGAGCAAAACCAAAGAAAAACAACGCACCTCTACACAGAACGACTCCGAGTGACGGTCAAGGTGGATAGATAACTTGCTGCACAGTTGGGTAAGACACTGAGAATTAACTGCATTGATTGCATACCACGGTTCCCGTAGACTGCACAACTGGGACATTCTGGTTGGTAAGTGTGAAGCACTATGGTCCTATGAACAGTTGAGATATAAGGACGCAATTGCCACGCTATAGAATAGACATGCAATGCAAGTCCAGTGATTGGATGCAAAATGTGGAAACGAGACAATGATCTGACGGGCCAAGCATGTTGAACCCAGCACTGAACGAACACTATAGATGATAACGTGTCTGCACAGTTTGGGTCACTAATGGCTAGAGGCAATCATAGCCGTGGTCACTTGTCAGATAACCCACATAGTTATCACTGTACTAATATACAATTCAAGTTCGCTTGTCACTGACGGCACATTACAGAGCGACAAGTGTTAAATACTCCAAGGGAATTGATTTTTTGCTACCTGATTACAAGATGCCCTGATTGCTATGTAACTGCCACAGTACTGTATGACGCTAAAGTTCATTTTATATTGTTTCTGTTCTCTTTACTATTATATTGATCAGGAAGAAGCGGTCCGCATAGACCATACTGGTCCGTCCACATCCATTCAGTTGGATGGAGTAGTGTGTCCTCAGCGGACCTCCACATGGGTGCTCCCCATAATGTGTTTAATGGTTCCTACTGTTACTAATGGGGTATGGCTTTGGCAAAATTGGGTTGCTGAAGTGGGAGGTGGGTGGTGGATTGGGAGGGTAGTTTGGATCATGAGACCTGATCACTTGAGACGCGTTGCTGCGACTCCGAGTGACGTCAAGGTGGATAGATAACTTGCTGCACAGTTGGGCAAGACACTGAGAATTAACTGCATTGATTGTATACCACGGTTCCCGTAGACTGCACAACTGGGACATTCTGGTTGGTAAGTGTGAAGCACTATGGTCCTATGAACAGTTGAGATATAAGGATGCAATTGCCACGCTATAGAATAGACATGCAATGCAAGTCCAGTGATTGGATGCAAAATGTGGAAACGAGACAATGATCTGACGGGCCAAGCATGTTGAACCCAGCACTGAACGAACACTATAGATGATAACGTGTCTGCACAGTTTGGGTCACTAATGGCTAGAGGCAATCATAGCCGTGGTCACTTGTCAGATAGTCCACATAGTTATCACTGTACTAATATACAATTCAAGGTCACTTGTCACTGACGGCACATTACAGAGCGACAAGTGTTAAATACTCCAAGGGAATTGATTTTTGCTACCTGATTACAAGATGCCCTGATTGCTATGTAACTGTCACAGTACTGTATGACGCTAAAGTTCATTTTATATTGTTTCTGTTCTCTTTACTATTATATTGATCAGGAAGAAGCGGTCCGCATAGACCATACTGGTCCGTCCACATCCATTCAGTTGGATGGAGTAGTGTGTCCTCAGCGGACCTCCACATGGGTGCTCCCCATAATGTGTTTAATGGTTCCTACTGTTACTAATGGAGTATGGCTTTGGCAAAATTGGGTTGCTGAAGTGGGAGGTGGGTGGTGGGTTGGGAGGGTAGTTTGGATCATGAGACCTGATCACTTGAGACGCGTTGCTGAACTCCACTGGAATTGCGTTGTTATAGGAAAGACTCATGCATTGAACTGTTTCATTGGGAAGGCGAGAGGGATAAAGTTAGGCATGACACAACGAGATACAGTATCAATGATAACTGATGGCTAAATCACAGGTACACGAGGGTAGGACACATTTAAATTTCATAGCATGGAACATACGGGGCTTTGCAAATCTTAAGAAGGTGAGACAAGTGTTCGCATGCTTTGATAGGTGGCAGATAGATATAGTATTGCTACAAGAAACTCACATATATTCTGCCACAAAGTGCAAAATAGGGAAGCGATGGGCTGAAGCCATATATCACTCCACATACTCTACATACTCAAGGGGGGTCACTATATTGGTGAAAAAAGGGGTCGACTTCCGGAAGGACAATCTGGTAGTAGATGACCAAGGTAGATATATTGTTTTAACAGGGAAACTCAGGGGGCAGAAGGTCACCAATGTAAACAAATATGGGCCTAACATAGATGCGCCAGATTTTTATCAAGAGGTGTGGCGGCATTTACACGACGTGCATGATCAAACAGTGATTTGGGGTGGGGACTTGAATCTTACTTTGCATGATACACTAGATAGATCGAGACCCACTGTGGAGCCACATAAAAAAGCAAGATCCAAGGTACAGGACATCATGGATGATCTGACGTTGCATGACATATGGAGGGCGAAACACCCAGGTGCTAGAGAGGCAACGCATTCATCCGCTGCATTTGGCAGTTGGGCGCGTATTGAATATTGGTTGGGTTCAAACAACACTTTGTTGTGGACTGTGAAAATTGAACAAATGCCTAAAACCTTCTCGGACCACAACCCTATATGACTGTCTCTTCAAATGCCGAACTATACTCCACCACCGTACAGGTGGAGATTCAATGCTAAGGCCCTCACTGACTCAGTATATGCAGACACCATTGCCAAGACAATAACTGATTATTTTCACAATAACAAACCCTCCACACAGGATCCATCTCTGATCTGGGAGGCCTTTAAAGCTACTCTGAGAGGAGTCTGTATTAGCACAACTGCGGGAATTCTCAAAGACATTCGCATGCAGCTGACACGGTGCGAAACGAAACTCCACACACTTGAACGCCAATACGAGAGGACTATGGATCAGGCAATTCTGGGGGAATTACGGCAGGCATTAACGGAGCATCAACCCTTTGCGGAGGACGAACTTAAATATGTCCATAAACGTCCTAGGGCCAGAGCTTTTGGGGAGGGTGGAAGAGCTGGGAGACTATTGGCAGCTAAAATATGTGAGGGCCATAAGTCCCCAACTGTATTAAGTATTCGGAATGGAGACGGCAGTAAAAGTGAGGATACTCAGGCAATATTGCAGGGATTTGTCACTACATATGGCGCACTATATCGAGCACAACCCACAGCAACGTCTACAGAAATCTTAGAATATTTAGAAGATGTTGCCATAGTGTGGCTCTCTGATGCCCAGAAGGAATATCTGGCCCAACCGGTCACGGTAGACGAGGTGACTGCGATTATAAAATCGTTACCCAACGGTAAGGCACCGGGCCCAGACGGATTTACAGGGGAGTTTTATAAAACATATGTAGATCTCATTGCCCCTCATTTAGTTGAAATGTACGGGGATGCGTTTGACAAATCAGAATTACCGCCTACCTTACGGGAAGCAATGATGATCGCCCTCTTGAAGCCTGCTAAAGACCCAGAGTTATGTGATTCCTACAGACCCCTGTCTTTAATAAACGTAGATTCCAAAATATTAGCGAAACTATTGGCATGCAGATTACAACCCCTTATGACAAATCTGGTCCTGCCGGACCAATCAGGTTTCATACCCACCAGAGCCACTACACATAACACGAGAACACTTTTTGCACTCTCCCATTACTTAACATCCACAACCAAGGCAGTGGCAGTAATGCTTGATGCGCTAAGGTATTCGATTCTATTGAATGGCCTTATTTAATCACGATATTAAATAGGATGGGGTTCCCCCCTATGTTTATACAATGGATTCAACTACTATACACACGTCCCACAGCACGCATCCAAATTAATGGTTATATTTCTGACCCGATAAACATAGAACAAGGAACGAGACAGGGATGCCCACTATCTCCCTTAATTTTCGCCCTTGCCCTGGAACCGCTGGCGTGTAAGATTCGTCAACATCACAATCACTTCCCCAGCAGACCATTGCACATCTCCCTATATGCGGATGATATGCTGCTTTACTTACGAGACCCCGAACAAAATTTAGACCCTCTCCTTCGTGAATATATTAAATTCGGACGACACTCTGGCCTTCAGATTAATTGTGTAAAGTCCTCCATACTCCCATTGACGGACACCACGCTACCTCATAGTACGGAATTCCCTTTAGAGTGGCAGGAAGATCCCATACGGTACTTAGGAGTATGGTTTCACAGAGATCCTGAACTGGTCATCAGAACGAATTACGGAAAGGTACTGTCGTCACTGGATGATAAGATTGCCAGATGGATACAATGACCACTCTAATTTGCAGACAGGATCGCCATTGTTAAAATGGTAGTGCTCCCTAAACTCTTTTTTTTTTTTTTTGGTATAACAATTTTTATTGCAAAAGGCATAGCATAAACAGCTGGTTAGTGCCTATAACCCTGGGGCTGGCAGCGAGTAGTAATCATAGAAAATACAGAATTGTACACAGCCTGCTTGCCGACATCCCGGAGGTTCGGCGGCGATCACAGATCATGACATAATGCTAAGACCTGGAACACGATCAGAAGACAATAAAGTTAAGCATTTGTTTCGGTTTTTTTCTGTTTTTTCAAACCAACTACAGTCACATAATGCAAACATACAAAAAATAAAAAGAGCAGAGTCATAAATTAGTCACTATTGGTGTAGCAAGTAGGGATCAACATCGCCATGCAGACACATCAGCAATTAACGCAGGAGTCGTCCCACAGGTCCAGCACATGACATAGCTAATTCAGCAGTTGGAGAATCACACAGTTCACCCCTGTATGCGTTCCAGTGGCCCCACTTCCTGTCCCACACCTTAGGGCAACCCCGTATCTTGTACACAGTCTTTTCTGCAACCATGCATCGGTCCATTTCAGCCACCCATCCCACCACCAGAGGTCTGTTGTGGGAGCCCCATTTCATTGCGATGAAGCGTTTAGCCAGCAGGAATCCCAGAGCTGCCCACTGCAGTTCCTGAACATTGAGGTCGGTGGCCTCCCATATATCTAGAATACATGGCCTAGGCGACCGTGGCAGTGGCTTGCCCAAAGAGTCGCCCATCTTCTGGAGAAGACGGCCCCAAAACTGTTGCACCCTCTGGCAGTCCCACAGAATGTGAAAAAAGGTGCCAGGTAAGTGACAGCCTCGAAGGCACAGCGGGTCAGGGCGCCGCCCAATTTTCGCCAAAGTGAGAGCGGACATGTATGCCCTATGCATGACCTTCAACTGGATCAGACGAAACCTATGGCAGATAGCCGCTTGCCTAGGGGACATGAGAGCCGAACGCCAGTCTTCCTCATCTAGGGGGCCTAGGTCCGCCTCCCATTTGGTCCTCAGTGACGGGAAGGAGTTGGGGAGATTATTGCACAGTTTGCGATAGGTGCAGGAGATAGCCTTCTCGGGGAGTGGTTCAGATAACAATCTATCCTCTAGGGGGGAAATGGGAGGGATCGAGGAAAGATCTGGAATGGCGGTCCGGACGGCATGTGAAATTTGCAGATAGCGAAAAAATTCGGTGGAAGCTAGGGAATATTTAGTCTGGAGAGCGCCAAAGGACAGGATGGAGCCCTTGTGAACAAGGTCTCCCACCTCAGAAATCCCTATCATGTCCCACTTGTCAAATCCCTGGGAGAAGCAAAGGGAGCCTAGGCGTTGCGACGACCACAGGGGGGTGGCTGCAGTGAGCGTGCCTGCCCGCCCCAAACTCTTGTTGGCTCTGTGCCACAGCGCAACTGTATGGGCCATAGGGCCGACATACCTGTGTTTCGCGGGTTTACTATAAAGGGCCCCCAGATAGCCCTCCCGACCGGTTTGAATCCTATCAAGGAGGAATGCCGGATTGAGGGGTGAGCTGTGTATCCAGTGGTTAACAGCCACTAACTGTGACACCCAGTAGTAGAGGCGGAGATTGGGCAGGGCAATGCCCCCATCATACCAGCCTTGGAAGAGTTTAGAAAGGGCAATGCGGGCGGCCCCGCCATCCCATAATAGAAGACGAAGTTCACTTTCAACCAAACGAAAATAGGAGTCAGGGATCAGGAAGGGGCAAAACTCCTTTTTAATAACATCCCGATACAGCCCCCAGCTGAGGTTTTCAAACGACTTACCACGAGCCTACTGAGACTGATATGGGCAGGCAAACAAGCGAGGGTGGGACTGAGTGCATTAACACTACCGTACGCCAAAGGTGGAATGGGGGTACCGGATTTTTTTCTCTATTATCTCTGTGCTCTAGCGCAATACGCTACATATTGTTATCACCCGATCCCATACCTGACCCATACAGCAGTAGAGGAGGGCGATGCTTTCCCTATTCCTTTATCCTCTGTTATAACACACGAGCGGCCCCCTTACACGCACAAGACATTAACACGATTGACACCACCACTAAGGCATGGAAAAAACTAGGAATACTGGTGGATAAAATCCCTTTATATGCCCCTGCACTACCATTAAGCCACCACCCTGAGCTTTCAGTTACGAATGAAGAAGTAGGGATGCACCTGCTACAGCAAGTGGGGATAAACACGATGGGTGACCTCTATTGTGATGGGATGTTTAAGACGGCACAAGACCTGTCATTTATTAAAAACCAAACAATGTTATTCCAATTCACCTATCACAGACTACAAGGGGCAATCAAAAAGCTTTACACCAGCTTCCCTGAGGAGCCAAAGCAACTAAACACCCTACAATTAATCATATCTTCTCCGAACACCTCACATTTAGTATCGAGAATGTATACAACAGCACAGAATGAGGTGCGAGTGCAACCTGACAAGGCACGTGAGAGATGAAATAAAGTCCTTGACAATCCACTCACGGATGATGAATGGAACAAGACCTGTGCAATCACCCCTATGCTCACTCCTAATGGCAATCTCCGAATACTACACTTCAAATATTTGCATCAAACATATTATACACCTATGAGATTGTATAAATATGGCTTACGCACTGAGACAAACTGTAAACGATGTGGGGCTGAAAGCGCAGATTTTATACATTTAGCGTGGGATTGTTCGCAAGTACAAGCCTATTGGGTAGACGTGGTGTTGTTGCTGTCAGAAATGGTAGAGACTGATATTAATTGCAATGTACGCACCTGTTTGTTGGGTATATTGGAGAATGTACGGGCTCAGTAACGCAAATTTTGTCTAATTGCCCAACTGTTGGCCAAGAGGAGGGTCTCACTATGTTGAGAAAGCAAAACGGCCAATACTAGGAAAAACTGGATATGCGATATGACCTACTGTCGCGATACTTTGCTCACGTATGAAGAGGAACTACCTGCGAAATCCCGGCCCAAGAATTATTGGCAATATCTTACCAATTATTTGACAGCTCACCCTTCTAATTAATGACATGCTCTAAGCCGAATGTAATCTCTCAATAATTGACGTATAATGAAATGTATGAGTTTTAAAGATGATTTGCTGAACAAAATGGATTGATGAACGCTGTAGTGTAAAGGTCTGTATGATTCACTATGTTTTTTCTTTTTGTATTGTTGGAAACTGCAATAAATAAAATTTAAATTAAAAAATGTGTGTATGGAGGGCATGCCGAAGCTGCAGGTTTGGTAGAACTGGGAGGCATGGAGGGAGTACCGCTGTTGCAACTAAGGAAACTAATATATCCAGTACTGTTTTTCGTTTTGCTTTTCCGACCTTGTAACTCACTAGGTTCAAAAATTCTTTTGAGATGACATAATACCTGTTTGGATATAATGAACTAGTGATGATGTCTGTCTTTATATTTAACCACCTTAGTGAGTATTGTATTATTTATGATGGGTCAATATGTGATGTGTAGTTATATCTTTTTACTATCCCTCACTTTATAATATTGTTAGGCTTCTCATGTAAAGAAGATGTGTTAATCAAATAAGTACACACCTCATGCTGTTGAAATTAACATCACTGAAATTGACTCTATATGGAATGTAAATACTGGCACATGTACAGTAATATGTATGAATTGGTTACTTTAATTATTTAAGAATGTTATACAATGTGAATTATACAGAAATGAAATTCTGAATTGAGATAAAGATAAGTGGAGTTTATTGTAGGACCACACAATGTCTGATTTTCTGATTCCTATCTATTCTACTCTGGTCTCTTTCACTGATTTTTCTTACATTGATTCACTTTCTCTTGATTTACACCAATTTTTACACAGATGTGGTAATTTCACCATGTATCTTAACCACAAATTGTTTCTTGAAGATTGGTTTCGGACTCCTTGGAGAACTTGAGATATTTTAGGGCGATCGTGACTCAGAACCCGTTTTAGGATGGCGGCCGTTTTCAAAATGTAACCAGTCTTCTTTCTAAGTGGTGTTATAGCATACATATAACAAGCATTTGCAATGCAATAGGTCTCGCATTAGGAAAGTTTGAGCTATTGGTATTGTAAATGACAAATTTTTTATTTATGTGTTGGTTGTGAAAATAGCAAAATTAATAGCTTTGTCCTTTACAATGCCAATAGTTTTAACTTTCGCAAATGTGACACCTATAGCATTTGTAATGCAATATGTGTTGTATTTACGTGACTTAGATGTATTGATATTACAAATAAAAAATGTTTTAAATAATTAATACTTAAATAAAAGTTATTGTAATTTATAATGGCAAATGCTTTTGTAAATAACTTTTGTGAAGATTATGTTCATTGTATTTTATTGTGACGAAAATCCAAGAACAGAAGTGAAATTTTAACATATTTTTGTGACATTTGTAATGAAGCTTGAAACATTGAGAGAACATATTTGAACCAGTTGTTGTTGAATGGTTGCACAGATTGATGCTGTGGTGGCGCTGACTGATGTGATGGCGACGAGTGATGCTGTGGCGTTCAGTGATGCTGTGGTAGCGCATAGTGATGTGGTGGTGCCCCTGAGTGATGCTGTGGTGGTGCTGAGTGATGCTATAGTGATGCGATAGATATATAGAATGAGGGCGATAGATAGAGGGAGGGTGACAGATATATAGAGTGAGGGCGATAGATATATAGAGTGTTATGTGGCACTGAGTGGTATTTGGAGTGTATGTTCCATTGCAGAGTGTGTGAGGGTGCGCAGGGTGTGAGGGTGCGCAGGGTGTGAGGGTGCGCAGGGTGTGAGGGTGCGCAGAGTGTGAGGGTGCGCAGGGTGTGTGAGGGTGTGCAGTGTGTGTGAGGGTGTGCAGTGTGTGTGAGGGTGTGCATTGTGTGTGAGGGTGCAGTGTGTGTGATGGTGCAGTGCAGTGTGTGAGGGTGCAGAGTGTGTGATGCAGTGTGTGCAGTGTGTGTGAGGGTGCAGTGTGTGCAGTGTGTGTGAGGGTGCAGTGTGTGCAGTGTGTGTGAGGGTGCAGAGTGTGAGGGTGTGGTGTGTGCAGTGTGTGTGAGGGTGCAGTGTGTGTGTGTGTGTGAGGGTGCAGTGTGTGAGGGTGCAGTGTGTGCAGTGTGTGAGGGTGCAGAGTGGGCAGTGTGTGTGAGGGTGAAGTGTGTGTGAGGGTGCAGTGTGTGCATTGTGTTTGAGGGTGCAGTGTGTGTGGGTGCAGTGTGTGTGAGGGTGCAGTGTGTGCAAGGGTGCAGTGTGTGCAGTGTGTGTGAGGGTGCAGTGTGTGTGAGGGTGCAGTGTGTGTGAGGGTGCAGTGTGTGCAGTGTGTGTGAGGGTGCAGTGTGTGCAGTGTGTGTGAGGGTGCAAAAAAATGAGGAAGGGGTATAGAGAAATGAAAAGAAGGAGGGTGAAAGAGAGGGGAGCTATGACAGAAGAGAATAAAGGATCTAAGAGGTGTGAAGACGAAAAAGGAGATGAAAGAGAAAGAGGGAGGAAAGAGTGGGGCTGTGGACGGTGGGAGAGATAAAAGCCATAAGGAGAAACAAGTAAAAGTTAGGGGCTTGTACTGAAATTAGAGAAAGAACTAGGCGAGAATGGAGACAGCGAAATGGCGGCACAAGAGAGTGGGGGTATAATCGAGTAGAGATCGGTGAAATAAAGTCTGACAGAAGAGAGCGTGTGTGCTTGTATTTTACAGCAAAAGTAAGAAACATGATATCAGAAAAGCGAAAAGACGAACGAGATGGGAAGATACAAAATTGACTCGGCATCAGAGCAAGAATGCCTTTTACCCCTCTCCGAATTGTTGCTGCAGTTTGAGCAGCCAAGACACAAAGCGCTTAACAAGAGACCCTTCCTCCAGTCTTCCTGCGCTTATCTTATAGTACCTGTATGGACCTATTAGTAAAGCACTCTGGCCTGTAATGCATATTCACAGTAGAGACCCATAGCTGGTCTTTACCATCACTTCCCTCCTCCATGTCCCAAAATCACATGCAATGTGGAAACAATATATGTCATAGCAATTTTAAAACATTAATGCATTTCTAAAGTCCTAGACCCAGTCAGGCTTTACTTAATGCAGCAACTTATTTTAAAAAAATGCAATAACTACAGCATGAGAAAACCTTGTTGGCTTGTACAGTAATGCACGATATGGGCCCACTTTATTTGTGAAAAAATCTACCCTTCTCACCATGGTTAACAACATTTTGTGATATTTACAATGAGCTGGTCTTCTTAAATTAAGGAGGTTCTGCCCTATATCAGAAATGCATGCATTAGCTGAAGGACTGTGGGTCAGTCACACACCGCTTGGATTGCAACAAACCACCATTTATTCAAACCAACGCAGGAGCTGTTTTTTTTCTCTTTGTTGCCAATGTTTGTTCCTCTTTGTGGTGTTATCTTAAATGGATATCAATATTTGTCACGTGTCTAAATCGAAGGTCCTAGGTCCGTCGTCACGTTACAAAACAAGGAAGATGTTCGTGAACCATAAGCCATTTGAGGCGTTTGGGTGGACAGCGCTAAATCAAGCTGACATACTTGAGGGAAGTAATAAATATCCTGTTGACGGCCGTGACGAAGACTGTATCCTAGGAGAAAGACCGTTTTAAGGAGCACTTTTTTTTCCATTTCAGCCAAATGTTTCCGCTTTCAAAATCCATTGATTGGTTATTTTTATGGGGTAGGAGGGCGTACTAGTTGACTGTAAATGTTTGTTTTCTCGTCACATTAGGGCTCTACCTGCCTCGACGTGTACTTCACACCAGAAGTACCAGAAATACAACAACAGTCAAGATTAAGATCTCATCTGGGCACACTCCTTCACAGTGCACATGTTACTGCGAGGTCAACTGCTTTTGATGCATCATGGCACAATTAAAACAATTTTGTTAGTTGTTACTATGAAATAAAACAGGTTCTTAACGCAAGCACCATCATTATCATGTTTTAAAAACGGTAACACGAGTTATTAAGCAACAGCGATCTCAAATTTATTGAAACGGACAAAAAAAAGACATATACAGAAATTGAAACGCATATAGCTTCCTGTATTTACCCTCTCTTAAAAGCAGCATCACCCTCATGTCAACCTCTCAAAGGTACAGTGTGTTTCAAAGTAACACATTGGAACATGTCACCTAGCGGCAAAGACCCCACAACCCCAAGGAATAGGCTATAAGACGGAACGCTGCATTATAAAATCAGTCGCCATGGAAACTGTACGGAGGTTGCCAAACTCCTCACAACCACCTAGATTCAGGTCACTGTGTTGCTATGTAAGAAAGGAACATTTGCTACAGCTGAAAAATAATCCAGTTCTAAAACGACTAACAGCAGCGACTGCCAACATCAGAATAAACAAGTGGGAGTTGTGTGAGCACATGCGCGGCTGACGTCAGGGACGCGGCTGACGTCAGCGGCGCGGCCGCCTGGGCTTGGAGGCTGCTGGAGCGCGAGACGGGCGAGCGGGCAAAGAGTTGGTGGCGGAGCAAGGAGTTGTGCGGGGGGCACGCGGGCAGCCGAGAGGGAGCCGGAGCCTCAGGAAGACGCGCGGGTGGAACGACGGGCCACAGTGGCGCCTCCCATGGCACGGGCGCGAGCTGCAATACTCGGGACTGGACTTGAGAGACCTACACAGGTAAGGAGAGCTGCGCAGATCTGGGTGCTGTGGGGCGGTGGGGTGGGTGAGCCCTTCTCAATTGTGCTGGTGTGCTGTGCTAGCGGAGGGGATCACTTCGGGGGGGGTCTGTATGTGCCTGTCTGTGTGTCCATATCCATTGTGTGTGTGTATGTGTGTGTGTGTGTGTGTGTGTTTGTGTGTGAAGAGCCTGCTGGAATCAGAGCGCGTGTTCACGCGCGCGACCTGATCCGATTCCGGCAGGCTGCGTGCCAGTCTCTTGTCCTCTCCTCTTTAGTCCTTGAAAGCAGAAACGATCACTATAGGCTCGCTTTGCGACAGCAGGGCTTCGCCCTGCAATCGCAGGCGCGAGACCTAAAAAGGACACGTAAAGATGGCGCCCTTGCTAGACGCCGATCCACAGACGCGTCCCGTGAATGTTATTCACCAAGACGCCTCGGCATTTAGCGCCAAGACGCCTTGGCATTCGAGCGCTTTATAAGTACTTCAGTGAGTCAGTCAGTCAGTCTCACCGGTAAGCGCATTGCCCTGCATGTCACGGGTGTTCTAATTGGCGACACTCTACTTGATTTATATATTAGTTTTGAATACTGGCCCTTACGTAATTATCGAGTGCAATACGTTTGATGTTAGAGCGCTTTGATACTTAAGTCTGAAACTTACTGTATGCGCGCAATTTAATTCAAAGTATGATCTAGCACTGTCAAGCTTACCTGTACGATAATTTGACAAAATGTTTAGTATTCTCGAGTGGTTTTGAGGTCACCCTACACAGATAAACATGCCGGGTGGATTTTTTATTGTCAGAGGCCATTGAAATTTGAGCCTGAACTACATTGTACGTTCTTGGTTTTATTCAGCGGAAGGTCTAAAAATATCTTACATTTTCTGGTATAAGAGCGCTACAATTAGGGTAGTATACTTGATTTGTTTTACTTTATTGATCAGAGGTTACAGGACTTATTGCACGGAGATATATGAAGACTTTTTATTCAGAGTGTGATCAATATGGATAATTAGGAGTGGTCCTGCTTGTTAATATAGCCTAGAGATGATTTGGAACACGACTATAAGGGTCTATTCCCTTTTTCTTTTTATCTTTGACAGATCCACCCTCGTTTGAAATATTGACACGATAATTTTAAGAGAAATTACTCAGCATCCTTTATAACGATCCAATACAAGTAAGTCTGTTATAATTCAAATTTGCGTTATTAGGATGAGTTTATTGCGAGAAATTGTTTTCTTTAATTACGATTGGTTTTGCTTCGCAGAACCGTGACGATTTGGGTAATTTGCGTTTACTGGTCTTAATACTTATTCTTGGTTTGAGTGTTTACACTGATTCAATTAGGCGAGTGTTTTTTAAAGTAATGATCTTTCTCTTCCCCCTCCTTTTTTGTTTGACATGCATTTATTGCATGTGTTAGTTGCACTCCTCTCCCTTCTTTTTGATATCATTTTCTTCTTGGTGGTTGCTATGGTGTTTTTTGTGCTTTTTTGTCACACGAAGATAGAATAACTTAATGAATCATCTGCTTATCTCCATCTTCCTTTATGTTTCACTATTGGTGATTCGGATCCTATCACTGGTGGTTGTGCCTATTCTCAATACGGAAATTGGATTTTTTGAATTAGGTTTTGGCTTATTTATTGTTTAACGTGACTCTTATGCAGTTTATGTTTCAATATACTGACTATGTATACAGTAACATTCTAGCCCTGATGAAGTCTGTGGTTGTTACCACGAGAGACGAAACACGTGTTGGCTAGGCTCGAGTGTGAAGATCATCACTGAATAAGAAAAATAAATGAAGAGCATGAGACGATCGTGTGGATTTTGATTTATCATAAACGTTTATTGTTGTGTAATTTAGCTCAGGATATATTAGAGTGTTTTTGTGTATAGTAGTGAAAATCTTTTCACGCTATTTGGTTAATGGTAGATGGCCATTAGATTATCCTTTGAGCTTGGAGACTATAATTTACTATACTAATTGCCACTCTGCGCATTCATCACCCAGCCATCTGTTTGCGAGTATTTTAAATGAGTTTACCTTCCTGAATAAGATAATTTGCCTAAAATTTATATTCATCAGCCAAATTTTGCATGATTTTTTCTAGCTCATCGTAATGATCCCTGTCATAACGAGCTAGCAGCGCTTTGGCAATGCACCAGCTGTTTGTTGCGTGTGAAGCCAGTCTTTTGCCTGAGGCTTCAATAAGCTTGGACTCCTTGTCAGAAGGAGCGGTCTCTTCTGTGGCTTGTGACTGAGCCTCTTGCGTGCGTTGGAGACTACAAGAGAGTCTAAGGGCCGCTGACCTTTAATATAAATAGGATCGGTAGGAGCTAATTTGTATTTTTTTTATCCACTCTAGTTGTGATTATTCTTGCCCTTACAGGATCTTTAAATACCTCGTCCGTGTGTTTTAACATGCCTTTAAGCATTGGCACGGTATAAGTAGTTCTTTGTGAGGAAGTAAGTGTCTCAAAGAGGAAATCCTCTTCTAAAGGCTCTTTATGAATAATAATCCACATTGGAAGCTCTACTCCATGATAATGAGCAGCCCTGTGAAGGAGCTCGACATAGCCAATGTTGTCATCATGTGGGGCGGGTCTGGAGGGATACAAATCAGGGTCATTATCTGTATTTGGATCTGTGTGGTAATCCTCCCAAGGGTCAGTGTCTTGTGGTGCATCCTGATCCTCATCCCCATCCCCTTCATCCTGTGGGTCAGGTGTAAGTGGTGTTGAAGGTGAATTTAATGGTGTGATAATCAAGTTAGGATTAGGAGGAGGAGAAGGAGGTGGAATATAAGAAGGAGAAGGGTTAGTACCCACATGTTTCTTCTTAAGAGGGATATGATAGTCCTCTGGTAGGTCAATGTTCCGTTTTTTGGAGGGTTGCCTGAATATGTGCTATTTTAGGGTTTATCACGAGCTTTTTCTGTTTCGGGTCCAAAGTTGGCTCATCCAACAGAGGCTCTTTGGAGAGAGTGTCTTTCTCTATAAGTGGTGATTTCAGCACCGAAGGTTTCGGCTCGAGCATTTGAGCGTCGAAGGTTTAGGATCCGAGTTTTTGGCCTTGGAGGGTTTCGGCTCAGAGTGTTTGGCCTTGGAAGGTTTCGGGTCTGAGCCTTTCTGTGTCGAAGGTGGAATCTTCAGTCCCGAAGATATGTTGACCAATCGATGCTTGGTCTTATGTCTTGGTGCAAAAGGTGTCGGTTCAGCATCAGAGTGGGGCTGGCTCGAGCCAAGATGCTTCTCTTTTTGTTTCGGAGCCGGGCCAGAGGGCGGGCATCGGAAACTTTTAGTTGGTGCCGACCTGACCCAGTGGGTGAAGGAGGGACGGAGCCTTTGTCTCCTGCTGAATGGGCACAGGGGGATCTGTACTCACTGTACGCTGACCCGCAGTGATGTCTTCTTCTTCCATGTCGGAGTCGGCCTCAGACACAGAGATCTGCTCTTCTTCCTCTGGCCCTTGAGCTGGGTTTGAGTATCGGAATCTTCACCGAAGATGTCCGGAACAGAGTCGCTCTGATGTTGCATCTCGGGGCGTCGAGCCCGATGATCACAAAGTGGCTTTTTCGCTCGGAATGATCGACACGCGCCGCAGTCCTTCTTGTCATGTTCTGGGGACAAGCAGAGGTTGCAAACTTCGTGCAAGTCGGTGCATGGAAATTTAGCCCGACACCCGTGACATAGCTTGAATGGAGTCAGTTCCATTGACTGCTAACGCAGTCGGCACAGGTAGGCCCGATGGACTGCCTCGAGTTTTCCGATAGAAAGTTTTCCAAAGTGAGACGATGTGTGTCAAATGAGGAACCATGATCGATAACAATACCGTAGAAAGATTATTTTTTTGCACCACGGATGAGCCAAGTATATAAGTAGTGATGAGTGAAAATATGGTGACCATGCAAACGATGTATAATGAACATTACTGTTCCAGAGATGTGCAACAAGACACTGACTCTGGAGAAGCAAGCAGGCACCTGTAAATCTACAGCACTACAAGCTACGAACAGATTTTTACAGGGTAACATTTTCCATTCATAGCATGTGGCTGTTGATAACCATGCTCTGTATAGACTATAAAGCAGTACTCCCCAAAGGGTTGCCAGTCAGTGAATAATGCAGATGTCTGAAACAAAGTTCGTAGTTAAGTTTGGTCAACCAGCTTGTTCACAGGTGAGAAAATCCACATAGAAATGCTTTGTAAACATGAGTGAAGTTGGCCATGTAGCTGCTTTAGATACAAGACACAAAGGTGGAAATGCCAAATTACGAATGCACATCTAGATCATAACCGGAAAGTTGAAATATCTCCTTTTAGTATACTGTGGTGCTCTCCAAGCAACAAAGTCTCCTTCCATCAAGAGAGACAAACAACTCCGCAGGCAAATGCCTCTGTGGAATATACAAATGAATTGCACAATTGATTGCCGAGGAACACTAAATTATAAGTCTAAACTGTAAAATGGGCATTCACCCATACAGTAATCAAAGGAAGTCCATTTAGATATATATATTTTTCTTATTCTTCTGAGTGGGTCATGTACAAAAGAAAGGAATAGCAGCCGACACGTGTTTCGTCCAAAGGAATTTTTCAAGGCTGCGAACAATTGGACATAATTAACAATCTAACATATTAAATATCTATGTACAAATAAAAATAGAAGCACATGAAGTTATTTTCAGACACAGACACTTACCCACTATAGACAAGCATACAGGAAAGCACCAGCACCAATCCACCAGAATGTGAAACAATGAGACAGAGATGACCATTGTGATCAACATACGACAAAACCACCAATTTCATGCTCCAGTACAAGATACCATAGGCAAATGTGATAAGATGATCCCAGAAATAATTAACCTGGTGAGCCGTTATCTACAGGCACAACGTGAAGGAGGTTTGGCTAATCATGGGTGGGCATGCAAGAACTCAGAATTTGCCTATGGTATCTTGTCTATAGCGAGTAAGTGTCCGCGTCTGTGAATACCTTAATGTGCTGCTATTTTTATGTGTACATAGATATTTAATATGTTGTTAGATTGTTAATTATGTCCAATTGTTCGCAGCCTTGAAAAAGTCCTTCGGAAGAAACACTTGTCGGCTGCCATTTCTGTCTTTTGATCATGAACTACTGAGCAGAATAAAGAAAAAGAAATATCTAAATGGACTTCTTTTGATTACTGTATGGGTGAATGCCCATTTTACAGTTTGGACTTATAATTTAGTGTGCCTCTGCAATTGTGCAATTCATTTGTATACTCCACAGAGGCATTTGCCTGTGGAGTTGTTTGTCTCTCTTGGTGGAAGGAGACTTTGTTGCTTGGAGAGCACCACAGTATACTAAAAGTAGACATTGCAACTTTCCGGTTATGATATGATTTAGATGTGCATTCGCAATTTGGCATTTCCACTTTTGTGTCTTGTGTGAAACGACTTTATTTTGTCCTTGCCAGGTTTGCACTCTATTTGGATTTCCGGTCTCATGATATTTGTACTTGATTTGATATATTAAGGTGTATGTGGATACTAGAATTGTACTAACTATTCAGATTACAGTTGCCATTTGATACAACAATGTCAACTTTTGATGCCAATAGGGACAACCTCTTAGAGGAACTATTTCAAACAAATGCCAGTGCCAAATCCCAAACCAGTACAGGGCCCAAACTAGAGGTGCTCAAGATGAAGTTTGTTAGGATAGAACGCCTTAAAAAACAAGAGCTTTCCAGGTGGTGAGGTGCTACCATCCGACAAAAGTACTTGGATAACAAACAAATATCCAGGGGTGTGAGGATGGTTATTTTTCCCTCATTTGACGACTTGGGTTGCAAATTGCTGAAGGAATGGGAACATCTGATTACAGCATCATCATATGGCATGATAATTATTTTAATAAGAGATGCCAGTATCAAAAGAGATAAATTACTAACAGAAATTAGGATCACAAAGGAGGAAATTAAAACATGAATTTACCTGAGGTAGTGGATAACTATAAAATCCTTAAAGATGTACTATACAACCATCAACTTTATATCAAAGATAAAAAGATGCGCAAACTAAGGCGCGATGACAATGACTACAAAAATGGCAGGGTCTCTACCTATATAAACATCATACATATGCAGGTTGCACTCCTTAGTTTTCACTATTTTTCACTTAATTTGACCTCAAAGTTCATCTTTGCGTGCTTAACACTGGTGACGTGCCTATCACAAACTGCACGTTTAATACTAAACCAACATCTAATTGGGGCGAATCCAGTGGCACAGCCAATTCTGCCTTTGCAATTATTTTCTTTTTGTTACTTTCCATGATACTCCCATGTACTGTGTTAGTTATCCACTCTTTCTTTTCTTAACACCAATTTTGACATTAAAAGTGGTTTAAGGCAACGGTTTAGATGTACCCCCAACTTATCATCCGACAATGGCATTGAAGTTTTCTACCAGAAGGTAACAAATGAATTATACAGACTTGAGGATGATTTTTATGCATAGCGCACTAATGTGAAACATAATATCAGTAGAGGGGAGAGATTGGCGCTACACAGACTATCGAACAACAATGAGATAGTTCTCAAAGAGGCTGATAAAAGGGGGGAATGTGGTGGTCATGAGGAGAGGAGACTATATACAGGAGATAGACCGGCAACTGACGGACATCTCAGCACATGAGACAGAGACACACAATCCCTTAAGCAACATCACTGGCCTTGTAGAGAAAAGGTTAACATTTTGGAAAGAACAGGGCTTACTGACAGATGCAGAATGCAGGTATCTCTTTAATACTACCCCCACATCACCATGCATATACTTACTGCAAAAAGTACACAAAGGGGATGCATTTCCACCTGGTAGGTCTATCATTTCTGGAACTGGGTCCCCAACTGAGAAGCTATCAGAATATATCGATCTATTCCTGCAACCATTGGTACTTAACTTGCTGTCATACCTCAGGGATACTAAGGATTTACTGGGGAAAGTGGAGGACTTTAAATAGACAGAGGGGCATCTCTTAGTTACACTAGATGTCAGTGCATTATATACGTGCATTCCCAAACAGAAGGGCCTGGATGCAATCCAACACTTTTTGGACACTTGAAGTGCGACTCTAAGTGAACACAACACCGTGCTTATTGATCTGATCACCCTAGATTTAGATAACAACTGCTTTTTGCACAACGGATGGTGGTTCCGACAAATATAAGGGGTGACCATGGGTGCTACATTTTCCCCGTCTTTTGCTAACCTGTATATGAGGATGTACGAGAAAGTTCATGTGTGGTCATTGTCTCGGGCTATTTTTACCGAACACATTATATTTTGGGTACGGTATATAGACAACGTCTTGATGTTCTGGTCAGGGAATTCTGCAACTCTGAGTGACTTTGTTCTGTTTTCGAACAAGAACGATTTCAATATAAGGTTCACATATCAATCTAGTAATAAGAGCATAGACTACCTAGACCTATCCTGTATGTGGAGGGACAGCAGATTAGATCTAAACTATTCAGAACACAAACAGCTTGCAATTCGGTGCTGCACACTTCTAGCACCCACCCGCAGACACAAGTTACGGCCATCCCCTATTGGGAAATGATCCAGGTTCGGCGTAATTGTAGTTCAGATGCTATTTTTGATGTGGAACTCAACAATCTGGAAAAGAGATTTCTGAATAGAGGCTATACTAAACAGACCCTTGAGCAAACCAAGAGTAAGATTAGGAAGGCACAATGTTCTGATCTACTCCACAACAGAACTAAGAAAAACAAGTCCAACACTATTTATGAGAAACGCAGACCTGCCATTGTCATTCCATTTAGTGCAGCCAGTAGTGATCTATATAAGATCATGACAAGACATTGTCATATGCTCAAAAATGGACTGTACACTCAGTAAGGACATCACGACCAAACCTAACGTCATACACATCAGGGGAAGAAGATCAGACAAACTCTGTCTCACAGTTACCTTAGACCCAATGTTGGTAATACCTGGTAGTCCACACTACCTGTGGGTTTTCACAAGTGTTAGCAGATGTAGTGTTTGTTGTTTAGCCACGAACAAAGTGACGGAGTTTCAATACAACACCCGCAATATGTACAAGGTTACAAAGTTCATCAATTACAATTCTAAGTATGTTGTTTATTGCATTGTGTGCACCTGCGGTCTAATCTATGTAGGTAGCACTATAAGACCTTTGAAGGAACATATACAGGAGCATGTGCGTGCAATTAAAAACAAGAATCTTGATTATCCTCTAGCCGTGCATTATAATAATGTGCATGGGGTGGAAAGACGATTGAAAATCACCTTTCATGGCATCGACATGTTGAGCACGTCAGGTAGAGGAGGGGACCAAAACGCTACTACTTAAAGGCAATCGGAAAGTAGGTGGCTTATCAGATTGAGGGCTGTGAATATGGGACTCAACACGGATAGGCAACTATATACTTTCCTACATTAAGATAAATGTTTATTCCTTGTCGTTGCACTCGCATGTTCCTGTTGCCCATATGCTTAATATGAGAAACATGGTCAGTAATGGTGTATTCAAAACAAGCTACATCCTGTGGATATTAGATCTTCCTGGGTCAAGACATCATTGCTCACCAAAAAAGTCTTTTCAGATTATGATCGCTGGAGCAAAAGAAGAAACGAAAAAACTAACAATTGACCTTTGTAATGAACGTACAATTCTATGCACTTTTAATTGTTTTACTTTGCGACAACCACACTGGGACATGCCCAGGGATCACTATTGGCTCTCTTTCAAACCACGATGCATGACACAAGGGGTGTGGTATGCTTTAGACGGCTTCTTACACTTCACACCATCGCGACTATGACCTGTTGCTAATCCTAACTGGTCTTGCGCAATTTACATTATAGTTCAGTTTCCCTTGACATAACACTGGCGAGATTCAGTGGATGCCTAGGGAAACGATTCTGCATGCCAATATATTATATTCTTTTGCCAAGCACAATCGCAAGATATTATAGTTATTCAAAATTCACATGCTTTTCAGGTTCAATATATACACTTTCTGCTAGTACATTTTAATTGTAATATCTTTGGGTTTTTTCCCCATGCGTGTGTACATAACCTTGGTATCTTTTATATTTTTAGTGCCATCCTCAGTGGTAACCTACCATGATTGGCACACAGTACATTTCCAACATGGCGCCCACAAAAACGGAAGCTTGCCGGTGATTAATGATTTGGTCCGTAGTCTATTTTCATTGACCATGCTCTAGCTCGGAGTTTAAACACGGGTTGAATACAGCGTCCGGAGAACTCGGACAGTTGGATATACACACAGGCTTTCCGTTCTGTTGGGCGAGTTCTTTTTAACGATCATAAGAAGCACCTTTGTATTAACATATTTTCAGTGATCCTTGCCTAATCGTAATTTCTATTACACATTGTTGCAGGCGTATCAGGGCCGTTGCATGAGTGGTCCACCAATAACTATACGGTGGGTCATACGGTCCTTCTATTTCTGGATTCAGGACTCTTACCAGTTTCCATTTTTGTAAAACTCAAAGAAGGTCAGTACAGTTGCTAGCTTAACAAATAAATGTCAAGCTGCTAGATGTAGACTAGCGTTAATTTACCTTTTCATGTGTTTTCCTCCCCACATTTCCTTTTCGCTGGACTATGGTTACGTAGATTTGGGTAGCACCGTTCTCTAGGTGCTTAGAACACTCTTTTTCTGACAAACTTCGCTATCAAACGGATATTACATTGAGAATCCCCATAGGTCAGTTTGACAGGTCTTTTAATATGGGATTGTTCTGGTCTAGTTTTGGTGGATTGTTGATTTGAATAACATTTCACGGACGGAAAGCTTACATATTGTTTCCTTCTTACCAGGAAGGTACAATCTTTGCTTGAGTTTATTGGAACCTCAGATGGTGCTCCATATTCACGTGCTTGCACCTATTGCACTAACTATATTTGCAGGTTAGTCCTGTTTGGTTGATAACTAAAAGGAGGTGGGCTGGTCTAATACTGCCCACTCAGTGGGCACAAGAGTGCTCAACCTGGTGAAGCAGACCCAGGACTGTGATATGCATACCGCTGGCCTGGTCGACAACGTCCGGACCCTCCAAGAACAACTCCACCAAGCGCAACTCAAAGCAGGGGACCTAGAGAACAGAGCCCGACGTGGACACCTCCGAATACGAGATCTGGAAGAGGGAGCGGCAGGCCCTGACCTGGACGCCTTCCTTGAGGGGCTCTTCGCGGACATCCTGAATCCTCAAACTTTCAAAATCAAACTGGATCATGCCCACCGGATGGGTGGACTGACGACGGGCGAAAGGAGACGTCCGCGTGATGTATAGATCCCCATCCTGACAGCGGAGTCCGAGCACTATGTCTGACGCCCGGTGGAGCTGCTCTGTTCAGCTATTGATGAGATCGACCTTGGTTCATCCCCTGACCGTCACCTACCTAGCCAGATTTTTTTTTCTCCCCATCTCCCTGTCTTGCCCACCCCCCATCGTATTTCTGTGACTGCCTTTTCCTTGACTCCTATCTATCTGTTCTTATTCAGCATTCTTTCTTTCTTTGTCTACTTCCTTGCTCCTATCCCCTCACACCTGAATCTTTCCCCTTGCCCGCCTCACCGCCTAGCCCCCTGTCCTTTTGTGCCCTTTGACTAAGCACTCCTTCTCCCCTTTTTGGGGAAAGATCCAAGATATATACGCTGGAGTCTGAGCATACCCGCTGAAAGAGGATCCAGTAAAGTAGGCCTTGGAGTTTCAGAGACCCCTCTGAGAGAGTCCACTGCGCTTAGGGAGCCTCTTGCAACTGAGATGGGGAAATTATTCCACTCCCCTTGGGTTCACAGCTTACTGGACTTTGGGCGCAGCTTTGACTCGCCTACCGGTTTGTGTCCCTGTCACCCTCCCTCTCCTCTTGCCTTGCCTCTAATCCTCCCCTCCTCTTTCCCTCCTCCACTCTCTGTCTACTTTCCCTGCTCCTACCACACCATTCCCCGGAATATCTCCCCTTGCCTGCCTTCGCCACCTAGCCCCCCTGTCCTTTTGTGCCCTTTGACTATGCACTCCTTCTCCCCTTTTTGGGAAAAGATCCAAGTTATATACGCTGGAGTCTCAGAATACCCGCTGAGAGAGTCCACAGCGCCAAGGGAGACACTCACAATTGAGCAGAGGGATAACATCCTGTACGGTTGTCATATGGAAATGTTCCAAGATCATGTATATGTTGAGGGGCCAGAGGTCGAGTACTGGTCTGAGAGAGCAGTCGTTTTTAGGAACTAGAAACTATAGAGACTAAAACCATTTGCCCTGGGGTTATAAAGGCACTGGACCTATAGCCATTTTGGGAAGAAAAGCATGCACATCATCCTGAAGGTAGGCAGAGATACTCCACTATAAAGGTGTGGAATATTTGGTCGGGTTGAGGGAAGCTGTAGGAAGCTGGCTTTGAACATCGTATCACTAGGTGGTAATACCGGGTAGAGTGCAGGGGTTCCCCAAAAGTGTACATGGCTCAATGCAAAACCCAAAGTCCTCTATTAGTGGTAGTGTGGGCGAGCCGCTTTAGACCGAACACAGAGGAGTGTAAGACATATATTGCACACACATGATCAATAAAAAAACGCACGACTCAAGGAGATCCAGGCCAATCTTATAAAATAATAGTTTGTTTGTACTTCATTTTAAGACGTACGTTTTCAATAAAAAGCCAGCAAGGGCCAGGTGTCCAGTAGGTACCAAAACTGAACAACCAGCGGCACAGGGGCGGCCAGGTGCAGAGGTCAAAATCGGAGTTTAACCCAATGCTTTCCAAAGGAGATAGGCGGTGCCTGGAACCACACTGCTTGCAAGTAAGTAAATCAATTGCATGGGGCCAAGCTTCGGGAGTTAGCACAAGCACAGGGGAGGGCACAAAGCAGCACCAAACATACACCACCAGCGGCACAGAGGCGCCGGGAGCAGGGTGCAAATTCGACATTGGGTGCTCAATGCTTTTCAATGAGGATTTTCTTGAGGGCAAAGAGGCTGCAGCCGTGACACCGGAGGTTGAAGGAGGAAGACCAATGGCAGCCGAGGTAGGTTGGGATGTGGGGGGGTTGTAGGAGCCCCATTGGTTCAGCTCACCAAGGCTAAGAGGCTTCGGTGCAGGGATGCCTTTGAACGTAGGAATCTTCTTACTGGAGATGGTCACGGTCAAGGGGAGCCTCTGGATTCACACTGCAGGCGCCGTTGTGGAGGGCAGGAGAGGTCAGCCAACGATGGACACAAGGTCAGGATCGCCGGAGCGACTCGGGCCATGGGCGTCGGGTGCAGAGTGGGCTGGCGTTGCAGATATGCCTGAATCCAGAATCTTTGGACTGGTTTCTTCTCGACAGGTCTGCTGTCATCAGAAGATTACAGTCTTTATTAAAGGCAACAGTCCTCCCAGGGGTTTTGGAGGTTGTGCTGCAAGACAGGTCGTAGGTTTCGTCGAAGCTAGAGACAGGCCGGTAGGGCTGGCGTCAAGGCAGTTGTCATCTTCTGGATACTTCTGCAAGATGTCTTCTTGCATCTTAGGTTGTCGCAGATCTGGGGTCCAGGTCTGGGGGAGCCACCTAAATACTAAATTTAGGAGGCGTTTTAGGGGAGTAGCATGAAGGGCCAATGGGCACTTCACCTGAGGTGACTACACCCTCTATTATGCCACCCTTCCGTGGGAGAGAGCATGGACCTAGCCCTGATTAGAGGTGTCTCCCCATCCTCAAGATGGCAGTAACTGAAACGTGTGGTCCACCTTGCTTCCCCCACCTTAGGGGTGGGGTTGACAGAGGTGGGCATACCTTCTATCTTTTTTAATTTTCCCACCCAAAGTGGGGGTGTAAACCAGGGGATGTCATCTATTGCTAGCTTCAAAGGCTGGGGGGTCGCATAACAAAGGCGGCAGTCCTTTGAAGCTTTCCTCTTCGAGCACTGACCCATCCTGGGGGAGGAGACATGACCTCTGCCCAGGATGAGCTTTGTTTCGGGTCCCAGAGAGCAGGGGCTCTTCACCCAGGGGTCCAGAAACATGCCTGTGGTGGTTGGCTGCCTACAGCCAGTTAGAGACCACACCGGGTTGGTAGGGATTCCGGGGCCACCTCTGAGGTGCCCTCTGGGTACATGGTACAATAAATCCCACACTTGCATTAGTGTGGAGTTCTTGATAGGAGTAGTTTGGTACCAACAACTCCCATATTCAGTAAAGCCATCATGGACCTCTGTGGAACTCGAGTTCCCACCCCATGTACTCTCTATGGCTTATCACTGGCACTTACAATATTGGGAAATAGTGTCCAATAGTGTAGGGGCATATCTGCTCAGGCAGATATGCCCTCATCTGTAGTATAGTGCACCCTGCATTAGGGCTGGGAGGTCTGCTAGATTTGTGACTTACCTATGCTGCCAGGCAGTGTTAGCTGGCATGGCACCCAGACAGGGTGCCATGTTGACTGTTGTTTTCTCCCTCATATGGGCATGCAGACTGCAAGAGCAGTGGCATGGCCCCAGTGAGGGTGGTCACAAGGGACCCTCTTCAGCTCTAAGGTCCTAGGTACCCAGGGTACCAATTACTAGGCATTTACAGGGGGCAGAAGTACTCATTGGGAGCTTGAGTTTGTTTTAGGGAAGGAGCACTGGCACAGGCAAAAAGTGGGGGCTAACCATGCAAAAAAGGCACTTTCTCACAGAAGCTCTAGACAATACCTGTGCCGGATGAGGTCTAGAATCCAGCTCTCTGAGGTGATTTTTCCCAGTGTGGGAGAAACCCCTGTAACCTTCCTCATACAGGTAACGTGATTGAGGTAGGATGCATGTCAATCAATCTTTGCAGGTAGAGGTTCCCTTAATGGGGGTCCCTCTGCCCCTATTGTTGCTAACTTGATATGTTGCATTTGTGTTACCTCTACCACCTTGCTGATGGTATGACTGCTGCAGGCATTAATATGATTGGGGCTGTTCTGGGAGGCAGCCTTAGGTGCAACCCAGTGCTTCTGCCAACCAAAGGACCCCCTGGTGAGTAGTGTTTAGAGGGCCAAAATAATCTTGGCTATTTCTGTGTCTTTCACTCAATTTCTTTCCCCCTATTCCTAAACTGTTCTGGGAAGTGTTGTAGCAAACTGCTGTGCCCTACCCTACCAAGACAGGAGACCCATGGAGTTAGCGATCCACCAATGTGCGGCGGCTCCCATAGCTACCCTTTTTCCTGCAGTTTCAATTTGCTTGCTTTCCTTATCCATGGGGAAGGTGGGACTAGGGGTGGGGGAATGTTGTGGGCAACACATTCCCTGTGGACTGTGCAGTGGTCCATTTGCCAGCCGTGTGCAACAGCAACGAGTCTGGAAGGACATGGCCTCTATTGTAAGTAGAGTCTGTGAGAGATGGTTTGAACTTTTTCTCCACTCTTGGACTACCTACCCGGGTCCTTACAGGCACTTTGAGGGTGTCTGTGGCAGCCTTCAGAATGCCCTTAAGCATGGTCAAGAATTGCATACAGCGTTCCAACCTTGAGAGCATTTCCTCTGGGATGGTATGCATATCCACCTTGTGGTAGTAGGCTCCTCTCTCTAGGACTTTATGGTATGTAACTGTGTCATCTGGGGGAGAGGGTCTCAGTGGAGTTGGTTCACTGTCTTGGTCTGCTGGAAGGCCTATGTCACAATCTATGCATTGGTCTTCTGTAGGCCGAGAACAAAACAGTGGTTCATAATCCTTAGGGGTGCCTTCTTCCTGCTGTTCTCTCGACTCAAACATGCTGGGGTCCACTACCTCAGAGCTAGTGTGGTGTGCAATCAGGCAGGCTTTGAAATTGAACATCGGCCCCCTCTTCTTCCTCATCGCAGAGCAGGTCCACATCGCCGAGGATGTCAGGCATGGATTGCTGCTGCATGGTGTTGTGTCCCCAGCACCGATTGATTGTTGCTGGAGTGTTTTCTTGCAGCGAAAAGCTAAACAGAAGGTACACTTGTGTCCTGTGCAATTCTGTTCAGTGGTATTTTATATCACAATGAGGACACTTTTTAAAGGGTGTACAATTCCATTACCCTGAATGCTGCTCAATGCTAATTTTCTGGAGGCGATAGCAAGAGCAAGCAGAGCCCAGTAGGGGCATGTGTGCCCAACAAATGGGGAACATGGTCTTCTCCTGTTGACTCGGAGGAGTAGATGAAAAATGAGGGAAGCAAATAACAACGCAAACAAAGTGTTTCTCTCAAAGGTGAGAAATGTTTACCACGTGGGCCCAAACTAGTGAACACATAACAGGTCGAGTCCGGAAGTCCCTTCAGTATGTGTCTGAATGAGAAAGCAGAGAAAACAACCTAACAATGGAGTTGGTGCTCATGTGAATTGCAAACCAAGGGAGGAGTCGCATAATACCTACCTCGTGACTCGAAAATACTTTTTGAACAAAAACAACTTGCAACGACGTGTTCAACACTAGGTAGCAGAAGTATGCAGAGCATGCATATCTACAGCCACAAATGCTACGTACATATAATTATGCAAACAAAAAAAAAACTAAGTTTTAATTTTCTTCCTCGTGAAACTGAGAAGGCAGGTCATGTTCATTTACAGTAGCCGGCAAAGTCTGGGAATAGCTAAAGGGAAACAAAAAAGAAAGAGGGACAAGATCGCTGAGACGCAGATCAGTACTTGGCAAGATCGGGACCAGAGATACAGACAATGCATCTGGCACTGCTAAAAAGAATGAGGACTCACCCGAACAACAGGGCTAAAGTACATGAAACAACAGACCCATTGCGGCTGCCGTATATTGCTCTACCAGACAACGCCTTGCTGCCGGCAGTACGCCTTTCACCATGGTGGCCCGCGATGGGCAGCTCCTGCTGCGACAAACCATCCGAGGACTCACCCGAACAACAGGGCTAAAATACATGAAATGGCTGACCTAAGAGGGAAAGTGAGTATCAGCCGGAGCTAACCAGAAGCTGGATGCAGCTCAATTTGGCACTTTTGGGTAACACCCTTATTTCCCAAAGAAACCGAGGAAGGAAATAGTTCATATTGTTTTTTCCAACTATTTGATAGTTTGATGTTAGATGCAGGGGCTGGGGGGCAACAGGTATTGGAGTGGAGGGAATTACGAAGCCCACAGCATGAGGCAGTAGCGTGGGAGGGTGAAGAATGATGAGGCAGGGTTATGAGTTGGCATCTTTGAGTATATCTGGCTATGATAGCAGCGTAAAGAGGGGGCTAGGAGGGGCGTGGCCAAGATGGCGGCTGAGTAACAGCTCACTTATAAAACTCCGCCGGTTGAGGCCTGAAGAAGACAAGGGAGCAAGCATCCAGACACAGAGAGGGGCTCCCATGCAGATGTTTGAGGGTGATGGAAGCACGAGAGGCTCATCGCAACAGCCGTATATTGCTCTACCAGACGACTCCTTGCTGTCGGCAGTACGCCTTCCACCATGGCGGCCCACGATGGACAGATCCTGCTGCGATGCACCGCCTGAGGCAGTGTCAGAGACCTGAACCACCAGACCCCGGGGAGGGCTTAAACGAGAGCCGGCCGGCGGGCCCTGGTGGTGAGGCCTGAAGCGGGGTTGGCGCTGGCCCCGGAGTACTGCACTGGGCCCTGGTCGGGGCCAGGAGGAGCGTGGTCCACGCAGATCCCCGGCGGCCCGGGGCTGCAGGCCTAGAGAGACACTGTGGGGAAGGAGGAGCCCTGAGTGGGTGAGAGCGGAAATCTCACCTGAGTGGCGAGCAGGGAGCAGTGCAGGGAATGGCGTCGGGAGGACGACGTGGACCCCTGAGCCCTGGCGCGTCCACAATACTCTGATGTATCCTTGATGCCTCTTAACAAAATGGCGGTACTTATTGGGACAATGTGTCGCTGTGGAGGATTGACATGCATGAGGCCTAGGAGGTGAGCCTTTGTGGGGTGCGACGGGCTGGTGCGACTGAGCCCGCTTAGGCTAGATTGGGCGCATGGAGCTGAGGCGTACCAGAGCCTACATGAGAGCTTGAGGGGAGAGGCTTGCAGCAGTGGTTTACGGACATGTGGAAACCCTCATGCAGTCAGTGAGTGCCTCTGCCCACACCTACTCCTACGGACTGATGTGGGGGCGCCTGGGGGAAGCGTCTTCTGTCCCGGGTAAGGGGTGCTGCATCTAGAAGCTTCTACTGAGGGCCCCCGCTGCTGGGACGGCACGTACCCTGGACTTGCATTTGATCCTCCGGGCATCTTGCATTGTGTAGTTGTCTCATTCCTGCTGTGGCTGTGCCCCCCCGAGATGGCCTATCATCACTTGAAAAAAGAGACATCCATAAAGGACCTCCTGCATAAATCCGGTGCTAAAATGACTGATGTGAGACTTGCTTCCCCACCGCTGCCCCTGCGCAGGAGGTGGGTCCTGCATCTGCTGGGACTGTCATTGAGGAATCGGTCACCTGTCATTTGTTCGGCACCCTGAGGGGGGACTTCGCTGCGCTGCGATAAGATGTCGCCACGGACATTAAGAATGTAAGGACTTAGCTTATTAAATTGGGTGACCACATGGATTCCATGGAGAGGGCTGGGACCAGAGAGAGGAAGAATGAAGAGCTATGTCTCCGCCTGGAAGACCTGGAGAACAGGTCAAGAAACTTCAACGTCCGTATAAAGGGTGTCTCGCTTCAAGCGGATGCAGGCAGGTTGAAGGAATTTGTGGTGCGACTCTTCCAGCATGTTGCTCCAGCGCTGGGAGAAAAGTTAATCCCCCTGGATCACACCCACAGGGCCGGGCGTCCCGTCGCCTGTCTGGGTCAACCGCAGGATATACTCACCTGCCTCCACTCCAACAGGCAGATTGAAAGATCATGGCGGCGACTCGGGATACTGCGGTCATATCCTTTGAGGGGATGCAAGTTGGCATATACCAGGACCTCTCCCCGCTAACTCTCCAGCGCCGTAAAGCCATGAGGCCGGCCAGAATCTGGAACTCGCTGCCGCCCCACATCAGAAGAATACCGTGGTTGGCTAGGGCTAGATTCAAAAAGGAAACAAAGACCTTCCTAATGTGCAAATTCCTTCCTTAACATTCTCAGCGCTTATACAGCTTGCTGCCTAATGATATGCATCTCTTCTTGACTTCTACATATGTATGCCAATCTGGACTTTCTTGATGTAGCCTATGCAATATCTTGTATCATGGCTGTTGCTATTTCCTTCTACCTCATTCGTACCTCACTGTTCACTTTATGGGGCAGATTCTGGAGCTGTACAAATCTCTGTTCCCACTAATGTTTGTTTTTCCCTGTTAAATTGTACCCATGTTGCTTATTCCCTCTCATTGCATTACACTGCTTCTGATGGCAAAACGCTCTCATATTTTCGTCTGTCTTGAATTATCTTGTAAACATCTTGCTTAACTCTGTAAAGCGCCCCGATACCTTAACGGGTCACGTCTGCGCTCTATAAAACACTAAATAAATAAATAAAATGAGCAAAGGTGCTGGCTAACCGACTCTATTGAGTGACCAGGACATTAACTGCGATGGACCAACCTGAATTCATGCCACATAGATCCACCCGCCACAATCCTGTACAGCTTTATGGCGTCATGGATACATACAGATGCTTGGGGTTTTACTGTCATTCAACGCAAACAAGGCATTTGATGTACTCGAATGGCCATATCTAAAGGCAGTTCTAGAGAGGACGGCTTCAGTCTGGAATTCAGTGCATGGGAGCAATTAGTATACACCAATCTTATAGGACAGGTGCCGTGATAATGGCTGTAGGAAGGTGGCTCTGTATATAGTATAACACTAGGTAGTTGTATTCCACACAGAGTACAGAGATTCCCCAAAAGTGTACAGGACTCAATGTAAAACCCAAAGTGCTCTATTAGTTGTTGTGTGGGCTTGCAGCCTTAGATCTAACACAGAGTGCAAGACATTTATTGCACAACATTAACCAATAAGGGACACACGACTCAAAAAGAAGATATACAACAATTTCATAAAAATAAGCTGTGTTTGAAATTTATTTTAAGACCAGGATCTTCGCAATAAAGAAAGTACATTTTGCAGGAAAAATACTTAAGACTGTCAAAAGTGGACAATTAGTGCTATTTTCAAAAAGCTCAATGTTATCCTACAGAGGAAAATATTAATACAGATAAATATACGACTTACAGTTCCATTCTTCGGGACCAAAGGTCAGCAAGAGGCAAGGGTCAGGTGAGTACTAAAACTGCACCACCAGCAGCACAGGGGCTGCCAGGTGCAGAGGTCAAAATTGGAGCAAGCACAAGGTGCACAAGGCAGCACCAAACATACAACACCAGCGGGTGGCCGGGTGCTGGATGTAAATACAGCATTGGGCGCGCAATGCTCTTAAATAGAGTACTTTCTTCAGACAAACTGTCTGCAGGCGTCACACCAGAGGTTGCAAAAGGGAGATCAGTGACTGCAGAGGTAGCTAGATATATAGGGTGTTGTGGGGCATCGTCGGCTCAGCTCACTAAGGCCCAGGGGCTTTGGTTGCGGGAGGTGCCTTTAGATGTCGGAGTCTTCTTACTGGAGCCGGTCGTGGACAGGAGGAGCTTCTGGATTTAGACTGCAGGCATCATCGTGGAGTCCAGGAGGGGTCAGCCAACGCTGGACATGAGATCAGGATAGCTGGAGAGCCTGTTCTGGGTCGATCTCGTTGGCCGGGGGAGTCTCTGGTTTTTCTCAAAGTATAGATCAGTCTTCCTCTGGTTCTGGAAGTTGCTGGCTGCAGAACAGGCGTGGTCTTCCTCTCAGGGTCTTTGAAGCTGGAGGCTGGCCAGTAGGGCTGGGGCCAAGTCAGTAGTCGTCTTGAGGCTTCGCTGCACGGCGTCGTCTTCGTCCTTCTTCTTAGGTCGGCCAGAACTAGCTTCCAGGTCTGGGGGAGCCACCTAAATACTAACTTTAAGGGCGTTTTTGGGAAGTAGCAGGTACGGCCAAAGTGCAACTTACCTGTGGTGACTACACCCTCAATTATGCCACCCTCTTGAGGGAGGGGGCATAGGCCTAGCCATGATTGGAGGAATCTCCCCATATTCAATATGGCGGGGACTGAAAGACGTGCCTCATTTCGCATTCCCCACCTTGGGGGTGGAGTTGACAGAGGTAGACAACCTCTTATTGTCCTAAGTTTACCTGCTGGTTTATACGCCTAAAGTGGGGGTAAGTACCGGGGACTGCAATCTGCTGTTAGCATTAGAGGCTGGGGATCGATTTACAAAGGCGGCAATCCTTTGAAACTTCCCTTTGGAGCACTGTGCCCATCCTGGGGAAGGAGGTGTGACACCTCCGCCAAGGATAGGCATTGTTTCTGGTTCCAAAGAGCAGAGGCTCTCAACCCAGGGGACCAGAAACATGTCTGGTGGTGGTGGCGGCTGCCTACAGCCAGTCTGTGACCACACCAGGGATGGTAGGTTTTCAGCTGGCACCACTGAGGGGCCCGCTGAGTACATGGCACAATAAATCCCACACTGGCATCAGTGTGGGTTTATTGAAAAGAGTAGTTTGGTACCAAGCACTCCTGGGGTCAAAGAAGCCATCATGATGCTGGGGAACTCGAGTTGTCGAGTTTCCAGCCCATGCACTCTCTATGGCTTCCCTGACGCACACAATCTCCCAGAAAGGCCTTAAATATTGTAGGGCTATATCTGCTTATGCAGATATGCCCACATCTGTGGTATAGTGCACCCTGCCTTAGGGCTGGAAGGCCTGCTAGAGCGGTGACTTACCTATACTTTAGGAAGTCCTAGTATGTCGTTTTTTTGTACGCACCAGGACATGCATGCTCAAGTGGCAGTCTCCATGGCCTATGAGAGGGGTCCCTAGGGGACCCTTTTCAGTCCAAATCCCTAGGTACCCAGGTACCATTTACAAGGGACTTACAAGGGGACGTGAAGGGCCAATTGTGGTATATTATTTAGGGAAGAAGCACTGGCACAGGGGACCTGGTTGGCAGGGACCCTGTGTACTACAATCGAAACCTCATTAATACCAGGCACAAAGTGGGGGCTAACCATGTCAAAAGAGGCACTTTCTCACAATGGCACACTAGGGAGAGAATTCCAACTGGGCCAAGGGGCAAGACAGGAACGCCCACTGTCCTTCTACTTTTGACCTGGTGGTAGAGCCATTGGTAGAGTGGATGAGATGCAATGTAGTAGTGAAAGGCTTCTGTTGGGACCAGAGGTGGGAAGATATAATCTCCCTATATGTGGATGACTTACTTCTAAACTTGGAAGATAGGGAGCTACTGCCAAACACAGCATTAAGTACCCTGATCAAAAATGCATATGATGGGGGGATGCTTGAATTGTAGAGAAAATTCTAGTTTACTTGTTTCATTCATGACTGTGGACGTTTTTAAGTGAAAGCCAAATAATCAAACGTAGTGTTAAAGCAGGACTAGGTAGCATTTGATACTCATTAGCTTACCAGATATAAGAAAATGGCTTTGTGCCCTCGACTGCTGCTGTCATATGTCTGGCCTGTTAGTGCACATATGAGTGAGTCTGCCTTGGTTTCAACTGGATACAACATCTTACTAGTCTAATTTAGGAACTTCGGAGGAAAAGTTGTTGTAGTGGTTACCCCATCAAGGCAATGGAGCCTCTATATTCTGCCAATATGACAGCTTCAGGAACTATAACACTGAAGACATCTGTTACAGTAATCCACATATTTTGGAAAGAATAGGAGAATGTCTCTCACCTGCTTCACCACGGGTGGTGCATTGTGACATGTGCTCTGCGATGTGCACTGAGACGCACAAGGGCTGGACTCATTTTCCTTCGGTGATGGCTTCTGCTGTTCCAGAAAGTTCAGTACAATCTACATTCAAGAAGAATCCAAATTGTTGGCATCCACGTAAAATAAAATATAAAAATTATCAAGTTCATAATCAACTTAATGTTATGATGAATTTACACGTAGAATTACCTTGCAAAATCAATGTCCTTGTTAAAGTGAATTTCATTCTCAATGCGAGTTCCATTTAAGAACAAATTTCATTTTGGAACTGCTTTTGCAATGAAATTCCGTTTTGGAAAGAATTTCTCTTTAGGAATTAATTTTCCTTTCAGAAGGAATATCCATTTTAGAAGTCATTTATAATGTAATTCCCTTGCAGAGATCATTCTGCCATAGAAAGAATTCATTTTTAGAGAGAATCCCCTCTTATTAAGAGTTTAGTTTTAAAAAGTAACCCATTTTATGGTGCATTCCATTTCACTGTTGAATCCAGTTTAATGGGAAATTCCTTTAAGAGGGTTGTCCATTTTCGAGTTAATTCAATTTTCACAAACCCCTTACGTTGAATTTCCCTATCAGAATTAATTTCCAGTGTACAATGAATTTGCATTTTGAAATTATTTTCTTTATAGAGGCAACTTTTCTTTAGAGTGATTTTTTAAAAGATTGGTTTTTTTTTAAGAAGCTCAAGGTAAGAGTGAAGTCACTCCTAGAGCAAATACGTTGGTGAGCGAGAAATCTCCCACGCCTTTCAAGCGATGCATCAATGGGCAATAAAAGAAATGGCTGTATGTAACAACTATTAAGTTTTAAACTAACGAATACAGAATGGGTGTACCGTATGTTCATGGAAGAGCTACACCTATTTAGTAAATCTTAGAAAGAATTGGGTTAGCAGCGGGCACTGGGTGAACTTTCATGTTGAATTGTCTTCAGTTGTCTAGCTGGCTCAGTACCTAGGATGCTAGACCTTCAGGCTAGGTGAGTCTTGCATACCTCTTTATCATGGTGAGTGATGTCCATAGTACAAAGGAATGAGGTGGTTCTGTTAGTAACTTTGATATAAGCTATGTTGAATTTTAGAGCCAATGGAAGTAGCACTGTATTGTAGCAGACCCTTTTAAGTGGGCAGTGATTATCACACAAAGTGGGAGTTTGAGGTCGGGGAAATTCATAAATCTGGCGAGGTGACATGCTGCCAGCGAAGAAAGAAGATTTGCTTTCAGGGAAAGCAGATAGACCTAATTGGGTCACTCAAGTGAGGACATTGCTGTAGCACTAACATCTTAAGACAAATGTAAGGGCCAATATACAAAATGTTAGCTGACACGATCACTTCTCCAATCCTCAAAATTATAAGGAATTTAGCTTGAAGGAGGAGGGCAAGCGTAGCAAGCTTTCCATATGCTCATGGCAGATCAGGGCAGGGGCTTAGAATGAGATCAAACATTTAGTTAGCTCTTCTCATAGAAACAAGGTACACACTTAGACTCACTTGATTCACCAGTGGTTGGGGGGTATGGCACATGTTGTGGGAGGCACACTGGGTTGGGCAGGCACCTGGTAGCGTGTCCTTCTGCGGCTTCTGCTCCTGTAACAGAAAATAGCCAGGATCAACATAAAAAATATATACTTATATCCGTTACTTGCTCAGTTTATATTAAAGAACGCGGTTAGAGTGCATATGAAACCAGTTGGTAATATTCCTTTATTAACAAAACAGTCCACAATCCCTACTTCATCATCATATCAGTTGTCTAGTCTACCTTACTCCTAGAACATCTCTGACCACAACTGTTCCTCAAAAGCAATCCAAGGACACATTGAAGTAATTAAAATCCAAAGTAATATGATTTTACAAGCAAGACACTTCACTTCTGTATGTTTCACTCTTGAACAATATTAAGGCTCTGGAGCAGCCTGTGGCAGATTAAGCAGGAAATACAGATTGAAGGAAAGTTGCTCTTTCTGCATGGTCATCCCAGATTTTTCGCCTTTTACTGGACCATATATTTTTGCTGGCTCTAGAACTCTGTGCACTTTACCCCTGCTAATCAGTGATAAAGTGCCTGTGCTCCCCCTTTAACAGGGTAAAGTTGGCATAACCTTAATTGGCATATTTAAGTTACCTATAAGCACCTAATACATGGTACAAAGTGTAAAGAGCACTACACTAAATAGCACTAGTGGACTGCAGCACCCATTGTAGCCTGGCTGGAGCAGTTTTAAACTGGAAATTGGACCTGCCAAAATAGTCCCTTTTGACAGGTCAATACCTTCCTTTTAAATATGTATAAGTCACCTCTATGTAGGCCTTACTGACCGTAAGAATTGGTCCATTGAATTTAAAAGTCGGACATGTATGAATTTAATGTAAAACATGTCCTTACAGTGAAAAAAACCCAAAAGGGATTTAACTTTAGCAAGGCTGGCTGTTCCAAAGGAAAACACTGGTCCATTCCTGAAAGCCTTAGAGGAAGTGATTGTTCCCAGGGCGCTCCGATTTTCTAACTTCCTACTCCTTGGGGATTTTAATATCCACTTTGATCAAGTGGAAGCAAGGGATACCCGAGAGCTCTGTGACTCATTGAGTCTAGCCCAGCTCTCCCAGTGGATTAGCTCATCGTCACACCGAGGGGGTCACATTTTAGATCCGTTCGGCTCTAATTTCCTGCTAAGGGTTAAATAGCCTTTGCAGGTTTCTTGGTCGGACCATTTTTTTATTCAATTTTTATGGACATTTGAGATGACTAAGCGATACAAAAGGGGATGATGGACGGAGCGTTTGAGCAAATCAAACACTCACCCCCAGTCAACTGATCTGGGTTTAATCCATCACCATTCTTTAGCTCACTCAGCCACCCCAGTTCAGACATGGCCATATGCAAATCAGTCTGACCCTATGCCTCATGGGAACAGTCCAGACGGAACTGCCAAGCCATGTCTTCCCTGGACTGGAAACAAGCATCCTGGGACCGGTTTCGGATTCATAATCCTCATCAGCCAGGCTATCTTGAATCCAGTGGCCAAGTGAGCAAGGGACTCACGTCTGAGCATACCCTGCCACACTTAAGGCGAACAAAGCGATACAAAGGGGGATGATGGACGGAGCGTTTGAGCAAATCAAACACTCACCCCCAGTCAACTGATCTGGGTTTAATCCATCACCATTCTTTAGCTCAGTCAGCCACCCCAGTTCAGACATGGCCATATGCAAATCAGTCTGACCCTGTGCCTCATGGGAACAGTCCAGCCCGAACTGCCAAGCCATGTCTTTCCTGGACCGGAAACAAGCATCCTGGGACCGGTTTCGGATTCATAATCCTCATCAGCCAGGCTATCTTGAATCCAGTGGCCAAGTGAGCAAGGGACTCACGTCTGAGCATACCCTGCCACACTTAGGGCGAACAAAGCGATACAAAAGGGGATGATGGACGGAGCGTTTGAGCAAATCAAACACTCACCCCCAGTCAACTGATCTGGGTTTAATCCATCACCATTCTTTAGCTCACTCAGCCACCCCAGTTCAGACATGGCCATATGCAAAGATGACTAAACCAGTTAGCAGCCTCGGCCAGAGCAGCTCATCTCATAGAACAGACCCTTCTGCCTTGAGTTCGGCCCTGCTCGATGGGCTGCCTCCTATCGCTAATGATTTGGGCGGTGCGCTGGAGGTTTTCGAGCTGGATCTCGCAGACGGTGGCCTTAGTACCTCTCCCCCTTGCCCATAAGCGAGTCAGAACCTCCCCCTCAAAACCTTGGCTCTCTAGTGAGCTTAAAGAACAAAATCAGCTTTGTAAAAAGTTGGAACGAAGCTGGAAGGTGGCTTATTGTCCACTCGCAAAAATTGCTCTCAAAACAGCTCAGAAAGCCTACTATGCTGCTATCAGCATAGCCAAAAGCTGCCATTATGCAGAGTGTAATTTCCAGTCTAAAAACAACGCGAACCAATTTTTTTTGATTGTTCAGAGTTTTGTTTCCCCATTTGCCGAGCATATTACCCTTCCTACCTCCGACACATGGTGCGAAAAACTGTCCAGGTTCTTTATTGATAAAATCCTGATGATTCAGGCCAGCTTGGGACAAGGAATTTCAGGCCAGGTAGGAGTTCCTTCTAAAATTATCTCTGGTCCCAGCGCATTCCAATCTAGTTCATCCCCCTCCTTGGCGAAATGTTCTTTGATCACTCTCCAGGATTCATTGACCATTCTCAATTTGTTAAAATCAGGATCTCTGGCGGACCCCTAGGCTGTTAGCTGCCGTGGCGGAGGTAGTTAATCCTGAGGTCAACACCCTGATCAATATGTCCCTTCAGACCGCCACTGTGCCCTTGGTCGGAAGCAGGCCAAACTTCTTTCTCTCCTTAAAAAACATTCCTTGGACATATCCTCTCCGGCTAGTTTTTGTCCCATCTCACTTATGCTTGCCATCGCAAAGGTGTGCGAGAAAGCGGTTTTTAGACAGCGGTCTAATTTTGTTGAAATATCTGGTCTTCTACACCCAGCCCAATCAGGGTTTAGGGCTAAGTATAGTACAGAGACGACATTGGTGGAGATGTCGGAAGCGATTAGAGAGTGTTTGGACGCGGGTGGCAGAGAGGCCTTGATTTTATTGGACCCCTCTGCCGCATTCGATACGGTACCACACTCTCAGCCTCTCGCCCGCCTCGCCAGCATCGGTATCTCGGATCAAGCATGGAATTGGCTTAAGTCATTTCTAGAAGACCACTCACAGCAAGTATGGCTTCCTCCCCCTCTTCGGCTCCTCAAAAGGTGTCTACAGGAGTACCGCAGGGATCAACTTTGAGCCCTCTGCTGTTCAATATTTGTGTCACCCCGCTGATCTATCTTGCAGAGGAACTGGGAGTGAAGATCATCGCGTATGCGGAAAACACCCAGCTCCTCTTCAATTGGAGGGAGGCGGATACATCTGTTGTCCAGGCCAAAGCCTGACTTATGGCCGTTTTTGAATGGCTGGCTCTGGCCCAGCTGAAGTGTAATGAGGAGAAATATGAGGTTTGTCTGTATGGGTCTTTTTATTTGCAGTTTAGAGAAGCCCTTTGGCCGACGAATTGCCCCATACCCAGCTCTGTGGGTCAGCCAGTTAAAAACCTAGGTGTCTGGTTTGATGAATACCTTAGGTTTACTACACAAATAAAGAAACTGGCTCGACAATGTTTTGGTACACTGAAGATGCTTAGGAAGTTTCTGCCCCAGCTCCCTAAAGCAGCTAAGGAAATTGTCATGCAGGCACTGTTTCTTTCACGTGTGGACTATGCTAATGCATTGTACGTAGGTCTGCCAGGCTTCCAGCTGAAAAATCTGCAAGTGGTGCAAAATGCGGCAGCCAGAGTTTTGCTTAACATCCCTGGAAGAACTAGTGTGAAACAACATTTGTGTGGCCTACACTGGCTTCCTGTGGCACAACGGGTCCAATTTAAGGTTACCACCCTGGCCCATGCAGCTCTTCATGGGTCAGGTCCTCCGTACCTGAGGAATCGTTTCAGCTTCTATGTGCCTAAAAGACTGCTGCGTTCTGCCTCCCATCGGCGGGCAGTGATCCCTCGGTTCCGTCTGGTACGAATGGGGGGCAGAACTCTCTCTTTCAAGGCAGCGCAAGCCTGGAACTCTCTGCCCTATACACTAGGGGACACTACTAGCCCGAGGCTGTTAAAAAAAAATGCGAAAAACTTGGCTGTTTGCATAATGTGCCGCTTTATCCAGCTCCTTCCCTCCATCATTTGGTTTTCTGCGCTGGGATACACCTGAGTAACCGTGTGCGATATAAATTATATAAATAAATAAATATAATAAATATTTAATAATCCTAATTTTTGTTAGAAAACAGCTAGAAACATTATTAAACAATTTTTAATAATTATTAAAAGTCCGATTCAATCTTGAAGTCAGATTGCAAATAAATATTAATTTAAAGGTACTTTTTAGAAAGTTACCTTTCCCTGTCTAAAGCCTCTGACGTTCTGTTTGCTTTTGCTCTGCCACTTTTGCTAACCAGTAAATAGCATTTCAATAGGTGTGGCAGGGTGCAAAATGCTTCCCAGGAGCAAACAATAGGCTGACCTGAATGGGCAGAGATGAGCCTCCTGAACCTGACAGAATATGCAGGAGGGTGCTTTGAGCATCCTTTTTGACATTACACAACACTCTGGGCACTGAAAGGATGGGAAATAGGATGCTAAAAAATATTTTGTATCTACTGTCTGATCACTGGAAACCCCTGCCTTTCTTCTACCAGATAAGTCAGGGGTTTTACATACAACACAAGGGGCATCCTTGAAAGGAATGGTAACACGATTCCAAAACAATTCTTCTGAACCCACTGCCGGGTTGCTGGAAACCCCGTTTTGTTCTACCATACATCTGTCTCTATGTTTATTGGGGGTAAATTCCCCAAACTGAATTTTATTGTTAAATGCGGTTGGGCACTAGGATTACCTAAGTATACTCCTCACAAAGAGATTCAGCGTCCACGTTTGGTGTGGCCAATGACTTTCGCCATCTATAACATACCCAAAGTATGGTTGGCATCAGGAACTTGCACTTTATTGGTCACGGCTTGCCCAGGAGTCATTCCTACGCACTAGCTCATGCCAGGCATAATATAATTGTGGCATCTCCACGCGCCCACTTCAGAACACTCATGGACCTGAGGAAGACTGAAAGATTACTAAGCTTGTTGTCTGACCAGGGAAGAGCCTTGAAAGCAGTGGACCTGTGTGCTCTTGTATCCAGGACAAAGAAGTGGACTACGAGGGTTACGAGGCTGACATCCTGTTAAAGCTGAGGGACACAACAAGCTATAACAGGCCTTTTCAAGCAACTGGCCAGATGACCAGTGGCAACTGGACCCTGCTGTTCGGATGGCCTCTGCCAAACATCTTAATTATGTCTCCCCTAATGTCTTGGGGGATTTAGAAGTGTACTCTAGTGGTGGATTGTGACCTCAAGGGTTAAACATTTTGAGGTAAATTCTTTGACCAGGACAAACGTGGTTGGTGTATCCGACTCGCGCACCATCGCAGTCAGCGTCAACCTGAATCTAGGTCCGGGTCTACCACGACCATTAACTAGCTGTGTCACTTGAACTGGGCTTTTATCATTTTGATTATGAAATTTTACACTATTTTGTTCATTTATTTTGGTATTTTTATTGTTATGTATAACAACGTTATTACGTTATTGGTGGTGGTATTGGTGGTTACTCTTTTGGTTCTGCATAAATACTTAACACATTTTTAAGCCTGTCTGCTCTGTGCCATAGCTACTAGAGGGCTGAGCTCAGGTTAGTTTAGCAACTTAGAGGATTCACTGACAAGGGTTGTGGTTATTACTTTAGGTGGGTAGTCACTTACTCTGAATAATAAACCAATATCTTTCCTAGATAACCTAGAATACATAGAACAAGCATTTGCAATGCAATAGGTCTCGAATTTACACGAGTTTGAGCTACTGGCATTGTAAATGACAATGCCTTTTATTTAAGTTGTGGGTTTTAAACATAAATAAAAGGCATTGTCATTTACAATACCTTCAGCTTAACCTCCCGCAAATGCGAGACCTATTGCATTGCAATAAAGGGCCTTCTCGACCACCTGTTAGATTGTAAATATCAGAGGAAGAGACCGGCCTGCGACATCTTCAAAGTAGTGATAAATAGTGCAGTGAAGAAGACGTGTATGAGTTGTAAATTATACAGACACAAAGTGTGAAGTGAGAGTTACATATGATCCAAGCTATAAACACTAACAAAGGGCTCCAACACCTTTCGCTCTGTGATTACACTGTTGCGGCTCAGGAGGAAATGCCAGGGGGGGTTATTTCCAGCCCTCTTCATGATTTGAGTGTGCAGTGTAGATTTGCATAATGTTATTGCTATCTTTGGCCTAATAAAAAACACTTCAGCTGTAGTAGGTCCCTGGCTTCGCCTCCTGGTGCAGGGCGGGCTATGCTTTATGGCAGGCATGGAGGGAGGGAGGGATTGTCTCGGCTGCAGCTCCGGCCTCATACAGTGCCCCTGCTATTACTAGTGAGCGAGAGGCGCTGAGGTGGTGGTATTGGTATTGGTGGTGGTGGTGGTGGTATTGGTGGTGTTGGTGGTGCTAGTATTGTGGTGACATTGGTGATATTGGTGGTGGTGGTATTGGTGGTGGTGGTACTGGTATTGGACGTGGCGGTATTGGTGGTGGTGGTATTGGTGGTGGTGGTGGTGGTGGTAATGGTGGTGGTATTGGTATTGACGGTGGTATTGGTGGTGGTTGTAGTATTGGTGGAGGTGGTGGTATTTGTAATGGTGGTGGTATTGGTGGCGCTAGTTTTGAGTAGTGGTGGTATTGAGTGGTGGTATTGGTGCTGTTGGTGGTATTGGTGGTTGTGGTATTGGTGGTGGCATTGGTGGTGATGGTGGAGGTTGTGGTATTCGTAATGGTGGTGGTATTGGTGGTGCTAGTTTTGAGTAGTGATGGTAATGGTGCTGTTGGTGGTATTGGTGGTGGCGGTGGCGGTAGTGAAAGTGGTATTGATGGTGGTATTGGGTGGCGGTATTGGTGGTGGTGGTACCATTGGTGGTGGTATTGATGATGGTGGTATTGGTGGTAGTGGTATTGGTGCTGTTGGTATTGGTATCAGCCGTGGTACAGAATTGATGGTGGTGGTGGTATTGGTGATGGTATTGGTGTTGTTGTTATTGGTGGTGTTAATATTGGTGGCTGTGGTGGTATTGGCGGTGGTATTAGTGGTGGTATTGGCAATGGTATTGGTGGTGGTGGTATTGTTGGTGGGGACATTGGTGGTGGTGGTATTGGTGATGGTATTGGTGGTGGCATTGGTGGTGATGGTGGTGGTATTGGTGGTAGCATTGGTGGTGGTATTGGCAATGGTATTGGTGGTATTGGTGGTGGTGGTATTGTTGGTGGGGACATTGGTGGTGGTGGTATTGGTGATGGTATTGGTGGTGGCATTGGTGGTGATGGTGGTGGTATTGGTGGTAGCATTGGTGGTTGTATTGGTGGTGGTGGTATTGGTGGTGGTTGTGGTATTAGTAGTGCTGCTGGTGGTGGTATAAGTGGTACTGGTGGTGGTGGTACTGGTGGTGGTGGAGGTGGTATTATTGGTGGTGGTATTCATATTGAGTGGTGGTGGTATTGGGTGGTGGTATTGTTGGTGGTGGTATTGGAGGTGGTGGTGTTATTATTCGTGGTGGTGGTATTAGTGGTAGTAGTGGTGGTTGTATTGGTGGTGGTGGTATTGGTGGTGGTTGTGGTATTAGTAGTGCTGCTGGTGGTGGTATTAGTGTTACTGGTGGTGGTGGTACTGGTGGAGGTGGTATTATTGGTGGTGGTATTCATATTGAGTGGTGGTGGTATTGGGTGGTGGTATTGTAGGTGGTGGTGGTATTGGTGGTATTCGTTGTGGTATTGGTGGTAGATGTATTGGTGGTAGTGGTGGTGGTGGTATTGGTGGTGGTGGTGGTATTGGTGCTGGTGGTATTGGTGCTGGTGGTATTGGCCGGGGTATTGAATTGGTGGTGGTGGTGGTACTGGTGGTGGTAGTGGTGGTGGTAGTGGTGGTTGTGGTATTGGTAGTGGTGGTGGTTGTGGTATTGGTGGTGATGGTGGTATTGGTGGTGATGGTGGTATTGGTGGTGATGGTGGTATTGGTGGTGCTGGTGGTATTGGTTGTGATGGTATTGGTGGTATTGGGGGTGGTGGTATTGGTTGTGGTGGTGGTGGTATTGGGGGTGGTGGTATTGGTAGTGTTGATGGTGGCGGTATTGGTGGTGGTGGAGGTGGTATCGATGGTCGCGGTGGTGGTATTGGTGGCGGTGATGGTATTGGTGGTGGTGGTACTGATGGTGGTGTTGTTAATAAAACAGGCTTTTGAAAACAACCCATACGCGGCTTAGTGCAGATGACATGTAACACAGATGTGCTGTTGTCAGCTTCAGCCCATTAGCACATGATTATATTACAGGGGCGGCAGCGCTGCTTAAAAAAACACAAGCGGTTTCAGCTGAAGCAGCGCATGTCCGGCCTGCAGTAAGAGAAACTCAATAAAGTAATAGTGCTTACAGACTAAATAACAGTGTAACAAATACCTCAGAGATCAGGCTCACAGAGGAAAACAAGCATTTACAATGCAATGGTTTTGCCTTTGTTAAAGTTAGAGCTATTGGCATTGCTCTTGACATTATTTTTATTTATGTTTTTTTTAACATAAATAAATGGCATTGTCATTTACAATAGCAGGGCAGGGCACAGGGAAGGGGGGCGAGGAGAGACGAAGGAGAGCTGCGGGCTCAGGGAAGGGGGGGGCGAGGAGAGATGAAGGAGAGCTGCGGGCTCAGGGAAGGGGGGGCGAGGAGAGACGAAGGAGAGCTGCGGGCTCTTGTTGTAATGCTTGCATGGATGAGTTGGTGGATGCATGGATGGGTGCATGCATGGATGGGTGCATGGATGGGTGCATGCATGGATGGGTGTATGGATGGGTGTATGGATGGGTGTATGGATAGATGCATGGATGGGTGGATGGATAGATGCATATATACAGCCAATCCCTCAACAATGTATGCAATCCACCAACCCATCCAACCACAGCATTAATGGGTGGCACTTTTATGGTGCTCGCTCCATCATTTCCAGGGCAGAGCAAAGTTGCACAATGCCACATAGTGGATATCACAAACACTGCTGATAAAATTATCCCAAAGCAGTCTGGCATCTGGGGTAAATTACAAAGGTGAGGAATCTGCAGTTTGAAGTGTGCATCAAAATAACTTCTTCATAGTAGCAATATTGCTGCAAATAAGAGGGACGCCAACTTTGCTGCCAGCAGTGCTGTTCCTGTTCCAAATAGGGAGAAGTTGCACTGTTTCCTCTGAACAAGTACCTTTTGTGCAACGAAACAAACACATTTGTCATCCCTATTGTATGTGTGTATGAGGAGTGTCTGCACTACTACTGCCAGTTCTATGAGTGTATGAGGTGAAGGGTGACGTGGTGCCTGACTGTGATCTAGACTGGTGAATGCAGTGGCAGATAGGTGTGAGTTCTATGCGCTACTCCAATACACAAAGAACGTCTTTAGTTTTGCAGTGAAAGATTGCTGACTGAAGAAATGTGTTTTCTCTTATGTTGGAGGGCACGCACTTTACAAGATGGAGCGTTCGGTCTGCTCCGAGTAAAAGCCCTTACTTGTGCAAAATGTCCAGTCTGGTCACTGGCTGTGGCCAAGAGCTTTAGATAATCACTCTTCCCTAGTGCTCTTTGTGCCAGATCACCCACCTGCGGATAATGCCCACCATGGTGGCGGCTGGTGTTTTGTGACCTTCCTCCGCTGGCAGACTGTATGAAGCACTTGCATTCCAGTGAGTGCAGGAATATATGCATGTCTGCTAGAGAGTGCGGCAAACGTATTCCACTGATGTCTAGGTCTCTCTACTCAGCTTTGTTTGCCGCAAGACCCAGGAACTATCAGCATTCTGCAAAGGATTCCCTATGGCTGTTTCTTCACCACAGCACTGCCCGTGCTTCTGGCACACGCAGCCTGTGCCGCAACTGCAAAGAGTATACAGGCGTGGAGGGATCTTCACAGCAACAATAAGTGTGGCTTATAAAGGCGTGGTGGGCGGAAAATGTAAGGGACCTCCAATGCTATGGATGAGCACTTCACTCTCCTCAGAGGAATACCACTGCTGGCCAATACAAAACGCCTGCCTGACAGAAGAGGCTGGCCAACAACAGCGTGGCACCACGAATCCTTTCTTGTACTCTTTCAGTTTTACCAGCATGGCAAATCTCTGCAAGCAGCTGAACCCTTCTCTAGCCACACCCAAAAACTGGGAGTCGCAATGTCTATGAAGATGTTCGGAGAGGGTGTTTAATAACATGACACTCAAAATAAATATCCGAAAGCAGCCATAGTCTGAACGGGAATGCCAAGAAGCACTCGGGTAATAAGAAGTGCGAATAACGAAGGGTTTTAGCAGGAGGGGGAAAAGTTAGTATATTTCGCTGGAAAAATAAGCACATCCCAAGCAGAATTTAAACTCACCAAGTCAAAATGTACTTTGGAAAAAGTAGCACACCAGATTCAGAGCTGCAAGGAGCGGGGAAGCAAACACCTAGGGTCACAAGGCAGAATGTGGGATTCACAAGACGGATTCCGAAGGTGTGATGACAGCCCAGAGTCAGAAGTGAAAACCAAACGCCGCGGAGGCCGCAGCTTCCTGCAGCCGACGAGTTCAAGGCATTCCGGAGGGAGCGAGCATTCCTTTGATCGGAGTCACTGAACAAAGGCAAACAAAGGCAGGCGCGGAGACTAGAGCGACCATCAGTTCATGGAGCCGGCAGGAAGACTGCACAGTGGAAGCGAAAGGTTACCCAACCAAAGCAGAACTGAGCTCAACAGCAACCAAACGCGTTGGAAAGGGTTACATCTTTTTATTTTTATTTTATGCGTTTTTATAGAGCGCGGACTTTACCCGAAGGTGTCGGAGCGCTTCACAATAGCAGTAATGATACATGAGGAGAAAATTACAAGTGAGCACGTTACAAAAGCAAACGTTACATTACATGAGGCAATAGTGACAATTGTGCATGTACCAAGAGCAAATAAAATTCAAGAGGTAGCCAGCAGTACGTTACAAGAGGAAAACGTGACATGTGTGCATGCATGTTACAAAAGCGTACACAGTTAAAGTACAAGTAGAGGTATAATACTGGCATAAAATATAATATAATAAAAGGTAGACACTCAAAACACAAGAACAAACGTTACGTAACATGAGCCAATGGTGGCAATTGTGCATGTATCAAAAGCAAACAAAATACAAGAGGTAGCAAAAGTGAATGAAAACAGAAATTACAGCCAAGCTAGCGAGTCTTTAACTCTCTCTTGGTAAATTATATATTCCGCCTCCTCTTTGGATACATATTTCTCTGGGGGGGGGTGTCAGGACGGGGCTGCTGTCCACCCACAGACTCCTTGCCGTCTCACAGGCCTCCACGTTTCTCAGGAGGGGGCCCCTTCCCAGGCTCAGGGTGCGACCCCCGGGCAGGTAGAAGGCGAAGACCACGTTGTTCCACCTGCAGGGCTCGTACGTCTGCCGTGACTTCAAGTCCAGCGGATACTTCTCCAAGCGGCCCGTGGAGGGGTCGAAGTACCAGGTGTAAAAGTTTGTGGTGGACTCGGGGGCCCACAGCAGGTCCCCTGTCCAGGAGCGGGGCCACACGGAATCCAGCAGGGGCAGGTACTCAAACCCCACCCAGGAGGGGCTGTGGATCAGCACCCAGTGCACCACCTCCAGTTTGTAGGCCTCGGTGCCCAGGACCCTCAGGGCCGGCTCCTGCCCCCCGCAGTGCTGCTGCTTGTAGTTCCACAATAGCTCCTCGAAGCCGAAGAGGAACAGGCAGTTCCCGTAGCGGGAGTCTTCGCACAACGCCGGGGAGTTGGCCCCCATCTCCCGCAGGTCTCGCATCGAAGGGTGGAGTTGCCGGTGGGGGATGCTGCACCCCCAGTAGTGCTGTAAGACCGCCTCCAAGCGCCTGCTCTTGAAGCGCTCCACGTCTGGGCGCGGAATGTGCGGGGACCAGCAGGAGACGCTCAGGTTTACGAGGTTTCCCTTCAGGATGAAGGTATGCCGACATTTCTCCTCAGTATATGTTCACACACACGCTCCATTAAGAACATTTTCGACCACGGGGTTTGTGTGCTCAACTGGGAACCTGCACCTCTTTTTAACACTCCTTCCCCCACCCCCCGCTGCTCACAGTCCCCTCACCCCGATTGTGAGGCCAGCGGCTGCCTAGAGGGCGACCAATCTGATGCGCCCCCTTTTCACAGGCTTGCTGAGGAAGGGTGAGGGCTACCACCTCTATGCTGCGTTCAAAACGGGCCCCTATCGGGTCCGGCTTCGCCTCCCTCAGCCCATGTTTCTAACACATGGAAGCCTGCAATGGCTGTATATAAGACTGTCTCCAAGTCCCTTCTTACAATCAAGTTGTATCGTCTCTAGTGACCGGTCATAAGAACAAGGAAAGATACGGAAGCGGGAGGGGGGTGGGGGGGCGGGAAAGACACGGAAGCGGGAGGGGGGGTGGGGGGGGCGGGAAAGACACGGAAGCGGGAGGGGGGGCGGGAAAGACACGGAAGCGGGAGGGGGGGCGGGAAAGATACGGACGGGGGCGGGAGGATCACGGCGCACGCACATTTATAAACAAAATGCTCCTTACCTGATCGCCTCGTGGGAACTCGAATCTTGCAGCCAACTCCAACAACAGACACTTTGAAAAGGAACAAAACAGGCCCACTCGAAAAAAAATATAACACACACCCACCACCGTGATGACGAACAGAAGTGGGTGGAGAGGGAAAAAATCTCGGGAACGCCCCCGAATCTGGTCCGAGATTGACGGACAGAGCACTCTCCCAATGGCTAGCCTCCATTTATGGAGCTAGCCAATGGGAGGAGGGGGCGGATACCCGACCCCACAGAGAAAAACATAAGGTTTTCCTAGCGCATGCGTACTTCGTACGCATTTGCTAGGCAAAACCTAAAAATATTGGCCTTGAGGTATGGTAAGGACTACCATGGTTATAGATTGCTGACAGGGCACCATAACAATGGGCCATAAGAACCTTCAGTAAAAAGTGCCTGTAGCTCTTAGGCTTACTTACATTGCAGAAGTGTCTACTCTAAAGGTCTGTGACCAATCTGTAAGTCAAACTTTTTATCTGAATATGGACTTTAACTACTTTGATTAAATGAGTATCACTGGATTCAGTGTTCTACTACTCCACGGGCCAAAAGAAAATTTGCTAAATGGTTGCATTTATTTTACTGAAAACCTTGCAATCTCCACACACAGACATTTCTAAATCAAACGTCCCTATCTCACACTCCCAACATATATATTTATCAGCAAGGACCACCTCTGTTTTTAGCTCATTCATCATGATAATGGCCTGACCAATTTAATCATACAAACAAATTAAGCTTCACCTCTCCTGATTCATGGCCCCTCCCCACACTTAACAATGGTAATAAATAGCATATTACACACAATGCATCTGAATGTGTGTGTGTGTGTTTGTGGGGGTGTGTGTGAGAGAGAGACAGCGCAAAAGTCTAATTCCAGTTTACTTCCACAGTACAACAAAACTGACTTAATCATTTGCATTTCTAGATCACATGTAAAACATATTTACTGTCAATCAGATTACTCATGATGTAAATCAACAGTTTGTACGAACTGTGACCTACCCTGTAAAATATCTCATTTTAAATGCTTCACACGTATTCATTGTATTATTTCGTGGAAATGTGGTCAAACACCATTTAACAACATGTAATGTGATTTAACACCCCTCAACACTTATACATGTGCTTACTTAAAATTTCACATGGTGATACATTAGGCACTTCTAATACCTTAACATCACTGCACCGTTGTCTCAGCGATATGAATGTAATTGTAGCTATGTATTGCATGTTCCATGTTCACCCTTAAGCTGGAGCCTGAAATCTTTTGAAGCTGAGCATCCAACAATTATAATTGGTAACCTCTACTACACTTTAATTGAGGGTACTGGACCTCTTAGACAATCCATACAAGTCATATTTATTTTAATTATATCATCGCAGCAATTCACTGTAACTGTATTCATGCCCGCCACTAGTTCTACAACTAGAAATCCCCTCTGAATTTTACCTGGTCAAACATTTTACCTTCTGGCTTTAGTCCTTTAAGTCCCAATCCAACACAGGAGTGCACTTCTAAAGGCCCAAGAACCTTGAGGGAGGCACTTAAGACACTTAGGAGGCCAAGTTTTCACTGGTCAGCTGAGCAGTTGTAGGAAAGGGCCTCTGGTAACTTGCTGTGTCCCTTTCACCCCCCTATGACCCTTGGAGCCTGCTTCTTTGTCAAGACGAAGAGCAGTTCCAGTCTTCAGGGCTTTTCTCAGGTCACAAACAGCAGAACCAGTCCTTTTCTGTTCTTCCACAGGTCCAGAAAGTGTTCTGAAGTGGGTGCCTGAAGATGCCACAGCTACGCCTTGCATGATCTAGTAGATGGAATGACCACTGGGGTAAAGGTTTCTGGTACTAACCCTATCCACTGTGGGCATTTTTAAGATGGCCAGCGTCTTTGGCCACACTATACTTGAGCTCTGAGGGCTGGGTGTGCTTGGGGAGTGTACTATGGTAATCCTAGTTTTCTTGAAGTGAAAGGATAGCACACCTTTAAGTGTTTCATCTATTTTTTTGTCCATTCTTTTAAACCACAGTTTTGTTCGGCGTGCTCACTGCTTGACATGCCAAGCCCACATTCCATGTGACGAACATAGTATATCAAAATTGTGGGGCTACTTCTTAACCCCACTCCAGTGGCGGCAGCCTATTTACTCTGCATTTGCATCAATTTCTTCTTTTGCTTATATTAATCTTCATTTTAAACCCATCCGCTTTGCGCAATCTTTTGTTAAATAAACATCCTTCTTAATCCATCCTCAAGCAAGAGGCTGCGAATTTACAAAGTTTCTCATGCTTTGGTGGGCCAAACGAACCTCTCTCCCCAAAACACGCACTGAAGCATGGTTCTTTTTTCAGCAGTTTATTTCTATCCAATGCATTTCGAACCCTTACATGGGTTCTTCGTCAGGGAAAACTGTAGATAAACAATAAAACATATATTTGCAATCATCATCGTGTCATGTTGATTTCATCAGATACATTCACTTCAATACAATCTGCTTTCAACATACGAAGGCTGGGAGAAGAGAGAGAGTGAGGGAAGCTGTAAACTGGTAGAATAGTGAGAGGAAGACGCCGTGGTGGGAAGGGAAAGTAACAGCTATTGAAACAGGGAACTTAGCAGGTTCAACTTACACTAAGTGGAAGAGGTTTTTTGATAACATGGACAGAAAGCATCGAGTTAAAAGCGGAGGGGGCATCTGTATGAAATCAAATCGATTAGAAACATGGACCATGAGGGGAATGGAAAGCATTCATATATTGAAAGCAGATTGTATTGAAGTGAATGTATCTGATGAAATCAACATGACACGATGATGATTGCAAATATATGTTTTATTGTTTATCTACAGTTTTCCCTGACGAAGAACCCATGTAAGGGTTCGAAATGCATTGGATAGAAATAAACTGCTGAAAAAAGAACTATGCTTCAGTGCGTGTTTTGGGGAGAGAGGTTCGTTTGGCCCACCAAAGCATGAAAAACTTTGTAAATTCGCAGCCTCTTGCTTGAGGATGGATTAAGAAGGATGTTTATTTAACAAAAGATTGCGCAAAGCGGATGGGTTAAAAATGAAGATTCATATAAGCAAAAGAAGAAATTGATGCAAATGCAGAGTAAATAGGCTGTCGCCACTGCAGTGGGGTTAAGAAGTAGCCCCACAATTTTGAAATCCTAGTTTTCTGCCACGTCTAGCACTAAATTAGATTTGAAGGCAGACTCTATACCCCCAACAAACTCAGAGACAGAAGTCTGGTAGAACAAAGCTGAACTTTCAGCAACCAGATAGTGGATACACACAAATTGTTTTGGCCTTCTGTTTCCCTCCTTTGAAGTGTGCCCCAAATGTTATATGTAAATCCAACAGACCTGTCAGACAGGTTTTGACACTCCCGCAGGGCCTGACACTTTGATGTCAATACGAGGCCCAATCTAATCGAGGCTGGTCTGGCTGGGAAAAGACAACACAGGGTCGGGGTGGAGGGTGCAGGCCAGGGAGTTAGCTACATCTGCTTGTGACATAGTGGGCCTCTATAAAGTTAATTAAGTCCTTGGGCCCGGCCCACAGGCCACCCAGTCAAGGTCAAAACAACACCTCCCCACACCCAAACTTTTGACTTTGTCCTGGAAGCAAGTTCACACCTCATTCTTGCCTATTGAAACACGAATTAATGACTGGCATATGTGAGGCAACAAACTGCATATTTAGCTTCCAGGGACTTCAGGTAGGGCAAATGTAACTTTAAAAGTCATCTTTCCAAAACAATTACTACAAATACGACTTCACCAGTGAATAGGACTTGTACTAAATATTTCAAGGAGTTCAAAAATTAAATTAGTAGCTGTTTCCTAGGAAGAGATAATATTAATTAAAACTTAATATTGTATCCCATTGCTTTCCTATGAAACAGCCCTCCATGCTATGATGAAAATAGGTTTGGAGGTTTTTTCACTGTAAGTAAGGATTACTTAGAAATATTTAAACTGAAGGTTTAGGCCTGTTACAATGCCAGAAAACCGGGGCGCGGAGACAGGTAGTTTTCATCACTTCAACCAGAAGTTTGTGATTTTTGGTGCATGTACCAAATTTTACTTCACCTAGATGTCTATTCTAAACATGAACAAGACCCTGAGAATATGTAAATGTATAAGCCTAACTCTGTAACAAGTTCATTGGATATTACTTACAAACGGATGACTCAAGGACAATTCCCTGCCACATTAAAACAAGCAAGGGAACTGCCTTTACCAAGTACAAACCTCAATGGAGCCTCCCCACCATGCCAGAGAGGAATACACAGCAACGTTACTGAAAATGGTGACTTCTCATTCAAATAATAATTTAGAATAAGCATTTGGAGGACAGGCAGTTTGTTGGACTTCAACAACTGACTGTTACAAGGAGCTGGCAGAGGTAGAGTTTCACCTGTATAGGCCATCGTAGATACCATAAACCACTCTATCTTGCTGGGGTCTCCGTAAAAGCTATGACATAATTTGAAGAATTTCTCAAGAAAAGCTCCTTTACAGTGTTGGTTGAAACTACACCTACAAATTTAACACGTGGGATCCCACAAGGTTCATCATTAACCCCCACCTCTTTAAAACGAACCTGCAACTGCTTCATAGATGGTTGGTGTCAGGAGGGGTGAGTGTCAAACCTATGTTGAAAACACAAAGGTTTAAATACTCTATGGCACTGTAGAACAAGTTACTTATCTTCAGAAATGATATATCTGTAAGAGACATATATTAGTAGTGGATTCCTCACCTTAGAATTACCCCCAGGCGTCAGACTGGATCCAGTCAATTTTTCTTCAGACGTACCCCTGCACATCAGTAGGGGGCTTCGGTCGACTCTGCATTCGTCGTTGGCATTGTGATCGCCGGAATGACGTTGCGGTATCTACTTAGACGCAGCCCTGCGCGCTGACATCAGTTCTTTACACGACATTCCACGCCAGAAGCGCAGAGCCATGAAAGACACTGACCACTGGTGCACAAAACTAGGGCCCTGTAAAGGAGTCCCTTACCCTAGAAGTCAGTTTGCAGAATGGTTAGGATGGTGGGGCGGTGAGGAATCCATAACTAATATATGTCTGTTACAGATATATTGTTACCAAAGGTAAGTAATTTGTTCATCTGAAAGAGACTATTAGTTATGGATTCCTCACCTTTCAATAGATACCCCAGCAATACCAACCCCGGAGGTGGGTCTGCGAACCAAGTTCACACCAGAAAGTCTTGGAGAACTGAACGGCCAAAAAAAGTTGTCTCTCCGGACTTGGCTGTCCAGGCAGTAGTGTTTAGTAAATGTGTGCAATGAAGCTCACATAGCTGCCCTACAGATGCCATGGAGGGGAACTCCACCTCCCAAAGCAGTAGTGGCTGCCGTCGCCCTGGTGGAATGGGCGCGAAGCCCTACTGGGGGTTCCTTTATCGCTAAGAAATAGCAGATTTTGATGCAAAGAATGACCCATCGAGAGATGGTCAGTTTATGCACGCCTGACCTTTCTTGGCACCCACATAGCCAACAAAGAGCTGATCATCCACCCGGAATTGCTTTGTGCGATCCAGAAAGAATGAAAGTGCACGTTTTGGATCCAGACAGTGGAGCCTCTCTTCCTCTTTTGAAGGATACGGAGCCAGAAAGAAGGTGGGCAAAGAGATGGTTTGTCCTATGTCAAAAGAGGTAACCACTTTGGGAAGGAAAGAAGGCCTAGTGCGAAGGACAACTTTGTCCGGATGAACAGCTATGAAAGGAGGTTTGTAAGAAAGAGCCTGAAACTCACTCACCCTGCCAGCAGAGGTGATGAGGTACTGGGTTTTTCAGAACCGGTACTGATCCGGTAACCCAGCGGTGCCAGGGTACACCCAAGGACCTCGAGTTCTCCTGATTCAGACCACAGAAACTCAGAGTCTTCTAGGTGAAGTCAAAGATCGGTTTATTGGCTGCAACCAAGGTAACAAGTGTCCTAGAAGTACAACACACGGAAGTATGTTCTCAGGAGACTGCTTCCAATCACGAAGTCAGGCTTCTCTTCTTATACAAAATAATAAGCTTCAGGCAAACATTCCTAGATTGTCAGGATACTATTCACATATTTCAACCACAAATAAGTAACAGAGTTATGATGACAAGCTCACATTTCGTTTGTCTAATACATAATAAATTACTCGGCAAGGTCCGGTATTTCAATCAGATATCGGTGTTTCCCCAATAAAATGAGCACGTCCTCATCATAAAACAAGTAGGAAAAAAGGAGCGGGGCCAAGTGTGGGCAAGATTCGGCAGGGTGTGTGTGTGATGAAAGGGTTTTATGGCCGGGTGCGCCGAGATGCTATCTTGACCGGCCACTGGGAGAGGAACTGACCAAACGGGTTGGCCTGGGGCGATGGTTTCAACCTGCCCAGGTCACGAAAAAGTCAATCAAGGAGTGCTTGTCCTTATGATATTGGATTAAGCCTATGTGAAAGGGCAACATACAAAATGGCTGCCGTATACAAAATGGAAGCCAAGGGTTCAGGGTACAAGTGACGATCTCGAGGTGAAAGCAACCTCCGAATGCGACGAAAATGCTTGTGCATAATGTACTCGCCATTCTCGGTCTTTTGATACTAAATTTGTCGTGATACGATGAAGTTTTATTCTTGTGTCTGAATGGTTACACGAGTTTGGATTTTCAGTACTACACACCCTCCTTTTGCCCTTACATAGGCAACTTAACCTACTCTCATGCTAATCTGAGTCCAGGTCGATATTCCTAAAGTCATTGAGATGTTGCTGTAACATCATCCTAGTACTTAGCTCGTCTCTTGATACAGGTTTCCTTACACATGATGTGACACAAAGGCCACATATTGCAGGAGCACACTGCACACACAGACAGAACAGGAAAAGGATGGCTAAGACCATCCCAATGACCATCAGGAGTTTCCATCCCCAGCTGGATATCAGTTCCCAGAACCACCCCATTAATGACCAATCTCCTTTATCCACATGAATAGATTCGGAAATCTTATGCAGTTTGGAGATGGCTTGGTACACTGTTGGAGCGTTATCTGGGATAAAAACGCAGCAGCTAGATTGGATCAATCTGCATACCCCACCTCGGTCTGCAAGTATGACGTCTAAAGCAACCCTGTTCTGAAGGGTCATAAGACGATCCGACTGGAGCTCAGCAGTCAGGTTACTAAGGGCACCAGCAGTTTCAATCACGGTAGACTCAACTACCCTTGTCAATTGCCTTATGTTCCTGCTGTTTACCATGGGTCCCCAGAACGGCAGAAAACCTCTTGCAAAGTCCCCAAATTCTTGACCTGCAGTGTCTTCTTTACTCAAGACACCGCTAACTACCCTTGTCCTGTGGTAATCCGCCGCTGCTGTGTAGGTGGGAGGTAACAGGAACGAAACAAAACATGAGCCCGAGAAGTCAGGGGGCAACCATGTATAGGCTCTATCATGACAGATGAAATAAGTACCCTTAGCTGCTAAAAACGCAGGGGAAGTCTGAGACCCAAAAACATATGTTTCTGTACAGACACTTCTCCCTAACTGAGCTCTGGGATTCCTGCCAATGCCTTGCAGACACAAGTTACCTTGATGGGGTACAATCCAGATCGGGGAAGATCTCTTCGCTTGCTGTTTCTCACTTAAAGTAGCTCCATATCCGGTAACGTTCCAACCTACATATGCAAGTATCTCGTCATTAGGGGTATTTTCATAAGAAGTTACTTCCTTAATCATGTCAACTATGCCTTTTACTAGGGCGCTAGTCTTGAGGTTGTCTTTTACAGAACGGAGGGGTTGGATTTCTCGTGCATATATGAACATCGTTCTGTATGCCCACACAGAGCCATTATGACTGAAAGGTAGAACTAGATAAGGGATACCTTTATCCGTAGTGTGAGGCATAAGTCCACATACCCAACAGTTAGTTGTGTTCATTACTAACTGGTGCTGGTGCAGGAGCTGAATGAAGGAGTTATTAATGAACTCTAATCTTCTATGGGATTCATGGCCAGGAAGGGAGTGGAAAGAATGAGGGGAAACAGTAGTAGGAGGAGGTGTAGGGGATGCAGGTGGTGCGAATGTTACATGAAAAGAGAATAAGACACACCCAACCAAAAATATCGTCACACTGAATATCATGAGAATGCACATGGTTAAAAAACTTTTTCTTGTAATTACGGTGCATAATTTGTGTCTAGAGTTCGTTTGCTTGGCAGGCCTTTCCATTTCAGAAAACTCCATCCTCTCTAGAGTGCTGCCCGCGGTGGGAGGTTGATTCTGCTAAAGGATGCTTCCGTCAGTCCAGGGCAACTCCCTTAGACCAACCAGAACTACCGACCTAACGTCGTTAGCTGCACCCAAAAGACTTTTTAGGCAACCGCGGCCCTAGCAGCGGAACCGGATGGCGGTTCGAAAAACAAAAATGAGCAAGTTTTCTTCTGATGGAAGAGCTGCCTTTTCAAAAATAGTACTTGGAGGGGAAAAAAATACTTTTTATTGGTCCATAGGTTTTTGCCTTAAAGTGGAAAAAGAAATCATTTTATTAGTTCGTATTTCTTGGTCTCAAATCGTATCTTTGTCTTCCCGGTACTGTGTTGTCCTGAAACAACAGTTCAGGCTCCGAAGTGTTCAATCGTTTAGACGGTGGCACACCTTCTTGAAGAATGTTCTCGTTTTCGCGCTCAGAGTTAGTTCCTTTCACTTGTGCATCACCGAAAGATATGAACCGAGGTACCGTGTCCGTTTCTGAGTCGCCGACACCTTCCTGGACCCACTGGTCATATGGCAGAGGAAAAGGGACTTTCTTACAATGGACCCCGTGGATCCAGGCCTTTTTCCCTTCCACTCGCACTGCCAATCTTGTAGAGAGAAGGACAAGGTGTGGCCCTGTCCACCTGGGCTGGTCGTTTTTAGTACTCTGGAAGTTCCGCACCAGCACCCAGGATCCAGGGTCAATGCTGTGTCCCGGAGTCTCAGAGACCGGAGGCAGGGTGTCGTTGACCTGTTGATGCAAAACACGCAATTTAGCCGTCAATTCATACAGATAGTCAAGTAGAACAGGGTGCTCAAGCTCGCTAAACTTTTTGGGCCTAGGCACTCCCCATATGTTGGCCGGGCGGCCGAAAATAATTTCATAGGGGCTGAGTTTCACTCGCGAATGCACAGTCATTCTGGTGGATAGGAGTGCTAAGGGTAGAGCGTCAGGCCATTTAAGACCTGTGCTCGCTTGAATTTTGGCCAATTTTAACTTAAGGGTGCCGTTGTAGCATTCTACTAATCCAGCTGATTGGGGGTGATTTGCAGCGTGGAACTTCTGTCTGATACCTAGTCCTTCACATACGTTCTTCATTACACGACCTATAAATTCACTCCCGTTGTCAGACCAGATCATTCTAGGCATTCCGAATCTAGGGAAGTACTCTTTCATAAGGGCTTTCGCTGTGGACAAGGCAGTATTGTCTTTTAGGGGGTATGCTTCTATCCATCTCGAGAAGGCACAAACAACAACGAGCACATATTTTAAACTGTTGCACCTTTCCATGTGGATGAAATCTAGCTGCAAAACCTCGAACGGATACGTAGGAGGTGCAAAATGACCAGCTGGAGTTGGGGTTCCCCTACCAGGATTGTGTTGCAGACACACCATGCAATTCTTGACCACATTCTCTGCACACTTGGGAATCCCTGAATTCTGCCATACTGGAGCCAACAACTTGCAAATCCCTTTCACGCTGATATGAGCCATACCATGAGCCATTGTAACTACTGCAAGCACATACGCATCGGGTAACAACCATCTCTGATGTTCTGACAATTCAATCCAACAACCATTTGTATCCATCCTACCCGTACTTTCTCTCCATATGCTCAACTCTTTCTCTGTAGCCTCAGCTTGGATAGATTTCACACTCTCCATAGTGTCTTCACACATGCCTACATCACCAACCCATCTTGCAGGTCCTGCAACATACATTCGGCTCATCACATTCTTTGCAGTTTCTTTAGCGGTTTCACCAGCGAACGCATTTCCACGACCAACATCATCAGTCACCTTCTTGTGAGCACTACATTTCACAATCGCTACTTGTAAGGGCAGGGTCAGTGACTCAAGGAGTTCATTCACCAACTGACCATGCTGAATCTTAGCTCCATGCGAAGTCAGAAATCCACGTTCTTTCCACAATCGTCCAAAACTATGAGCCACACCGAACGCATACTGGCTGTCGGTGTAGACAGTCACTCTCATTCCTCTTGACAACACACATGCTCTCGTGAGTGCAAATAGTTCTGCTGCTTGAGCTGAATTATGTGGGATACGTGGAGTTTCAACAATGGTTTGCAAAGTCGTGACAGCATATGCTGCAGTCGTATCACCATTCGGGAGCTTGAAACATGAACCATCTACCCATAATGTACCATCACATTCAGCAAGAGGAGTGTCTTAAAGATCGACTCTTCCTTTTGTCTCTTCTTCTGTTCTAAGAAAGCAATCATGTTTTTCCGAAGTGTCTGATTCTTCTACGATTGGCAATAATGTGGCTAGGTTTAAAGTACTGCACCTTTTGATGTGCACATGACTTGCCAAGAGCGTTAACTCGTAACTTGATAGTCGAGCACTGGTTAAGTGCTGTGTCTTGGGTCTATTTAACAACGTGTCTACTGCATGTGGGACCATCACGATTAGTGTGTTATTCATTACTAGGCCAGCAGACTGTCGAATAGAAACAGCTGCTGCCACTGTGGCTCTTAAACAACTAGGCAATGCTCTAGCCACTGGATCCAAAGTCGAGGAAAAGTAAGCACATGGACGCTGTTTGTCCCCAAATAACTGAGTCAGGACTGACAATGCACAACCATCCTTCCCATGGACATACAATGTAAAAGGCTTACTGTAGTTGGGGGTACCCAACACAGGAGCCGAACATAAGGCTGTGCGTAATTCAGAAAAACTGTTCTGACACTCTTCCGACCAAGGAATAGGGTTAGATGTACCTTTACACGTTAATGCCACCAAAGGTTTGGCTAATAACGAAAAATTTGGGATCCACTGTCTACAGTATGATGTAATGCCCAAGAAAGCACGCACTTCTCTCTGTGTTTGTGGTACACTCAATTTCGCTATTGCCTGAATTCTTTCTGGGGTCAGTTTCCTACCCTCCTTCGATAAGAGGTGACCTAAGTAGGTCACTTCTTGTCGGCAATATTGAAGCTTGGAAAGTGACACCTTGTGATGCAAAGCACACAGATGACGCAATAATGACAAAGTGGCATTCTTACATATTTTCTCAGTATCTGCAGCAATGAGTAAATCGTCAACGTACAGTACAAGAGTGGCACCTTCAGGTAAAACAATCGTATCAAGCTGTGTTTTCAGAGCTTGACTATATATTGATGGACTTTCACAGTAGCCCTGAGGAGCGCGTTTGAAGCGGAAACTGCGACCTCCTAAACGGAAGGAAAAAATATCCCTGCTTTCCTCAGCAATCGGGATGCTGAAGAAAGCATTCTTCAGGTCAATCACCGAAAACCAGGTGGCAGAAGCTGGAATCATAGTCAGTAATGTAGTGATGTCGGGGACAACTGGAAATTGTGGCACGACTATTTTGTTGACCTCTCTAAGATCAATCACGAATCTGTACACGGGTGGCTGAGTGGGGTCAGTTCTTTTTAAAACAGACAGAACAGGACTATTGCAAACATTTCCTCACGTTTCTTCAATCACATCTTTTGCAATTAGCTCGTAAACGATCGCTAGCAAGGCTTTTTCACCCTCACTGGAAATTCGGTATTGCGGAATTCGTGGCATTTTAACATTGGCTTTCAATGTTACAACATATGGTGGTATTTCTAAGAGTCCCACATCATTGGGACCAGCTGCCCAAAGTATGTCTGGAAGAAACGACAATTCTGTTGGAAGTTTATCTCTCGATAAGTACATTGGAGAAACCACTTTCTTACCCAGGGTAAGTTGTACTCCTGATGGAGAACAGTACAAAGTCGCATACAATCTTTTTAGCAAATCTAATCCTAGCAAATTTTCGCCACAACCTGTTGTCAGAATAAGGGGTGCTTCGAATTCGCAAGGACCAACAGAAAGAGACAGAGGGTCAGAAATCGGGTTCCTAACCGGGGCGCCAGAAAAACCTACAGAAACGTTCGTTTCGCCAGACAAAGGTGCGCCAGGGAGTTTGGAGTGCATAATAGAACTCTTTGTAGCACCAGTATCCAAGAGAAAAGGTTCTGACACACCTGATGTGATCACCTCAACGTATGGTCCACTCTGATCTACTGGAACTGAAACAGCTCCCTCTCTTTGTCCATGGCTGTCCTAGCAATCATTACTGTTCCATTTCTCGCCTTCTGTATAGTAATCATCAGTATAGTACTGAGCTGCCCTACCAGATGCGTTATTCTGCTGATCGAACTTATTCATAGAATTCTGTGGTGGAAGAGACTGCGCGTTCTGGGGGACGTTTCCACGTCCTCTACCTCTAGGTGCTTGCTGAACGCCTCTACCTCTTACGTTCGAAACACCATTCGCACGTTGTAACAAGATAGGGCAACTATACTTAAAATGACCTTCCTCCTTGCAATATGAACACTGGTTGGGACCTATATTGACACGTGGCTGATTATACTCGACTCTTTGTGAGTTCCCTTGATACTGTTGAGGCTGCTGATAGTTATTCTGATAAGTGTTCTGACCACCGTTATTCTGGCCATTACCACCACCACGTGGCGGATAGGCTTGCTGCAATAAAACCTTAGTTTTTAATTCTTTCGTTTTCTTTTCTACTCTATCTTTCTCGTCTTTGTCTCTATTCTCGTAATACTGCGCAGTGGCTAATATCTGTGCTGAAGAGGAAACAGCCCAAGAACTCTCCGAATCTTTTAACTTTTTACACAATTCTGGAAGCAGATTGTGCACGAACTTATCGACAAATAATCGCTGACCACCTTCTGGGGTCATGTCTTGGCCACTGTGATCGACAAAGGTTTCTTCGAACCTGGTGAAGAAATCTGAGACCGTCTCGTCTTTCTTCTGCTTACATGCAGATAACTTATCCCAATTCACACGTATTGCAGGCATTATCGTTTTCATGTAATCAACTATTTTACCAGGAAGTTCTGCTATTAAAGGCTCAGGTTTAGCACCACCAACTTGTCGGGCATCTACAGCGGCAATATTAGCCCATGAATCACCTAATTCCTGATCATGATCTGAATGACGAATCTTACTCCATAAAGGCTGTGGAACAACGTTCCCAAATAACATATCGATATCCGCTAAATTCATTATACATGACCCAGCAGTCTGTGACAACTCTTTATAATACCCTGCAGGATTCTTACGCGGATCTGGTAATGTCTGTTTAAGTGCTAAAACTTCAGCTCTCTTCCATGGGACATGTACCCATACACGCTGAAAGTGTGGCGGAATAGGGGGTTCAACAGATGTGTCACCCTCCCTCCATTGCGGGGGAACTTCTCTCATGGGGTATTGTCGCGCCTTTTTCCTACTAGATGTACCAGGCTCAGACGATGACCCAGAACTATTCCCTTTATTCCGATATGATAACACTGTCTCAACTGCTTTTTCGACATCGGGACCTACAATCATGCCCTCCTCGAACTTAAACCATACCCGACATAGGTCTTGCGCGTTGCATTCCTGACCGTTGTCTTCCAAATCCTTACAAAGGAAAACACACATTTGTTCAAAAACATATCTTTGCGTCGGTGCTTCCCATTGACGGAAGACTTCCATAACGCATTCTACATCATACTTTGCAGTATCCGTGGCCCATTTACGCGCTAAACGATTCAATGAATCTCTCTCCTGATAGTCAGGCAGTTGACTTCGCAACTGTCTTCGTCCCATATTAGGGGTCGTTTTAGGCGACCGAAAAAGGGGTGAAGGAATGTTAGTGACAATGCTGGCCATTTTATGCCAAACAGAAGGTGAAAGTGAAGGAAGAACTGGTGGAGAAACAGTGTGAGATAATGTAGGGGCAGAAGCAATAGCAGATGGATCATTAGGAGAAGTAGAAGGTACGCTAGGCAAAGTCATAGGAAACATAGGCGAAACAGGTAGGATTGGCGAGCCTTGAGGAGGTTGCACCATAGTAGTAGGAGCCAGCTGAAGAGTAGCTGGGTGTTGCTGTAGAGGATCATTAGGCACATGTTGCACAACTAAAGGTTGCGGAGGTGCTGTGGCACTTATCGCATAGGGGGGTGGTGAACTTAATAAATGCGACATTAATGGGTCTTTTTCACGTTCTTTGGCTGTCTCTTGCTGAAGAGACGGCAAAACTGGATAGCATTTATCTGTTGCCATTTTACGTTGCCTGTGCAACTGCTCACTCATCTGTACCTCTTCTTTGTCTTTAAACCGCATAGCAGCTTGTATTACTGAAATATTCCCTTCTCTCTTATTTTTCTTTTCTAATTTAATTTCCTTCTGTTTGGCCTCTTTACGCCATAGGCGGAAAGAGTCAAACATCGCTGGCCGGGCTTTCTTTTTGAAACGTTTGACCTCAAGATTATCTAAAATTTCGGTGTCAAAGCTACCGTATTGGGGCCATTTTAAAACACCATTGTTTTTGGTATATTTGATCCACACTTCATTGTATATGATGGGGCCTACCCCATGTTTCACATATAACTCATAAGTTGGAGTTCCAACCGGAGGAACCGGACATGAGTCCTCCAATCGGGAGTGCCTATTATTACCACTAAGACAAAACAAATTTCCAAGTCTAAGACTAGGCATCTCTGCTCTCTAGTCTAGTTCCAAACGTCAAAGGATTATCGATTACAATATTTTCTCGTGAAAACACGAGTCCTTCGGTTTTGGTGCTTGCAAGTACCAACACAAAACTTTTTCCAAAGGATACCCAAAACTAAGAACCACTAAGGACTGGGAGACGCTCCACTTATACTTAACTGAAATGTCGATGACGTCACTAGAAGACTCGTCTTAGTGTTTCGCTCTACCAAACTTCAAGGGTCCAAATCAAGGCGATAGCCAGGGCAGCAGTCCTTCGTAGCCGTCGGGAAGCGGGGAACCTCGCAGCAAAGACCTTCGGACCACGTCGACATGCAGGGGTCGTTGAAGTGGTTGGCCGTCCTCCGGAATTTTCACACGAAGCTCCTCACGAACCTCTGGCTGGACCGGTACCGCTGGAATCGCCCTACGTTGGGCGCCAACTGAGGTGCTGGGTTTTTCAGAACCGGTACTGATCCGGTAACCCAGCGGTGCCAGGGTACACCCAAGGACCTCGAGTTCTCCTGATTCAGACCACAGAAACTCAGAGTCTTCTAGGTGAAGTCAAAGATCGGTTTATTGGCTGCAACCAAGGTAACAAGTGTCCTAGAAGTACAACACACGGAAGTATGTTCTCAGGAGACTGCTTCCAATCACGAAGTCAGGCTTCTCTTCTTATACAAAATAATAAGCTTCAGGCAAACATTCCTAGATTGTCAGGATACTATTCACATATTTCGACCACAAATAAGTAACAGAGTTATGATGACAAGCTCACATTTCGTTTGTCTAATACATAATAAATTACTCGGCAAGGTCCAGTATTTCAATCAGATATCGGTGTTTCCCCAATAAAATGCTAACAAAGCGGGGGGCTGAACTGTTCCTGCAAAGAGTGGGAAGAGAAGGGGAAGGCTAGGAAGGAATATGCAAACGCTGGCGTAACCAGAGGTGTAAATGTAACACCTGTGGGCATCCCTTTTGTTGGATGTATTTGCCTCACACACCCCGAAGGATGTCATGCTTCATCATCGGCGGTTGCTCCTCGTCGGGGGGGCGGTGCAATCCCCGACGGGCACACCTCAAAGAGGGGCACTTTGGCGGAGATCTTTTGTATCCAACTGCCCTATGGTGAAGTGTGGGTGTGTGGGCGGGGAGGCAACTGAGCCTGAGGTGAAGGTTAAAATGCAGTAAGAGGTACCGGAAACAATTTTATTCTGGTGGTCCCCCTATTGCAGTTAAAATCGTGAAAACAAGCTCACTCAGTGTCACCTCGTTAGGTAGAGTGACCTATGTGGAGCTCTGAAAAACAACAAGTGGTCAACATGTTTCTCGCAAATGGATTACTATCCTGCGATTCATCAGGACCTTAAAAAGTGAAAAATAATAAAGAAAATTAACTCAATAACATGCTAGTGTCATGTATATGGTGTGGTATGGGTATACAGTTTACCTCAATGGAAAGTCCTATGCCTAGAGTATGAGAAAGAAAGCAAATACACATTAGTAGTACATTTCTCATTAGAACAGCAAGGATTGCCAACGCCAGAATGTGAACATAAGGAGGCATGCTTGGGGCAGTGTGGGAAATTGTCACTACCTCTTCATGCCAGGTGGTTTCAGCGTGCAGTGTGGTGTGCACACACACTCTAAAACTATATCGGTGGGGGGGTAAAGAATTTAAAAACAGTTATAAAAAACAGCAGGCAACTATACAAACACCATGTTGGCTCAGAGCGGCATCATGAACCTTGATTAAGTGAGTGGCAACACCTAACACTCAGTGTGCGCTATCAAACCTAAGTGGCTCACATGGTCATGAAGTAATTAACGCCGGACTCACCTAAGGGTTAAGGGCTAAATACCACATGAGTGATCGGCGGGTCAGTACATCGGGGTAAGCCTTCAGACTTGGCTGGAAAATAGACATGTTACAACAGGGGTAAAGAAAATGCTTTGCATAGTTCAGATTAGGTTATAAAGTGGAAGCGCTGCACAAGATTTCATAAAGCCGATATTAAATTGGCTGGGAAGTAGGCATGTTACACCTAAGGTCTGGAAAACACTTCGCTGTGTTCAGGTGTATTTAAATTTATTTTATGTTACAACGCAAAAGCGCGGCAAGAAGTTTGGCAAAAAAGATAGGAGAAAAGAGACAAGAAACCGGTATTTGAGCCTCCACCAGGCCAGGTCTCATGGTGTGTCCACATATTATAAAGAGGGGAACGCTCCGCTTTGCTCAGATCAGATTAACAAATGGACGCGCTGACAAAATAATTAAGGAAGTCGGTATTGACCTAGTTGGGAAGTAGACATATTACAACGAAGGTCTGAACAACATATAGCGGTGTTCAGGTACGGTTTGTAAAGCGGAAGGGCTGCACAAGGATTGCAGGAAACCGGTAATGCAGCCTCCAACCCGTCATGTCTCAAAGCGTGCCAGCTCAAAAAGGGGGAACGCTCCGCTTTGCTCAAATTAGATTAACAAATGGACGCGCTGACAAAACAATTAAGGAAGTCGGTGTTGACTTTGTTAGGAAATAGACATATTAAAACGGAGGTCTGAACAACATGTAGCGGTGTTCAGGTACGGTTTGTAAAGCGGAAGCGCTGCACAAGGATTTAGGGAAGCCGGTATTGCAGCCTCCAACCCGTCATGTCTCAAAGCATGCCAGCCCAAAAAGGGGGGGGTTCGCCTCTTACCTCACTCTGCCCGTGTCCGCGAGGGATCACCTACCCATCTCCGCCGAGCTCGGATAGATGGTGTACTACTCGCGGAGTTTGTTTTTATTGAAGCCCGGCTCGGGGGTTTCGATTAGGGACCCGCCTACCGCCAAAATCATGTGACTCGGGCGGTTGATGGGTCGGCCATGATGTAATAGTCAAATGGGCTGCGTAAATCATGTGGAAAGCTAGCATGCATGGGATTAAAGGTTTATTCCATCGGTTATATGGGGACAGAATATTATATTTACAGGTTATTCATGATTAGCTCCCGAAAACACTGAATGTCAACTACTCTTGGATTTACCAGAAAACAGATTGTGCAAAGGTACTGCCAGGGACCGTATTGTACGAAGTCCATGGGGCAAGTGCATGTAAACTTCGTGTGGGTTGTAGAATGGGAATACTACCGTGTAGAGTCCGTGTGCATAATGAATATAGGCATGGTTAAGGCTGATGTCCCGCGGGTTGTTCCGCACAGATGTGTTAAGTCAAAATTTAAAATTTAAAGGCAATGTTGATGGGCGCCCAGGTAAAACTTTAAATTGATCTGTCAGGATTCATAACTAATATATAAAATTATGTACACGGCAAGGGGCTAGTTGGTCACGTGATTCCTAACTAATATATAAAATTATGTAATTATAATATTAAATGGCAAGGGGCTAAATGGTCACGTGATTTCATCAATATCGTCGGTGGTAACGGTGTCCCATGTAGATGGTATATGACACACCAGCAGTAGGGAGTAGAACAGTGTGTGCCGGGGTGGGTTCGACCAGGGGGAATTAACCATGGAGGTTAATAGGATGCCTTGCAAGACCAAGTCCAGGAGGTTAGTGTGGATTCACAATGAATGCCACGGGATGTCTTCATTCAGCCCCCGGCTATCAGTGGAAAGTCGATGGACCCATCTCTGCTCCTTCCTAAAGAGAGCATTTTTAGGGCAATTGGGACTGGATTCCAGAACAACCCATGTCATAGAGTCCGCGTTGTGATTGGACTCCACGTAATGTTTACACATTTTAGTATGGGTCTTTTTGCAGTGGAAGTTGCTGCGATGTTCAATGATGCGTGTTTTTACTGGGCGGGTGGTCATCCCAATATATTGCAAATTACAGGGACAGGTCAACAGATAAATGCAATGTGTTGTGTTGCAATTAGTGTGGTGCCTCAGTTCCCAAGTGAAGGTCTCAGATAGCTTGATGGTTTTTTGTGTCAGGGTGAGCTTACAAACAACACAGGAGCCACACGGGTAGTGGCCCGTGACAGGTGGTAGATGCCAAAGAGTTTGTTGAGTCTCTTTTATAGTTGTTTTAGGCCTGGTGCTGATCAGTATATCCTTCAGGTTCTGCGATCTCTTGAACGCAAACCGAGGTTGTTCTAAAGTCAGGTCACCTGTATTGAGGATCCCCCAGTGACGTTTGATGGTGTTTCTGATTTGGTTAGACAGGGGAGTAAAGGTGGTTACACAGGTGATAACTTGGTTCTCAACCGATGCGGTCTCCTGTCTCTCAAGTAGTGCCTCTCGGTTATTGTTCCGAGCCCGCTTTCTGGCTTTATAGACATCACTTTTAGGGTACCCTCTGTCCAGGAGATTCCTGGATAGGAGAGTGGATTCCTTCTTGTAGTCAGACACTTCGCTACAATTACGTCTAATCCGGAGAAATTGTCCGAATGGTAGATTAGAACGTAAGGCCTTAGGATGGTGACTCTGAAAATGGAGCAGACTATTCCGGTCTGTGGGCTTCCTGTACATAGTTGTCTTGAGGGACCCTCCTTCCAGTTTGATGGTGAGGTCAAGAAAAGCAATTTCTCTCTGGGAGGAAGACATGGTGAAGTGCAGGAATGGGTTCAAAGTGTTAACCCATCCAAGGAACTCATCAGGGGAGGTCAGTGGACCTGTCCAGAGTATCAAGATATCGTCTATGAAACGCTTCCACATCAAGATGTTCTCTCGGAAGGGGTTGGACTGATGATGAATGTGTTTATCTTCAAACTCTGCCATGTAAAGACAGGCCACCGACGGGGCAAAGGTGCTGCCCATGGATGTGCCCTGGGTCTGATGGTAGTATTGCCCCTTGTATTCGAAAAAATTCTCGGTAAGTGCCAAGGTGGCACACTCCATGATGAAGGTCTGTGGTGTATTGGAGTTCCATGTCTCAAGGCCCAATCTTTCCTCTATTACTTCTAGGGTGGCCCTCTGAGGGATATTGGTATAGAGGGCCTCCACATCTAGAGTAATTAAGAGATCGATTCGTGTAGTGTCCTGTATGGAACTCAACAGGCGCAACACATCTGTGGTGTCCTGGATATATGAGGGGATAGTTTTCACCAGAGGCTGCAAGAAATGGTCACAGAATTGTGAGAGTGGCTCCAAGACTGAATTGATCCCAGACACGATGGGCCTACCTGGTACAGGAGAGGTCCCTTTGTGAATCTTAGGCAGGATGTAGAAATATGGTACCCTGGGGTCCCGTTTCGTCAAGAACTCTGCCTCTGCGGGAAAGGGCCGCGTCATGCGTCGGTGGTGACAGACGCGATGTGATTGGTTGGACGCTCAAAGGATTAAACCTATAGCGTGCAGGGATAGAGTCGACGCTGTAGGCAACCGACCAATCTAGGGCAGCCCCCGCGTAGTTATGGAGATAATAGGTAAATAAACACCGAGCTATGGTGTTTGCCTGAGGCAGGTCTATGCGATGTTCGTAATGGAGCATGCCTATTACCGTTCAAAGTTTAGGCCAATAAAATGAGCACGTCCTCATCATAAAACAAGTAGGAAAAAAGGAGCGGGGCCAGGTGTGGGCAAGATTCGGCAGGGTGTGTGTGTGATGAAAGGGTTTTATGGCCGGGTGCGCCGAGATGCTATCTTGACCGGCCACTGGGAGAGGAACTGACCAAACGGGTTGGCCTGGGGCGATGGTTTCAACCTGCCCAGGTCACGAAAAAGTCAATCAAGGAGTGCTTGTCCTTATGATATTGGATTAAGCCTATGTGAAAGGGCAACATACAAAATGGCTGACGTATACAAAATGGAAGCCAAGGGTTCAGGGTACAAGTGACGATCTCGAGGGGAAGCAACCTTCGAATGCGACGAAAATGCTTGTGCATAATGTACTCGCCATTCTCGGTCTTTTGATACTAAATTTGTCGTGATACAATGAAGTTTTATTCTTGTGTCTGAATGGTTACACGAGTTTGGATTTTCAGTACTACAGTGATGGCCACCAGAAAGGCAGTCTTAAGTGTCAGAAGTCTGCGAGGACAATTATGGAGCTGCTCGAAAGGAGCGCATGTAAGATAGGTCAGAACCAGGTTCAAGCCCAATTGTGGCATCATGAAAGGAATTGAGTAATGCACTTAAAGAAGTGATTTACAATAGGGGACTTGAAAAGAGTAGGTTCATCAGGAAGCCGAAGGAAGGCCAAAATGGCCGAAAGATAGCCTTTGAGTGCCCAGAGCAGAACCCAGCACGGTCGAAGAAAGAATGAAGAGGAGAACCTCTGAAAGAGGGGCAGAAAGGGGCATCCACAGCCTTTGCTGCACACCATGCCACAAATTCTTTCCATCTACATACGAATACCATTTTGGTGGAGGGACGCCTGGCAACCAAGATAACATTACAGACTTCGGGAGGTAGGTTGAAAGCTGTTAACTGTCGCCGCTCAATCTCCACGCAAAGAGGTGAACCTTCCACTGCTGCTGCGACAGAAGATCTTCCCGAAGAGGCAGTATGATAAGAGCTAAGGATACCATACTCTTCATGCCCAATCGGGAGCCACAAGGATGACTTGGGCCCGGTCGCGCTTGATCTTCTTCAGCACTCTGCGCAGAAGTGGTATAGGCAGAAAGGCGTATAGAAGATCCTCAACTCCACCCACGATCAAAAGCGTGGCAGAGCGAGTGCCCCCTTGGAAATTCCAACGTGCAGAACTGCTGACATTGAGCGTTCTCTTAGGTGGCAAATAGATCAAATCAAGGCTCTCCCCACTGCTGAAAGCGACCTTGCACCACCTCAGAGTCAAGACCCCATTCGTGATCCATCATGCACCAGTGGCTAAGTTCATCTGCCCTGGCTTTCAGAGAACCTGCCAGGTGTTGAACCACCAGGGACATGCCCTGATGTTCCAACCACTTCCAGAGACAAAGAGCCTCCTGACATAGGGTCCACGATCCCACCCCGCTCTGTTTGTTGCAGTACCACATGGTGGTGGTGTTGTCCGTGAATACCTGCACTACTCTCCCTTTGACAGAAGGAAGGAATGCCACTATGACTTCTGGTTGGGGAAGGGAGAGGGATCTGCTGTTGACCCAATCCTGGTTTGTTAGCCACCACTGCAATTGGCATGCAGTGCCCTCTGAGATCTGGACGCAATCAGAAAGATTCCCCCGATGCTATGCCCACTGGAACTTCAGGTCCCACAGCAGAGCCCGCATATGTCACCTGGCAGAGTCCACCAGCAGGATGCAGGAGGCCATGAGGCCCAGTAGCCTCAGGGTAATTCTAACCGAAATCCAGGATAGAGGATGAAAGATCGGACTCATAGCCTGAATATCCCAGACTCGCTGCATAGGAGGATAAGTCCAAAACTGCGCAGTGTCCAGAACCACTCCGAAAAGGAGCTTCTGAGAGGGAATCAGGTGTGACTTCGGCATGTTGATGGTGAACACCCAACGAATGCAGGAGGTCGGCCATAGTCTAGAGGTGGGAGACGACAGTCTGAGACGAGCCAGCGTTCAACAGTCAGTTGTCAAGATAGGAGAAGACTAGAACCCCTGATCTGCACAGAGGAGCAGCGACTACCGTGGTCACTTTTGTGAACACCCGAGGGGCGCTGGTAAGGCCAAAGGGGAACACGGTAAACTGAAAGTGCTTGTGGCCCACCGTGAACCGTAGGTAATGCCTGTGGGCCAGCAGGACGGGGATGTGGAAATAAGTGTCCTGCAAGTCCAACGCTATCCATCCAGTCTCCAGGGTCGAGGGCAGACAGGACCTGAGCCAATATCAACATTTTGAACTTCTCCTTCCGGAGGAAGCTGTTGAGGTTCCTGAGATCCAAGACAGGTCAGGGCCCTTGTCCTTCTTGAGCACCAGAAAGTAGTGGGAATAACAACCACAAACTACTTCTGGGGCAGGAACTCGCTCGATGGCTCCCTTGGTCAAGAGAGCCGTAACTTCCTGGTGGTGAAGGGCCAAGTGATCGTCCGACTAGCAATGGAAATGAGGTGGCATGGATGGAGGGGTAGTCTCGAAGGGGAGGGTGTAGCACCTTCGGACTATCTTCAAAACCCACCTGTCCGATGTAAATAAATGTAAATGTAAATTGATACTTGTATAGCGCACTACTCACCCGCAAGGGTCTCAAGGCGCTTGTACGAATACCGCTTTGGAACCCATCCTGGCTTTCCCTGTGAGGTGTCCACTCCTGGGCACCCCCAAGGTGGAGGCCAGGCATCCTTAGCGTTGTGGGGGCCGTTGTGGAGATTAAGCAAGCTATTGCCCAGAGTTGCAGAGTGGGACTCCATGATTGGAATAGGCACCGAGGCCAGAATTATCAGGTCCGTGGAATTTTGAGCCCAAGACCCGCCGAGGTGGGGAATTGAACCCTGGTCCCGGGCTAGACCTCTGCATCAGGGTCTGCCGCTCTAACCATTGAGCCACACTTCTCCACTGTGATGTTGAGCCAGTGGGGGAGGTGACGGCGAATCCTGCCGCCAACTGGCAAATGGTGACCCTGAAAGGTCAGACTAGGAGGGCTTGGGGGCTGTGCCAGAGGAGGCACTGGTGAACTGGCCCGCCCGCTGTCCCTAAGACCCACGATAGTGGGTCCCACGCCTCGGCCGCACAGGGGCTGGACAGCTTGCGCAGGGCTGTTGCTCTGGGTGGAACGTGGCGGGCACCCCTTCTGTAGCCACGAAAGGGACGAAAAGAAGACTGTACGGGGCGAGAGGTGGAAGGGAGGCACAAGGACCTGGCCGTAGCCCTCGAGACCTAAAAGCGCTTGTGCACGTTGTCTGCTTTGTCGCCAAACAAGCGACGGCCATCAAAGGGCATGTCCAAAAGTGTAGCTTGCCCGAAAAGCCAGTGGACCTCAGCCAGGTGTAGTGTCGTAGGGCTACAGGCGTAGCGTCGTAGGGCTACAGGCGTAGCGTCGTAGGGCTACAGGCGTAGCATCGTAGGGCTACAGGCGTTGAAATTGTCCTACCCAGTGAGTCGGCGGTGTCCATCCCACATCTTATGGGGAACTTCGCTGTGTCTCTCCCTTCAGCAACTGCACGGGAGAGCACGGCCCGGGCCACCTCCGGTCACTGTGGCAGCACCTGCGCGACCGTGTCCCACACTGAGTGGGAGTAACGGCCCAAGAGACATGACATGTTTCCGACCGCACTCCTAAGCTGGAGGAAGAAAACATCTTCTTCCCAAGGTGGTCCAGCTTCTTGGATTACCTATCAGGTAGTGCGGTAGGGAATGCGCCCATGGAAGTCGAGGCTTGGACCACCAAGCTCTCAAGGGTGGGGTGTTGGGAAAGGAAAATGGGGTCACTCGGGCCGGGTGGTGGCGTTGCGCAATCATCCTATCTATAGGAGCCCCAGTGTTGCGCTTGGACCAAGTGCCCAAAAGGAGATCCTTGAGGACCTCATTGAACAGCAGCAGGGGCTAAGTTGAGGCCGCTGCCGGTTGAAGCCCCTCAGTCAGGAGGTTGGACCTGACTGCCACAGTAGGAAGCTCAAGGTTTAAGGCTTCAGCCACTCTACGCAACACCACTGCGTATGATGCACCCTCCTCCGTAGCCACAGTAGGGGGTGATAGCATGCCAAGGTCTGGTGAGGTGTCCAGACCACTGGCCTCACCCAACTACTCTCTCCAGTCCAGTTCCTCTAACTGGTCTGCAAGAGGGTCCACAGACCCCCCTCAGTCCTCGTCTCCCTCCTCTGGTAGCCACTCAGGGTGATAGGGAACACCAGGGGAGAACAGGGGAACAAAAGTACTGGTCGGCACCGATCCCGACATCGGGCGACGTTGGTCTGGCTCCGTGTCCACATCGAGGGGGAGGCCGTGGTCGACGCCGGTTAGGGACACAACCGGCGTCGGAGGGGGCGGTGGTGTTGCCAATGGATTCGGCGCTGAAGGAGGTGTCACAAGGTCGCCCGGCACCTGCGGCGCTGGAGCCGAAGCCACCGGCAATCGAAGGCCTAGAGCTCCCAGCCGAGTCCGCAGGACCCGAAGGCGTGCCGGGGGAGTCGGGCTGGCCAAAGATAGAGTGAAGGGCTTTGTAAAAACTACAAAGTTGGCCAGATGTCACCCCGGCTCCAGGTAAGGGAGGGGAGCTCGGAGTCGACCCAACAGACTCCACGGGCGGAGCCGGACGACTACCAACCGTATCCAGCGTCGTGTCGACCGATGGACGGGGAGAACGCAAAGAGGGACAATGCTTCTTCACCTTTTTTGTGCTTCGACTTACCCGAAGACGAACACTTCGACGAGGAGTGGTGGTGATGGCTCCGCAACCGGTCCCACGACCTGCAGGTCCATGGCCCTGCAGTCGTAGCACGACTTGTGGTAGTGCTCCAGGCACACGAGATGGGGGTCCGTCACCGACATCAGCTTGTGGCAGGAGCCACAAGGCTTGAAGCCAGTCTGTCGAGATGACATCCCTGTGCACCAGGAGTCGTGACAACTCGAAAAGAAGTCGACAAAAAGAAAGTCAAAAAGTGACTTGGGGTACCGCTCTCTCCGGATCTGCGCTGGCTGGCACAGAAAAAGAAAGAACTGAGGTCAGCGCGCAGGGGCGGCGTCCAAGTAGAGACCACAACGTTATTCCGGCAATCACGACGCCAACGACGAATGGGGAGTTGACCGACGCCACCTACTGACACGCAGGGGTAGTGCTGAAGAAAAATTCTCCGCATCCGATCTGACGCCTGGGGCTAATTCTAAGGTGAGGAATCCATAACTAATAGTCTCTTTCAGATTAGTTATTACAATGCTATTACACTATGGCCTGATGGCAAGTAGCTTTCCGTATATAGCAATAAAATTGAGCCAATGTTGGTGGTACTTGTGGTGTTCTTAATAAACAATAACAGGCCCAAATATTAAATAACTTAAAAATAACATCTACTAAACTGTTACACAGGGGGCGAAGTTGGCTGGGAGCTAAAATTGTCATAATTTCCCAAGCTCCTGCCTGGACTCTATTTTTCTGTCCAACCTGCCTGACTTGGGAGCCTTTCTGCAATTGCTTCAGTTTGAGTTAAACTACGCTTTGATAACAATGGAGTTTGGTCATGACAAACAAGGCACCCTAGAGCATGCTGCAATCCTCCCCGGGTAACCAGCTGAGGTTTAGGTGCTAGTTAACATATTGAGCCGGTGGTGCAGTCTGATCTGAGCCCACTCCCCAAGAGAGAGGTGAGGAGCAGCTCTGGTGGCATCGGTGAGTCTTTGGTTGAGAGCAGTATGTGGCACAGCACTTAAACTAAGACATGGCAACATAACTTAGACCCCGCCAAGGTCGGGTTTCCAGGGGAAGAGGTCTCGTCTAGCTCTTGAGGTCAACATGCAAGCAACATCTGGTCCTGGATTAGGGCCTTTTGCTGAACCGCTTGCCTTGCCATATGAGCAGTCTACCAGTGAGACCTTTACTGTCTGCATTTCTTGTCAAGTTTAGGTGAGTAAGAATCTCATTGGAAACGCAGAGCTAAGTATTGTTTTTTCTTTGACTCTGATACTGGGCCAAGGAAGGTAATGAAGATTTCTTTGATCCTCCCAAGGAGCTACATGAACTACAAGCAAAGAGGAATTGTTCCTGTATTCAATAAAGGAAATTAACATGCCATGTGGTGGAGTTGGGGGTGGGGAGGGGGGAGGAGAAAAAGAGGACCCTGTTGCAGTCTATCAGTGTCTTGAATAACAGTCTGAGGAAGGAGACAGCCACAATTAAAACAGTGCTAAAATACATGGAGAAGAAATATGAAGAGCTGTCCTTGCAGCATGCTTATGGTGGAACAAAAATTTGAGAGTACTGAAAAAATGTTACACGTTTTGGAGGATGAGAGATGAAAACAAACTTTCTGGAGTCAAAATTATTGGAGTAAAGGGCCAATGAAGCCCTGGTGAACACCAAGGCAAGGAAGGAAATGCTAGACAATCTGTGCAGAGGCATATCTATTTTAATACCTGGTGTTTCTGTGGAAGTTGATGCAGAGGCTCTGCTGAGATTTTATCTGACCTATTGGATATGGCAGAGGATGAGGGCTGAGATGTGTATTTGAGGCTTTCAGACTCACTAAAGTTAAAATAACCCACAGGAAACACTAGTGTCATGATAATGGTGGGAGTAAATAATATAAGGTGAGAGACCACATTCTGAGGAGAGCAGTACAGAAAAAGGATGATGAAATGGGGAAAGTCATGGGTGTTATTGTTTCTTAATCTGAGTCCACAATCACTGGCCAGTAAAAATGGTGTTGATAAATATTAAACGAGAGCTGACTAAGGAATCACTGCATCAGATGGGTATCCATCATAGTTGTGAGTTGAGTATCAGGGAAACTTTTCTTATTCTCATATGTGGGCTCAATAAGATCATTAGTGGACACCTTGGGTCTGAATTTGAGAGTACAACTACTTGAGGGGTGGCATAGAGGATAGTGGCATGGTGAATCTCCAGGGAAGGGAATCCAATCCTTGGTGTAGCAAATTGATGGTTCTTCTCCCCCGGGCAGGGGAAGTGATGGCAGGAATGTCTTTCTTAAATATATACAAGAATGTTACTCTTTTATATCTCCTGCCCCTTCCCCTATGTTGCTTTAGGAGATTAATGGGATTAATTAAGTGGTGTTTAACTTTAAAAACAATACAATTTCTAGGCACCGTAGACAATCATTCTATTGACTTGAATTAATTTGACCATTGTATTTATATGGTTATCCATAAAAAGAATGTATCCAATCAACATCCAAGTTCTTAATAATATGAAAATATGTATTTGTAGATTGACATTAACCAATCAAATATTTATTCGTATAAAAAAAATCAGTTTAAAAATCACACAGATCAAATTTACAAAGATCTTAATAAAACATTCATATTTGAAAATAATTACTAAAATTAATACAATGGTCTCAGGACTGATTAAATATACAAAACACAGAACACCAGACACCTAGTTAGGAATCAACTCAATAGCCAACGGGTGTAAAAACGTTATCAGAAGTATCGTATAGGGGATAATTAATCAACATATTTTAGCGCTGTTAATAATAAACTACTCATTTTCATATACAAAATATGCACAGGTTTTAAACAGTCCAACAGAATAAAATCAGCCAACATGATTCAACTGCTTGAATGGTAAGGTTTGAGTCGGTAGAGGCTCCACTTAAAGCTGCAATGCCCCAGCATTGGATTGTTTATTTGATTCTATTCACCTTATTGGATCTCTTCTTGACTTGCTTTTGAAAGAAGAGAGTTGTTGGTGACAGTACTCCTAACTCTAGGTCTAATTTAACAGGGATGTCAGTCTTTTTAAGATTGTTGTGCCAAAATAATCTGAATTTCTATGCAGATGAACTAATCAAGTTACTTAAAAGCCTTGACAAAGTGGCCATTTGAGCTGCAAAACATGTTGACCGATTTTAATCTGTTTGACAAATATACAGAGGTTCAAAATTTTCAATGTCACTGTAAATTTTACGAAGGATCAATCATGATTCATAAAGCTACATGGATATTGTTCTCAGTCTATTTGAAAATGGGTGGTGCTTTACGTTCCAAAAAGGATTCTAAGAACTGCAGTGAAAGGACACATGGAGTTTCAACATGTTAAAACTATACGACAGGAGGAAGATCTTTTTCAGTTAATAGTGAAATATTTTACAAATTAACTAATACTCGGAAAAAGAATCATGGGCTTCAGAACAAAATCTATAAACTGCTTTTCAATTATTGCGACAGAGCATGGATTTTTGAGTCTCATCCAAAAGGGCTAGCACTTGCAGATCAGTTCCCTATTTTTGCATTTTACAAATGATTAAAATATAAAACACAGAGCTCAAGCCACTTCCATAAATCAAATTGTCTTTATTTTTCAGCTGAGGGATTCCACCATAACATATGAAAACCTTGAATGTGGACATTTTGAGGGAATTATGTATCAGACTATCTGAAGAGGCAAACATGCTGCCTATTGATATATTTTAAGACACCCCGAGAACCATGGCATGTACAGAAACAGCAAAAAAAACGTCTCAAATACGATCATGAAAATACTAACTATTACAAGAAACGTACGGAGTGGTGTGGCTCACTGGTTAGAGGCGGCAGACCCGGAAGCAGAGGACAGCCCGGGACCAGGGTTCAATTCCCGACGCGGCAGGGTCGTGGACCAGGGTCAGCGGACACGATAATTCTCGCTTCTGTGCCTACTCTAACCAGGGATCACACTCGGCAACTCTGGGCATTAGCTTGCCTCATCTCCACAACGGCCCCCCACATACACCGGGTATGCCTGGTTTCACCTTGGAGATACCCAGCAGGGATCATCTCACAGGGAAAGCCAGGACGGGTTCCCCAGTGGTCTACAGCGCTGGGACGCCCCATTGCTGGGGTAGCCATGCGCTTTACAAGACAACCTAACATAACATAACATTTGCACGTAACATCTCACAGGTCATGTCATCTACGGCCCATATTGTAAAATGGTAATAACTATGTTATTCTTTCTATTCTCCTCATAACTATATAATACCTCTCTTACTCTGCCTCTTAGATCCCTGAGCCCCTCTGTCTCCTCACAACGCAGTCATTGCCCTGGCATGCTCCACAAAACAGAATTTGGAGTTATAAGATGCCTATAATTAAAGTATCATCATTAGCTGCATTATCCAGTTCAACCTCACTGAACTTAACATGAAGTGAGAGAGAAACTACAAGCACTAAGATATACATTGCTGTTAGCTAAAAAGCCAGGGCTGAATAAACAGGCTTTTGAATGGACCAGTTAGCACCTCTTAATAAAAAAAACAAAAATCTTTGTCTGACCATGGAATAACATACTTTTTGAGAGTACTGTGGATCTCACAAAATCAAATCACTCAATGCCAAAAATGATTTCTTCAGTAAGGTGTGATAAGGATGCTGCTGGTGTGATCCTGGATCTCCCGATTCTACAGAAACAGTTACTTATGTTTTCATTTAGCTCAGAGCAGATAAGTACCTTACCTGCTTCAAGTGTGGTTGGAGACCTGGGCTGGGATGTTGTGGTGTTGCAGCAAGTACATCAAGGCTAGATCTTTTCAATCCCGTCGACATTTCAAGTTGTTCATGGACATTGGGCTCAGTCTGTGAAATATATTGAATTTTAACAAAAAGGGCAGATGGTCAAGACGTGCAAGCAATATCATACATCCACATGGAGACATAAAATGCTCCTAAATCAAACTCAATTCCCACTCTCTAAAGGTTTCATTCTTACATTTACAGCCCTGATGACGTCCTATCTCCAGGACGAAACGCGTTGGCTGTTGGCAGTATAAGAAATACATCAAGAACCCAAGAATAACATTGTTTTGGAGAATTGTTGAAACAAATCGAGAACCCAAGAATAACTTTTGTTTTGGAGAATTGTTGCTATATGGTTGTTGGTTCAAATATAGATTTGTTGTGCTAAATGCAATTAAATAATTGTACTTTCTAAAATTTAGCACTCCCAGCTCATTCTTTGAGTATTTATTAGTCGGTTTAGGGTAGGACGGTGCCCTAGTAGCTGGTAGAAATGCAAAACAAGGGAATATATTGGGAAAATTGTCCCTCAGAGTGCACCTATCATTATACCCTACGTCGTCCATTTTCTCCTTTGGTTTGAGGATACATTGTATCCTGCGGCCTATAAACCCCTGACAATGCTTAACGCACAGGTGCTCTGTAAAGTCCTTGTGGAGCAGCTGCGAGGGGTGGTGGGGACACTGGTTCACGTGGATTAGTGCAGATTCATCCCAGGCCTCAGCACGGCTATGAATCTGCGCAGATTGGCTCATGTCCTGCATGCTGTCGAGGGAGGCCACAAGGAGTTCGATTTGGTGTGTGTGGACATCGCGAAAGCGTTTGATACGCTCGACTGGACATACATGCTTCGGGTCCTGTAGTGAATGGGTTTTAGTCCGGGTTACTGAGGTTGGGTAAAGCTTCTTTACAGTGCACCTCGGGCACATGTATGTTATTGTGGGCAGGTGTTGGCGGACAGGGAGGTGGAGATGAGCACCCACCAAGGTTGCCCCTTGTTCCCACTGTTCTCCGCACTGGCCATGGAATTCCTGGCATTGAAACTCCAAAGAGGGGCTGAGGTACTATGGAATACAGGTTGGGGATGGAATACACTTAATATCACTACGTGCTGAGGATGTGCTGTTTTACTTGAGGCTGTTAGTGGACAAATTGAACAAGTTTGGAGCTGTGGCTGGATTCACGATTAATCGGTGTAAGACACTGTTGCTCTCGCTGGGGGGCATTGCACATGGTGCCTGGCCTGGAGCTGCCTCCGCTGGGGGTACATAGGGAGATAGAGGCTTTTCGGCATTTGGGAATCGTGTTGGCATACGGGGTGGAGGATGAACACCATCATTACATGGTGGAGGGGTTGGCGATCTGTGTTTACTGTCTATGCCTGTGGTTGTTACATTTAAAAATTGTAGTTTTAGCCTGCCTGTAATTGCATACTTTATCACCTGTGTTGTGTTTTAAATCGGTGGTTTTCCCTACCCATGATTGCCTCCATTTAGTGTGTTGAATTTTGGGATTTGCAGTCCAACCTCTGTAGTTTGTCCCTCTCATTCCTTGGTGACAGGTCCCCCAGCAACAGGGATTTCTCTACATCAGATGGTGCTTCTGTGAGCTGTTTAAACTGTGTTTTACTAGGGCCTGTGCACTTCGTTTTTTGGCCAGCAGAGGGAGTAAAGTTTTGTTCAAACAGTATTGTTAGATTTCAAGCTAGTGAGGCCCTTACCTGCTGAAGTCCAAAGTGTGGATCGAGCCTGTCTGTCTCCTAGGAGATTCTGCACAGGAGAAGCAGCTTCCGACTCCCTGGCCAGCAAACCTTGTATGAGGTCGCTGGGACCTTATATAGTCTGCTAGTGGTTGGGACATGTCTACACTGATTGGTGGTTGTAACTGGTGTTTCTATTGGATTAGGGTTAATGTCCTCATTGGTTGGGTATTTGAGGGTTCTGATTGGTTTCTGGGTCTGTGATTCAATCATTGTAGGGTTGGGACTAGGGTTAGGATTTCTATTGGAAGTAGGGACTAGGGCTTCCTATGTTATTGGTTGTTGGGAGTAGGGTGGGACTAGGGCTAGGGTTAGACCTTTAATTGGAAGTAGCGATTAGGGCTTCTGGTGTGATTGGTTGCTGGACTAGGTGTGGCACTTAAAGTAGGGTTAGGCTTTCTATTGGAAGAAGGGACTAGGGCTACCTGTGCCATTGGTTGCATGGACTTGGGTGGGACTACCGGTAGGGCTAGGGCCTTTATTGGACGTAGAGATCAGGGTTTTTGAACTGATTGGGTGCTTGGACTAGGGCTAAGATTGGCTGTAAGGTCCTGGTCTCCTATTGGTTCTAGATTTTAGGGCTAGTGTTGTGATTGGATAGTGTTAGGGCTAGGGTTCCCATTGGCTGAAGGGGTCACCTGATTACTAGGGCTATAAAAAAGGCCAGGCTTAGGGCGTCTCAGCCCGGGCGTCGAGGCGAAGGGCAGAGAGGACAAGGGCAGTTTCCTGTTTGAGCCTGTTAAGGGCAGAGAGGACAAGGGCAGTTTCCTGTTTGAGCCTGTTAAGGGCGGAGAGGACAAGGGCAGTTTCCTGTTTGAGCCTGTTAAGGGCAGAGTGGACAAGGGCAGTTTCCTGTTTGAGCCTGTTCGAGACTGGTCGAGACTGGTCGGGACTAGGGCAAGAAATGCTGCCCTTTTTCTCATTTAGCAATACCCAGCCCACACCATCCACATCCACAAACAGAGCAACACACTCACACCAAATGTACACCACGCACAACACTATGCACAGATTAATGTACCAGCCTGCACTACAAACCCAACCAAACCACATCTACACACCCTACTATCCCAACTAACACACATATCCACCATCACCTACAAACAGTACACAACTCTATCCTATACCACTAACCAATACACTCATCACTAACACAACGACAATCAACACCATACATAACTACATCCCATTCAGACACACTCTCCCTGTTGTAATTACACATAACAGACCACCTTTTATCACTAACAAACATATAATCATCCTTCCATCAGTTGTCCAACAAACACCCTCCTCTCCCTTCTACCATAATAACACTCAGTTGTCCAACAAACACCCTCCTCTCCCTTCTACCATAATAACACTAACGCCCAACACACACACACTGCACACCACCACACTTTGTAACTCTTGCAACAAACCAGTCTAAGATAAACACTCTCACCTCTACTTCATTCCCTCCTACACACAACATACACTCTACTCATAAACACATCACCACCCCTCTACATCCCATCCTCCACTCACAAACAATACTACACAACCAAATCCATTGCACGAAACATATACATCAGCACCCATTTTCACTACTCCTCAAAAGCAAAACATATCACACACACCAGCACAACAAGATCTTCAAAGCGCAACACATCATAATACTTACCATCACAAAATACAAACATATACCCACCTTTCAAACCACACAAAGGAACAAACTCCAATACCAAGCTTTCCCTTTTCCACCACACCTAACACAGATACAGCAATACAGCACCTCTCTTCTAACCGCCACTCATCCATTGGACAATTTAGAACATTAATACATGACCCACATGCTGCACCACCTCCCCTGACTCATACACCTTCCGCCTTAAACACACACAAAAAATATAAGCAACATGCCACACGTCACAACTTTGCTTCCCCATGTCTACATCACAACAATGTTACACCACAAAATCAACACAGCACTCCAACTCACTCTCAAACACCATCTCCAACACATACACATGCAGACCCATCAAAATGCCTTCTTAGCATGCTGGATGAGTAACACGATACAGAACAGCTACACGATTGCTATCCTAATACAGCTAATACCAGCACTAAAAACACACCTGCTACAAACCCACACAATACTGATCACTCTTCTACCAAACAAAGTCCCACTATCACCAAAGGCCACTCACTAAACTGCCTACTAATAAATGCTCGACCCCTCTCTAAAAACAAGCATCACATCTACGACCTTCTCACCGATGCAAAACCAGACATGCTATTCATAACCGAATCATGGTTGGGAGAAGATATGGCTCCAGTCCTGCATGAAGCCATTCCTCTAGGCTATTAAATAATCACCCAAAATCGTATAGCCAAAAAAGGAGGTGGTCTAGCTGTTGTATTCAGGCAAACAATACATATCACTAAAATTGACAACATCAATGAGAGTGAGGCTCTTCTAACAAGATGCAATCCTACACCGTATTCCTCCTGTAACTTCCTGCACCTTTACAGACCTCCACCTAGCAAGGCAACATTCCCAGACGCACTTCTAGACACAGTTTCAAACCTGATAACAATACACTCCAACCTATGCGTTCTGGGTAACCTTAACATTTGGTTTGATAAACCCAATATGACCCATCCAAAAACTATAATCACCGGCCTAGACGCATTGAACCTGCATCAGATTGTCCACAATCTGACACACATCGCTGGACATATCCTAGATGTCATTTTTGCTAATACTGAACTAGTTACCTTTCAAACTATAACTCCAGTCACATGGCCAGACAACCACTTGCTTGCCTTCCAACATAAAACAACGCTAAGCGACTCACCTAAAACTACCTTACATCCATCCACCTATCGGCCGTGGAACAAACTCAATTTGTAACACTTGGAAACACAACTAACATCCAGTACAAATCTGGAAAGCATAAATTCTGTTCAAAATCTATATGAGTGGCTACAGGAAGCTTTTGACATCCTGATACAACTCAAAACCACACAACAGAACAAAAGGAAAAAAGCACCTTGGTGAAACATAGAAATAAAAGACATAAAACAACAAATTAGAAATCTGCAACGTACCTGGCTCAAAACAAACGCCAAGCAAGACAAACTTCACCTACAGAAAATTAACAGATTATACAAGTCGGCTATCAAAAAAGCTAAGAAAAGGTACTATTCAGACAGAATTCAAAACGCTAAATGTGCAAATAAAGAATTCTATAAAATACTCAATGAATTTCGCAAACCAAATTGCCTAGAAGGAACTCATCCTGTTACTCAAGATTTCACAGACAAACTGGCAAATCATTACACGGACAAAGCAGACACATTGGAATCGTACTTGAAACAGAAACAAAGCACCAGCACTAACCCTTGTACAAAACAACAATCCAAGAATGCTCTAATCAAGCCTCTCCGTTCCTTCCAACACATCTCACATGATGAATTGATGGACCTGGTCAAAGCAAGCAGGCCTGCCGGCAGCCCTTCTGACCCCAGTCCGCCACATACTTTCAAGACAATTCTTTTAACAACCTCTGCTGCCACTCCAGTAAGAAGAATCATCAACGATTCCTTAACTACTGGAATATTTCCAGAAGAACTCAAAAAGTCATACATACGCCCTTTACTGAAGAAAACAAACTTGGACTCGCTGAACCCTGACAACTACAGACCCATTACAAATGGACCGTTCCTGGGCAAACTGGTAGAAAGAGCAGCGTTCGCCCAGATGTCACAATTCATTGAAGAGAATGACATACTTTCAGACTTCCAAACAGGATTCCGTCCGGGAAGAGGCACCGAATCTGCCCTCCTTTCCATCTGGGATGACCTAAAGAATACAGTTGACCGCAACGGGGTTGTTGCGCTACTCCTCTTGGACCTCTCAGCTGCCTTTGACATGGTTGACCATGACACTCTGAAACAAAGACTCTATGAAGCCGGCATAGAGGGAACTGCTTTAGACTGGATAGCGTCCTACCTTCGTAACAGAACTAAAGTCATCCATACCCCACCTTTCTCGTCCAAACCATACTCCACAAAAGCAGGGGTCCCTCAAGGTTCTATCATCTCGCCCATGCTTTTCAACATCTACATGAAGTCATTACCAGTACTGATCAATAAATTTCACCTCACGTGCTATAACTATGCAGATGACACGCAAATACTCCTTCAACTAGAATGCCCCAAAGACATTGGAAAATCACCAATTTTCAGCTGTCTCAGAGCCGTGGGTCAGTGGATGACCTGGAACCATCTCAAATGGAATGCTTCAAAAACTGAAATAATCACGTGTGGCGATTGGAAACATTACAACCCGCTTGCCGCATGGCCTGATGAACTGGGATCACTGCCTAAAGTATCGAAGGAAGTAAGAAACCTCGGAATGACCATGGACTCCAAGCTGTCGTTGAATGCCCAAGTGGATAAACTATCAAGATCAAGTTTTGCTACTATAAAAACGCTGCGAAGAATTTTCCCTCATTTGGGATTTCAACACAAGGTCCGAGCTACCATCTCCCTTGTTCTGTCCAAACTCGATTACGCCAATAGCCTTTACCACGGATCACCTTTAACGACCATGAAAAGACTACAACGGATTCAGAACTCGGCTGCCAGACTACTCTTGCATATCAAACCGCGAGACCACATCTCCCCTGCATAGAAAAACCTGCGTTTGTTACCGGTTGCCAGAAGATCCACGTTCAAGCTGCTTTGTATCACCCACAAAGCAATAAATGGAATGGGACCGCTCTTCATCAGGAATAAAATCACCAAACACATTCAACAAAGAAACCTCCGCTCTAAAGGAGCACCTCACCTCAAAATCCCACCATACAAGAAAAGAACCATGGGTGGCACACCCTTCTCTGTTCAAGCAGCCAAACTATGGAACTCTTTACCCCCCAACATAAGGTCCACCGACAACCACCTTATCTTCAGAAAACTACTCAAGATTTGGCTCTTCCCCACATAAGCACCATACGCAAACAGAAATTTACAGCATATCCCTCTGTATACAAACATTTTTTTCCAATATAGATATGTACCTATCTTTGTGTATTACTTTGTATAAACATGTAAAATAATTAGTTGTTGAGAGAAAAAATAATAATAATAATAAATAAATAAAAATCATCTTTGGTCTACATGTACATACTTCCATTGTGCATCTATGTACCTTCCATGTACTTGGATCTGTGTGTCTGTTACTTTTCTCCTGAAAAAGCATATCCAATGCACTACCCTATTTCTCATCCTGTGCCTCTATCAATATCTTTAATCTACATATACTTACCTCCTTTATGTATCTATATACTTTCAATGTAATTATGGATCTATATATTTATTACTTTCTTCTAATTTAGCATTTCCAATGCACAACCCTATTTCTCAGCCTATACTTCACTCAATATATCTTCTAGCCCAACCTTCTGACTCATCTCAAACTTCTTCTACTACTCCTTCCAATGCTCTACCCTATCTCTCATCCTATACATCTATCAATATATCCTCTACATTCACGCTCTCATTTATCCCAAACCACTACTATGATTGCCAAAATAACCCTTTCTAGACTCTCTCCTACTCTACCTCTCCTTGCATCAAAGGACACCTCTTTTACTATACCGATCCCCTAAAACAAACCTTTCTAAACTCTTTACTCTGAGTCCTCTCCTCCAAAACTCCTTTTTACTCATCCAAAGCCTCCTCCTATTGCTAAGACCTAAAAAAAACAAAATAATAATCAATCACTCTTTTATCCCTCCACTATCCTTTTCAATCGATATTAACAGGCTAACTTTTCACTTCTCAAATTCCATATTAAACTATACTAATATACTGAATAACATATCCACTACTCAATTTACTTCATTTTTTTTTTTACTATACTACTTTTCAACAGTAATACTTTATGGGTTCCGGAGTGGCGTGCTACTCGCCAGAAAAGCGATTCAACACCCATCAGAGGTCACAACTGCTATATGAATGCAAATCTTTCTTCCCCTTTTATCCCTCCGCTATCCTTCTCACTCCAAGTAACTGACTAATACCCACCACTGAAATTACTTCATATTTCACCATATTAATTCACCACTAATCCTTTGTAGGCTTCCTGAATAGCGTGTGTCAACAAGCGCTATATAAATACAAACCTTTGTCCTTCTCTATCCTTCTGCTATCATTCCAAATCCAAATAACTGACTAACATATCCACCACTTTAAATGTACTTGAATGTTTCACTATACTAATTCCATACTAATCCTCTATGGGTCCCGGAGTAGCGTGCTACTCGCCGAAAAAGCGCTTTGACGCCTCGCCAGGGGTAGTAAGCGCTATATAAATGCAATTACAATACAATATTGTGCAAAACTTGCTGCACACGATCGCATGCAGCTTGTTCAAATCATTACATAGCTAGTTGGTCTCCCTAGTGTTGGTAGGGAAAAGAAGGAGAGGCACTGGCGAATCTTATGCTAGATCATGAAGAGGGACGCATGGATCTTCTTGACCTTGAGCTGTGTTATTATGTGACTAAGTTACAGCATGCACCGCAATGGGTCATAGTGGAGGATAACTGGGAGAAGAGGTTGTCCTAAGGGAACCTGCAGACCACGCCTTGGTTGGAGTTGCTGATGATGGGGTTTAAGTATGCCGGGCCACTTCCCCTACCTGGTGTGGCATACAGCAGAAATATGGGAGAGAATAATTAGCAGGCTCCTGAAAAGGCTTCCATTTGCAAGAGAGTTGGGTATTGGTACCATTCAAACATATCAGCGATGCTATGTCGGTGGCTTGCTGTAGAGCAGGGGTTTGCGAGAGGGATCTGTATCCAGATGAGTGGTTCATTACTTTTGAGAAACTTGTACAGAGTTATCTGTGGGGATTGACTAGTTCCTCCAGTATACTGAAATTGCCAGTACAATCCGGAAGATTTGGACGGGGTTTCCAAAGGTTCCCTGACAGTCAGATACATTGAAACTGTTGTAGTGACTGGTGATGCTAGGCGCTCTGTGTCTATTTTTTATGGGACACTCAAAGGGGACAGAATTCAGGAGAGCTTTCCTGTCAGGCAGGCAAGGTAGGATAATCAAGAGGGCCACATGATGGAGAAGGAATGAAAGGAAGCATGTGCGCTTACTCAACAGATGTCTTGTAATTCCAGGTTTAAGCTGGTACACTTACACCACACTTTTTTTATGCCAATCAAACTGAGTAAAATGTATGCGGGCAGGTCAGCAAACTGCCCAAGATGTGGGGCGACAGGCACCTCCTTTCTTCATATGGCATGGATGTTCCCGATGAGGAGTGCATTTTGGGCGACTGTGAGGGAGAAATTGGAGAGAGGGATTGTTTTGCAGTGGAAGAGACGCCCAAACAATGTCACCTGGGTATAATTAAGAAGCGTCGGAGGGAGGCGATGCGCTGGAAGTTTTTGCAGTTTGCACTGGTAGTAGCCAAGTGTTGAGTGGCAATTGGGTGGCAGAGCCATAGGGTCCAGTCGGTGACACTATGGAGCAGGGATACACTTAAATGGGCGCTGGCTGAAGGGACACACATTTGCTTGGCTAGGACAGATGATAGAGTGAGATACCTAGGCGGAGCTACTGGAGGCTTTTCAGGAGACTGAGGAGCCTCAAACTCACTCACATGCTGTGTCGAAGTGATGGCAACGAGATACACAGTCTAAATAGTAAGGAGCTGTAAAGGACAGCTGTGAAGTGGCTCAAACAGAGTGCACATCAGGTAAATCAGGACCAGACTAAGGTCAGTTTGGAGAATTACAAAGGGGGAACATGTGTTGCAGTCGTTTCAAATAAATTGCATCACAGCCAGTTAATTGAAAAACAAGGGCTGATATGACAACCTTACGACGGCCGAAGGGACCAAAAGATAATCCTTAACCAAGTCCAAAGCCTTGGCAGGCAAGAGACCGAAAACATGGGAGAACAACAGATAATTTGGCGTAGAGGGGCTCAATCAGGCGTGTACACAACCAAACCACAGATTCGTCTCAACAACAGGTGTATACAGTTTTTGTTGAGGCGCGCCTAGCTGTTCAGATAACATCAACCACCTCCAGAAGAAGGTCAAAAGTATTGAGCTATCACTGCTTAAACTCTATGCATGAAGGTGGAGATTGTAAAGGTCACAGTATAGAACCCTGCCCTGCTGCACCAGCAGATCCTCCTGTAAGGGCAGTATGATTGGAAGACTCAAGCCCAGGAGTTCTGGATACAATACTCTCTGTGCCCAATCTGGAGCCAATAGAATTACTTGGGCCCGGTCTGCCCTGATCTTCTTGGGAACTCAGGGCAGGAGCAGTATCTGCAGAAAAGAATACATGAGTCCTGAGCTCCAGGAGGAATGTGTCTCAGAGCAAGAGATGCCTTGGAAACTCCAATCTGCAGAAGTGCTGACACTGCAGAAGTGCTGACACTGCAACTTCTCTGCGGTGGCTATTAGATCAAGGCAAGGTTCTCCACATTTGCAGAAGAGAACTTGCACCACCTTCGGGTGAAACTGCCTTTCGTGATCCACTAGGTGCTGACGGCTGAGTTTGTTCACCCTAGCATTCAATGATCCTGCAAGGTGGATCACCACCAGGAAAAGTCTTTAGCGGTCCAGGCATTTTCAGTGGCACAAGGCCTCCTGGTACAAGGTCTGTGACCCCACCCGCCCTGGTTGTAACAGTACCACATGGCGATGGTGTTGTCCTTGAGCACACGTACCACCTTGATGGGACGGAAAGGAGTCCTTCAACGCCAAGTGAATGACCCTCAGCTCCCGAAGGCTGATGTGGAGCCAGGCTCTTCACCAGAGGCCACTGATTTCAACCTATCCCAGATGGCGGCCTCAACCCAGAAGCGATGCATCAGTCATCAGTAAAGGGATCCTATTATATTGAGCGCCGGGCCCTAGAGCATATTTTATTGATAAGGTCAGTAGTCTGCTGGAAGACGGTTTAGCCTCGTCCATGACTATGCTAGGCGATCTCAACTTCCGTTTTAGAAGCAAAGTCAGACACAGAGTTGGCACGTCATATAGACATCATGAATAGCATAGGCCTACCCCAATTAGTGAAAGGTCCTACACATTCTGTGGGCCACAAGCTCAACCGGATCTTTTCAAATAACCCCCTATCTCTCGGTCTTACGATACCAGGGAGAAGGAAGAATAAATCTTGTCTTAATAAATACAAAGCCCTGGTAGTCAATGAAAAGACAAAATATTTCACTCAGAAAATTGACAGTGCCAAAAATGTGTCTAAAGAACTGTTTAATACAGTCTTGTCCCTTACATCTCCATGCACACCAGATTCTGTATGCACACAGCAACTGTGCGATAAAATTACTAAACATTTCCTGGGCAAAGTGTAAAATATTTTAATGAAGTTTATCAACCCAGGACCTTGCAGAAGGGGGGCTGCCACTCAAGCGGACCGGAAACCTCTGACTGAACAAGAAGGGCCTTGTTTCTCTAAATTTGCCAACTTTGATGTTAGACAACTGGTGGACCTTATTGCCAAGGCTAAATCAGGGTCACCTTCGGACCCATGCCCAGTGACCGTCTTAAAATTGGCACAGGACGTCGTTGCAGATAACCTGACCAACATTTTAAATTCAGTCCTCTGTTCTGGCAGCTTTCCCAAGTTGTAGAAAGTCGCCTTAATTTTACCTATCCTAAAGAAACCCAATCTCGACCCCAACATTACAAATAATTTTCGGCCAATTTCTCGGCTTCCATTGACCACAAAACTTTTAGAAAGGGCCATGAACATTCAAATCTCAGAGTATATCACTGAGCATAGTTGGCTGGATGATAAGCAACACAGCTTTAGAGGTGGCCATGGCACAGAATCAGCTTTGATTAAGACTGTGGAGGAAATCAGAGAAGCACTTGATAATGGAGGCAAGACCACCCTTATTCTGTTAGACCTGTCGACAGCCTTCGATGTCGTCCACCATACCGTCTTGGAGGATCGGGTTAGCGGCCATAGGGGGCAGGGACCAGCTCTCAACCTTTTGAGATCCATTTATGAAAATAAGTTGCAATTTTTAGCCTTAGACCCTTTTAAGTTGCAACCTTTTTTTCTTCGGTATGGAGTTTCTCAGGGGTCCTCCATTAGTCCCATACTTTTTAATGTCTATTAAGCAGCCCTGTCACCGATAATTAAATCATTCAGCTTTGCCCTAACAACATACGGTGATGATACTCAAGACTCTAGTGGCGGTTACTAATCAGCCAAGTACCATTGGAAAACATTTCATAACTGTATGATAGCAGTCAGCACGTGCATGAGAAGTAATTGTTTAAAACTGAACTCCAATAAAATGGAGGTGGTACTCATCGGAAATTATCCCTTTTTTTGGTACCCGATTTGGTGGCTGGAAGAGTTGGGCTGCTTACCTAAGCAGATTGATAAAGCTACAAAAACTGGGAGTAATTATAGATAACAAGCTCTCCTTTTCTAGTCAGGGTAATGTGTTAAAATCATCCACTTTCTTTATTCTCAGAAATATTAAAAGGATCTTAGCTTTTATTCCTCCAAATTCCCCAAATATGATAAACTCTGCCTTAGTTATTGCCAGGGTAGACTACTGCAACAGTCTATACCTGAATTTACAGCAACAACATCCAGTTCTCTCGCGTATACCCAAATTTTCATCTGTATGAACTGTTACCCAAAAGTTACACTGGTTGCCAGTGAAAAGCAGGATAACATTTAAAGCACTGTGCATCGCCTACAAAGCACTACACAACCTAAGACCTTCCCACTTCACTCATATGTTTAGGTGGTATATTCCCAATAGGACACTTAGACCTGCCAATTCTAAATCCTGGTTAGAAACCAGGTTTAAACAAGCATTGGCATAGCCAATAGATCTCGCCTTTGGGAGCTTATAGGTGTTTAGCTATAGCTAATGACTTTGCGCTCTGTGCCCATTCATTCAGTCACTGGCCCCTGTGCTGAGACTGTTAAAATGTAGTCCAATGGAGCTTTCTGTGAAGTGCACCTTGAGTCCCCAGAGCTCCCAGCTCTATGCGTGACCGTCATGTTAAAGTGAGAGTTCTAAGATTTTCACGCAGACCACCGACGATGATTAAAAGGGAAACATTAACATTTCTAAAATGTAACAACCACATTACAAGAGGCGGCACCTTTCCTATGAGGAGCATGCCTGCTTCTGGAGATCTCAACATGAGAGCAGAGATGGGTGAAGGAAGACTCCGTAGTGACGTTTGAAGAAGTGATGAACTGAAGGAGTTAAGAACGCAAAAAACAATGGCACAATGGAAGTGTATTTAAAAAGATCAGAGACAGAAACATAGAGGAATAGAAGAAAGCATTAGTAAAACTGGAGACATGAGGAAACAGAAATGTGTAGGGTGGAAGGGCATTCCTTGTAGGGTGAGCAGTGGCATAAACTGAACTACAGCTGCTTGGCGAGCCGCCCCCTGATGTAGAGAACCTTAGACCAACTGCTTGATTGTCACCTCAGTCAAAGCGATGACGCCCACGGAAATCCCCAGAAACAAGATTACTTTTTTCACCTGCCGGGTTTGTCTTGGCAAAGCTTTCTGTTGGATTAAAAGCAGTTGAATCTAAAAGGGTTGCGGGAATGAGAACAAAAAAGAAGAAAGGAGAACCGGAAAGATTTTTTGCAAACAACAATTAGAAAGTAATATTGGAAGATGTCGGGTTACGAGTAAATGGCACACAACCGCTTTATGTAAGCCTCCTGTAGACAATAAAATTACATCCCAGTTTAAAGCTAATTCCAACAGTTTTGCATAGTGATCCTTGATTGCGCTAAAATAAATGCAAACAGAGAGGAGCAGAGGGAGAGGGTGCAGCAGCACTATGTGTGTGGGGGAATACAGCGTGTAAAAGTTAGGCGTAACCACCTTGTTTAAAAGATTGTGACTACGGGGCCAAAAGGCTAAGTTTCGATGAGAAAAGTAATGCGCGTTTGATTACAACCACAACCGCACTAATACAATGCAGTCCACCACCATGTTACATATACACAGCCTCTGCTCTGTTAGCGAGTTAGCAAGTAAGAAGTAATACACATTTGTAAAAATCTAACTCCAGGACCCAGAGGCTATGTTTTATTGCGGCCATAGCCTGCAAAAGGGGGAGAGAAAGACTGCAGGTGAACCAAGCACGCCCATGATGATTAAAAACAGATGGTTCCTGCGTGCCACTTCTGGCTCCCGAGTGCAAAACGCTCTGGGAGTAAACCTTTGAAAAGAAGCTGGGACATCCACACGCCTTTGGCCAATTGCGCACTGAAGCCAGATGCAAAAGCCAATAGTGTGTGAAATCAACATGCACGCGCTTTGAAGAAAGCTGAAGCGATTCCTAGAGGACGATTTCCTATGCAACACATGCGCGCTGCCATAGACTCGACCTAAAAAATGAACTGGGGCGGCAGAAGTTTCTTCACAGGCACTACTGTGGCCTGAAATGAGCTTCCTTTAGAGATCCGTACTGCCCCAAACTTCCTGGCCTTCAGAAAGGCCTTAAAAACCTGGATCTTCTGCAATTAGATAACAGCAATAGGCACCCACTAAGTCCAGATCAGGGAGCTAGCGCCAGGACACCTCAGGTTAACATTGCACTCTATAAATCCAGTTAACATTAACAATAACCACTGTCAGTTCTGGGTGCGGAAGAGAGAGGGTTCGGTCTTCTGGCCCAAACGTGGTCCAGCAACGACCACTGCAGATCTTCTGCAGTCTCCTCCAAATTCTGAACGTAGTCAGAGAGATCCCTTGATTTTGGGCACACGGGGGCTTCAGATCTCACTGCAGTGCCTGCATATGCCACCTAGTATGTTTGAACAGTAGGATGCAGGAGACCATCAGTCCCAGCAACCTCAGATCCTACCTAACTGGAATGCAGTACTGAGGCTGATAGATGGGATCATAGCCTGAATGTCCTGGACTCTCTTTCCCCAGGGAAATGCAAGAAACTAAACTGTGTCCAGAATGGCTCAGATGAAAGGAAGTGTCTGAAAAGGAATCAGGTGTGGCTTTGGCAATTTGATAGTGAACCAAAAGGATGACAGGATGGTAGCCGCAGTCTGAAGGTGGTTGACGTCTGTGAGAAGTTGGCCTGCCATATGATGTCCACTATTCTAGTGGACACCTTGCACCAGTTCAAACTACCCTTTTTGATGGTAGGTTTAAAGTCAACCTTATAGAAAGCTATCCTAGTGGTAGCTGTGGAGAGCAGCCTTCAGGCTAAGACTTAGAGGCGAGTTAAGCATGTTGTTTTACCAGTCTATAATCTCTTGAATGATCAAATGAAAGCACACCACACAAGGTATATCAAATATATAAGTATTTATTCTAAAAACAACCCCTCTGGACTCTATATGAGGTCAGAGGTAAAAGTACAATACAAGGAACTTAATTAGCATACGATAAGTTGCACAGTATACGCGATGCCCCCGGGGCCTCACAAACCATCTACTAAAATAGTGGTATAAGAACCACATGAGGGTTAGAAAGTCGGCCTAGGGCCTGTAGAACCGCTGGGGCAACCAGGAACCACCCAGGGTAGGGACGCAGGAGACCCACGGGGGACATGTGCAGTGTCTAAACACAGCAGCGAATCACCATTGACTTTCTATAGAAAACGAACAAGTTACAATTTTAAAGATTAAGGGCACTTAGAGGTGAACTACGATGGAACCCTTTTAGACTAGGACACTTCGAGAGTCAAGACCCGCAGAAGCACCGGAATACTTGTGTTACCTCACCCAGGGAAGCCGGGTGCATAAGTGTTTTTCGGTGTCAGGTTTCGCCGTCGATTCCAATGGAGAGCTGCCTAAAAAATGCTGCAGGCGACCGGAGGAAAAGTGTCCGTGTGGATCCAAGGGTGGATAGGAGATGTGAAAAACCTGAAAGCAGAGGGGACAGAGTCTGGGTCACTAGCCAGTGACCATGATGGCGACAGGAAGATGCCAGCCGATGTCGGGTGTTTTCAGGTGAAAGAGGTGAAGCTTGACTCTTCAGCTACGAGGACCAGGAGGCGTCGACGACAACCAGGAGCTGGATTCGAGCTGTCCCTTGAAGGATGTCGAGTGCTGCAGCGTCGGAATCCAGATTGGACCCAACAAGCCTTGGCAACAGCAACCCACGCAAGATGACAAGATTGGCTTCGGTTCAGACCAGCAAGGTCTGAGGGACTCCTCCATTGGAGGGGAGTCAGAGCACGTCTGGAGCAACCAGGAAAGCTCAAGAAACAAAGGATTGACCTTTGTGGGGGCTCACTAGCCAACGGAAGAGGAACCGTGAAGGAGCCTCGAGCTGCGGTGAAGAAAGGGGACTAACTGGTCACTCGTGGAGTGCTGGCCTCTGTGCTTCGGTGTAAAAGGTGCTCAGGGCAGGGGCTTCAAATACCCCAATGCACAACTTGTGGAAACCTCGGGAAGTAGGTGCAGTTGCAAAAATGCAGGATGTCCCGGAGTTCCGGTCCCACGTCTCTCGTGTTAGCTACAGGTCTCAGCTCTGCTGGGAACTCGTGTCATCTTCAGAGATGTCTGGAAGTCTGTGTCCAGTGTCACAGATTCTTCGGGATCCGGCGGGAGCCTCGAAAATGCAGACCAGCAAAGATGCTTCTTTGGTGCTTGTTTCAAGAGGGAGGTCACTCCTTGACCACAAGGGAGATTCTTCAGTCTTTCAGTCGAAATGAAATGTCGAAGGTCCAGGATTTCTTCTTCAGAGTTTCGTCCAGGGTAATCTAAAGTCCTAGGGACTGGGTTCCTATACTTATACCAAGTTTAGGGGTTGAGCTAACTCTGGGGTCCCACCTATGGGGGGACCTGGGGAGGGGTGGTTACACCCCTTCCCCTGTGTCCAGTTTCGCACCAGAGCTGGGGCAGAGTGCCAAAGCAACCGGTTTGAACTGGGAAATGCATGGATCACCTTGTGTGCCCCAGGCAGTGTCTGAAAAGCATTCACTGAATGCAACCCACCCTGCCCCAATACACTAAAGCCGGTCTGGGGAGGTGTCAGCACCTCCCTGGACTAGAAATCTATTGTCCAGGCCTTCCCTGCCGGAGTTTCGTCCAGCAGCAGGAGGGCAGACTTGCGTCCGTGGCAGCAGCATCCATTTTGTGATGCTGGGGCTCTGTTTAACTTTAACCGGGTTTAACAGTGAGTACATGTCTTTTCCCTCTAGAAGGGTGGAATTTCACCCCCGCCGAGGGAGGGGGGGTAGTATTCCAAATTGTTTGACACCAAACACGACATGTTTTAATAAAGCCAAACCAAAGTTAGTATTAACCGCGAGGATTATAATTCACTTAAGAGTATAGGGTATGGCATTATGATAGAACAGCTATAAGGAGATATTTCCGAAAGCTGCAGAGGGGCTCAGCTCATCTAGTGCTAGGGCACCCTCTCACACAAAACCAAGCACTCTGCCTTCAGGATTGTCAAGGCCTGCCATAGGAGTGACTTATAGGTTAATATGTGTCTATATATAAAGGTAGATATAGGTATACAATATCTACGTAATGAGTGCTTACACCACCTTACCCAGGCTGTAAGTGCAGACCTGTGGTGCCATTTTGGGAGGCTTCCCAGGGTGGCATAATACATGCTTCAGCCCCTGGTAGGCCTCTGGGGGACCTATGACCTAGGTACCTAAGGTACCATATACAGGGACTCACAAGGGTAACCCAGTAACCAATCTGGTATGTACCTAAAGTACATGGTATCAATTTAGAGAGAGAACAGCTAGGCTGTGGTCCTGATTAGCAGGGCCACAGCCAAACTAAAGTCGAAAAACCAGTGAAACACAGCAAAAAGTGGGGTAACCATAGGAAGCAGACCCTACTCTCCTACAACGTCTGCCTGGGGTGAGCCCAGCTTCAATAGACAGATGTCAAGGTATGGGAAGAATGACACCCCTGAATTCTGAAGTTGAGCTGCCATCACAACCATCACTTTCGTAAACACCTGAGGGGCGCTGGTGAGACTAAAAGGAAGCACAGTTAACTGGAAATACTCCTGTTGCCCCACAAACAGCCTGTATCGCCGATTTCAAAGCAGGATGGAAATATGGAAATAGGCGTCCTGCAGGTCCAATGCTATCACCAATCTCCAGGGCAGACCAGGCATGTGCCAGGGTGAGCATCTTGATTTTTTAATCCGGAGGAAGACAGTGAAAGGGGGTAGGTCTAGAATAGACCGAAGACCTCCGTCCTTCTTGGGAACCAGAAAATAGTGGCAATAACAAGCATGTCCTACTCTGGCACCCTCTTGGCAGAGCCTTTGGACAAAAGAGCTTGTAATTCCTGCCTCAAAATGTAGAGATGATCCTCCATCAGTTGCTGGGGGGACGGAGGAAGGTGCGGTCAGAAGGAAAGGAAGGGCAAGGCGTACCCCCTGAGAACAATCTGTAGAATTCACTTGTCTGATGTCATTGCCTACAAATCCAGTGAGAATCAGAGGATTCTGCCTCCCTCTGGGTGGCTGTGCCCCAGTAAGGGTACATTAAAGAGGTTTGGGATATGGGGCCGCAGGGAGGGGGTGGCAGCAGACTGGGCGACATGCTGACCTTGGCTACAGGGGTGGTCGGCACTACGGTGTCTGCAGCAAAACTGCTGGGTTCCCTGTGGGGGCTGGATAGGCTGGCAATAAGGGAAACGTCAGCCAATGCTGCAAAAGGAGTGATCGATCTGTTGTGTTTGGTGAGGTGAGGCAGAAAGGCCCAGAAAGAGAGTAATAACTCTTCTCTCCTTAAACCACTTGAGAGCTGAATCAGCTTTGACCCCGAACGGGCAAGTCCCATCAAAGAGCATGTCCATCACAGACCACTGGATATCGCCAGAGAACCAAGTTGATCGCAGCCATGCATGGTGGCAAATGGCAATATTGGTGTCTATGGCCTGCCAGATTCAATCAGTTGTATCTAAGCCAAAATGAACTGTGAAATTAGCTGCATCACAACCATCTTGAATTGCCTGAGAGCGCACAGGGCAAAGGTCTTCAGGCACACCAGGGAGTACTTGTGAAACCGAATCCCACAGGATGCAAGAGTAGTGTCCCAACAAATAAATGTTGTGGACAGAGAGGAGAGCCAAGCTGTTAGAGGAAAAGACAAGTTTGCCAAATGTTTCCACTCACTTATACTCCCTATCAGGGGGAGTGGTAGGAAATGTGTTGGGATAAGAGCAGCTGGAAGAAGCTTGCACCACTAGGCTTTTCTGGTGAGGGATGCTGTGGAAGAAGCACTGGATCGCCTGGAGCATGGGGATGGCACTTGACAAATTGGCAATTAGCCAGTGGGCCAGATCAGGCTCAAGCCCATAAAAAGGTATTTGTCAGAGACTTGTTGAAAGGAAGAAGGTGCTCTAAAATGTGTGCCCCCACAGAAGGACAACAAAGACATTCTTCTTACCCTTTAGGGTGGGGAGCCAAGAATTTTGATGGCCCTACACATCACCATGACGTTGGAAGCAGATTCCTCTGAGAGTGGTCCAAGCTAAGAAAATAGGTCTGTCTCCAGGGAGGCATCAAGGCCACTAGCCTCCTGTAAGTCCTCGTACCAATTGTCATCCTGTTAAGATTGAGCAAACTCATCACCCGGGTCACGGCCATTATCCAAATCTGCACCAAAAAGGGAATGCACAATGTTGTCTATGCTGTGACAACTCAAGTGGGGGAAGTGGCACGTAGGGCAGATTTGGGCGCAAGTTCAGTCAAGGTGTCTGAAAGAACTACCGGGACCACTTTCTCTGGCATCAGTGAAGTCCACATCGGTGTGCCCGGGACCAGTGTGGGTCATGGCATCAGAAGCGGGTTCGGGACAGGATCCGGCGGGCAAACTCTCTGGCGGTATCCCAGGTGAAAGGCATCCCAGGTCCGTTGGCGCCCGAAGGCACATCAGAGGGAATCAGAGGGATGCAAAGAGCCGGAGCACGTCTGCGCTGAACTTTTCAATGTGATGTAGCATGTCTGAAAGCCCAGGAAAATCGGATTGTGCCAGTACCAGCTCCGAATTCAGCCAACTTCAGGACCGAGATCAAAAAGGGTGGTGCCACTCACACGCCTGCCAGAGTGAATGCCAGTGGTATGAGTGAGTGGAACCCAGCTTTGATTTTTTGTGTTTCTTTCTTTCTTACTTGAAGACTTGGAGCAGCTCTGTCGACTCCAGGAATGGGAATGGGATCAAACCTTGGATGCGGAGCCTGACTTGCATGGGTCCTGGTGAGAAGAATTATTATGTGTGGGGATGTAATTTTTTGCCTCAAATTCCCAAATGGCCTTTGGGTTCATAGATGCGGGGTCGTTGCAGATCCTGGAGCTGTGTCTTGACCCCAAGCCCCACAGGAACACCTGGTGGGGATTCGTGTAGGAAGGTGGCTACCTGACTATGGTTACCCCAGATTTTTTGCCTTGTGTTTAGCTCGTTTTCGACTTAGTTGGCCTGGTTCCCTGCTAATCAGGGCCCCAGACCATCTGCTCTCTCTGTAAAATGGATTCCATGTACCCTAGGTACATACCACAATTGGAAATGGACTCCTTGTCAGCCCCTGTATAATGCACAATAGGTGCCCAGGGCATAGGTGCCACCAAGGCCTACCAGGGGCTGCAGCATATCTTTTGCCACCCCTGGCTGGTTCTTAAATTGACACAACTGGCTGATCACTCAGCTGGGGCAAGGTGGTGTAATCACCTCTTGCTTAGGTATAGTATACCTATATCTAAACCTATATCTGGACACATATAAACCTGTGAGCCACTCCTATGGAAGGCCTCATCAATCCTGGAGGCAGAGTGCGTGGTTTAATGTGAGATGGAGCTCTAGCATGAGCTGAGCCTGTCTGCAGCTGTCGGGAACAACTCCCTAAGCTGTTTCAGGATAATGCCATACCATATACTATTAAGTGCATTATAATCCTCGCGGTTATATAGCAACTTTGGTTTGGCTTTATCAAAACATGTCGTGTAAGGTGTCATACGATTTGGAATACTATCCCCTCGCCAGTTCTGGCGACAGGGATAGCATTCCACCCCTCTAGAGGGAGAAGACATGTTACTTTGCTGAAATGCGGTTAATTTTAAAAGAGCCTCACATCCACAAAATGGATGCTTCTGCCACAGACACAGGTCTGACCCCCTGCAGCTGACCGAAACTCAGCCAAGGGGGCCTGGACAAAGGGTTTCCTGTCGCAGGGCGGTGTTACACCCCCTCAGACAGGAGATAGTGGATTGTAGCAGGGAGGTTTGAAAGAAACCAGACACTGCATGGGGAGCACAAGGCTGCCCCTTGCATAATCCGGCCAAACCGGTTCTGGGGCACTCCAGCCCCCGTCCCAGCGTGGCCAGGATCAAAGGAAGGGGGTGCATCCACCCACTTCCTGGGTCCCACCCATAGGAGGGGACCTAGCAGGTAATCCAGCCCCCTAGATTGGTATAAGAATGGGAGCAGTGCCAATGCACTTCAGATTATCCTGATGAAACATAAGAAACGAAACTCTGGACCCTTCGACATCCTACTCAACGTAGAAGACTGAAGAATCTCCATTGTGGTCAAGGAGTGACCACCCTGTGCAAACAGGCACCATCCAGCCTTCGACATCTGCTTTGTTGCAGTTCCCGCCGGAACTCGAGCGACAGAGATCGACGAGATCAAGCTTGCCTGCCTTCCAACAGCCCGATCCACAGTCCCTGCAGAGCTGAGACCCGTGGAGGCGACCGGAAGCGTGGGGCACGCCATCTTGAATTGACCACGAGACGCTGACCGTGCAGCCCACGAGTGACCCTCGAAGCTGTACCCCGGGGTTTGAGAAGCCCCAACCCTGAGCCACTCTTGCACCGAAGTTCAGCCCTCCACACTCGACGAGTGCTGCGTGGGGCCCTTCTGCTCCATTTGGCTCAACGCGTTGGTCCGGTCACTTGCCAGCTGGCTTGTGGCCCCTGTACCGACGGAACTTGAAATTCGACTTGCTATTCTGGTTGCTCCAGATTTGCACCAGCTCCCCTGAAAAGGAGCCCCCACTCTGACCCTCCTGGTTCGAGTGAGAAGCAATCTCCTGGTTTTGCGTGGATTGCTCTTGCCAAGTGTTGTTTGCTCCAATCTTGAAGCCGACAGCGCCGACGGTGAGAGCCTACGTGGGACAGATCGTGACCCGCTCCTGGACGTCACAGATGCCCCAGAGCCCACGTGGCAGCGGAGAGAAGCTCCTCGACAACCACCTGATTGCGCCCGACATTGCCTGGTTCCGTCCTGGTTCCACCCTGGTCACTGCTGAGTGACCCAGACTCTGTCCCCTCTGCTTTCAGGTACTTTTCGACTTGAGTCCACCCTTGGACTCCACCGGACACTTCTCTTTCACCTCGCCTGCAGCCCTTTCAGCTCCAAGCACCAAGAACCTGCGTGACGAAACCCGACTCAACTTCGACCCTGTGCACCCACTTCCTGTGGGTGAGGTAACATTGCAACGCCGGTGTTCCCACACTGGTACACACCTCTAGGGCCTGTGTCTTAAGTTTTGTTCCTCTAGGTTCAGCGGAAGTGTCCTTAATCTCTAACTTTGTAACTTTTACGCACCATTGACTTTACATTGATGCAAGCCGCACTTTACGTGCTGCACCCGAATCCCGCGGGCTTTTCCCGACTTCAGCATTGCTAGTCCCGACTGCTCCCAGCGATTCCCTAGGCCCTAGGCCTAACCACTGATCGATTGGTATCTCTTATACCATTTTTTTAGTATATGGTTTGAGTGGCCCCTAGGCCTCATCCAAAATTGTGCAACTTTGTATGTTATACTGTGCTTTTGATTTAACGCTTGTGCCCCTTTACTCATAAAGAATACTGGGGATTGTTTTTAGTAATAAATACATATATTTTTATAATATATACTTGTGTGGTGTCCTTTCATTTGATATTACAGGACTGTATGTGGTAAAACAGCTCGCTTAACACGACCTCTTAAGTTAAGCCTTTAGGCTGCTTAGTCCATGCTACCCCTAGGATAGCTTGTCTAATAAGGTTGACTTACAACCAGACACCATAAGGGTTGTTTGGACTGATACAGGGTGGTTCCAGAATTGGAAACATCATATATCAGGCCAACTTCTCACATTGGTGAGCAGCGGTGCGGATTTGAGCTTGCTGTTGTTTTACCATTGCAATCTTTTTATCAAATTGAAAGATCACATCAAGTACCATATAAATCAAAAGCTTAGCATATTTAAGTTCTACTGAACTTAGTAGTTGTAGATTAAAGGGATTAGCACACCCTGACTACAACTCACTAGTAAGGTACAGTAGGCAAACACTTAGTGTAGGTAGGTGCATCACTTACACCACACTAGAGTCATGTCTGACACAGGAAAGGCCTCAGGGTCTGGTTCTGTGACAGTTGACCTTACCAAGGCAACTTCCAGCTATGACAAGCTAACCCACAAAGACTTGGTTGCCTTGTGCATCTCAAGAGGGTTAAAAAGGGGCAGAAGTCCCACCAGTCCTTCCCTGATAGCCATTCTAGAACAGGATGACTTAGAAAAGGCGAATGCAGTTCCCTTAGAGTCAGGAGATGGAGTGAACCCCCCTGTAACTGATACCACTCCAGAGGAGGAAGAAGAAGAGGAGGAAGAGGAGGAGGATGGTTCAGACTTAGATGAACCTGAAGATCAGGATCAAGGGGTTAACCAGGTTGTAGTTGCCAGGCTTAACCAGGCCAACTTAAACCTACTGGGAAATGGAGAGGGCCAGCACCTCCCCAGGTCCCACCAGAGCATTCTCCCAGGCAACAGAAGAGTGAGATCTCCATCAGGGGACTCTCATATTTCTAGTGCCTCCAGAGAATCTCAGAGAGGCATGACTGCCTCACAAAAGATAGAGCATAAGGCCAGGATGAGAGCTGTCAAACTCCAAATAGAGAGGGAGGAGGTAGCCCTGGCTCAAGCTAGACTTGCCTTGGCAAGAGAACAGAAAATGTGTGGCTTAGATGCCACTGGTGGCAGCAATTTTCCTAGAGAAAAACCCAGGTCCTATGATAGTAGAAACCTGACAAAGATTGTGCCCCCCTACAAGGAAGGGGATGACATCCACAAGTGGATAACTGCTCTTGAGAGAGCCTGCATGGTACAGCAGGTTCCTGAGGAACAGTGGGCAGCAATCTTATGGTACTCCTTTTCAGAGAAAGGGAGAGATAAGCTCCTCACTGTTAGACATGAGGATGCAAACAATTACAAAGTCCTGAAGAGTGTTCTGATAGATGGGTTTGGCTTAACCACTGAACAATACAGGTTAAGGTTCAGAGATACCCAGAAGACACAGACTCAGGACTGGACTGATTTTGTAGATTGTGCTACTAAGGCTCTGGAGGGTTGGCTACATGGCAGCAAAGTGCATGACTTCACGGGATTGTATAATTTGATTATGAGGGAACAGATCCTAAGTAATTGTCAGAACCAGCTCTTACACCAGCACCTGGTGGACTCAGATTTGACCTCTCCCCAAGAATTGGGAAAGAGGGCAGATAAATGGGTCAGAACCAGGATTAGGCCTACGAATCAGGACAGTAACCAGAAGAAGGAGTCTACCAAGCCTCAAGAAAAGGGTGAGGATAAAAGTAAGGAAAAGACTTCCCCAGGGCCCCAAAACTCCAAGAATGGGGGTGGGTCCCAAGACACTTCTTCAACTGAGAAAAAGCCTTATTGTTATGCCTGTAAACAGGTTGGGCACTACAAAACAGACAACTGTTGTCCCAAGAATAACAATAAAGAGAATATACCTCCAAAGCCAGCTCCAACACCTCCTGTTACTGTCAGCAGTAATCCCCCAGGAAGTGGGAGCACACCCAGGAATCTGGGTGGGTTTACTTTTGGAGCACAGGTGGACCCTGGCCTATCCAGGTCCCCATCACCCAATAATCTTGTTTATGAGACTGGCATGGGGTTTGCCAACTTCTCTGATTGCCCAAATACTTTGAGCAAATATAGACAAGAACCCATCATCAATGGTTTGAAAGTTGAAGCTTTTAGAGATACAGGGGCTAGCATCACCATGGTGGCTGACTGTATAGTCCCCTCTAAGCAACTTTTACCAGGTGCCACATACCAGGTAACAAACATTGATGGAATCCAAACAAATCATCCCATGGCAGTAGTAAGTCTCAGCTGGGGAGGTGTCACTGGCCCAAAGAGAGTGGCAGTGTCATCAAACTTGCCTGTAGACTGCCTACTTGGTAATGATTTAGAAATCTCAGCCTGGGCTGAGGTTGAACAGGAAACCCATTCTAGAATGGTAAATTCCAATGGAAAGGTTAGTGGGGCTGTAATGGCTACAGCCCCAAGTCAAGATGTCCTCCCTGAAAAGGTTGGTAGGGCTGAGCAACTCTCTGCCCCATCTTCAGCAAAAGCTCTTCCTGAACAGAATAGCAAAGCTGTTATGATAACAGCAGAAACCCAAACTGAGTCCCCTCCTGAAAAGGTTGGTAGGGCTGTGATGGCCGCAGCCCAAACTCAAACTGATATGTGTGTTGTGAAACCTGAAATGATGGATAACTCCACACAAACTGAGAGCACAGAGGAGGACGAGAAATCTCCCCCTCACCAGACTTTAGGAAAGGATCAGCCTCCTCAGGGAACTGATCTTACCCCTGATGAAGGACCTGCCCCAGAGGTGGTTGGGCCTAGCCTGACAGAGCCTCTGATGTCAGTGGACCCTTCTCAGATGGGACCCAGTCTGGAGCAGGTAACCTGCCCCTCTCTATCTTGCCTTAGTCAGCCCAGGGCTGCAGAGGACAAGAAGGACAGTGAGACCCAGAGGGCCCCCTGTCAAATAAAGCACCCCCATCAACAGATTAGGGGCACCAAAACTAGTAGCCCTAGTGAGGTGAAAACTTTAAAAACTCCTGAGGGAGCCCCCTTAAAAACAGTTAGTTAAAGACCTCCCACAGATGGATTCTGTTGGGCACAGCCAAACCTGGGACCCAGAGGGCCCAAACCTGAACTGTCCCTCCAGCAAGCCAAACAGAGGGACCCAGCCTCCAGCTTTAGGTAGCCAGAGGTTGACCCTGAGAGCACAGTGCAACTCAGTTGAAGAAAGAAAGGCACACATGGTGGAAGATAATTGGAGGAAGCTGAGCCCTAAATTAGTGGAGCCTCACTTCAATACTCCATATCCAAACCAGCCTTTAACTTTGTATAAACACACCCAAGGTAGTGATTCCCTATGGTGGAGACCCTCTAATACCCCAAGGGTGAGGGACTGCTTAGTGGACCATGAGACAGGGGGTACCCATGCTAGTGCAGGTACTTCCTTATATGGCCACTCAGGCAATATAGGCTTACCTGGCCAAGGATAGCCTTATCTCCTTTCGTTTGGGGGGGGTTATGTAGGAAGGTGGCTACCTGACTATGGTTACCCCAGATTTTTTGCCTTGTGTTTAGCTGGTTTTCGACTTAGTTGGCCTGGTTTCCCGACTTCAGCATTGCTAGTCCCGACTGCTCCCAGCGATTCCCTAGGCCCTAGGCCTAACCACTGATCGATTGGTATCTCTTATACCATTTTTTTAGTATATGGTTTGAGTGGCCCCTAGGCCTCATCCAAAATTGTGCAACTTTGTATGTTATACTGTGCTTTTGATTTAACGCTTGTGCCCCTTTACTCATAAAGAATACTGGGGATTGTTTTTAGTAATAAATACATATATTTTTATAATATATACTTGTGTGGTGTCCTTTCATTTGATATTACAGGACTGTATGTGGTAAAACAGCTCGCTTAACACAACCTCTTAAGTTAAGCCTTTAGGCTGCTTAGTCCATGCTACCCCTAGGATAGCTTGTCTAATAAGGTTGACTTACAACCAGACACCATAAGGGTTGTTTGGACTGATACAGGGTGGTTCCAGAATTGGAAACATCATATATCAGGCCAACTTCTCACAATTCGTCACAAACATTTATTTGCAACAGTCTCTACAGGACTTAAAACCTGTTGTTTTTGCGGGTGACATTCCATGCTCACTGAAGAAATATTTGAGGTAATGTCTTGGAGAGGCACGAAGGGAGCTTCAGATCCGTGTCTAGAAGCACAAAACGAAAGTAATTGACCTCAGTGTGAGGAAGTTGGCCTATATAGGCTCCGCAAGTTACTTCAGGAGCGGAACTGCATTGGTGCAGAGCTGCACAGCACCACCTTCCGGCATGGAGAGGTACTGTGAAAAGCTTCCGGATCCAGTCTGATGCCTGGGGAATATTCAAAAGGTGAGAAAACTGTGGCAGAAATCTCTATCAGCAAGTATTCATGCAAAGAGCTCTACAAGCATACTGAAAGGCAGATCAGAAAAGGTAGCACAACAACGGATACAGCTTTTGCAAGGCTTCAGTAATTTTCATCCTTATTCACATCTAGTCATTTGGGTGATTTTTATTGGGAGTTATGATGAATTATAGAAAGGGTCTTGGTAGCTACTCTTTTAGGCTTTCCAAAAATAATGTCAGGATTTAAACTCTGCATTTACTGCACTATGGGGATATTCGAATATAAAAAAAAACAAAACAAAAAAAAAACGTTACTTCACAGAATACAACTTGTTATAAACAAATTGTTTCAAAATTAAAGTCTATAATATATATCCTATTTAGGCTACAAACTGCTGTAAGCCCACCTCCTTCAGTAATACACCCAATCCAGATTCTAGCTGACTTAAAGATATTGTATTGTACATTTCTGTAAACTCTGTACCATGCTTCTTTTTGCTATGTACATTATTTTGGTTAAAAGCGCTGGAACAAATGCAAGTACAAAATTTATGTCTCAATTCTACCTTTTGACTATTAGCGTTTAGAGTGTGTTCGTTCGATATAGGATGACTGCTGATCGTATAATGAGTGAGAAAAACAAAAAGAAATGATAGATACAAAAAAATGATGGATAGAATGCTAGAATTAATCCCAGCAGAAAGTAATTAGTATGGGTCACTGTGAGGATTGTGGTGTATTATATGGTATGGTTGTGCGACCTTACTGTGTAAAACACTCGCAAAACTGTCTTGGGTCCAGTCAGACTCATTTGTCTTTAGATCAACCCTAGGTATCTGTGGCTTTGAGCAGCAAGGCTTAAAAGAAACTAGTGTAAAGCATTTAAAAGCAGCAAACCAACCAAATAAGGATGTCACACAACATGAAAGAAATTCGACACAGATTTATTAAAAAAAGATAATATTTTCATTCATTTTTAGACACCAAGATGAGCAGAATCTACCTGAGGGTTCTGGAGATATAGATTTTAAAGTAAAACGTAAATCTCTTCTTTTTAGTCCAAAGAGCAAACAAGCATTGGTAACAGTAGAGTTTAGAAACTTTTGAAAAGTTTTAAAGAGTTTAGTTTGACTACTCCGTCCCAGGTGGGGAGACCAAATACAGCAGTGAGACGGTCAGGAGCGCTACTAAGGAGTATTTGGACAGTTGCCTGATCAACAAAGCAGTTTCGAGTCCAGTTCCACAGTTGAAATCAAAACCGCCGTAGGCTTCAATGGAGTTGATAGTAGGGATGCAGGATTCTGAGGATACTCTGCGTGCTATGAAGTCGACAGGGGGCATCCTTGTGGTTATTCCTAAATCCACGAATGAGGTGGGGAGACTTTAGCCACATTGGTCGGAATCCCTCGAAGTCCTCTTCAAGCCAGCAGAAGGCCAGTTGCTGCTGTGGTGCCGGTCTCTGTGCACCAGGTGTCCAGCGGTATCCTCTGGTGGAGGCGTGGGTCCCTTGGGGTTGACCCACTCCGACTCCGACGACACTCCCGGGCACAGCAGACTCGGGTACAACTTTTGGAATCATGGATCAGTCTCTCGGGAAGTCCAGCAGCTGTCAGCGATGATTCCAGGAATGTTGTTACCAAACTTCGAGATAGGGCTTCTTCAGCTTTGATGGTCTTGGTGAGGGTTCCTGGTGATCCGCCAACTGACCCTCGGAATCACTGCTTTGGTCTGGGGCTCAGGAGCGACTTTCTCTGGAGACAGTAGCCACTGGCATAGTCCTCTCTTTGCTAGCCGAAGGTGCGGCAGGTGCAGGCCAGCAGAAGGTGCAGCCTCTTTTGCTAGGTTCAGTGGTCAGCAGGACAGGGCTTCTTCGGTCCTTTCTCACACGACTCCTCAGAAGGGCAGAATGCTGTCTGGTGGCCAGGGACCGTGTGAAGCCACTGGACAAACTGGGCTACAGAGTGGCAACTTTCTAAAAGTTGCTTTTCCATAAGAGTGACATTAAATTCAATTAGAGATCAAGTCAGGTTCAATGCCACAATTAATCTGATACCTCGAAGTACCTGTAAGAAAACAGCATTTTGCAGGTCCCCCCCCCACTTTTTGTCCCCATTTGGGCTACTAGAAGCTGGTTTTAGACTCTGACAGTACACTGAAGCCTGCTAACCAGGCCCCACTGCCAGTGCTCTCTCCCTAAAACTGGTACATGTGAACTGGTAACCCCAATTGGCAAGGACTTTAAACTCCTTATACGTCCCTGCTAAATGCTACCAGTGAAACCCATGGCAAGAGTCATGTTATGTCATGGAAACTTGTAGAGCGCGCGATTACCCAATTGGGTGTCTTAGCGCTAGCTAAGGTAGAGCATACTGAGACTAAGGCGCATTACTTGTAAACAACCAGGTCTTATGCACCATGGGATCCTATTCTGGTATTACTAGTCTCGCTAAAGAATGAATAAAAAAAAAATAGGAATAATGAACTTATAGAGCGCAATGTCACTCGCAAACAAGCAACCTGGCACTAAGCTTAGATCCCAATATGCACATAAGTGAAGTTACTGGAAGAGAAAGCAGAAGGTCAGATAGAAGGGCTAGATTAAGGAGTAGCAGCGAGAATCTGGGACCAGGAAAAGGCAGGTTTTCAGACTTTTTAAATAAGGCTTCAGTGTCCATGAATCTGAGAGAGCTTGGAAATTGGTTCCAGACTTTGGTGCCTAGTACCATGAAGGACTTTCTGCCCCGGATTAGAACTCTAAAGGGTGTGAGTTTCAAAAGAATAGCATTGGACGATCTCGGCACCCTCCGAGTCTTGTAGTGGCTGAAACAGGAAGTGATGTATTTGTGTCCAGTGGACTAAAAAGCTCTGAACACCAATAGGAGTACCTTGAATAAGATCCTCTTATGGATTAGGAGCCACTATTGGAGCCTGAGCCCGAGGAGAAGTCATGTCAGGAGACCGAAATAGCAGAGGGACTTCAATATCCAGCACCCTCTGTTGCAACTCACGCCCACCTCGCACTCTTAAGCTCAACGCGAGTCTACAGCGTGGGATGCGCCCAGGCCGCATCAGGGTGAAGCCCAGGCCAAGGGTGTGCCCGTCATGTCTGGCATCGCCCGTAGGAGGCTGGGGTGGGCCACCCTTCTAAGTCGGGGGGTCTCGAGTATAGTGGAATCCTGACCCGGAACCTGAGAAGATCATGGGCAAAAGAAAAGTGAAACACGCAGACCACAATGACGCCACTATTAGCACTATACACTAATTCCAGACCAGGGCTGCTAGCGTGTTAACAAAGGTAATTGAGGTAACAGAGCGTCAACTATCTCTGGAAGAGCCAAGATCCTGAGCCAATACATGTGCAGCTGTCCATTTGATAGAACAGTCAAAATCCCTAATGGTGACAGAAGGTGAGAGATCACAAATAGGGTCAAGCGGGCCCCATTTAACACCTGGTGACTATTTATTATTTATTTATTTATTATATAGTTTTATAGAGCGCGAACCAGACCCGTGAGGGTATCAGAGCGCTTTACAGGATTAAAGGGTACTATACAATCGTAGGGACGGGGGGGATAAATTGGGAAAGGTAGGGGATACATTATACAAGAAAAGCACGCTGCACGTTGAAAGTCCAGGCTACATATGATATAAAAGTTAAAACAAGTAGATACATAATACAAGAAGGCATGCAGTCTCAGCTCTTGGTGGGATGCCCAGGAGTGCAGAAAAGGTATCATCCGTATAAGCCATGGATATTGCTGAGGTGGAGAGTTGGGTAAGTCAATGCGGTGATTGTAAAGTATTCGTTAGGCAAGGTATTTTCCCATTAAGAAGGTTTTGGTTTCCTTCTTAAAGTGTGCCAAGGACGGAAGTCTTCTGATGGTGGGTGGGAGAGAGAGTTCCAGATTCTTGGCGCGGCCCCAGAAAAGGCCTGATTGTAGGTTTTGTTCTTCCGGAAGCGTGCTGGTTGCAGCAGCAGGTCTTTGGCAGATCGAGAGTTTCTGGCTCCTCTGGATAACAGGAGTTTTTGTACAAGAAATGGAGGGGAATTGGAGAAGAGGGCTTTGTGAGTAATGCAGGCCAGTTTAAATTGGATTCTGGCCTCTAGGGGAAGCCAGTGCAGAGCTTTGAGGTGGGGGGAGATGTGGTCGAATTTCCTTGAGCCAGTAAGGAGTCTGGCGGCAGTGTTGAGGCAGGCATTCAAAGGGGCCAGGGAGTTCTTGGGTAGCCCTGCAAGAGTAGAGCATCCATATTCTAGTCTATAAATAACTAGTGCCTGAGTTGCCGTTTTTTTAGGTCGGTCACATCAAGGAAGGGTTTTAGGTTTCTTAGGTAACTCAGGTGGAATCTGGCCGTTTTGGCCATCGAGTTTATATGGCCCGCTTGTTCAGGCTGCCGTCAAGGGTTATTCCAAGAGATTTTGCAGAGTCAACAATGGTAGGAGGGCAGTTTAGCGCTGTGATGATCTTGATCCATTCCTGGATGTCTGGATTGGGTTTGGGTGGGGAGATCAGGAGAAATTCAGTTTTACTTGCGTTGAGTTTCAGCTGGTTGGCGGTGAGCCAGTGGACTGTCAGCTTCAGGGCCTCGTTCAGGGAGAGAATGTCCTCAGGGGAAGAGATTTTTATGTAGATCTGAGTATCGTCAGCGTACATAAGGTACGAGATGTTGGCGGCACATAGCACCTCGGTAAGAGGTTCAAGGTAAAGGTTGAAGAGGGAGGGGATAGGGTTGATCCTTGGGGGACTCCAACCTTAACCGGAGAGGGTGCGGATATATTACCGTTGATGAAGACGCTCTGTGAGCGGTACTCGAGGAAGGATCTAAACCATTCAAGGACCGTGCCATCCAACCCCATCCAAAGTTTGAGACATTCTAAGAGAATTTTGTGGTTAACCGTATCAAAGGCAGAGGACAGGTCTAGGAGGATTAGGAGACAAGTTTTGCCTAGGTCGAGGGCTTGGAGGGCGTCATCCACTATGTGGAGGAGGGTGGATTCCGTGCTGTGACCAGGTCTGAACCCTGATTGGAAGTCATCAAGCAAGTGAACGTTGTTGATGTGTAGGCTTAGCTGCTGTTGCACACATTTTTTCAGAACTTTGGCAAGGAGAGGGATGTTGGATATGGATCTATAGTTCTCGGCAGAGGCAGGGTCCAGCGTTGTTTTTTTAGGATGGGGATAACTTGGCCAGCTTTGAGCAAGTCAGGAATTGAGCCCTGTAAGAGAGAGGCGTTGATTATTGAGGTCCAGGAAGGGATGATAGTCTGAGAGGCGGCAGCTAGGCAGTTAGAGGGGAGAGGATCATTGAAGTGATTCTTCTGTTTTAAGGAGGTAAGAATTCTCGAGATAGAATGTTCGTCATAGGTTTTAAATTTGGACCAGTGCGCTAGGTTTTTGGGTGTGGTTTGGGAGGACAGCGCGGAGAGAGAAGGTGGAGCAGGCGGATTTAGGTTTTGGTTGTGAGTAGCGGATTTAAGTTCATTTCCAAGGGCAGTGATTTTGTCGCAGAAGAAGGAAGAGAATTCCTCGCTTGATATTAGGGGTTTAGGTGTTTCTTTGGTGATTTTCGCTAGTTTGTTAGATTGGTGTTTGACCAAGTCGTACAGCTTGCGAGGTCGATTTTTGGTATTCTCTAGTTCAGATCTAAAGAATTCTTTTTTAGTGTTGAAGATTTTCTTATTGTAGGCATTTCTAGCCTGATGGAGAAGTTTTAGATGTGCTGCTGAAGGGTGTTGTTTCCAGTTTCGTTCAGTCTGTCGAAGGGATCTCCTCTCCTTGTTGAGGGATCCGCTGTACCAGGGGTTTCGGTCTTTGACCTGGGTTCTTTTTCATTTTAGTGGTGCCAGGTTATCGAGAATGTCGGATATGGTTGAGGAGTAATGAGTCGCTAGGTTGTTGACCGAGATGCACTGAGGGGGCGGGGGAGGTCGGACACACAACGTGCTTCCAGTTTCTCATGATCAAGGTTCTTAGTGTCTCTAGCCCATTGTTTAAGAATCACGGGTTGAGGTGTCCATGTTTTGTGGGTGCTGGGCAGGAGGAAGGTGATGGCATGGTGGTCAGACCAATCGCAGGGGTCAATAGAGAGAAGTGTGACCGCTGATTCCTTAGCAATGATTCAGTCTAGAATGGCGCCTTTCGAATGAGTAGGGAGGAAGCAGGCTTGGGTAAGGGCTTGATCAGCCAAGAAGTCTCTGATGGCATTGACCTGAGGGTCCTTAGGATCGTTCCAATGCAGGTTAAAGTCGCCAAGGAAAATGTCATTAGAGTTTGGAGAAACCTTGGCTGTGATGATTTCCATGAGGAGGTCCGTAAAGGAGTTGTTCTTGCCTGGGGGGTGGTAAAAGATGTGAAGTTTGCACAGCTGAGACTTGTTGTTGGAGATGGAGAGCACAAGGTATTCGCAGGAGTCTATGGGGTCCACTGGCAGTTCCGTAACAATGAGGTTGGAGCGGTGGATACAGGCAATGCCACCCCCTTTTTTCTTTGGGTGCCTATCCAACCTTACAATGTTATAGTTGGGCGGGACTAAGAGGTCTAGGTAGGGCGCTGAGTAATCCTTGAGCCAGGATTCAGTCAAGATCGTTAGGTCCGACTTATGACTCAGAATGAGGTCGGCTACATCAGATGCATGCTTTACAGCTGACCGGCAGTTTATTAGGAGGCCGACTAGGGAGGGGTAGGAGTGATTGTCAAGGATAGCAGCTGCGGTGTCAATTTTAGCTAGGTTGCTGTTAACCACCCCTCTGGTGCAGATGGTAGCAGATCTGTTAGGGTTGGTTGCAACGGTACGGATAGGGTGTTCTTCCCTCAAGTGTAAGGGGTTGTCAAAGGCAGGGTCGTAACTACTGAGGAGGTCAGCCACTTCTTCCTCCGTGAGTTAAGAGGGATTGATCGTGCTAGGGGTGGGTTTGTAGGTGTGGAGGAGAGCAAGAATTTCCTTCTCCGAGAGGTGACAAGGTTGTTTTCTTGGGCGCAGGTGTCTCAGGGAAAGGGGTAGAGGGTGAAGGATGGGCTTCATGAAGGGAATATGGGTCGCATTCTGTGAGAGCCTGAGATTCGAGAAGGAGAGTTCAGTGATGTGAAGGAGGTGCTTTAGGTCCAGAATCGATTTGTGGATGCTCCGTGTTAATTCGGAGGATCTGCGGTGCAGATTATCAATATCTCTTAGAGAGGTATGTTCGGGCAAGCAGGGGGACGGATGCAAGGGGACGGTTCTGGTAGTATGTGCTAGTGGCCTAGAGGTGGGTTTAGGCGGACTGTCAGCGTCCCTATGAGAGGGATAATCATCTGGACAAGAGGCTGAAGCGGTGGGGGCGATTACATCTGACTGAGGATAAGGATATTAACCCCATGTGACCTCTGGTAAAAAAAAAAGGGACTGGTTCAAAGAATAAACTGCACCAATGGGACTTAAGGCACAGACCGCGCAGCAAATATAGAAACTGTTCTAAAATACACTATAATGGTTAATGATTTATGTCAAAGAATGGAAAACGTCTTTTCGTTATTATTACAACTGTTATTAACAAGATTGAAGAAAGTTAAAATTTCCTTATAAATGCCAAACGGCCTAAAGTACAAGAGGGGGGAATCACAGATAGGAAGGTGAAACAGGGGTCAGGGTGAGCAGGAGATACAACACACTACGCGCTATTTAGTGCCAGTACCAATACCGATGCCAGTATCAGTGCGACCTGACAGTAGAGTAGGCAATGGAATACCACTGAACAGGATAGAGCACCCACTGAGAGTAGGAAGAAGCTTAGAAGGAGAAGGTTGGGGCTGCACTACTGGACATCCACAATTTAAGACGCTGGGATTCAGTAAAATCGACCCGCATTCTCATCCCCAGTCTCACCCCCAAGAGGAGAGGGTCCAGCTAGCAGAAGGGGGAACAACAGTGGGAAGACAGCCTATGATCTTGAAAGTCAAAAGGAGCAGAAGGAGGGGGAAGAGGGAGGGGGGAAGTGGCTCGTGAGGAGAGTGTGAGGAAGCGCACCCTTGATTTACCCCCAGCTGCATGCCCCTATGTTCTAATTCTGGCAAGTGTTCCTGAGATGAAAGTAGATCAGGTTGAATCGACAGAACAGCTTATGGCAAAAGCTCTACATTGGCTGTCCAGATCTTTCAAGAAGGATTATCTACTTAGCAATTCTATGATTATGGCACGAAGGGTGGGCTCCTCTCCAAAATCGCTGGGAGGTGACTGTATAGTAATTATGCTTAATGATTACAGATTGGTGGGGTATCTGCTGGGAATACTACCAAATACACCTTCTTCCTATTCCCAAATTTCTGAGGTACCTGTTTTTTTTTTTTTTTTAAAAGACCCACGAATAAGATGGTCCGAGCCTTATGTGAGGGTCAATACACCTCCCTGATCTCTCTGATCCCTTTATTCACGGGCGATAGAACCAACTAGATTTGAAATAAGGACCAATAATTCGCCCGAGGGCTTGGATCCATGCTAATGTCTGGGCATCGATTCTGAGGGCTGCCAAGAAATTGCCTACTCTGCACCTTGGGCCACAAAGAAGCAAGAACGTGAGAGAAGGGCTTGCAGGGATAACATTTCATTACTTGGAATGTCGCAAGCATAAGGCCGAATTAGAGTAACCCTGACTGGATAAACATAGTTGGAAACTATAACATCTTGTATTTTCGGGAGACGTGAGAAACCGGCCTTATGTTCTTAGAAGGCTATCAGTCTTTCAAACCCCAGCAACCCCGTCTAGGGTAGGCCAAGTGAGAGGCGGTCTAATAATTATGTTCTCACTCTTTCAGAATAAAGGTGTTAAACTTTTGGAATGAATCGCCTTCTTTCCAGATATTGTTATGCGAAGACTGTACTGATTTGGACTGGATCTTAATTCATTATTATAACAACACATTTGATGGCAACATGGCAGAGGTAGTTGGCATACTAGAAAAGGAGCTAGATCTTATCACCATCACATACCCCAAATGTTTACACATTTTATGGGCAGGTGATCTCAATATTCATAATTGTCAAGATCTAGCCAGTCCGGTGTGTGGGCTAGTTAAAGGTCAAGGGGAGGGGGAGGTAATGTCACATTTTGTTCACAACGAATATGGTAATGTATTAAACAGGTTATTTACAATTAGGAAGGTAATCATAATTATTACATACAGGCCAATTAGAAAAAACCTTTGGTACCATAAAAATGGTCCTACAATTGATTATATTCTGGTGTCTGAAGTTTTACTCAAATAAATTTTACAAGTACAGTTTAGACCGCTTAGCTTTAGTGACCATGCTGCCCTCTGCTGTGTGTTAGCCTGGAATGCCCAATTTAATTAACTCAAAGAGACTAAAGTACCAAAACCACTGATCAATAGGAGAAATGGATTTATTTTGAACTGGGAGAAGGTTAACACGGAAAAGTTTTCCCTATTGATTATGGCCCATAAACAGACTGAGATCTTGACATGTTTGGAACCTAACCCGACCCACGAGAAGCTATGAGGGCTTTGGAGGAACTCCTTGGCTATATAAAATTAAGCCTGTCAAGGCCATGCCCTAAGACCCAGCAGTCAAGTGCCCGATATTTAATTCAGACTGCTCGAATTCCTTAAAAAACCTCCATGCAGCCCTTAGGCAGCGTCCCAGAACGAGTCTTTAGTGAAGGACTTGCAATTACAGTATGAGAAGGCTCGAAATGCCAGAGTGAGGACGCTGAAGGAGGAAGCATGGGAGAGTCTGAGATCAGCAGCAGTCAGAAATAACAGTACAGAGTTTTGAAAAGTGGTAAATGTGCCTCTCTTTGAAAATGAGAGTGACCAGTCTTTAGATTTACATGTAGCAAAAGAAGTTTGGGTGGTGCACTTTAAGAAAATCTTTGGCGCCTCAGATACTGGGGAGATTGCCCTTAATTCTACGCAGATAGCTGCTTCTAGCTGATCTAGCAGAGAGAGGGTGTGGTCTGGCACAGTGCAGCATGGATAAGGTTGTTGGGACACATGGGGTACCTATAGACTTTTTTTCTAGTATACCAAGAGCTATTGGCGCTGTTATTAACAAATATAGTGACTATCATTGGTGTGACGGGCCCACCAAATTCTTGGGAAAACTATCATTATCCTGATATACAAGAAAGGGGATAAGGCCCTGCCCAACGATTATAGGCCTATATTCCTGTTAGATGGTACAGCTAAATTAATCCATATGGAGAAGAGAGTCGGTAAACCTGAATCAAAGCATTATTAGGGGCAGTCAGAAATTGGACTGTGCACATAAAATAAGGTGGTTACAATATGTCAAAAATATACTGAGGTCATTGGACCTAGTGGAACTATACTAGGATCCCCACACATGCATACTTATTTGCAAACTAAGAATCAAGTAAATTTTTCTAGAAACGGTAGAGTGAAAGAAGAGAATCTATCCCTCTAAAGTGGACAGTGCCAACATATTTAGCAATCCCTCGTGTAACACATGACTTGCACTCCTATTTAGCTACAGTCTCCAATCTCCAGCACTGTTTTGTCTTGGTAAGATTCAGAATAAACTATATTCTGCTGATGTTAGACCATTCAAGTAATTTGTACTCAGTGAAAGATTTGCCACCCTGCCCTTGCGACAGGCTTTTACCCAAAACAAATCTACATATTTTACTCTTCTGTAGCATTTACACTGCCCAAGAGGAAAAGATATATTTTACTGGTTTTACGTACACATGGCTTTAGACATTGTCGAGTAGCCTTGTATTTTACACAAAAGCTATGAGATCCCATTGTTATTCTGTGGCCTCCTTTCTGTGGTGCTCCGTAAAGATTAGGAGAACAATTTTGACATGTTAAATTATGCAGGCCTATGAATTTGCAATATAAACGTGTCCCCATCTCATCTATATGACATTGTAATGCACTTTAAATGAATTCTTATGGTGTAATTCCAGCTCTAACAATTTTAAAGTTTGTTTATAGGCCTTTGTTTTATTGTAACTTTTCATCTTGTTCATTTACTGAAATGAAAATTGTTATGTACTTTATATGCAATAGAACAATAGCGAAATAAAGTTTATTGGATTGGATTGGATTGGGATCCAGAGTAGTTTTTCAAGGGATGTGGAGGATGAGCTCCGTTTGGGAAGTTTCAGCACCAGTCTAGCAGAGGCACGTTGTACCATCTCGAGCTTATGGAGTAGCTCTTTGGTAGCTTCTGCGTATAGACTATTACAATAGTCAAGTCTGGAAGTGATTAGGGCGAAGGTAACTGTTTTCCTGGCGGCCACTGGAAGACAATTGAAAAACATTTGAAGGGATTTCATTTGATCGAAGCAAATTCCTGCTACTGCCAGAGCTTGTGGGTGGAAGGAGAGGGCGGTGTTGAAATTGTGCCCCTAGAAGTTTTAGGAATGCCTCTGTGCCAGGTGGCTGGAAGTTGGGCCAACATTGGATCAGGTGAACAGGTTTGACTTGTCTAATAGTAGGATTTCGGTTTTATCTGTGTTGCATTTAAGGTAACGATTTTGCAGCCACAGGATGACAATGGTGAAACAATTTTGGAAATTTTGTTCAGAACCGAACAAGCATTTGCCAAGGGATAGAATCAACTGTGGTTTGTCAGTGTAGGATGTGGTAGCGATTCCAAATGAGACTATCAGGGAAATAAGGGGAGCCATATAGATATTAAATAGTACAGTGCTAAGGGATTAGCCCTGTGGTACTCCCAATGTCACTGTCTTTCTGCTGATGAAAATTGTCCTAGGACTACCATTTGTCTCCTGCCAGTCAAGAAAGGTTTGATCCAGGACAGATTCTTATGGGAGATGCTGGTTTCTTGGATCCATTAAAGGATAAGATGGTATCAAACGCTGCAAAGAGATCAAGCACTATCAGTACTGCATTGTTGCCAACATCCACAGTCATTTTGATTGTCTCTGAAATGTCTAGTGGAACTGACTCCAATGGGTGCTTGGGTCTGTCGGGAATGTAATGAACTAGAGTTTTCTAGAAATGGAGTGAGTTGGCCAATTACAATTTTATCCAGCATTTCAGTCAATGCACAGAGTAGAGAGATTGGACCGAATAAAGATTATTGACTGACTGGTGGGATCTGCAAGGGGCTTTTTTTAGGGGTTTAACGACTGCCAGTTTCCAAGCTGTAGGAATGTCAGCCATAGATATAGAAGTGTTAAGAATCTTATTCATTAAGTGGTTGGCTGCATTGATGGCCATGGGGAGGGTGGCTGGTGGGCATGGTTCATTGGGAGAGCCAGACTTACCGGAAAGGATGGCCTTGCAAGATTGTGAGTGTGATATCTCCTGAAAGGCGTCCAGTCTTGCAGTAATGGCATTGAAAGGGCTGTCTGAGAGATGGGCAGTTATGTGCTATGGAGGATGAAATGCCCTGTTGTATGGTCTGAATTTTTTCATCAAAGAAGGCTGAGATCTGCTCACAGAGGGCTTGAGAGGGGGGAATATACATGGAGAGGGCTTTGGGTTGTAGGAAAGATTTTCAGACTTTGAATATTATTTTTGGGTTGTAATGAGCCTCGTCAATTTGGGTGGTGACGTTAGCTTTCGTGCTTTCCTTGATTAGCTTATGATAGAATTTTTGGGCAGTCTGGAAGCGGGGCAGGTCCTCAGGTTTGTAGGCCTGACACCATTTGCATTCAAGCTGTGTGCAGTGCTGTTCTGCAAAGGTAGGGGATAACCAGGGTGCCAATGGAGTTGACCTTAGTTTACAGGATTGAGATGAGGATACTAGTTCATTGGCTGTGTTCATAATCCAATTATTAAATGAGTTAAGGTCATTAGATAGTCTTCCTGTATAGATCGGGGAAGTAATAGACAGCTGAGTGGCGAGCTTAGGGTTCCTCAGCTTCTTGCCCCATTTGCCCCGGAAGGGGAGCCCGCATCAGTACAGAGAGTGGGGGCATTAGAGGCATCGTTCGAAAGTCTGAAGGGGCTTACATTTTTTCAGCAGTTAACTGCTTCCTCACTCCTTGCCCTCATCACCATAGCCTGTTGGGCGCAAGCAAAGTCGTAATAACACAGTTTACTATGGAAGGAATCAGCACCAGTGCTTTTATGAACTCAAAGCGTGAATTTACTTAACCATGTTTCAATACAAAAGGTTTGCATACTGACATAGAAACCTACAGACATGATTAAACATCCTGTCAGAAGCCATTTCAAGTTTACATGTTTGCATTGATATGTACAGAACTTAACAACAATACAGTAAAGGGTTGCAGAGATGAAGGTCAAATGCGCTGGATGATGTTCAGTTTTTTAAGCCATTAACTTCGGCTTCGACCAAGGATAGCTACTACTAAAAGATCTTGGACTCTCATCACGTGAAAAACGTGAAACTATTATTCACAGCACACTGGGAGATAAGATACAGTCATTGACAACGTTTTCTTAAGAGTTGTTTATCTATAGTGAAGAAGAGAAAATTATTAACCACAATTTGTAGCCATGTGCTAAAAGATGTTCCAGTCATTAATTTCAGATGAGCCTTCAACACCACACAGTTTACCAGAATCAATTGGGTATCCTCTAAAAGACAGAACTCCACCAACTAACTGCAATGAAACTGAGAAAAATACATCAAACTGTAATCTAAAGCAAGTGCAAATACAGATCATGGCTCACCTGTCTACTACTGCATTCCTCCAGATTCTTCATGGTGCAGTCACGAGGTTGGAGGGGACTGTCCATTTCCACTGAACAAACAGCATCAGGCTTCAGTCTCTGCTGACTGTTTGTTGATCTACAATCTGTGTGGTGGGACTGCAACTGAAGACTCTTTACATTCTCTGTTTTGCAATCCATAGACAAGGCTTCGGGTTCATGATGCAAGTACTGATGTCTGAAGGGCACATAGAAAGACTGCAGCTGTTGGTTCACTGGATGTTGACTATTTATGAAAGATCTGAATTGAGGGTCCTTGTCGACTGGTTGCTGTCGACACACTAAAGGCACATATTCAGTCTTACAGTCCATGTGCTGATGCCTAATTCCCAAAGGCAAGGACTGATGGTCCGGTGTCAGTGGTGGCTCTCTGCTTTCGATAGGTAGTTGTGGAGATATTTTGTCAACAGGATGGCAGCTATTTTTCCAAGGTATAGGCTGATGTTTGTGGTCCTTGGGCTGCTGTCTTCTTTCAACACATATGGGTTCTGATGATTCATTGCCCACAGGTTGCTGTTTACTTTTAATAGGCGGGTCCTGGGAGTCATCTTCTAATAAAAGTTTATTTTCGATCAGTGTAAATTGGAGCTCAGGATCTTCTGGCTTTTGGTTTTTTTCCATACTGCTAGACTGGGGTTCACTTTGTTCATGGTGCTGTACACTTTTGATAGGTATAAATCGAATATCAGCATCCAAGGGCTGCTGTGTATTTTCGATAGGCATGTCCTCAGGTTCAGGTTCCATGGGGTTTGGTTCACCTTCAATAGATATGGATTCAGGTTCAAGGTGGTGTTTACCTTCAGGGAGCTTGAAATACGAGTCATCATCTAAAAGGGCCTGTGTACTTTTGATAAGAAGAGATTCAGGGACATGGTCCATGGGTTGCTGGCTACTTTCCACAGGTATAGGCTGAGGGTTGGGATTTAGGGGTAGCTGTCTAATTTTCATTGTTAAGGATTGAGGGTCGGAATTCATGGGCTGCTGACTACTTTCGATGGGCCCTGTACCTGAATACATATCTACTGGGTTCTGTTTACTTTGAATAGTTATAGGCTGAGGTTCAAGATGTATGAGCTGTTGTTTACACTCTATGTGCGCGGAATGAGGTTCTTGATACATGGGTTGTGGTGTATTTTCAATAGCCATGGCTTGAGGTTCTTGGACTGTTGGTCGCCCTCTACTGTCCATAGGAATAGTCTGCTGTTCATCATTGATGGGCTGCTGCCTATTTTCCTTATGTATGGGGTGATGTTCAGGGTCCATGGTGGGCAGTTTACTTTCACATGGTATGATTTGAGGGTCAGGTTCAAAGAGTTGTTGTCTACTTTCCACAGTTATGGGCTGAGGATCAGTGTCCATTACTTGCTGTCCACTTTCCATAGTTAAGCACAGATGGTCAGGATTCATGGATCGCTCAATACTTTCAGTGGGCCCTGATCCTGAACACATGCCTGTCAATTTCAGTCTACTTTGAACAGCAACAGGCTGAGGTTCAAGGTCCATGTCCTGTTGTTTACATTTGATCGGTGCAGAAAGAGGTTTTTGAGATGCAAGGACTTGCCTATTCTCAATAGGCAGGGTTTGAGGTTCTTGATGCATAGGCTCCTGTCTACTGTCCATAGGCATATACTGATGATCGAGTATGGGTGGCTCAAATACTTCCAAATGCATGGAGAGGGGTTCAGGGTTCATGGAGGGCATTTTACTTTTCAATGATAAGGAATGAGATTCAGGGCCAACAGGTTGCAGTCTACTTTCAACATTTATTGATTTTGCTTCATAGTCATGGGGTTGCTGCCTGCTTTCCATATACAAGGACTGTGGCTCAGGCTCATTGGACTGCTGTCTCCTCTCAACTGGTATGGATCGAAGGGCAAGGTTCTTGGGTTGCGGTCTAGTTTCCACGAGTATGGACTGAGGGTCAGGATTCATGGATTGCAGTCTACTTTCCAAAGGTATGGACTGAGGGTCAGGATTCATGGATTGCAGTCTACTTTCTTTGGGCCCTGAACCCATCAGTTTCCATCTACTTTCAATAAACATGGATTGAGGATGAAGGTCCATAAGCTCCTGTTTACATTTGATGGGTGTAGAATGAGACTCTTGATACATGGACTGTTGACTATTGTCAAAAGGCAGGGCTTGAGGTTCTTTCACCACAGTCATACATTGATGTTCATCATCTATGGGGTGCGGCCTATTTCCCACCTCTATGGAACGATGTGCAGGGTCCACAGTGAGAAGTTTACTTTGATATGGTACGGACTTAGGTTCAGGATCAACAGTTTGCTGTCTACCTTCCACAGAGACAGACTGAGATCCACCATCTATAGGCACCTGCTTACTTTCCACATATAAGTTCTGGGATTCAGGTTTAAGAGGCGCTCGTCTACTTTCAATGAGCATGATTTGATTGTTATGGTCCATCGTCTGTTGCTTCCTCAAACTAGGCAGATCTTCAGGTTCTAGATCCATGGGTTTGCATTTACCGTCAATAGCTATGGTTTCAGGTTGGGAGTCGATGGGTTGCAATCTCCTTTCCATAGGTATAGAATGATGTTCATCATGTATGCCCTGCTGTCTAATTTCAACATGCATAGGTAGCAGCTCAGGGTCTGTGGACTCCTCCCTCCTTTTGGAAGTGTTTAGTTCAGTCTTACCATCCATAAGAGACTCAAATTCTATGGTCTGCCGTCTACTTTCTATATCCATGAAGTGAGGTTCATTGCATAAGGACTGATGTTTATTTTCACTAGGCTTTAACGGAAGTTCACCATCAAGGTGTACTGACTGCTTTCTATTTTCAATAGGTGTGGATTGAGGGTCACAATTGACAGGCGATTGTATGCTCTCCAAAAGAATGGACTGAGGTTCACCACTTATGGGCTGCTCTCTACCTTCAGTATGTATGGATTTAAAATCAGCATCTACAGGCAGATGTCTACTATTGATAGGTATGGATTGAAGGTTAGAGTCAGTGGCCTGCTGTCTATTTTCAATAAGCATGGGTTGAAGTTCAGCATCCATGGATGGCTGTGCAGTTGCAATAGGTGTGAACTGAGGTTTCCAATCGATTTGATGTCCGTTTCCAATAGGCAAGGTTTGAAGCTCACCATCAAGGGGCAGGATTCTACTTTCAATAGCTGTCAACTGTCGTTCAGAATATATGGGCTGCAGACTATTTTTAGTAGGCTGCTGGTTACTTGCAATAGGCATGGGCTGAATTTCACCTGCTAAGGGCTGCTGTGTATGTTCAATAGGCATGGACTGAGGATCAACATCTATGGACTGCTGTTCAGCTGTTATTGGTGTGGAAGGAGGCTCACCATCTAAAGGCTGCTGCCTACTTTTAATAGGCATGGAGTCAGGGTCAGCTTTCACAGATTGCTGCCTGCTTAGTATAGGTTTGGGTGGAGATCTAACATCTATGGACTGCTGTCTAGCTTCAATAGACATGAACTGAGATTCAACATCCATAGGCTGCTGTCTACTTACCACAGGAATGGACTGAGATTCAATATCCATGGACTGTGGCCTACTATTGATGGTTATGGATTGGGGCTTAGAGTCCTCCAGCTGCTCTCCACTTTTAATAGGCAATGACTGAAGTTCAGTGTTTTGATGTAGCTGTATAGTTTCGATAGGAATGCATTGTGATTCAGTGTCCTTGGGCATGCATTGAGGTTTAGGATACATGGACTGCTCTGTGCTATTGAAATACATGGATTGAAGTTCAACATCCATGCACTGCTGCCTATTTGTGACATCCATTGACTGAGATTCTCCATTTAAGAGTTGCAAACTACTTTCAAAACATATTGATTGAGGTTCTTGGTCCATGGACACATGGCTTCTTTTTACAGACATGGACTGAGACTCAAAGTCAATTGGTTGCTGACTACTTTCATTATCCTTGGACTGTGGTTCACTCGTGGTGGCAATGAACAGAGGGGCTCCATCCTTGGGTAGTTGATTACTTTTGCAAGGTAATATCTGAGGTTCTTGGTCCTGGGAATGATGCTGAGCCTCAATGGTAATTGGCTTTTTACTGCTTTCGATTGTCATGGATCGAGGCTCACAGTCCGCGGACTGCTGCTTACTTTCAATAGCTGTTGATAGACTTTCATGGTTCATGCACTTAGGTATGCTGTCCTTAGAAAGAATTAGCGAATAGTCATCTATGCGACAGATGCTGCGGTTTGTGGTCATAGAATGGGAATTCAGATTCTTGGTGACTGGTCTGCACTCTGTAGACAAAGAGTGAGATTGATCATTAATGGGCAGTGGTTTATGGTCAGAAAGCTGAAGAGATTTGTGATTCATGAGCCGAGTACCTTGGCTTGCATTCTGGGACTGAGATTCACATTTTATGGACTGTTGTCTAGAATCCAAGGAAGGAGACTGAAACTCGAGTTTCAATGGCGATAATCTACAGTCTATAGTCGGAGTCGGGACTTCATGATGCAAAGCCTTCAATTTAGAGTCCACTGATGGAGACTTAGACTTATGGTCCTCATATTGTTTACTATAATTCATTGAAATAGTTTCCGATCCTTGATCGACACATTTTGGGCTACAATCCATAATTGGAGATTGAGAATTATAATGTACCCCTTGTGCACTACAGTCCACAGACAAGGATTGGTAATTGTGGTCCATGCTTGGTGGTTTACAGCCCATATTTAGTGACTGAGAGTCCTGTTGTAAAGTTGAACATTTAGAGTCTACAGAAAAGGAGTAAGAATCATGCATCTTTTGCTGTGGGCTACAGTCTTTGTGAACCACTTGAACATCACGGTTTACCTGCTTCAGTGTACCTTTCATGGGCCTGCATTGTAGTGCACGGCTATTTTCCTGTAACCCAGAGTCCGTGGAAATGGAAGGAGACTCCTGGGTACGTGACTGTGGAGTAGAGTGTTCAGCGAGTAAGTGAGATTCATATTTCGCTTTCTTTGGTGTACAGTCCATAGGTAGAGATTTAGTTCCATGGGACATTTGGTGTTGTGTATAAGCCAAAAGTAGAGACTGGCTGTCTTGGTTGACATGCTGTATTCCACCATCCACAGGAAGAGACAGAGGTGTATGATTTGTGGGTTGTAACCTGCATTCCTTGGAACTGTATGGAGAGTCATGGTTCAGGAGTTGTGATTTACTGTCTAATGAGAGGGACAGAGATGTATGCTTCATGTGCTGTAGTTGGTAGTTCATAGATGGAGAATGAGACTCATGGTTGTTGTGCTGTGATCCACAGTCTGTACTAAGCAACTGAGAATCATTATTTGTTTTCTGCTGTGTACAGACCACAGGCATGGATTGAGATTCATAGTCTTCTGGTTGCAGACTGTAGTCCACCGAAAAGGACTGGTAATCGTGGTCTAAAAGGTGTGCTCTATATGGCATAAATAGGGAAGGAGTATTATACTTCACCTTCTGTGATTTACAAGCTACAGAAACACACTGGGAATTGTGGTTGTCACATTGAGGACTATGGTCGGGAAGTAGGAATTGAGATTTGTGATCTATGGCTTGCAGTCTAGAGTCGATACATGTTGTTGTAGAATCATGCATCTTATGCTGTGGGTGGCACCCAAGGGGCAGTAACTGAGTTTCATGATTGTTCTGCTGTGGTTTAGAGTCCAGATGAAGGTTCTGAGGATCAGGAGTTATCTGCTGTGGTGCACATTCTGCAGATATGAGTTGAGAACGAAGAATCACCTGTTGAGATTTAATATCAACAGGTATGTGTTGCATATCATAGTTTCCCTGATGTGGCGTACTTTCTAAGGGATTAGACTGCAAATCGTGGGTTGCCTTTTGCAGTGTACAGTCTCTAGACAAGGGTTTGGATCTCTGTATTGTGTGTTCCGATTCACTTTTGGCAGCAGGAAGAGGAGAGCCATGGCTCACTTCCTGTGGTTCACTGTCTACAGACATGGATTGGGGTCCATGAGTCACTTGCTGTGGTCTACAGTCCGAAGAAGGCAAATGAAGTTCACGAGTCACCTGTTGTGGCCTAGCATCTGAATGTAAAGTTTGCACACTTGGGTCCAGATGGTCAGGCTGAACGTCCATAGGCAAGGATTCAGACTCATAGTTCACCTGCTGCAGCCTACCTTCTGACGACAGGCATTTATTTTCAGCACTAAATACTAGTGTGCTTCCATCAATGTGTTCTGAACAAAGGTAATACTCTTCAGTGGTATTTAAAAGCACACTGTTCACAAGATCCTCCACCCCATCAATGCTGCAGCAATGAGCCCATGCTTTCACCAGTGCTGGGTCTTTGGGAATAGCGTGGAAGGTGACAAATGGGTTCTGGTCACTGTGATTTTTGCAGCCATTTGCAAAGCAGTGAGGCATTATGGACCTGCACAAACAGAGAAAGGGAAACTCGTGAGACATTTATCTAAACTAGCGGATAACAACAACCTGGAAATGGTACAGTACAGGACAGCGTTAGCTACAAGTACATTGAACCATCCATACATCAGTGTATCATATTTTATATCTTTTTTATTAGACCGGGTCCTATCAACAAATTAACATTTCTAAACATTAGAAAACAGCTTAGACCGCCTTATTCAAACTCACAAACACAATTAAAAATGTATTTAATACCCTTTCATCAATAATGGGTTCTATTACATTCCATGGAATGTCACATATTTATGAATAAAGCATTCTTAAAATTCATTTAAAAGATGTCATTGTTGTCCATCCTGAAACTCCAAGATATCATCCTGAGACTCGAAGCATTTTTGGTAAACCAGCTAACATACCAGTAGAAGGAAATATCTTATTTTTCTGCAAAAAGAGGATCGTCAACCAAAGTTAATTTTCTTTCTCATGAATTTCATGTGTCAAGCATTTTCCAACTTCTACAAATGCATGTCCTAAAAGCTCCGTATACAACAAAATGGCTTGAACAAATGCTTCCATGTTCTAGCTTTCATTGATTCATAAAGTGTACCTTTCAGCAGCTTATACTCAGCAGTTACTCTACATTTTCACGGAAATGTGGACATCGAATTAGTGTGAATGGCTTGTGTTTGAGCCACTTCACACAGTGCTACACTTTTATTTTTGATGGGCCGAGTGTTTCCTCATTTTCCAATTGCAGTCTCATCTTTCTTATAAGATTATTTGGGCCATTGCTTCTGAGGAAGCCTTAAGCGAATTCAAGACTGCAGTACCGTCATCTTTATTCTGATTGTATTACACAGCTACAGTTGCACCTCTGAAGATATGGACAGCACATCTACATAGGAAGACACAGGTATCAACCATTAATACATATGACCTTCCCTCCTTCCAATTTTTACCGATGTGCAATAAACTTGGGGAAAACTGCGTTCGAAATTCACACCTTCAGCATCTCAAATCTGGTGCAGATTGGGTAAATGGATCAAAATGTATACACTGATAAACTTCAAATGGCAAAACCAATTTAGGCAAGTGACATGTTTTGGTACTCTGTTAGAATCCGAAAACCACTGACCATTACTCTACCAAATTTTAAAGGCACTGCAGCTGCCCTGCTATAAAACCCATTTCTAAGTTTGATGAACTTTCATTTGGTCATTTTGGTGATAATAGCAAAATGTAAATGTCCAATGCCATCTACACACATTCATAGTGGACACTGCTCAAATATCCACAATGCCCAGCCCTCTAAATGTTTACAAACATTTGGAGGAAGGGTATCAAAAAAGCATTGCTGGGCTGAGCTGGTGCTGCGTAGCCTACACCCAATCCACTTACACAGATCTCTCCAGGAATCTTCAGGTCAGAGAGGGAACAAAAACTAAAGAAAAGCCTTTACTCTGACAAATTGGACTGCCGAGGAGTAGTGGTGCAACATATACACTGATGTGCTGGCAGGACAGTGTGTAAAAAAAAAGGAAATAAAACATCAACAGTCCTGCCAAGTGGCTGGTGAGAAAAAGATGGAAGGGTTGAATAAAACCCTCATGACACAAAAAGAATCCCTTGGGTCCAGAAACAATAATAGCCTAGCTGGGAACCTAATCACCAAGGAATTACCCTTTTATAGAACAGTTTCCCTCACCCACCGTAGGTAGCATGCTTCATTATTGGGAATCTCCTCGTATTGTGATACCCAGTCACGTTACGGGCTACTACCCCTTAACTGAGAGGGAGGAGCTCAGGGATGTTTTTGTACTAAGAGTGGTATGTACTAACTACATAATTGTGGAGTGCGGGGTGGTGTGGGAAGCAGAGCAAGTGAAAAACTGATGATTAAAAATAAGTCCAGCATTCGCAAAGCCCCTTTATTAGAGCGACCCTGGGCTAGGATTAAAAACAGCGTGGCACACGGAAATGATTCAACCGGCTTGTGAGTCACAAAGGTTGAAATGTTTCAGCCAGTGACCCATACAATGTTGCGGCATTCTTCAGGACCTAGGAGTGCTACTGCTCAAATGTGCTAAAAAAACATAAATCTTATTTGCAGTATATACAAAACCAGCCAGTGATCCCACGAAACATCAGAGAGTGAAGGATTCACTAGTGGTACCCACTGAATTGAGGTGTCACGCCTCAACCAACCTTGCCATGGGGCACGGTGGGGGTGGGCGGAGAACACTCTGTCCTCTGAACTGGGTGCCAGCATGCTGCTCGCCACACAAGGAAAACTATTTTTAATAAAACCCTCCCATCTCACCCAAGGTAGGGACAGTTAAAGACTATTTTACACTGGTGCAGCCAACTGCTGCCTCAGTAACGGGTCACCCTCCCATTACTGCCTTAGAACAAGAAATGCTTGATTTGTGTGTGTATGTGCTGGGGGGTTTGGGGTATTGAAGGCAGGATGCCCTCCCTCATTTTTCTAACTATGTGCTGGGTATTTGATTACTATCCCACTAGCTTCCCAAGGGCAACAGGGTATTATAAGCTCCCTTAACCATCCGTGTTGCTAAACAGCGAAAGATGGGATTTGCTGCCACCCACCTCCCCCTAGGGCTAGAGTGAATACTGGACCCCTAACTCCGTTCTGTTTGACCCTACACCCTTGGATGGTAGTCCCCTGAAATTCTGCCTCCACCCCTCCTATTTTGCTGAATTTGTTTTTGTTAACTTTACCACTGCTAACAAGTGCTTGTGCTCTCTCCTTAAAACATGGTAAAATTGGCCAGTGCCTACTGGGCACATTTAATTTACTTGTAAGTCCTTAGTAGATGGTACAATCTGTACTCGGGCCTGTAAATTAAATGCTACTAGTGGCACTTTAAAATATGTTTCAGGGGTGCCACTGCAGTCTGTATCACAGTTTTAATTTTCACTTGGCAAAATAAATGTATTCCTAAACCTTCATTCTTAATACTTATAATTCACCCCTCAGGTAGGCCCTAATAGCTTCTAGGGCAGGGAGCATGATATTTGTAAAGTAGGATACGGGTACTCAAATCTTACATGTCCTGGCAGTGAAAAGCTCTCCCATTAACTAACACTAAGCTCCTTATTACATTCAATAAGCGCTAACTTTGGATTGGGAACAGATAGAGAGATGCAGTTTAAGACGCAAATGAATTGCAATTTAAATTCCTCTTTAATGGTAAAGTCAGATTTAAAGTCACAATTCTGTAAATGCCACTTTTAGAAACTTAACATTGTCTTTCTCCATTTGTGCCTTCTAAAAGTGTCCTGGGTCACATGACTGTGAATGCCTCGGCTGTCGGGTGTGTGTATTACTCCCAAACAGCGACACAAAGGAGACTAGGTATGGACAGGACGGGCTATCCTGCCAGGATGGCTGGGGGAAGAGCTGTGCCCTGCCTAACTTACACTTAGAAGCAGAGCTTAATTTGTGCAGGTGCTTTCAGGTGCTGAGCATCGGCACCTATTTCTCATGGCCGGGTCTATTGAATTTTTTTCCCATGCACAGCCAGCACTGTGCAAAGGCCATTAAAAAGCCCCAGCCTCGAGCGAGGCTTGTGCAGCTGTTCGTTCAGATTTGGTGCATGCTGCTAGTGTGCTTGCTTTGGCGTGCACCAGTGCCTGGTCTTCAGGGTGGGGGAAGGGCAGGTGTGTTGTGTCATGCGCAGTATAAACTGCACGAACGATGAACTGGGAGCATAATTTCAGCTGCGCTACCCAGCAGTCTGCGCTTTCCAGTGTAGCCAAAGCTGCAAGGTTAGGCGAGTTGTGCGTGCATTATTTTACACACAACTGTTATCCTACAGGTGGCAGAAGAGGGCTTGGCCGTGGGACACCATCGATAAATTCCTGCACAGTGGCACCCGCAGGAAACTGCCCAGTAGCTGCCTGTCTCAGGAGCCCAGACAAGGCCTTGCAGCGTAAAAACAAAATACGGGAAGCAGCTGAGGGTAGTCCGAAAGTGAAAACATTTCTTCCTGCCAGTCAGTGTATTAGTACCACGCTCCTACCTATCCCAGAACCATCTCGTCTCTATCAGACCCGTCCTCTTCCTTCTGCAATGGGCACCGTTGCAGCCACAAGCATCTTGAAGAACACCTCCCGTCCCTGCCACTGTGACTGTGCCCCACCGCTAGCTTCGACATTGCCCCTCTCTCCACAGTGGCCTTCTCCAACTATCCCAGTGCCCGTCTCTCCACAGTGCCTTTCTCACCTGTCTCTCAGTGCCCCTCTGCTTACAGTCCCCTTCCCCTCTGTATCACAATGCCCCTTCCTGCAACAACACCCGCTCACTCTTGTTACAGTACCCCTTGACTCCCTCCCTCACTCTCAGAGCACCCCCACCATCGCTTTGTATAAAGCATGCACTGGGCCCTGAGTATCCATACTTTGAGTTTGCACATGAGACCGCAAAGCCCTTCTCAGTCTTGGCCACTCTAACCAGGAGGCTTTCCCAATTATCCCCTAACCAGAGAGAGGATACACAGGGAATTTCTCAGCTTTGACCTAGAGAAAAATAGCATTGATTCAAAATGTGCTACCAGAGGGGCTAGGCTGTGTTGGGTGCTCTGTACATCCCAACACCCCCACAAGCCTGCTGAGATCTATCGCCCCACACCTTCTCTTCACCTCCAAAGACTCATGTCCCGTAAACCCCTGCTGCATACTTACAGCCTTATGTCCCTGTTGGAGAGAGATCCGAGTTTTGTCTAGTTGAAGTTTTGACTGTAGCACAGAGGGGTAATGTAGAACATGTACCATGCAGATGACAGAACTATATTATGTGGATAGCTCAGTGGGTTTCTGTTTTTTGTCACAAACTTCCTTTTGTTACTCGCTGATCATAAATTACAATCCTAATATAGCACAGGCGGCAGACTCAGTTTAATTTTGTGCTTTATTAGTTAAAAAGTATGTGTAGAAGCCTGTCTGAATGGAGTTGAATGTCTGACTTCATTTGAAAATAGGTGGCAGTAGGATTTTGCGACTTATAGTCTGATCATGTACTAGAACTATTTGTTTGAAGCATGAGAGTGTGGTTCTCCATCAAGGCGTAATCCCAATGGTATAACTGACACTATATTATGTTTTATCTGGAATACATATTGTGACATACCAAAACATCTTTTTATGACATAAAACTAAAAGTTAAAGAATCGCTATTGTGTGTCTTGGACAACACTGCTGTGCATTGATGAGACAGGCCAAGAATGATACACTCCTGTCACCTCTCAACTTTACATAATTAATGACTGTATATTTAATAAAGCAGAGGTGTACTCTTTGCGTGCTCTATCTCAGTATCTTTTCTTCCTCCCCTTCACACCTCACTCCTTCACTTCTCTCCAATCTTACTTCTCTTTCTGCCCTACATCTGCGTTTTCTCTTAATCGCCACCTCCTTTCCATTGTTCACCTTTCCATCTTTCCCTTCCACTCTACTCTCACACGCTCCCCACTGTTCGCTTTTTTCCCTTGCCTTTCTCCTCTTTTCACTTTTCCTTCTCATCACGTTCCACTCCAATCTTGCAATCCCAATCTCTGCTTTCCACATTTCTCTTCACAGTGTCTACTGCATCTATCTTTGCCTTTAGACCTCTCCTCCTCCCTCACTCGCCCTTTCAATTTTTTCCTTTTTGCACATATGTTTATATCTACTCCAGGAATATGTGTTCTATCTCAGTGTCATAAATTGAAATCTTGGTGTGGCCACTCAGTCTTTCATCTTTAGATAAAATTAATTAGTGCAATTGAGCTGGATAACAACATTTTTAATTTGGTGTCAATGCTCCCTCTAGTGAATATGTGCTTTACAAACATATATGGTGTGTTTCTCCCTCTATCCCTTCATTTCTTCCTTTCACATTCTTTTCTTATTTCCTCCTTCTTTCATCCATTACTTAATTATTTCCTTACTCCAGTGCTCCTATTCCTGCCTGCATTTGTTACTTCCTTCTTTAATGTATTCCTTCCTTCAAACAGCACAGTGCAAGCACATTTTCTTTTGTTGTTTGCAAATCTGCCTCAAGTCCTCAAATGACCTCTCTCTAATTTGAGTTCACTTTTAAGTTTTTGTCGTAGCCTTCAATATGTTATATTATGTTATATTGATTTGTATAGCGCACTAATCACCCAGGAGGGTATCCAGGGATTTGGGCAGGTGTGTAGGTGCGAGGTGCCTGAGTTGCTTTTGTGAAGAGCCAGCCCTTCATCTTCTTGCGAAACTCTAAAGAAGAGGTGGCTCAGATGTGTTGAGGCTTGTGGATGTGGGTGAAGCCAATAAAGGGAAGTGGGTGGACCACTGGAGGGAGTGGGCGGAGCTCGGGAAGTGGGTGTGGCCTCGTTAAAAGACTGAGAGCACCTGCACTTCATATTTTACGAATTAAGCACTGCTTAGAAGGTCTTTGCCTCCTGCACACACAAAGGAATCTCACACCAGTCTTTCATCATCCCAGGCAGTTTGAAGCCTTGACAGCGTAAAGGAAGAACGTTCCAGGCACAGATGTAGGGGTGCGAGAGGGACTTCCTCAACACACAAAGGCTGGCACAAGGTATAAATATTGGAGGACCAGAACCACTCTTAAGATCACTTCTGGACATGTGGAAGATTTAGAAGAAGGACTGCCCTGCTGCCTGAGGAAGGAAGACTGAACTGCTCCTTAAACCAAGGACCACCAAGGTAACTACAAGGGCTAGCTGGCTGGCCTCCGGTGTGAGCTACAAGGACACAACAAGCTCTAGAGACCCTGCACCTTACCTGCCTACTGCTGCTGGAGTCCGTGCTGGAATGCATCCTGGCACCCAAGTGGTGCCCTCACTTCCAGGCCCTGGTCCCTCAGAATGCTGCTAAAGCTGCCTCCTCCAACCAAAAAGCAAAACCTCCGAAATTGTTTCCACCACAATCTGCTCTGAGAACTGACACGAGACTGGGAACTACCTGCTAGTCAATCCAACAAACTTTTGGGATTGACACAGCTGCTCCAGTTACCTCTTCGGTAGGACCTACTGACAATGGTTTCTGGCTTTGTGGAGCCCTCTTTGACTACAGCAGGCACCCTCATTTCAGTAGGTGGATCCGAACTCCAGAAATACTAAGTCCAAAAGTAGAAATCTTCAATGGGCTTGACGATGAACAGCAACCTGACAACAACCTCCTTGGCCTGAAAATCTTGTTTCTCCCGCTCTGAGCTGTTCGCACCATTGTCAACTGCTTCACCAAGACCTCGTCCAGAGACTTCCCATCGATAACTCATCCTTTAATACAGCCTGGTGCCTTGCCTTACTGAGACTTTACCGCCTATGGAACTTTTTCTGAAATTTCTTTTAAATCCGTAGGCAACTCAAGACTGGAATCAATCCACCCCTTGTACACAATCAGTGCTCCATCGAGGTCAAACTTAACTTCGGAGCCAGTCTCTCATGACCAGAAACCAATGGTTGGCACTCTGATCTGTTATGCGTTACATCTGGAAAAAAAAAGGTTTTAAAACATCGTAACTCTGGTTCTACTGATTGGATTTAATTTGTTTTGCTGTCATTGTATTGATTACAATTTGCTCATTTTTTCTGAATTGTTTTGAGGGTTTTCACACTGCCTATAAGGACTTAACATCCAATGATCTAAGGACATCACATCCACTGCTCATTTCTTTTTCCTGCCCGTGTCTGCGTCCATATTGACGGCACAACGTCATATTTCACTGATCCTAAAGATCCTTGGTCCTGAAAGGAAAACTGCGGAATAGCTGAATCAGCTCTGTGCGGACTGATACTACTTGCTGGAAAGAGATGCAAGAAACGTATGTGGTGCCCAAACTTGGCAATCCCTTGTATGCTCAGCTCCCTGAATCTGGAGTAAGTTATTCAAGAGCGCCATAAAGCACTCAAGATGGCATCAGACTTTCGTGACCCTGTACCACACTACAGTGCCTGACTTCTTTTGTGCCAAGCTACCAGAGGATTAGGCACAGGTTAAGTTAGTGGTTTCTTTGTGGTTTACCCTGACACAGACTATGTTTATTATTGGAGTGGGGCTTTCACCCCTCCCAATAAAAGGCCCAATTTCTAACACCCTCACACTGCCAAACGAGAAAATTTTCTTCTTGAGCAATTTGTTGAGTGGGGGGGAGGGGACACACACAACCCTACCTTTGGGCAATAAATGAGGTCAGTAAGAACACACCATTCTTGTCCACGATGGGGCTGGTAATCCAATATACCCTGCATCCTCTGAGGTAGGAGCAGCACTAAATACCCTGTCCCTTGGTCAAGACAAAGAAAGCAAATAGACTCCACTACCATTGAGCAGCTCAGGGAGCCAAGAAAGACCTCTTGTTGTTGTACAAAGGGAGAGGTTAAGGACCCTAAATACAATTAAATTCATTTAAATGTAAGGGGGTTGTAGTTAACAAAGTATAACACTGTCTGCAAAACCACATCTAAAAAAAAGATGTGAAATAAAATAATTATGGTAATAGCCTTAGCTGTTCTCCCTTAGTTTCAGTCAACCTTTAAAAAAATAATGTTTATTTATGCTTTTACAAAGCATTGTAATCTAACAACCGAATTACTGTGGGAATTACATTTCAACTTATATATTAGAAGTTGTACAGTAACCAAGCTCTACTATGGGAGTATCAGATAATTTCCAAGGTACTCTTCTTTAGTCCATATTCTTCACTAAATGCGAGCATTATAGAAGAACAAATATGTCACACAAAACCAAAAATTGGCCAAAAACCTCTACCCCATATGATTAGGGTTTTGTGAGCCCCACACACCCCTAGGCCCTAGTGCATCTGCACCTGCTGCACTAATTATAGCTGCAGCCCTGAGTAGCAGGCTGCCTCTCTGCCATTCCCACCAAGCCTGGCCATCATTCCAGTCATGAAACAGACTCTTTGTCCCTCTCAGAAAAAAATGAGCTCCTACATGTTGCCCCCAAGTTGCAGCAACAGTTTCCTGAGCTCTAATGCTAGCAAGGCCCCATGCCTCTTTAGGAAAGTAAGATAGTCAGGATTCTGATGCAGTGGGCCCCTCAACCCCTAGGATCCAGTGCCACTTTGCTAATGATATCTACTGCTTGTGAAACAAGCAGTCTCCTCTGCTCTTTGTTAAAAACACGGGTCTCAATATTGTGCCATTGCCCTTCTGTCATCACTCTGACCGCCAAGCTAAGCTGTCTCCTCTGCTTCAATATTCAATTCCCATGGGCCATTAGTATACGGCCAAAAGCAACACTGATAGAGCAAGGGTGCACATGCCCCAATGCAAATAAGGAAGGATACTACAACAGCACTTACTGGGGTTTAGTTAGGCCCTCACACCACTGGGCCTCACTGCCACTGCACCTGGAGCACCAATGATACCTACAGCCCTATGAAACAGGCTTCATTCTCTGCCCACTCCACAGAGCTAATACTCTTAGGCCTCAGACTCAAAGTAGTCTTGGACTAAAAAAGACCCGGTTTAGCCACTACATATTGCCGCAACCCGGGAACTGGCTGTGCTTCCGCCCGAACGATTTTGCTGGTACCCCCACCCCCATTATCTCTTACATTTTCCGGAAGCTGGCATTGTATTGGCACAGTGTAGGTATTATGACTTCGACCTGATGGCCTCAACACTGGAGGCCCATTGAGCTGATGCGGTGATACAGCACTTTGGGGGCTACTATGTCACACATTGCCTCTAATTGTTACCTACGTGCCCCTGTACCAGTGCCCACATCTTGGAGGTTCTTCTGGGGGCCATAGCACTGTCATCTGCTCTCCATGCCATGCACAGCAATACTACCCTTCAATTGTCCGGATTCCCCAGGTATTTCATGTACATTGTTGAGCCAGTACACGGAGCCCGCCGCTGTGTCCTGTGAAGCAGTGTTCATCACGCTTTTTTTGTCTTTTCCTAGACCAATTGTATTGCTATTCTCCACAACAAGACTTACCATGTCAGGCGCTTTCTTTGATAGACTTTGCCTGTTGTGCTGTTCAGCATCTGTGACAGCACGGTTGGGTTCCTTTGTGCCCCTTTTTAGGTCTCGCCCTGCGATTGCAGGCCAAAGGCCTGCTGTCGCAGAGCGAGACTATTGTTATCATTCCGGCTTTCAAGGACTCAAGGGGAGCCGGAGAGGACAACAGACTGTCACGCGCACGCAGCAGCAGCAGCAGCAGCCTGCCGGGATCAGGTCGCGCGCATCAACAGGCTCTTCACAACACATGCACAACACACATACAGCCCCCCCACGCATACACACACACATACATACATACATACAGAACCCCCCCGCATACACACACGCACGCACACACATACACAGAGAACCCCCGGCGCTTACACACACATCCCTTACCTCGTCTCGGCGTCTTCGCGCTCCCTTGCCCCCGCTCCTCTGGTGCGCGCGCACCACTAGTTTCGATTCCCGCGTCGGCTCCTCAGCCAATCAGGATGCAGTACTCCTTTTAGACATGCTCCCTCTCTGGTCCGCTATCATTTCTAACTGCAGGGTGCGTCGTGGCCCCAGCAAAAACGGCAGCATGGGCCAATCACCTTTGTTTTTGTAGTAGTAGCAGTTTAAAGAATCATCGATGTCTGTAGGTGTGTGGCTCTGTGTGCCTCTTGTATGTGTGGCTTCGTACTTGTATGTTCTGAATGCAATATACAAAAGGCAAACATTACAGGTGCCCGTTTCTACGACGCTTTGTACTATTCCTGTTTCTATTGTGCGCACACTGATCACACCGAGAAGAAACACGACGCTCAGTAGAATAAAGCGTGGTCAAACTGGAGTGCCAGGTTTAGAACGTTAGCAATTTAGACACATCCTCTCCCTTCTGCCCCAATAGTAAGGACTGTCCCTATAAAAACATCACATGGGACAACCAGTGCTGGGACAGACTGTGAACCAGCACGATTCTAGTTCAGGAACAGCGATGGACCAGAATTCAGGTTGGTTGCACTAGATCTTTCCCGAATATGCCCCAGCGCCTGACACCACCACACATTCGAGGGTTCATGCACATTCAGTTCACTTTGATGTTCAATAGTGCATCCTGAAGGCAGGCACTGTCCATCGCCCGACAATAATTAACTTTTTCTGTTCGAGTTGTCTGCCCGCTGGGAGCAGCTGGGTGTCAAACAGAGCAGCGGAGGTGGAACCTTCCTCTCAGATTCAGCAACAGACAAAGGTACACTTGAATGTCACTTCACAAGTTTCCAAGATATATACACACCATAATATGTACTACCATCATTAACATCCAAGCCCAGTTTAGCAATTCAAAAATCAAACTTGCATTACAAAAATTAAGTTAAAAATCCACAAGGTCATGTTGACTGGAAATTTTCACATTGTAAAAGATCAATAAAATATTTTACAAAAACCACAAGGATTAAAAATTATACCATACAGGATACATGCAGATTTTTGCAGTAGGCACATCAACCCTCTGAGCTATTTAATGATTCAAAGCTATAACCAAATATTGCATACAGATCTAAGCAGTTGTTCTAACCACAGAGTTACCAGTATCAAACGAGTAACCTCACCTCCCTAAACTATCTTAACATTAAGTTTGTTGCTAGAGTAAATTCTTCCACCATTGGTGAGTGACATCCCTACCAGGGCAGGTATTCAACAGCCCTGGTGGCAGACACACTGTCCATCTCGATTTGGTGTTTCCGCTGTGCTGCGTGAATGCCACACTCGCCGAGTATGTGTGTGTGTATGACCAGTGTCACAGACGCAGGTGCCAAGTGAGCAATCTGGAAAGTTTCCCTTTTTCTGGCCTTTGTACGTATACATTTATAGTGGGAAAGTACACACAGAAATACCACAATGCAAAAGGATGAACGTACGAACCGCACCAGGCACACAGCTACTCACTGAGATCTTTCATTTGCACTTATTTTCTGGCGCTTTTTTGCAGCGTGCCTTTCAAGATCATCCTGCACGTGTCGCTAAATCCGAAATAACTTAAACTATCCATACCAGATGCCTGCTGTTGCCAGCCCCAAACTGCTTCACGGGGTAAGAGCGGTCACTGCGAAATCCGCGCCGGTGTTGGTTCCCTGCAGCCAGTTAAAGAAACCATGCTCAGAGCCCTCTGCTGTTCCACTCAGTGTCAGACGCGTTCTTTCTACCGGCTTGTTTCCTGTTCTATGGGAAGACCCACAATGCCTTTCTCATCCATGTCACTTCCTGCTCTGGTTGGCAAATTTCAACCTTGACTTCACATTTGCCATCCCATTGTGTGGTTCTAGTGTCTCCCTCCGGCTCTTAATCTCAGAACGAAAAAGCTCGTTTAAATCAAAATCTAAATATCGAATTGTTTCACCTGTCGTTTTATCAATGGAGGAAATATTGTGTTCGTTACGAACACTGTATTTTTACGTGTTTCTTTGAATGTTAAAATCGAATAGGTTACATTTGGCATGAAATCTTGCGAGCAAAAATGCATTTGCTTCATAGTACAGCAGCATGAGCGGGAATTGCGTGACTAGTAAGGGTTGCCAATTTTGTTAGAAAAAATAATAGCCATTCGTTTACGTTTTTGCTATTCTGGAACTGTGGAGGTGGCAGATAAAAAATAAATTGTGAAACATTATCAGGATTTCTCTGGTTGCTCAATAATCATTCTGATACGATTTAGACGGCTAGACATTACTTTTTTTTAAAACGGATTTCTTAATGTGTTTTCCGTTTTAGGTGTAGCTTTCAGAAGGGGGAAGTACAGGGTTTTATTGTTTTTCTAATATTTTTACCAGCCTGGACTTAAAATACAGGTCGGATGCCAAGCGTAGCTCTACACAGGTTGTTTTTTCTTTCTTTGAATTCTGGGTCTAAAAGTCTTTATTTATTACATTATAAAACCAATACTACAAACCACAGAACTCAAAGAACAAGCATTGGCATAGCCAATAGGTCTAGCTTTTGGGACCTTATAAGCATTTAGTTATGCAGCACAATATCCTTGGTGCAACAACATCAACTGTTGCATGGCTAAACACTTAAAAGGTCCCAAAAGCGAGACCTATTGGCTATGCCAATGCTTGTTACAAACTGCTGTTTGTCCTCCGTATTGGGCTGCTCGTGCTGTGAGGTGTTGTGGTGCACTTCAACACTCACACACTGGCCCATACTTACAAGATATCTATTCCTTTGCTGCGCATCCACCATCAAGAGACCTCTATGATGGTGTGCCTCTATACTGTTCCCACTACCACAAGGTCACGTCCATCAACACCACCGCCGGGATTTCAGTGGGTCATTGACCCTAAAGGTCACTCATCGGATTGATGCAGTCACCACAGACCTTATCCTACTGCGATATGACCATCAGAAACTTTTGGACAGGGCACGGTCTATAGAACAAGCAGTGGCAACTCTCCAGCTGCAAATTTCAGACTTGCAATCTCATGTCACCACTTTACAAGAGAAATTTCATATCCTGGAAGATAGTGCAGAGGGCGATGAAAGAATCTTTAAGTAATGGTGTTCCCAGACTACACACTGGCAGTCCAGCAAAGGTGCTACACTTTTCTTGAGGTTAAGCGCAAGCTGAGGGAACATCACATCCAATACTCACTTCTTTTTCCTGCCTGTCTCTGCGTCCATATTGATGGGACAACGTCGTATTTCACTGATCCTAAAGATCCTTGATCCTGAAAGGAAAACTGCGGAATAGCTGAATCGGCTCTGTACGAACTGATACTACTTGGTGGAAAGAGATGCAAGAAACGTACGTGGTGCCCAAACTTGGCAATCCCTTGTATGCTCAGCTCCCCGAATCTGGAGTAGGTTATTCAAGAGCGCCAGATGTCATCAGACTTTCGTGACCTTGTACCACACTACAGTGCGGATGAAGACGGCTCCAAATCCCTGGTGATCACGACTCCTTTGTATCTGAAATTCTTCCCCGGAGTACTGATGGGATGCCCATGGTGACTCCTCAAACATCAAACAATATCCTTTAAGAATTTGTGTGACTGTATATGTAACCTTATGTTATTTGGTTTCACCCTCCCATTTGCATGTTATATGCAGCATGTTTGATGAGTCAATGGGGGGAGGGGGAGCTTTATTATTGTCCTTTAGCTACTTATTGTGGGCTTTTCATGCTGCCCCGGAACTTCTGGACTCCTTTACTCCTGTGGTGTGGGGGTTCGGGTGGTCGCCCAAAGCGATATCTCACCTTTTTCTCTTTACTGAATATGGGATGTGGTCACTGTTTGAAATCTCACTTCCCTTTTCACCCCCAAGACTGTTCTTTCATACCGGTTCTTTCGCCTTACTAGTTTAGGCGGGTACCTGTTGTTCACCTGTTCTCAATGGTATTATCTGTTTGTTGTTACCATGTTGCAATTTTGTTTTATAATTGTTATGACCTTCACTTGTTTATGTACAATATATTTGGTCAGACACAAAGGTCTGTGCCCGAAGCTACCAAGGCTCCTACACTTCCAGACAGCATACCATAGCTGCAGATAACATCATCACTTGTTCCATGTGATGATGTTATTATACCCCATCTCGTAGATATGCGGTGTTCTCTTACTTGTGCCACAGACAGACGCACATAGTTTATTTATTGGAGTCACACATCACAGATTGCGAGGTATCCAGTTTACAGAAGAGATAGGAGGCTAAGTGTTTTCCGCTAACTACTCTACGTATGCCGGAGGGGTCTAGATATGGGTTTAGGCAAGGCTCCCTTTTGCTGCCTCACACAAGATCATATACCCAGAATTACAATATGTATTCGTGGAGAGCTGCTTGGATGGTAAGCAACTGCTCCTTTAAGCAATTTACACACTCAATGTGGAACAAGCCCCATTTCTACACGCTTTATCAAGGACTTTGGCCCGAAACTACATACCTTGGGCCTGGGGGGGGGGGGGGAATTGAAATGCATTCTTTATGCGGGACTCAACCGCTCCTTCCCACTTTTACACCTCACTGTAGCCACCTCTAACACATATATATATATATATATATACTCACTACATTGTTACAAAACTGGGAGCTACTGGATGTATGGCCCCACCATAACCCCAATACCAGAGTGTATTCCAACTACACATATGCACATGCCCTTCATGTCCGTATTGACAGCTTTGTTTGTACTCACAATATTATTCCACATATCACATGTACTAAATATCTAGGCCGCACACACTCTTACCACAAAGGTTTCAACTACAGTTTTGCTAGGAACACGTTCCACCACCTATATCCACTTGGAGACTGCAAACCTCTACACTTGAAGACACCCATTTTCATACTTTCATCACTGACAGTATTACTGAATACTTAGATATTGACAGTGGTTGAGCCTCATCTCCCTTGGTAGAATGGGGCACATATAAAGTATCTATTCAGGTGCACTGTATGGGTAAAGCGCTTCACTTGCGTCATCAGCTCACTTAAAACTTTTCTCCATTGGAAAGTCACCTGTTAGGCCAAGAGGAACTCTACCATCCCTGCCCAGGAACAACTACAACAGTCCAGGTGTGAACATCTTGTCTTGTTGGAAAGACTGCGCTGTCTTAACTACGCTGCTCTCACTAAAATAACTCATGCCAATGCATACTGCCCAGGAACACTGCTAGCATGGTTGATACAACAAGACATGGACAGACGTCCTATCTTGTCTATCCGTTCAGGTGAAGGGCAGTTATTCCACAAACAAAGGAACGCACATTCCGCTTTTACATGCCACTGCACACGGTTATATACATCTACGATGGTGAAGCAATTGGGAGTCATTTTCTGGCTGAAGTGACCTTGCTACGATTTTGCCAGAACACAGGGAGGAACACAATGGAGAGATCACTATGTTCAAGGTTCAGGAAGCAATTTGTGCACTTGCCAACAGCAAAATTGGGGCACTGATTGGTTACAGTCAGAATTTTACAAAGTATAGGCACCACTGTTGGTACCCCATCTGAAAACATTGTATGACAATGCTCTTATTACGGCCTTGCTGCCTACACTGAATGATGCCCTAAACCGGGTAGAGATGTGCTGGAACTGGAGTCCTACAGGCCTCTTGCGCTGTTAAATACAGATTACAAAATTCTGGCGAAGATTCTAGCTGATCGTCTGACCTCTTTGGTTCCGCAGTTGGTACACTCTTACGAGAATGGCTTTGTATCTGCCAAAAGCACCTCCTTGAATGTTCAACGTATTTTTTGGGATACGCACATGCCCCCCAACAATATCCCCATTTAGGATGCTTAGTTCTGGACTTACAAAAGGCTTTTGAATCTCTCGAATGGGTCTTTTTACTTGAAGTACTCGCCTGATATGGTCTGGGATCTCTCTTTCTCTGACTTTTTGAACTTTTGTACCCTAACCCCACGGCAAGTGTTCAAATTGGTTGCCATATCTCAGATTCCATTGCAATACAAAGAGGCACCCGCCAGGGCTGTCCGTTGTCTCCCCTTTAAGTTTTCTTTGGCACTGGAACCTTTGGTGCATCTTCTTTCAGGACCAGCAATGGGAATTCCCCATGGAAGACGGTCTCCCTTTACACTGATGATACGCTGCTCTATCTGCATGATGTTCTATCAATATCTCCCACTATTGCAAGATTGCTGACAAAATTTGCCAGTATTTGCGGCCTCAGAGTTAGTTGGATTACATCGTGCCTCTCCCTTTTAACACTAGTACACCAAACAAAATGTTGAGGGTAAATGACATTCAACTTACATGGCAGCCGTCTCCATTTAGCTATTTAGGGATACGTATTTACCACACATCTGAGGACCTTCTGGAGGGTAATTTGATCTGTGCGGTCTCTATGTTGCGTGCACAGATGTTTTGGCAAACTGCCTTTGTCAGTGGCGGGAAAGGTGGCTCTAATGAAAAAGGTGGTCTTGCTAAGACTAAAGACTATTCTATTATTTTGCTTATCTTCCTCTTTTTGTCCACTGCCCTTTCTTTTGTTCGAGACCAATGTCAATAATAACATTGATTTTTATATAATTTTTAAGACCAAGATCTTCGTTCACAGGTAAGTACGTTTTAGGACTCGCGCCTGCGTTACAGTGCGAGACCTCTTGTACGGGCTTTAGAAACCCACATGCTCGTGCGTGTGGGTTTGCTTTCCCCGTCTTCCATTGGCTTTCGCGTGCTTTTAACAAAAAAAATACTGCACGCGATTGGGCAAAGGCGGGCCCAGTCCCGCTTGTGGTCCGCCCATTCCCTCCAGTGGCCAGCACGCGCAGCATTCGCCTCGCTGCCACGCTCCCTCCCCCGCTCCACTGTGATACACGCGCAACTCCCTTGCCCCCGCTCCTCTGTCTTTATAGCAATTATTCATTTTCTCTCGACAAGTGTGACAAGCCTACAAAGATCGAACTCAATACTAAACTGAAATGAAGACATTCAGCATGCTGGTTTGGGCACCAGGTTTGCACGGAGTCCATGTAAAGATGCGACAGTGCCGAGAGGCCGCACCAACAGCAATACAGAGCTATGCAATTGTGGCTAACATAACATAACACCACATTCAACAAAATCTCATGTGCAAGGCGCAGCTAAAACAAACCCCCGCCAACCACGGAGGGCTCACAGGAGGGCGTGCACTGCAACGGCGTCCAGTTACCACAGGCTATTAATGGACATCAATTTTAATTCCTCTTCACGTTCTGCACAGATCTGCTTGAACCCGGAGGCGAACGTGCAGTGCCCGCGCTCACAGTGAGTGTCCCCACACACAGGGGTGCTTCTCCCGCGCACCCCCACACACCCCGGCGCGGCTACTCACCGACGCTGGTGCAGTTTAAACACCCAGGCACCTGCATGGTCCGCGAGGCACCCGTGTCCGAGCACAGCTCCTCACGCCGCAGACTTCCGGCTTCTCTGCTCTTCTGGTGCACAACATCAGCGCGCGGGCGAAGCTCCCTCTCCCAGGGCAAATCAAAACACGCCAGGACGCGGAAAAATGTAACGCAGCCGAGGTGTTAAGGAGGCAACTGTGGTGCGCCCTCTCGGACAGCCCGCGAGTGATGGAGGAAGCGGCCGAGGCATTAATTACGGGGTATTTAATCCTCCTCACTGCACTAAAGAGCTCTTGTGCGGCGGGTGTTGTGTTTTCCCAGAACCACAGGCAAAACAGACATGAGTCAAACTCGAAAGACGCAGATTTGAATGTTTGAAAGTAGCAGCAGGCCAGCCAGCACAGCAAGGGTCTGCTGCTTAATTATTTAATAACTTTTGACCTGAACTGTGTGTTCAAGTGAGTGCTTGAAACAGAAGTGTAATAGTGTCAGTACTCACTATCCGAGAGTGCTGAGAGGTACAGGTACTCTCCTAGTAAATGTAAACTCTCCCTTTCAGACTAAAAAGTGCATGCACTCAGTACCTGCCCATTTAAAGCACTGGTTTGTGTGACCCTAGAGATTAGACCATATGGGGTTATATGGGAATGTGCAATGTTTGTAACATAAATATAGATTTCACTCCTTTACAGTGAGCACTTCCTCAGCGTCTGCACAGGTGTATTTATTTAAGTAAGGTATAATGATTCAAATCAGCAACACATTTACTACTCTATAGCATTACCTTGAAGTTTCATATGCTAATCTTAACGCACGAGAAGGTGCAGTCTACATCGCACAGTTATGATGGTTTGAAATATCAAACCACTTACTCAAAAGAAAGATATGTTCTTGAAATACAAGGACATGTGCTGAGATTACTAACATTTCTGCATGGGTCCTAAACTCCACTTCAGACCAGGCTGAAGTCTCTAGGTCATTGCCAAGCAAACATTCTACAGGGAGGTCTGCACTATGGTAGCTGTGGAGAGCAGCCTTCAGGCTAAGACTTAGAGGCGAGTTAAGCAAGTCGTTTTACCAGTCTATAATCTCTTGATTGATCAAATGAAAGCACACCACACAAGGTATATATCAAATATATATGTATTTATTCCCTCTGCTTTCAGGTTCTTCACATCTCCGATCCACCCTTGGATCCACCCGGACACTTTTCCTCTGGTCCCCTGCAGCATTTCTTCGCAGCTCTCCACTGGAATCGACGACGAAACCCGACACCAAAAGACACCTATGCACCCGGCTTCTCTGGGTGAGGTAACACGAGTACTCCGTGCTCCCGTGGGTCTTGACTCTCGAAGTGTCCTAGACTAAAAGGGTTCCATCGTAGTTCACCTCTAGGTGCCCTTAATCTTTAAAATTGTAACTTGTTCGTTCTCCATAGAAAGTCAATGGTGATCCGCGGCTGTGTTTAGATACTGCACCCGTTCCCCGTGGGTCTCCTGCATCCCTACCTTGGGTGGTTCCTGGTTGCCACAGAGGTTCTACAGGCCATCAGGCCTGCTTTCTATCCCTCACGTGGTTCTTATACCACTATTTTAGTATATAGTTTGTGAGGACCCTAGGGCAAAACGTATACTGTGCAACTTATCGTATGCTAATTAAGTTCCTTGTATTGTACTTTTACCTCTGACCTCATAAAGAGTCCAGAGGGGTTGCGTTTAGAATAACACATGTCCTTGCAGTGACTAGGTCACAGGTCAAAAAGTCTAACACTGAACAGGGAGTGGATTCTGGAATAACGGACCAGTTGCCTATCAAGATAAGGAACAGTAGGGTTAAGGCAGTGCCTTCCCGCTTGATTCAGAGTGAGAGTCAGGCTTCTGAGGAAGCTGATTGTGAGCCTGAAGAAGGAACTGTCCCGAAGAGCTTGAACCTGATCAGGTTGAGTTTCTGGGGACATGGGGCCCTTCCAGGGCAGATCTGAGTCAGGCGCAGTTGGACTGCCCTTCTCTTGAACCCCTCAGACAGCAAGCTGCTGCTGGGATTGCTAGTGTCACCCATAAAGTATATTGGGATGAAGGGCTCCTGTATTCAGAGAGTAGAGACCCCAAGGCTGGTGCTTCCAGGAGGTTGGTCATACCTTTGGCATTCAGGGGCTTCCTTTTGACACTAGCCCATGATATTCCCTTAGCAGGACATCTTGGCCAGAACAAGACTTGAGACAAGCTTGTCCCTCACTTTCACTGGCCCCACATGTCTGAAGACACAAAGGAGTTTTGTTGCTCCTGTGTCACCTGTCAAGCCAGTGGCAAAGCAGGTGGCACTACAAAGGCCCCCCTGATACTACTACCTGTGGTGGGGGTTCCCTTTGAACGTGTAGGGATTGACATTGTTGGACCAATGGATCCCCAAAAAGCATCTGGGCACAGGTTTATCCTGGTGGTAGTGGATCATGCCACCAGGTACCCAGAGGCTATATCCCTTAGGACCACTACAGCACCTATTGTGGCAAGAGCCCTCTTGGGAGTCTTTTAAAGAGTGGGTATCCCTAAGGAGGTTGTATTAGACAGAGGTGCAAACTTTATGTCTAGTTATCTAACTGCAATGTGGAAGGAGGGTGGAGTGAACTACAAGTTCACCACACCCTTTCATCCACAGTGCAATGGTCTAGTTGAAAGATTTAACAAGACCTTAAAGGGTATGATTAAGGGTCTTCCAGAAAAGTTCAGGCGGAGATGGAATATCTTGCTACCCGGCCTTTTATTTGCATACAAGGAGGTTCCACAGAAGGGGTTGGCTACAGCCCATTAGAACTTCTGTTTGGGCACCCTGTCTGAGGACCACTTTGTCTGGTGAAGGAGGGATGGGAGTTACCGTTCAAACCCCCTAAACAGGATATTGTGGACTATGTACTTGGTCTCCGCTCCTGGATGGCTGAGTACATGAAAAAGGCAACTAAAAACCTTGAGGCTAGCCAGGAATGGCAGAAAGCCTGTCATGACCAAAAGGCTGTACTGACTGTTTACTAGCCAGGACAGAAAGTGTGGGTGTTGGAGCCTGTGGCCCCTGCAGCTCTCCAAGACAAGTGGAGTGGACCCCACACTATTGTTGAACAGAAGGGAGAGGTTACAGATTTGGTAGATCTTGGAACTCCCAGGAGCCCCCATAGGCTGGTTCATGTCAACAGACTGAAACCATATGTTGACAGGGCAGACATGGGCTTGCTCATGGCAACTGATGTTGGACAGGAGGAAGAGAGTGACCCTCTCCCAGACCTGCTCTCTCAGAACCCTGAAGATGGATCAGTTGATGGAGTAGCCTTGGCAGGCAGTCTCACTGATCAGCAGCAGACTGCTTGCACACAAGTTCTACGACAGTACAGACATATGTTTTCACTGACTCCAAGTCAGACTACCTGGTGCACTCATGAAGTGGACACTGGGGACAGTCTGCCTGTTAAAAATAAGATTTACAGGCAACCTGATCATGTCAGGTTGCCTGTGTTTAGATACTGCACGCGTTCCCCGTGGGTCTCCTGCATCCCTACCATGGGTGGTTCCTGGTTGCCCCAGCGGTTTACAGGCCCTAGGCCTGCTTTCTATCCCTCACGTGGTGCTTATACCACTATTTTAGTATATAGTTTGTGAGGCCCCTAGGGCAAAACGTATACTGTGCAACTTATTGTATGCTAATTGAGTTCCTTGTATTGTACTTTTACCTCTGACCTCATAAAGAGTCCAGAGGGGTTGTGTAAAGAATAAATACATATATATTTGATATATACCTTGTGTGGTGTGCTTTCATTTGATCAATCAAGAGATTATAGACTGGTAAAACAACTTGCTTAACTCGCCTCTAAGTCTTAGCCTGAAAGCTGCTCTCCACAGCTACCATTAGAATAGCTTACTTTAAGGTTGACTTTACAACCTACCATTAATAAGGGTCGTTTGGACGGGGAACAACCTTTATAACGCAACTTTTAGCACGCAGTGCTATTACAACGCAGACTTTAAAACGAAAACCATTACAACACATTACACTGGGGGGCGCTCTAGGATATGGAATAGTTTTAATTTACTATCCAACACCTTCCCTAGTGTCCACGGGGACTGGTGTTGGAATAGTAAATTAAACTATTCACTATCCAGCACCCCCCAGTGTAATGCGTTGTAATGGAATGCGTTTTAAAACTTGTGTTGTTACAGCATGCGTGGTAAAAGCATGCGTTGTAACAACGTACATCCCGTTTGGACTGGTGTAAGGTGCCCACTAGAATAGTGGACATCATATACCAGGCCAACTTCTCACACCAGAGGTACCATTTACTAGGGACTTAAAGTGATTACTGAAGTTGTGAAAATTGAGATACAGGTTTAGGAGAGGTCTGAACCTGGTTAGCAGGGACCCACTGAACTTTCAGTTGAAATCACATCATGGTCCAGGCAAAAAGTGGGGGTTAACCATTTCAAAAGAGGCACTTTCTCACATGACCCCCCCCCCCCCCCCCCCACCAACGAAAGAGGGTGAAACTAAGCTCACCCTGAACAGACTTCATCTTCTAAGTAGAAGAACCTAGAAAGGCCATCTGCATTGGCATGGTCAGACCCAGGTATGTGTTCCACTGTAAAGTCCATTACCTGTAGAGATATGGACCACCTTAACGGTTTGGGGTGTTTACCTTTCGTTTGACTGAGCCATCTGATAAACCTGCGGTCAGTTTGAACTAAAAAGTGAGAAGCAAACAAGTATGGTCTCAGCTTCTTCGGGGACTAAACCACAGCAATGGCTTCCCTCTGAATGGCACTCCAACGCTGCGCTCTGGGGAGTAACCGCCTGCTAATGAAAGCAACAGGTTGGTCATGGCCACCATCATTGTTCTGGGAAAGGACCCCTCCTATCCCATGTTCAGGGGCATCTGTCTGCACTAGGAATTCCTTGGTATAATCTGGAGCTTTCACATTGCTTCCTTAGGGGTGTCAAAAGACTTTTGACAGCTGACTGTCCAGTTAACCTTCTTGGGCATCTTTTTGGAGGTCAGTTCTGTGGGTGGGGGTGACTTTTATGGACCCAAACCCCTTAACAAACCCGTAATACCCAGTTAAGGCAAGGAAAACTCTGACTTGGGTCTATGTGGTTAAAGGTACCCAATCCAGAACTGTCTGGATCTTGGTTTGTAGGGTGGAACTTGGAATCCATCTACAAGGTGGCCCAAGTATAAAATTGTGCCCTGCCCTATCTGTCACTTGCTCGCCTTGATAGTGAGGCCTGCACTATGCAGAGCATTCAGTACCTTGACAATGTGGATCAGGTAATCCTGCCAGGTGCAGCTAAAGACAGCAATATCAACAGCAATATCAACACTAAAGGACTCTAGCACAGAAAAGTGGCAGGGGTATCACAGCAAACTGATAATGCCCATCTAAAGTTGAGAATGTTGATTTCTCTTTTGCACCAGGGGTCAGACCTATCTGCCAGTACCCTAATGTCGGATCAACTGTACTGAGATATTTGGCTGCCTCTAACCTGTTAATTAATTCATCAGCCCTAGGAATTGGATTACTACCCACAAGGCGGTAAAGCGCTTTTCGGCGAGTAGCATGCTACTCTGGAACCCTAAAACGATTTGTGGTGGGTTAGTATAAAGGAAATATGTGTTAATTTGAGCGGTGGACATGTGAGTCTGTTAGTTGATGTGAATAGGATAATGGATGGATTGAAGAGGGAAGAGCCTAGAGAGTGTTATTTGTGAAAACACAGTAGTAAGATAAGGCTTGGCATGAGTAAAAGGAGAGATGGAGGAAGGGAGAGTCTCTAAACTAATTATAGAAATCATAGTAATAAAACGAGGTTTGTGATACATGAGGGAAGTATTTAGAAAGGGGTGCTTAAGAAAGCATTTTAGTAAAATTAGGTTTCGGGTGAGCCAAGGAGAGATAGATAGGGGAATTGTCTAGAAAGGTTTATTTTGGAAATCATAGTAGTAGAATGAGGTTTGAGAGGAGTCAGAGAGTGGGGGTAGAGGATATATATTGAGAGGGGTATACGGTGAGACAGTAGTGCACAGCAGAGAGTCAAATGTGGTTTTGTTTTAGTGTGTTGACAATTTGTGTTGCCTTGAATCAACATCACAAAAAATGCAGCCCTGGTTGTGTTGATTTGGTTCAGTTACTCTGTATTGTTATCCCTGTTGATATGCCCTTTTTCGTCTGCTGCTCTGTCATGTTGCTCCAGCGTACATTACATGGTTGCACGCCCCCAAGAGTGTGTGGGTCACAAACTCCTCCGCTGGTAGCAGGTTTTTGCATAGCGGATATTTCATGACAGAAGTACACAAGTACCTAAGAATGTCATGCTTGGCGTTGGCACGACACACACAACTAACTAACTAACTATTCTCTCTCATATTCTCTCTCATATTCTCTCTCATATTCTCTCTCATATTCTCTCTCATATTCTCTCTCTCTCTCTCTCTCTCTCTCTCTCTCTCTCTCTCTCTCTCTCTCTCTCTCTCTCTCTCTCTCTCTCTCTCTCTCTCTCTCTCTCTCTCTCTCTCTCTCTCTCTCTCTCTCTCTCTCTCTCTCTCTCTCTCTCTCTCTCTCTCTCTCTCTCTCTCTCTCTCTCTCTCTCTCTCTCTCTCTCTCTCTCTCTCTCTCTCTCTCTCTCTCTCTCTCTCTCTCTCTCTCTCTCTCTCTCTCTTCCCTCCCCCTTCCCCCCCCCCCCCCCAAACCCACCAAAGCCCATGCATATAGGCACACACAATAAATGATAGTCCCTTACACACAAACACCTGATTTACATGGCATATGCTCCACTCACATACAAAAGCTATATCAATAAAATATAATAATACGTACTCAGCGCTGTACAGCAAGCACCCAAACAGACATACCTATAAATTAGTCATTACATACTAGCACATACGTACAGCTTTACATTGCAGTGCTTATGTTAGCTTACACACATCTATATATCGGAATCCACGATTGTACGTAAGTAACCGCACATATATACAGCATTCACACCAAATGTGACACCTCTACAATGCAGTCATTGTCTGAGCACAAGTCTATAGATAGCAGACATTTTGATATCTCTTTCTCTCACACACAATACATGGCAGACCTGTGTGACTTGTGTATACACACATTTATACATGGGAGTTCTAGCACATGCCTAAGCAAAGCAGGAAGGCCCAGACATGCATACACACCTATGTGGTGATCTCTACACACATACACATGAGAAGTGCAAGTTTACATAGCACCTCCTAAAGACATACACACGTGCGGCATTTGCTGCACACACACACACCTGATCACAACAACCTTCGTACTCAAATCACACACCCAACCTCAATACGACAGTGCCTGTTCAGTCTCTCTATGACATGCACACACATATATGTGTATACCATACACACACAAGCATGTATATGGCAACCTCTACAATTACACCACAGCCTATATACAAACATATGTAACATAAGTATGAACTGTTTACACACAACTATATGTCAGTCCATACATATATATATATATATACACACATTACCGCTTTACCCAAAACACTTGTACTCTACAGCCTCGGAACACACATGCGCAACTATGCCTATACATGACATTCCATTCTCAAACAAACTCCTATATATGACAGCCCCTAAACATACACATCATGCAATTGGCAGACAATGCTCACACATCTACGCGCACCTATGTATGAACGTCCCACACAACCAATCTAAACATGACGACCAAGCAAACACACACAAGTCGCCCATATTTGAGAGTGGAGGTGGTAAATGCAGCGGTACTCACTGTGGGCATGGATGCACCTACAGCCCCTGTTCTCCCCTCTGTAGCCTCCTTATCGCCCGCAGTCTCCAGCTCTTACCTCTGCAGGTCTCTCTTTGCTGCTTGTGCATTCAGTTTCACAATGGTAAAATTGTTTATCTGTTTCACCATTCTTGCAATGCTGGTTATCATGCTCTGTTAAATTCTACTCATAATTGCAGCACACGTATTTTACACAACAATCCAGTTGGTTCAATACATTTTAAAATGCCAACTGGTGTATTTCTTGTGTTTCCCTTTGGTCATGCCTGAGTTAATAATGGGAAGATCTGTTTCCACGATTTCTTTGCACATTTTGATTGTATTGGGTACCTATGTAATGTGAGAAATAGTAATGAAGAACCACTTGTACAAAAAACTCTTGTGGGGTCATCAGGTTTCATTGGTTTGGCACACCATGAAAATACGTGAATATTTAATGGGTACCCTTTAATAGCCTACACCTTTTTAACAAACATATGTACAAATGGTCCTTCAAAATGCACTATTTGGCCCCAATGTTTTCAAATTATTCTTGGGAAGACAATCCTCCCATAACCCTCCAAAAAAGAGCTCTGTTAACTCACTTCTCTTCCTCCTTACAAATTGGGGGAAAGTATTATGCCTCGCCGCATTCAAAGATCATGTCTACCCCCTAATATAGGTGTTATCTAAAATAGACATTTGCTAGTGGTATTTATTTTATTTATTTATTGTTACACAAATCATGCAGTTGTTATGGAACTTCTGTGACGTTAATTATTGTGATGTCATCAGGGTTACGATCATGCGACCACTTTCTGGGAATACTGAGGGCCAAATCTCATTTGTCACTTCCCATGATGTTATTAAGGTCAAAGGGTGTGTAATGTCACTGTCACTGACATCTTGGTGACTCGACATCCATGCATTTTGATCTAAGAGAGGCTACTTTTATAAATACTCCTAATAAGTCTTTGCCGAACCCTATACAAGGTTGCTGTCTATGGCAGTCAAATAGTATATTTTCAGAGAAAATGTTCATGAATTAACGATTTTATTGTAGCTTTCACGTGATCTTGAATTGTTCAAATATACAAAATGCGTGTATGTCAGCAACGCAGCAAGGAATTGATGAGGCATCTGACAACAAACCCATGAGTATAATAATTAAGAGCCAAAAGATTTATTCAGAAAGCTCTGCCAGAGCAATGAGAATGCACAACCATTTGCATTTCTCAAATACTGGGACAAGTCTCGGAGTACAACAACTGAGGAGGAACAAGGCAGAAACGTTGTCAGGACCAAGAAAAACACACTAAAATATGCTTGCTATACAAAAATGTCCTATAGGTACCAGCACCAAGACTGACCCCCCCCCCCCCCCCCAAAACCCACCAAAGCCCATGCATATAGGCACACACAATAAATGATAGTCCCTTACACACAAACACCTGATTTACATGGCATATGCTCCACTCACATACAAAAGCTATATCAATAAAATATAATAATACGTACTCAGCGCTGTACAGCAAGCACCCAAACAGACATACCTATAAATTAGTCATTACATACTAGCACATACGTACAGCTTTACATTGCAGTGCTTATGTTAGCTTACACACATCTCTATATCGGAATCCACGATTGTACGTAAGTAACCGCACATATATACAGCATTCACACAGAATGTGACACCTCTACAATGCAGTCATTGTCTGAGCACAAGTCTATAGATAGCAGACATTTTGATATCTCTTTCTCTCACACACAATACATGGCAGACCTGTGTGACTTGTGTATACACACATTTATACATGGGAGTTCTAGCACATGCCTAAGCAAAGCAGGAAGGCCCAGACATGCATACACACCTATGTGGTGATCTCTACACACATACACATGAGAAGTGCAAGTTTACATAGCACCTCCTAAAGACATACACACGTGCGGCATTTGCTGCACACACACACACCTGATCACAACAACCTTCGTACTCAAATCACACACCCAACCTCAATACGACAGTGCCTGTTCAGTCTCTCTATGACATGCACACACATATATGTGTATACCATACACACACAAGCATGTATATGGCAACCTCTACAATTACACCACAGCCTATATACAAACATATGTAACATAAGTATGAACTGTTTACACACAACTATATGTCAGTCCATACATATATATATATATATACACACATTACCGCTTTACCCAAAACACTTGTACTCTACAGCCTCGGAACACACATGCGCAACTATGCCTATACATGACATTCCATTCTCAAACAAACTCCTATATATGACAGCCCCTAAACATACACATCATGCAATTGGCAGACAATGCTCACACATCTACGCGCACCTATGTATGAACGTCCCACACAACCAATCTAAACATGACGACCAAGCAAACACACACAAGTCGCCCATATTTGAGAGTGGAGGTGGTAAATGCAGCGGTACTCACTGTGGGCATGGATGCACCTACAGCCCCTGTTCTCCCCTCTGTAGCCTCCTTATCGCCCGCAGTCTCCAGCTCTTACCTCTGCAGGTCTCTCTTTGCTGCTTGTGCATTCAGTTTCACAATGGTAAAATTGTTTATCTGTTTCACCATTCTTGCAATGCTGGTTATCATGCTCTGTTAAATTCTACTCATAATTGCAGCACACGTATTTTACACAACAATCCAGTTGGTTCAATACATTTTAAAATGCCAACTGGTGTATTTCTTGTGTTTCCCTTTGGTCATGCCTGAGTTAATAATGGGAAGATCTGTTTCCACGATTTCTTTGCACATTTTGATTGTATTGGGTACCTATGTAATGTGAGAAATAGTAATGAAGAACCACTTGTACAAAAAACTCTTGTGGGGTCATCAGGTTTCATTGGTTTGGCACACCATGAAAATACGTGAATATTTAATGGGTACCCTTTAATAGCCTACACCTTTTTAACAAACATATGTACAAATGGTCCTTCAAAATGCACTATTTGGCCCCAATGTTTTCAAATTATTCTTGGGAAGACAATCCTCCCATAACCCTCCAAAAAAGAGCTCTGTTAACTCACTTCTCTTCCTCCTTACAAATTGGGGGAAAGTATTATGCCTCGCCGCATTCAAAGATCATGTCTACCCCCTAATATAGGTGTTATCTAAAATAGACATTTGCTAGTGGTATTTATTTTATTTATTTATTGTTACACAAATCATGCAGTTGTTATGGAACTTCTGTGACGTTAATTATTGTGATGTCATCAGGGTTACGATCATGCGACCACTTTCTGGGAATACTGAGGGCCAAATCTCATTTGTCACTTCCCATGATGTTATTAAGGTCAAAGGGTGTGTAATGTCACTGTCACTGACATCTTGGTGACTCGACATCCATGCATTTTGATCTAAGAGAGGCTACTTTTATAAATACTCCTAATAAGTCTTTGCCGAACCCTATACAAGGTTGCTGTCTATGGCAGTCAAATAGTATATTTTCAGAGAAAATGTTCATGAATTAACGATTTTATTGTAGCTTTCACGTGATCTTGAATTGTTCAAATATACAAAATGCGTGTATGTCAGCAACGCAGCAAGGAATTGATGAGGCATCTGACAACAAACCCATGAGTATAATAATTAGGAGCCAAAAGATTTATTCAGAAAGCTCTGCCAGAGCAATGAGAATGCACAACCATTTGCATTTCTCAAATACTGGGACAAGTCTCGGAGTACAACAACTGAGGAGGAACAATGGCAGAAACGTTGTCAGGACCAAGAAAAACACACTAAAATATGCTTGCTATACAAAAATGTCCTATAGGTACCAGCACCAAGACTGACTAATGAATCAAAATGTTCAAAGAGCATCATGACAAAGCAAACAAGGATATAAATATATCAAAGGCAAATGTCCTACATTGTCCTCCTTGTTAGAGAGGGAACTACACGAGATATAGAAAGTATTGGTAAAACGGATACCTTACCAATACAAGATTTGAATCTGCTAAGTTTGAGATGTAGATCATTTAAGCAAAGGGCTTACAGAACACGATTAACAAAACATGCACTGATAGAAAAGAGCACAACTGCAGCCAGTGGTGGTCCTCACGTGACAGCACCTGTAGCATGTGCTGCACCATTTCAAGAAAGGGCCACAGATAGGTTCTCGGGAAGAAGGATTCCAGCACATTGTTTTCCTTTTCCTACTGTCTCCGCTGATCGTATTGTTCTTGGAAACTATGTTTTTTAAGCATGCTGCTTCCCCCCTTCCCCACACCCCGCCAAGTAGCGTTAATGTTATCCCTTTAGCAATGAGCTGTTCCTATTTACATTCGAAAGGCTACGTATGACCGCCCTTTCATCACTGGGCTGTGTAACCCTAAAAAAACAAGCATTGGCATAGCTAATAGGTCTCGCCTTTGGGACCTTATAAGTGTTTAACCATGCAACAGTAAATGTTGTTGCACCAAGGATATTGTGCTGCATAACTAAATACTTATAAGGTCCCAAAAGCGAGACCAATATATTGGCTATGCTAATGCTTTTTCTTTATAGTGTTAGGGGCAGAGGAATTGCGGCAGAGATGTGTTTTTTTTTGTTGTGCAGATTTATATAGCGTGAACTCGACCCGAAGGTATTGGAGGGCTGTACATGAGCACCAGTAACGTTACACAAGGACACATTCATTATTTGGTAGGCGCTAGGAGATTAAACAATTTGCCCAGAATCACACTGTCCACCTTTCTATCTGTGTATTTATCCATCGGTCTGTTCCTCGTTATAGCTATATCTCTATGTACAATCTAGCTAGCTATCTATCTATCTATCTATTATCTATCTATCTATTAGCTATCTTTCCAGTTGTCTGTCTAGCTATTTATCTGTCTATCCATCTGTATGTCTATTGATCGATTGACTAGCTATTTATCTAGCTGTCTGTCTGTGTGTCTACCTACCTGGTAGTAAAATGTGTTTATATCTTTAGTTCTATATCTAGCTGACTGCCTACCTTTCTATCTGCATATTTATCCATTGGTCTGCAGCCCTCTCTATCCATCTACCTACCTATCTACCTACCTATCTATCTATCTGCCTATCTATCTGTCGATCTATCGACCATCCATCCACACACTAAGAGGTAAAGTGATAGATAGATGGATAGATAGATAGATAGATAGATAGATAGATAGATAGATAGATAGATAGATAGATAGATAGAGATAGATAGATAGATAGATAGATAAACTAGTGGCTATCACTGAACTTTTAAACAGGTTTTGGATAAGCTGTGTTTAACAAAATGCCTCTCGTCTATGCCAAACAATTCCCTTTATTTATAATGGTGATTTTCTGCAAAAGGGCTGTGCGTCTTTCACTAGAAATGCGCATCACTTTTGACTCCCCTGACAACATTCGGAGGTTGCGTTTTGTATTAATTGAGTAGAAACAAGATGGTGTCCTATTACGCAATCCAAAATATGAGGCAGGGTTTTCCCTCACATCTTAATTTAAGGGGAGAAAAGGATAGTGGTGGACGAGAATTTGCGTCTCTCTTCTCTTTTAAAACTAGCAATCTGGAGCGACAAATGTACTATTCTGTGCCCAAATTGTCCAGGCGTGGGGGAGTGAGAAGGATCCCTGTGGTGTAAGTGTGTGTGTGTGAACGTGAGAAAAGTTTCCTTTCTCGGAGCGAGGACATTGGCTGAAGCATTCGCTGTCTCTCTACCATAAGAAATAAAAAAATAAAATTAAAAATTAAAGGGTAGAGCAATGGCCCCTGCTTCTTTTTATCATCAACATGTTAGAATATTGCCCTTTTGGGGATAGACCTTCCTGAGGACTACAAGCACCTCACATCAAATATTGTTGAAAATTCCCTTTTCATACAGCATGCTATGAAAATGGAGATACTGCTGTTTGGCAAGGCAGAAGAATTGTGGGCTTCTGACTGGTGGCCATCAGAATTAGGAGAAGCTCCCTCACCAAGAGGTTGGGGGAAGAACCTAGGGGTTAGAATAGACAATAAGCTATTGATGGAGAAACAGGTGAAGACTCTCGCAGGTACCTGCTTCGGAACCATGCGGATGCTTAGAAAGATCTTCCCATGGATCCGCTTAACGCCAGAAAGGCCCTCATTTAGTCGCTCCTAATCAGCCGCCTTGATTATGGCAACTCTTTGCTGGTAGGAATCAGAGAGGATCTGTTATCCAAACTACAGGTCATGCAAAACACGGCAGCCAGTCTTGCCCTGAATAAACCAGCACAAACCCCCTCTCTTCCTCTCCTACACCAACTCCATTGGCTTCCTGTCAGGAAACGAGCCATCTTCAAGCTGCTATGTTTGGTTTTCGAGACCCTGCAGGGAACGGGACTGGCTCACTTGACCAATAAAATTGAGCGGTATCAACCTGTAGGTCAACTTAGATATAGTAATCGCAGCTTGCTCTGCAGCCGAAGAATAAGGAAAGTTAAAATGGGTGGTCGTGCCTTTTCTTATCTGGCCCCCAAATATTGGAATGTCCTCCCCGACCAAATCTGTGCCTGCCCTAACCTGCCTCAATTTAAAAAAATGCTTAAGACCTGGCTATTCTAAGATCTTACTTTACATGGGGTCTTTCTTTCTCAGGCGCCGAGAAATGCCCTTGGGGATGATTCGTGCGCCTAACAAATGAGTTTAAGAAGTAAAATGTATCCTTTTCACCCCTTCAAAAGCAGTGGAAGCACCTCATTCAACAGTGGAAACACCCCTTCTCCATAGAACAAGCACCCCATGGTCAGAAATAGTGTAAGCTTTCCTCCTACATAGGACAAATATATGTAGTGCAAGTTGTGCTAATCACAGGGCAGTACAAAACAGCCAGCAGCACTGCACATTTTGCTTCCTCACAGAATTGGTACAGGGCGGCAGCAGCAAAGTAAGCTTCCAATACTCTCAGAATGCACCACATGCAAACTTCCATTCCCCGTAGAACATATTCCGCAGGGCAGACTAGTACAAGCTTAAACTCACAATGGACAATTAAGGGATGTGTGAATGCAAGTTTGCGACAGAACTCTGGAGCGGGTGCTTAACCCACAAAGGAGACTCAATAGGTGGATGGGTGCGTGTATTGCAAGTTCAGACACTATTCTCATTCTTTTCTCACACTATTACATGTCAGCATCTTGAAAGTTTCACGTTTTCCACATATATAAAAGTCGCTGATAAATCACGTCATTATTATTTGAAGCAGCCCAACAACGGCCTAAGTACCTTTGCTCTATACAGGCACACAGGTGGCAGCCTCCTCACAGAGGTTTTGAATGCACGCACATCAGGTGCTGTGCAATTCCAGCCTCAATGCTGCACAAGTTCAAAATGTTGAGTGCCGCCAGTGACTGCAACACAGTAGAAGATGAAAACAGCTCACCACAATAGATATTGATCACAGAATGAAGGGAGCCTTCTAGATATCTAAGGTTAAACATTTGCATTACAGCAGAATAAAATGAAAGACTTTTGAATCTAAGCAAACAGAATGAGAATACACCAACAGTTGAATAGGACACTACCACACACCTAATAAACTAATCTAAACAAAATACTAAGTCATTGCATGTAGGGGTGGGCGAAATATTCAGTTTCGCCAACGGAATTGGTGGAATTTTGACAACTCTGTGTTACTCTTGCAACACAGAGTTCCAACCAAATTCCGCCAATCGCCGTGTGGCAAAAAAAAAATTCCACACGTGGCTCCTGACTGGTAAGTTGGGAGCAAGATTTGGCGTCCCTTAGCTTGATTTACGGTAGCGAGGAATACATCTGGTAAGATTTTTCGGTCTAACACAGGCGGGCTCGATCGTTTGCAGATAGAAAGCTGCTGCTCAAGTTGAAAATCTACTTAAGCAGCAGCAAAATCAGCTCGAGTAGCTTCGCCCTCTGTCGCACCGCATGGGGCTCTTTGCCCTGATTTTTTATTGAGGAACGCGCTATTGGCGCTAAATGACAGCGAGAGCTGGGCGATGTGCCTGTTTCCGCCACCTGGTGGAACTCCACAGACTCTCACAGAGTTTTTATGTAACTTCACTCAATTCAACTGAGTCAAATACTGCGTGTTTCGCCCATCCCTAATCACATACTAATAAGTCTCTGTTCTTCAATGGAAACCTCTGATCTGTGTTAAATGAACTTGAACTGTCAATAGTGCCATGAAGCTGCACAAACGGATTAAAGTGCTATATTTGAACAGCTTTGCCTTTAAGTAACAATGAATTTGGTTTTCATTTTTAGGTTGAGTCTACTAGAAAGCACATGTGCTATCTGCAGAGAGCCCTATTGTAGCTTACCAAGAACATAGAGGAGTCCATCCCATTGTTTACTATTGGATGGCTTTCCTTATCACTCACTGTCCTCTTTCTTATTCATGTCTCAGCTTGTCAATCTTGCATTTGTCCCTCCCGTGGAGCATTTTCCTTTTAAAATCTCTTTGATTGGCTGGCACTTCTGCTTACACTGCTTGCTTTTCAAGCACTACTTTTTTTGTGTGAAGCACTCCATTAGAGTATGTGTGTTTTCGAGCCATCTTCCTTATTTACATCTCTCTCCCGGCGCTCCATGTGGCTCTCTGCTGCCCGACTGCTTCTTGTCACCCTTCACCTTCTTGAGCTCGCTGTGTGTGTCTCCCCATTGCTTCCCCACCAGCGCCCTCTGTGTTGCTTTCCAGCAATCCTCGTATTGCTTTTGCTCCCGCCTTCCTCACTCTAGCTTTTGTGTTCCCTCCAGCTCTCTCCAACCTGTTGCTCGTGTGTCCCTTCTGTGTTGCTTTGGTGCCCCACACCCTCCTGTCCACTTTAAACCAGTAATTAAAACATTTTAAAAGCGCTGCATCATTTTGTTGGGGCTCACATGTGCAGGAAGGTGGCTATCTGACTATATGGTTACCCCCACTTTTTGCCTGGTGTTTTGCTGGTTTTAAACTTAGTTGGACTGGGACCCTGCTATTCAGAGCCCGTCTATCTACTTTCTCTATAAAATGGACTCTATGTACTGTAGTGTAGTTCCTATATTCCCAATAGGCTATGCGCATTGGAATAATATATCCTGTAGCTTAGACGTAGGACTGAGGTCGACTAGGTCTCTACTGAATATATTAGACTTAATTGTGAGTGCCAGCTAGCTCAGAGGTCACTAGAAACTTTTTCGAATTCACAAGAAGGGATTAGTTTCTGGCAACCGCATAAACATGACAACTTTGTTTCCCAAGAATAAGAAATCAATGTCTAGAGTCGCGGAAACAATAGATAGCTATTTTACTCAGTCAATCGTCCATGCTTCGTTTCACCAGAGGTGCTGAGAAATAGAGAGAGAGGCGTTTTCAATAAAAAGTATTCATTGAACAGTCTTCTTTCTCAAGCATGAGAAATGTACTGCTACAATCGTAATACTGGTTATAAAGTACAAGGCATATAATACGAAAAGTATTATAAAATAATACTGTAAAAGCATGATATGGTTTCCAAGCCATAAAATACCTAAAATACATACAGTGATAAAAAATGACTAAAAGTACTCAACTGGTGCTTCTAAAATACGCCCACCCCGGTGTACCTAACCTAAGTCTAGTACAATGGAAGAAGTAAGTGAGGTGTAGTTTAAGTTTAGTATTCTTTGCCAAGAATCTATTCCAAGAATTCTCTAAAGGTCTAATCAGCTCCGTACCTTGGTTTTAGAATGAAGGAGGTCTTGTATCTCTCTCTCAGGAGTCGATTTCCCAGCAACCTGCAAGGGTAGCCTGGAAACACTGGAGCTGGATTTCTCGGCAGGAGAAAAGACAGCGTCTCTCAGTGCGTCAGCTGGAGGGTCGACTTCCTTCCGCACTTGCTACTGCAGGGCGCGCGGGCAAGTAGATAGTCGAACTGCTCCAAACCACCGTGTGTTTGTCTGGGCAAATGTAGGCATATTTATACCTTGAAGGTGCCGAGTTTGACGTCTGATTGGACATAATAACGTCATCAAAGACTCAGTTCTTTGAAAACTCCATGAATTCCTAGATAAATTTGTATTCAGGCAAGGGGAAGTCCCTAGCTGCTGAAGGCGGGTTTTTCTAAGAAATCGTTGTTGATTCTCGGAACTTAGTGGAAGTAGCCATGCCGTATTTGGGCTGCATAGGCTCAGTCTAAATATGGTAATGATTTCTATGCATATTTAAGGATCGGGTAATTTATTCCTATATATCGGCGTAAATCGGGAAAATTACACTAGGGTCCTGATTCCTACACAACAGTACTTTAGGTACATACCAGATTGGTTACTGGGTCACCCTTGTGAGCCCCTGTATATGGTACACTAGGTACCCAGGGCATAGGTGCACCCTAGGACTACCAGGGGCTACAGCATGTATTGTGCCACCCCTGGTTAGCCTTCCAAACTGACACCACAGGTCTGTACTTGCAGCCTGGGTAAGGTGGTGTAATCACCCCTTGCTTAGATATAGAATACCTACCGTATATCTACCTTATATATAGACACATAGTAACCTTTAAGTCACTCCTATGGCAGGTGATGGATCAAGGTGAAGAAGCAAAATTTTGTATACCCCTTGTGAAATCACACTTCCATAACCATAACTTGAACTAATTGAGTGATGTGTGAAACGAACCAACCTAGAATAAGAAACGCACCTACACAAGTACACGGGGAAACTAATTTTGCTTATGTTGCAATCATAATTAACTAATTATGTGATTCTGTCGTGTCCTGAACTAATGAGCAGCTATTAAATAATGGAAAACGCCATAAATGTGCTTTATGGACATGTATTTGTGGCAGAAACCGAAGGATAAGTGAGTATAAATTGCGTAAATGTCGCTTATTTGCTAGGTAATAACTAACAGGAAAACCTTAGTATGGGGGGAGGTAAACAGAAGGGCTATAGTTCCACCCTGCTAACCCGTGAATTTTCCCTTGGCATGTGAGATCTATCTATTTTGCCCGATGCCCGATGGAGCTACCTGGTTTAGCTATAGGGGAGAAAGGTCGGGGATTCCATCCTTGGACGTCACCTACCCAGTCGGTCTTCAGCCAGACTTCCTTTCATCTCTCCTGTCATCTCTTCCCCCATCCTCCATCTATGTCTCTCCTCCTCCTTCTCCATGCTCGTTTTATGTTTCCTTTGAGACCTAGCTATTTGGCCAAAGCCCAGTGGAGCTACCTGATAGCTATAGAGGAGATGGGTTTTGGGACTCCCCCTCGACCTTCACCTACCCAGCCGGACTTTGGGCAGACCTTCCTTCGTCTTTCTGCTGTATCTCCCCTTACCCCCTTCCCCTCTATACTCCACTTATCTCGTTCTCTATGATCTTGTAATTGTTTTTCTAGCAACTGTTGTATATTGAAACGGATGTAATCTTGTAATTCTGTTGAACCTCATGTAAAGCGCTCTGATACCTCCGGGTCTAGCCAGCGCTATATAAAACTCTTTAAATAAAATAAAAATAAATAAAATATTTAACATTTATTTGTGTTGTTTCTATGATAGTTCCCATTCTGGCTCGTGAGGCCTACTGAAAAATGGAGTCTCTCGATTACTGTGACAGCGAGAGATAGAGCGCATGCACAGCTGAAAGACGAGAATGAATGCGAGCTGCTTGTGCATGAACGAAAACAAGTTCAAGGCCAACATGCCCTGGAAGTCCAGATGACTGCCAAAAGAATGGACGTATGAGTTACTGAACGTGGGAAAAGACCACGGAGTTGCTAGTTGAGTATGTGACTAGGCCAAAAACTTTCTTAAACAAAGGACCCTTTAAAATGTAGCTGACATAACAGAAATTGAATGCTGAAATGATGAGGTGATGCTCATTCACCCCCAAATTGTCCAATCAGAACTCGAGTTTATGCTGAAAGTTACTTTTGTAGATAGATAAAGTTAGTGAAAAAGGTATAAAAAGTGCTGATTTTACTTAAGAAAAAATCCTCTTCAATTTCCTCCAGAGATGCTGTCGGAATGGTGATTTTCCAGAGATGTAAGACTTCGAATAATTTTCTATTTTCCTTTGAATGAGAACTGAGGTTTAGATGAGGATATTAGTGAGGGAAGTTAGGAGAAAATACATTTTGGGAACTATCTGTCTTTTGCTAATACTTGTATCTCTGAAATCTATATAATAATGTCTATTTCTGAATTTTCTAAAATAAATGAATATAACTGTTTGAGATAAAACGTATTCCTTTAACGTCGTTTTGAATAAAGAAATAAATAAAGTAAATACACTTTGAGACATGCTAAATTTTGCTTTTAATAAAAATTAGATAAATGGAGAATTAAGCTGGTCTTGTATTTGCCTACGCCCAATTTTTTACTAGCAGATTCGTCGACCATAATTGTGGCGTGTCTAAATAAATGTTTTGTTATAAAAACCATGGTAAATTCATTCAAACTGCAGGTGTAAATAGTATAAATATCCAGTTTTAGTTTAGAAACTCCACTATGATACAGCAGCTCTCCTTTGAATCTCACCGATCCATGAAGTAGGATGGAAGTGTTTTGTGAGTGACTCGCGGTGTTATGGGCCCCACTGACGGTTAGATGTATGATTTTTTGTACTTCAGGGAAAGGTGACATTGTTTTAGAAATTATTTCCGGAGTGGCCCTGCATCAGTAATTAGCTTGGTAGCAGAGCGTTGGTTGCTATAGAATTAGCTAGGATTATGTATAAAGCGTTATATAAGGGTTTTGATCTACAGAATTATGACTAACATCTGTTGAGTTCGTATTACGTTATATGTAGCCCTGAAAAGGCTTCCGAGTATTGCGTGAAGCTGGTGCCTCTGTCTGCAGGCAGAGGAAGTGTGGCAAGTGACCTCGCACATCGCATAGTCTGTTTCAAAAAGTAGTATCGTCGTATACTGCGGTGGTATCGTCGTATATCACAAGTGGTGTTGTCGCACATCACAAGTTTAGGGACTTTCTGTGTGAAAGGATAAAAGCATACCGAGGATAGTCTATAAAATCTTAGCCTTCAAGTACAGGGATCATTGCGTATCCTGATTTAAAACTTACTGCTGGGAGAGTAATAGAGCTTAACCCGAGCTTGAGAGAAGGGTAAAGTAGAGGCAGTGGTGCTACTTTATCGGCGAGTGTAAAATTCTGTGGTAGAGAAGAGGTAAGCGCTGTCTACTGGAAGCACAGAATACTTGTGTGATTGAGAAAATTCTATCACTTTGTTTAGCGAAACAGACGAATGGAGTTATTTTGTGTAAGTTACTAACCGATTCAGTTGAGTATCTTGTAAATACGGCTTCTCGATAAACCTTGTAAAGGAGAGGTCAGTCGGCGCTGCAGAAGCCGGAGCGCTGGTGACGTCAAAAGTGTCGCACAGGAATTGGTTCTCGTGACCAAGACAGAGTAAGGGCTGATTAGTGCATCACGAAAAGCAGCAAAACTATTGGTTAAGCACTAAAGAGACATATCTTGTTCTAATTGGTATGCTAGTGTAAACCGCGCTGTGATAGGTTGGTGTTACGGAACAGCAACAGGGAAGTACGTGATCTTTTGAAAGACAGGGAATTTACAGAAAAATTGATTACTTTTACGAAGAGGAAAAGAAGAAACCTTCATGGTTTAAGAAATTGAAAAATGTGTTTGTGAAGTATAAGACAGTAGTAACAAGGGAGGGAAAATTACTTCCTCCGCCGAAAACGCCTGCTTCTTACATGTTGTCAAAATATGGTTACCATACGTGTGTTTGGTTAGAGAATTGGGCAAGGTATACCAGAAATGATGGTGAGTTAGCTTTCTCAGAAATCGGATCTTTTAATGTGGCAGTTTTGCGAAACTTGAGAGAAAGGATGATGTAGCTTGAGCCAAGACCCAGACCAACTCAATTTGAGGCTTTAGTTGAATGGGAAGATGAGATGCATGAAATGGAACGAGAAACGTCGGAAAGGCATATCAGACCAAGAGGTAGATTGCGTGGTGTATGGGGAGAGACACATGAAAGTAGAATGCGCAGATGGAGAAATGCAGATATGTGTGATGGAATGTATCCAGTCAGACTAGTGGATGATTACGAAGGGCGGAAATGTACAGAGAAGAGGAAAAATGTGGAAACAGGGAAAGAAGGTTATATTGATAGTGAATCAGAGGATGCTGTACTGGAAGAAATATTAAATAGGAGACCGCCATCATATCAACCAGGTTCTATATGGACTACACCTAATGCTCCACCAGTAGATGAAAGAATTAATGAAACCCCAAGGCAATTTTCAAATTTTAGAGATGTACCAGAAAGAGTGGAAGTGAGATATAATCCGAATACCTCAATAACAGAACCAAGACTTACAGGTACTCCCAAGCAAAATAGCGAACGAGAAAGTGTAAATAGAGTAGAAAAGCGAGTTGAAGAACAAACAAGTACTGCTGAGAGGGAGGAACATGGCGGCCCCCCAGCTGAACGGCCGCAGTCGCCTTCCCCTTCCCTGGAGCTAGAGCCGCGTAAAGGGGGAGTTTTGTAAGCACTAATGGGAGAATGAAACCTCCGAGAAGTTGTTGTTGTTGACCGAATTACCCCATGCCCCCCCCCAAGCTCCCCCCCCCCTCCAACACAGCATTCACGGCACTCACGGTAACCGAGGTCTTCAGCCATAGAAAATGCCTCCTGTTTCATGGCTTCTCGAAGCGGCTTGCGGAGCAAATCTGGACGACGGCGTATGCGCGAGCAGGAGCCGGCGTTGGCTGTGGGAGGAGGCAGCTCTGACTCGGAAGAGGCGAGACTTTGCTCTGCTCGCTTTCCGGGTCAGCGATGGAAGAGCAAGCGGCAGCATCCACGGAGCAGAGGTGGCGGCTGGTGCGGTAGCAGGAAAAATAACAAGAAAACCAAGTAACATTTTTCTTTGGCAGCAGAGCGGTGGGGGGGAGATTCAATCAAAGCCCCAAGTTCAGTGAGGGGGAGAACAGTAAGATATCTAAGCCCCCTAGGGAACAAAACCTTCCACAAATTGTTGCTGCATTATCCAATATCCCAAAAAGGTGTATGGATATTGGGGGCACACGTGACAAGGGGGTTAGCAAAGAGGTATGTTCAGGGGGGTTTAGTGGTATAGTGGATACACAGCCTCCAGCCAAAGTCAACAGATATGCACTAAGAGCGAGGGCTGTATTTGACACTACTAAGGGAAAGCCTGTGTTCCCTCCTCGTATCTCACCCCCCATCACTGAAGTAAGGGAACAAGTAAGAAGGGGCAGAGCAGCTAAGCTGAACACCTCAGAGGAATACCTGAGTGTAAAAAATATCAAAAGTAAGGGAAAAGGCAAAAGTAGGGGTGGTAAAGCAGTAGAGGCTAGTATTAAAGTTACCCCCTCACTCAAAACCTATTACAAGGTAATGTCTACCACCACGACCACTACCACTCCCACCTTTTGTGCCCCTCCCCCAATATATCAACCAGCTCAGCCAGCTCAGCTTGCCCAGTCTTTAGAGCACATACAGCCTGCCCCGGCCGCCTTGGCTGAAAACAACAAAGGGTCATTAGTCGGCGGAGCTGCTCCGGCCGCCTTGGCTGAAAACAACAAAGGGTCATTAGTCGGCAGAGCTGCAGAATCTATATGTGCAGATACACCCGTAGTCCCAGTTGAAGCAGAGGCAGTGATACACCCAGACATCTGCCTGGTTAACAGATATTCGGTGCTGGAGGCTAATGGATCGGATGTTACTCAACATGACTCCACGGCAAAAGCCAGAAGTATTGATACAACAGATATACCGCAAACAGGACAGGCATATCATCCTGCCACTTCTGCTTCTTCTGCCGTCTTTAATAACACTGGCGCAGAGCCCAGCATCGAGAAGCCCGATAAGCCCGATAAGCCTGCCACAACCGCAGGGAGTTTGGCTGACATATTATTAGCCATGAAGGATGAGATTGCCAGCAGGTTCACGGTATCAGAAACCAACCAGGCTGAGATGTCCAATAGATTTTCTATATCTGAAGCTAATCAAGCAGCAATCAAGGCCTCCTGTGACGAGCTAGCCAAGAGGGTGGATGAGGTCACCCTTAGAACCGAGGCAATTGAGTCAGAAATTCCCAAAGTAAAGGAATCCCTGCGTGCAACTGAGGTGGAGGTTACAAAGCTATCCGCCCAGAATAAAGAACTAAAGGAGGATATCGAGCGTCTGGAAAATTACTCTCGCCGAAACAATTTAAGAATTCTGAATGTGCCGGAAGCCATGGAAGGGGGAGACATTAAGGGTTTCGTTATATCCTTATTGATGGGGACAGTTTTAAAAGGTGCCTCAGAGGTGGACTTGCTACACGATATACAGAGGGTGCATAGGGACCCTTATAGGAGAAATCTTACAAGACAAAAACCTAGAAAGATTTTGGTGAACTTTTTAACCTACTCCATAAAGGAACAGATTCTGTCTTCCGCCTTAAAAGAAGGAACGATATACTACAACAGCTCCAGCCCGTTCAGTTTTCAAATAAGATCTGATATCTCTCACATTACCGCATCAAGACAGTGGGAGCTGGGGAAAAGGCTGGAGGAGCTGAATAGTATAGGCGCTAAGGCACAGCTTAAATTTCCAGCACAGTTAAGAGTGATGTGGAATAACCACATGCATCTGATTAAGACAGGGGAGGAAGCAGACGCCCTAATAGCTAAGATCAGATATAAACAAGGGGGACAAGGGGGGGTGTAGATTCGGAGGGTCACTGACACATACATGAAACACAATCATTAGGAATGTCGGAAAAAAAAAAAACCCTTATTTAAATGTGATAAGTAAACATGCTCCATGGAGGGGAGGATGGCTAAATAGGCTTTTGCCTATTAGTAGGGAGGGTTCCTCAGGGATGGGACGGGCACGCAGAATGGGAGGGTGGGGTCAGGGGAGGACGGGGGGCACACGGGTGGGGAGCAGTGGGAAAAAAGAAAAAAAATTCGACCTCATCTCAACAATTTGGGTACCACATCGGGTCATGAGGGGGGGCCTAATTTTGGTAGAAATCGGGGGAGGAGACAGGCGTGATTATGGAGGGTAGAAGGACCATCTTTGTATCCTGGAACGTCAACGGGTTAAGGTGTGCCCGGAGGCAGAGGTTAATTTTTAAGTATCTTGAACTCTCTACCGCTCAAGTTTGTATGCTGCAAGAGACTCATCTGAGCTACGAGGAAAGCTCTTTAATTTTCTCGAAGGTTCCCTGGGTGAAGTGCTTTAGTGCGTCAAAACAGACGTCCCAAAATAGGGGGGTGGCCATTTTGATTAAACATGGAACATCTTGTAATATAAAAAAACACAATCAAATTCCTCTGGTAGGTGGTTGACGGCTCAATTGGCATTTGGAAACATAGAAATACTCTGTGCCTCTTTTTACGGCCCAAATATAGACGACCCAACTTATATCCATAAATTACAAGCTGTGTTGATGTTGGAACCTCCACCATATGTGATCGGCGGAGATTTCAATGTTTTACTGGACCCACTCAAAGATAGATCTAATTTGAGTCACTATAAAGGGGCAGTAAAGGTACGTCGAGCACTAATCAACATGATACACGACTTGGATTTAGTTGATATATGGAGGGGGGTAAAAGGAGACCAGCAGGGTTTTAAATTTTTTAGTAAAAAGCATCACCACTCCTCAAGGATTGACTATATCTTTATTGATAGAGGGTCAATGATCAATCTAGTTGAGATAACAGTTCTCCCGAGTCACCTTTCAGACCATGCCCCTATTCAATTAGTTTATTTGAGTAAAGAGGCACAGCGGCAAAAGCCAAGGTGGACTCTAAATAGGGCTAAGTTACTAGACCCCGATGTGATCGTAGCTATTCAGGCCCCCACTACAGAATTCTTCTATCTAAACTCAGATTCCACAACTTCAGATATAGTCTGGGATGCATATAAGGCGTGGTTAAGGGGAAAACTACATGGAATTATATGCTATAAAAATAGGATTGAAGCTCAGGCACTGAAGGGGGTTGAGGGTAGGATAAGTGATTTGGAGAGAGAAAGAGACGGTGCCAGTAGTGGGGCTCCGGAGCAATTTACTCAGATTATGAGGAAGTTGGAGGAGACAAGGGCTGAGTATAGAGGAATCTTAGAAGCTAAATGTAGGGCACAGTGGACCACCAGAAGGATGCAGAACTATGAATATGGAGAGAAGGCTGGCGCCCTCTTGGCCTGGAAAGCTAGGACTGATCGTGCCAGGAATGATATAAAGGAACTTATCATTAACACCAATGGCGACACCTCAAATAAGGTTGAGGATATGCAGTCCTGTCTTCTCTCCATCTTCTCAGAGCTATATAGAGAGGATTTAGCTCCCCTGCCGAGCACGGTTCAGTCATTCCTTATGGATAAACAGCTCCCTGTTCTCTCAGAAGACAGTAAAAACAAGCTAGAGGCCCCCTTTACCTTGGAGGAGATAGAAGCACAGATTAAGAAATCAAAAAATAATAAGGCAGCAGGCTCAGACGCACTTCCTAGTGAAATATACAAGCTCCTTAATGTGGAGCTATTAGATATCCTGGGGGACACTTTCAACTCAATATACAGCTTAAATGGAAAGGTCCCTAACACATGGAAGGAAGCAATAATTGTATTGATCTTAAAACCAGGCAAGGATCCGATGAAGGCAGATTCTTATCGTCCAATCTCCCTGCTAAATGCTGATTATAAGATCTTCATGGGCATTTTGGCAGGGAGATTAGCAAAACTGATCCCGAAGTTAATACACACGGATCAGAAAGGGTTTGTCGCAGGGAGGCTCATACAGGAACAGACGCAGCTCTTAATAGGAAATATAGATCTGGCCATTCAGAAAGCAGAGCCCTTGGCCGTCGTCGCTTTGGACGCGGCCAAGGCCTTTGATAGAGTCTGCTGGGTGTTCCTCTGGGAGGTTTTGAGGGTTATGGGGTTTGGTCCAAATTTCATACATACCCTGCAGAATTGTTATCAGGGTGCCTCTGCTCGAATACTGTTAAACGGGCTCCTCACGGAGAGTTTTAACATCCAGAGAGGAACTAGGCAGGGGTGCCCGATCTCGCCCCTCCTATTCAACCTGTACGTGGAGCCCCTGGCGCAGATGTTGAGACTAGATGATACAATCCTTCCATTTAGTTCAGAACAATATAGCTCCAAGTTAGCTCTGTATGCCGACAACGTAATACTGTACACAAGCGATCCAGAGGTAGCAATCCCCAGGGTGGAGGAGTGTATGAGTGAGTTTGGGTCCTTATCCGGGTTTCTTGTCAATAAGACCAAGACAGAGGTGATGTGTTGGAATTTAGAGTGGTCAGGAAGAGTAAGTAAAGAACTGAGATACCTAGGGATTTGTGTAGTAAAGGAATTGGAGAAGATACCTGAGCTCAATTTAAACAGGGTGGCGAAGGAGATCGATAGTCTCTTCAGTAGATGGAGGAACCTCCCCTTGACTATTTACGGAAAAACCAACCTGGTAAAGATGGTCATTCTACCCAAGCTGACATACCTTTTCTCCTCTATACCCTTAACATTTCATAACAAAAGTTTAATGAAGATTCAGAGTAAAATCGGGAGCTTCATTTGGGGTAATAAGGGAGTCCGTCTGGCGTGGAAAAAATTAAGACGCAGGTTAAAAAAAGGCGGGTTAGCCCTACCTGATGTTAGGCTATATGCTGCAGCATTTCATTTTAAAAGCATACGGACGCTTCTGGTTAAGCCGGGTGAGTCAGCCTGGGGGAGGCTGCTGGGTGAAATGGTGCGAGTAGTAGGGGGTGGAGACGGTGAGGCTTTTCTGTACAAATTTGGCTCGCCCAGATTCTTCAAGCGGGTGCGCCTGAAGGTATTGAGGGCAGCTTTGGAGCTATGGTATAGACTTAGAAGGTGCTGGGGCATTGGGTACTATTCTGACAATGCTCCGGTTTGGGATGCGCCGGGAACGCCAGACTGCCTACGGGACAGTTTGGCATTGCCGATAAGAAGGGCAGGCATCACAGTATGGTCTGAACTGTTAGACTCCGGGGGGATACATCCATGGGAGTACCTGAGGGCAAAGATCGGGCCAGGGCTCTCAAGATTTAAATATATACAGCTAACATCTTGGTATGAGGCAGCAAAGGGGGAGATCAGAGGGAATAGAGAGATCGAAGCCTTGTGGAAATCCACTCTCCCAATAAATAAAGAAATCTCTGTTTGGTATAAAAATATGTTGGAGATGGAGGACCACGAGATGCCCCCCTCAGCGTTGGTATGGGTGGGAACCCCCCTCGGACAGTCAATAGAGTCATTGTACGAGCCATCCCTATTCACCCTATACAAATACATTAAGCCTGCTTGTTTAAAGAAAAATCATTTCTTTGTGATTAATAGACTCTATTATACCCCAGCGAAAATCGCGAAAATCGCAAAATTCGCCCCAGATCCAGATCCCAAATGCCCTAGATGTGGAACCCCTCTCGCAAATGACCTACACATTTTTTTTGAGTGTCCATCTCTTGAAAAATTTTGGAATGAGGTGGGGGATAACATTCGAGATATTTTTAACATCAACATTGTGATTAACATGACATTAGTGTTTTTCGGGGATGACGGCGGCCTTAGTCAAACCCTCCCCCAGAAGGCCAGAGGGCTATTACTTTACTTGATCCTGCTGGCCAGAAGGGAGATGTGCAGGAAGTGGAGGGACCCTCTACCGCCGCAAAGAGAGGATTGGCTCAAGGCTGCATTTTCTATGGCTCGCTTAGACTATGATGGTGTGGAGGACAAGACATTGAACATCTGGCACCCCTTTGTGAACTGGGGTAAGAATTTAAGTCTAACTTAATATAAATGGTCCAATGATTACACCAGGGTCCCTTACAAATATGGGGACCGGTCGGACGACCCAAGCGAGTGCGGTAAGCCGTGGGGGCCACAGATTACAAAGGCGGCTTCATAAGACCCGCAGAGGCTTGAAAGGTGAGATGAGGACAAAAAAAAACAAAAAAAAACTTATGTTTTGGTTGAGATCTCGCAAATCAGCACACAAACTCATCAAATTATCACTCTTCAGTGCTAAAATCACAGGTGCAAGCCATTCGTAACTTTCAATAGGCTCAGTCATGTTCAGTTTACAAAGCTTGTCTAATTCCCTTTGCAAATCATCATGGGATAAAGCCACTCCATGCACTTTGTGCGCCACAGGAATTGACCCTATTTTCAACACAATCTTGTGACGAAATCATTTCAGTTTACCCAGTTGTTCTGTGAACACCCCAGGAAATTTGCTCACCTATTGGGTCCCAGGCAAAACACACTCGCATGCATCCAACAATTTGAATTAGGAAACTGTGCAATCAGGGTGGTAGGGGTCCAAAATGATATCAAATTCACCATGATCACACCAGCCTAACACATTTTAACCCTCTTTAGCCACATATACTACCCCTTGAGCAGATTTTCCCTGAAACTCAAACATCCCATTAAACTTGCCTACACCCTCAATTAATTCTCTTTCCTCCATAAGCACACATCTTCAAAGTAGAAAGTTGTAGGTCCTGGGATTTAAAGTTTAAGAATACTTCAGGGTCAATTAAAGTAAAAGGGGACCCTGAGTTGGCCATTAAAGCCACACCCCCACCATTAATCCTAACATTGCAAAACTGAGGTTTCCTCATAAGAGGCTTTAGCTCTCCCACAACATTACTGTTGGGGCTTTCTGGCCCATACGTTCCATTTCCCATGACCACAGTCAAGATTAAGTCATCATCATTGGATAACACATTCTCCTCCACCTGTAACACTACAGATTTGCATGAACGGTGACACTGTTTCACAAAATTGCCCTTACGATTACATTTGCAACTGTCTAAGTCAAAGCAGGACAATTCTTAGCAGAAGCCATATGATTGTGACTGTGAATCTACAATATGCAGTAACCTTGGTCAAGTTGGTTTTCTTGCTCTCTGTGTGGATAATTTTTTCCCATCCATGCGCCCTTCTTTTGCCTGAAGGATATTCACCATTTTAGTAATTGCTGATTCATAGGCTGATGGTTCTCTAACGTATGCATCCAAATTTTCAGTGGCTCTAGCAGTAGTGATGGGTGTCTCCCAACGAGGATCTTCTGTAGATAGTAATCTTTCTTGAATCTCTTTATTACTTTTTTTCTCGATTAATTGATCACTGATGATTTAATCTTTGGTTTCACGGTAATTACATGTACACGTAACCACTAACTGTCGCAACGTGGAGACAAAATCATCAATTGTTTCCCCTTCTTGTTGCCATCTTTGGAAAAACTTGTGTCTTTATAATTCTACATTCTTAAAAAAAAACAAAAAAAAAAAAACAAGTACTGCTGAATATATACGGTCTACAAATGAATTGACAGAAAAGATACAAGAGCTTACGAAAAACATAGAAGCAGTGACAGTCCCAGTAACAATGGGGCCTGTAATCCCAGTGTTTGAAACCCAAAGAATAAAAGAGCCAAATCTGACAATCCCTTTACAACAGAGTTTGCAAAAAGTAAGAGAAAATATTTATCCAGATTTGTCAGAAATTAGACGAGTGAATAATATAAATCCACCTGACTTAACTTTCAATCAGAGTTTACCTTATAAGTATGCGACCGGAGCAGAATCTGACTCTGCTACATCTGAAAAGAGTATTGAGAAAATAGATTTAACACAGACTCCTGTAGGACCATCAGAACAAGAATTAAGTGACTGGATTAAAACTCTGAAGTTAAAAGAACATGAACCCAAAGTATTAGATGTAGCAAGATTAAAAATCGATATGGAAGAATTAATTATTGGAACAATTGGAACAGATAGATTAAAAACGTACCAAGATGACAAACTTATGTTCATGTGCAAAAGTATAACATGGAAAGCGAAATCTGTACATGATCAATTAGAAGGATTAGCAAATGAATTTCAAGTAGAATTCGCAAAGAATAAAACATTGCAGAAATCCTACCGAGTAGAATTTTCAGAAAAAGACATTGAGAATATGAATACTGCCAGAAGGTTAACCCAAATAAAAGAATTGATTGTGCTGTTACGGAGATGGGGAGATGTGAATAAGTGGAGAATAAAATGGGCAAAGAAGAGAGAAGAGCCTAGTGATAAATCTACATTAGCGTTTCCAGTCAGAGAAAAAGAAACAGTCGCAAATGAGTTCCCTATGAGAAAAATTCCTGGAGGAGGATATGTGCATGTTCCATGGAGTAGACAGGATACATTATCATTTACAAATGATTTCCCCAGATTGAGAGAAAAGCCAGTAGAATGGTATCGACAGGTAGACCGATTTGTGAAAGTTTCAAAAGTACTATGGGCTGATCTGGATGGATTATTTGATATAGTTGTACCAGCATATTTGTGGACCGAGTGTAAAATAACTGTAAATTGGCCAAAGAAGGAATATCATCGAGACAAAGTAACAGGTGCCCCATCACCTGAAGTGATGCGGAAGTACGAACAAGTGATAGTGTTCTTGAAGAATAAAATTCCGCCAAAAGAAACAGATTGGGTCAAAATAGATAGAACTACACAGGAACCGAAAGAATCTGTACATGTATTTCATGAAAGACTGTTATTAGTGTTTAAACAATACAGTGGATATGAAGAATTGAGCGAAAAGGACATGAGTCATTTTATATATCGGTTTGTGTATGGATTAAGGCCAGAAATTGGAGATATGATTAGACATAGTATGATAGGATAGCAATCGAGCACTGTAGAGGTCTTAAGAAAAGCCAAATATTGTAGTGAAGAAATTGATGCCAAACAAAAGAAATTAAAGGAAAAGGCTATGTGGGCACAAGTGAAGGTAGCAGAACACCAAGTGGCACAATTGGAAAATAAAAGTGCTGATGCAAATCAGGGAAAATTGAAAGGAAATTTCAACAAAACAAAATTAGTAGGGAATATAGAAGAGTTTAAGAAAAAGTTTCCTTGTCAGAACTGTGGCAGGATAGGGCATTGGAAGAAAGAGTGTAAGTATCCACCAAGGGTTAATCCAGAAAATACATCATTGAATCCACAGGTGCAGCATGAGGTCATTCAACAGCAACTGAAACAGCAGCAGATAGTTACTCAGCAAAGTCAGGTGCCACAACTGCCACTTCCACACAGTGTAAACCAACAGAGATACAGTGCAAAGACAGGATTCAGCGGAGGCGAGCAGGTAAACAGATCGCCCAGAGTGGATGTGAGTCCCCAGTATTGGTTACAAGAGGAAGGTGGGAGTGAGTCGGATGAAAGTTTCTGACGGTGCCTGAGAGAGGGAGGAGAGTGTGTACTTGGAGCCACTCTTGATTGAGGTAGATCAGTCTGGTCCATTTGTGAACAGAAAGATGAATGATGTAGAAATAACTTTCCTAGTGGACACTGGTGCTACCCGTTCTACTGTTGGATCAGTGGAAGTACAAAATCTTCCTCTCTCTGGAGCGAGCATCCAAGTTGTAGGTGTAGCTAATAGACAGATTAAAACCTCCTTAACACAACCAGTTGAAGTAGAAATTAGAAATTTCAAAGACATGCATCGATTTGTGGTGTGTGATAGTAGCCCCGTAAATCTGTTAGGACGAGACATTTTGTGTAAAATGAACTGTGCCATATACTGTTCACCAGATGGCATAGAACTGCAAACTCCAGATGAAGATAGCCTGTATAAAATGACCATGCTAATGATTGAGACAGAACAAAATAAGTTGTTTCCTGTATTTGATCGAGAGAAGATACCTGATGAATTGAAAAAGGTAGTGAAAGAGAAGGTGTGGGATTTCACAGGAGAAGATATTGGATTAATGAAAGATGTAGATCCTGTAAAAGTCTCTATAAAAAAAAGGTGTGAATTACCCGAACATTCCCCAATACAAAATGATAGCAGAAATAATTGAAGGAATAACTCCAGTGATAAACAAAATGATTGAGCAAGGCATACTGAGAGAAATAGAAAGTAGTCCTTGTAATTCACCGATAATGGGATTGAAAAAGCCAAATGGAACCTTTAGAATTGTACAGGGGGGAACATTTCTTCCTCTTTGTTAGTGGTGCCCGGTATTTGAGTCCGCCAGCTCCTGTCAGCATCTGATTTTCTCCTGCCTGCCCAGAACGCCTGCTGCACGCCTCCCGCCTCCACACTCGACTAACATCACCGAGTGGCCGCTGAGTGGAGGGGGGGGGCCTTGCTACAAGGAGACTACAATTACCAGCAGCCTTAGCGGCCGGAGCCGCACCTGGGGAGCATCGCGCCAAGCTGCGCATAAATTACCGGAGCACCTTCGGCGGAGCGGGGAACATTTCTTCATCTTTGTTAGTTGTGCCCAGTATTTGAGTCCGCCAGCTCCTGTCAGCATCTGATTCTCTCCTGCCTGCCCAGAATGCCTGCTGCACGCCTCCCGCCTGCCGCCGCCACACTCGACTAACATCACCGAGTGGCCGCTGAGTGGAGGGGGGGCCCTGCTACAAGGAGACTACAATTACCAGCAGCCTTAGCAGCCGGAGCCGCACCTGGGGAGCATCGCGCCAAGCTGCGCATAAATTACCGCAGCACCTTCGGCGGAGCGGGGAACATTTCTTCATCTTTGTTAGTTGTGCCCGGTATTTGAGTCCGCCAGCTCCTGTCAGCATCTGATTTTCTCCTGCCTGCCCAGAACGCCTGCTGCACGCCTCCCGCCTCCCGCCGCCACACTCGACTAACATCACCGAGTGGCCGCTGAGTGGAGGGGGGGGCCTGCTACAAGGAGACTACAATTACCAGCAGCCTCAGTGGCCGGAGCCGCACCTGGGGAGCATCGCGCCAAGCTGCGCATAAATTACCGCAGCGCCTCCCGCATCGCGGGATCGCGCGCGGGCAACGCCGGGCTAAGCCCGGGCAAAGGGCGGGCCCTCTTAGGCCCTCAGAGGCCTGAGGAGACTAGACTGGGCCCCCTCTCTTTTATTGCTCCAACTGTGGTAAAGTAGACTTGTTAATTGATGTAGCAAGCAGTGGTTGCTATCATTATCATTCTGTTATTTTGTATGTTAAGTTATAGCTTGTGTTGTGTGCTGTGCCTAAAAGCACACTGTTGGATTGGTGTCACCATTTAACGATGGCGTCGTCCCCTACAAAGGATAAGCATCCCTCAATAGGAGGAGTTAATCAGCGAACGCTAGATAATTTCCTTTTTAAAGCTAAAACTGGGATAGACAAGGAACTCGCTCTTTCTGAGCGACGGGCGGAGAGACGTCGTTCCATTGAATGCATCAAAAACAATACACCATTTATAGGTTCCCCAAAGCTAACGATTTCTCCCATTTTTAGTATTTCCCCTGTAATTGGGGATAGTGAGGCATCCCTAAATATTAGTATCCCACTACTTTTGCAAGAAAATACTCCCCCACTAGTCGTAGTCAATGACTTGACTGTAAATGATTCTTTCCTATTTTGTAGTCTGACCTCAGAGGCAGAGCCCTGCCCGAGCCTTTGCAGCCACAAGTGGATCCACCTAACACAGTAAAGGTAGCACCCAAATCCCATAGAGCCCAAGGCCCACCGCCTAAAAGAAGGAAAAAGAGGAGGGATTCTTTATATAAAAATAAGGCCACTGATAAAAACGGGGGGCCCTTTGACAAACCCTTCCCCAATGCTTTTATATCAATTCCGACGGCCATTCCAACACCCACCTTAATAGATGATCCCTCTAGCTCCAATCCACTGGGCAGTATGGAACTATTATTAAGGTCGTTCATTCAGCCATTGGTGGAGAGACTGAAGGGACTAACCAGCCAAATTGAGAGGCTAGAAAAGGACTTGGGGGAAATAAAAGTGGCTATTAAGGATTTTTCTAAATCCGAACCAGAGCAGCATCCCCCTGCATTGCCTTTAAACACCATTGCCCAGAATGGCATGAAAATCACGAACCCGCCCAAACCAAAACCCCGTAAAATATTACCTACTAACACCGCAGCGATGAATAGTAAAACGAACGCTAAGAAGACACAGGAAAGAGTAACATCAGATATATTAGGAAATCCCCGGCTAACTAATCCTGCCAGAAATGTTCCCAAATCAACTGACCAAGAAAAACCTGCCAAGACATTCCCAGTTAAGAGGCCCAGAGTAGAGCTACCCCCGGAAGAGGTGCCATTTGTTGTGGTCCTCACGGGGTGCCACCTCTAGCGGATGGATGTGGAGAAGATCAACGTGGGCTAAAAAATAAAGTCATATATTGGCTGAGGCAGAATTGCCCACTTCCACCACAAATAAATGGGGTAATACTTAATGTTAGACATCTACCCTGGTTGGGGAAAAGAATTAAGGACGTATCGGGTGACATTGTGATTATAAATTTCCAAGATGAAAGAGTTGTTAAACACATCGTAAATGGGTTTCCACTGCATGTAGGTAATGCCATTATTGTACGTGATTTAACCTACTTCTACCCAAGAGGAATAGCTGCCCCGGTACCCAAGCCTAGGCCTCTGGTCTATCTGCAGGACAATTATGCAGCTTCCCCACATTGTCATCAGAACCTGGGCATTGGGCACCTTACGCAGAGGCAGGAAGGCTATTTCAGACCCCTCTTTCACCACCAACAGAATGACTATGTAACCCCCTCACTCTTTCACCAGAACCCTAGATTTGGGTCCTCCATCCAGAGGCAGGATGACCATCTTAGACCTCTCATGCATCATGAAGGCGATTACCCTTGGCCCACTTTCAATCGCTTTGCAGCATTAGCGGGCATGGAGGGAGTCGATTGACTGTGCTCAGGTGATATAGCAGATAATGATGTGCTCGGACCACAAAAGGGTCCCTGCACACCCGCAAAGTCACCCACAACTTGTAATGCGTACGTTCCCCTCCCAAAGCACACTTGTTCCCAAAACTTAGTGACTGATTGTGTGACTACAGATAAGGGGCAACCAGTTAATGCACAAGCCCCAGGTTGGGGAGGCATGATGGGGAAAGGGACTAATGAGATAGTTAGTATTGTGTCTTGGAACATCGCGGGTTTGGCAGCCAAAATTAATAATAAGGAATGGCGCCAGTACATACTCAAATTCTCCATAATCTGTCTACAGGAAACTTGGGCAGTTGATAACTGCTCGCTACATTTACAAGGGTATAAATGCTTCTTTGTTCCAGCAAGGAAATCTAGATCAGGCAGGGCTATGGGCGGGCTATCAGTATATGTGGACCTGAATCTCCCTGGCACATGGTCAACCGTAGATTGTAATTCCCATGATATCCAAGAAGTGCGAGTCAAGGGTAAGGGACTTAACCTGACAATACTGAATGTGTATAACAAAGTGGTGGGTGGGGGATGCAATGCACTGATACGGGAACTGGAGCATAGACTATGCCAAAACTCTAATTGTGAAGTAAAAACTCATACCCAAAATAGTCTAGTGACGGGGGACTTCAACTGTCACCTTTGTCCAGCCCTTTTTCCAATTGACGTGACATGGTCGCGATGCCCAGAGGGTAATGGAGCACACTTTGAGCACACAGTAGAAGGTGACGCCTTAACAAAATTTTTGCTGAATCAGGACCTGGTTCACACCTTTGATATGGTGTATATACCTAAGGACAAGATCCTGCAACCCACCTTTAAGGGTAGAGGATGCTCATCATACATCGACTACATTATTGCCTCAAGGGCTTTTTTAAATAGAATCTCAAGGGCTGGCATTGAATGGAACCCGTTCAGTGATCATAACCCTTTGGTGTTAGATATGTTACACCAGTCCGCCCCATTTCGGGAAAAGCATGTAGCGGTATCTGAGAGGGTTACTGACCAGGGCAGACGCCTAAAGGTGGTCTAAGATTGATGGGGAAATATTTTACAAATCATTAATGGAGAAGGGGAAAACAGCCTTTGAGGCGTGCTTAGACGAGATAACTGAAGGGCGGCAGCTACTTCTAGCATTCGATCATATAGCACATTTGGTAGATGGGATGTTAAAAACTAGCGCCCCGGCTGAAGAGACTGGAGGCCAACCGCGATGGTTCGACCGAGATAGCTCCAAAGCCCTAAGGGAGCTGAAAGATAGTATTAAAACAAAGCCCAGGGATGTCACTCGGGTTGCGTCCTGTAGGAAAAAATACAAAAATGAGCTATGTAGGAGAAAAAAGGCATTACAAGCAGAATGTTGGGCGGACCTTAGAGAAGCGGGGGAAAAGAGGGACTTGACTACATTTTGGAGTATTATCAACAAACCCACTTTTCAGGACGCTATGGTCCCCAAATTAGGAACAAACATCATGCCTGACATGTGGATTACTCACTATAGGGGTCTATATAATCATGAAATAGATACACAGTATGAAAAAGGAAATGTAGACCAAGGTCACCCTGTAAACTTTTCCCTAAAGGAAATCAAGGTCGGGATTGAAGGGCTATCTAAAAATAAAGCTCCTGGCCCGGACGGTATCCCGCCTGATTTGTTCCTCAGTTCGGTGGAATTATAGGCCCCTATAATGACGAGAGTAATTAATACTGCAATCCGCTGTGGCTTACCGACCTCTTGGTCCACTGCTATAATTGTCCCTATTTTTAAAAAGGGTAACAGGGACGACCCACAATGTTATCGCCCCATTTCCCTGATTGATGTATCCGCCAAAATCTTCGGAAGGGGAATATTAAACCAGCTGTCTGAGTGGACAGAAGCTAACAACATCATCTCAGACGTACAGGATGGTTTCAGGAAGGGTCGCTCCACGAGTGACCAATGCTTGAACCTCTACATGATAGCAGCTAAATACACCATGGCCAGCGAAGAATCCCTTTACATGGGGTTCATGGATCTGGCAGCGGCTTTTGACCACGTCAATAGAGGCAAGCTTTGGAACATGATGACCTGCATGGGGATAGAGGTTGGCCTCATTAACATTCTAAGGGAATTGCACAGTAACACCTCAGCGCAAGTCAGGTATAATACTGAGGGTGGATGCACTGACCCATTTCAATGTAAAAGTGGAGTACGTCAAGGCTGCATTCTGGCGCCTTTTTTATTCTCCCTTTATATCAATAATCTTGAGCAGCACCTCCTACAGTTGGGATCCAACTGCCCCCGAGTAGGGTCGCGTCGCGTCCCTGTGTTATTGTACGCAGATGACGCGGTCCTCCTCGAACGTACTCCAAAGAGTCTACAGATTTTAATTGATGGTTTTGTTTCTTTTATGGGTTCACTGGACCTTACGGTCAATTTGGGTAAATCGTACGTTTTAACTGTTGGTAAAAAAAACCTCAACAAATGCACCTTTATGATTGGGGGTCATAAGATGGAGAAGGTTAAATCATTCTCATATCTGGGCTTATTATTTGATGGTTTATTAAAATGTAATGCCCTGATAGAGGATCGCTGTTGTAAAATGAATGCCACAAATGGGGCCATAGCTGGTTATGGTCGAAGGCTGGGGAGGTGGTGTCCCGAACAGGGGATGATCCTGTATAACTCAATGTGTTGCTCTAAAGTTATCTATGGGGCAGAGGTGTGGGGCTTTGCAAATACCTGTCAACTGCAGCGGGAGGAGAACAAACATCTTCGCTCCGTCCTGAAAGCCCCACACAGCTTGGCAGCCGCAATAGCACACAGGGAGTTAGGGATACCCTACCTTGAAGACGCGATAAAGGTTAGGCCAATCTTAGCCTGGCTTAAAATCTGGATTAATCCAGAGGCGGTCCCAAGCAGGGAAATATTGAAGGACTTCCTGGGCAGAGAAAAATGGTCGCGAATCCCGTGGCTCAGCTATGTAAAGTCTGTATTGGTAACCCTGGGCCTAGGGAATCTTTTTATTAGTCCGACAGCGATCACTCCCCAGCATAAGACAATTGCCAAAAAAGCGTTTTTGGAACATAAAACCACACAAAGAACAGAACGCGATATGGCTAAAACGACAGTGTGCTCATATAACCTTGTAAATCCCACAGAAGGAATGGAACCTTACCTATTCCTGTTACACAATGCACAAGAAAGGTTTTTAATGAACCGTTTTAGGCTCAATTTTTTACCATATTTATTAGGATCACCATTAGGGTATTCACTTACAATTGAGCAGAAGGGAACCTGCGGCTGCGACAATAGGTCTCCGCAGGATTCCCTTCATTTTGTATTGTTATGCCCATTTTATTCTGAACCTAGGCGTAGATTCTTGGTTGACATCCTGAAAAAAGTCTAACATAAAATGTGCCAAAGAGGCTTTGATTTTTCACAACAGGCGTCGGACCCCCTCACATTGTGCTGTATTATCAATTTTATCAAAGTAGCCGTCCGATTAAGAGCCACTAGAGGGGGGGGGGGGGAATTGTGAGACTTCCATGATTGTTTTTAATGAATTATAATGTTTTATTCAATTTACTGGGATTTTGTTATTGTACTAAAATTAGGATACATGCTAATCTGTTGGTTTGTTTGTTAAAAGAAATGAACTGAATGTAGTTTGATTTTTTTTACTTTTATGGTGATTTTTAATCATCGAATAAAGAACCCAAATGAAAAATGAATTGTACAGGATTTGAGAAAGGTTAATAAAATAGTTGTCCCATGTTGTCTGATTGTACCAAATCCAGCAGTGATTTTAGGGAAACAACCTTTACAACGCAACTTTTACAACGCACTACCATTACAACGAAACTTTTACAACGCAAAAACCATTACAACGCATGTTTTTACAACGTAGGTACCTTTACAACGCATACCATTACAACGTAAGTATTGGTAAGTATATAATTATATTTAAAATGTTATATGTTTGGGTTTTTTTAAGGGGTATTTTTAGGGTTCAGGGTCAGTTTTGGGTTTTTGGGTAAAGGGGTATTTTTAGGGTTCAGGGTCAGTTTTGGGTTTTTGGGTAAAGGGGTATTTTTAGGGTTCAGGGTCAGTTTGGGGTTTTTGGGTAAAGGGGTATTTTTAGGGTTCAGGGTCAGTTTGGGTTTTTTGGGTAAAGGGGTATTTTTAGGGTTCAGGGTCAGTTTTGGGTGTTTGGGTAAAGGGGTATTTTTAGGGTTCAGGGTCAGTTTTGGGTTTTTGGGTAAAGGGGTATTTTTAGGGTTCAGGGTCAGTTTTGGGTTTTTGGGTAAAGGGGTATTTTTAGGGTTCAGGGTCAGTTTGGGGTTTTTGGGTAAAGGGGTATTTTTAGGGTTCAGGGTCAGTTTGGGTTTTTTGGGTAAAGGGGTATTTTTAGGGTTCAGGGTCAGTTTTGGGTGTTTGGGTAAAGGGGTATTTTTAGGGTTCAGGGTCAGTTTTGGGTTTTTGGGTAAAGGGGTATTTTTAGGGTTCAGGGTCAGTTTTGGGTTTTTGGGTAAAGGTGTATTTTTAGTGTTCAGGGTCAGTTTTGGGTTTTTGGGTAAAGGGGTATTTTTAGGGTTCAGGGTCGGTTTTGGGGTACAGGGGTACAGGGTAAAAATAAAGTAAAATTAAATTTAAATTAAATTAATTAAATGAAATGAAATGAAATGAAATTAAATTATATTAATTTCAATTAATTTACATTTAAAAAATTAAAATATACTTACCAATACTTTTTGTAAAGGTACCTGCGTTGTAAAAACGTGCGTTGTAAATACATGCGTTGTAATGGTTTTTGCGTTGTAAAAATTTCGTTGTAAAGGTATGCGTTGTAAAAGTATGCGTTGTAACGTCATACATCCCTGATTTTATATCAAATTCCCCCAGTTTGCAGAATGGTACACTGTGATCGATCTGTGTAATGTGTTCTTTAGAGTTCCATTGCACCCAGAAAGCCAGCCAATATTTGCGTTCCGGTTCGGAGATCGTATTTTGGCATGGTGCCGAATATCTCAAGGGTATACTGAAAGTCCATCTATTTTTAATCAGTTGCTAAAGAAATCATTGGAAAGTTTGAGCATGCCTGAAGAGTCTCTATTGATTCAATATATTGATGATCTCCTAGTGGCATCGCAGACAAAAGATGCATGTATAACAGATACCATTGCATTGTTGAATCATTTGGCAGAAGAGGGACATAAAGTGTCTCCATCTAAATTACAATTTTGTCAGAAAGAAGTGCAATACTTAGGTCATAAGATTGCTAAAGTAATCAGACAAGTCACCGCAGAAAGAATCAAAATGGTACAAGGAATGCAGCCACCAAAAACTCAAAGACAAGTAAGGATGTTTCTGGGAATGGTAGGTTACTGTAGACAATGGATTCGTGGATTCTCACTGATAGCAAACCCATTACAGAGATTAACAAGAACAGATATCAGAGACCCAATAGTACTGACTAAAACTGAGATGGAAGCATTTGAACTGCTGAAAACGAGCTAGAGTAAAGCACCAGCTTTAGGGATGCCGGACTATGAAAAAGAGTTCGAACTGTACTGCAGTGAGCGAGAAGGATGTGCATTGTCAGTACTGATTCAGAGACATGGAAAACTGAGAAAGCCAATTGCATATTTCTCAGCTGTTTTAGACCCAGTTGCAAAAGCGTCAGTATAGAACAAAGTGAAGGAATAGTGATGGGATTTCCTGTGAGGGTGTATGTACCTCATTTTGTGGAGATTCTCCTTACTAGGACAAAAACACAGTACCTGACCAACAATAGGATGACAAAATATGAGAAGATAATTCTGGGAGCGGAAAATGTGACAATCTCTAGATGTGTAAATGTAAACCCTTCTACACTATTACCTGATACCATGGAAACTGAAGTGAGAAATGAGGTTGATCATAAATGCCTGGATGTTCTTGAATACTGTCCCAAACCAAGACCAGACATCAGAGATGAGCCATTGCCTCAATCCGACTATGTGATGTTTGTTGATGGTTCGTGTCTGAGAACAAACTGTTTGTACAGTAGCAGATGTACTGGAAGCATCTTGTCTAAAAGGAATTCGTTCTGCTCAAATAGCAGAGTTGATTGCTTTGATTCGAGCATGTGAACTGGGAAAGAAAATCAAGGTTACCATAGTGACCGATAGTCAGTATGGTTTCGGAGTTGTCCATGATTACGGACAACTGTAGCCCCAAAGAGGTTATTTGACTTCTGCAGGATCACCAATACGGAATGCAGAATTTGTGAGAATGTTGATAGATGCAATTCAGTTGCCTGAGAAAATTACTGTGGTGAAGTGTGCGGCTCACAAAAAGGGGGATGATTACATCACCCGAGGTAACAGGTATGTAGACTCAATTGCGAAATATTGTGCTAACAATTTGGCCTCCATTAATCGGGACAGGGAAAAGGAGCATGTTTCAAGACCTTTAATGCTAACAACTGTAGCTGAAACTTGTCAGGAAGTGAGGCAAATGCAGGAGGAAGCTGATGAGGAAGAGAAAAATGTCTGGTTAAAAGCAGGATGCAGACAAAGAGAGGAAGATGAAATTTGGGTTTACAAAGATGAAAGGCCAGCAATGCCCGATAGCATGATCTCAAATATGGCCCGAATGTACCATGGTCAAGCTCATGTTGGAAGAGATGCCATGCTTCGCCTATTCAGACAAACGTGGTAAATCCCAAGTTTAGGATGATTGCTGAAAGCTTATGCCAAAGATGTTTAGTGTGTCAGCAGTTTAATCCAAACAGAAAAACAATTGTGAGCCTGGGAACCATAGGACGGGAGGGAGGTACATTTACACGAATGCAGTTGGATTTCATTGAGCTTCCACCTTGTAACCGACTCAGATATGTTCTAGTGATCATCTGTTTGTTCTCTCGATGGGTAGAGGCTTTCCCCACAAGGAGAAATGATGGGCTAACTGTTACTTTTACGTGAAATAATCCTTAGGTTCGGTTATCCAGTGACGATCTAAACTGATCGTGGCACGCATTTCCAAAATGAACTTATGCAGATGGTATGTGAAGCACTGGACATTCGCCAGAAACTGCATTGTGCTTACAAACCTGAGGCTTCAGGAGTAGTTGAACAAGTAAATGGAACCATTAAAAACAAGATTGCAAAAATGTGTTTGGCAACAGGACTAAAGTGGCCAGATGCTTTACCACTTGTTTTGCTGACCTTAAGAAGCATACCTGACAGAAAAACTGGACTGAGTCTACATGAGATTTTAATGGGCAGGGTAATGAGACAAGCATTTGTACCAGTTGATAAGCTGTTAACTATTAATTATGATATCATACTGGATTACTGCAGAAACCTGTCTGATCTGGTGTCTTCTGTGTTCCATCAAGTGGGAACTGAATCAAACACAAAAGAGAAAAGTCCAGCTCATGATCTAGTTCCTGGAGACTGGGTTTGAATAAAAGTTCAGCGCAGAAGAAATTGTTTGGTGCCTCGTTGGCAGAGACCAAGACAAGTCATATTGGTCAGCACTACTGCAGTTAAATGTGCCAGAGTAAAAAGATGGGTACATGCAAGCCATACCATTTGTGTGCCTGAACCAGAGAATCCAAACGAGGAAGGTGAAAGCACAACTGATTCTGACTCTGAAGGTGAACCAGAGAGAAGTCCAGATACTGAAGCTCGACAAGAACGTCGACATCTGGAAGTATCAGATGCAAGTTCTGCGTCTGAAGGAGAAGGAGAAATTGTTGAAATACCGAATTCTGAAGATCAATCTGAAGATCGAGATTTTGTAGAGACTCACACCAGTAAGGACACAGAGCAATGTGGAGATAAAACTGGTGATCAAGAAAATCCTGAAGAACAGTCTGAAAGCTCTGAAAGCAGGAACGAAGATCCTGACACTGGAAATGAGGAAATAACTCACGATAAGGATGAGATTCCAAGTACCAGCTATGGAGATGTTCCTAACAGTGTGAAAGAACTGTCAAAGGAGAAAACCGATTCTGAAAAATAAAAAGACATTATAAAGTTTGTCATAAATAAAACTGTCGAAGAGACTGAAAGTGAAACTGACGACAGTGCATATGAAACTCCATTGAGGAAGAGTTCAAGAAAAAGGCCTTGGAGAGTGGAACATAACACCACGGAGCCTAAGACAAAAAGAGTTTGTAAAGGAGATAATTGGCCTAAAGGAAATGATGGATTGAGATTTAAACTGGTGAACAAAGAAAGAAAACCAGAAGATCAAGTAAATGAAATAACGATTCAAAAGGAGTCGTTGGGAAAAAGAATAGAAGTTGTCCAAAGGCCAAAAAGAGTGAGAAGACCAAATCAGAAGTACAAATCACCTGAATGGACATATATAGTATTACCTCCAATTGAAGAAGTAAACAGCAGTCAAGAGAATTTGAACTGCCCAAAGACAAATGGGAAAAGTGAGTAAAGAACTGAATCTCAGAGAAAAGTGGTAATTGATCAAAGAGATAAGGTAAAGGTAAAACCTGAGACCCTGATAAAAGAGAGGGCACTGTAAGTGAAAAATAAAAGCTTGTAAGTGACACAAGGTCGAAGAAAATCGGTTAGAAAAATCACTGTGTAAAAAAAAAAAAATCTCTAGTAATGACCATAAAACTAAATGTTCTATTTTTAGAAAATGGTGTAGATCATGTTTGATATGTACAGGATTACTAATACTTATATGGATAATTGTAGCCATTGTCATTCCTTTTCAGGATAATTTAGTGAAGTTGAAACATAATGTGAGTTCAAGTGGACATAACGTAGAGTCAAAGTCTAACAAGCAGCATGTATATAAACCAGAAATACATTAGGATATTTTCATTAGTGATTTCACTAAGAACACATTTTCAAGATTGTTATCTGAGTATGTTAGGACAATGGATGCTTGTGATTGCTACGTTTGTGTGAAATTACCTGCATCTGTTTCAGAAGGGGTGACATATCACCACCTTCCACTTACATATGGAGTCAGGTGTAGTGTGATTGCAAGCCTGTTTTACCAAACAGGAAAATTAGAATACCATTATTCAAATTCAGATTATATTTTTGCTAAGCTGAAAATTGTTAATGCACTGAATAAAATAAAGCCCACCACAGTAATAGGGGAATTATTTTTGGAAATAGATGAGTTGAGTCACGAGTACGCCTTTAAAAATAATTTGACATGTAAAATGAGAGCTGAAGAGAAGGCATTTTTAGATATGTTTAAAGACAGGAGAATTGCTTATAAACGTAAAGAAAAAGTAATGCATGAGAAATCAAAATATTGGACATTTGAAGATGAAAATCTTGATGAAAGAAATGTGAATGTAGCCATTAATATAGACACTCTATTGTTAGGGAAATTCTTTATTAGGAGAGACAACACTGTGTATGACAATTATTCTAGGGGGTTGGGGATTTAAAGGGGGAAAAGATCCAGTTTTCCCTGGTATATACTTTATCTGTGGGAACAAAGCTTATTATAGATTACCGGAACACTGGTACGGGACCGGCTACGTGGGTTTGGTCTTTCCTATAATCTTTCATGTAGATAGAGGTACTAATGGCATACATGAGATAGGTAAACCTTTAAGTCGTAGAAAAAGAGAGAGTGTTATAGAAATAATAGGCAATGTTTTTAGAGCACTGATACCAGCAGTGGGAATATCTTTTAATGCAAATCAAATTCGAAGATTGTCAACGATAGTAGATCGTTTGTCAACAGACACAGCCAGTGGATTTTTAATGGTAAACACCGAAATGATTGCTATGAGAACTCTGGTAATGCAAAATCGTCTTGCTCTTGATATAATATTGGCAAAAGAAGGAGGAGTTTGTGGAATTTTAAAGGTACAGCACTGTTGTACCTATATTCCAGACAAAAGTCAAAATATTGAAAAGTATATTACAAACATTACAGAGTTGCATAGAGAAATTGAACCACTGGAGGTTGAGTATGTTCTTGAACGACTTGGTAAAAGTCTTTCAGCAGTTAAACATTGGTTTCAAGAAATAGGTAGTTCAATTATAGGTAAAATATTAATTACAGTAATAGTATTAGCAATTTCGATTATAAGATTATGTTGTATATATAGAAAAAGAAGGAATGCAAGAAAGTCAATAAAGAAAGTAATTCAAGAAAAACGAGAAAGAGAAAACTGTGATATAGAAATGAAGGAATTTCAAGAAAGAGTCTTTGGGGAAAACAGAGAAGAAGATACTGGAGTTTAAACTATACTAATCTGAAGAACTTGAAACATGTTTACATTAAATTTGCAACATTTTGGGAGATATTTGGTGATAAAATCACAAAAGGAGGGAGTTGATGGAGCAAGGTGGAGAAACAAAATGTTGTATACCCCTTGTGAAATCACACTTCCATAACCATAACTTGAACTAATTGAGTGATGTGTGAAATTAACCAACCTAGAATAAGAAATGCACCTACACAAGTACACGTGGGAAACTAATTTTGCTTATGTACGTTGCAATCATAATTAACTAATTATGTGATTCTGTCATGTCCTGAACTAATGAGCAGCTATTAAATAATCGAAAACTGCATAAATGTGCTTTTTGTACATGTATTTGTGGCAGAAACCGAAGGATAAGTGAGTATAAATTGCGTAAATGTCGCTTATTTGCTAGGTAATAACTAACAGGGAAACCTTAGTATGGGGGAGGTAAACAGAAGGGCTATAGTACCATATTTAACATTTATTTGTGTTTGTTTCTATGATAGTTCCCATTCTGGCTCGTGAGGCCTACTGAAAAATGGAGTCTATCGATTACTGTGACAGCGAGAGATAAAGCGCATGTGCGGTTGAAAGACGAGAATGAATGCAAGCTGCTTGTGCATGAACGAAAACAAGTACAAGGCCAACATGCCCTGGAAGTCCAGATGACTGCCAAAAGAATGGACGTATTAAATGAGTTACTGAACGTGGGATAAGACCACGGAGTTGCTAGTTGAGGCTGTAACTAGGCCAAAGACTTTCTTAAACAAAGGACCCTTTAAAATTTAGCTGACATAACGGAAATTGAATGCTGAAATGATGAGGTGAAGCTCATCCGCCCCCAAATTTTCCAATCAGAACTCGAGTTTATGCTGAAAGTTACTTTTGTAGATAGATAAAGTTAGTGAAAAGGTATAAAAAGTGCTGATTTTACTTAAGAAAAAACTCCTCTTCAATTTCCTCCAGAGATGCTGTCGGAATGCTGATTTTCCAGAGATGTAAGACTTAGAATAATTTTCTATTTTTCTTTGAATGAGAACTGAGCTTTAGATGAGGATATTAGTGAGGGAAGTTAGGAGAAAATGAATTTTGGGAACTATCGGTCTTTTGCTAATACTTGTAACTCTGAAATCTAAATAAAAATTTCTATTTCTGAATTTTCTAAAATAAATGAATATAACTGTTTGAGATAAAACTCTTATTCCTTTAATGATGTTTTGAATTAAGAAATAAATAAAGTAAATAAACTTTCAGACATGCTAAATTTTGCTTTTAATAAAAATTAGATAAATGGAGAATTAAGCTGGTCTTGAATTTTCCTACGCCTAATTTTTTACAAGCAGATTCGTGGACCATAATGGTGGCGTGTGTAAATAAATGTTTTGTTAATAAAAACCATGGTAAATTCATTTAAACTGCAGGTGTAAATAGTATAAATATCCAGTTTTAGTTTAGACACTCCACTATGATACAGCAGCTCTCCTTTGGATCTCACCGATCCATGAAGTAGGATGGAAGTGTTTTGTGAGTGACTCGCAGTGTTATGGGCTCCACTGACGAGTAGATGTATGATTTTTTGTACTTCAGGGAAAGGTGACATGGTTTTAGAAATTATTTCCGGAGTGGCACTGCATCACAGGCCTTGACAATCCTGGTGGCAGAGTGTTTGGTTTTGTGTGAGAGGGTGCCCTAGCATTAGCTGAGCCCTTCTGCATATACTCTTAAGTGCATTATACTCCTCGCGGTTAATGCTAACTTTGGTTTGGATTTATCAAAACAAGTCGTGTAAGGTGTCATACACTTTGGAATACTACCACCCCCCCTCTCCCCCACCAGTTCTGGCCGCTTGGGTAGCATTCCACCCTTCTAGAGGGACAAGACATGTAGTTACTGTTAAACCCGGTTAAAGTTAAACAGAGCCCCAGCATCACAAAATGGATGCTGCTGCCACAGACACGAGTTTGCCCTCCTGCTGCTGGACGAAACTCCGGGACCTTAGAGTTAGTCCAACCCCTAAACTTGCTATAATTGTAGAACCACAGTCCCTAGGACTTTAGATTACCCTGGACGAAACTCTGCAACATATATCTTGGACCTTCGACATTCCATATCGACTGGAAGACAGAAGAAATCTCCCTTCTGGTCAAGGAGTGACCACCCTGTTCAAACAGGCACCAACTGCATCTTTGCCGGTCTGCATTTTCAAGGCTCCTGCCAGATCCCGCAGAATCTGCGACTCAGGACACGGACTTCCAGACATCTCTGACACTGACCTGCGCTCCCAGCAAAGCGGAGACCTGTGGGGGACACGAGAGACGTGGGAGCAGAACTCCTGGACATCCTGCATTTTGCAAGCTGCACCTACTTCCCGAGGTATCCCAAAGTTGTGCATTGGGGTGCTTGATGCCCCAGCCCGAGCACCTTTTGCACCGAAGCTTAGAGGCCCACACTCCACGAGTGTCCCGTGGGCCCGCTTTGTGTATTTCCGCTCGACGCGTCTTTGCAGTTCCTAGTCCGTTGGCTAGTGAGCTCCCACGAAGACCAATCCTTGATTTACTTTGCTTTCCTGGTTGCTCCAGGCTTGCTCCAACTCCTCTCCAGTTCCTCAGACCTTGCTGGTCTGCACCTAAGCCAATCTCGACATCTTGCATGGATTGCCTTTGCCAAGGCTTGTTGAGTCCAATCCGGATACCGACACCGCAGTGAACTAGATCCTTCGTGGGACAGCTCGAATCCAGCTCCTGGTCTTCGTCGACGCCTCCTGGACCTCGTGGCTGAAGAGACAAGCTTCACCTTCTCACATGAAAACACCTGACATCGGCTGGCATCTTCCTATCGCCATCCTGGTCACTGGCTAGTGACCCACACTCTGTCCCTTCTGCTTTCAGGTTCTTCACATCTCCGATCCACCCTTGGATCCACCTGGACACTTTTCCTCTGGTCGCCTGCAGCACTTCTTCGCAGCTCTCCATTGGATTCGACGACAAAACCCGACACCAAAAGACACCTATGCACCCGGCTTCCCTGGGTGAGGTAACACGAGTACTATGGTGCTCCCGTGAGTCTTGACTCTCGAAGTGGCCTAGTCTAAAAGGGTTCCATCGTAGTTCACCTAGAAGTACCCTTAACTTTTAAAATTGTTTGCTCTCCATAGAAAGTCAATGGAAACCCGGGGCTATGTTTAGACACTGAACGCATCTCCGTGGGCCTCCTACATCCTAACCTTTGGTGGTTCTAGGCAGCCCCGACGATTCCACAGGTCCTAGGCCTGCTTTCTAACTCTCACGTGGCTCTTATACCACTATTTTAGTATATGGTTTGTGAGGCCCCTAGGGCATAACGTATACTGTGCAACTTATTGTATGCTAATTAAGTTCCTTGTATTGTACTTTTACCTCTGACCTCATAAAGAGTCCAGAGGGGTTGTGTTTAGAATAAATACATATATATTTGATATATGCCTTGTGTGGTGTGCTTTCATTTGATCATTCAAGAGATTATATTTGGTAAAACAACTTGCTTAACTCGTCTCCAAGACTTAGCCTGAAGGCTGCTCTCTACAGCTACCACTAGGATAGCTTTCTATAAGGTTGACTTTATAACCTACCATCAATAAGGGTCGTTTGGACTGGTGCAAGGTGCCCACTAGAATAGTGGACATCATATACCAGGCCAACTTCTCACAACATGTGTGGTGCATGCGTCTACAAAATTATGCAGGCGGCCTTATCAAAGGCTTTTGTATTTTTTACTTTAGCCACACTGCATTGGGTCACGGATGCTATGCAGCGTTGCTGAAAGCCATTGGCATATATAATTTGTCACAAAGGCTAGACCGATTGGCCTTGCCAATGCTCGTTAGAACATGTGAGCAAGAAGTGTAACCCTTTGTTGTGCCCGTCAAAGCTGACAGCACTACTAAAACATACTAAGGACCTCATTACCTAGTGGCCTGTTAAAATCCCTGCTATTGCACCACCCCGGAATTACTGTTACCCAGTTCCTGGTAATTCTAGGGGTGGCAATGATGGAGCAAGGATTCGAAGAAAAGAAACTTTCTCGATCAAACTCTATTTAACAAGTAGTAACAAATAGAAAAATTAATGAGAATTAATATACACACGACATTCACATACGGGGAAAAGGCTTACTGCTTACTTACATAACAAAGAATAATGTGCCACGTAACTGAAATACCGCTTGAAACCGAAAATGGCCTTGCGCGTGTGCTAACCCGTCCTGCGTAAATAACCACGTGATTAACCCGTGTGAGAGGAAAGGTCTCACACATGCGCAAGGAGTTGCTAACTGTAGGTCTCTAAGTACCGCATGCCTGGCATATGCTTGCCTGGATTTAAAAGAGCTGCCGCTGGTAATGCTTTTGCTTAGCGAAGAAGGAAATAGCATTGGATAGAGTAGATGGGGGAGGTAAACAGTGATAAAAACATATTTGAGAAATTAACATCTGTTTATTATTCTTTATGATTCTTTTTTCAATAGTGAACATTTTGGGCCTGATGTGCTAAGCCAAAAGAAAAGATGGCGGATGAAACGTAATGCATGTTGAGTCTGCGCACTAAAATCTGGGAATGACCTGCTGACTGGAACATTGACCTGCTGCCAAAGACGGATGCTTGGGAAAGTTCCTCAACTGAAGAAATTACATAAAAATTGTATCTATCTGCTTCGTGAACGCATGTGAAGGGAAGTGTTCTGGAAAATGTAATAAATTAAGTGGGAAGGGTTTAATAAACAAAGAATTCGTTGAGTATTTTGGGATGACCGCATGAGGTGATGACAACTCCCCTGCCCCGGCCCAATCACAGTTCATGATTCACAAATATTTGCAACCTTGAGGGTGGGACATGTAACATTAAAGGGTATAACTTGAGTGATTTAAGATTAGGATAGAGAGAACTGCTATGAAGAAACGTTGATGCTGAGCGAGGAGTGAGCGAGAATTGTTGTTGGGAAGAATAGGTTGAGAAGATCCAATACTTAAGACAGCCTGATTAGATTGAAGACCTGCAGAAGAATATTGAGGAGGGAGAGAGTTTAAGAGAGGGATGCGCTCCGGTGCGTCAGGTTCTAGAGAAGTGTAGTAAGTATAATCCTATCCTGCACCTGTCCGATAGTCTTTGTCTCCTGACTCTTAATTAGGTGACCTCCACCAATCCTTTTGGCCAGGGGTTGAGTGTCCTGTTACACCTTGGTAATTCAATTCAAATAATCTTTATTTCGATCATGAGAGATCATAAAAGATGTACAAATAAATGCCACCATTAAAATCATTATGAAATAAGCTATGTGTTTTAAAATACCCAAATCACGATTACAAACTAATTAAAATGAATAAATTTTGGTTTAAAAGCCAGGAGTTCATACAGCGTCAGAGTTCCTTATAATTCTTGCTCGTGATCTCCACATTGCTGTCAGAAATTTCGCCATTACGAACACAGTTGGAGCTGTTAAGTCTGTTTTGAGCACTCTGTAGGCTGGGGCATAAGTTCGAAAGCCCAGGTTCCTTAAATAGGGGACCAGCCAATAGCTCCTGATTCTGCTATAAGCTCTGCAAAAGAGGACCACGTGAAGGTCACCTTCCAGTTTGTAATTACATGCTGGGCAGTTCTCCGAGTCCAGGTTGCCGTCCCAAGATTTGGTAAGGGACCTCAGGGGAAGAGAACCGTACCTCCATTGCATAAAGATCTTCCTTGCAAACACTGGCGTCATACCGTCTAAGACGTACTCAAGGCTGTAGAAGTCTTTTGCCTTGATAAATGTATCGGTTAAGGATCCTTCCCGTATAGAACTCAGAGATTTCTGGAGCATGAAGCTGTAAAATAATTTGGAAAGTTCTTTTCTCGGGAGCCTTGCAGACATTACTTCCGGATTGGACCATAACTCTGGAACTCCGAGGGTCGTACACATGTCCCTGATGTACTTTAGCCATGGGATTTTAGCCACGTGGATTAGTCTGAGGAGGTCTTGCAATTCACTTCTATAGTGTACCAGATCCTGGCTGCTCCACAAGCGCCTCCAGTAAGTCAAGGGTTTAAGGCCCAGTTCCTCCGTAATTGGTCGTAGTGCCAAGTCCATTCTGAGTGGGAGAAGAGGAGTGCTCGGTGGGAGAGCAGCCAATTGTCTAATAAAGTTGTTTTCTGCAACTTGTATGGTCTGTAGCGGTGTGTGTCCCCATAACTCTGCCCCATAAGTGATGCCCCCCGGGCTTGGGCTTTATAGATGTGTATGGCAGGTGCCAGTGGGCGAAGAGGTGATTTTTGGGCGATTCTTGTAATGGCACCAGCCCTCTGAATTAATTTTGTGGTTGCTTTTGTTTTGTGTGGCAACCAGGTCAGGTTCTGGTTGAGGGTTATGCCGAGATATTCAATTTCATAGACTCTTTCTAGGATTGTAGATCCCAGGCGGGGATTTGGGCAGCTTTTGGGTTTATGATTAAGAATCATGAATTTAGTCTTGGAGGGGTTTATTTCTAATCCCTTTTCGTTGCAGAACCCCAAGAACCCCCTCAGGATTCTCTGTAGCCCCATTGGTGTTTTTGACAGCAGCAGGGTGTCGTCCGCGAACATAATCGCTGGCACCCTGCTACTGTTCAATTGTGGCGCGTCAATATTGGGGATCCTGCTCAAATGCTCTATCACCCCGTTCGTGAATAGGCAGAACAGGGTCGGCGCCAACACGCAGCCCTGCCTTACCCCTCTTCGGACAGGGAACCTATCTGTCAGCCTACCGCCCTTTCCATATCTTACACGGGCGTAATTGTCTGTGTGTAGCCTGATTAGGATCTGTAGGATATCTCCAGGGACACCCAGATCAGCCAACACCGCCCACAATTTAGCCCGAGGGACCAAATCGAAGGCGGCGCGGAGGTCCACGAAGACCGCATACAGTGACCCTCCTTCTAGATGTACCGTCTTCCAATACAAAATGTTCAATCTAAGTATTTGGTCGACTGTTGAGACTCCTTTTCTAAATCCCGCCTGGAGGGGGCTTAGAATTTCGGTCTCCTCCATCCAGCTTTGCAGCCTATCAAGAATTAATCTGCCGAACAGCTTCTGGGACACATCAATGAGGCTGATTGGGCGATAGTTGGCGGGGAGCAGGGGCGACCCCTTTTTAAATATCGGGACCACCTCCGCTCCCAGCCAAGTATCCGGTATTTTCATTCCCCCCAGCACTGCATTGAATAAGACCATGAAGTAGGGTGCCCAAATCCCAGGTTCCTGCCTGAAGAGGTCGCCTGGCACCCCATCCAAGCCCGGCGCCTTTCCAGAGGAGAGCCCTGCTATCGCCGCCCTAATGTCTTTTATGGTGAAGGGGTCAGAGGTGTATGTGTCAAGAGTAGTAGGTAATATTGGTTCTAACTCCTCATTCTCGGGGGAATATAGCTGCTGGAAGTGTTCTTGCCAGACATTTGCTGCAATGTTGGGCTCAATTGCCGTGGGAAGATGCCCACTTCCATGGTTGATTATTCTCCAGAATCTACAGGAGTCTCTTTTAGCTAGGGACTCCGATAGATTCTCCCAGTGCTGTGCATCCCACTCTATTTTAGCATTAGCTATAAGTGTTTTGTGAGCCCTCCTTTTAGAGCGGATCTCTTCCCTTGGGCCTCCTTCTTTTATGATGGATAGGAGGTCTCGTTTAGCCAGTCGACAGGTACTGTTGAACCAAGTGTTTTTGGTCGGTCCCTGGGTTCTAGGTCGTCTGGTACTAAAGAGATCAGCTTCAAGCTTCCTGATTAGGTGTTCGTGTACCTGTGCTAAATCCTTACTAGTATCTTTTAGGGAGTCTAGGTTCCATAGGTCAAAAGCCTCCTCGAGGATAGGGATAATTCCAGCGTAGAGGGATGCTAGCCTCTCTTCGCTAGAGGCAAGCTTTTCCCATCTTATCCTCCTCCTGTTGTTGTCCAGGAGGTGTCCCTCTCTCACTTCCTGCTCGCTTGACACATGCACCTCCGAGCAGGGGATGGCGTACTCTAATTCTAAAGCGTTGTGGTCGCTATCCTGCCTAGGTGTTATTTTGAAATCCACTACCCTTTTCCATACATGCATCTGTACCAGGAAGTAATCTAATCTGGATTCCCTCCCTACTTTGTTAAATGTACAATTGCTCGGGATATCTGACCTAGTGCGGCCGTTACAAGCTCTCAAACCGTAGGTGAGATTTAGTGTATTTATTTGAACGGCCAGTGGTGTCCATGCTCTAGGAGGGGGTGCTTCTGTCGAAGGAACCTGCCAACTTGAATCCTCCTCTAGGGAGGGTCCATCAAGTAGTCCAGGTAGTGGTTCGAAATGTGAATTAAAGTCCCCCCCTATAAGGTATGATATATCCCCTGGGATGGTTTCTAGGAGGCGAGACAATACCTCTATGGTTTTAGAGGTGGTAGCTATTGGAACTGGCCTGGAGTAGATATTTATAACTAGTAATTTAAAGGGACCCGGCCATTCAAGTAGGACGGTCAATATATCTTCCGACTCTACTATATATCGTGAAGCTAAGCAGCCTAAGTCGGAGGCCACCCAGGTTGCCAAGCCTCCAGATGGTCGGCCTCTCCCACCCCAGGTAGCAGGAATTGAGAATGTTTGGAAACCCCTAGAGGAGGTCTCGTCCCTAGCCCAAGTCTCTTGAAAGAGACAAGACGCTTTTTGGATGTATTAGCTCGGCCCATGAGTCCGAGTCTATTTTGTTGGCCAGGCCTGCCACATTCCAGGAAAGCAAATTTAAAGTTTGTGGGACAGTCTGCGTACGAGATTCATTGACCGTTTGACTTATGTGGGCTATTCGAGATACCATATCTTTATGCCCTTCAGCCATGGATGGGTCCTCCAGGATAATTCCCCTTTCTTTTCTCTGTTGGGGTGGGTCTAAATTCCTAGTAGTAGATGTCTCCTCCCTAGAGTTAGAGGTATCAAGGTTGCCTTCATCAAACCCTAGTGTTTGTCGGTATACACCTTCTTCAAAGGCCAGATGTCAGTCCACCATTTCAAGGCAGTCATATCGGTTAGACAGTGGTAGAAGTGGTGGCTGGTAGAATCTTGGAGGCCAAGGCTCTTCTCTATCAAATCCACCCATTCCCATTCCTCTTCTCTTTACAGTCTCCCACCCCTGGAAGTATATAGTCGGATGATCAGGGGGTCTTCGCATTTGGTTGAAGGGGGGTCTCCTCCTTCCCGGATTGCCCTCCCAATTTCCCTGTGAGTTCTGATGGTATCCTCTTCTCTGGTCATTGGTTGCATGTTCATTTGCTGGGTAAAAGAACGAAAGAGGAACTGGGTGAATAGTATTCCCCTCGTCCTCCAAAAAGGAACTACAAATAAATGAGACTGTTCCTGGTTCTTTAAAGCTCACCAGTATGCAGTCACCACTGATTGTTTTAGGTCTCTTACCTACCCACGAGACTCTTCTTACCATGCGAATATCGCTGGTCATACCTCTGGGAAGAGGTCTGTGTGTTGAAAGCCAATTGATTACTTTGTTTTTTAGTGACTCCCCTGTCTCATTTGTATCCGATTTTAGTTCGGGAGCCCCGGCTAGAATGACGGTATATGGAGCTACCTCAGGCGGGAGATTAACAGTAACTGTTCTTTGTGGTTTTGCCACTAAGTTATTAAGGTCTTGAGCATTTTGATTGATGGTCAAGGGAGGTTCGGGAGGACTTTTATGTTGCGTATTGAACTGCGTGTTATCGGTGACTGAAGATGATTGTTGTTGTGCAGTAGGAGGTTGCTTATTGGGGACACCTGGAGAAGTCACTGGCATAGATTATTTGACTTTATGGTTTGATGATTGATTACTATGTAATTTGGCGTTTTTAGCACCCAGTGAAGTTGTTACAGCCTCGGTATTTTTTACAAGTTTTGGAGGGTCGGGGTTCTTTTTATGTTTTGGATCAGTGTTAGAAAGTGTGGGGCCAGGCGCCCCAGGTTTCCAACCGTCCATAAACTGTAATGCGGTTTTCTCAATTTTGATTAACCTCGCTTCCATTTTGATCAGGCGGGCTTCTAGGGGGGTTAAGATTGACTTAAAGAGTTTCCCTATGTCTGCTAATGTTATATCCTCTTCAGCTAACTCAGGATTGTGTTCGATGGTGGGAGGTAGCAGATCAGTGAGAGTGTCACTAGATGGTTCCTGGGGAGGGTCAATCGATATCACGGGTGACATTCTATCCTGGGTAGTATGGTCTGTGCTGGGTGTATTGTATGCTGGCCCTACCTTCGCTTTTTTTCCCTTCCTTTCCTTATTACTCTGTTTCCCTATTTTCCTTTTTTGTATGGCACCCTCCCTTAAACCCCGATCTGCATTTAATGGCCCTGCTAGATTTGGGGTGTCAGTTGTTGAGGGGGGTTCTTCCCTTGGTGGTATAGGGGTTTGGGTGGTTAGATCAGTATCTTCTCCCATGTTTGTTGTATTTGGTGGTTGAGTAATTTGTGTCAGTGGCAATGAGAGAAGGCTCATATCCTCAAGATCACTTAGAATTCCCTCAGAGAGGTCTATGCTAGTGGTTTGCTGGGCCCCACCACAAGCACCAAGCTGTGAGCTATCTATATTCCGCCTATCCTCAGGAGTTTTTGCCATCGCTATAGCACCCATCGATGACCTCCTAACCCACTCTATTTCTTGCGAAATGCGTCTTTCTAGAAGAGTGATGTCATCTATCAAGAGGGATCCTGCCTTCAAAAAATAGTTATCGATTTTAGCTTGTGTAGGGGCAGTTGTCGTGGGTCCATTGACTGCCGAATTGGCTTTGCTCCTCGTCTCCATTTTACTCATAGTGAGCAATATGACTAGAGGACGCTAGAAATGGGGATATTCCTGATGTAAGTGGGATGGCCCAGTCCAGTCTCTAACGTTCTCGAACGGCCTCAAACGGCCCGCTCTTTGCCCGGTCTTCGCCCGCGCGCGTCCCGCGTTCGCGTCCCGCGTTCGCGTCTGGGGGCTGGTCTAAGTAGGAGGAGGTGGCGGGAAGAGGCACCAGGTGCGCGCGGTCTCCTGGCGCAAGCACCTCTGGTCCTCGCAGTCCCGCTCCCGGCGTCGGCAATACAGGCTCTCCCCACAGCGTCTCCCAAGTGTTCAAGCAGCCGAGCACACGGGCTCCCAGGCTGGTTTATTCAATTCAAAGGTTCTTGGAGCAGTGGCAGGATTGGAAACGACTAGCGAGCGGCTCCCGCGCAGCGGGGGCCGCGAGTCGTAATGAGCACTCAGGGAGGAGGTGGCGGGAAGAGGCACCAGGTGCGCGCGGTCTCCTGGCGCAAGCACCTCTGGTCCTCCCAGTCCCGCTCCCGGCGTCGGCAATACAGGCTCTCCCCACAGCGTCTCCCAAGTGTTCAAGCAGCCGAGCACACGGGCTCCCAGGCTGGTTTATTCAATTCAAAGGTTCTTGGAGCAGTGGCAGGATTGGAAACGACTAGCGAGCGGTACCCGCGCAGCGGGGGCCGCGATTCGTAATGAGCACTCAGGGAGGAGGTGGCGGGAAGAGGCACCAGGTGCGCGCGGTCTCCTGGCGCAAGCACCTCTGGTCCTCGCAGTCCCGCTCCCGGCGTCGGCAATACAGGCTCTCCCCACAGCGTCTCCCAAGTGTTCAAGCAGCCGAGCACACGGGCTCCCAGGCTGGTTTATTCAATTCAAAGGTTCTTGGAGCAGTGGCAGGATTGGAAACGACTAGTGAGCGGCACCCGCGCAGCGCGGGCCGTGAGTCGCAATGAGCACTCAGGGAGGAGGTGGCGGGAAGAGGCACCAGGTGCGCGCGGTCTCCTGGCGCAAGCACCTCTGGTCCTCGCAGTCCCGCTCCCGGCGTCGGCAATACAGGCTCTCCCCACAGCGTCTCCCAAGTGTTCAAGCAGCCGAGCACACAGGCTCCCAGGCTGGTTTATTCAATTCAAAGGTTCTTGGAGCAGTGGCAGGATTGGAAACGACTAGCGAGCGGCTCCCGCGCAGCGGGGGCCGCGAGTCGCAATGAGCACTCAGGGAGGAGGTGGCGGGAAGAGACACCAGGTGCGCGCGGTCTCCTGGCGCAAGCACCTCTGGTCCTCGCAGTCCCGCTCCCGGCGTCGGCAATACAGGCTCTCCCCACAGCATCTCCCAAGTGTTCAAGCAGCCGAGCACACGGGCTCCCAGGCTGGTTTATTCAATTCAAAGGTTCTTGGAGCAGTGGCAGGATTGGAAACGACTAGCGAGCGGCTCCCGCGCAGCGGGGGCCGCGAGTCGTAATGAGCACTCAGGGAGGAGGTGGCGGGAAGAGGCACCAGGTGCGCGCGGTCTCCTGGCGCAAGCACCTCTGGTCCTCCCAGTCCCGCTCCCGGCGTCGGCAATACAGGCTCTCCCCACAGCGTCTCCCAAGTGTTCAAGCAGCCGAGCACACGGGCTCCCAGGCTGGTTTATTCAATTCAAAGGTTCTTGGAGCAGTGGCAGGATTGGAAACGACTAGCGAGCGGCACCTCATTCTATCTTAAAATTTTGCATATTTTCTGCCAAGTATGTGTCTTTTGTCTCTTCCTCTATCACACCTAATGCGTTGAGATTGTTGGATGTATTTGTGATTTAAAATGTTATGTGATAAATGAATTTTCTCTCTCATGAAAGTTGATGGAGTTTGCACAGTGAATCTGTACAAATGAGCGTTCATTTTGATTGAGTTATTAGATAAAATGTATTGAATCTCACTCGGAGTCTGTAATCATTTTATTGAAAGTTATAAGATAGATTAATGAATTTGTTAATATCATCATCAACTACTCGACTAATGGTCCATTGATCAAGTGTTGATCTGTGAAGATTAGTTAGACATTGACTAATTCAGATAAAAGTGAAATAAAACTCGACCCCCAGCTTAACAGTCAGGAAATCTGAATGTGTATATGGGCCATATATATACGTGGATTGTGAAATATTTATCCTGGCCTTTCCCTGGATCAGCAAAATAACGAGAATTACAACAAGTGGGGAGAGAACATGCAGGAATGGGTGTTTCTGTGCCGGTCCAAGGATGTTTTAAGAAAAGTTTCAGAGGGAGTGAGAAAAACCAAAACAGAGAATTCTGGTGGGCCCGGTAGCTACCGTTACCAGACCCACTAGAACTTCTAATTGACGGAATTAGAAGACAGCTTATAGGAGAGGCAGCATTAAGCATAACAGTAATGTATAAGAACAGAGGACTCAAGTGAGGAGGGGGGATAGGATCCCGTCATGTATATTTTTTGTTTCAAGGAAGACGTGGTGACCTGGGGGGGGGGGGGAGAGAGAATGGGAGAATGCGTGTAGGAGAGTTTGGGATGTTAGGGGAACAGGTGTTGGTCAGTGGGGTGATGTATAATAAAAAAGTAGTTGATGTTTTCTTCACTTTTCACTTAATGTGTGCAGCTGTTGTCTACTCATTGTATTTTTTAAGACTTTGTCAAGATGTGAACTAAGAATAAACATGTGTGAGTAAACATTTTACAACCAGGGGCGGGCTGCGCTGTGTCGGGGAGGGGTTGAGTCCAACTTACCCCATTAATAAACTTTGCATTCTGGCACACTTCTTTTATGAACATTTGCAGATTTTTCAATTACATTCAAACACTTTACCAATCACAGTAAAATCTATTTTTCCATATCGACTTTATATGTCTGACAAATAGACCTAAAAATAACTATAGGTCACCTCAAATCTTACCTGTGAGTTGCCTTGTTGCTCTGGCTTAGCTAGCAGAGTTGAACCACTACAAAATCAGTTTACCTCCATATTGTCATTGGGAAACCCAGAAAGGCTGAATTCTCGCATTAAATAGTTATTGGTGGGGGGTCACTATGGAGTATACTGCCTGAAAATAATTCTGCATCCTTTGTATTGACCTACTACTTACTACACTGTAACGTAAATATATACTTATTCTTATTAATTCAATGTACTCTTACCTCCCAAGGTGCTTATGGGTGGAGTTACGAATAGTAAACATATACTTGCTTTACACCTTAATAGTTTGTCGATGTTGTGGCTGCACTAATATTGCAGGTCGATATTACCCAATTCGATGTATTCTCATACATTCCATGGCATTTTTTTAATAAGAGGTATAGCCCAAGTGTACCTTTTTGTGCGAAGCATCCATAAAATAATTACAAAAAATAGTCCTGTTAACCGCGTGCATCCGTTAATAACATTTTCAAAAATCATGTTGTTCCCTTTACAACTAAAATAAACACGTGCTTCCTTTCCCAATTACCAAGACAACAGGTGCTCCCTCGTCCCAACACATTCAAAAATCAGTCAGCAGTGATGTATTTTCCAGTCGCCCCAGAAAAAGTATTCTTTTTTTCCCATCATCATCACCTGTGCACGTTTCCATTCCCATTAAGTTCTAATACATTAATGCTTGCCCGTCTCCTCCAATAAGCACACGCTGCCTTCCTCGTCCTCCAATCAGCTCTGATTGAACCGTTTGCAATAACCTCAAAGAAGCACGTGCTTCCTTTTCAAGTGACATCCAATAAAGAGACGGACACAGATGGGACTACCCAGTAGAACCGCGGAATCTGTAGCCCTCATCCAGGCCTGCAGCAAGACATCTATTTATAGAGGTGGCGAGTGGAAGTCAGTATAGCTGCGAGGGGCGGAGCAAGAGAACTGAGGAGATGACTGATGTTTCTTTGATGATGGATGTGGCTGCCAACTGCACTGCCAAGAGCTCAATCACAGATTCCCCGAGGAGGTCTCCGGGGCGGGAGCGGTATAAACTGCCTAGTATGGGGGAAGGGGGATGGTGGACTTTCCAAGTTGCCCCTTTTCCATCCAGCATCGTGGACAATTCGTACTTGCAGTATAAAAGCCAACTTAGGCATCACAATTATTAATTAATTTAAAAATACAACTGTTCTATGGATTATTTCTAAGACTATTCGTATATCTGCTTGTGTTTCAAATTCGTAATTCCTAAATGGTAAGCGAACAGAAATGGAAACACTAGCAAAGATGCTCAGACCTCCACGGTGAAAATGTTCAGGGAGTGTCACATTAAACGTGACTATCAGTCAAAGACTTATCTCTCCATTTAAAACAATCACAAACAGGATGTGTCCACATTGTTGCTCGCTGGTGTGATTTACGTAGAGGCTATTCCTCAATCATAAAACCCACTGAAGCTGAATGTCAAATCTTATAGATTTAGGTTTGAAAAATGAAAAAAACCGTACTGCTTTTGCACCCCCACGATAATTCTGGGGTCAATGTCTTCATAAATTAACGCAGAGGGCTTTGATGTACATCGATTTTCTCTGGGGATGTGTCTCGTCTGTAGCATATCTTACCTAATTATGTGGCAGGGTTGACTACATTATGTGGCATATTATGCAGCATAATGTGGCACATTTTTTTTACATTATTACTTTATTATTTTGTCATTTTTATACACAGAAATACTGTCTGGGAAAAAATGTCACTTCATTAGTACCAGTTTAACAATCAAATATTGGAAAAAGCGACGGAAAGATGACCCATTAGCCTTTGCAAAGGGCCCTCCACTGTGCGCATACCCATCACTGCGACTTTAGTAACTTTTGATACGTGTGAGCTAGAAACTAAAAAATGTTTAACATCTACCGATTATGCAGTAGATGATTGATTATGTGGAAAATGCGGTAAATACATAATTATGCAAAAAAGTGCCGCAAAATCTCATGAATCCAGCGGCCCTGCCTAACCGCACATTTCTATAGTTTACCCACTGATCTTTTCTTAATTGGCCTGAATCTCATGCGTTTTAGAACGCCACAAAATTAATAAGTGCAAATGCACTTTAGTGTTCTGTTCTTAAGCAATAAATTAAACAAACAATAAATGAGTCCACATTGTTTTATTCACAACGGGACTGGATATACTGAATATATACAAGAACAAATCAAGAATGCAATTGGTTGTACAGTGCCCCGAGAGGAAGGGGAAGGTAAGTGCTCAGGTGAGGATAAAGTGATAGACAGAAATACGTGACAGTAAAATCAATATATTAAGGAGACTGTATTGCCAAATCATATACAGTGTAGTGGACCAAAGGTTCATCACAATTAGATTAAAGAGTCATACTTCACATATAACAATAAATGAAATAAATGTTGGAGTGAAGTTGATGGTGAAATGGATAATTGTCCACGTTTCGACCCTCAAATGCAGGGATTAGTTGTGCCCTTGCTGCGGGGTCTTCATCAGGACAGAGAGGGGGGGCAGGCAACCGTGAAACGTAGTTTGAAGGGCGCGGTAAATGGCCACCGTCTACTTGGATCCTGTCAAGAAGTTCATGCCGCGTGGTAAAAATCAATGTCGCCACGGGATGCTGTGAGCGGTTAGTGTGATATCAGAATGTTCCCGGTGATTGGGAAGACGCCCTTGGGACCGGTAATAATTCAGAAGTCCGGACAACTTGGAAAAGCCGACTGAATCGGACAAAGGACGCCGCGGTGGCGAGCTGCAGTTCCTGTTAGTTGATTCACTATGGAGACCGTCCGTCTCCATAGTGAATCGGCTTTTCCAAGTTGTCCGGACTTCTGAATTATTGCCGGTCCCAAGGGCGTCTTCCCAATCACTGGGAACATTCTGATATCGCACTAACCGCTCACAGCATCCCGTGGCGACATTGATTTTTACCACGCGGCATGAACTTCTTGACAGGATCCAAGTAGACGGTGGCCATTTACCGCGCCCTTCAAACTACGTTTCACGGTTGCCTGCCCCCCCTCTCTGTCCTGATGAAGACCCCGCAGCAAGGGCACAACTAATCCCTGCATTTGAGGGTCAAAACGTGGACAATTATCCATTTCACCATCAACTTCACTCCAACATTTATTTCATTTATTGTTATATGTGAAGTATGACTCTTTAATCTAATTGTGATGAACCTTTGGTCCACTACACTGTATATGATTCGGCAATACAGTCTCCTTAATATATTGATTTTACTGTCACGTATTTCTGTCTATCACTTTATCCTCACCTGAGCACTTACCTTCCCCTTCCTCTCGGGGCACTGTACAACCAATTGCATTCTTGATTTGTTCTTGTATATATTCAGTATATCCAGTCCCGTTGTGAATAAAACAATGTGGACTCATTTATTGTTTGTTTAATTTATTGTTAGAAATTATACACATTACTTTACACTTAAGCTGGGACCCCTTCCTCTCAGTACTTATTGAACCCAGGTCCCAGTGACCATGTTTGGGTAAACCCTCCTTTTATACTCTGTTCTTAAGCAAGCACAAATTCAAACCTGTGAAATTTATGCGTGCGAGTACCATTGGAAAAACGGAACTGAAACCGATTCCTAGGAGTGGGCCAAGACTTTTTGGGTAATGTCTAAATAGTTAGACATAGCGTGCCAACGTGAGAGTTAAATCTATGAAAGCACACATTTCTGGCTTTCTCTCAAGAGTTTTGTAAATCTGAGTTTGGGTATTTGTATTTGCTTGGTGTTAGTTACTTCTCCAGCTTCAAGATTCACAAAACGTGCCAGCTACTTGGCACTGTCATGTTTTATTAATAATAATAAAAGAAAAAATACCAAATATGTGTAGAGCTTAAATATCTGTACCACACTTAAATCCTTATGAACAATAAATGCACAGCATTTAGAATGTGTATGGCACACAGTAGCTAGTAAATGTACAGCACAAAGTGCATGTTCATCATGTTCTGACTAATACTACATGTACTGAACTGAATAAAAATAACTGCATAGCTGCATGTTCATATAGTTTGTATAATTGGCATACAGGTTGTATAATAGGAAGATAGTACCAGGTACACATGGCAAGTATACAGTAGAAGCTACATTGACTGTACAGTGTGGTGTATACTATACAGTGTGTCATACAGATACATCACGTCATTAATATCGAAAAACAAAGGAAAGCATTCAGTGGTTTATGAGTAATACGATTATAGTATAAAGTAAAAGATCACTATACAAAAGAGAACGCACAGAACTGCTTTATAAATAAGTATCACGCCAAATGCAAACACAATCCTTTCAATATTACAGTCCAGCTTAGAGAAGACATCCTTAACTATACAACTCATAACCAAGTCACTAAATACATCCATGCCTTTATAAACAATAACTGTGCAATTCTGAGTGCCCCTTAAATGCTTTAGAATAGAATATGCGACGAACAATGTAAAATAAGACCCTTCCATCTCTAGATAAATGAAAAAGTGACAGCCGTATAGCATCAAGTATATAAGCTTCGCATGATAAATAAATGCACAGGATCAGCACACACTGTGTAAATAAGTGACGTCATGTTATAGTCCATAGCCTATATTGCATGTACTGTGCAATGCGCTAGACGCTGGCCGTGCCAAAAATATAGTGAGTGTACATTACTCTATGATTAATAAGTGTACATCCAGTATTGCACAAATGTATTTGCTCAGTACCGAATGTACAGAGCCGAATACATGAACATCGTTTTACCCATTGTAATTTTGCAAGAAAAAGTACAAACGAACTGCATTTTTAAATTACTATACAGTATAAAGTACGTGCACATAAATGAGTACACAGGAACTAACTGTAAGGAGCTGAGTAGACACACAACACGTTGTGACAAACTGTGATGCGCACCAGATATATACAACAGATTATACATATCTACACATAATCGTACGCACATCACTAGTTGTACTGCATCGCATACATGCAGAGTGTTAACCGAATGAAACCCTTCGTTCCAGTGTAAATGCATTTGAATTAACAACACTACAACTCCTTGAGTGGCTTAACCACCGTAAGCATACCCTTCCAATGTACCTGCTGCAGCCTTCTGTACCCATGCACTGCCCACCCCCTTTACCTTTGCAGTCCCTGCAGACATGCTGCCTTCTCTTCGCCGACAGCAGCCGATGCCCGTAGGGCATGTCCCTGGCGAGGAGCGTTGTGTTCGCACCTCCGGGACTCTTTCCCCCTTTCCTGTGCGTGGAGCAGAGGGTGAGCTTTCGGGGTCCCCCTCGGTCTCCAGCAGAGCTTGAGAGTGAGGACTGAGAACAGCAACAAACCCGACCAGGAAGTGAGGGAGGAGGAGGCGGAAAGCGTAGCCGCCGCGATGCATTGTGGGAAGGGGCAGGCTGTCTTTGGGGCTGACAGGTTGGTGTTTTGGAAAAGGGCGAAGCGTGAAGTTTGAGAGCAGTACCGGAGAAAGGGCGCGAGGCGATACCGAGGAATAGTGCAAATAGGCCGGTCGGAGGCACCATAAAACAGCGTTCTTCGGGTGAAGTGCGGAAACCAGAGGATTTACGTGTGGTTGCTGTCAATACAGATGTTTTGGCTTTTGTCTCTAAAGTTCTCAATTTTGTTGTCACCTTGACCACTTGCAACATGAACCAAAACAGCTGGAGAGGAAAGGGCGGGGCTGTGGTAATGCCACTAGAGATATCAGTGAGGGTACTGCCTACATCTTGTGTTGGCTAGCACGTCACATTCAACGTGAACTTTGACTAACTTGTGCTTCAAATATGTGTTTGCCTTTTCTATTTCTTTTTCGTAGTGCTTGCCTGTGACAGTGATGAAATTCAAATAAACGTTCCTGACATGAGTGAAACTACTAGATCTCTCTTTTCCAACTTCACACCATGGATTGTACTATACATTTGACCTTGCAGACCGGTGCAAACCCAGAAACCATAACTAAATATCTGTCATTGTCAAAAGGTCTGCTTTAAGGTGTGTATCACTTCATCCTTTAAACTTATCTTGCCATGCCATAGCTATTGCCCCGCTATACAAATTTAATACTTAAAACGTTCCCCACCTAACAACTCATCGTTAATACTTTTCAAGAACTGTTACTCCCAATGACCTTCACCCAGCATCCCTGATAACTCAACTCCATGGCCAGCATCCTTTCAAACAGCTTCTGTTTTCATTGTTAAGAGCAACATCAAAACTCCTCCACACCCTACACCCTTCCCTCCGCCTAGCTAATCCACCCGCCCAGCAGCGTAACCTGCTACTCAGAAGAAATCTCCTGGGAGGACTTTTTGTGCCATACCAAACTAAAACCAAAACTGTTACCCTAATAACGTTGCCAACATGTCCCTCAATTCATGCCCATAAAGGAGAAGTGTACTCCATTGCCCATAAAAAATTGCAACTCTTCAAACGAAAAGTCTATCTGAATAACCTTTTCTATATATTCTCAGCCCTACACAAGTGTCTCACCTTATTCAATTTCTTCTAGCTTTGTCAACAATAGCAGTTTTCAGTGTCCCTCTCCATAAAGTTTGTGGGATTAACTTTGTCCAAAGTACACGCGTTCCTACCCAAAGACGCAGTTCTCTCAGATCTCGATATCAGTGCTATGCTCTACAATTGAGCAATGTTATTCTTATTTAAGTGTATATAAAACACATGGAGACAGCCTCTGTCCTGAATTAGCTAGCATCACTAGCATCAGCAGCAACTCCCCTATTACATCCCGCCTCTTTACACCACCTTTGTTCTGCACTCTCGTTTTTATTAAAACCAAGTTATTTTGCAAATTGTCTCTGCTGCCCATTTTGCGAACAAATGTCCACACTTGCCATGACGGTAACAGCACCTAAAATACCAGCAAAAAAGTCATGTTAACACAAGTATACATTATCCAACAACCGTACCTAATGATAATCCAAACTCCATCTCACAATTTCCAACTTCTGAACAACCTTTCACCCTTTCTTATGTTAGCACACCTATTTTAAATGAATGTGTTGGAAACGAATTTGCGGGTAGATCCAGAAAAGTCTAAGCCCGTCACCACACCCAACAGTTTAAAATCAATAATTTGACCCATCCTTGTTTGTAAATTCTTATCCCAACACCCAAACCAACTGCCAATCAGTCACACCTCTTTGATACCGGACAAACTTAAGTTGCTTGTAACGACATAACTACACCCACTTCCCACGCCCTCTGTGGTCATTTTGCAACTTCGGTGAACAAAAGTCGGAACAATCACCTTTATGTGTCGTGTCTGAATGTAGCAAACACTATCTACCTGAAACCCCCAACAACTCTAACGCTCTACAGGGTCCAAAACAACCATAACATAGATTCCCTTTAATTAAATCACAACATCTGTAAGGAGCTAGTAGTGGTTGTCTCAAATACATTGTGATTGGTCTCCTAACTCTATTGGGTCCTCTAAATTCCCTCGTACATCTCTAATATACTTTTACACATTTCCCCAGTGGAGGGTTCCTATGCTAGAAAAACCCTCTTGCATTTCTGCAATCTCATAATAAAAGTCGCCACATCATCTCTTTGCCTTTTGACCTCCCCAGCATCAAGCTACCTTTGCCTCGCTTCCACAGCAAAAAACTCCAAACACTCCTAGTCGACTGTGCCAAAGAACCTCCTATTCGCAGGATCACTCTCACGTCTTCCACATCTCCTCAGGCATTTCCATCTTGTTCAGATCTGCGTTTGGTGCAAGCCCACAGAATTTCCTTCACTGCGAATGGTATAATGCATCTACAGTTTCATTGGCAACTCCTAGGATGTAACCCACATGATGATAAAGTGGCGGTACAGATCGACAACTGACGGGAATATTTCCACCTACCCTTGGGTCTGATTTTCCCAGTCATCACATGTTTTTTTGTTTTTTTGATTTGTAACATTCCACGTGGTGCTATTCGATCTTTATAGTTTTGCCATGGGCTTTTGATGAATGGAGCTGTTGCTTTTTCCTTTTCCTTTCTTCTCTTTTAGTGTCTGACTCCTAGATACTTTTTGTGTATAACTCCTAGGATGTACCTAACCAAATACTATTTCGTCCTTCAAACAACCTTACACAAACACTCATAGCAATTGCAGAACCCTCACATCTCTTGCTAGTTGCCTGTTTAGCGTAAATACCACCACCATATTGTCCACATGAATGGTCATTTTCTTATTACAAAAATGCCTACCCCCAAAACAGCAGGACTACTAAAAGCGGAAATAATTCCAAGAATGCAATGCCCTTACCTTTGTGCTCCCACTTCCCTACCACTGCTCTGCACACCACTTTCCCTGCCAAAATAAACAAAAGCCCACACCTCAGCAGCATTTGAAAATATCTGCACTCACCACTTTGCCTTAAAACCCACTGCCCACAGCGCCCCATTAAAATGTCCTAAAATGTAATCTGTAACCTCAGATCAGTTTTACCCCTGCCGACCACCGCACCCTGTGATGTGCATTTTGCCCAGACAAGGCAAAACCAAGCATACTGTGATATGTTCTACCTACCTTCACCACTCTGCAGGCGAAATTAAGATGACTTGAAAAGATTTCACCTTAACCTTCTTTCTTCGAAACTTTGTTCTGCAATAGGCATAACATCTTTCTTGTCCACTGGCAGCTTTAATACCGTTGTCACAGAATCTATTTAAATCCATAAAAAAGTAAACTGCCTGACAGTCTTTTCGAGGGCCAAAGACTCCCCTAGTTCCAACATCAGAACACTAAAATTGTCTATATCCTTTTGGCATGTTTAAAGATCCTGTGATCAAATAAAGAAAAAATTGTCTAAATATTAGGTCTGTAACATTGAACTAGTCAGAAAAGTAAACAACCTCTGTAATAATGAACTGAACTTCTCAAACAACGAGCATGAACATCTAATTGCACAGCTTTGTCTACAAAAATGTGACCCTGGAAATGTACGTCTAATAACTCAAAGTGCCCTATTAGGATGCCGGTTAGAGTGTCCAACCGGCATCGTGTCGAAATGGAAATTCACTGACAAGTAGTTGGTGGTTCCATCCAACGAAATTTGGATGCAACAGCCCAGGAGGCGATCGGCACAACCATTTTCCCATTGTGACTTGTGCAGTGGCCGTAAAAGGGCCACAGCACAAGCCGTATTGGGAAAATTAATGTTTGCAAACATCCATGCACCGTGTGCCAGCTGCGGAGGGATGGGGCCCTGCTAGAGGCCCTCAAGGTCCGTTTCCAACAGCCTTGCAATGGCTGTCAAACCGCCATTGAAAGGCTGTCAGAAAGGGACATTGTAATCCCCATGGCGGTGCCTGAGCAGGCACTGCCTTTATTGTAGGGAATTACATTCTGACCGACAGTCGGACGGGCTCCTTGAGCCCATCGTAATCATCAGTCTGTCCCTCTGCAGCTGCATCCGACCGCCATTCATCATAATGCGGCGTTTAGTTTGCTGCAGCAGATGTCGGTCAGATCATTACAGACTGACTGTTGGTTGTGATCCAACCCACATCATAATCAAACCCTTAGTGTTCTAGCTATACCAGTAGCAAGCAAAAAGCTGATTTTATAATGCTCTTTGCCATAAAAACACCAGGACCCACAATTTTCCCAACTCTGTAGCAAAGTCTAAATCATTTATAGACTGACCTGCCCACAACAAATGCTGCATGAGGCAAAACTTGTTAGATACTATGCCTACTGATGATATAGTCAGCCTCCCCAAAGGCCAATCATGAAATGGTCTGGCCATCTTCACCTCACTCACCTCCTTCACCAGCTTTGCTTGCACTACTTCTTGAAGTTCCTTGACAGTGTATATTTTCTGTTCACCTGCGTATCCTTTTCCCTTGCGTGCTCACTGGTCAGCCTCTTGCCGCCTGGGGCCTTGGTGGCGTTTGTCTAGGACCCTTTAAACATCCATGCTGGCTTTCCCCGCTTCTATTGCCCCACAGCCGCAGTGGTTGTCGAGGCCATCAACAAATCCATAGCTAACATCGAAACCTGTTCCAATATTCAGCCAGTGTTAGATAACGTTAGAAGGAAGGTGTTTCTTAAAGCTCCAAATCGCGATCCAGAGTTAAGCTGTATGGGTAAAATAAGAAGAGTTTTGGGCACAGTACAACATATAAGAAGTAAGGGTAAGAGACTGATGCTATGTGTCCTGATATTAATGGGGCGTTCTAATCACTCTAAGTGTATAGTAATATTGTAGAGGCTCAGATGATCGGTGATAGTTATTCACCGTTGTTAAGATGGGTCCAGGTGATGGGGGAAAATAACACTGTGATTAATATTCAATTTAACAAGCCCGACAATTTCTAAAAACCATTTCGACACAATATCGGTCATGATGTTCGATGATCAAGCTTAGCTGGTGTCCTTTAAATTATTGTTAAGTTATTGTTAAGCTTCATTTAAGGCCGAAAAGCTCGAGCGATATTGAGAAGTCATCATGTTGATCATGAAAACATACAGCGACTCAGCTGTGTACAGGGAATATTACAGACACTAGGCAGGATATATGGGGGGGGCACCATTCTTACAAGGCGCCCCTATTATGTATGGGGCAGGTCTATTTTTTTTTTCTATAGTTTGTTTAAAAGAGCCATGCCTTTCTTGAGAAGAGGCTATGAAATCGCAAAACCCAAGTTAAAGTGGCGGCTGCACAAACAGCAGTTGATGGACAGAATGCAGAACAATGTCATACATTCACCCCAGTACAGAGATCTGGGCCTAAAGCCATCGTTTTTTTGCTCACCATGCCATTGCCTAGGATGTGGTGATATCTGTGACTTCTGCTGACGCTGAACGCAGGAACAAACAACCCCAAGAAGGAGTGGGACTTGTGTACGACCCACTCGTAAATATTAAAAGGAAGCAAAAGTCTTCAAGGCATCCGGGGCCATCGACTCTTTATAAAAAAAGGAGGTGCTCTTCAAAAAGTGCTCACAAAAGGACATCTGTTAGGCTGAAGAGAGCCTCGAAGAACAAGAGAATACCAGTTAGCGTAAATAATTTTTTTAACGCAACAAGCTGAAACATGGCTTTCGTACATTGCGCATCGGGCGAATGCGCCAAATCAGAGTTAGACCTGTTTTCTCTAAAGCGCACTCAGACCTTTATCGAAAACAGTTTTTTCATGTAAGTATTGCCTGTAACTGCTGTGAACCCACTGGCCCCAATAGAGTTCTTTGTGTCACGGTCCACGGATATGTATCTGTATCTCAACAATACTCTGCTGCATCTTGTTTGTAATATCATAAAAGCGCATGGGGCCAACATTCGAGCTACTAGTCCCATTGCGACCATGTTTAATCAGGTGGTCATCACCCTTGACGATCGACTCATCAGGCAAAGTGATAACATGTATGCCTACAGAGCATACATCGAGAGTATTTTAAATTAGAGCAGCGACTCCCTGGACACACAGCTTTCAGCTAGGCTCTTCTACAAGGATACTTATGCACATTTTGAAGATAAGGATCTGAATGGTAGCAATCAAGGTTTTGTAAAAGGAGCAAGCTTTGCCGTCGGCAGTAGACAGTTTGACCTCCTCGGGCATATATATTCAGACATTTTCTTCCAAGATAAACTGCTCATCAATGGTATTGATCTTAATATCAAACTTAACCGCAATGAGGACTCATTCTGTCTCATCAGCGGGAATACAGAACAGTATAAACTGGTCATACTGTCTGCTAATTTGTTTGTAAAGTGAGTGAAAGTGTCACCATAAATTAGACTGGCTCATGCTGAAATTATACAGCTATCAAACGCCAAATATTCCATTGAAAGACTAGCTCAGAAGATATTTAGCATCCCAGCCAGTACCCGATTAACACCACAGCAAAATTCATTTTTGTGCAGCTATCAAAACGTATTATAATAGGTTTGTCGACAACACAGCTTTTAGCGGTCTCTGTACCTCAAGCCCCTTTCATTTCAAACACCACGACATCAGCTACGCGGCGCTGTGCCATGAGGAGGCTGTGATACCTGCAAAACCCTACACACCCAGCTTTGGAGGCTCTAATTTTATCAGGGACCAACTGGTCTTGGTTTCAATAACAGGGAAGCATCTGCGGGACTCTGGAGTCGTCATGTCAAGAGATGGTTATAGGACTGACCTGGGAGACGGCGACCACTGCGGCTTGATCAAAAATGGTAATCTAAAACCAGAAACATATATTAGTCAACCCTTGGCAGCGATTGTGAATATGGTTGTATTTTCTTTATTCAATAACATTCAGATCACCACGCCCGACATATTTTGTTTGACTATCTTTTAAATATTGTAAAATGGACAGTGTTCAGATTCGGGATTTCTTAAGCCACCATGAACAGGCTAAGAAATATTTTTTAGGTGTTTTTCCAAACTACAGTCTACCTGGTGAAATAGGGTCCGAAAGACCCCGCTATCTCGTCTTTAACACAGATCTGCACTACAAGGAAGGAACTCACTGGGCAGCCTTGTTTTTAGATAGATACAGACATTGGTACATTGTTTGACAGTGCAGCGGTAATCCCCCAGCATAGCATCTATACAAAACCAGCATCTATACAAAACCTATATTCAAGTATGTAAAAAAAGCTGCTATGAGGGTGGAGTATAACAAAATACAGGTACAGTGTTCTCTCTAAGATATGCGGGGAGCATTGTATATATTTTGTTAGTAAAATGTCTGAGGGTATGACATTTAGAATGAAAAAAAATCTATATTCGAACGATCTAGTTCTCAATGATGGTATTTTTATAAAATATGTGATAGAAAATTCTATTCTAGGTCTACAGCAAGCGCTGTTAAAACAGAATACGCAGTTTTTCAAATGTTTAAGGTCGTGTAACAACTTTTATGTGTAATTATGGATTTCTAAAATATAGACTAAAAAACTTGAATAAAGACTTAGCATCTTTATTATGATGCAAGGACACAGATTCAGAAATGCTTTAAAAAATGACAGAAACAAGATGAAAAAGTAAAAAGGTTTATTAACAAAACAGTTTTTTCGTAGTACAATCAACACGCTGATAAACTTACTAAAGAACTAAAAGAAGAAAAACATCAAAATGTTAACTATGGCAAAACTGTACACATCAAACATATCCACAAAAATACATAGGTTCAAAACATCAGACGGTAAACCATATGTGTGCTTTGGCCAAGTTTTTTTAAAGGTTCCACAGACCGAGCAGTGGTGCTCAAAGAGGGTGATAGTCGGGGAATGACAGAGGCTCCTGGCGACTGAGGGAGGGGAGCATTCAAACTTTCAAGTATCAGCCTGTACCCACAAGTGTCGAAGGATTGTTGAGTGCCGCAGAGGCTCGCAGAAACTGTTCCTAACCACTAGGTGAATTCTCGAGAGATAGTGTTTTGGGGTGTGTAAGACCTTTGACTAGGTTATACATGTCAGATCCAACAACCCGTTGACCTCTGTAAAGCAATTTGCCTCTCTCATTCCACGAGGCCAGGTCTTTAGAAGCTGACATTTTACTCAGCAACATTTGCACCGCCCCTCTGTACCTTTAATTTAAATTTTTTTAACAAGTCATCAATAAAGATGGCTGCAGTGGTGGGAGGTTCTGGAGGTGTTGAAGCGGGTGGTGGAGGCTGTTCAGAGTGTTGGGTATATTGAGTCAGACTTTTTGTACCCAACCTGTCCCAGCCTATAATATTCTAAAAAGTTTCAAAGAGCACCGGAGTAAAGGCCTGCTTTGTCATAAGGTTTTTAATCAGCACTGTTCAAAATGCCTTGAATCAAAGTATCTAGAAATTGCGTCTCATTTTTCTGGATATCCCAGGTGTCGCCCATAGATGGCCCCAGCTGTTTCAGCTGTTGCCTCGGTACATCTTCTGGGCATGATCCATCACTTCCCAGTTAGGAGGTTAGTAATTAGTGGTATAGCTATGCCCAACAAAGATCCTATAAAACCTCCCAACTGTTTTATCAGTTACTTCTTAGAAATGAGGGGCGCCCTTTTATTACTAAGCTTCTTGATAAGGTGGCGCTTCTACTTCAGAACATGGAACTGCTGCTCTGATATAGGGATATTACCTTTTAGGCTGTTAGGGACAATTTCTAAAATGGCAGCCACTAAATTGTCCAAAGCCGTGCACAGGATGGTTTCTTTGTTGGGGGTTAGCTGTAGCTAGCATTTTTAGGAGGACTTGATTAAACCATAGATGCCCCAACATGGCCAATACTGTATATTATAAGGTCTAGAGTGTAAATGTTTCTGGAGACTCTTCAACATTTTTTTTTATAGGCGTTGGGCTTGGTTATAAGTGTGAAAGCAACGGGGAGATGATTGGGTGAGAAAATACCAGTCTTCTAGAATATTGGGTTTTAAGTCTACCAGTAAGTAACCATAGGTTTCTCAATAGCATTGTTAACGGCTTCCAAAAAAAACTGGGTGTTTCCCGAGTACATCTGTTGAGCTATAATGGATATCTGTTGTTTGTCGCAGGTTTTTAAAAAATAAAACCAGGTATGAGGCATTGAGAGCTATAGAGCGAATCCCGGTGGCAAGATGGCGTCTGGCTAGCATCACCGATGTGAGGCTCCGCTGAGTATCCCCTGACAAAATCTTTTACGGACTCAAATCGCGTCTATGAAGGCATGAAAATTTCGGAATAAAGGGATTAAAAGGCATGCGAAACACACAGCGAAGGGAAGCAGTGTCCGTCGCATTTACCTGTACATTCCGGCTGGATTACAGGCTCCCTCTACCGCTTCCTCATCCTGATGTTTGTCGGGCTCTGACCTCCTGGATGCGAGTAGGTCTGGACAAGCCCTATGCAGGCTGACCGAGTGGCGGATCACCTCACGGAACCAACAGGAAGTGTAAGCTGAGCCCGAAACCGAAGTGGACCGGCTCCATACTCTGGCTACACGGCGGATTGGTGAGCGGCTATTCTGCCAAAGACAGGCAAACCCTGGAAAGGAGAGGAAGCACTGCCAGAACTAGAATCAGCCTCACGGGACCCAAACTAAACATGTCCGGTAAGGGGGGCCGAGTGGTCAAACCTAAGGTCTACATCACTAGCGCAAGTACCAGTGTACAACAGGGATCAACTGCTGTGCTTCTCCGGCAGAAGAAATCAGACGCGATGAGACAGGATGCACTGAGGCAAGAGGCGCAGTCAGTTAGAGGCAAGGCAGCCTGAGATAAAGTGCAAAAAAAGGACATAGCAGTTAGTCCCCCTGGCGAAAGCACTTTGGCTGTCAACTCCACTGCCTTAAGAAAAAACCCGGGCTGTCAGCCATTATTCACTGAAAGCTTTGAGGCTATGAATGGCGAAGGGGCCGCATCAAGACAGGACAAACAGGCAGTGGACGCAGCTAACAGCATAGAACAAACCGCAGTAGAGCTAACATCTCAGGCTCCCACGAAACCAATCTGTTTGGACCCTCTTGTGAAACCCCCGCCTAATAGCAATAAGGAATCTCTTGTCTCCTGTCTGCCACACTCCCCCCCCCACCCCCCCCCCCACCGGCACATCGTCAAGGACGGAAAAAGCGGACTCTTTGCAATTGCCCTATGCTATGGGGAAAGGGCTACAAGGAGATTTATTGAACACACCGGACAACATGGATCTTTATTACTCCCTCACCGATGATTCTGTAATATCAGATGTAAGCATCTCCTTATCCAGCGAGGAGGAGGGGGGAGAAAATTGGTATAAAAGCTCTAATTTTGATCAGCAGAAGCAGCAACCTCTCACTAAGAAACTATTAAAAAAAAGAGATAGAATCTGCTACAGAAAAGAACTTGACTCCTCAGACAAGGAAGCTATTCCTGAACTGAAATGGGACTACAACGGTACACCTCCTCTTATGATACACTCCAACTCGGCTGATTTTTCTGGAGGGAACCAGACCATTGTTAGCGCGAATATCGAGTCAGAGGACCCACAGTGCAAGCAAAACAAAGAACCGGCTTTAGCTGACATATGGAGTTCTATCAAAAGTTTTCAAGCTGAGGCTAAAGCTGACAGCCGCGGGTTCCGAATGGCAGCGAAAAAACTCCAAGGAGCAGTGAGGAAGGTGGGCAGAACCTGTGCCGCGATCGTGGATCGAATGGCGGCCATAGGGGAAAGGACTGAACAACTTGAAAAGGATGTCACTTCACTCCAGACTAAATCTGATGAACACGAAGAAGCGGTCAAAGACATTATGTGGAAACTGGAAGAGCAAGAAAAACGCCAACGGCGCCATAATCTCCGCTTCCTCGGAATTCCCGAAGGCATTGAAAAGGACGATGCAAGGAAATACATGATTGCGCTCCTCAAGAATGCATTCCCGGAATTGCAATCCTGGGATTTGGATAAAGAGGTACAAAGAGCTCATAGATTTCCCCTGATGATCAAAAACCACAGTGCAACATCTCAACAACATCCTAGAGCCATGCTATTGTTCTTCGGGAATTTCTTACTTTGGTAGGCACTCTATGATTTAGCCTTTGATGGACCTTTGATGGAGTAACCTTTTTTACCAGGCCAGACTTTGTGCACGCAACGGTCGAGAGGAGATGGCGATTGAGACAACTATTCGATCCCTTCCAGAAAATAGGAGCAACGGTCTTTCTTCAAAATCCGGCCAGATTAAAAATTGTTTATCAAGGACATACCCGTAGTTTCATTTCCGAGATCCAAGCAAAGGGCTACCTAGAAGAAATCTCAGGACGCAAAAATACAGAATCCTCAGGACACTAATAATACAATTAATGCAAGTAATGTATAAGACAGAGTGCTAAAAACTGTGATCTATCTTTTGCTGATTTGCAGTTTCGTTTTTTTTTCTTCTCCATTTTCTTAGCATTGTTTTTCTTTCCTTCTTTAAAAAATATCACTATAAGGGAGCTCACTCACGCTTCTTCTACAGGAGTAGGTAGCGCATTAATTATAGGACGCAAATAACGTAGTAACTCAAATAATGCATGAGATAGTATGCTTTAAAAAAAAAATGTGTGTGAATTATCTTTTTTTTCCGTTTATGCCTTTACTATTGTTTTCTCAAATATATCCCTATTAGATAGTTCATTCTGTTTTTTTTTTTAGGGGTGATCTCAGCAGGCTCACTTGGTATTGTTGGGCGGATGTCACATCCCTGGCCCAGCCGGGGTCATATAACCTCTATTGGTGATGGTGGGTGGGGGGGGGAAGCAGGGGAGGGGGGGAGGGGGGGTCAGCCGCTTGGTCAGACAGGCTTTTTAGTTCTCACAGGGAAAAGGGAAATTTTAACGGTTCAGTTGGAATGACGACAATAGGGAAAATATAGCAGATTGCTCAGGACATGCTACTTAAGCTTGAGAATTCCTATTTTATGATGTTCTATGTATTAAGATGGGGGTATTAAAAATTATGTCACTTAATATTTGCGGATTAAACAATATTAAAAAGAGACAGGCTGTAGCGATAGGGTTGCAAACAATGGGCGCCAACATAGTTTGTCTGCAGGAAACTTATATTGAAGGATCGCAATCACATCTTTTAAAATCACTGGGGTACAAACTAGTTTATGCTACCTCACAAGGAGCACGGATTAGGGGGGTGGCAATTCTCACTAAAGATAGGGGATATAGCTTTAGTCGGTCTAAAACTGATGCATTTGGCAGATGGGCAATTACAGAGTGCGAGGTCGAACAATTACAACCACTGACCATCTGCACAATTTATGGGAGCAATAGTGACGATCCCACAGTGATTAATGAAGTATCCAATGAACTCACACACTGGCCATTGCCATTACTTATCTATGGGGATCTTAATATCAATCTTCCCCTCGACTGGTCAATGGGGGACAATTGGCAGTACCACGGTGGAAACCCAAAGTCTTCAAAGCCATCAAACAGCTGTGTCATATGCATGGGCTCTCGGACGGGTGGCAGATCTTTAATCCTAACGACCCAGGTTACACTTTCTACTCAAACCCACATCGTGTACATGTTAGGCTTGACAATTTCCTATTATCAAATTCATTAAGATCTACAGCACAGATAGAGAAGCTACCCCGTGTATTTTCTGATCACAATCCTTTGCTACGTACTCTATGGCTAAAACAAATGTGCCAGATACTAAGAAACTGGACATTTGAGAAATCCCTGCTTCTTGAAGATGAGTATTGCAACCACATGCGAGAGTGGATTCCCAACTTCTTAAAAGACAATGTTGGTAGGACCACGACAGAATTTGTGTGGGATGCTTTGAAAGCAGGGATCCGCGGAGAAACTATGCAATACTCAATAAGGGCTAACAAACAGGCTAGAGAACCTGAAGGGGTCTGAAGAAGAACTTATAAGGGCAACCCGAGATTCTTTAACGGCAGAAGAAATTACTAAATCCACTATCAGGTGGCAATTAATAAGGCTGCTATTATGAATATTTTTACTACCAAAGCTGTTAAAAAAGCTACTGCCCACAGTGAAAAAGTATACGAAGTTAACGAATTAGTAGGCCATCAACTGGCTGTACGTATGAGGCAACAAACTTCACAGAATCTTATACGTGAGATACAGGACCCTGTAGAAGGCTTGGTATCAGACAGTGGAGAGATTAGAGAAGCATTTTGGCGCTTCTATAGCACTTTATACTCAGAAGAGGGGGAGTTAGACCTAGAAAGAATGAATGAATATCTGGATAAAGACACACCCATTAAGCTTAATGAGGAAGATCAAGAATCTTTGGAGGAAATTCCGAACCTGGAAGAAGTTCTAAAAACAATTAAAGGCCTACCTAGAGGAAAAGCAACAGGTTTGGATTCTATCCCTTTAGAATTTCATGTAACCTTCCAAGGTCAACTTAAAAATATCCTGCTTGATCTATGTGTGTATGTATTTCGAGAGGGGCAGCCCCCAAGCTCCTGGTCAAGGGCCAAAATAGTCATCTTCCCCAAAAAAGACAACCCCCCTGATCAGATGGGCTCCTATCGCCCGATTACCTTAATAAACATAGATTCAAAAATATACTCCAAATTAATTGCAAATCGCATTTCACCAATAATTCACAAGGTCGTCTCAAAATTTCAGCATGGCTTTGTGCCCGGAAGAGGAACCACAGATCCTATTTAACGAGTGATTAGCCTATTTGATAGCTCTGAAATGGCAGGAGACCCTATGGCGCTAATTCTTCTAGATGCCGAAAAAGCTTTCGATAGGGTCTCCTGGCCTTTTCTGTGACTCGCAATGTCTAAGGTGGGAATTAAACAGGGATTCATCCAAGCTCAACAAAAATTATACATCAAACCCAGAGCCATGGTCATGGGTAACGGTAATCTTTCCAAAGAACTGATAATTTCAAGGGGAACTCAACAGGGGTGTCCATGTTCACCATTGCTGTCCGCGATTTACATTGACCCCCTTATCCGTAGGTTGGAATCTAATGGAGGTATTATTCCCATATCGACTCAAGGATATATGACCAAGACCCTTGCATACGTCGACGACGTTTCCATAGTCATCTCCGATCCCAGTATAGCTTTACCTATCATTGAAACTGAGGCAATAGACTTTGGCAAGGTTTCCGGATACGCACTCAATCAGAGTAAAACCCAAATAATTCTGAATAACAAATGTGCTATGATAAACCCTTGTGTGACAGAGAAAGCGACCTACCTGGACATCAGTATCACTTCTAAACTCGAAAATCTGGTTGACCTAAATATGAAGTCCATGCTAGACAAAATGTACAAAGATCTCAGTCGCTTGGATAATCTACATCTATCCCTGATCGGCCGGGCGAATGCACTAAAAATGGTATACTTCCCTAAAATTCTGTATATGTTTAGAACTATTAATTTAGAAATCTCAGAGCAATGGTTTAAATCTATGGAACGAATCTTTACGAGCTTTATATGGGCATATTCACAACCCCGACGAGCTTATACGTTTCTGACTCTCCCTAAAGAAAAAGGCGGATTAGCCCTCCCAAATCTTAAGGCATACTACTGGGCATCGATGCTACTATATAATCATGAACTTTTTCTATTAGATGGTACTGAGACAACTGTAGGGGAGGACCAACCTTCAATTCATCAGCTAATATTGGGCAATAAGAGTAGGGGCTATCTATGGCGATATCTCTATGATAGCTATCATAAAAAAGTGCGCTTGAAAACTCTGCTTGGGGGATTTAAAGCTTGGAAATCTGTGAGGAAATTGCTGGGTATAGGGCGACTATCATATTACTCTCCTCTCAGCAACAACCCTGCTCTTCCCGAGATCTTTAGAGGTGTATGTATTAACAAGTGGAATGCAGCTGGAATCACACATATTGGGTGTCTTTTTTCTAATGAAGGGCTATATTCTTTTGAAGAATTAAGAGAGAAATATCAACCTGATTGGAGAGATTTCTTTAAGTATCTTCAAATCCGAGACTTTTTATCGCAACTGATTAGGGGGAATGCTCCATTTGATAAAATAATCACAGCTGAAACGCAAAAAAATTCCCAAAAATGTACGATTGGGGGAATGTACTCTCTTTTACTAACTTATTTTCCGGATAACCTCGAGGAAAACAGCACAGAAATGGCAGGGAAAAATGGCTATCACTATAGAAGAGTTTAAGTATGCTTATGGCATGTCTCAAACCACTCTTATGTCAACTAAACTCCAAACTCAGTTTTGCAAAACCTGCTTTTTCATGTATTATACTCCAGACAGAATAGCTAAATGGGGGAGTGGGAGGGGGACTTACTGTTTTAGATGTATATTTCCTAACGCTGACTGCATACACATTTTCTCTTCATGTATAGGCTTATCCTCCCTAAAACTAAGCATTGAGAGGTTCTTATCGACTGTTCTAAAAACTGAGTTAAATCTTTCTAATCAAGCGGTTCTATTAGGAGTAACAAACCTCACCAATCCTAGTTTGGGTCATGAATTGGTTTTTATTGCAATGGCTGTCTTTTTTTTTTTTTTTTTTTAATCCTCATCTTGCGATTTCTGTTATGTTTATGGAGTATCAGGTGTCTGCCTCATTGCTTTTTTCCAACACTGCCCCTTGTTCTCTCTTGATTGGGGAGTTTTGACCATTCGTTGTTTGAGGAGTTTCCTTTACTCGTCACATATCAATACCTCTCTGGCTTGGATCGAGGGGAGCTAGCCAGCTTGGCTACTCGGCAAGTACCTTACTTGTCCACCAGAAGATAAATCGCCTTAATCATAGGACTTAAGTTTATTCTTATTCTTATTTGAGGTTTAAGAAAGATTCGAAAACATCCCAAAACTTAAATCTTTTGCTTGCACTTCCTAGCTTATCAAGTTTGTTGATTCTTATTGACGAGTTTAGCCATTCTGCATGGGTTGGGCAAGAGGCTCCTATCCATTTAATACATATTTCTCTCCTTGCGAGAGCTATTAATACAAAGAGGAGATTTTCCTGCTCTTTAGTGAGACCCCCTTCATTACCTGAGTCCAAAATCCCAAAAAGAATAAGAGTTGTACTTACAGTAAGTTGTTTGGACAGGATAGTGCTCAGGGTCTTACCGACTTGATCCCAAAATTCCTCCAGATGGGGACAACTTTTAAACATATGGATGTCGTCTGACTTTTCTTCCCCACATTTAGGGCATTTCCTAATTCCAGCATTTTTGAATTTGGACAGTTTTTTAGGAGTCCAATATGCCCGATGGATTGTATACAGATGATTCCTCTTCAAAGCCGCGGATTTCAAGGTTGACCAGCATTTAGCTACAGATTTTTCCCATATTAGATCTAAATCTGTTATTTCAATATCTTTCCATATTTGGGTTTCCATGTTAACACTAACATCGTTGGCCGTTATCAGCGCCCAATACCACTTAGCCACTTCTTTTGGTAGTCGCGTTGTTGTGATCATGTCATCTTCCAATCTTTCATTACCATGTATACTGGGTAGAGTTCTGGACCAACTTGACATTTGATAATATTTGAATTTAGATAATGTGTTGTTCGACATTTCTTGAAGTTCTAACCAAGTTTTTAAATTTGGACCATCTAGTATTTGTCCCCAGTATTTGATGTCGACTCTTTTCAATGCTAGTGCAAGAGTGTCTTTTAGGCATTCTGGAGTTCCGGGGGATTCCCAAATAGGAGCCCACTTACTGTAGTAAGATATGTGTAGAATGCCTCTAATTTGTGTCCACATCTTTGCTGCATCTCTCAGTATCTTAAGCTTTATTTTTTTGAAGTATTTGGGATGTCCATACTTAAACAGCGCGTGATCCTCTGAATTTGTGATTGCTTGTAAATAGGCTGAGTAGTGTTCATGGTTTTTCAGTAGTGGTTTGATATTTTTAAATTGAAAGGCTCTGCAATATTCCAACAGATCTGGGCTGGCCAACCCGCCATCCCTCTTGCTCCTCCTGATCTTTTTCCATGCAATCCTCGTGCCCTTTGCTGCCCAAATGAAGCTTGTTATATCTCTTTGTGCTCGAGCTAGATCCGCTTTTCCGAACTCCATTGGTATCGTATTAAATAAAAAGGTAAACTTTGGCAAAATGGTCATCTTGATTATATTCGATCTCCCAATCAAGCTCAGTGGTAGAGAGGTCCATGTCTCAAGTAATTTTCTTACGTCCCCGGCAACTTTATTCAAATTCCTGTTTGCAATCTTCTCTATGTCATGATTTATTAAGATTCCTAAATATCTGATTTCATTTTTTATGAAATTGTTTTGAAAAACCGTATTCCATGTCATAATCTCTGTCTTAGTTTGATTCACCAAATATCCTGAGATTTTCCCAAATGTAGTTAGAGTTTTCTCGATACTTGCTTTAGCTTTTGGGTAATCATCAGTAAAAATCATTAAATCATCCGCATAGAGAGCGATTTTCTTCTCCCAGATGCCATACTTGAAAGGTGTAATTCTGTTGTTGCTTCTTAGCTTGTTTGCCAGAGGTTCAATATATAAATTGAAGAGTAAGGGGGAGAGTGGACAACCCTGTCTTGTTCCTCTGGTTATTTTTATGTTTTCTGTTAAACTACCGTTTATTAGGACCTTTGACCTTGGATCTTTATAAATCTGGTTTACCATACATGTAAAGTGGGGTCCGAAGTTATTCTTGATCATAACTTTCTCAAGAAAGGTCCAATTGACCCGGTCAAAAGCCTTTGCGGCATCAACAGCAAGTATAGTAAGGGGAGTTTTCTCACTTATAGCAATGTCTATTGCAGTTAAGAGCTCTTGTGTTACTTCATGTAAGTGTCTTCCTTTAATGAAGCCTTTTTGATCTTGATGCAGTAAATTTGATAGTACTTTCCCAAGTCTAGCTGCCATTATTTTGGTGAATATTTTGTAATCAGCGTTCAATAGTGATATTGGACGGTATGATTCACATTTGAGAGGGTTCTTTCCGGGTTTCAGAATGATTGAAATTATGGCATCATTCCATGAGTCAGGTATTGTTTTCTGTTGTATTAAAATTAAGTTGATTAGTTTTGTTATGTAAGGAAGTATGGAGTCTTTCAGTTTCATATATAGTTCGTTTGGAATGGCATCCGGCCCTGCTGCTTTCCCTTTCTTCAAACCTTTAATCACATCTGCCACTTCTTCTTCGAGGACTTCTTTGTCCAGTGTTTCTCTATCACTTTCTGTCAATTTTAGGAGCGCTGCATCTTCCAGGTAGGAGTTAATCCTTTGATCTGAGGGATTTGAGTCTTCCGTATACAGATCTTTAAAAAATTTCCAGAATTCGTGCTTGATGATATTTTCATCGGAGGTAGGATTATTTTGATCATCCGGAATGATGCTTTCCACCTTATTTTTGGCTAGGTCTGTTTTGAGCTTCCATGCCAGCCATTTTCCGCAGCCTTCGCCAAACTCATGTTTCGCTAGTTTGCTGGAATCCCATTTCTTCTGTAATCTCTCCTCCAAGATTTGATTAATTTTATCTTTTTGCATTTGTTTTTTGTCAAGAAGATCTTGTTTCTTTACCTCTTCATGTTCTGTGGATATAGCGATATCTAAGGTACTGATCTCTGTTTCTAGATCTGAAATCTCTCGCTTTACTTGTTTGTTTTTGCGAGCCCCTAAGCTCAAGAGTTTACCCCTTAAGACTGCTTTATAAGTGTCCCACGTTATTTGTTCTGTGGTATCTGTCACATTTAATTCGAAGAAGGTGTTTGTTTCTATTTCTAGCTCCTTTATAACTTGTTCATCTTCCAGCAAGGCTCTTTCAACTGTGAATCTCCTTTCAGTTATTTTTTCTGTAATTTGTAGTTCTAATTGTACTGCCGAGTGATCTGACAGGTGAGCTGGTAAGTGAGATACTCCTTTTACTTTCCTTGATATTTCGTTACTGATCAGAAAGAAGTCAATCCTGGATTTGTGACCCAGTTTTTTGTTGTGCAGAGTAAATGGGTATGATTTTTCTCCTTTATCTCTCCAGATATCCACCAGATTAAGATCCCTTTTATAAGTCCCAATCCATTGTCTCATTTTTTTTAGGTTGGTATGTCTACCTGGAGGTGATCTGTCTAGTTTTAAATCCATTACTAGGTTGAAATCACCCCCCAATATTATGGGAGAAGTGGCTAGTAGTAGCTGCGAGTATAAATTTCGCAGCGGATCAGAATCATCTAAATTAGGACCGTAGTATCCTGCAATTGTAATGGGAGAATTTCCTATTTTTGTATTGACTATTGCCCATCTTCCTTTGCTATCCACTTCTGAACTGATTATAGTTGCTTTTAGGGACTTTTTAAAGATTATCGCTATTCCCTTAATATTGCATTGTTGTGTTGTGCAAATTAAGGTATCTACCCACCACAGGTTCTTAATTATTTGGTCCCAATCTTCCTTTAACAAGTGAGTTTCTTGTAGTATTATTATCTCACTTTTCCCAGTTCTGATATATTCTAAGATTTTATTCCTCCTGCTTTTTGTCCTTAACCCATTCACATTCCAGGATAGAATATTTACACCTCTACTTTCACTCCCCATTTGTTTTGTTCAGTAGTTGTGATTTTCTTTTTAATATACTTCACTCCCTGTTGTTTTGATTTCCTGAATTTTCGCAGATGAGGAATTTTTTGGTTTTTTTTCCCTATTTTGTTCCCCACCCTTTTTCGTGTAGTTTCGTATTTTCTGATTTGTGCTTTACAGTTACCCTCCCCGGGGAAGCCTCCATCTTCTTCTCCTTCGGTTATCTTCGTAACCCTTTTGGCTTCCCGTCCCCACCCCCGTGATTCTTATCTATATACATTTAAAAGATGAAAAAATTTAGTTGGATTATAGCTCCTACATATTATTTTACACTTGTCCTTGCGTATGAGTTGAATTGGGTTGGATTGTGTCTGTTTCTCCTTAGAGATTTTTTAACATTTTTTTTTTGATGTGAACATTTTAGCATTTTAACTCAGAGGTTCCTCTGATTGTACTTGATCTTTGATCCGTTCTATCAGGTTTTTCACCTCTTCAGGCTCTCTTAGATTTCTCATTTTATTTCTCCACATAATGCGTAGTGAGGGTGGAAATTTCATTTGTACTGTGGCACCTAGTTGTTGCAATTCGGACATCAGATTTCCCAGTTCCCATTGTCTGGTCTGAGAGGCTTTTGACATATCAGATCTTATTTTAAAATTCCAACTATCTTTGCTATACGTTCCTTTTTTCAGTGCCTCCCCCAAGATCTTATCCTTCAACATATACGTTTTGAAGTTTACTAGAATCTTCCTGGGGGGTTTCCTTTCTTTGCTCTTTCCATAAGGATCTCTGTGCACCCTCTGTATATCCTCGTTCAAAACCTCTTTGTCTGCCCATGGGAAATGTTCCATCAAGAGTGCCACTACAAATGCTTTTACATCTTTACCCTCTTGATTCTCCGGCACATTTAAAATCCTTATGTTGTTTTTCCTGGCTTGATTTTCTAAGGATTCCAGTTTTTCATTTATGTTTTTACTCTCCAATCTTATGGAATTTATTTCCTTTCTATTTTTCTCCACCCTTTTGTCCAAGCCACTAACTTCATTTTCAACTGTCGTGACTCTGTCTGCTAGAGCGTTTAGCTTGCTATCCAATTTCTCGCAGACCTCCTGTATTTTGTTTTGTTTTGATTCGGAAATGGAGAATTTCTCTTTCATTTCTATCCATATTTTTTCAAGGAGTTCGTCTGTATGAGTTTTAGCTGGGTTCTTGTTATATTCTATAGACCTTGGGTCATCGTCTTCTTTATCTCAAACCTCTTCCGTCATATTTACAGTTTCATTTACTACTGCTATGGCAGCAGGATCAGCGCCCCCCTCCGCCATATGGAGTTCTGTTCCTTCTTCTGTACTGATTCCCTTAATTTTCCAAAGTTCTTCTAAACTCTTGTTTTCCACTAAGTTCTTTTTCTTAGTTCGAGGTTTTCTCCCTTTCTTTATCTTGCTTGGACTCGGTTTTCCTGCTAGGAGGGGAATTCCTCGTTGAATTTCCTTTCTTAAGGAAAGAGTATCTGTAGATTTGGTTGTTTCTTCCTTCTCACTTCCCCAAGCTTCTAATGATTTTTGTGGTTGTACGGAGCTAGAAGGACCCGAGTTTAGCTCTTGTTGCTGAATTTTAAAGTAAGACCTAAGAGAGGGAGTAACTTTTACTTTCACTTTTGATTTTTCCTCCTTCTCTAAGTTGTTCTTTAGGGAGTCTCTGAGTATGGTCTTTTGTTTTTTCCTGCTCACTCTCGGTGTGATACCCTTTGGGAACTGCTCCTGACTCAGAAATTTTCTATTGCGTAGACTGTAGAAGGATTTCACCGTGTTAGGCTGAGTTTCTTGTTGCCGAGGCTCTGATTCTATTTCTGATTTAGATTCAACTTGATTTTTCAGAAGGTTTTTTGAGTCTTGAGGTATTTTCTCTTCTGAAACCTCCTGCGTTAATTCAGTGACTTTACTCATGTGCTGATTGTTTGTGGAGGTTTTCTTTTCTGTATTTGTATTTGTGATTTGGCAAGGTTGAAAATATTTATATGTCTGGCCCGGCAAAAAATATTTACGAAGTTGACAGGGTCGACTATCAATACTTTTAACACTGTTTAGGTTATAGTATGTTTTATTGTGTATGTTCGTTTGTTGGGCTTGCTGTGCTTCGTATGTTTTGTGAGGCAGTTTATCCAAAATCCAAATACTTTCAATACTTTCGGTACTTAGATGATTATTTATCTCTTTCTCCTTGTATTCGGGACTTGTTTCCTCTAGTCTTGCCTCTTTGTATTCCTTTATTTTGCTGAGTGTACTTCCATAGACTTTCCTCACCCCTATCGCATTATCCAGTTCTTTTCTCGGTATGCTCGTTATCGAGTCAGAGTCCGATTCAGATTCTTCCCTACTGACCCCTTCGAGCAGCCGCTTCAGTTCTCTGGCTCCGGCTCTGGCTCTGCAGCTCGCGCCCCGGAACTGAAAGCTCAGTCTTCCGGAGGCGCGGCGGCAGTGCGACTTTGCTCTCTGTGCGGCGCTCCACTTGCCTGCCCCCGCTGTAACACGAGCTCCGGAGCTCCTCTCCGCTTCACCTGCTCCCCGGCGCCCACACGTTCCGCTGACAGCCCTCGGGGAATCCAAGAACAAAAATGCGCTCACTGTCACAAAAGTACCGTATGTGGGGCAGCGAGCCTCAACCTCCCAGACGCCGCAGGGCAAACAACAAGCCTCACCCTTCTCACCACTGCGCAGCGAGAGAGAGGCGGCCCCAGAAAACACCATACCAGGTACAGTCCGTTATTTGGATAAGAATGTCTTCCTAGCACTCGTTTGGTTCGTAAATTCAATCCCCACTATGCGTCGCTTCTTAATAATTCACCTCGGGTCTAGTTGCGTCCATGCTGGAGCTGTTTCCCCAACCTCTGCTATGATGAATCACGGGTGAGCGGGAGCTCTCCGACCGAGCTTCCTACTCGGCCGCCATCTTCCCCCCACTGCAATGGCTGTCTTAAGAATTTGTATTGCGTCTGCCTGGCTTGACCCCAACCCCCCATCATTTCAACAATGGTTTGCCAGACTATTAGCTATTTTTAATTTAGAAATGGCTATTTATAAAAGAAAAGGCAGGAAGCGAAGGGTTAGGGGGCTTAGAATTTGGAATCCCCTAATTGAATGGTCACAATCTCAAGGCAATTCCTAGCAGAATGTTTTGCTAATTAATTTGAAGTAAATTCTATAAAAATGGAATGTCAGTAAATAATGACTCAGAATGCATTTGATCAATTTATATCCGAATTCTCTACGAAGATGTTTTTTTTATTATCATTTCTTTTCTTTTTCTATAATTGTGTGAACCATTATCCAGCATTAATTTCTTCATTGTGTTTTCCTTTTGTATTGAACCTTTTCTCTTGTCTGACCAGCGGGGGGGGGGGGGGTGGGGGGGGGGAGTTGTTTTTCTGTAAATATAAAATCAAATAAAGATGTGTTAAAAAAAAGAGAGCTATAGAGCGACAAGTTCTGCACAATGTAACATTTGCTTAGATTGCGATGGTGTGAATATTGAGTAATAGCTTTTCTCTAGCTCTGAGCGAACCCCACTATCGCGCATAAGGTCTTCTACAATCACCATGCTTACACGGTCTGTCGTTGAGATTACTGGGTATACCTTCTATAAATTTGATGTGCCGGAACCTTAGGGATTGTTCAGATAAAGATCTTGCCAGTAAGAATAAAGCCAGGCAATATTCTTAGGGGGGAGAAAACACTGGGAGCATTCATCCCTTATCAGATCCCCGATGCTTTTTTCCAGGCAATCGAAGGAGAGCAGGGCAACTTACTGTGGGAGGGCGGTAAACCACGTACAGCGCTGCGCAAACTACAGCGAGGGGTCTATGAGGGCAAACTGGTGATCCCAGACATTAGGAACTACTATCTTGCAGCCCAGCGTATACATGTAAAGGGCTGGGCCTTCGCGTCCTACTCCGAGCTGCATATGGGGTTGATCACCATGCAATGGTAAAGGAGGATATCCTGCAGCGCTGTACACCAGGAGCCGGAAAAAGCTTCTCCCCGTGCACACGGGGACAGTGGTATAAGCATGGCTAGCATCTACAAAGTCATTGGGGTATGAGTCTAAGCTAACAAAACAAACCCCACTTTGGGGAAGTGATGTGCTGGACGAAGTTGTGCGCCTGCAGGGTTTTCACATATGGAGTCTCATCGGAATAGATAGCTTTGGGGATGTCTGGCGGAGCGAGACCATGGCTACTTTTGAAGAGCTGCAAACAGAATACCAAATGACCAATGGAGAGCGGTTCCACTACCTACAACTGAGACATGCCCTGCGTTGTCATGTGCCAGAGAGTCACTGCCCGACTACTCCCCACGGGAGGACCGACTACTACTAGACCCCAATTCACTTACATATCGAAAACTACTGAATAATCTCTCTGACCCTCTAGGCCCACTGAGGGAGGCATGGGAGATAGACTTGGGTTTTTTAGAAGATGACGACTAGATGGCAGCCACACGGAGCCCCAGGGAAATCTCCATATGAACGCAGTTTAGACTGATCCAACTCCAAGTATTACACAGGTCATATACCCCCAGGATGCTCCAACATAGACAGTGTAATTTTGACTCGGACCAGTGTGCCAGGAGGTGTGCGGAGATCGGCATTTTCTTTCACATTGATCAATGTCATAACCTGTAAAAACACTCATACATACTTATACTCTCGACTGCGTCTTTCAAAAAAGAAGTGAAATCGCTTCTCATGGCGAAATGCACCTGAGCCTGGATCACTGTTAATATACGACCCTACATATCTTCGATATGGAACTTTAGAATGCCTTCAGTCTTCCTACTTATCGCAGATACTGTAATTACATGATACGTGTTATTTTATGATCATTTTGCTATGTACCATATAACTATGTACCTACAAGACTATGTCTATTCTAGCATTGACGCACATTGAACTCCATGTCATGTACATGTACTAGGTAACAATGACACCTCCTTGTAAAGCGCTCTGATACCTGAGAGGGTCTTGTTCGCGCTGTATAAAACTCTCAAAATAAAATAAAATTAAAATAAATACACAAGAATACATTTTGATAAAAATAATTCTGAGGTGTTGAGACACGGCTGTTAGCAAAGGGCTCAGAACTATAAAAATCTAAATATCTATACATTGCTAAAAGGCAGCTGTTTCCTCGTGGGTCCAAGTTATTTCTGGGAGATCCTCTGGGGGTAGAGAAGACAGGCTTCTTTTAAAATCATCTCTAACAAACAACGCAATTCAAAAAGTGTTGTTCATAATATAAATTAATTTACAGTTGTTGGAGCACCCTTTCTTAACATGTTGCGTATCCAACAGAGGGTAATTAAACGGGATTTTAAACATCTCTAATAAGTGGTCTAAATCTCTGGGTTGCGCTACATCGCACACCTCTCAGGCATGTAGCTGTTTAAAAAAAGGTTTTGTACATTTTTGTAAACGCCAATTTTCACTTAAGCGATACCACACGTTGCTTTGTCTAAGATGGAGTAGTTCTTAACAATATTGTAGGAACATCAACATATGTCATTGCAAGGCCTAATATTATTGCTTTGAACAAAGCTGCAGATTTACCAAAGACATCCCTAGGTCCTGTTAAGTGTACCGTGGCATTTGCTACATTTCCAGCTGAAAATTATAATACCTGTTTAGCCTTGCGCCATGTCTACGAACATTCACTAACCAATTTCAAAACTACCCTTTTTTTAATTACGCTATCAATTTAATTATTTACTTTTATCTTCTCATAATATTTCCTTGGTTAAATATACATTTCCATGATACCTTCTACAATGCACCTCAAGAAAATTACATTGCTAGTTTCCTGTGGAAATTCACCTGTTCACATTCCTAGGTTAAGGACGAAACACCATATCTGTTTCTACATTAGCCATGAAAAGCCCTACAAGTTTCCTTATTGTTAGAGCGATTTTCACAGTGCCATGCGCACTTCATATTTACATAGTTTAGCATGCATATTTAACAGTTCAATGTAAGATCCACAGTGTTCAGAAAGCATACATCTAGACCATTCACTATATTAAGTGAACATTGGGTGTTTTACATGATCTCTAGTCACATTACACCTGGATACATTTATTTTTTAAATGCAGTGGAAGATTAAGTGATGTGTACAGAATCACAGGATTTTGAACCGGCGTAGGGGCTCGAACTCCAGCCCAAAATGCACCAGCTCTGTCCCTCAAGCAGGCTCTTAATTACACTATTATGCTCCCAGCCCCTTCCACGGTCCTGTTTCTTAGCCAGAACATCACAGTAAACTGAAGCCAATCTCTTGATTGCAGACATCTCTGCTGTGCACAAAATGATTCAAGATGGAGAGTGGTTACAGAGCAAATGCCACCGAAAATTCCAAACTGCAGTCACAAACGGTGTACAGTCACACGGAGAATGACACAATTCCTCAAACACATATAAAGTATTAAGCATGGCTCAATTTGCCAGACGCTAATCATCAACTTGGGAGCTGCCTTGCTCCATGTGCCAGAATACTGTCAGGCTTGTGTTACCTGGTCTAGTCAGGGCCTGGAGGACCAACAAGTACAGCCTCTTATGAACCACGAGGGTTATTTTACGGCTACCTCTACAGCCGTAAAACATCCTACGTGGTTCGTAAGAGGCTACATGTGTCACACGTCAGTAGAGCAGTAAGGCAGCCGTGTTACGGCTCCAGACCTCAGCTGACCTCCGTCCGCTCAACATGGTCCGTCTGCCATACCAAAGAAGCCCAGGGCCTCACCCCAGAGCCCTGGGCCACACAAGGGACCACCATCCACATACCAGGAGCGGGGGCCACATCATAAAATCCATCAGGCCGCACTACGGTGCTTTTGGGCCATACCAACGGAGCACAGGGGCCACACCAGGGACTACCTGCCACACACCAGGAGAAGGGGCCACATCATAAAGCCCTGTGGCTGCACTATGGAGCCTGGGGCCGTACCAAATGAGCACAGGGCCCCAACCCTGAGCCAGGGGCCCCACCTGCTGCATACCAGGAGCTGGTGTCACATCACAGACCCCAGGGTCCACACTAGGGAGGCCCTGGGACCATACCAAAGGCCCAACCCTGGGACCCATCATGGACCACCTGGCACATACCAAGAGCAGAAGCCATATAACAGAGTCCCAGCACCCACCTCGAGACCCTTGGGCCATAACACGCACCGCCTGCCATACCCAGGAGCAGGGACCGCACCACGGAGCACCAGGGCCGCACTACATACACCTCAGGACCTACCGCGGAGGGTGGGTACAGCTGCACATTATTTTTATTTGTAAAAGGTTTACTATATTGTGAATATACTATATTGAGGACAGAACATATAAGTTGCTTCTATGAGCTGTGCCACACGCCTTGCTATAAACCTGTGTATTACAGGCATTTGCAGTTGGAACTGTGCCAGGTTATCAAAAGGCTCACAGTGACACACAGCCTTTATATTGCGGGGGACAGTTATTATAAAATACAAAAGCCATTATAATTGTGAAAAACATAAAAAAAATATATCATAACTATTAAACCCTGAACCATTATTTACCTTTAACAGTTGACTTGTAGCAACAGTTTGCCATTCTGGTCTACGCTTTTCTCCATTTTGCCTGGTGGTATCCCAAAGGTCCACAAACTTAGAAGGTTTCTGCTACTGATTGTGTGTAGAGGCTGCACGGGGAAGCAATTTTATACATGGTAGGGGAATGTTTGCTAATTATGCATAGGCCTCACTTTGGTGAGGGGTGTCACAGAAATATGTGTTGGGGTTTTGGGTTTCGTTTCACATCATCTGTTTGCTACTGTGAAAAGTATAAAATAAAAAAACAGAGGTTGAAAGTTCATCATTTGGAGTAAGCAGTAAAAAGCAGGACAGATAAGATAATGGGGGTAGCAACTCCTCTCGAAAATGCGTATCTGTGTGAACCCCTCCCCCCCCCCCCCACACAGGTGTGTTGGCCTCACTTAGCTGCGCTTTACACACAATTTCCCTCATCAAGGCATCTATACTTGTGGTTTTTAGCTGTCTTGCTTTGAGGCAGAATACACCCTCGCTGATCCAGTCTGTACATGTGCTGCATGTTTTTATTTTTATAAAAAGCCACATTTGACCTGCCCCTTTGGGTTAGGCAGTCTTGGGAGGTGGGGGCTGGCAGTGTATTTCCGCTGCTCCTCCCTGTGAGGAGGCAGACATCGGTCCCTGTCAACTGTCTGAACATGCCCAGACTTGCCTTGTTACACTCAGAAACACTGAGCACACCTCTAGTACTGCAATGTTTGCATAACCCAAACCCCTAGATACAGGGGCCATGGCCAAGGCATGTGACAAACACATGACCAGGGAGATGTCACAACACACTTGACACTTGGGGGGTCATTAGGATGACAAGCGGACTTAGTCCGCCCGCCATCCTATCAGAAATCGGGACCGCCCGCCATAAGGGCGGGGGTCCCATGAGGGGTATTAGGATGTGCCCGCCACAGTGGCGGGCACAGCCTGCATTTCTAGCATTGTGGCGGGCGGTACTCTCAGCACCGCCCGCCACAATGCTAGAAATGCATTACAGCATTTGCATAAACAAAGCGGCAGGCACGCGCGGTGCCTGCCGCTTTGTTTATGCAAATGAAGGTGGGCACCACAGGTACCCCCCGTATGCAACCCCCACCCCTCCTTCACTCTGGGGCCCCTCAGGGGGCCCCCAGAGTGAAGACCGCATGCCTTTGCCAAGGAAAGGCATGTCTGAAAGCCCATGATAATATGGCTGGCGGTGTCTAATAAACACCGCCACCATATTAAACCTTTTCCGCCCCGGCCGCAAGGCGACCGGGGCGGAAAAGCGGCGGACGGTCTTTCCGTCCGCTGAGGTCCGCCCCGCCATTCTAATATGGCGGGGGGGAATTCTGGAGAGGATGTCCGGCGGATTGCCCCTGCCAGGCCGGCGGTGGCTACCGCCAGCCTGGCGGGGGCAATCCACCCGACATCATAATGGGCCCCTTGGTGTCACAGTCACCACACTGACACTGACGTCAGTTTCCTGGGAGGGACACCCATGGGTAGCGGAAGTCCGGGTGAATGATGACGTCACGTCCGTGACGGGACAACTGTCACTTTTGCTTGATGCGTAAAGATATCCCTCCCACTTACTAACACGTTTTAATCGCTGTTCATTTGAACATAATAAATATAATGATTTGACTTCTAAAACCCTTTAGAGTGGATTCTTGTTCTTCAGATGCCTCGACAGGGAAACATCGTTTACAACGCAAGCGTTACAACGCGTGTCATTACAACACATTTTTACAATGAGAAATCCATTACAACGCATGTCATTACATCGCATAATCCATTACAACGCATTCCCAAAAGTAACGCCTCAGCGGAGTTAGAATAGTAATTGCGTTGTAATGGATTATGCATTGTAATGACATGCATTGTAACAACATGCGTTGTAATGGATTTTGCAGTGTAAATAATTTGTTGTAATGACACGTGTTGAAACTTGTGCATTGTAAAGTGTCATATTCTCCTCTCCTCTACGTGTTTATAGGGTGGATATAATTCATTTTATCAAAAAAGGGAGAGGGACCCTTGGTTTCCCAAAGGACTAGGGTTCAAGCAAGAACTTTATATGAATGTCCTCTGGGTTTAGTTCAATTCTTCAACCTTCATTCATACAATTGTATTTACCACTCTTTCATCTCCTCATTCCACCACTGTTGCACTCAATTTCACCCAAGTATTGGCACAAATGTTCTAAAAGTTTATAAAAATCATTATGAAAATGTATTCTGACAACAATTCATAAAACATTCTATGAGTTCCAAACATCATAGTCACTTCTTGATCATAAAAACACATTAAAAATCACAAATGAATAAACAAAAATAACATTAGATATAAACAAGATGTCCTGTGAGAGTTTATAAAGACAATACTCTTTGTCATTAGCTGCCACAATTCGATGCTGTTCAACAAATGTGTATCCTAAACACCCATCAGTTACCACATTTTTGTGACCATCTAAGGTAATAGTACAGCAATTAAATTTGTGGCATCAATTAGTTGCCTCGATGCGTTTCGAAGGATTTGATCTTATAACACCTTCTTTTTCAAGACTGTAATTTTTACTCCCGTCTTTGTATAATCTAGAAATACAAATAGATGCAATTATATTACAAGTCACCACTATTTTTCCTCCATATAGTTATTTCTGGTCCATATACATCATGTTCCCCTGAAGTTATCCATGTTTAAAACCAGTCATCAACATTTCACATGTTAATGCATTTTTTTAAAATATATTTCTTTTTATTAAAATTTAAAACATAAACAACAAACAACAAAGAAACAAGGCAATACAATCGTTACAAATGGTGAAGCGTCCTGTGGGAAGGAAGGCACACACCCTAGTACAGTCAACAATATAGGATGAGGGAAAGCGAGGGGAAGCTGCAAGTCAGGAGGCAGTTTAGCTGAAACAGTAGTAGGAATGTCGGGTCAGGGGGAAGGTGAAGTGGTCTCAACATGTGTGGAGGGAGGTGTACATATTTCACCCCGATAGGAGTTCCACTGGCCCCAGACTTTTTCCCATTTTCGGGGCCTGCCACGTGCCACGTATGTTGTCTTCTCTCTAAACATACACCAGTCCATGTTTTCCTTCCATACCAGAACAGTGGGCGGCCTCTGAGAACCCCACAATTGGGCAATATCTCTCTTGGCTATCATATTCCCGAGGGTCACCCACTGAGTCTGAGCCACATCATAGTCAGTCGGCTCCCAAACATTCAACAAACATCTCCTAGCTTCAGGCAACAACGCAACACCCGTGACCTCTTCCATAACCGCATGCACTCGGTTCCAGTAAAGCACAACCGTCGGGCACTCCCAGAGTATGTGAAGAAAAGTGCCCAGTAGACCGCATCCACGCCTACACATCCCGTCCGAGGAATACCCCATACTAATAAGGCAAGGACCAGTCACATAGATCCGGTGGAGGATTTTAAGCTGCACAAACCGGAGACGAGCCGGAATTGCAACCTCCTTCGGCGAAGATACCGCCGACTGAGAGTCTTCATCGTCCAACTCCAGACCATCGCCGGTCCAGGCCTCTCTGAGACGGTCTAAGAGGCCAACCCGATTATTTATCAACTTTTTATAAATCAGCGAAATTGTACTGTCGGGGACGTGCCCGTCCAGTATCCGGTCTTCAAGTGGGGATGCCTCCGGGATAGTGGTACCCTACGAAAGACCGAGGTCAACGCGTGGCGAATATGAACATAACGGAAAAACTCCCTATCACTCAACTCGTATTCCACTTTCAACTCCTCAAAAGTCTTGACCCTGTCCTTGACCCAGACATCATTCACTCCGCAAATAGCAATCACTTCCCACCTATCAAAGCCTTTCGTCTTCCACAGGGAGCCAAGCCTCTTGGATGCATAAAGTGGAGTCGCTCGAGTCAACCTATCCTTCCATCCCATTGCAGCATTCGCACAATCCCATGCTTGCACCGCTATCTTAGTTGGACCCGTGAGCATCTTCACAGCAGATTTTGTATAGAGCGCCCTGTTGTAATCCCCGCCAGGCAACAGCCGCTTGTCCATTTTGAACGCGGGGTTCGACGCAGGACCATACGTGCCATGATTGATTGCCCCCAGCTGGGAGGCCCAATAATAGCGCCTAATATCTGGGAGTGCGATTCCACCATCGTACCAGGGGAGTGTCAGCTTGGCAAGGGCAATGCGGGATCGCCCGCCCCATATCAGTTGCCTCTGTAGACCTTCCACCTCTCGAAAGTAGCTCGCTGGGATAACGTCAAATGTGTTTTGTAACGCATATAAAAACCGGGGCAGTGACATCATCTTAAACAATGCTGCTCGTCCAAGGGGGGACAACGGAAGCTTGAGCCAGGCCACAACATCAGTCCTTAGGCGTTGAAGCGGGGGGAGCAAGTTACGTTCATAGCGGACCATAGGATCTAGGGCAATAAAGACCCCCCAGTATTTGAATCCCGCCTGCACTACCTGTATGGGACAACCACGCGGCAAGGGAGGAGATTCACCCGAAAGGACATATACACAAGACTTTGACCAGTTAATTACGAGGCAGGAATTCTTCCCGAAAGAATTTAAAACATCAAACAACACTATCAGCGACTTCCGAGGTGACGTGAGATACAATAGGATATCATCCGCGTAAAGTGACACTCGGTCCTCAAAGTCCGGGGTCCACCGAATACCCTTCCTCGATGGCTCCCACCTCAGCCAGGCTGCCAAGGGTTCCAAGGCGAGGGCAAAAAGAAGTGGAGACAACGGACACCCCTGGCGCGTACCCCTTCCGAGGGTAAACGGCCCAGAAACTCGACCATTCACGACCACCTGAGCCAATGGTTCCTCGTATAGCAATCTCACCCAGCCGATAAAAACAGGGCCAAAACCAAACCTCGCAAAGGCCGCCCATAGGTACGGCCATTCTAGCGTATCGAACGCCATTGTGGCATCCAGGGAGGCCAATATGGCCGGCTCACGTAGCGACGCAGCCCTCGCAAGGGCGCCATGTAAGCGCCGCAGATTCAATGCCGTGTTACGGTATGGAATGAAACCGGATTGATCTGGATGGATCAGGTAGCCAATTACAGTTATCAAGCGGTTTGCGAGCACTTTCGCGAGGATCTTGGGCTCAGCATTTAAGAGCGAAATAGGTCTGTACGATACACAACGATCTCGTGGCTTCCCCTCCTTATGAACCACGACAATAGATGCAAGTCGTTGATCAGAAGGGAGGGAGCCCACATCTAACGACTCCAAAAACATAGACCGAAGATACAGCGCTAATTTATCAGGGCGCAATTTGTAGAGCTCAATGGGGAGTCCGTTAGGGCCCATGGCCTTTCCAGATTGCACGGAGCGAATAGCAGTCGCCACCTCCTCGACAGAAAGTGTGGCATCCATCGATTCCCTGTCTAGATCCGACAAGCGGGGCAGCGCAATGTCTCTTAACAGCAAATGCGAGTCCTGCTCCGGCCTGTCGGAGACAGGGGAGTACACAGTTTGGAAGTGTTCCGCAAAACACTCCACAATCTCAATAGGGTCAGTCACTCTCACTCCATCCACTCTCTCAATCAAGGGGACCACACGACTCGCCCTCTCCTTCTTGTCCAACCAGGCAATCAACTTTCCCACCTTATCTCCCACATCATACAAACGTCCTTGCTGTTCTCTACTCATCACTTTGGCGGCATCCGTTACCAGTGCCCTCTAGTCAAGTTGCTTGAGACTGAGGAGGTGGAGCCTGTCCTGAGTGACACCAAGCTCCAATTCCACTTCCAAGTCAGTTATTTCGGTCTCAAGTTGGACCACAGCCTCGCATCTACGTTTCTTAGCGCCATTGATTAATGATAGTGCCTGGCCACGGATAACAGTCTTGAAGGCTTCCCACAGCGAGATAGAAGATGACACAGATCCCACATTTTCCGTGAAGTATCGATCCAATGAGTTGATCAACTCCGCACGGGTCCTAGGATCGCGGCGATACCAAGGGTTAATCGGGGCTACCCGACCCTCAGTTCCCTGCCTCGCTTCCATCACAAGCCATAACGGGGAGTGGTCCAAAATACCCCTAGCCAAGTGTCTAATCTCCCTGACAGAAGAGGCCTGTGTCGCGGGCATCAGAATGTAATCGAGTCTCGAGAGACTACCGTGTGCACCAGAGTGAAACGTGTATTGTAACTGCCCAGGGTGAAGATGCCTCCAGCAATCTATTAATCCCAACGTATCCAAGAAGTCACCCAGCCAGGACCGTGATCTTACGAGTTCCCTGGGGGGGTAGCGATCGTCACCTCCGGAAACAACCGAGTTGAAATCACCACCCACCACTAGGATACCCTCCGGAAGCTCCAAAATCACTCTCCCCAAGTCGGCAAAGGTCGTAGTCTGAAGGCCAGGCGGGACATAGACAGAAAGCAAATTGATAGTCCTCCCCTCCCATCTTCCAGTGATGGCGGCGTACCGCCCCCTATCATCAAGGATGATATCATCCACCTCCAGAGGGAGGGAACTCCTGACCAGTATGCCCGCCCCCCTAGAGCCAGTGGTGAATCCAGAATGTGCCAGAAGACGGTAGCCCCGCCGATTCATAGCATGGCATGTATTTTCTATCAGATGTGTCTCCTGCAGTAGTACAACATCGGGGGAGAGGCGTCTCAACAGTTGTAACACAACACCCCTCTTTATCCTATCCCCCAACCCATTAACATTCCAGCATAGTAATTTCAATCCCCTACCCCACATCCCAGAAATAATTGCTGCATCCACCCCACAACGAACGCGACATCCAAATCCAGAAGTTAATCAATACAATGCCTTGAAATAAACGAAACACCAACAACTTCCCCCCTCCACCCCCAACAAACACCCGAAACCCGACCCACCACCCTGCACCCCTGCGTTAGACTCAAAAGCCACCCCAACTTGCAGTGTGCCTGTCGCCCTAACATATAACTAATCTACGAAAAGAAACCCTAGAGGAGGAAGAGTCCCACCCCCCCGCCACCCCTGGGTAATCACTACTATCAAGCCAGTTTAAGAGTCAGCAAACCACAGCCGGATGATCTGTATGTAATCCAGGAAACCAGGTCCATTTCTCATTCCTGCTCCATCGGGCCACCTTCAGCTCCACCAGAATGTTCAGAGTGTTCCTGCTGCCTGGGCAGCGTGTCGAGCCAGTCACTAGCGGCCTCAGGGTGATCAAAGAAAAACGTCCGATCCCCATATTCCACACGCAGCCGAGCTGGAAAGAGCATTGCGTATTTCATGTCCCAGTCCCTCAATCGTCTCTTCACCCCCTGGAACCCCATCCGTTGCTTCTGCACGACCGTGGTATTTTCGAATTTCGTGGGGCCACCCAGCCGCGACGCCTGCAGGATAGCATCTCTATCTCGAAAGTTGAAGATCCTGGCAATTATGGGTTGTGGGGTAGCACCCAGCTTAGGCTTTCCTCCCGGCACCCTGTGAGCACGTTCAACGGCAAAGAAGTTGCTTAAACCTTTAGGTGCAAGATGGTTGATGATGAGGTCCTCAACGAGGAGATCCACAGTTGGGCTTTCTGGTTTTTCAGGGACCCCAACAATACGAACGTTGTTTCGTCTTGCCCGACCTTCAAAATCCTCCAGTCGGCGAGAAAAGAAATCGTTGGAAGACCGTAGATTGCGGACCTCCGTTTATAGATCGGAGACATCAGTCGTGAGGCTGGAGGTCTTCAAATCCAATGATTTAACTTTTTCATTGGTCTTAGCCAAATCCACCCTAATCAGGTTGACATCGATTGCCACAGTGTCAAGTTTTAGAGCCAGAGTCTCATATTGTTGGCCAATAGATGTCTTCATGCTGGCAATGGCGCCCATGACATCACGTAGGGTCAAATCGTCTCCCGCCGTCGAGTCATCTCCCACATCACCCAGGGACTTACTCACACCACTGGGGGATCCCTTAGGATGCGTGTATCGGTCCATAACATTCGATTGTACGGTACCCCCACGGTGGACGGACTTGGTCTTTCGCTTCTCGATCTCCGGTTTGCCAGCCATCTTAGAAGTTGCGTCCCCGAGGGGTCCTCGAGACCTGCTGAAAATGGCTCCATTCAGCTCACCCAAAGGGGTCCGCTAGAAGGGCAGGTCACAACTTGCCATTCGACGACCAGTGACATGCGATCACGATACTGGAGCGAAGTTGCGAAGTTGATTACGCCATGGGCGGTAGGAGCGAGACCGAGGCGGGAGAGGGTCCAAGACCAAAAGCGAAACCGAAAGCTAAGACCTGGGTAGAAAGGAGGATCAGGCAGGCCGATGTTGTTCAATTACTGTCCGGGCAGGCCATTGACTCGAGCCCGGGGCAGTTCCGTGGAGCAGGCCACAAAAATTCAGAGTATCATATGATTGGTTCCCGGAGTCCAAATCGAGTTCTGAAAACATCTATTATATCAGCTGGGTTGCATCTTCAATGACCCGTCGTCATAACCAGGATAGTATTCAGGATAAGTGCAGGAGGTGGCGAAGGTCCGGGAGCCTTGTGCTCACGCGGCCATCACGGTTGCGCGCGAAGCTCCTCCCCCTATTAATGTATTTTTATAATGAAATTCATTAAGGTTTACATTGTTTTTCGCAGTGAGATACCTTTTTGACTCCAAAAGAAAAAATAATAATATTTCATAACACAGGCTCCTGGCCTTGAACTTCCCATAATGAATAGACAGGCCCATTCCTACACTGCGTGGAATCAGACAAAAGCTAAGCCCACCAAAACTGCTATTTTGGTGTGCCATAAGATTTCAAAGTTTATTCTGATTGCATGATTATTTAAAATCATAGCAAACATTTTGAAAAAAAAGCACAAATTACAAATATTTTTCGAAAAAGCAACATACTGATTATTAAAGATACCACAAACAAAAGTACACATCAGTCAAAATACACTTTATTCGATTTTTGTTAAAATCATAAAAGGCAAAGGTAATACATACATTGAAAATATTTTGAAAGCACCCACAATACATTTATTTACACATCTTAAAAAAGTCAAATATTAAAATGCCATAAAGTATTTAAAATTAGGTTAAAAATTAATATGTTAGTGCAATTTTGATTTAAAACAATACAGTTCTAGGGATTCTTTTGTTTCTTCCTCTATAAGCGGCTGTAAGGAAACTTGCAACACAAAAAGTGACATGTGCATTTGGTAACAGTTGTATAAAGCCCATAGTTTTTAAAAGAGGTATTAGATATTTTCCCCTCTCCGTATTATATAACCCACAAAAGAACATAAAGTGAAGGGTGTCCTGGTTGGAGAACTGGTCACACTCACAAGGTGGTGCATGCTCTGGTTTTTCCCACACAGGAAAACGACCTAGTGAATAGTGGGTCAGGTTCATTCTAAGTCTGGTTAATAAAAATCTGTGCAAGGGTTTAGTTACAAATTGCAAATATGGTTCCATAGAGGGTGAAGAGGATAGGACCAAATGTGCTCTTACTGATGGTTTGTTAACTTCAAGCTCCTCTCTCTCTAAACGGGCCCTCCCCTGGAATTCCTGCTTGATCCATACAATATCTGCCCTCCTGATATTTGAAGGTGTTGTGTATAGATCGGGTCTCCCAAGGGCAGTGAATGATGACTTTATGTATTTCAGCCATAGTATTTTCATTGCCCCCTCCCTTGCAATCACATCTTTAAGAATACTGTGATTTAAAGACAACTCTGTATTTAACCAGGTATTAGCCCAAAAAAGTAAAGGAGCCATTTTCAGTCCATCTATAATGTAGGGTAGGCCTACTTCCTCGTGTATAGAGTAGGTGGGTGTAGAATTTGGGACCGATAGAATTCGTCTGATAAGCTTGTTTTCTACCCTCTGGAGACTATCCAAATTAACATACCCCCAAAGAGCGGAACCATATGAAGCAATGGAAACACACTTGCTTTTGTAGACTTTCGACACAGCTTCCATTGGTTTGGCCCCTAGTTTTTTCGTGAAGGCCATCAGGGCTGCTGTGGACCGTGCTAGAGAGATGTTCTTGGCCTTGATCTGCGGGGCCCAGGTGCCTTTCTCATCAAACAGGATCCCTAGATATGGGAAAACAGGGACCCTGGAGAGAACCTCGCCCTTACAAGTAAAGGTTTTTGTATGTGATTTACCTTTCTGTGGGCCCACAATCATTGTGTGTGATTTAGTTACATTAATCTTTAGATCTAAGTTTCCCATAAAAGAACCAAATAGCTCCAAAAGGGTCTGTAGTCCAATGCCCGTACGGGCGATGAGAACAGCGTCATCCGCGTATAGGAGAGCCGGGACCTGCTTCCCACCTACCCGAGGGAAGTCTGCGTTACCTGCTACCAGGTACTTCCCCAAGCCATTTATATAGATAGTAAATAGGAGGGGGGCCAAGATGCAACCTTGGCGCACCCCTTTCTTTGACCTGAAGCTGTCTGAGCATCGCCCCTAACTAGAAACCCGGACCTTCGCAGAGAGCCCCTGGTGTAAGCTTGCTATGAGTGCCACCAAAGAATCCTCGATACCAAGCTCACAGAGTAGGGAGCTTGGACCTATTTACCAGGTCGAAGGCCGAGGAGAGGTCCATAAAAGCCAGATAAACTGACCCCTCCCCGGCCACCGTGTACTTGGAGATTAGGAGGTGTAAGTTTGAGCATTGCTCCAGGGTGCCCCGTTTCTCCCTAAAGCCATATTGTATCTCTGCGAGACCCCCACAGAGCTCCAGGTTTGCTCTCAGTTTAGTTAATAGTACTCTGCCCAAGATCTTAAAGGCAGAGTCTATTAGAGAGATTGGTCGGTAGCACCCCGGATCCTCCCTGTCTCCTTTTTTGAAAATGGGCACTATAACAGATGTTGCCCATGTATCTGGAAAACATCCATCGTTTGTTGCCCTGAACACATTGGTGAGGACTTTAGACCAGGTAGTTGGGGCATATCTAAAAAAGTCCACCGGGACTCCGTCTGGTCCCGGAGCCTTATTTTTGGTGGAGTCCATTATAGCTTTATACACCTCCTCCTCGTTAAACTCTACTGCAGGTAACCCCAGACCTAGCCCTATGCCATTTTCTTCCACAGTGTCATTGCTGTCATATATATTTTTAAAATGGTTAACCCATTTCTCATCAGTAATGACACAATCGGACATTGTATTAACCTCCCCCGAGAAGAATTGATTATTTATGATGTCCCAGAATCTCCTACTATTACGTAGAACATCCACGTCAAGTAAGTCATTCCAGGCGTTATTTTTAATTATATTTTTTCTTGTCTTAATAGCCAGTTTATAATCCCGTCTTAATTTGGAGATTAATATGTTATCCCTCGGCTTTGTTTTTAATGCATTTTTCAGGTCTCTGTGGGCCCTTGAGCAGTTTGTGTCAAACCATTTGTGGAGCTTAAGTGGCAATCGGGATTGGGGAACTGTGAGCTTTTTAGCAGTTTGTAAGCAAATATTTTCAAAGGCTAAAATAATTTGGTTATTAGTGGCATTTTGATCTAGACAGACGCACATGGGTTCCTCTATCTTAGGGAGCAAGGATGCCATAAAGGTTTCCTGGACCACCTTACCCCACTTAAGCCGTCTGCCCTGGTCACTGGGCACCGTCAATGTGCAAACCCTGGGAAGACCCAGGTCTTTGCTCCATAGGTCACTCCAGTGCAACTCAGCAGACACTGGGTTGTGGTCGCTATGTGGTGAGGCAATTACCTCATATTTTCTCACCTTGGGGGTTAGTCCCTGAGAGATGAAAATATAATCTATCACAGACCCGCTTTCTGAGCCTTTATAAGTGGGCAGCATTTCGCAACTTCCTGACCTGTGAGTTTCAAACATGTTAAGGCTAGCAAGAAAAGATTCAAGTGCCTCCCCCGCTTTACTGTGCGCAAAATGTAAATTTCCAATATCAGTCTGACCCTCGTATTTGCCTAAGTTACATTTTAAAATGCATTTGTGGATGTTAAAATCACCTAATATAATAAGCTCGAAATAAGTACGTGTATTTTGGCTGTAATTATTAAGGACGTTTTCCAGGAGGTCCACGTGAACTGTGTCTGTTGATCCGACCCATGAGTTATAGAAGTTTATTACCACAAGGATACAACCTGGTGAAATAGTCCACTCTATAATTAAAATGTTTGGAGAACCAGACTCTAGTTGCCTAAAGGACCCTGCCAGATTAAGAGAAAAAAGCAGAGCTAGACCGCCTTTCGCTCTTCCTGCACTGCTTGGTAAAGCTGGTATGGTGAAACTTGAAAAGCCATCTAGCCAGAAATTTGGTGAAGTGTCCCATGTTTCTTGGAGGGCTATCACATGTTTACTGGATAGAAAATCTATCCAGGTAGGATCTAACCTTTTAGCTCTAGTGCCCGCCACATTCCAACTAAGGAACTGACACAGAGGAGATGTCCCATCCCCTAGTGATACTGGTGACAATGGCTGAGGAGGTGTTGATTGTCAGTCATTTAAGTCTAAGTCCACTAAGGGAATAAAACTATTTGCCAGAACCAGATTGGGGTACGGACTTTCAGTGACACGTCTATCCTGCTGTCGTCTAAAGGGTATCATTTGCCATGGAGTATCATCTTTACCTGTCTTCGGGAATGAATGTAGATGTGTACTTGGGGGAGAATTCCCTTTGTGGGGTGGGTAGAAGTAACCTAGTGGGACTGGTCTGATAGTGTCATATTCACGAATTTTTGATCCATCCCAAAGGAGTCTGTCTGCGCATTTTATGTTATCAAAATTTACCACCACACAGTCACCCCTCACAGATTTTGGTCGGCGGCCCACCCACCCCACCCTTCTTGCAAAATTGACACTATTTGAAATATTTATACCCCCACAGCTATAGTTTTCACACCATTCTTTTGCTATTTCAATTAGCCTATTGGTAGATTCTGCTTCCCCCTCTGGTAGAGGTGGTACCCCTACAAAAACCACCACAAAAGGTGCTACAGCTGGGGGAGATGTAGATGTTATAAAAAACAAAAAGTGTGGGGGGGGGGGGTCCAGGGGAATATTAAACGACCTGTCTGCTCGATCCCCTACTGACAAGATTATAAACACATAACAGAGTAGACCAGGTCAATAAACGGTGTGTGACCATACAAGTACTGTGAAACAATTGGATGCATGTATGAACCAATGATGTTGATAAATGCGAAACACATATTATTGTGAAAAACATAAACTAGAACAATTTCCATCAGTCCACCATACGAGTGGAATTCTCGTCATGTGGAAATTGTTAATCGTACCATGCCGCATCCGACCTAGTAGTGTCGGTGCGGGGATGGCTAGCACTAATCTTACTAGAACATTTGTCATCGACTAGTGTGAACTAAAGTGCAGTGCTCAAATATTAATAATGTTTAAAATTAACTACACAGATCCTGGAAAATGTTTAAACAGAAAACTATGTGTTAAAGGTTAAAAACACGCTGGGTGGTAAGACCACCCTGTAGCGCTATGCACAATGGTCGACATGTTTCAGCCAAAAAGGGGGCATTGCCCCGGCTTTCTTCAGGACCTTATAATATAAGATAGCTACTGCAGATCTATATGATATACTGGCTAAGAGTATCAGTAAATGTACTTGAAGATGGTACATAAGCCGATACTGGACTGGCGAAGGTAAGAGGGTCCAACTAATTGTGCTCTGCTGTCTGACTAACGATTTAAGACAGTTTTCTTTATACCCGTTATAACAATTAATGATAAGGAGACTCTGGAAAGGATTGCTCTCCTTTTCAATATTGGGACGTGGTCAACCTCGCGGGGTGGATCTAGCACGCATGCGCGAGGGAACAGTGGCTCTGCGCATAGAGTTCCGCTCTTCCACACTCCCTCATTCGAATGCGTTTTGTATTATCTATCACCCAATTACCGGCGAATATAAAAAGAGGAAAGGCGGGATTGTGTTCACCTCCCATTTCCGCTTGGTTTGCATCCGGGGCACTGACGGACAGGTGAGCTACCGGAGGCCTTTTCTTGATATGGATCGCTTCACATCAGTCGTCATTTGTCGAGGGGAGATACCATTCTAATGTAACTAAGTAAAGAGATCTAGCATGCTCTTAACCTCGAATGACTCTCTCTCCCACTGTAGACTTGGTTGTCTCTATTCCCTAGGTACTAGTAATGTCTCTGTGCCTTTGGGTGATTTATAGGGTTATTTTGGAACATATACCCCTCCGTGGGTTAGACTAAGTTATTCTACAACAACATGTGAATGTGACCAGGTTTAGCGGTACATTTGAGTTCTTAGAGTGTCCCTTTGTGGGTTGGATTAAGTTATTTTCCATCAATGCGTGAATGTGACCGGTTTTAGAGGTACATTCGCGTTCTTACTGTATACTGATACACTAGAAATATCTTCAAGTGGCCCATAAAAGTTTCTGTGTAGACTGGTTTTTGGTTGAATGGGTGGGTGGGTGCCTGCCACACGTTTGTTGGGTTATATATGTGTAGACTAATTAGGTTGGGCACTTTACAGTTGTGTGCTGACTGTGTCTTTGTTTCTACACTACAGAGCGGGGCCTCATACTCCCGAGCGGTCCCCGGGTGAGGTGAGGCCGTCACCCACAAAAAGCTGGGTGAGTATCACTAGAGGAAATGCCTCTAGCTGATTCAGCCAATATGCTGTTTTGATATGCTGAATGTAAATCATTCATGCAGGTGTGTCTGTCCATACGATTATTTGTGTATGCATGAGGCTGTATGTGGGTTAACTAATGTTGTAAGAACTAACGAGACCCCTTGTCTTTATTAGGAAGAAGATGTGCTTCTTTCCCTCCAGTGGGCGAACTAAGCGTTCCAGGCTCCTGGTAGATATGTACCATCTTCAAGTACATTTACTGATACTCTTAGCCAGTATATCATATAGATCTGCAGTAGCTATCTTATATTATAAGGTCCTGAAGAAAGCCGGGGCAATGCCCCCTTTTTGGCTGAAACATGTCGACCATTGTGCATAGCGCTACAGGGTGGTCTTACCACCCAGCGTGTTTTTAACCTTTAACACATAGTTTTCTGTTTAAACATTTTCCAGGATCTGTGTAGTTAATTTTAAACATTATTATTATTTGAGCACTGCACTTTAGTTCACACTAGTCGATGACAAATGTTCTAGTAAGATTAGTGCTAGCCATCCCCGCACCGACACTACTAGGTCGGATGCGGCATGGTACGATTAACAATTTCCACATGACGAGAATTCCACTCGTATGGTGGACTGATGGAAATTGTTCTAGTTTATGTTTTTCACAATAATATGTGTTTCGCATTTATCAACATCATTGGTTCATACATGCATCCAATTGTTTCACAGTACTTGTATGGTCACACACCGTTTATTGACCTGGTCTACTCTGTTATGTGTTTATAATCTTGTCAGTAGGGGATCGAGCAGACAGGTCGTTTAATATTCCCCTGGACCCCCCCACACTTTTTGTTTTTTATAGTAATTGAGCAGCCTCTGGTTGCGGGTCCCTTTTTTGGATGCAAACACATCTCAGTTTGCACCTCCAGCTCACCCAACTCAATTGTGCATGCTGCCCCCCTGCCCACCCAGACCCATCTACCTCCACTTTGATACTCCATGACAATAACATCTTTCTTTACTTTCCACCAGTAAGTGAAGAACTGTATGTTAACTGTAGTACAATTACTTTTAAACTCTATATGGGGCTTAGTGAGGCTCCACTATATAGATTTACGCTTCGTTGAAGTTCCTTCTCCCCAATATCTGATGAGTACTTGATGTGATGTGAGGTGTTTCGAGAATACGTGTGCCATTGTACACAACTATTTAGGACAGTCTGGATTCATTGTTCCAATTGGACATTTATTCATTCATCAAAAATGACCCTTTGCTAACCTGTCAACCTTAGGTTTCGTTCAGTAAGGGTCTCCGTGCACAGGACCATGGGAACAATGTCTCCCCTCTGAGCATGCGCAGGAAGCCGATACTGGACTGGCAAAGGTAAGAGGGTCCAACTAATTGTGCTCTGCTGTCTGACTAACGATTTAAGACAGTTTTCTTTATACCCGTTATAACAATTAATGATAAGGAGACTCTGGAAAGGATTGCTCTCCTTTTCAATATTGGGACGTGGTCAACCTCGCGGGGTGGATCTAGCACGCATGCGCGAGGGAACAGTGGCTCTGCGCATAGAGTTCCGCTCTTCCACACTCCCTCATTCGAATGCGTTTTGTATTATCTATCACCCAATTACCGGCGAATATAAAAAGAGGAAAGGCGGGATTGTGTTCACCTCCCATTTCCGCTTGGTTTGCATCCGGGGCACCGACGGACAGGTGAGCTACCGGAGGCCTTTTCTTGATATGGATCGCTTCACATCAGTCGTCATTTGTCGAGGGGAGATACCATTCTAATGTAACTAAGTAAAGAGATCTAGCATGCTCTTAACCTCGAATGACTCTCTCTCCCACTGTAGACTTGGTTGTCTCTATTCCCTAGGTACTAGTAATGTCTCTGTGCCTTTGGGTGATTTATAGGGTTATTTTGGAACATATACCCCTCCGTGGGTTAGACTAAGTTATTCTACAACAACATGTGAATGTGACCAGGTTTAGCGGTACATTTGCGTTCTTAGAGTGTCCCTTTGTGGGTTGGATTAAGTTATTTTCCATCAATGCGTGAATGTGACCGGTTTTAGAGGTACATTCGCGTTCTTACTGTATACTGATACACTAGAAATATCTTCAAGTGGCCCATAAAAGTTTCTGTGTAGACTGGTTTTTGGTTGAATGGGTGGGTGGGTGCCTGCCACACGTTTGTTGGGTTATATATGTGTAGACTAATTAGGTTGGGCACTTTACAGTTGTGTGCTGACTGTGTCTTTGTTTCTACACTACAGAGCGGGGCCTCATACTCCCGAGCGGTCGCCGGGTGAGGTGAGGCCGTCACCCACAAAAAGCTGGGTGAGTATCACTAGAGGAAATGCCTCTAGCTGATTCAGCCAATATGCTGTTTTGATATGCTGAATGTAAATCATTCATGCAGGTGTGTCTGTCCATACGATTATTTGTGTATGCATGAGGCTGTATGTGGGTTAACTAATGTTGTAAGAACTAACAAGACCCCTTGTCTTTATTAGGAAGAAGATGTGCTTCTTTCCCTCCAGTGGGCGAACTAAGCGTTCCAGGCTCCTGGTAGATATGTACCATCTTCAAGTACATTTACTGATACTCTTAGCCAGTATATCATATAGATCTGCAGTAGCTATCTTATATTATAAGGTCCTGAAGAAAGCCGGGGCAATGCCCCCTTTTTGGCTGAAACATGTCGACCATTGTGCATAGCGCTACAGGGTGGTCTTACCACCCAGCGTGTTTTTAACCTTTAACACATAGTTTTCTGTTTAAACATTTTCCAGGATCTGTGTAGTTAATTTTAAACATTATTATTATTTGAGCACTGCACTTTAGTTCACACTAGTCGATGACAAATGTTCTAGTAAGATTAGTGCTAGCCATCCCCGCACCGACACTACTAGGTCGGATGCGGCATGGTACGATTAACAATTTCCACATGACGAGAATTCCACTCGTATGGTGGACTGATGGAAATTGTTCTAGTTTATGTTTTTCACAATAATATGTGTTTCGCATTTATCAACATCATTGGTTCATACATGCATCCAATTGTTTCACAGTACTTGTATGGTCACACACCGTTTATTGACCTGGTCTACTCTGTTATGTGTTTATAATCTTGTCAGTAGGGGATCGAGCAGACAGGTCGTTTAATATTCCCCTGGACCCCCCCACACTTTTTGTTTTTTATAGTAATTGAGCAGCCTCTGGTTGCGGGTCCCTTTTTTGGATGCAAACACATCTCAGTTTGCACCTCCAGCTCACCCAACTCAATTGTGCATGCTGCCCCCCTGCCCACCCAGACCCATCTACCTCCACTTTGATACTCCATGACAATAACATCTTTCTTTACTTTCCACCAGTAAGTGAAGAACTGTATGTTAACTGTAGTACAATTACTTTTAAACTCTATATGGGGCTTAGTGAGGCTCCACTATATAGATTTACGCTTCGTTGAAGTTCCTTCTCCCCAATATCTGATGAGTACTTGATGTGATGTGAGGTGTTTCGAGAATACGTGTGCCATTGTACACAACTATTTAGGACAGTCTGGATTCATTGTTCCAATTGGACATTTATTCATTCATCAAAAATGACCCTTTGCTAACCTGTCGACCTTAGGTTTCGTTCAGTAAGGGTCTCCGTGCACAGGACCATGGGAACAATGTCTCCCCTCTGAGCATGCGCAGGAAGCCGATACTGGACTGGCGAAGGTAAGAGGGTCCAACTAATTGTGCTCTGCTGTCTGACTAACGATTTAAGACAGTTTTCTTTATACCCGTTATAACAATTAATGATAAGGAGACTCTGGAAAGGATTGCTCTCCTTTTCAATATTGGGACGTGGTCAACCTCGCGGGGTGGATCTAGCACGCATGCGCGAGGGAACAGTGGCTCTGCGCATAGAGTTCCGCTCTTCCACACTCCCTCATTCGAATGCGTTTTGTATTATCTATCACCCAATTACCGGCGAATATAAAAAGAGGAAAGGCGGGATTGTGTTCACCTCCCATTTCCGCTTGGTTTGCATCCGGGGCACCGACGGACAGGTGAGCTACCGGAGGCCTTTTCTTGATATGGATCGCTTCACATCAGTCGTCATTTGTCGAGGGGAGATACCATTCTAATGTAACTAAGTAAAGAGATCTAGCATGCTCTTAACCTCGAATGACTCTCTCTCCCACTGTAGACTTGGTTGTCTCTATTCCCTAGGTACTAGTAATGTCTCTGTGCCTTTGGGTGATTTATAGGGTTATTTTGGAACATATACCCCTCCGTGGGTTAGACTAAGTTATTCTACAACAACATGTGAATGTGACCAGGTTTAGCGGTACATTTGCGTTCTTAGAGTGTCCCTTTGTGGGTTGGATTAAGTTATTTTCCATCAATGCGTGAATGTGACCGGTTTTAGAGGTACATTCGCGTTCTTACTGTATACTGATACACTAGAAATATCTTCAAGTGGCCCATAAAAGTTTCTGTGTAGACTGGTTTTTGGTTGAATGGGTGGGTGGGTGCCTGCCACACGTTTGTTGGGTTATATATGTGTAGACTAATTAGGTTGGGCACTTTACAGTTGTGTGCTGACTGTGTCTTTGTTTCTACACTACAGAGCGGGGCCTCATACTCCCGAGCGGTCGCCGGGTGAGGTGAGGCCGTCACCCACAAAAAGCTGGGTGAGTATCACTAGAGGAAATGCCTCTAGCTGATTCAGCCAATATGCTGTTTTGATATGCTGAATGTAAATCATTCATGCAGGTGTGTCTGTCCATACGATTATTTGTGTATGCATGAGGCTGTATGTGGGTTAACTAATGTTGTAAGAACTAACAAGACCCCTTGTCTTTATTAGGAAGAAGATGTGCTTCTTTCCCTCCAGTGGGCGAACTAAGCGTTCCAGGCTCCTGGTAGATATGTACCATCTTCAAGTACATTTACTGATACTCTTAGCCAGTATATCATATAGATCTGCAGTAGCTATCTTATATTATAAGGTCCTGAAGAAAGCCGGGGCAATGCCCCCTTTTTGGCTGAAACATGTCGACCATTGTGCATAGCGCTACAGGGTGGTCTTACCACCCAGCGTGTTTTTAACCTTTAACACATAGTTTTCTGTTTAAACATTTTCCAGGATCTGTGTAGTTAATTTTAAACATTATTATTATTTGAGCACTGCACTTTAGTTCACACTAGTCGATGACAAATGTTCTAGTAAGATTAGTGCTAGCCATCCCCGCACCAACACTACTAGGTCGGATGCGGCATGGTACGATTAACAATTTCCACATGACGAGAATTCCACTCGTATGGTGGACTGATGGAAATTGTTCTAGTTTATGTTTTTCACAATAATATGTGTTTCGCATTTATCAACATCATTGGTTCATACATGCATCCAATTGTTTCACAGTACTTGTATGGTCACACACCGTTTATTGACCTGGTCTACTCTGTTATGTGTTTATAATCTTGTCAGTAGGGGATCGAGCAGACAGGTCGTTTAATATTCCCCTGGACCCCCCCCACACTTTTTGTTTTTTATAGTAATTGAGCAGCCTCTGGTTGCGGGTCCCTTTTTTGGATGCAAACACATCTCAGTTTGCACCTCCAGCTCACCCAACTCAATTGTGCATGCTGCCCCCCTGCCCACCCAGACCCATCTACCTCCACTTTGATACTCCATGACAATAACATCTTTCTTTACTTTCCACCAGTAAGTGAAGAACTGTATGTTAACTGTAGTACAATTACTTTTAAACTCTATATGGGGCTTAGTGAGGCTCCACTATATAGATTTACGCTTCGTTGAAGTTCCTTCTCCCCAATATCTGATGAGTACTTGATGTGATGTGAGGTGTTTCGAGAATACGTGTGCCATTGTACACAACTATTTAGGACAGTCTGGATTCATTGTTCCAATTGGACATTTATTCATTCATCAAAAATGACCCTTTGCTAACCTGTCGACCTTAGGTTTCGTTCAGTAAGGGTCTCCGTGCACAGGACCATGGGAACAATGTCTCCCCTCTGAGCATGCGCAGGAAGCCGATACTGGACTGGCGAAGGTAAGAGGGTCCAACTAATTGTGCTCTGCTGTCTGACTAACGATTTAAGACAGTTTTCTTTATACCCGTTATAACAATTAATGATAAGGAGACTCTGGAAAGGATTGCTCTCCTTTTCAATATTGGGACGTGGTCAACCTCGCGGGGTGGATCTAGCACGCATGCGCGAGGGAACAGTGGCTCTGCGCATAGAGTTCCGCTCTTCCACACTCCCTCATTCGAATGCGTTTTGTATTATCTATCACCCAATTACCGGCGAATATAAAAAGAGGAAAGGCGGGATTGTGTTCACCTCCCATTTCCGCTTGGTTTGCATCCGGGGCACCGACGGACAGGTGAGCTACCGGAGGCCTTTTCTTGATATGGATCGCTTCACATCAGTCGTCATTTGTCGAGGGGAGAAACCATTCTAATGTAACTAAGTAAAGAGATCTAGCATGCTCTTAACCTCGAATGACTCTCTCTCCCACTGTAGACTTGGTTGTCTCTATTCCCTAGGTACTAGTAATGTCTCTGTGCCTTTGGGTGATTTATAGGGTTATTTTGGAACATATACCCCTCCGTGGGTTAGACTAAGTTATTCTACAACAACATGTGAATGTGACCAGGTTTAGCGGTACATTTGCGTTCTTAGAGTGTCCCTTTGTGGGTTGGATTAAGTTATTTTCCATCAATGCGTGAATGTGACCGGTTTTAGAGGTACATTCGCGTTCTTACTGTATACTGATACACTAGAAATATCTTCAAGTGGCCCATAAAAGTTTCTGTGTAGACTGGTTTTTGGTTGAATGGGTGGGTGGGTGCCTGCCACACGTTTGTTGGGTTATATATGTGTAGACTAATTAGGTTGGGCACTTTACAGTTGTGTGCTGACTGTGTCTTTGTTTCTACACTACAGAGCGGGGCCTCATACTCCCGAGCGGTCGCCGGGTGAGGTGAGGCCGTCACCCACAAAAAGCTGGGTGAGTATCACTAGAGGAAATGCCTCTAGCTGATTCAGCCAATATGCTGTTTTGATATGCTGAATGTAAATCATTCATGCAGGTGTGTCTGTCCATACGATTATTTGTGTATGCATGAGGCTGTATGTGGGTTAACTAATGTTGTAAGAACTAACAAGACCCCTTGTCTTTATTAGGAAGAAGATGTGCTTCTTTCCCTCCAGTGGGCGAACTAAGCGTTCCAGGCTCCTGGTAGATATGTACCATCTTCAAGTACATTTACTGATACTCTTAGCCAGTATATCATATAGATCTGCAGTAGCTATCTTATATTATAAGGTCCTGAAGAAAGCCGGGGCAATGCCCCCTTTTTGGCTGAAACATGTCGACCATTGTGCATAGCGCTACAGGGTGGTCTTACCACCCAGCGTGTTTTTAACCTTTAACACATAGTTTTCTGTTTAAACATTTTCCAGGATCTGTGTAGTTAATTTTAAACATTATTATTATTTGAGCACTGCACTTTAGTTCACACTAGTCGATGACAAATGTTCTAGTAAGATTAGTGCTAGCCATCCCCGCACCAACACTACTAGGTCGGATGCGGCATGGTACGATTAACAATTTCCACATGACGAGAATTCCACTCGTATGGTGGACTGATGGAAATTGTTCTAGTTTATGTTTTTCACAATAATATGTGTTTCGCATTTATCAACATCATTGGTTCATACATGCATCCAATTGTTTCACAGTACTTGTATGGTCACACACCGTTTATTGACCTGGTCTACTCTGTTATGTGTTTATAATCTTGTCAGTAGGGGATCGAGCAGACAGGTCGTTTAATATTCCCCTGGACCCCCCCCACACTTTTTGTTTTTTGTTTTTTATAGTAATTGAGCAGCCTCTGGTTGCGGGTCCCTTTTTTGGATGCAAACACATCTCAGTTTGCACCTCCAGCTCACCCAACTCAATTGTGCATGCTGCCCCCCTGCCCACCCAGACCCATCTACCTCCACTTTGATACTCCATGACAATAACATCTTTCTTTACTTTCCACCAGTAAGTGAAGAACTGTATGTTAACTGTAGTACAATTACTTTTAAACTCTATATGGGGCTTAGTGAGGCTCCACTATGTAGATTTACGCTTCGTTGAAGTTCCTTCTCCCCAATATCTGATGAGTACTTGATGTGATGTGAGGTGTTTCGAGAATACGTGTGCCATTGTACACAACTATTTAGGACAGTCTGGATTCATTGTTCCAATTGGACATTTATTCATTCATCAAAAATGACCCTTTGCTAACCTGTCGACCTTAGGTTTCGTTCAGTAAGGGTCTCCGTGCACAGGACCATGGGAACAATGTCTCCCCTCTGAGCATGCGCAGGAAGCCGATACTGGACTGGCGAAGGTAAGAGGGTCCAACTAATTGTGCTCTGCTGTCTGACTAACGATTTAAGACAGTTTTCTTTATACCCGTTATAACAATTAATGATAAGGAGACTCTGGAAAGGATTGCTCTCCTTTTCAATATTGGGACGTGGTCAACCTCGCGGGGTGGATCTAGCACGCATGCGCGAGGGAACAGTGGCTCTGCGCATAGAGTTCCGCTCTTCCACACTCCCTCATTCGAATGCGTTTTGTATTATCTATCACCCAATTACCGGCGAATATAAAAAGAGGAAAGGCGGGATTGTGTTCACCTCCCATTTCCGCTTGGTTTGCATCCGGGGCACCGACGGACAGGTGAGCTACCGGAGGCCTTTTCTTGATATGGATCGCTTCACATCAGTCGTCATTTGTCGAGGGGAGATACCATTCTAATGTAACTAAGTAAAGAGATCTAGCATGCTCTTAACCTCGAATGACTCTCTCTCCCACTGTAGACTTGGTTGTCTCTATTCCCTAGGTACTAGTAATGTCTCTGTGCCTTTGGGTGATTTATAGGGTTATTTTGGAACATATACCCCTCCGTGGGTTAGACTAAGTTATTCTACAACAACATGTGAATGTGACCAGGTTTAGCGGTACATTTGCGTTCTTAGAGTGTCCCTTTGTGGGTTGGATTAAGTTATTTTCCATCAATGCGTGAATGTGACCGGTTTTAGAGGTACATTCGCGTTCTTACTGTATACTGATACACTAGAAATATCTTCAAGTGGCCCATAAAAGTTTCTGTGTAGACTGGTTTTTGGTTGAATGGGTGGGTGGGTGCCTGCCACACGTTTGTTGGGTTATATATGTGTAGACTAATTAGGTTGGGCACTTTACAGTTGTGTGCTGACTGTGTCTTTGTTTCTACACTACAGAGCGGGGCCTCATACTCCCGAGCGGTCGCCGGGTGAGGTGAGGCCGTCACCCACAAAAAGCTGGGTGAGTATCACTAGAGGAAATGCCTCTAGCTGATTCAGCCAATATGCTGTTTTGATATGCTGAATGTAAATCATTCATGCAGGTGTGTCTGTCCATACGATTATTTGTGTATGCATGAGGCTGTATGTGGGTTAACTAATGTTGTAAGAACTAACGAGACCCCTTGTCTTTATTAGGAAGAAGATGTGCTTCTTTCCCTCCATTGGGCGAACTAAGCGTTCCAGGCTCCTGGTAGATATGTACCATCTTCAAGTACATTTACTGATACTCTTAGCCAGTATATCATATAGATCTGCAGTAGCTATCTTATATTATAAGGTCCTGAAGAAAGCCGGGGCAATGCCCCCTTTTTGGCTGAAACATGTCGACCATTGTGCATAGCGCTACAGGGTGGTCTTACCACCCAGCGTGTTTTTAACCTTTAACACATAGTTTTCTGTTTAAACATTTTCCAGGATCTGTGTAGTTAATTTTAAACATTATTATTATTTGAGCACTGCACTTTAGTTCACACTAGTCGATGACAAATGTTCTAGTAAGATTAGTGCTAGCCATCCCCGCACCGACACTACTAGGTCGGATGCGGCATGGTACGATTAACAATTTCCACATGACGAGAATTCCACTCGTATGGTGGACTGATGGAAATTGTTCTAGTTTATGTTTTTCACAATAATATGTGTTTCGCATTTATCAACATCATTGGTTCATACATGCATCCAATTGTTTCACAGTACTTGTATGGTCACACACCGTTTATTGACCTGGTCTACTCTGTTATGTGTTTATAATCTTGTCAGTAGGGGATCGAGCAGACAGGTCGTTTAATATTCCCCTGGACCCCCCCCACACTTTTTGTTTTTTATAGTAATTGAGCAGCCTCTGGTTGCGGGTCCCTTTTTTGGATGCAAACACATCTCAGTTTGCACCTCCAGCTCACCCAACTCAATTGTGCATGCTGCCCCCCTGCCCACCCAGACCCATCTACCTCCACTTTGATACTCCATGACAATAACATCTTTCTTTACTTTCCACCAGTAAGTGAAGAACTGTATGTTAACTGTAGTACAATTACTTTTAAACTCTATATGGGGCTTAGTGAGGCTCCACTATATAGATTTACGCTTCGTTGAAGTTCCTTCTCCCCAATATCTGATGAGTACTTGATGTGATGTGAGGTGTTTCGAGAATACGTGTGCCATTGTACACAACTATTTAGGACAGTCTGGATTCATTGTTCCAATTGGACATTTATTCATTCATCAAAAATGACCCTTTGCTAACCTGTCGACCTTAGGTTTCGTTCAGTAAGGGTCTCCGTGCACAGGACCATGGGAACAATGTCTCCCCTCTGAGCATGCGCAGGAAGCCGATACTGGACTGGCGAAGGTAAGAGGGTCCAACTAATTGTGCTCTGCTGTCTGACTAACGATTTAAGACAGTTTTCTTTATACCCGTTATAACAATTAATGATAAGGAGACTCTGGAAAGGATTGCTCTCCTTTTCAATATTGGGACGTGGTCAACCTCGCGGGGTGGATCTAGCACGCATGCGCGAGGGAACAGTGGCTCTGCGCATAGAGTTCCGCTCTTCCACACTCCCTCATTCGAATGCGTTTTGTATTATCTATCACCCAATTACCGGCGAATATAAAAAGAGGAAAGGCGGGATTGTGTTCACCTCCCATTTCCGCTTGGTTTGCATCCGGGGCACCGACGGACAGGTGAGCTACCGGAGGCCTTTTCTTGATATGGATCGCTTCACATCAGTCGTCATTTGTCGAGGGGAGATACCATTCTAATGTAACTAAGTAAAGAGATCTAGCATGCTCTTAACCTCGAATGACTCTCTCTCCCACTGTAGACTTGGTTGTCTCTATTCCCTAGGTACTAGTAATGTCTCTGTGCCTTTGGGTGATTTATAGGGTTATTTTGGAACATATACCCCTACGTGGGTTAGACTAAGTTATTCTACAACAACATGTGAATGTGACCAGGTTTAGCGGTACATTTGCGTTCTTAGAGTGTCCCTTTGTGGGTTGGATTAAGTTATTTTCCATCAATGCGTGAATGTGACCGGTTTTAGAGGTACATTCGCGTTCTTACTGTATACTGATACACTAGAAATATCTTCAAGTGGCCCATAAAAGTTTCTGTGTAGACTGGTTTTTGGTTGAATGGGTGGGTGGGTGCCTGCCACACGTTTGTTGGGTTATATATGTGTAGACTAATTAGGTTGGGCACTTTACAGTTGTGTGCTGACTGTGTCTTTGTTTCTACACTACAGAGCGGGGCCTCATACTCCCGAGCGGTCGCCGGGTGAAGTGAGGCCGTCACCCACAAAAAGCTGGGTGAGTATCACTAGAGGAAATGCCTCTAGCTGATTCAGCCAATATGCTGTTTTGATATGCTGAATGTAAATCATTCATGCAGGTGTGTCTGTCCATACGATTATTTGTGTATGCATGAGGCTGTATGTGGGTTAACTAATGTTGTAAGAACTAACGAGACCCCTTGTCTTTATTAGGAAGAAGATGTGCTTCTTTCCCTCCAGTGGGCGAACTAAGCGTTCCAGGCTCCTGGTAGATATGTACCATCTTCAAGTACATTTACTGATACTCTTAGCCAGTATATCATATAGATCTGCAGTAGCTATCTTATATTATAAGGTCCTGAAGAAAGCCGGGGCAATGCCCCCTTTTTGGCTGAAACATGTCGACCATTGTGCATAGCGCTACAGGGTGGTCTTACCACCCAGCGTGTTTTTAACCTTTAACACATAGTTTTCTGTTTAAACATTTTCCAGGATCTGTGTAGTTAATTTTAAACATTATTATTATTTGAGCACTGCACTTTAGTTCACACTAGTCGATGACAAATGTTCTAGTAAGATTAGTGCTAGCCATCCCCGCACCGACACTACTAGGTCGGATGCGGCATGGTACGATTAACAATTTCCACATGACGAGAATTCCACTCGTATGGTGGACTGATGGAAATTGTTCTAGTTTATGTTTTTCACAATAATATGTGTTTCGCATTTATCAACATCATTGGTTCATACATGCATCCAATTGTTTCACAGTACTTGTATGGTCACACACCGTTTATTGACCTGGTCTACTCTGTTATGTGTTTATAATCTTGTCAGTAGGGGATCGAGCAGACAGGTCGTTTAATATTCCCCTGGACCCCCCCACACTTTTTGTTTTTTATAGTAATTGAGCAGCCTCTGGTTGCGGGTCCCTTTTTTGGATGCAAACACATCTCAGTTTGCACCTCCAGCTCACCCAACTCAATTGTGCATGCTGCCCCCCTGCCCACCCAGACCCATCTACCTCCACTTTGATACTCCATGACAATAACATCTTTCTTTACTTTCCACCAGTAAGTGAAGAACTGTATGTTAACTGTAGTACAATTACTTTTAAACTCTATATGGGGCTTAGTGAGGCTCCACTATATAGATTTACGCTTCGTTGAAGTTCCTTCTCCCCAATATCTGATGAGTACTTGATGTGATGTGAGGTGTTTCGAGAATACGTGTGCCATTGTACACAACTATTTAGGACAGTCTGGATTCATTGTTCCAATTGGACATTTATTCATTCATCAAAAATGACCCTTTGCTAACCTGTCGACCTTAGGTTTCGTTCAGTAAGGGTCTCCGTGCACAGGACCATGGGAACAATGTCTCCCCTCTGAGCATGCGCAGGAAGCCGATACTGGACTGGCGAAGGTAAGAGGGTCCAACTAATTGTGCTCTGCTGTCTGACTAACGATTTAAGACAGTTTTCTTTATACCCGTTATAACAATTAATGATAAGGAGACTCTGGAAAGGATTGCTCTCCTTTTCAATATTGGGACGTGGTCAACCTCGCGGGGTGGATCTAGCACGCATGCGCGAGGGAACAGTGGCTCTGCGCATAGAGTTCCGCTCTTCCACACTCCCTCATTCGAATGCGTTTTGTATTATCTATCACCCAATTACCGGCGAATATAAAAAGAGGAAAGGCGGGATTGTGTTCACCTCCCATTTCCGCTTGGTTTGCATCCGGGGCACCGACGGACAGGTGAGCTACCGGAGGCCTTTTCTTGATATGGATCGCTTCACATCAGTCGTCATTTGTCGAGGGGAGATACCATTCTAATGTAACTAAGTAAAGAGATCTAGCATGCTCTTAACCTCGAATGACTCTCTCTCCCACTGTAGACTTGGTTGTCTCTATTCCCTAGGTACTAGTAATGTCTCTGTGCCTTTGGGTGATTTATAGGGTTATTTTGGAACATATACCCCTCCGTGGGTTAGACTAAGTTATTCTACAACAACATGTGAATGTGACCAGGTTTAGCGGTACATTTGCGTTCTTAGAGTGTCCCTTTGTGGGTTGGATTAAGTTATTTTCCATCAATGCGTGAATGTGACCGGTTTTAGAGGTACATTCGCGTTCTTACTGTATACTGATACACTAGAAATATCTTCAAGTGGCCCATAAAAGTTTCTGTGTAGACTGGTTTTTGGTTGAATGGGTGGGTGGGTGCCTGCCACACGTTTGTTGGGTTATATATGTGTAGACTAATTAGGTTGGGCACTTTACAGTTGTGTGCTGACTGTGTCTTTGTTTCTACACTACAGAGCGGGGCCTCATACTCCCGAGCGGTCGCCGGGTGAGGTGAGGCCGTCACCCACAAAAAGCTGGGTGAGTATCACTAGAGGAAATGCCTCTAGCTGATTCAGCCAATATGCTGTTTTGATATGCTGAATGTAAATCATTCATGCAGGTGTGTCTGTCCATACGATTATTTGTGTATGCATGAGGCTGTATGTGGGTTAACTAATGTTGTAAGAACTAACAAGACCCCTTGTCTTTATTAGGAAGAAGATGTGCTTCTTTCCCTCCAGTGGGCGAACTAAGCGTTCCAGGCTCCTGGTAGATATGTACCATCTTCAAGTACATTTACTGATACTCTTAGCCAGTATATCATATAGATCTGCAGTAGCTATCTTATATTATAAGGTCCTGAAGAAAGCCGGGGCAATGCCCCCTTTTTGGCTGAAACATGTCGACCATTGTGCATAGCGCTACAGGGTGGTCTTACCACCCAGCGTGTTTTTAACCTTTTACACATAGTTTTCTGTTTAAACATTTTCCAGGATCTGTGTAGTTAATTTTAAACATTATTATTATTTGAGCACTGCACTTTAGTTCACACTAGTCGATGACAAATGTTCTAGTAAGATTAGTGCTAGCCATCCCCGCACCGACACTACTAGGCATGGTACGATTAACAATTTCCACATGACGAGAATTCCACTCGTATGGTGGACTGATGGAAATTGTTCTAGTTTATGTTTTTCACAATAATATGTGTTTCGCATTTATCAACATCATTGGTTCATACATGCATCCAATTGTTTCACAGTACTTGTATGGTCACACACCGTTTATTGACCTGGTCTACTCTGTTATGTGTTTATAATCTTGTCAGTAGGGGATCGAGCAGACAGGTCGTTTAATATTCCCCTGGACCCCCCCCCACACTTTTTGTTTTTTGTTTTTTATAGTAATTGAGCAGCCTCTGGTTGCGGGTCCCTTTTTTGGATGCAAACACATCTCAGTTTGCACCTCCAGCTCACCCAACTCAATTGTGCATGCTGCCCCCCTGCCCACCCAGACCCATCTACCTCCACTTTGATACTCCATGACAATAACATCTTTCTTTACTTTCCACCAGTAAGTGAAGAACTGTATGTTAACTGTAGTACAATTACTTTTAAACTCTATATGGGGCTTAGTGAGGCTCCACTATATAGATTTACGCTTCGTTGAAGTTCCTTCTCCCCAATATCTGATGAGTACTTGATGTGATGTGAGGTGTTTCGAGAATACGTGTGCCATTGTACACAACTATTTAGGACAGTCTGGATTCATTGTTCCAATTGGACATTTATTCATTCATCAAAAATGACCCTTTGCTAACCTGTCGACCTTAGGTTTCGTTCAGTAAGGGTCTCCGTGCACAGGACCATGGGAACAATGTCTCCCCTCTGAGCATGCGCAGGAAGCCGATACTGGACTGGCGAAGGTAAGAGGGTCCAACTAATTGTGCTCTGCTGTCTGACTAACGATTTAAGACAGTTTTCTTTATACCCGTTATAACAATTAATGATAAGGAGACTCTGGAAAGGATTGCTCTCCTTTTCAATATTGGGACGTGGTCAACCTCGCGGGGTGGATCTAGCACGCATGCGCGAGGGAACAGTGGCTCTGCGCATAGAGTTCCGCTCTTCCACACTCCCTCATTCGAATGCGTTTTGTATTATCTATCACCCAATTACCGGCGAATATAAAAAGAGGAAAGGCGGGATTGTGTTCACCTCCCATTTCCGCTTGGTTTGCATCCGGGGCACCGACGGACAGGTGAGCTACCGGAGGCCTTTTCTTGATATGGATCGCTTCACATCAGTCGTCATTTGTCGAGGGGAGATACCATTCTAATGTAACTAAGTAAAGAGATCTAGCATGCTCTTAACCTCGATTGACTCTCTCTCCCACTGTAGACTTGGTTGTCTCTATTCCCTAGGTACTAGTAATGTCTCTGTGCCTTTGGGTGATTTATAGGGTTATTTTGGAACATATACCCCTCCGTGGGTTAGACTAAGTTATTCTACAACAACATGTGAATGTGACCAGGTTTAGCGGTACATTTGCATTCTTAGAGTGTCCCTTTGTGGGTTGGATTAAGTTATTTTCCATCAATGCGTGAATGTGACCGGTTTTAGAGGTACATTCGCGTTCTTACTGTATACTGATACACTAGAAATATCTTCAAGTGGCCCATAAAAGTTTCTGTGTAGACTGGTTTTTGGTTGAATGGGTGGGTGGGTGCCTGCCACACGTTTGTTGGGTTATATATGTGTAGACTAATTAGGTTGGGCACTTTACAGTTGTGTGCTGACTGTGTCTTTGTTTCTACACTACAGAGCGGGGCCTCATACTCCCGAGCGGTCGCCGGGTGAGGTGAGGCCGTCACCCACAAAAAGCTGGGTGAGTATCACTAGAGGAAATGCCTCTAGCTGATTCAGCCAATATGCTGTTTTGATATGCTGAATGTAAATCATTCATGCAGGTGTGTCTGTCCATACGATTATTTGTGTATGCATGAGGCTGTATGTGGGTTAACTAATGTTGTAAGAACTAACGAGACCCCTTGTCTTTATTAGGAAGAAGATGTGCTTCTTTCCCTCCAGTGGGCGAACTAAGCGTTCCAGGCTCCTGGTAGATATGTACCATCTTCAAGTACATTTACTGATACTCTTAGCCAGTATATCATATAGATCTGCAGTAGCTATCTTATATTATAAGGTCCTGAAGAAAGCCGGGGCAATGCCCCCTTTTTGGCTGAAACATGTCGACCATTGTGCATAGCGCTACAGGGTGGTCTTACCACCCAGCGTGTTTTTAACCTTTAACACATAGTTTTCTGTTTAAACATTTTCCAGGATCTGTGTAGTTAATTTTAAACATTATTATTATTTGAGCACTGCACTTTAGTTCACACTAGTCGATGACAAATGTTCTAGTAAGATTAGTGCTAGCCATCCCCGCACCGACACTACTAGGTCGGATGCGGCATGGTACGATTAACAATTTCCACATGACAAGAATTCCACTCGTATGGTGGACTGATGGAAATTGTTCTAGTTTATGTTTTTCACAATAATATGTGTTTCGCATTTATCAACATCATTGGTTCATACATGCATCCAATTGTTTCACAGTACTTGTATGGTCACACACCGTTTATTGACCTGGTCTACTCTGTTATGTGTTTATAATCTTGTCAGTAGGGGATCGAGCAGACAGGTCGTTTAATATTCCCCTGGACCCCCCCACACTTTTTGTTTTTTATAGTAATTGAGCAGCCTCTGGTTGCGGGTCCCTTTTTTGGATGCAAACACATCTCAGTTTGCACCTCCAGCTTACCCAACTCAATTGTGCATGCTGCCCCCCTGCCCACCCAGACCCATCTACCTCCACTTTGATACTCCATGACAATAACATCTTTCTTTACTTTCCACCAGTAAGTGAAGAACTGTATGTTAACTGTAGTACAATTACTTTTAAACTCTATATGGGGCTTAGTGAGGCTCCACTATATAGATTTACGCTTCGTTGAAGTTCCTTCTCCCCAATATCTGATGAGTACTTGATGTGATGTGAGGTGTTTCGAGAATACGTGTGCCATTGTACACAACTATTTAGGACAGTCTGGATTCATTGTTCCAATTGGACATTTATTCATTCATCAAAAATGACCCTTTGCTAACCTGTCGACCTTAGGTTTCGTTCAGTAAGGGTCTCCGTGCACAGGACCATGGGAACAATGTCTCCCCTCTGAGCATGCGCAGGAAGCCGATACTGGACTGGCGAAGGTAAGAGGGTCCAACTAATTGTGCTCTGCTGTCTGACTAACGATTTAAGACAGTTTTCTTTATACCCGTTATAACAATTAATGATAAGGAGACTCTGGAAAGGATTGCTCTCCTTTTCAATATTGGGACGTGGTCAACCTCGCGGGGTGGATCTAGCACGCATGCGCGAGGGAACAGTGGCTCTGCGCATAGAGTTCCGCTCTTCCACACTCCCTCATTCGAATGCGTTTTGTATTATCTATCACCCAATTACCGGCGAATATAAAAAGAGGAAAGGCGGGATTGTGTTCACCTCCCATTTCCGCTTGGTTTGCATCCGGGGCACCGACGGACAGGTGAGCTACCGGAGGCCTTTTCTTGATATGGATCGCTTCACATCAGTCGTCATTTGTCGAGGGGAGATACCATTCTAATGTAACTAAGTAAAGAGATCTAGCATGCTCTTAACCTCGAATGACTCTCTCTCCCACTGTAGACTTGGTTGTCTCTATTCCCTAGGTACTAGTAATGTCTCTGTGCCTTTGGGTGATTTATAGGGTTATTTTGGAACATATACCCCTCCGTGGGTTAGACTAAGTTATTCTACAACAACATGTGAATGTGACCAGGTTTAGCGGTACATTTGCGTTCTTAGAGTGTCCCTTTGTGGGTTGGATTAAGTTATTTTCCATCAATGCGTGAATGTGACCGGTTTTAGAGGTACATTCGCGTTCTTACTGTATACTGATACACTAGAAATATCTTCAAGTGGCCCATAAAAGTTTCTGTGTAGACTGGTTTTTGGTTGAATGGGTGGGTGGGTGCCTGCCACACGTTTGTTGGGTTATATATGTGTAGACTAATTAGGTTGGGCACTTTACAGTTGTGTGCTGACTGTGTCTTTGTTTCTACACTACAGAGCGGGGCCTCATACTCCCGAGCGGTCGCCGGGTGAGGTGAGGCCGTCACCCACAAAAAGCTGGGTGAGTATCACTAGAGGAAATGCCTCTAGCTGATTCAGCCAATATGCTGTTTTGATATGCTGAATGTAAATCATTCATGCAGGTGTGTCTGTCCATACGATTATTTGTGTATGCATGAGGCTGTATGTGGGTTAACTAATGTTGTAAGAACTAACGAGACCCCTTGTCTTTATTAGGAAGAAGATGTGCTTCTTTCCCTCCAGTGGGCGAACTAAGCGTTCCAGGCTCCTGGTAGATATGTACCATCTTCAAGTACATTTACTGATACTCTTAGCCAGTATATCATATAGATCTGCAGTAGCTATCTTATATTATAAGGTCCTGAAGAAAGCCGGGGCAATGCCCCCTTTTTGGCTGAAACATGTCGACCATTGTGCATAGCGCTACAGGGTGGTCTTACCACCCAGCGTGTTTTTAACCTTTAACACATAGTTTTCTGTTTAAACATTTTCCAGGATCTGTGTAGTTAATTTTAAACATTATTATTATTTGAGCACTGCACTTTAGTTCACACTAGTCGATGACAAATGTTCTAGTAAGATTAGTGCTAGCCATCCCCGCACCGACACTACTAGGTCGGATGCGGCATGGTACGATTAACAATTTCCACATGACGAGAATTCCACTCGTATGGTGGACTGATGGAAATTGTTCTAGTTTATGTTTTTCACAATAATATGTGTTTCGCATTTATCAACATCATTGGTTCATACATGCATCCAATTGTTTCACAGTACTTGTATGGTCACACACCGTTTATTGACCTGGTCTACTCTGTTATGTGTTTATAATCTTGTCAGTAGGGGATTGAGCAGACAGGTCGTTTAATATTCCCCTGGACCCCCCCACACTTTTTGTTTTTTATAGTAATTGAGCAGCCTCTGGTTGCGGGTCCCTTTTTTGGATGCAAACACATCTCAGTTTGCACCTCCAGCTCACCCAACTCAATTGTGCATGCTGCCCCCCTGCCCACCCAGACCCATCTACCTCCACTTTGATACTCCATGACAATAACATCTTTCTTTACTTTCCACCAGTAAGTGAAGAACTGTATGTTAACTGTAGTACAATTACTTTTAAACTCTATATGGGGCTTAGTGAGGCTCCACTATATAGATTTACGCTTCGTTGAAGTTCCTTCTCCCCAATATCTGATGAGTACTTGATGTGATGTGAGGTGTTTCGAGAATACGTGTGCCATTGTACACAACTATTTAGGACAGTCTGGATTCATTGTTCCAATTGGACATTTATTCATTCATCAAAAATGACCCTTTGCTAACCTGTCGACCTTAGGTTTCGTTCAGTAAGGGTCTCCGTGCACAGGACCATGGGAACAATGTCTCCCCTCTGAGCATGCGCAGGAAGCCGATACTGGACTGGCGAAGGTAAGAGGGTCCAACTAATTGTGCTCTGCTGTCTGACTAACGATTTAAGACAGTTTTCTTTATACCCGTTATAACAATTAATGATAAGGAGACTCTGGAAAGGATTGCTCTCCTTTTCAATATTGGGACGTGGTCAACCTCGCGGGGTGGATCTAGCACGCATGCGCGAGGGAACAGTGGCTCTGCGCATAGAGTTCCGCTCTTCCACACTCCCTCATTCGAATGCGTTTTGTATTATCTATCACCCAATTACCGGCGAATATAAAAAGAGGAAAGGCGGGATTGTGTTCACCTCCCATTTCCGCTTGGTTTGCATCCGGGGCACCGACGGACAGGTGAGCTACCGGAGGCCTTTTCTTGATATGGATCGCTTCACATCAGTCGTCATTTGTCGAGGGGAGATACCATTCTAATGTAACTAAGTAAAGAGATCTAGCATGCTCTTAACCTCGAATGACTCTCTCTCCCACTGTAGACTTGGTTGTCTCTATTCCCTAGGTACTAGTAATGTCTCTGTGCCTTTGGGTGATTTATAGGGTTATTTTGGAACATATACCCCTCCGTGGGTTAGACTAAGTTATTCTACAACAACATGTGAATGTGACCAGGTTTAGCGGTACATTTGCGTTCTTAGAGTGTCCCTTTGTGGGTTGGATTAAGGTATTTTCCATCAATGCGTGAATGTGACCGGTTTTAGAGGTACATTCGCGTTCTTACTGTATACTGATACACTAGAAATATCTTCAAGTGGCCCATAAAAGTTTCTGTGTAGACTGGTTTTTGGTTGAATGGGTGGGTGGGTGCCTGCCATACGTTTGTTGGGTTATATATGTGTAGACTAATTAGGTTGGGCACTTTACAGTTGTGTGCTGACTGTGTCTTTGTTTCTACACTACAGAGCGGGGCCTCATACTCCCGAGCGGTCGCCGGGTGAGGTGAGGCCGTCACCCACAAAAAGCTGGGTGAGTATCACTAGAGGAAATGCCTCTAGCTGATTCAGCCAATATGCTGTTTTGATATGCTGAATGTAAATCATTCATGCAGGTGTGTCTGTCCATACGATTATTTGTGTATGCATGAGGCTGTATGTGGGTTAACTAATGTTGTAAGAACTAACGAGACCCCTTGTCTTTATTAGGAAGAAGATGTGCTTCTTTCCCTCCAGTGGGCGAACTAAGCGTTCCAGGCTCCTGGTAGATATGTACCATCTTCAAGTACATTTACTGATACTCTTAGCCAGTATATCATATAGATCTGCAGTAGCTATCTTATATTATAAGGTCCTGAAGAAAGCCGGGGCAATGCCCCCTTTTTGGCTGAAACATGTCGACCATTGTGCATAGCGCTACAGGGTGGTCTTACCACCCAGCGTGTTTTTAACCTTTAACACATAGTTTTCTGTTTAAACATTTTCCAGGATCTGTGTAGTTAATTTTAAACATTATTATTATTTGAGCACTGCACTTTAGTTCACACTAGTCGATGACAAATGTTCTAGTAAGATTAGTGCTAGCCATCCCCGCACCGACACTACTAGGTCGGATGCGGCATGGTACGATTAACAATTTCCACATGACGAGAATTCCACTCGTATGGTGGACTGATGGAAATTGTTCTAGTTTATGTTTTTCACAATAATATGTGTTTCGCATTTATCAACATCATTGGTTCATACATGCATCCAATTGTTTCACAGTACTTGTATGGTCACACACCGTTTATTGACCTGGTCTACTCTGTTATGTGTTTATAATCTTGTCAGTAGGGGATCGAGCAGACAGGTCGTTTAATATTCCCCTGGACCCCCCCCCACACTTTTTGTTTTTTGTTTTTTATAGTAATTGAGCAGCCTCTGGTTGCGGGTCCCTTTTTTGGATGCAAACACATCTCAGTTTGCACCTCCAGCTCACCCAACTCAATTGTGCATGCTGCCCCCCTGCCCACCCAGACCCATCTACCTCCACTTTGATACTCCATGACAATAACATCTTTCTTTACTTTCCACCAGTAAGTGAAGAACTGTATGTTAACTGTAGTACAATTACTTTTAAACTCTATATGGGGCTTAGTGAGGCTCCACTATATAGATTTACGCTTCGTTGAAGTTCCTTCTCCCCAATATCTGATGAGTACTTGATGTGATGTGAGGTGTTTCGAGAATACGTGTGCCATTGTACACAACTATTTAGGACAGTCTGGATTCATTGTTCCAATTGGACATTTATTCATTCATCAAAAATGACCCTTTGCTAACCTGTCGACCTTAGGTTTCGTTCAGTAAGGGTCTCCGTGCACAGGACCATGGGAACAATGTCTCCCCTCTGAGCATGCGCAGGAAGCCGATACTGGACTGGCGAAGGTAAGAGGGTCCAACTAATTGTGCTCTGCTGTCTGACTAACGATTTAAGACAGTTTTCTTTATACCCGTTATAACAATTAATGATAAGGAGACTCTAGAAAGGATTGCTCTCCTTTTCAATATTGGGACGTGGTCAATCTCGCGGGGTGGATCTAGCACGCATGCGCGAGGGAACAGTGGCTCTGCGCATAGAGTTCCGCTCTTCCACACTCCCTCATTCGAATGCGTTTTGTATTATCTATCACCCAATTACCGGCGAATATAAAAAGAGGAAAGGCGGGATTGTGTTCACCTCCCATTTCCGCTTGGTTTGCATCCGGGGCACCGACGGACAGGTGAGCTACCGGAGGCCTTTTCTTGATATGGATCGCTTCACATCAGTCGTCATTTGTCGAGGGGAGATACCATTCTAATGTAACTAAGTAAAGAGATCTAGCATGCTCTTAACCTCAAATGACTCTCTCTCCCACTGTAGACTTGGTTGTCTCTATTCCCTAGGTACTAGTAATGTCTCTGTGCCTTTGGGTGATTTATAGGGTTATTTTGGAACATATACCCCTCCGTGGGTTAGACTAAGTTATTCTACAACAACATGTGAATGTGACCAGGTTTAGCGGTACATTTGCGTTCTTAGAGTGTCCCTTTGTGGGTTGGATTAAGTTATTTTCCATCAATGCGTGAATGTGACCGGTTTTAGAGGTACATTCGCGTTCTTACTGTATACTGATACACTAGAAATATCTTCAAGTGGCCCATAAAAGTTTCTGTGTAGACTGGTTTTTGGTTGAATGGGTGGGTGGGTGCCTGCCACACGTTTGTTGGGTTATATATGTGTAGACTAATTAGGTTGGGCACTTTACAGTTGTGTGCTGACTGTGTCTTTGTTTCTACACTACAGAGCGGGGCCTCATACTCCCGAGCGGTCGCCGGGTGAGGTGAGGCCGTCACCCACAAAAAGCTGGGTGAGTATCACTAGAGGAAATGCCTCTAGCTGATTCAGCCAATATGCTGTTTTGATATGCTGAATGTAAATCATTCATGCAGGTGTGTCTGTCCATACGATTATTTGTGTATGCATGAGGCTGTATGTGGGTTAACTAATGTTGTAAGAACTAACGATACCCCTTGTCTTTATTAGGAAGAAGATGTGCTTCTTTCCCTCCAGTGGGCGAACTAAGCGTTCCAGGCTCCTGGTAGATATGTACCATCTTCAAGTACATTTACTGATACTCTTAGCCAGTATATCATATAGATCTGCAGTAGCTATCTTATATTATAAGGTCCTGAAGAAAGCCGGGGCAATGCCCCCTTTTTGGCTGAAACATGTCGACCATTGTGCATAGCGCTACAGGGTGGTCTTACCACCCAGCGTGTTTTTAACCTTTAACACATAGTTTTCTGTTTAAACATTTTCCAGGATCTGTGTAGTTAATTTTAAACATTATTATTATTTGAGCACTGCACTTTAGTTCACACTAGTCGATGACAAATGTTCTAGTAAGATTAGTGCTAGCCATCCCCGCACCGACACTACTAGGTCGGATGCGGCATGGTACGATTAACAATTTCCACATGACGAGAATTCCACTTGTATGGTGGACTAATGGAAATTGTTCTAGTTTATGTTTTTCACAATAATATGTGTTTCGCATTTATCAACATCATTGGTTCATACATGCATCCAATTGTTTCACAGTACTTGTATGGTCACACACCGTTTATTGACCTGGTCTACTCTGTTATGTGTTTATAATCTTGTCAGTAGGGGATCGAGCAGACAGGTCGTTTAATATTCCCCTGGACCCCCCCCACACTTTTTGTTTTTTATAGTAATTGAGCAGCCTCTGGTTGCGGGTCCCTTTTTTGGATGCAAACACATCTCAGTTTGCACCTCCAGCTCACCCAACTCAATTGTGCATGCTGCCCCCCTGCCCACCCAGACCCATCTACCTCCACTTTGATACTCCATGACAATAACATCTTTCTTTACTTTCCACCAGTAAGTGAAGAACTGTATGTTAACTGTAGTACAATTACTTTTAAACTCTATATGGGGCTTAGTGAGGCTCCACTATATAGATTTACGCTTCGTTGAAGTTCCTTCTCCCCAATATCTGATGAGTACTTGATGTGATGTGAGGTGTTTCGAGAATACGTGTGCCATTGTACACAACTATTTAGGACAGTCTGGATTCATTGTTCCAATTGGACATTTATTCATTCATCAAAAATGACCCTTTGCTAACCTGTCGACCGTAGGTTTCGTTCAGTAAGGGTCTCCGTGCACAGGACCATGGGAACAATGTCTCCCCTCTGAGCATGCGCAGGAAGCCGATACTGGACTGGCGAAGGTAAGAGGGTCCAACTAATTGTGCTCTGCTGTCTGACTAACGATTTAAGACAGTTTTCTTTATACCCGTTATAACAATTAATGATAAGGAGACTCTGGAAAGGATTGCTCTCCTTTTCAATATTGGGACGTGGTCAACCTCGCGGGGTGGATCTAGCACGCATGCGCGAGGGAACAGTGGCTCTGCGCATAGAGTTCCGCTCTTCCACACTCCCTCATTCGAATGCGTTTTGTATTATCTATCACCCAATTACCGGCGAATATAAAAAGAGGAAAGGCGGGATTGTGTTCACCTCCCATTTCCGCTTGGTTTGCATCCGGGGCACCGACGGACAGGTGAGCTACCGGAGGCCTTTTCTTGATATGGATCGCTTCACATCAGTCGTCATTTGTCGAGGGGAGATACCATTCTAATGTAACTAAGTAAAGAGATCTAGCATGCTCTTAACCTCGAATGACTCTCTCTCCCACTGTAGACTTGGTTGTCTCTATTCCCTAGGTACTAGTAATGTCTCTGTGCCTTTGGGTGATTTATAGGGTTATTTTGGAACATATACCCCTCCGTGGGTTAGACTAAGTTATTCTACAACAACATGTGAATGTGACCAGGTTTAGCGGTACATTTGCGTTCTTAGAGTGTCCCTTTGTGGGTTGGATTAAGTTATTTTCCATCAATGCGTGAATGTGACCGGTTTTAGAGGTACATTCGCGTTCTTACTGTATACTGATACACTAGAAATATCTTCAAGTGGCCCATAAAAGTTTCTGTGTAGACTGGTTTTTGGTTGAATGGGTGGGTGGGTGCCTGCCACACGTTTGTTGGGTTATATATGTGTAGACTAATTAGGTTGGGCACTTTACAGTTGTGTGCTGACTGTGTCTTTGTTTCTACACTACAGAGCGGGGCCTCATACTCCCGAGCGGTCGCCGGGTGAGGTGAGGCCGTCACCCACAAAAAGCTGGGTGAGTATCACTAGAGGAAATGCCTCTAGCTGATTCAGCCAATATGCTGTTTTGATATCCTGAATGTAAATCATTCATGCAGGTGTGTCTGTCCATACGATTATTTGTGTATGCATGAGGCTGTATGTGGGTTAACTAATGTTGTAAGAACTAACGAGACCCCTTGTCTTTATTAGGAAGAAGATGTGCTTCTTTCCCTCCAGTGGGCGAACTAAGCGTTCCAGGCTCCTGGTAGATATGTACCATCTTCAAGTACATTTACTGATACTCTTAGCCAGTATATCATATAGATCTGCAGTAGCTATCTTATATTATAAGGTCCTGAAGAAAGCCGGGGCAATGCCCCCTTTTTGGCTGAAACATGTCGACCATTGTGCATAGCGCTACAGGGTGGTCTTACCACCCAGCGTGTTTTTAACCTTTAACACATAGTTTTCTGTTTAAACATTTTCCAGGATCTGTGTAGTTAATTTTAAACATTATTATTATTTGAGCACTGCACTTTAGTTCACACTAGTCGATGACAAATGTTCTAGTAAGATTAGTGCTAGCTATCCCCGCACCGACACTACTAGGTCGGATGCGGCATGGTACGATTAACAATTTCCACATGACGAGAATTCCACTCGTATGGTGGACTGATGGAAATTGTTCTAGTTTATGTTTTTCACAATAATATGTGTTTCGCATTTATCAACATCATTGGTTCATACATGCATCCAATTGTTTCACAGTACTTGTATGGTCACACACCGTTTATTGACCTGGTCTACTCTGTTATGTGTTTATAATCTTGTCAGTAGGGGATCGAGCAGACAGGTCGTTTAATATTCCCCTGGACCCCCCCCACACTTTTTGTTTTTTATAGTAATTGAGCAGCCTCTGGTTGCGGGTCCCTTTTTTGGATGCAAACACATCTCAGTTTGCACCTCCAGCTCACCCAACTCAATTGTGCATGCTGCCCCCCTGCCCACCCAGACCCATCTACCTCCACTTTGATACTCCATGACAATAACATCTTTCTTTACTTTCCACCAGTAAGTGAAGAACTGTATGTTAACTGTAGTACAATTACTTTTAAACTCTATATGGGGCTTAGTGAGGCTCCACTATATAGATTTACGCTTCGTTGAAGTTCCTTCTCCCCAATATCTGATGAGTACTTGATGTGATGTGAGGTGTTTCGAGAATACGTGTGCCATTGTACACAACTATTTAGGACAGTCTGGATTCATTGTTCCAATTGGACATTTATTCATTCATCAAAAATGACCCTTTGCTAACCTGTCGACCTTAGGTTTCGTTCAGTAAGGGTCTCCGTGCACAGGACCATGGGAACAATGTCTCCCCTCTGAGCATGCGCAGGAAGCCGATACTGGACTGGCGAAGGTAAGAGGGTCCAACTAATTGTGCTCTGCTGTCTGACTAACGATTTAAGACAGTTTTCTTTATACCCGTTATAACAATTAATGATAAGGAGACTCTGGAAAGGATTGCTCTCCTTTTCAATATTGGGACGTGGTCAACCTCGCGGGGTGGATCTAGCACGCATGCGCGAGGGAACAGTGGCTCTGCGCATAGAGTTCCGCTCTTCCACAGTCCCTCATTCGAATGCGTTTTGTATTATCTATCACCCAATTACCGGCGAATATAAAAAGAGGAAAGGCGGGATTGTGTTCACCTCCCATTTCCGCTTGGTTTGCATCCGGGGCACCGACGGACAGGTGAGCTACCGGAGGCCTTTTCTTGATATGGATCGCTTCACATCAGTCGTCATTTGTCGAGGGGAGATACCATTCTAATGTAACTAAGTAAAGAGATCTAGCATGCTCTTAACCTCGAATGACTCTCTCTCCCACTGTAGACTTGGTTGTCTCTATTCCCTAGGTACTAGTAATGTCTCTGTGCCTTTGGGTGATTTATAGGGTTATTTTGGAACATATACCCCTCCGTGGGTTAGACTAAGTTATTCTACAACAACATGTGAATGTGACCAGGTTTAGCGGTACATTTGCGTTCTTAGAGTGTCCCTTTGTGGGTTGGATTAAGTTATTTTCCATCAATGCGTGAATGTGACCGGTTTTAGAGGTACATTCGCGTTCTTACTGTATACTGATACACTAGAAATATCTTCAAGTGGCCCATAAAAGTTTCTGTGTAGACTGGTTTTTGGTTGAATGGGTGGGTGGGTGCCTGCCACACGTTTGTTGGGTTATATATGTGTAGACTAATTAGGTTGGGCACTTTACAGTTGTGTGCTGACTGTGTCTTTGTTTCTACACTACAGAGCGGGGCCTCATACTCCCGAGCGGTCGCCGGGTGAGGTGAGGCCGTCACCCACAAAAAGCTGGGTGAGTATCACTAGAGGAAATGCCTCTAGCTGATTCAGCCAATATGCTGTTTTGATATCCTGAATGTAAATCATTCATGCAGGTGTGTCTGTCCATACGATTATTTGTGTATGCATGAGGCTGTATGTGGGTTAACTAATGTTGTAAGAACTAACGAGACCCCTTGTCTTTATTAGGAAGAAGATGTGCTTCTTTCCCTCCAGTGGGCGAACTAAGCGTTCCAGGCTCCTGGTAGATATGTACCATCTTCAAGTACATTTACTGATACTCTTAGCCAGTATATCATATAGATCTGCAGTAGCTATCTTATATTATAAGGTCCTGAAGAAAGCCGGGGCAATGCCCCCTTTTTGGCTGAAACATGTCGACCATTGTGCATAGCGCTACAGGGTGGTCTTACCACCCAGCGTGTTTTTAACCTTTAACACATAGTTTTCTGTTTAAACATTTTCCAGGATCTGTGTAGTTAATTTTAAACATTATTATTATTTGAGCACTGCACTTTAGTTCACACTAGTCGATGACAAATGTTCTAGTAAGATTAGTGCTAGCTATCCCCGCACCGACACTACTAGGTCGGATGCGGCATGGTACGATTAACAATTTCCACATGACGAGAATTCCACTCGTATGGTGGACTGATGGAAATTGTTCTAGTTTATGTTTTTCACAATAATATGTGTTTCGCATTTATCAACATCATTGGTTCATACATGCATCCAATTGTTTCACAGTACTTGTATGGTCACACACCGTTTATTGACCTGGTCTACTCTGTTATGTGTTTATAATCTTGTCAGTAGGGGATCGAGCAGACAGGTCGTTTAATATTCCCCTGGACCCCCCCCACACTTTTTGTTTTTTATAGTAATTGAGCAGCCTCTGGTTGCGGGTCCCTTTTTTGGATGCAAACACATCTCAGTTTGCACCTCCAGCTCACCCAACTCAATTGTGCATGCTGCCCCCCTGCCCACCCAGACCCATCTACCTCCACTTTGATACTCCATGACAATAACATCTTTCTTTACTTTCCACCAGTAAGTGAAGAACTGTATGTTAACTGTAGTACAATTACTTTTAAACTCTATATGGGGCTTAGTGAGGCTCCACTATATAGATTTACGCTTCGTTGAAGTTCCTTCTCCCCAATATCTGATGAGTACTTGATGTGATGTGAGGTGTTTCGAGAATACGTGTGCCATTGTACACAACTATTTAGGACAGTCTGGATTCATTGTTCCAATTGGACATTTATTCATTCATCAAAAATGACCCTTTGCTAACCTGTCGACCTTAGGTTTCGTTCAGTAAGGGTCTCCGTGCACAGGACCATGGGAACAATGTCTCCCCTCTGAGCATGCGCAGGAAGCCGATACTGGACTGGCGAAGGTAAGAGGGTCCAACTAATTGTGCTCTGCTGTCTGACTAACGATTTAAGACAGTTTTCTTTATACCCGTTATAACAATTAATGATAAGGAGACTCTGGAAAGGATTGCTCTCCTTTTCAATATTGGGACGTGGTCAACCTCGCGGGGTGGATCTAGCACGCATGCGCGAGGGAACAGTGGCTCTGCGCATAGAGTTCCGCTCTTCCACACTCCCTCATTCGAATGCGTTTTGTATTATCTATCACCCAATTACCGGCGAATATAAAAAGAGGAAAGGCGGGATTGTGTTCACCTCCCATTTCCGCTTGGTTTGCATCCGGGGCACCGACGGACAGGTGAGCTACCGGAGGCCTTTTCTTGATATGGATCGCTTCACATCAGTCGTCATTTGTCGAGGGGAGATACCATTCTAATGTAACTAAGTAAAGAGATCTAGCATGCTCTTAACCTCGAATGACTCTCTCTCCCACTGTAGACTTGGTTGTCTCTATTCCCTAGGTACTAGTAATGTCTCTGTGCCTTTGGGTGATTTATAGGGTTATTTTGGAACATATACCCCTCCGTGGGTTAGACTAAGTTATTCTACAACAACATGTGAATGTGACCAGGTTTAGCGGTACATTTGCGTTCTTAGAGTGTCCCTTTGTGGGTTGGATTAAGTTATTTTCCATCAATGCGTGAATGTGACCGGTTTTAGAGGTACATTCGCGTTCTTACTGTATACTGATACACTAGAAATATCTTCAAGTGGCCCATAAAAGTTTCTGTGTAGACTGGTTTTTGGTTGAATGGGTGGGTGGGTGCCTGCCACACGTTTGTTGGGTTATATATGTGTAGACTAATTAGGTTGGGCACTTTACAGTTGTGTGCTGACTGTGTCTTTGTTTCTACACTACAGAGCGGGGCCTCATACTCCCGAGCGGTCGCCGGGTGAGGTGAGGCCGTCACCCACAAAAAGCTGGGTGAGTATCACTAGAGGAAATGCCTCTAGCTGATTCAGCCAATATGCTGTTTTGATATGCTGAATGTAAATCATTCATGCAGGTGTGTCTGTCCATACGATTATTTGTGTATGCATGAGGCTGTATGTGGGTTAACTAATGTTGTAAGAACTAACGAGACCCCTTGTCTTTATTAGGAAGAAGATGTGCTTCTTTCCCTCCAGTGGGCGAACTAAGCGTTCCAGGCTCCTGGTAGATATGTACCATCTTCAAGTACATTTACTGATACTCTTAGCCAGTATATCATATAGATCTGCAGTAGCTATCTTATATTATAAGGTCCTGAAGAAAGCCGGGGCAATGCCCCCTTTTTGGCTGAAACATGTCGACCATTGTGCATAGCGCTACAGGGTGGTCTTACCACCCAGCGTGTTTTTAACCTTTAACACATAGTTTTCTGTTTAAACATTTTCCAGGATCTGTGTAGTTAATTTTAAACATTATTATTATTTGAGCACTGCACTTTAGTTCACACTAGTCGATGACAAATGTTCTAGTAAGATTAGTGCTAGCCATCCCCGCACCGACACTACTAGGTCGGATGCGGCATGGTACGATTAACAATTTCCACATGACGAGAATTCCACTCGTATGGTGGACTGATGGAAATTGTTCTAGTTTATGTTTTTCACAATAATATGTGTTTCGCATTTATCAACATCATTGGTTCATACATGCATCCAATTGTTTCACAGTACTTGTATGGTCACACACCGTTTATTGACCTGGTCTACTCTGTTATGTGTTTATAATCTTGTCAGTAGGGGATCGAGCAGACAGGTCGTTTAATATTCCCCTGGACCCCCCCCCACACTTTTAGTTTTTTATAGTAATTGAGCAGCCTCTGGTTGCGGGTCCCTTTTTTGGATGCAAACACATCTCAGTTTGCACCTCCAGCTCACCCAACTCAATTGTGCATGCTGCCCCCCTGCCCACCCAGACCCATCTACCTCCACTTTGATACTCCATGACAATAACATCTTTCTTTACTTTCCACCAGTAAGTGAAGAACTGTATGTTAACTGTAGTACAATTACTTTTAAACTCTATATGGGGCTTAGTGAGGCTCCACTATATAGATTTACGCTTCGTTGAAGTTCCTTCTCCCCAATATCTGATGAGTACTTGATGTGATGTGAGGTGTTTCGAGAATACGTGTGCCATTGTACACAACTATTTAGGACAGTCTGGATTCATTGTTCCAATTGGACATTTATTCATTCATCAAAAATGACCCTTTGCTAACCTGTCGACCTTAGGTTTCGTTCAGTAAGGGTCTCCGTGCACAGGACCATGGGAACAATGTCTCCCCTCTGAGCATGCGCAGGAAGCCGATACTGGACTGGCGAAGGTAAGAGGGTCCAACTAATTGTGCTCTGCTGTCTGACTAACGATTTAAGACAGTTTTCTTTATACCCGTTATAACAATTAATGATAAGGAGACTCTGGAAAGGATTGCTCTCCTTTTCAATATTGGGACGTGGTCAACCTCGCGGGGTGGATCTAGCACGCATGCGCGAGGGAACAGTGGCTCTGCGCATAGAGTTCCGCTCTTCCACACTCCCTCATTCGAATGCGTTTTGTATTATCTATCACCCAAGTACCGGCGAATATAAAAAGAGGAAAGGCGGGATTGTGTTCACCTCCCATTTCCGCTTGGTTTGCATCCGGGGCACCGACGGACAGGTGAGCTACCGGAGGCCTTTTCTTGATATGGATCGCTTCACATCAGTCGTCATTTGTCGAGGGGAGATACCATTCTAATGTAACTAAGTAAAGAGATCTAGCATGCTCTTAACCTCGAATGACTCTCTCTCCCACTGTAGACTTGGTTGTCTCTATTCCCTAGGTACTAGTAATGTCTCTGTGCCTTTGGGTGATTTATAGGGTTATTTTGGAACATATACCCCTCCGTGGGTTAGACTAAGTTATTCTACAACAACATGTGAATGTGACCAGGTTTAGCGGTACATTTGCGTTCTTAGAGTGTCCCTTTGTGGGTTGGATTAAGTTATTTTCCATCAATGCGTGAATGTGACCGGTTTTAGAGGTACATTCGCGTTCTTACTGTATACTGATACACTAGAAATATCTTCAAGTGGCCCATAAAAGTTTCTGTGTAGACTGGTTTTTGGTTGAATGGGTGGGTGGGTGCCTGCCACACGTTTGTTGGGTTATATATGTGTAGACTAATTAGGTTGGGCACTTTACAGTTGTGTGCTGACTGTGTCTTTGTTTCTACACTACAGAGCGGGGCCTCATACTCCCGAGCGGTCGCCGGGTGAGGTGAGGCCGTCACCCACAAAAAGCTGGGTGAGTATCACTAGAGGAAATGCCTCTAGCTGATTCAGCCAATATGCTGTTTTGATATGCTGAATGTAAATCATTCATGCAGGTGTGTCTGTCCATACGATTATTTGTGTATGCATGAGGCTGTATGTGGGTTAACTAATGTTGTAAGAACTAACGAGACCCCTTGTCTTTATTAGGAAGAAGATGTGCTTCTTTCCCTCCAGTGGGCGAACTAAGCGTTCCAGGCTCCTGGTAGATATGTACCATCTTCAAGTACATTTACTGATACTCTTAGCCAGTATATCATATAGATCTGCAGTAGCTATCTTATATTATAAGGTCCTGAAGAAAGCCGGGGCAATGCCCCCTTTTTGGCTGAAACATGTCGACCATTGTGCATAGCGCTACAGGGTGGTCTTACCACCCAGCGTGTTTTTAACCTTTAACACATAGTTTTCTGTTTAAACATTTTCCAGGATCTGTGTAGTTAATTTTAAACATTATTATTATTTGAGCACTGCACTTTAGTTCACACTAGTCGATGACAAATGTTCTAGTAAGATTAGTGCTAGCCATCCCCGCACCGACACTACTAGGTCGGATGCGGCATGGTACGATTAACAATTTCCACATGACAAGAATTCCACTCGTATGGTGGACTGATGGAAATTGTTCTAGTTTATGTTTTTCACAATAATATGTGTTTCGCATTTATCAACATCATTGGTTCATACATGCATCCAATTGTTTCACAGTACTTGTATGGTCACACACCGTTTATTGACCTGGTCTACTCTGTTATGTGTTTATAATCTTGTCAGTAGGGGATCGAGCAGACAGGTCGTTTAATATTCCCCTGGACCCCCCCCACACTTTTTGTTTTTTATAGTAATTGAGCAGCCTCTGGTTGCGGGTCCCTTTTTTGGATGCAAACACATCTCAGTTTGCACCTCCAGCTCACCCAACTCAATTGTGCATGCTGCCCCCCTGCCCACCCAGACCCATCTACCTCCACTTTGATACTCCATGACAATAACATCTTTCTTTACTTTCCACCAGTAAGTGAAGAACTGTATGTTAACTGTAGTACAATTACTTTTAAACTCTATATGGGGCTTAGTGAGGCTCCACTATATAGATTTACGCTTCGTTGAAGTTCCTTCTCCCCAATATCTGATGAGTACTTGATGTGATGTGAGGTGTTTCGAGAATACGTGTGCCATTGTACACAACTATTTAGGACAGTCTGGATTCATTGTTCCAATTGGACATTTATTCATTCATCAAAAATGACCCTTTGCTAACCTGTCGACCGTAGGTTTCGTTCAGTAAGGGTCTCCGTGCACAGGACCATGGGAACAATGTCTCCCCTCTGAGCATGCGCAGGAAGCCGATACTGGACTGGCGAAGGTAAGAGGGTCCAACTAATTGTGCTCTGCTGTCTGACTAACGATTTAAGACAGTTTTCTTTATACCCGTTATAACAATTAATGATAAGGAGACTCTGGAAAGGATTGCTCTCCTTTTCAATATTGGGACGTGGTCAACCTCGCGGGGTGGATCTAGCACGCATGCGCGAGGGAACAGTGGCTCTGCGCATAGAGTTCCGCTCTTCCACACTCCCTCATTCGAATGCGTTTTGTATTATCTATCACCCAATTACCGGCGAATATAAAAAGAGGAAAGGCGGGATTGTGTTCACCTCCCATTTCCGCTTGGTTTGCATCCGGGGCACCGACGGACAGGTGAGCTACCGGAGGCCTTTTCTTGATATGGATCGCTTCACATCAGTCGTCATTTGTCGAGGGGAGATACCATTCTAATGTAACTAAGTAAAGAGATCTAGCATGCTCTTAACCTCGAATGACTCTCTCTCCCACTGTAGACTTGGTTGTCTCTATTCCCTAGGTACTAGTAATGTCTCTGTGCCTTTGGGTGATTTATAGGGTTATTTTGGAAAATATACCCCTCCGTGGGTTAGACTAAGTTATTCTACAACAACATGTGAATGTGACCAGGTTTAGCGGTACATTTGCGTTCTTAGAGTGTCCCTTTGTGGGTTGGATTAAGTTATTTTCCATCAATGCGTGATTGTGACCGGTTTTAGAGGTACATTCGCGTTCTTACTGTATACTGATACACTAGAAATATCTTCAAGTGGCCCATAAAAGTTTCTGTGTAGACTGGTTTTTGGTTGAATGGGTGGGTGGGTGCCTGCCACACGTTTGTTGGGTTATATATGTGTAGACTAATTAGGTTGGGCACTTTACAGTTGTGTGCTGACTGTGTCTTTGTTTCTACACTACAGAGCGGGGCCTCATACTCCCGAGCGGTCGCCGGGTGAGGTGAGGCCGTCACCCACAAAAAGCTGGGTGAGTATCACTAGAGGAAATGCCTCTAGCTGATTCAGCCAATATGCTGTTTTGATATGCTGAATGTAAATCATTCATGCAGGTGTGTCTGTCCATACGATTATTTGTGTATGCATGAGGCTGTATGTGGGTTAACTAATGTTGTAAGAACTAACGAGACCCCTTGTCTTTATTAGGAAGAAGATGTGCTTCTTTCCCTCCAGTGGGCGAACTAAGCGTTCCAGGCTCCTGGTAGATATGTACCATCTTCAAGTACATTTACTGATACTCTTAGCCAGTATATCATATAAATCTGCAGTAGCTATCTTATATTATAAGGTCCTGAAGAAAGCCGGGGCAATGCCCCCTTTTTGGCTGAAACATGTCGACCATTGTGCATAGCGCTACAGGGTGGTCTTACCACCCAGCGTGTTTTTAACCTTTAACACATAGTTTTCTGTTTAAACATTTTCCAGGATCTGTGTAGTTAATTTTAAACATTATTATTATTTGAGCACTGCACTTTAGTTCACACTAGTCGATGACAAATGTTCTAGTAAGATTAGTGCTAGCCATCCCCGCACCGACACTACTAGGTCGGATGCGGCATGGTACGATTAACAATTTCCACATGACGAGAATTCCACTCGTATGGTGGACTGATGGAAATTGTTCTAGTTTATGTTTTTCACAATAATATGTGTTTCGCATTTATCAACATCATTGGTTCATACATGCATCCAATTGTTTCACAGTACTTGTATGGTCACACACCGTTTATTGACCTGGTCTACTCTGTTATGTGTTTATAATCTTGTCAGTAGGGGATCGAGCAGACAGGTCGTTTAATATTCCCCTGGACCCCCCCCCACACTTTTTGTTTTTTGTTTTTTATAGTAATTGAGCAGCCTCTGGTTGCGGGTCCCTTTTTTGGATGCAAACACATCTCAGTTTGCACCTCCAGCTCACCCAACTCAATTGTGCATGCTGCCCCCCTGCCCACCCAGACCCATCTACCTCCACTTTGATACTCCATGACAATAACATCTTTCTTTACTTTCCACCAGTAAGTGAAGAACTGTATGTTAACTGTAGTACAATTACTTTTAAACTCTATATGGGGCTTAGTGAGGCTCCACTATATAGATTTACGCTTCGTTGAAGTTCCTTCTCCCCAATATCTGATGAGTACTTGATGTGATGTGAGGTGTTTCGAGAATACGTGTGCCATTGTACACAACTATTTAGGACAGTCTGGATTCATTGTTCCAATTGGACATTTATTCATTCATCAAAAATGACCCTTTGCTAACCTGTCGACCTTAGGTTTCGTTCAGTAAGGGTCTCCGTGCACAGGACCATGGGAACAATGTCTCCCCTCTGAGCATGCGCAGGAAGCCGATACTGGACTGGCGAAGGTAAGAGGGTCCAACTAATTGTGCTCTGCTGTCTGACTAACGATTTAAGACAGTTTTCTTTATACCCGTTATAACAATTAATGATAAGGAGACTCTAGAAAGGATTGCTCTCCTTTTCAATATTGGGACGTGGTCAATCTCGCGGGGTGGATCTAGCACGCATGCGCGAGGGAACAGTGGCTCTGCGCATAGAGTTCCGCTCTTCCACACTCCCTCATTCGAATGCGTTTTGTATTATCTATCACCCAATTACCGGCGAATATAAAAAGAGGAAAGGCGGGATTGTGTTCACCTCCCATTTCCGCTTGGTTTGCATCCGGGGCACCGACGGACAGGTGAGCTACCGGAGGCCTTTTCTTGATATGGATCGCTTCACATCAGTCGTCATTTGTCGAGGGGAGATACCATTCTAATGTAACTAAGTAAAGAGATCTAGCATGCTCTTAACCTCGAATGACTCTCTCTCCCACTGTAGACTTGGTTGTCTCTATTCCCTAGGTACTAGTAATGTCTCTGTGCCTTTGGGTGATTTATAGGGTTATTTTGGAACATATACCCCTCCGTGGGTTAGACTAAGTTATTCTACAACAACATGTGAATGTGACCAGGTTTAGCGGTACATTTGCGTTCTTAGAGTGTCCCTTTGTGGGTTGGATTAAGTTATTTTCCATCAATGCGTGAATGTGACCGGTTTTAGAGGTACATTCGCGTTCTTACTGTATACTGATACACTAGAAATATCTTCAAGTGGCCCATAAAAGTTTCTGTGTAGACTGGTTTTTGGTTGAATGGGTGGGTGGGTGCCTGCCACACGTTTGTTGGGTTATATATGTGTAGACTAATTAGGTTGGGCACTTTACAGTTGTGTGCTGACTGTGTCTTTGTTTCTACACTACAGAGCGGGGCCTCATACTCCCGAGCGGTCGCCGGGTGAGGTGAGGCCGTCACCCACAAAAAGCTGGGTGAGTATCACTAGAGGAAATGCCTCTAGCTGATTCAGCCAATATGCTGTTTTGATATGCTGAATGTAAATCATTCATGCAGGTGTGTCTGTCCATACGATTATTTGTGTATGCATGAGGCTGTATGTGGGTTAACTAATGTTGTAAGAACTAACGATACCCCTTGTCTTTATTAGGAAGAAGATGTGCTTCTTTCCCTCCAGTGGGCGAACTAAGCGTTCCAGGCTCCTGGTAGATATGTACCATCTTCAAGTACATTTACTGATACTCTTAGCCAGTATATCATATAGATCTGCAGTAGCTATCTTATATTATAAGGTCCTGAAGAAAGCCGGGGCAATGCCCCCTTTTTGGCTGAAACATGTCGACCATTGTGCATAGCGCTACAGGGTGGTCTTACCACCCAGCGTGTTTTTAACCTTTAACACATAGTTTTCTGTTTAAACATTTTCCAGGATCTGTGTAGTTAATTTTAAACATTATTATTATTTGAGCACTGCACTTTAGTTCACACTAGTCGATGACAAATGTTCTAGTAAGATTAGTGCTAGCCATCCCCGCACCGACACTACTAGGTCGGATGCGGCATGGTACGATTAACAATTTCCACATGACGAGAATTCCACTCGTATGGTGGACTGATGGAAATTGTTCTAGTTTATGTTTTTCACAATAATATGTGTTTCGCATTTATCAACATCATTGGTTCATACATGCATCCAATTGTTTCACAGTACTTGTATGGTCACACACCGTTTATTGACCTGGTCTACTCTGTTATGTGTTTATAATCTTGTCAGTAGGGGATCGAGCAGACAGGTCGTTTAATATTCCCCTGGACCCCCCCCACACTTTTTGTTTTTTATAGTAATTGAGCAGCCTCTGGTTGCGGGTCCCTTTTTTGGATGCAAACACATCTCAGTTTGCACCTCCAGCTCACCCAACTCAATTGTGCATGCTGCCCCCCTGCCCACCCAGACCCATCTACCTCCACTTTGATACTCCATGACAATAACATCTTTCTTTACTTTCCACCAGTAAGTGAAGAACTGTATGTTAACTGTAGTACAATTACTTTTAAACTCTATATGGGGCTTAGTGAGGCTCCACTATATAGATTTACGCTTCGTTGAAGTTCCTTCTCCCCAATATCTGATGAGTACTTGATGTGATGTGAGGTGTTTCGAGAATACGTGTGCCATTGTACACAACTATTTAGGACAGTCTGGATTCATTGTTCCAATTGGACATTTATTCATTCATCAAAAATGACCCTTTGCTAACCTGTCGACCGTAGGTTTCGTTCAGTAAGGGTCTCCGTGCACAGGACCATGGGAACAATGTCTCCCCTCTGAGCATGCGCAGGAAGCCGATACTGGACTGGCGAAGGTAAGAGGGTCCAACTAATTGTGCTCTGCTGTCTGACTAACGATTTAAGACAGTTTTCTTTATACCCGTTATAACAATTAATGATAAGGAGACTCTGGAAAGGATTGCTCTCCTTTTCAATATTGGGACGTGGTCAACCTCGCGGGGTGGATCTAGCACGCATGCGCGAGGGAACAGTGGCTCTGCGCATAGAGTTCCGCTCTTCCACACTCCCTCATTCGAATGCGTTTTGTATTATCTATCACCCAATTACCGGCGAATATAAAAAGAGGAAAGGCGGGATTGTGTTCACCTCCCATTTCCGCTTGGTTTGCATCCGGGGCACCGACGGACAGGTGAGCTACCGGAGGCCTTTTCTTGATATGGATCGCTTCACATCAGTCGTCATTTGTCGAGGGGAGATACCATTCTAATGTAACTAAGTAAAGAGATCTAGCATGCTCTTAACCTCGAATGACTCTCTCTCCCACTGTAGACTTGGTTGTCTCTATTCCCTAGGTACTAGTAATGTCTCTGTGCCTTTGGGTGATTTATAGGGTTATTTTGGAACATATACCCCTCCTTGGGTTAGACTAAGTTATTCTACAACAACATGTGAATGTGACCAGGTTTAGCGGTACATTTGCGTTCTTAGAGTGTCCCTTTGTGGGTTGGATTAAGTTATTTTCCATCAATGCGTGAATGTGACCGGTTTTAGAGGTACATTCGCGTTCTTACTGTATACTGATACACTAGAAATATCTTCAAGTGGCCCATAAAAGTTTCTGTGTAGACTGGTTTTTGGTTGAATGGGTGGGTGGGTGCCTGCCACACGTTTGTTGGGTTATATATGTGTAGACTAATTAGGTTGGGCACTTTACAGTTGTGTGCTGACTGTGTCTTTGTTTCTACACTACAGAGCGGGGCCTCATACTCCCGAGCGGTCGCCGGGTGAGGTGAGGCCGTCACCCACAAAAAGCTGGGTGAGTATCACTAGAGGAAATGCCTCTAGCTGATTCAGCCAATATGCTGTTTTGATATGCTGAATGTAAATCATTCATGCAGGTGTGTCTGTCCATACGATTATTTGTGTATGCATGAGGCTGTATGTGGGTTAACTAATGTTGTAAGAACTAACGAGACCCCTTGTCTTTATTAGGAAGAAGATGTGCTTCTTTCCCTCCAGTGGGCGAACTAAGCGTTCCAGGCTCCTGGTAGATATGTACCATCTTCAAGTACATTTACTGATACTCTTAGCCAGTATATCATATAGATCTGCAGTAGCTATCTTATATTATAAGGTCCTGAAGAAAGCCGGGGCAATGCCCCCTTTTTGGCTGAAACATGTCGACCATTGTGCATAGCGCTACAGGGTGGTCTTACCACCCAGCGTGTTTTTAACCTTTAACACATAGTTTTCTGTTTAAACATTTTCCAGGATCTGTGTAGTTAATTTTAAACATTATTATTATTTGAGCACTGCACTTTAGTTCACACTAGTCGATGACAAATGTTCTAGTAAGATTAGTGCTAGCCATCCCCGCACCGACACTACTAGGTCGGATGCGGCATGGTATGATTAACAATTTCCACATGACAAGAATTCCACTCGTATGGTGGACTGATGGAAATTGTTCTAGTTTATGTTTTTCACAATAATATGTGTTTCGCATTTATCAACATCATTGGTTCATACATGCATCCAATTGTTTCACAGTACTTGTATGGTCACACACCGTTTATTGACCTGGTCTACTCTGTTATGTGTTTATAATCTTGTCAGTAGGGGATCGAGCAGACAGGTCGTTTAATATTCCCCTGGACCCCCCCCACACTTTTTGTTTTTTATAGTAATTGAGCAGCCTCTGGTTGCGGGTCCCTTTTTTGGATGCAAACACATCTCAGTTTGCACCTCCAGCTCACCCAACTCAATTGTGCATGCTGCCCCCCTGCCCACCCAGACCCATCTACCTCCACTTTGATACTCCATGACAATAACATCTTTCTTTACTTTCCACCAGTAAGTGAAGAACTGTATGTTAACTGTAGTACAATTACTTTTAAACTCTATATGGGGCTTAGTGAGGCTCCACTATATAGATTTACGCTTCGTTGAAGTTCCTTCTCCCCAATATCTGATGAGTACTTGATGTGATGTGAGGTGTTTCGAGAATACGTGTGCCATTGTACACAACTATTTAGGACAGTCTGGATTCATTGTTCCAATTGGACATTTATTCATTCATCAAAAATGACCCTTTGCTAACCTGTCGACCTTGGGTTTCGTTCAGTAAGGGTCTCCGTGCACAGGACCATGGGAACAATGTCTCCCCTCTGAGCATGCGCAGGAAGCCGATACTGGACTGGCGAAGGTAAGAGGGTCCAACTAATTGTGCTCTGCTGTCTGACTAACGATTTAAGACAGTTTTCTTTATACCCGTTATAACAATTAATGATAAGGAGACTCTGGAAAGGATTGCTCTCCTTTTCAATATTGGGACGTGGTCAACCTCGCGGGGTGGATCTAGCACGCATGCGCGAGGGAACAGTGGCTCTGCGCATAGAGTTCCGCTCTTCCACACTCCCTCATTCGAATGCGTTTTGTATTATCTATCACCCAATTACCGGCGAATATAAAAAGAGGAAAGGCGGGATTGTGTTCACCTCCCATTTCCGCTTGGTTTGCATCCGGGGCACCGACGGACAGGTGAGCTACCGGAGGCCTTTTCTTGATATGGATCGCTTCACATCAGTCGTCATTTGTCGAGGGGAGATACCATTCTAATGTAACTAAGTAAAGAGATCTAGCATGCTCTTAACCTCGAATGACTCTCTCTCCCACTGTAGACTTGGTTGTCTCTATTCCCTAGGTACTAGTAATGTCTCTGTGCCTTTGGGTGATTTATAGGGTTATTTTGGAACATATACCCCTCCGTGGGTTAGACTAAGTTATTCTACAACAACATGTGAATGTGACCAGGTTTAGCGGTACATTTGCGTTCTTAGAGTGTCCCTTTGTGGGTTGGATTAAGTTATTTTCCATCAATGCGTGAATGTGACCGGTTTTAGAGGTACATTCGCGTTCTTACTGTATACTGATACACTAGAAATATCTTCAAGTGGCCCATAAAAGTTTCTGTGTAGACTGGTTTTTGGTTGAATGGGTGGGTGGGTGCCTGCCACACGTTTGTTGGGTTATATATGTGTAGACTAATTAGGTTGGGCACTTTACAGTTGTGTGCTGACTGTGTCTTTGTTTCTACACTACAGAGCGGGGCCTCATACTCCCGAGCGGTCGCCGGGTGAGGTGAGGCCGTCACCCACAAAAAGCTGGGTGAGTATCACTAGAGGAAATGCCTCTAGCTGATTCAGCCAATATGCTGTTTTGATATGCTGAATGTAAATCATTCATGCAGGTGTGTCTGTCCATACGATTATTTGTGTATGCATGAGGCTGTATGTGGGTTAACTAATGTTGTAAGAACTAACGAGACCCCTTGTCTTTATTAGGAAGAAGATGTGCTTCTTTCCCTCCAGTGGGCGAACTAAGCGTTCCAGGCTCCTGGTAGATATGTACCATCTTCAAGTACATTTACTGATACTCTTAGCCAGTATATCATATAGATCTGCAGTAGCTATCTTATATTATAAGGTCCTGAAGAAAGCCGGGGCAATGCCCCCTTTTTGGCTGAAACATGTCGACCATTGTGCATAGCGCTACAGGGTGGTCTTACCACCCAGCGTGTTTTTAACCTTTAACACATAGTTTTCTGTTTAAACATTTTCCAGGATCTGTGTAGTTAATTTTAAACATTATTATTATTTGAGCACTGCACTTTAGTTCACACTAGTCGATGACAAATGTTCTAGTAAGATTAGTGCTAGCCATCCCCGCACCGACACTACTAGGTCGGATGCGGCATGGTACGATTAACAATTTCCACATGACGAGAATTCCACTCGTATGGTGGACTGATGGAAATTGTTCTAGTTTATGTTTTTCACAATAATATGTGTTTCGCATTTATCAACATCATTGGTTCATACATGCATCCAATTGTTTCACAGTACTTGTATGGTCACACACCGTTTATTGACCTGGTCTACTCTGTTATGTGTTTATAATCTTGTCAGTAGGGGATCGAGCAGACAGGTCGTTTAATATTCCCCTGGACCCCCCCCCCACACTTTTTGTTTTTTGTTTTTTATAGTAATTGAGCAGCCTCTGGTTGCGGGTCCCTTTTTTGGATGCAAACACATCTCAGTTTGCACCTCCAGCTCACCCAACTCAATTGTGCATGCTGCCCCCCTGCCCACCCAGACCCATCTACCTCCACTTTGATACTCCATGACAATAACATCTTTCTTTACTTTCCACCAGTAAGTGAAGAACTGTATGTTAACTGTAGTACAATTACTTTTAAACTCTATATGGGGCTTAGTGAGGCTCCACTATATAGATTTACGCTTCGTTGAAGTTCCTTCTCCCCAATATCTGATGAGTACTTGATGTGATGTGAGGTGTTTCGAGAATACGTGTGCCATTGTACACAACTATTTAGGACAGTCTGGATTCATTGTTCCAATTGGACATTTATTCATTCATCAAAAATGACCCTTTGCTAACCTGTCGACCTTAGGTTTCGTTCAGTAAGGGTCTCCGTGCACAGGACCATGGGAACAATGTCTCCCCTCTGAGCATGCGCAGGAAGCCGATACTGGACTGGCGAAGGTAAGAGGGTCCAACTAATTGTGCTCTGCTGTCTGACTAACGATTTAAGACAGTTTTCTTCATACCCGTTATAACAATTAATGATAAGGAGACTCTAGAAAGGATTGCTCTCCTTTTCAATATGGGGACGTGGTCAATCTCGCGGGGTGGATCTAGCACGCATGCGCGAGGGAACAGTGGCTCTGCGCATAGAGTTCCGCTCTTCCACACTCCCTCATTCGAATGCGTTTTGTATTATCTATCACCCAATTACCGGCGAATATAAAAAGAGGAAAGGCGGGATTGTGTTCACCTCCCATTTCCGCTTGGTTTGCATCCGGGGCACCGACGGACAGGTGAGCTACCGGAGGCCTTTTCTTGATATGGATCGCTTCACATCAGTCGTCATTTGTCGAGGGGAGATACCATTCTAATGTAACTAAGTAAAGAGATCTAGCATGCTCTTAACCTCGAATGACTCTCTCTCCCACTGTAGACTTGGTTGTCTCTATTCCCTAGGTACTAGTAATGTCTCTGTGCCTTTGGGTGATTTATAGGGTTATTTTGGAACATATACCCCTCCGTGGGTTAGACTAAGTTATTCTACAACAACATGTGAATGTGACCAGGTTTAGCGGTACATTTGCGTTCTTAGAGTGTCCCTTTGTGGGTTGGATTAAGTTATTTTCCATCAATGCGTGAATGTGACCGGTTTTAGAGGTACATTCGCGTTCTTACTGTATACTGATACACTAGAAATATCTTCAAGTGGCCCATAAAAGTTTCTGTGTAGACTGGTTTTTGGTTGAATGGGTGGGTGGGTGCCTTCCACACGTTTGTTGGGTTATATATGTGTAGACTAATTAGGTTGGGCACTTTACAGTTGTGTGCTGACTGTGTCTTTGTTTCTACACTACAGAGCGGGGCCTCATACTCCCGAGCGGTCGCCGGGTGAGGTGAGGCCGTCACCCACAAAAAGCTGGGTGAGTATCACTAGAGGAAATGCCTCTAGCTGATTCAGCCAATATGCTGTTTTGATATGCTGAATGTAAATCATTCATGCAGGTGTGTCTGTCCATACGATTATTTGTGTATGCATGAGGCTGTATGTGGGTTAACTAATGTTGTAAGAACTAACGATACCCCTTGTCTTTATTAGGAAGAAGATGTGCTTCTTTCCCTCCAGTGGGCGAACTAAGCGTTCCAGGCTCCTGGTAGATATGTACCATCTTCAAGTACATTTACTGATACTCTTAGCCAGTATATCATATAGATCTGCAGTAGCTATCTTATATTATAAGGTCCTGAAGAAAGCCGGGGCAATGCCCCCTTTTTGGCTGAAACATGTCGACCATTGTGCATAGCGCTACAGGGTGGTCTTACCACCCAGCGTGTTTTTAACCTTTAACACATAGTTTTCTGTTTAAACATTTTCCAGGATCTGTGTAGTTAATTTTAAACATTATTATTATTTGAGCACTGCACTTTAGTTCACACTAGTCGATGACAAATGTTCTAGTAAGATTAGTGCTAGCCATCCCCGCACCGACACTACTAGGTCGGATGCGGCATGGTACGATTAACAATTTCCACATGACGAGAATTCCACTCGTATGGTGGACTGATGGAAATTGTTCTAGTTTATGTTTTTCACAATAATATGTGTTTCGCATTTATCAACATCATTGGTTCATACATGCATCCAATTGTTTCACAGTACTTGTATGGTCACACACCGTTTATTGACCTGGTCTACTCTGTTATGTGTTTATAATCTTGTCAGTAGGGGATCGAGCAGACAGGTCGTTTAATATTCCCCTGGACCCCCCCCCACACTTTTTGTTTTTTATAGTAATTGAGCAGCCTCTGGTTGCGGGTCCCTTTTTTGGATGCAAACACATCTCAGTTTGCACCTCCAGCTCACCCAACTCAATTGTGCATGCTGCCCCCCTGCCCACCCAGACCCATCTACCTCCACTTTGATACTCCATGACAATAACATCTTTCTTTACTTTCCACCAGTAAGTGAAGAACTGTATGTTAACTGTAGTACAATTACTTTTAAACTCTATATGGGGCTTAGTGAGGCTCCACTATATAGATTTACGCTTCGTTGAAGTTCCTTCTCCCCAATATCTGATGAGTACTTGATGTGATGTGAGGTGTTTCGAGAATACGTGTGCCATTGTACACAACTATTTAGGACAGTCTGGATTCATTGTTCCAATTGGACATTTATTCATTCATCAAAAATGACCCTTTGCTAACCTGTCGACCGTAGGTTTCGTTCAGTAAGGGTCTCCGTGCACAGGACCATGGGAACAATGTCTCCCCTCTGAGCATGCGCAGGAAGCCGATACTGGACTGGCGAAGGTAAGAGGGTCCAACTAATTGTGCTCTGCTGTCTGACTAACGATTTAAGACAGTTTTCTTTATACCCGTTATAACAATTAATGATAAGGAGACTCTGGAAAGGATTGCTCTCCTTTTCAATATTGGGACGTGGTCAACCTCGCGGGGTGGATCTAGCACGCATGCGCGAGGGAACAGTGGCTCTGCGCATAGAGTTCCGCTCTTCCACACTCCCTCATTCGAATGCGTTTTGTATTATCTATCACCCAATTACCGGCGAATATAAAAAGAGGAAAGGCGGGATTGTGTTCACCTCCCATTTCCGCTTGGTTTGCATCCGGGGCACCGACGGACAGGTGAGCTACCGGAGGCCTTTTCTTGATATGGATCGCTTCACATCAGTCGTCATTTGTCGAGGGGAGATACCATTCTAATGTAACTAAGTAAAGAGATCTAGCATGCTCTTAACCTCGAATGACTCTCTCTCCCACTGTAGACTTGGTTGTCTCTATTCCCTAGGTACTAGTAATGTCTCTGTGCCTTTGGGTGATTTATAGGGTTATTTTGGAACATATACCCCTCCGTGGGTTAGACTAAGTTATTCTACAACAACATGTGAATGTGACCAGGTTTAGCGGTACATTTGCGTTCTTAGAGTGTCCCTTTGTGGGTTGGATTAAGTTATTTTCCATCAATGCGTGAATGTGACCGGTTTTAGAGGTACATTCGCGTTCTTACTGTATACTGATACACTAGAAATATCTTCAAGTGGCCCATAAAAGTTTCTGTGTAGACTGGTTTTTGGTTGAATGGGTGGGTGGGTGCCTGCCACACGTTTGTTGGGTTATATATGTGTAGACTAATTAGGTTGGGCACTTTACAGTTGTGTGCTGACTGTGTCTTTGTTTCTACACTACAGAGCGGGGCCTCATACTCCCGAGCGGTCGCCGGGTGAGGTGAGGCCGTCACCCACAAAAAGCTGGGTGAGTATCACTAGAGGAAATGCCTCTAGCTGATTCAGCCAATATGCTGTTTTGATATCCTGAATGTAAATCATTCATGCAGGTGTGTCTGTCCATACGATTATTTGTGTATGCATGAGGCTGTATGTGGGTTAACTAATGTTGTAAGAACTAACGAGACCCCTTGTCTTTATTAGGAAGAAGATGTGCTTCTTTCCCTCCAGTGGGCGAACTAAGCGTTCCAGGCTCCTGGTAGATATGTACCATCTTCAAGTACATTTACTGATACTCTTAGCCAGTATATCATATAGATCTGCAGTAGCTATCTTATATTATAAGGTCCTGAAGAAAGCCGGGGCAATGCCCCCTTTTTGGCTGAAACATGTCGACCATTGTGCATAGCGCTACAGGGTGGTCTTACCACCCAGCGTGTTTTTAACCTTTAACACATAGTTTTCTGTTTAAACATTTTCCAGGATCTGTGTAGTTAATTTTAAACATTATTATTATTTGAGCACTGCACTTTAGTTCACACTAGTCGATGACAAATGTTCTAGTAAGATTAGTGCTAGCCATCCCCGCACCGACACTACTAGGTCGGATGCGGCATGGTACGATTAACAATTTCCACATGACGAGAATTCCACTCGTATGGTGGACTGATGGAAATTGTTCTAGTTTATGTTTTTCACAATAATATGTGTTTCGCATTTATCAACATCATTGGTTCATACATGCATCCAATTGTTTCACAGTACTTGTATGGTCACACACCGTTTATTGACCTGGTCTACTCTGTTATGTGTTTATAATCTTGTCAGTAGGGGATCGAGCAGACAGGTCGTTTAATATTCCCCTGGACCCCCCCCACACTTTTTGTTTTTTATAGTAATTGAGCAGCCTCTGGTTGCGGGTCCCTTTTTTGGATGCAAACACATCTCAGTTTGCACCTCCAGCTCACCCAACTCAATTGTGCATGCTGCCCCCCTGCCCACCCAGACCCATCTACCTCCACTTTGATACTCCATGACAATAACATCTTTCTTTACTTTCCACCAGTAAGTGAAGAACTGTATGTTAACTGTAGTACAATTACTTTTAAACTCTATATGGGGCTTAGTGAGGCTCCACTATATAGATTTACGCTTCGTTGAAGTTCCTTCTCCCCAATATCTGATGAGTACTTGATGTGATGTGAGGTGTTTCGAGAATACGTGTGCCATTGTACACAACTATTTAGGACAGTCTGGATTCATTGTTCCAATTGGACATTTATTCATTCATCAAAAATGACCCTTTGCTAACCTGTCGACCGTAGGTTTCGTTCAGTAAGGGTCTCCGTGCACAGGACCATGGGAACAATGTCTCCCCTCTGAGCATGCGCAGGAAGCCGATACTGGACTGGCGAAGGTAAGAGGGTCCAACTAATTGTGCTCTGCTGTCTGACTAACGATTTAAGACAGTTTTCTTTATACCCGTTATAACAATTAATGATAAGGAGACTCTGGAAAGGATTGCTCTCCTTTTCAATATTGGGACGTGGTCAACCTCGCGGGGTGGATCTAGCACGCATGCGCGAGGGAACAGTGGCTCTGCGCATAGAGTTCCGCTCTTCCACACTCCCTCATTCGAATGCGTTTTGTATTATCTATCACCCAATTACCGGCGAATATAAAAAGAGGAAAGGCGGGATTGTGTTCACCTCCCATTTCCGCTTGGTTTGCATCCGGGGCACCGACGGACAGGTGAGCTACCGGAGGCCTTTTCTTGATATGGATCGCTTCACATCAGTCGTCATTTGTCGAGGGGAGATACCATTCTAATGTAACTAAGTAAAGAGATCTAGCATGCTCTTAACCTCGAATGACTCTCTCTCCCACTGTAGACTTGGTTGTCTCTATTCCCTAGGTACTAGTAATGTCTCTGTGCCTTTGGGTGATTTATAGGGTTATTTTGGAACATATACCCCTCCGTGGGTTAGACTAAGTTATTCTACAACAACATGTGAATGTGACCAGGTTTAGCGGTACATTTGCGTTCTTAGAGTGTCCCTTTGTGGGTTGGATTAAGTTATTTTCCATCAATGCGTGAATGTGACCGGTTTTAGAGGTACATTCGCGTTCTTACTGTATACTGATACACTAGAAATATCTTCAAGTGGCCCATAAAAGTTTCTGTGTAGACTGGTTTTTGGTTGAATGGGTGGGTGGGTGCCTGCCACACGTTTGTTGGGTTATATATGTGTAGACTAATTAGGTTGGGCACTTTACAGTTGTGTGCTGACTGTGTCTTTGTTTCTACACTACAGAGCGGGGCCTCATACTCCCGAGCGGTCGCCGGGTGAGGTGAGGCCGTCACCCACAAAAAGCTGGGTGAGTATCACTAGAGGAAATGCCTCTAGCTGATTCAGCCAATATGCTGTTTTGATATCCTGAATGTAAATCATTCATGCAGGTGTGTCTGTCCATACGATTATTTGTGTATGCATGAGGCTGTATGTGGGTTAACTAATGTTGTAAGAACTAACGAGACCCCTTGTCTTTATTAGGAAGAAGATGTGCTTCTTTCCCTCCAGTGGGCGAACTAAGCGTTCCAGGCTCCTGGTAGATATGTACCATCTTCAAGTACATTTACTGATACTCTTAGCCAGTATATCATATAGATCTGCAGTAGCTATCTTATATTATAAGGTCCTGAAGAAAGCCGGGGCAATGCCCCCTTTTTGGCTGAAACATGTCGACCATTGTGCATAGCGCTACAGGGTGGTCTTACCACCCAGCGTGTTTTTAACCTTTAACACATAGTTTTCTGTTTAAACATTTTCCAGGATCTGTGTAGTTAATTTTAAACATTATTATTATTTGAGCACTGCTTTTTAGTTCACACTAGTCGATGACAAATGTTCTAGTAAGATTAGTGCTAGCCATCCCCGCACCGACACTACTAGGTCGGATGCGGCATGGTACGATTAACAATTTCCACATGACGAGAATTCCACTCGTATGGTGGACTGATGGAAATTGTTCTAGTTTATGTTTTTCACAATAATATGTGTTTCGCATTTATCAACATCATTGGTTCATACATGCATCCAATTGTTTCACAGTACTTGTATGGTCACACACCGTTTATTGACCTGGTCTACTCTGTTATGTGTTTATAATCTTGTCAGTAGGGGATCGAGCAGACAGGTCGTTTAATATTCCCCTGGACCCCCCCCACACTTTTTGTTTTTTATAGTAATTGAGCAGCCTCTGGTTGCGGGTCCCTTTTTTGGATGCAAACACATCTCAGTTTGCACCTCCAGCTCACCCAACTCAATTGTGCATGCTGCCCCCCTGCCCACCCAGACCCATCTACCTCCACTTTGATACTCCATGACAATAACATCTTTCTTTACTTTCCACCAGTAAGTGAAGAACTGTATGTTAACTGTAGTACAATTACTTTTAAACTCTATATGGGGCTTAGTGAGGCTCCACTATATAGATTTATGCTTCGTTGAAGTTCCTTCTCCCCAATATCTGATGAGTACTTGATGTGATGTGAGGTGTTTCGAGAATACGTGTGCCATTGTACACAACTATTTACGACAGTCTGGATTCATTGTTCCAATTGGACATTTATTCATTCATCAAAAATGACCCTTTGCTAACCTGTCGACCTTAGGTTTCGTTCAGTAAGGGTCTCCGTGCACAGGACCATGGGAACAATGTCTCCCCTCTGAGCATGCGCAGGAAGCCGATACTGGACTGGCGAAGGTAAGAGGGTCCAACTAATTGTGCTCTGCTGTCTGACTAACGATTTAAGACAGTTTTCTTTATACCCGTTATAACAATTAATGATAAGGAGACTCTGGAAAGGATTGCTCTCCTTTTCAATATTGGGACGTGGTCAACCTCGCGGGGTGGATCTAGCACGCATGCGCGAGGGAACAGTGGCTCTGCGCATAGAGTTCCGCTCTTCCACACTCCCTCATTCGAATGCGTTTTGTATTATCTATCACCCAATTACCGGCGAATATAAAAAGAGGAAGGGCGGGATTGTGTTCACCTCCCATTTCCGCTTGGTTTGCATCCGGGGCACCGACGGACAGGTGAGCTACCGGAGGCCTTTTCTTGATATGGATCGCTTCACATCAGTCGTCATTTGTCGAGGGGAGATACCATTCTAATGTAACTAAGTAAAGAGATCTAGCATGCTCTTAACCTCGAATGACTCTCTCTCCCACTGTAGACTTGGTTGTCTCTATTCCCTAGGTACTAGTAATGTCTCTGTGCCTTTGGGTGATTTATAGGGTTATTTTGGAACATATACCCCTCCGTGGGTTAGACTAAGTTATTCTACAACAACATGTGAATGTGACCAGGTTTAGCGGTACATTTGCGTTCTTAGAGTGTCCCTTTGTGGGTTGGATTAAGTTATTTTCCATCAATGCGTGAATGTGACCGGTTTTAGAGGTACATTCGCGTTCTTACTGTATACTGATACACTAGAAATATCTTCAAGTGGCCCATAAAAGTTTCTGTGTAGACTGGTTTTTGGTTGAATGGGTGGGTGGGTGCCTGCCACACGTTTGTTGGGTTATATATGTGTAGACTAATTAGGTTGGGCACTTTACAGTTGTGTGCTGACTGTGTCTTTGTTTCTACACTACAGAGCGGGGCCTCATACTCCCGAGCGGTCGCCGGGTGAGGTGAGGCCGTCACCCACAAAAAGCTGGGTGAGTATCACTAGAGGAAATGCCTCTAGCTGATTCAGCCAATATGCTGTTTTGATATCCTGAATGTAAATCATTCATGCAGGTGTGTCTGTCCATACGATTATTTGTGTATGCATGAGGCTGTATGTGGGTTAACTAATGTTGTAAGAACTAACGAGACCCCTTGTCTTTATTAGGAAGAAGATGTGCTTCTTTCCCTCCAGTGGGCGAACTAAGCGTTCCAGGCTCCTGGTAGATATGTACCATCTTCAAGTACATTTACTGATACTCTTAGCCAGTATATCATATAGATCTGCAGTAGCTATCTTATATTATAAGGTCCTGAAGAAAGCCGGGGCAATGCCCCCTTTTTGGCTGAAACATGTCGACCATTGTGCATAGCGCTACAGGGTGGTCTTACCACCCAGCGTGTTTTTAACCTTTAACACATAGTTTTCTGTTTAAACATTTTCCAGGATCTGTGTAGTTAATTTTAAACATTATTATTATTTGAGCACTGCTTTTTAGTTCACACTAGTCGATGACAAATGTTCTAGTAAGATTAGTGCTAGCCATCCCCGCACCGACACTACTAGGTCGGATGCGGCATGGTACGATAAACAATTTCCACATGACGAGAATTCCACTCGTATGGTGGACTGATGGAAATTGTTCTAGTTTATGTTTTTCACAATAATATGTGTTTCGCATTTATCAACATCATTGGTTCATACATGCATCCAATTGTTTCACAGTACTTGTATGGTCACACACCGTTTATTGACCTGGTCTACTCTGTTATGTGTTTATAATCTTGTCAGTAGGGGATCGAGCAGACAGGTCGTTTAATATTCCCCTGGACCCCCCCCACACTTTTTGTTTTTTATAGTAATTGAGCAGCCTCTGGTTGCGGGTCCCTTTTTTGGATGCAAACACATCTCAGTTTGCACCTCCAGCTCACCCAACTCAATTGTGCATGCTGCCCCCCTGCCCACCCAGACCCATCTACCTCCACTTTGATACTCCATGACAATAACATCTTTCTTTACTTTCCACCAGTAAGTGAAGAACTGTATGTTAACTGTAGTACAATTACTTTTAAACTCTATATGGGGCTTAGTGAGGCTCCACTATATAGATTTATGCTTCGTTGAAGTTCCTTCTCCCCAATATCTGATGAGTACTTGATGTGATGTGAGGTGTTTCGAGAATACGTGTGCCATTGTACACAACTATTTACGACAGTCTGGATTCATTGTTCCAATTGGACATTTATTCATTCATCAAAAATGACCCTTTGCTAACCTGTCGACCTTAGGTTTCGTTCAGTAAGGGTCTCCGTGCACAGGACCATGGGAACAATGTCTCCCCTCTGAGCATGCGCAGGAAGCCGATACTGGACTGGCGAAGGTAAGAGGGTCCAACTAATTGTGCTCTGCTGTCTGACTAACGATTTAAGACAGTTTTCTTTATACCCGTTATAACAATTAATGATAAGGAGACTCTGGAAAGGATTGCTCTCCTTTTCAATATTGGGACGTGGTCAACCTCGCGGGGTGGATCTAGCACGCATGCGCGAGGGAACAGTGGCTCTGCGCATAGAGTTCCGCTCTTCCACACTCCCTCATTCGAATGCGTTTTGTATTATCTATCACCCAATTACCGGCGAATATAAAAAGAGGAAGGGCGGGATTGTGTTCACCTCCCATTTCCGCTTGGTTTGCATCCGGGGCACCGACGGACAGGTGAGCTACCGGAGGCCTTTTCTTGATATGGATCGCTTCACATCAGTCGTCATTTGTCGAGGGGAGATACCATTCTAATGTAACTAAGTAAAGAGATCTAGCATGCTCTTAACCTCGAATGACTCTCTCTCCCACTGTAGACTTGGTTGTCTCTATTCCCTAGGTACTAGTAATGTCTCTGTGCCTTTGGGTGATTTATAGGGTTATTTTGGAACATATACCCCTCCGTGGGTTAGACTAAGTTTTTCTACAACAACATGTGAATGTGACCAGGTTTAGCGGTACATTTGCGTTCTTAGAGTGTCCCTTTGTGGGTTGGATTAAGTTATTTTCCATCAATGCGTGAATGTGACCGGTTTTAGAGGTACATTCGCGTTCTTACTGTATACTGATACACTAGAAATATCTTCAAGTGGCCCATAAAAGTTTCTGTGTAGACTGGTTTTTGGTTGAATGGGTGGGTGGGTGCCTGCCACACGTTTGTTGGGTTATATATGTGTAGACTAATTAGGTTGGGCACTTTACAGTTGTGTGCTGACTGTGTCTTTGTTTCTACACTACAGAGCGGGGCCTCATACTCCCGAGCGGTCGCCGGGTGAGGTGAGGCCGTCACCCACAAAAAGCTGGGTGAGTATCACTAGAGGAAATGCCTCTAGCTGATTCAGCCAATATGCTGTTTTGATATGCTGAATGTAAATCATTCATGCAGGTGTGTCTGTCCATACGATTATTTGTGTATGCATGAGGCTGTATGTGGGTTAACTAATGTTGTAAGAACTAACGAGACCCCTTGTCTTTATTAGGAAGAAGATGTGCTTCTTTCCCTCCAGTGGGCGAACTAAGCGTTCCAGGCTCCTGGTAGATATGTACCATCTTCAAGTACATTTACTGATACTCTTAGCCAGTATATCATATAGATCTGCAGTAGCTATCTTATATTATAAGGTCCTGAAGAAAGCCGGGGCAATGCCCCCTTTTTGGCTGAAACATGTCGACCATTGTGCATAGCGCTACAGGGTGGTCTTACCACCCAGCGTGTTTTTAACCTTTAACACATAGTTTTCTGTTTAAACATTTTCCAGGATCTGTGTAGTTAATTTTAAACATTATTATTATTTGAGCACTGCACTTTAGTTCACACTAGTCGATGACAAATGTTCTAGTAAGATTAGTGCTAGCCATCCCCGCACCGACACTACTAGGTCGGATGCGGCATGGTACGATTAACAATTTCCACATGACGAGAATTCCACTCGTATGGTGGACTGATGGAAATTGTTCTAGTTTATGTTTTTCACAATAATATGTGTTTCGCATTTATCAACATCATTGGTTCATACATGCATCCAATTGTTTCACAGTACTTGTATGGTCACACACCGTTTATTGACCTGGTCTACTCTGTTATGTGTTTATAATCTTGTCAGTAGGGGATCGAGCAGACAGGTCGTTTAATATTCCCCTGGACCCCCCCCACACTTTTTGTTTTTTATAGTAATTGAGCAGCCTCTGGTTGCGGGTCCCTTTTTTGGATGCAAACACATCTCAGTTTGCACCTCCAGCTCACCCAACTCAATTGTGCATGCTGCCCCCCTGCCCACCCAGACCCATCTACCTCCACTTTGATACTCCATGACAATAACATCTTTCTTTACTTTCCACCAGTAAGTGAAGAACTGTATGTTAACTGTAGTACAATTACTTTTAAACTCTATATGGGGCTTAGTGAGGCTCCACTATATAGATTTACGCTTCGTTGAAGTTCCTTCTCCCCAATATCTGATGAGTACTTGATGTGATGTGAGGTGTTTCGAGAATACGTGTGCCATTGTACACAACTATTTAGGACAGTCTGGATTCATTGTTCCAATTGGACATTTATTCATTCATCAAAAATGACCCTTTGCTAACCTGTCGACCTTAGGTTTCGTTCAGTAAGGGTCTCCGTGCACAGGACCATGGGAACAATGTCTCCCCTCTGAGCATGCGCAGGAAGCCGATACTGGACTGGCGAAGGTAAGAGGGTCCAACTAATTGTGCTCTGCTGTCTGACTAACGATTTAAGACAGTTTTCTTTATACCCGTTATAACAATTAATGATAAGGAGACTCTGGAAAGGATTGCTCTCCTTTTCAATATTGGGACGTGGTCAACCTCGCGGGGTGGATCTAGCACGCATGCGCGAGGGAACAGTGGCTCTGCGCATAGAGTTCCGCTCTTCCACACTCCCTCATTCGAATGCGTTTTGTATTATCTATCACCCAATTACCGGCGAATATAAAAAGAGGAAAGGCGGGATTGTGTTCACCTCCCATTTCCGCTTGGTTTGCATCCGGGGCACCGACGGACAGGTGAGCTACCGGAGGCCTTTTCTTGATATGGATCGCTTCACATCAGTCGTCATTTGTCGAGGGGAGATACCATTCTAATGTAACTAAGTAAAGAGATCTAGCATGCTCTTAACCTCGAATGACTCTCTCTCCCACTGTAGACTTGGTTGTCTCTATTCCCTAGGTACTAGTAATGTCTCTGTGCCTTTGGGTGATTTATAGGGTTATTTTGGAACATATACCCCTCCGTGGGTTAGACTAAGTTATTCTACAACAACATGTGAATGTGACCAGGTTTAGCGGTACATTTGCGTTCTTAGAGTGTCCCTTTGTGGGTTGGATTAAGTTATTTTCCATCAATGCGTGAATGTGACCGGTTTTAGAGGTACATTCGCGTTCTTACTGTATACTGATACACTAGAAATATCTTCAAGTGGCCCATAAAAGTTTCTGTGTAGACTGGTTTTTGGTTGAATGGGTGGGTGGGTGCCTGCCACACGTTTGTTGGGTTATATATGTGTAGACTAATTAGGTTGGGCACTTTACAGTTGTGTGCTGACTGTGTCTTTGTTTCTACACTACAGAGCGGGGCCTCATACTCCCGAGCGGTCGCCGGGTGAGGTGAGGCCGTCACCCACAAAAAGCTGGGTGAGTATCACTAGAGGAAATGCCTCTAGCTGATTCAGCCAATATGCTGTTTTGATATGCTGAATGTAAATCATTCATGCAGGTGTGTCTGTCCATACGATTATTTGTGTATGCATGAGGCTGTATGTGGGTTAACTAATGTTGTAAGAACTAACGATACCCCTTGTCTTTATTAGGAAGAAGATGTGCTTCTTTCCCTCCAGTGGGCGAACTAAGCGTTCCAGGCTCCTGGTAGATATGTACCATCTTCAAGTACATTTACTGATACTCTTAGCCAGTATATCATATAGATCTGCAGTAGCTATCTTATATTATAAGGTCCTGAAGAAAGCCGGGGCAATGCCCCCTTTTTGGCTGAAACATGTCGACCATTGTGCATAGCGCTACAGGGTGGTCTTACCACCCAGCGTGTTTTTAACCTTTAACACATAGTTTTCTGTTTAAACATTTTCCAGGATCTGTGTAGTTAATTTTAAACATTATTATTATTTGAGCACTGCACTTTAGTTCACACTAGTCGATGACAAATGTTCTAGTAAGATTAGTGCTAGCCATCCCCGCACCGACACTACTAGGTCGGATGCGGCATGGTACGATTAACAATTTCCACATGACGAGAATTCCACTCGTATGGTGGACTGATGGAAATTGTTCTAGTTTATGTTTTTCACAATAATATGTGTTTCGCATTTATCAACATCATTGGTTCATACATGCATCCAATTGTTTCACAGTACTTGCATGGTCACACACCGTTTATTGACCTGGTCTACTCTGTTATGTGTTTATAATCTTGTCAGTAGGGGATCGAGCAGACAGGTCGTTTAATATTCCCCTGGACCCCCCCCACACTTTTTGTTTTTTATAGTAATTGAGCAGCCTCTGGTTTCGGGTCCCTTTTTTGGATGCAAACACATCTCAGTTTGCACCTCCAGCTCACCCAACTCAATTGTGCATGCTGCCCCCCTGCCCACCCAGACCCATCTACCTCCACTTTGATACTCCATGACAATAACATCTTTCTTTACTTTCCACCAGTAAGTGAAGAACTGTATGTTAACTGTAGTACAATTACTTTTAAACTCTATATGGGGCTTAGTGAGGCTCCACTATATAGATTTACGCTTCGTTGAAGTTCCTTCTCCCCAATATCTGATGAGTACTTGATGTGATGTGAGGTGTTTCGAGAATACGTGTGCCATTGTACACAACTATTTAGGACAGTCTGGATTCATTGTTCCAATTGGACATTTATTCATTCATCAAAAATGACCCTTTGCTAACCTGTCGACCGTAGGTTTCGTTCAGTAAGGGTCTCCGTGCACAGGACCATGGGAACAATGTCTCCCCTCTGAGCATGCGCAGGAAGCCGATACTGGACTGGCGAAGGTAAGAGGGTCCAACTAATTGTGCTCTGCTGTCTGACTAACGATTTAAGACAGTTTTCTTTATACCCGTTATAACAATTAATGATAAGGAGACTCTGGAAAGGATTGCTCTCCTTTTCAATATTGGGACGTGGTCAACCTCGCGGGGTGGATCTAGCACGCATGCGCGAGGGAACAGTGGCTCTGCGCATAGAGTTCCGCTCTTCCACACTCCCTCATTCGAATGCGTTTTGTATTATCTATCACCCAATTACCGGCGAATATAAAAAGAGGAAAGGCGGGATTGTGTTCACCTCCCATTTCCGCTTGGTTTGCATCCGGGGCACCGACGGACAGGTGAGCTACCGGAGGCCTTTTCTTGATATGGATCGCTTCACATCAGTCGTCATTTGTCGAGGGGAGATACCATTCTAATGTAACTAAGTAAAGAGATCTAGCATGCTCTTAACCTCGAATGACTCACTCTCCCACTGTAGACTTGGTTGTCTCTATTCCCTAGGTACTAGTAATGTCTCTGTGCCTTTGGGTGATTTATAGGGTTATTTTGGAACATATACCCCTCCGTGGGTTAGACTAAGTTATTCTACAACAACATGTGAATGTGACCAGGTTTAGCGGTACATTTGCGTTCTTAGAGTGTCCCTTTGTGGGTTGGATTAAGTTATTTTCCATCAATGCGTGAATGTGACCGGTTTTAGAGGTACATTCGCGTTCTTACTGTATACTGATACACTAGAAATATCTTCAAGTGGCCCATAAAAGTTTCTGTGTAGACTGGTTTTTGGTTGAATGGGTGGGTGGGTGCCTGCCACACGTTTGTTGGGTTATATATGTGTAGACTAATTAGGTTGGGCACTTTACAGTTGTGTGCTGACTGTGTCTTTGTTTCTACACTACAGAGCGGGGCCTCATACTCCCGAGCGGTCGCCGGGTGAGGTGAGGCCGTCACCCACAAAAAGCTGGGTGAGTATCACTAGAGGAAATGCCTCTAGCTGATTCAGCCAATATGCTGTTTTGATATGCTGAATGTAAATCATTCATGCAGGTGTGTCTGTCCATACGATTATTTGTGTATGCATGAGGCTGTATGTGGGTTAACTAATGTTGTAAGAACTAACGAGACCCCTTGTCTTTATTAGGAAGAAGATGTGCTTCTTTCCCTCCAGTGGGCGAACTAAGCGTTCCAGGCTCCTGGTAGATATGTACCATCTTCAAGTACATTTACTGATACTCTTAGCCAGTATATCATATAGATCTGCAGTAGCTATCTTATATTATAAGGTCCTGAAGAAAGCCGGGGCAATGCCCCCTTTTTGGCTGAAACATGTCGACCATTGTGCATAGCGCTACAGGGTGGTCTTACCACCCAGCGTGTTTTTAACCTTTAACACATAGTTTTCTGTTTAAACATTTTCCAGGATCTGTGTAGTTAATTTTAAACATTATTATTATTTGAGCACTGCACTTTAGTTCACACTAGTCGATGACAAATGTTCTAGTAAGATTAGTGCTAGCCATCCCCGCACCGACACTACTAGGTCGGATGCGGCATGGTACGATTAACAATTTCCACATGACGAGAATTCCACTCGTATGGTGGACTGATGGAAATTGTTCTAGTTTATGTTTTTCACAATAATATGTGTTTCGCATTTATCAACATCATTGGTTCATACATGCATCCAATTGTTTCACAGTACTTGTATGGTCACACACCGTTTATTGACCTGGTCTACTCTGTTATGTGTTTATAATCTTGTCAGTAGGGGATCGAGCAGACAGGTCGTTTAATATTCCCCTGGACCCCCCCACACTTTTTGTTTTTTATAGTAATTGAGCAGCCTCTGGTTGCGGGTCCCTTTTTTGGATGCAAACACATCTCAGTTTGCACCTCCAGCTCACCCAACTCAATTGTGCATGCTGCCCCCCTGCCCACCCAGACCCATCTACCTCCACTTTGATACTCCATGACAATAACATCTTTCTTTACTTTCCACCAGTAAGTGAAGAACTGTATGTTAACTGTAGTACAATTACTTTTAAACTCTATATGGGGCTTAGTGAGGCTCCACTATATAGATTTACGCTTCGTTGAAGTTCCTTCTCCCCAATATCTGATGAGTACTTGATGTGATGTGAGGTGTTTCGAGAATACGTGTGCCATTGTACACAACTATTTAGGACAGTCTGGATTCATTGTTCCAATTGGACATTTATTCATTCATCAAAAATGACCCTTTGCTAACCTGTCGACCTTAGGTTTCGTTCAGTAAGGGTCTCCGTGCACAGGACCATGGGAACAATGTCTCCCCTCTGAGCATGCGCAGGAAGCCGATACTGGACTGGCGAAGGTAAGAGGGTCCAACTAATTGTGCTCTGCTGTCTGACTAACGATTTAAGACAGTTTTCTTTATACCCGTTATAACAATTAATGATAAGGAGACTCTGGAAAGGATTGCTCTCCTTTTCAATATTGGGACGTGGTCAACCTCGCGGGGTGGATCTAGCACGCATGCGCGAGGGAACAGTGGCTCTGCGCATAGAGTTCCGCTCTTCCACACTCCCTCATTCGAATGCGTTTTGTATTATCTATCACCCAATTACCGGCGAATATAAAAAGAGGAAAGGCGGGATTGTGTTCACCTCCCATTTCCGCTTGGTTTGCATCCGGGGCACCGACGGACAGGTGAGCTACCGGAGGCCTTTTCTTGATATGGATCGCTTCACATCAGTCGTCATTTGTCGAGGGGAGATACCATTCTAATGTAACTAAGTAAAGAGATCTAGCATGCTCTTAACCTCGAATGACTCACTCTCCCACTGTAGACTTGGTTGTCTCTATTCCCTAGGTACTAGTAATGTCTCTGTGCCTTTGGGTGATTTATAGGGTTATTTTGGAACATATACCCCTCCGTGGGTTAGACTAAGTTATTCTACAACAACATGTGAATGTGACCAGGTTTAGCGGTACATTTGCGTTCTTAGAGTGTCCCTTTGTGGGTTGGATTAAGTTATTTTCCATCAATGCGTGAATGTGACCGGTTTTAGAGGTACATTCGCGTTCTTACTGTATACTGATACACTAGAAATATCTTCAAGTGGCCCATAAAAGTTTCTGTGTAGACTGGTTTTTGGTTGAATGGGTGGGTGGGTGCCTGCCACACGTTTGTTGGGTTATATATGTGTAGACTAATTAGGTTGGGCACTTTACAGTTGTGTGCTGACTGTGTCTTTGTTTCTACACTACAGAGCGGGGCCTCATACTCCCGAGCGGTCGCCGGGTGAGGTGAGGCCGTCACCCACAAAAAGCTGGGTGAGTATCACTAGAGGAAATGCCTCTAGCTGATTCAGCCAATATGCTGTTTTGATATGCTGAATGTAAATCATTCATGCAGGTGTGTCTGTCCATACGATTATTTGTGTATGCATGAGGCTGTATGTGGGTTAACTAATGTTGTAAGAACTAACGAGACCCCTTGTCTTTATTAGGAAGAAGATGTGCTTCTTTCCCTCCAGTGGGCGAACTAAGCGTTCCAGGCTCCTGGTAGATATGTACCATCTTCAAGTACATTTACTGATACTCTTAGCCAGTATATCATATAGATCTGCAGTAGCTATCTTATATTATAAGGTCCTGAAGAAAGCCGGGGCAATGCCCCCTTTTTGGCTGAAACATGTCGACCATTGTGCATAGCGCTACAGGGTGGTCTTACCACCCAGCGTGTTTTTAACCTTTAACACATAGTTTTCTGTAGTGCTAGCCATCCCCGCACCGACACTACTAGGTCGGATGCGGCATGGTACGATTAACAATTTCCACATGACGAGAATTCCACTCGTATGGTGGACTGATGGAAATTGTTCTAGTTTATGTTTTTCACAATAATATGTGTTTCGCATTTATCAACATCATTGGTTCATACATGCATCCAATTGTTTCACAGTACTTGTATGGTCACACACCGTTTATTGACCTGGTCTACTCTGTTATGTGTTTATAATCTTGTCAGTAGGGGATCGAGCAGACAGGTCGTTTAATATTCCCCTGAACCCCCCCCGCACTTTTTGTTTTTTATAGTAATTGAGCAGCCTCTGGTTGCGGGTCCCTTTTTTGGATGCAAACACATCTCAGTTTGCACCTCCAGCTCACCCAACTCAATTGTGCATGCTGCCCCCCTGCCCACCCAGACCCATCTACCTCCACTTTGATACTCCATGACAATAACATCTTTCTTTACTTTCCACCAGTAAGTGAAGAACTGTATGTTAACTGTAGTACAATTACTTTTAAACTCTATATGGGGCTTAGTGAGGCTCCACTATATAGATTTACGCTTCGTTGAAGTTCCTTCTCCCCAATATCTGATGAGTACTTGATGTGATGTGAGGTGTTTCGAGAATACGTGTGCCATTGTACACAACTATTTAGGACAGTCTGGATTCATTGTTCCAATTGGACATGTATTCATTCATCAAAAATGACCCTTTGCTAACCTGTCGACCTTAGGTTTCGTTCAGTAAGGGTCTCCGTGCACAGGACCATGGGAACAATGTCTCCCCTCTGAGCATGCGCAGGAAGCCGATACTGGACTGGCGAAGGTAAGAGGGTCCAACTAATTGTGCTCTGCTGTCTGACTAACGATTTAAGACAGTTTTCTTTATACCCGTTATAACAATTAATGATAAGGAGACTCTGGAAAGGATTGCTCTCCTTTTCAATATTGGGACGTGGTCAACCTCGCGGGGTGGATCTAGCACGCATGCGCGAGGGAACAGTGGCTCTGCGCATAGAGTTCCGCTCTTCCACACTCCCTCATTCGAATGCGTTTTGTATTATCTATCACCCAATTACCGCCGAATATAAAAAGAGGAAAGGCGGGATTGTGTTCACCTCCCATTTCCGCTTGGTTTGCATCCGGGGCACCGACGGACAGGTGAGCTACCGGAGGCCTTTTCTTGATATGGATCGCTTCACATCAGTCGTCATTTGTCGAGGGGAGATACCATTCTAATGTAACTAAGTAAAGAGATCTAGCATGCTCTTAACCTCGAATGACTCTCTCTCCCACTGTAGACTTGGTTGTCTCTATTCCCTAGGTACTAGTAATGTCTCTGTGCCTTTGGGTGATTTATAGGGTTATTTTGGAACATATACCCCTCCGTGGGTTAGACTAAGTTATTCTACAGCAACATGTGAATGTGACCAGGTTTAGCGGTACATTTGCGTTCTTAGAGTGTCCCTTTGTGGGTTGGATTAAGTTATTTTCCATCAATGCGTGAATGTGACCGGTTTTAGAGGTACATTCGCGTTCTTACTGTATACTGATACACTAGAAATATCTTCAAGTGGCCCATAAAAGTTTCTGTGTAGACTGGTTTTTGGTTGAATGGGTGGGTGGGTGCCTGCCACACGTTTGTTGGGTTATATATGTGTAGACTAATTAGGTTGGGCACTTTACAGTTGTGTGCTGACTGTGTCTTTGTTTCTACACTACAGAGCGGGGCCTCATACTCCCGAGCGGTCGCCGGGTGAGGTGAGGCCGTCACCCACAAAAAGCTGGGTGAGTATCACTAGAGGAAATGCCTCTAGCTGATTCAGCCAATATGCTGTTTTGATATGCTGAATGTAAATCATTCATGCAGGTGTGTCTGTCCATACGATTATTTGTGTATGCATGAGGCTGTATGTGGGTTAACTAATGTTGTAAGAACTAACGAGACCCCTTGTCTTTATTAGGAAGAAGATGTGCTTCTTTCCCTCCAGTGGGCGAACTAAGCGTTCCAGGCTCCTGGTAGATATGTACCATCTTCAAGTACATTTACTGATACTCTTAGCCAGTATATCATATAGATCTGCAGTAGCTATCTTATATTATAAGGTCCTGAAGAAAGCCGGGGCAATGCCCCCTTTTTGGCTGAAACATGTCGACCATTGTGCATAGCGCTACAGGGTGGTCTTACCACCCAGCGTGTTTTTAACCTTTAACACATAGTTTTCTGTTTAAACATTTTCCAGGATCTGTGTAGTTAATTTTAAACATTATTATTATTTGAGCACTGCACTTTAGTTCACACTAGTCGATGACAAATGTTCTAGTAAGATTAGTGCTAGCCATCCCCGCACCGACACTACTAGGTCGGATGCGGCATGGTACGATTAACAATTTCCACATGACGAGAATTCCACTCGTATGGTGGACTGATGGAAATTGTTCTAGTTTATGTTTTTCACAATAATATGTGTTTCGCATTTATCAACATCATTGGTTCATACATGCATCCAATTGTTTCACAGTACTTGTATGGTCACACACCGTTTATTGACCTGGTCTACTCTGTTATGTGTTTATAATCTTGTCAGTAGGGGATCGAGCAGACAGGTCGTTTAATATTCCCCTGAACCCCCCCCGCACTTTTTGTTTTTTATAGTAATTGAGCAGCCTCTGGTTGCGGGTCCCTTTTTTGGATGCAAACACATCTCAGTTTGCACCTCCAGCTCACCCAACTCAATTGTGCATGCTGCCCCCCTGCCCACCCAGACCCATCTACCTCCACTTTGATACTCCATGACAATAACATCTTTCTTTACTTTCCACCAGTAAGTGAAGAACTGTATGTTAACTGTAGTACAATTACTTTTAAACTCTATATGGGGCTTAGTGAGGCTCCACTATATAGATTTACGCTTCGTTGAAGTTCCTTCTCCCCAATATCTGATGAGTACTTGATGTGATGTGAGGTGTTTCGAGAATACGTGTGCCATTGTACACAACTATTTAGGACAGTCTGGATTCATTGTTCCAATTGGACATTTATTCATTCATCAAAAATGACCCTTTGCTAACCTGTCGACCTTAGGTTTCGTTCAGTAAGGGTCTCCGTGCACAGGACCATGGGAACAATGTCTCCCCTCTGAGCATGTGCAGGAAGCCGATACTGGACTGGCGAAGGTAAGAGGGTCCAACTAATTGTGCTCTGCTGTCTGACTAATGATTTAAGACAGTTTTCTTTATACCCGTTATAACAATTAATGATAAGGAGACTCTGGAAAGGATTGCTCTCCTTTTCAATATTGGGACGTGGTCAACCTCGCGGGGTGGATCTAGCACGCATGCGCGAGGGAACAGTGGCTCTGCGCATAGAGTTCCGCTCTTCCACACTCCCTCATTCGAATGCGTTTTGTATTATCTATCACCCAATTACCGGCGAATATAAAAAGAGGAAAGGCGGGATTGTGTTCACCTCCCATTTCCGCTTGGTTTGCATCCGGGGCACCGACGGACAGGTGAGCTACCGGAGGCCTTTTCTTGATATGGATCGCTTCACATCAGTCGTCATTTGTCGAGGGGAGATACCATTCTAATGTAACTAAGTAAAGAGATCTAGCATGCTCTTAACCTCGAATGACTCTCTCTCCCACTGTAGACTTGGTTGTCTCTATTCCCTAGGTACTAGTAATGTCTCTGTGCCTTTGGGTGATTTATAGGGTTATTTTGGAACATATACCCCTCCGTGGGTTAGACTAAGTTATTCTACAACAACATGTGAATGTGACCAGGTTTAGCGGTACATTTGCGTTCTTAGAGTGTCCCTTTGTGGGTTGGATTAAGTTATTTTCCATCAATGCGTGAATGTGACCGGTTTTAGAGGTACATTCGCGTTCTTACTGTATACTGATACACTAGAAATATCTTCAAGTGGCCCATAAAAGTTTCTGTGTAGACTGGTTTTTGGTTGAATGGGTGGGTGGGTGCCTCCCACACGTTTGTTGGGTTATATATGTGTAGACTAATTAGGTTGGGCACTTTACAGTTGTGTGCTGACTGTGTCTTTGTTTCTACACTACAGAGCGGGGCCTCATACTCCCGAGCGGTCGCCGGGTGAGGTGAGGCCGTCACCCACAAAAAGCTGGGTGAGTATCACTAGAGGAAATGCCTCTAGCTGATTCAGCCAATATGCTGTTTTGATATGCTGAATGTAAATCATTCATGCAGGTGTGTCTGTCCATACGATTATTTGTGTATGCATGAGGCTGTATGTGGGTTAACTAATGTTGTAAGAACTAACGAGACCCCTTGTCTTTATTAGGAAGAAGATGTGCTTCTTTCCCTCCAGTGGGCGAACTAAGCGTTCCAGGCTCCTGGTAGATATGTACCATCTTCAAGTACATTTACTGATACTCTTAGCCAGTATATCATATAGATCTGCAGTAGCTATCTTATATTATAAGGTCCTGAAGAAAGCCGGGGCAATGCCCCCTTTTTGGCTGAAACATGTCGACCATTGTGCATAGCGCTACAGGGTGGTCTTACCACCCAGCGTGTTTTTAACCTTTAACACATAGTTTCTGTTTAAACATTTTCCAGGATCTGTGTAGTTAATTTTAAACATTATTATTATTTGAGCACTGCACTTTAGTTCACACTAGTCGATGACAAATGTTCTAGTAAGATTAGTGCTAGCCATCCCCGCACCGACACTACTAGGTCGGATGCGGCATGGTACGATTAACAATTTCCACATGACGAGAATTCCACTCGTATGGTGGACTGATGGAAATTGTTCTAGTTTATGTTTTTCACAATAATATGTGTTTCGCATTTATCAACATCATTGGTTCATACATGCATTCAATTGTTTCACAGTACTTGTATGGTCACACACCGTTTATTGACCTGGTCTACTCTGTTATGTGTTTATAATCTTGTCAGTAGGGGATCGAGCAGACAGGTCGTTTAATATTCCCCTGGACCCCCCCACACTTTTTGTTTTTTATAGTAATTGAGCAGCCTCTGGTTGCGGGTCCCTTTTTTGGATGCAAACACATCTCAGTTTGCACCTCCAGCTCACCCAACTCAATTGTGCATGCTGCCCCCCTGCCCACTCAGACCCATCTACCTCCACTTTGATACTCCATGACAATAACATCTTTCTTTACTTTCCACCAGTAAGTGAAGAACTGTATGTTAACTGTAGTACAATTACTTTTAAACTCTATATGGGGCTTAGTGAGGCTCCACTATATAGATTTACGCTTCGTTGAAGTTCCTTCTCCCCAATATCTGATGAGTACTTGATGTGATGTGAGGTGTTTCGAGAATACGTGTGCCATTGTACACAACTATTTAGGACAGTCTGGATTCATTGTTCCAATTGGACATTTATTCATTCATCAAAAATGACCCTTTGCTAACCTGTCGACCTTAGGTTTCGTTCAGTAAGGGTCTCCGTGCACAGGACCATGGGAACAATGTCTCCCCTCTGAGCATGCGCAGGAAGCCGATACTGGACTGGCGAAGGTAAGAGGGTCCAACTAATTGTGCTCTGCTGTCTGACTAACGATTTAAGACAGTTTTCTTTATACCCGTTATAACAATTAATGATAAGGAGACTCTGGAAAGGATTGCTCTCCTTTTCAATATTGGGACGTGGTCAACCTCGCGGGGTGGATCTAGCACGCATGCGCGAGGGAACAGTGGCTCTGCGCATAGAGTTCCGCTCTTCCACACTCCCTCATTCGAATGCGTTTTGTATTATCTATCACCCAATTACCGGCGAATATAAAAAGAGGAAAGGCGGGATTGTGTTCACCTCCCATTTCCGCTTGGTTTGCATCCGGGGCACCGACGGACAGGTGAGCTACCGGAGGCCTTTTCTTGATATGGATCGCTTCACATCAGTCGTCATTTGTCGAGGGGAGATACCATTCTAATGTAACTAAGTAAAGAGATCTAGCATGCTCTTAACCTCGAATGACTCTCTCTCCCACTGTAGACTTGGTTGTCTCTATTCCCTAGGTACTAGTAATGTCTCTGTGCCTTTGGGTGATTTATAGGGTTATTTTGGAACATATACCCCTCCGTGGGTTAGACTAAGTTATTCTACAACAACATGTGAATGTGACCAGGTTTAGCGGTACATTTGCGTTCTTAGAGTGTCCCTTTGTGGGTTGGATTAAGTTATTTTCCATCAATGCGTGAATGTGACCGGTTTTAGAGGTACATTCGCGTTCTTACTGTATACTGATACACTAGAAATATCTTCAAGTGGCCCATAAAAGTTTCTGTGTAGACTGGTTTTTGGTTGAATGGGTGGGTGGGTGCCTGCCACACGTTTGTTGGGTTATATATGTGTAGACTAATTAGGTTGGGCACTTTACAGTTGTGTGCTGACTGTGTCTTTGTTTCTACACTACAGAGCGGGGCCTCATACTCCCGAGCGGTCGCCGGGTGAGGTGAGGCCGTCACCCACAAAAAGCTGGGTGAGTATCACTAGAGGAAATGCCTCTAGCTGATTCAGCCAATATGCTGTTTTGATATGCTGAATGTAAATCATTCATGCAGGTGTGTCTGTCCATACGATTATTTGTGTATGCATGAGGCTGTATGTGGGTTAACTAATGTTGTAAGAACTAACGAGACCCCTTGTCTTTATTAGGAAGAAGATGTGCTTCTTTCCCTCCAGTGGGCGAACTAAGCGTTCCAGGCTCCTGGTAGATATGTACCATCTTCAAGTACATTTACTGATACTCTTAGCCAGTATATCATATAGATCTGCAGTAGCTATCTTATATTATAAGGTCCTGAAGAAAGCCGGGGCAATGCCCCCTTTTTGGCTGAAACATGTCGACCATTGTGCATAGCGCTACAGGGTGGTCTTACCACCCAGCATGTTTTTAACCTTTAACACATAGTTTTCTGTTTAAACATTTTCCAGGATCTGTGTAGTTAATTTTAAACATTATTTTTATTTGAGCACTGCACTTTAGTTCACACTAGTCAATGACAAATGTTCTAGTAAGATTAGTGCTAGCCATCCCCGCACCGACACTACTAGGTCGGATGCGGCATGGTACGATTAACAATTTCCACATGACGAGAATTCCACTCGTATGGTGGACTGATGGAAATTGTTCTAGTTTATGTTTTTCACAATAATATGTGTTTCGCATTTATCAACATCATTGGTTCATACATGCATCCAATTGTTTCACAGTACTTGTATGGTCACACACCGTTTATTGACCTGGTCTACTCTGTTATGTGTTTATAATCTTGTCAGTAGGGGATCGAGCAGACAGGTCGTTTAATATTCCCCTGGACCCCCCCACACTTTTTGTTTTTTATAGTAATTGAGCAGCCTCTGGTTGCGGGTCCCTTTTTTGGATGCAAACACATCTCAGTTTGCACCTCCAGCTCACCCAACTCAATTGTGCATGCTGCCCCCCTGCCCACCCAGACCCATCTACCTCCACTTTGATACTCCATGACAATAACATCTTTCTTTACTTTCCACCAGTAAGTGAAGAACTGTATGTTAACTGTAGTACAATTACTTTTAAACTCTATATGGGGCTTAGTGAGGCTCCACTATATAGATTTACGCTTCGTTGAAGTTCCTTCTCCCCAATATCTGATGAGTACTTGATGTGATGTGAGGTGTTTCGAGAATACGTGTGCCATTGTACACAACTATTTAGGACAGTCTGGATTCATTGTTCCAATTGGACATTTATTCATTCATCAAAAATGACCCTTTGCTAACCTGTCGACCTTAGGTTTCGTTCAGTAAGGGTCTCCGTGCACAGGACCATGGGAACAATGTCTTCCCTCTGAGCATGCGCAGGAAGCCGATACTGGACTGGCGAAGGTAAGAGGGTCCAACTAATTGTGCTCTGCTGTCTGACTAACGATTTAAGACAGTTTTCTTTATACCCGTTATAACAATTAATGATAAGGAGACTCTGGAAAGGATTGCTCTCCTTTTCAATATTGGGACGTGGTCAACCTCGCGGGGTGGATCTAGCACGCATGCGCGAGGGAACAGTGGCTCTGCGCATAGAGTTCCGCTCTTCCACACTCCCTCATTCGAATGCGTTTTGTATTATCTATCACCCAATTACCGGCGAATATAAAAAGACGAAAGGCGGGATTGTGTTCACCTCCCATTTCCGCTTGGTTTGCATCCGGGGCACCGACGGACAGGTGAGCTACCGGAGGCCTTTTCTTGATATGGATCGCTTCACATCAGTCGTCATTTGTCGAGGGGAGATACCATTCTAATGTAACTAAGTAAAGAGATCTAGCATGCTCTTAACCTCGAATGACTCTCTCTCCCACTGTAGACTTGGTTGTCTCTATTCCCTAGGTACTAGTAATGTCTCTGTGCCTTTGGGTGATTTATAGGGTTATTTTGGAACATATACCCCTCCGTGGGTTAGACTAAGTTATTCTACAACAACATGTGAATGTGACCAGGTTTAGCGGTACATTTGCGTTCTTAGAGTGTCCCTTTGTGGGTTGGATTAAGTTATTTTCAATCAATGCGTGAATGTGACCGGTTTTAGAGGTACATTCGCGTTCTTACTGTATACTGATACACTAGAAATATCTTCAAGTGGCCCATAAAAGTTTCTGTGTAGACTGGTTTTTGGTTGAATGGGTGGGTGGGTGCCTGCCACACGTTTGTTGGGTTATATATGTGTAGACTAATTAGGTTGGGCACTTTACAGTTGTGTGCTGACTGTGTCTTTGTTTCTACACTACAGAGCGGGGCCTCATACTCCCGAGCGGTCGCCGGGTGAGGTGAGGCCGTCACCCACAAAAAGCTGGGTGAGTATCACTAGAGGAAATGCCTCTAGCTGATTCAGCCAATATGCTGTTTTGATATGCTGAATGTAAATCATTCATGCAGGTGTGTCTGTCCATACGATTATTTGTGTATGCATGAGGCTGTATGTGGGTTAACTAATGTTGTAAGAACTAACGAGACCCCTTGTCTTTATTAGGAAGAAGATGTGCTTCTTTCCCTCCAGTGGGCGAACTAAGCGTTCCAGGCTCCTGGTAGATATGTACCATCTTCAAGTACATTTACTGATACTCTTAGCCAGTATATCATATAGATCTGCAGTAGCTATCTTATATTATAAGGTCCTGAAGAAAGCCGGGGCAATGCCCCCTTTTTGGCTGAAACATGTCGACCATTGTGCATAGCGCTACAGGGTGGTCTTACCACCCAGCGTGTTTTTAACCTTTAACACATAGTTTTCTGTTTAAACATTTTCCAGGATCTGTGTAGTTAATTTTAAACATTATTATTATTTGAGCACTGCACTTTAGTTCACACTAGTCGATGACAAATGTTCTAGTAAGATTAGTGCTAGCCATCCCCGCACCAACACTACTAGGTCGGATGCGGAATGGTACGATTAACAATTTCCACATGACGAGAATTCCACTCGTATGGTGGACTGATGGAAATTGTTCTAGTTTATGTTTTTCACAATAATATGTGTTTCGCATTTATCAACATCATTGGTTCATACATGCATCCAATTGTTTCACAGTACTTGTATGGTCACACACCGTTTATTGACCTGGTCTACTCTGTTATGTGTTTATAATCTTGTCAGTAGGGGATCGAGCAAACAGGTCGTTTAATATTCCCCTGGACCCCCCCCCACACTTTTTGTTTTTTATAGTAATTGAGCAGCCTCTGGTTGCGGGTCCCTTTTTTGGATGCAAACACATCTCAGTTTGCACCTCCAGCTCACCCCACTCAATTGTGCATGCTGCCCCCCTGCCCACCCAGACCCATCTACCTCCACTTTGATACTCCATGACAATAACATCTTTCTTTACTTTCCACCAGTAAGTGAAGAACTGTATGTTAACTGTAGTACAATTACTTTTAAACTCTATATGGGGCTTAGTGAGGCTCCACTATATAGATTTACGCTTCGTTGAAGTTCCTTCTCCCCAATATCTGATGAGTACTTGATGTGATGTGAGGTGTTTCGAGAATACGTGTGCCATTGTACACAACTATTTAGGACAGTCTGGATTCATTGTTCCAATTGGACATTTATTCATTCATCAAAAATGACCCTTTGCTAACCTGTCGACCTTAGGTTTCGTTCAGTAAGGGTCTCCGTGCACAGGACCATGGGAACAATGTCTCCCCTCTGAGCATGCGCAGGAAGCCGATACTGGACTGGCGAAGGTAAGAGGGTCCAACTAATTGTGCTCTGCTGTCTGACTAACGATTTAAGACAGTTTTCTTTATACCCGTTATAACAATTAATGATAAGGAGACTCTGGAAAGGATTGCTCTCCTTTTCAATATTGGGACGTGGTCAACCTCGCGGGGTGGATCTAGCATGCATGCGCGAGGGAACAGTGGCTCTGCGCATAGAGTTCCGCTCTTCCACACTCCCTCATTCGAATGCGTTTTGTATTATCTATCACCCAATTACCGGCGAATATAAAAAGAGGAAAGGCGGGATTGTGTTCACCTCCCATTTCCGCTTGGTTTGCATCCGGGGCACCGACGGACAGGTGAGCTACCGGAGGCCTTTTCTTGATATGGATCGCTTCACATCAGTCGTCATTTGTCGAGGGGAGATACCATTCTAATGTAACTAAGTAAAGAGATCTAGCATGCTCTTAACCTCGAATGACTCTCTCTCCCACTGTAGACTTGGTTGTCTCTATTCCCTAGGTACTAGTAATGTCTCTGTGCCTTTGGGTGATTTATAGGGTTATTTTGGAACATATACCCCTCCGTGGGTTAGACTAAGTTATTCTACAACAACATGTGAATGTGACCAGGTTTAGCGGTACATTTGCGTTCTTAGAGTGTCCCTTTGTGGGTTGGATTAAGTTATTTTCCATCAATGCGTGAATGTGACCGGTTTTAGAGGTACATTCGCGTTCTTACTGTATACTGATACACTAGAAATATCTTCAAGTGGCCCATAAAAGTTTCTGTGTAGACTGGTTTTTGGTTGAATGGGTGGGTGGGTGCCTGCCACACGTTTGTTGGGTTATATATGTGTAGACTAATTAGGTTGGGCACTTTACAGTTGTGTGCTGACTGTGTCTTTGTTTCTACACTACAGAGCGGGGCCTCATACTCCCGAGCGGTCGCCGGGTGAGGTGAGGCCGTCACCCACAAAAAGCTGGGTGAGTATCACTAGAGGAAATGCCTCTAGCTGATTCAGCCAATATGCTGTTTTGATATGCTGAATGTAAATCATTCATGCAGGTGTGTCTGTCCATACGATTATTTGTGTATGCATGAGGCTGTATGTGGGTTAACTAATGTTGTAAGAACTAACGAGACCCCTTGTCTTTATTAGGAAGAAGATGTGCTTCTTTCCCTCCAGTGGGCGAACTAAGCGTTCCAGGCTCCTGGTAGATATGTACCATCTTCAAGTACATTTACTGATACTCTTAGCCAGTATATCATATAGATCTGCAGTAGCTATCTTATATTATAAGGTCCTGAAGAAAGCCGGGGCAATGCCCCCTTTTTGGCTGAAACATGTCGACCATTGTGCATAGCGCTACAGGGTGGTCTTACCACCCAGCATGTTTTTAACCTTTAACACATAGTTTTCTGTTTAAACATTTTCCAGGATCTGTGTAGTTAATTTTAAACATTATTATTATTTGAGCACTGCACTTTAGTTCACACTAGTCAATGACAAATGTTCTAGTAAGATTAGTGCTAGCCATCCCCGCACCGACACTACTAGGTCGGATGCGGCATGGTACGATTAACAATTTCCACATGACGAGAATTCCACTCGTATGGTGGACTGATGGAAATTGTTCTAGTTTATGTTTTTCACAATAATATGTGTTTCGCATTTATCAACATCATTGGTTCATACATGCATCCAATTGTTTCACAGTACTTGTATGGTCACACACCGTTTATTGACCTGGTCTACTCTGTTATGTGTTTATAATCTTGTCAGTAGGGGATCGAGCAGACAGGTCGTTTAATATTCCCCTGGACCCCCCCCACACTTTTTGTTTTTTATAGTAATTGAGCAGCCTCTGGTTGCGGGTCCCTTTTTTGGATGCAAACACATCTCAGTTTGCATCTCCAGCTCACCCAACTCAATTGTGCATGCTGCCCCCCTGCCCACCCAGACCCATCTACCTCCACTTTGATACTCCATGACAATAACATCTTTCTTTACTTTCCACCAGTAAGTGAAGAACTGTATGTTAACTGTAGTACAATTACTTTTAAACTCTATATGGGGCTTAGTGAGGCTCCACTATATAGATTTACGCTTCGTTGAAGTTCCTTCTCCCCAATATCTGATGAGTACTTGATGTGATGTGAGGTGTTTCGAGAATACGTGTGCCATTGTACACAACTATTTAGGACAGTCTGGATTCATTGTTCCAATTGGACATTTATTCATTCATCAAAAATGACCCTTTGCTAACCTGTCGACCTTAGGTTTCGTTCAGTAAGGGTCTCCGTGCACAGGACCATGGGAACAATGTCTCCCCTCTGAGCATGCGCAGGAAGCCGATACTGGACTGGCGAAGGTAAGAGGGTCCAACTAATTGTGCTCTGCTGTCTGACTAACGATTTAAGACAGTTTTCTTTATACCCGTTATAACAATTAATGATAAGGAGACTCTGGAAAGGATTGCTCTCCTTTTCAATATTGGGACGTGGTCAACCTCGCGGGGTGGATCTAGCACGCATGCGCGAGGGAACAGTGGCTCTGCGCATAGAGTTCCGCTCTTCCACACTCCCTCATTCGAATGCGTTTTGTATTATCTATCACCCAATTACCGGCGAATATAAAAAGACGAAAGGCGGGATTGTGTTCACCTCCCATTTCCGCTTGGTTTGCATCCGGGGCACCGACGGACAGGTGAGCTACCGGAGGCCTTTTCTTGATATGGATCGCTTCACATCAGTCGTCATTTGTCGAGGGGAGATACCATTCTAATGTAACTAAGTAAAGAGATCTAGCATGCTCTTAACCTCGAATGACTCTCTCTCCCACTGTAGACTTGGTTGTCTCTATTCCCTAGGTACTAGTAATGTCTCTGTGCCTTTGGGTGATTTATAGGGTTATTTTGGAACATATACCCCTCCGTGGGTTAGACTAAGTTATTCTACAACAACATGTGAATGTGACCAGGTTTAGCGGTACATTTGCGTTCTTAGAGTGTCCCTTTGTGGGTTGGATTAAGTTATTTTCCATCAATGCGTGAATGTGACCGGTTTTAGAGGTACATTCGCGTTCTTACTGTATACTGATACACTAGAAATATCTTCAAGTGGCCCATAAAAGTTTCTGTGTAGACTGGTTTTTGGTTGAATGGGTGGGTGGGTGCCTGCCACACGTTTGTTGGGTTATATATGTGTAGACTAATTAGGTTGGGCACTTTACAGTTGTGTGCTGACTGTGTCTTTGTTTCTACACTACAGAGCGGGGCCTCATACTCCCGAGCGGTCGCCGGGTGAGGTGAGGCCGTCACCCACAAAAAGCTGGGTGAGTATCACTAGAGGAAATGCCTCTAGCTGATTCAGCCAATATGCTGTTTTGATATGCTGAATGTAAATCATTCATGCAGGTGTGTCTGTCCATACGATTATTTGTGTATGCATGAGGCTGTATGTGGGTTAACTAATGTTGTAAGAACTAACGAGACCCCTTGTCTTTATTAGGAAGAAGATGTGCTTCTTTCCCTCCAGTGGGCGAACTAAGCGTTCCAGGCTCCTGGTAGATATGTACCATCTTCAAGTACATTTACTGATACTCTTAGCCAGTATATCATATAGATCTGCAGTAGCTATCTTATATTATAAGGTCCTGAAGAAAGCCGGGGCAATGCCCCCTTTTTGGCTGAAACATGTCGACCATTGTGCATAGCGCTACAGGGTGGTCTTACCACCCAGCGTGTTTTTAACCTTTAACACATAGTTTTCTGTTTAAACATTTTCCAGGATCTGTGTAGTTAATTTTAAACATTATTATTATTTGAGCACTGCACTTTAGTTCACACTAGTCGATGACAAATGTTCTAGTAAGATTAGTGCTAGCCATCCCCGCACCAACACTACTAGGTCGGATGCGGAATGGTACGATTAACAATTTCCACATGACGAGAATTCCACTCGTATGGTGGACTGATGGAAATTGTTCTAGTTTATGTTTTTCACAATAATATGTGTTTCGCATTTATCAACATCATTGGTTCATACATGCATCCAATTGTTTCACAGTACTTGTATGGTCACACACCGTTTATTGACCTGGTCTACTCTGTTATGTGTTTATAATCTTGTCAGTAGGGGATCGAGCAGACAGGTCGTTTAATATTCCCCTGGACCCCCCCCCACACTTTTTGTTTTTTATAGTAATTGAGCAGCCTCTGGTTGCGGGTCCCTTTTTTGGATGCAAACACATCTCAGTTTGCACCTCCAGCTCACCCCACTCAATTGTGCATGCTGCCCCCCTGCCCACCCAGACCCATCTACCTCCACTTTGATACTCCATGACAATAACATCTTTCTTTACTTTCCACCAGTAAGTGAAGAACTGTATGTTAACTGTAGTACAATTACTTTTAAACTCTATATGGGGCTTAGTGAGGCTCCACTATATAGATTTACGCTTCGTTGAAGTTCCTTCTCCCCAATATCTGATGAGTACTTGATGTGATGTGAGGTGTTTCGAGAATACGTGTGCCATTGTACACAACTATTTAGGACAGTCTGGATTCATTGTTCCAATTGGACATTTATTCATTCATCAAAAATGACCCTTTGCTAACCTGTCGACCTTAGGTTTCGTTCAGTAAGGGTCTCCGTGCACAGGACCATGGGAACAATGTCTCCCCTCTGAGCATGCGCAGGAAGCCGATACTGGACTGGCGAAGGTAAGAGGGTCCAACTAATTGTGCTCTGCTGTCTGACTAACGATTTAAGACAGTTTTCTTTATACCCGTTATAACAATTAATGATCAGGAGACTCTGGAAAGGATTGCTCTCCTTTTCAATATTGGGACGTGGTCAACCTCGCGGGGTGGATCTAGCACGCATGCGCGAGGGAACAGTGGCTCTGCGCATAGAGTTCCGCTCTTCCACACTCCCTCATTCGAATGCGTTTTGTATTATCTATCACCCAATTACCGGCGAATATAAAAAGAGGAAAGGCGGGATTGTGTTCACCTCCCATTTCCGCTTGGTTTGCATCCGGGGCACCGACGGACAGGTGAGCTACCGGAGGCCTTTTCTTGATATGGATCGCTTCACATCAGTCGTCATTTGTCGAGGGGAGATACCATTCTAATGTAACTAAGTAAAGAGATCTAGCATGCTCTTAACCTCGAATGACTCTCTCTCCCACTGTAGACTTGGTTGTCTCTATTCCCTAGGTACTAGTAATGTCTCTGTGCCTTTGGGTGATTTATAGGGTTATTTTGGAACATATACCCCTCCGTAGGTTAGACTAAGTTATTCTACAACAACATGTGAATGTGACCAGGTTTAGCGGTACATTTGCGTTCTTAGAGTGTCCCTTTGTGGGTTGGATTAAGTTATTTTCCATCAATGCGTGAATGTGACCGGTTTTAGAGGTACATTCGCGTTCTTACTGTATACTGATACACTAGAAATATCTTCAAGTGGCCCATAAAAGTTTCTGTGTAGACTGGTTTTTGGTTGAATGGGTGGGTGGGTGCCTGCCACACGTTTGTTGGGTTATATATGTGTAGACTAATTAGGTTGGGCACTTTACAGTTGTGTGCTGACTGTGTCTTTGTTTCTACACTACAGAGCGGGGCCTCATACTCCCGAGCGGTCGCCGGGTGAGGTGAGGCCGTCACCCACAAAAAGCTGGGTGAGTATCACTAGAGGAAATGCCTCTAGCTGATTCAGCCAATATGCTGTTTTGATATGCTGAATGTAAATCATTCATGAAGGTGTGTCTGTCCATACGATTATTTGTGTATGCATGAGGCTGTATGTGGGTTAACTAATGTTGTAAGAACTAACGAGACCCCTTGTCTTTATTAGGAAGAAGATGTGCTTCTTTCCCTCCAGTGGGCGAACTAAGCGTTCCAGGCTCCTGGTAGATATGTACCATCTTCAAGTACATTTACTGATACTCTTAGCCAGTATATCATATAGATCTGCAGTAGCTATCTTATATTATAAGGTCCTGAAGAAAGCCGGGGCAATGCCCCCTTTTTGGCTGAAACATGTCGACCATTGTGCATAGCGCTACAGGGTGGTCTTACCACCCAGCGTGTTTTTAACCTTTAACACATAGTTTTCTGTTTAAACATTTTCCAGGATCTGTGTAGTTAATTTTAAACATTATTATTATTTGAGCACTGCACTTTAGTTCACACTAGTCGATGACAAATGTTCTAGTAAGATTAGTGCTAGCCATCCCCGCACCGACACTACTAGGTCGGATGCGGCATGGTACGATTAACAATTTCCACATGACGAGAATTCCACTCGTATGGTGGACTGATGGAAATTGTTCTAGTTTATGTTTTTCACAATAATATGTGTTTCGCATTTATCAACATCATTGGTTCATACATGCATCCAATTGTTTCACAGTACTTGTATGGTCACACACCGTTTATTGACCTGGTCTACTCTGTTATGTGTTTATAATCTTGTCAGTAGGGGATCGAGCAGACAGGTCGTTTAATATTCCCCTGGACCCCCCCCACACTTTTTGTTTTTTATAGTAATTGAGCAGCCTCTGGTTGCGGGTCCCTTTTTTGGATGCAAACACATCTCAGTTTGCACCTCCAGCTCACCCAACTCAATTGTGCATGCTGCCCCCCTGCCCACCCAGACCCATCTACCTCCACTTTGATACTCCATGACAATAACATCTTTCTTTACTTTCCACCAGTAAGTGAAGAACTGTATGTTAACTGTAGTACAATTACTTTTAAACTCTATATGGGGCTTAGTGAGGCTCCACTATATAGATTTACGCTTCGTTGAAGTTCCTTCTCCCCAATATCTGATGAGTACTTGATGTGATGTGAGGTGTTTCGAGAATACGTGTGCCATTGTACACAACTATTTAGGACAGTCTGGATTCATTGTTCCAATTGGACATTTATTCATTCATCAAAAATGACCCTTTGCTAACCTGTCGACCTTAGGTTTCGTTCAGTAAGGGTCTCCGTGCACAGGACCATGGGAACAATGTCTCCCCTCTGAGCATGCGCAGGAAGCCGATACTGGACTGGCGAAGGTAAGAGGGTCCAACTAATTGTGCTCTGCTGTCTGACTAACGATTTAAGACAGTTTTCTTTATACCCGTTATAACAATTAATGATAAGGAGACTCTGGAAAGGATTGCTCTCCTTTTCAATATTGGGACGTGGTCAACCTCGCGGGGTGGATCTAGCACGCATGCGCGAGGGAACAGTGGCTCTGCGCATAGAGTTCCGCTCTTCCACACTCCCTCATTCGAATGCGTTTTGTATTATCTATCACCCAATTACCGGCGAATATAAAAAGAGGAAAGGCGGGATTGTGTTCACCTCCCATTTCCGCTTGGTTTGCATCCGGGGCACCGACGGACAGGTGAGCTACCGGAGGCCTTTTCTTGATATGGATCGTTCACATCAGTCGTCATTTGTCGAGGGGAGATACCATTCTAATGTAACTAAGTAAAGAGATCTAGCATGCTCTTAACCTCGAATGACTCTCTCTCCCACTGTAGACTTGGTTGTCTCTATTCCCTAGGTACTAGTAATGTCTCTGTGCCTTTGGGTGATTTATAGGGTTATTTTGGAACATATACCCCTCCGTGGGTTAGACTAAGTTATTTTACAACAACATGTGAATGTGACCAGGTTTAGCAGTACATTTGCGTTCTTAGAGTGTCCCTTTGTGGGTTGGATTAAGTTATTTTCCATCAATGCGTGAATGTGACCGGTTTTAGAGGTACATTCGCGTTCTTACTGTATACTGATACACTAGAAATATCTTCAAGTGGCCCATAAAAGTTTCTGTGTAGACTGGTTTTTGGTTGAATGGGTGGGTGGGTGCCTGCCACACGTTTGTTGGGTTATATTTGTGTAGACTAATTAGGTTGGGCACTTTACAGTTGTGTGCTGACTGTGTCTTTGTTTCTACACTACAGAGCGGGGCCTCATACTCCCGAGCGGTCGCCGGGTGAGGTGAGGCCGTCACCCACAAAAAGCTGGGTGAGTATCACTAGAGGAAATGCCTCTAGCTGATTCAGCCAATATGCTGTTTTGATATGCTGAATGTAAATCATTCATGCAGGTGTGTCTGTCCATACGATTATTTGTGTATGCATGAGGCTGTATGTGGGTTAACTAATGTTGTAAGAACTAACGAGACCCCTTGTCTTTATTAGGAAGAAGATGTGCTTCTTTCCCTCCAGTGGGCGAACTAAGCGTTCCAGGCTCCTGGTAGATATGTACCATCTTCAAGTACATTTACTGATACTCTTAGCCAGTATATCATATAGATCTGCAGTAGCTATCTTATATTATAAGGTCCTGAAGAAAGCCGGGGCAATGCCCCCTTTTTGGCTGAAACATGTCGACCATTGTGCATAGCGCTACAGGGTGGTCTTACCACCCAGCGTGTTTTTAACCTTTAACACATAGTTTTCTGTTTAAACATTTTCCAGGATCTGTGTAGTTAATTTTAAACATTATTATTATTTGAGCACTGCACTTTAGTTCACACTAGTCGATGACAAATGTTCTAGTAAGATTAGTGCTAGCCATCCCCGCACCGACACTACTAGGTCGGATGCGGCATGGTACGATTAACAATTTCCACATGACGAGAATTCCACTCGTATGGTGGACTGATGGAAATTGTTCTAGTTTATGTTTTTCACAATAATATGTGTTTCGCATTTATCAACATCATTGGTTCATACATGCATCCAATTGTTTCACAGTACTTGTATGGTCACACACCGTTTATTGACCTGGTCTACTCTGTTATGTGTTTATAATCTTGTCAGTAGGGGATCGAGCAGACAGGTCGTTTAATATTCCCCTGGACCCCCCCCCACACTTTTTGTTTTTTATAGTAATTGAGCAGCCTCTGGTTGCGGGTCCCTTTTTTGGATGCAAACACATCTCAGTTTGCACCTCCAGCTCACCCAACTCAATTGTGCATGCTGCCCCCCTGCCCACCCAGACCCATCTACCTCCACTTTGATACTCCATGACAATAACATCTTTCTTTACTTTCCACCAGTAAGTGAAGAACTGTATGTTAACTGTAGTACAATTACTTTTAAACTCTATATGGGGCTTAGTGAGGCTCCACTATATAGATTTACGCTTCGTTGAAGTTCCTTCTCCCCAATATCTGATGAGTACTTGATGTGATGTGAGGTGTTTCGAGAATACGTGTGCCATTGTACACAACTATTTAGGACAGTCTGGATTCATTGTTCCAATTGGACATTTATTCATTCATCAAAAATGACCCTTTGCTAACCTGTCGACCTTAGGTTTCGTTCAGTAAGGGTCTCCGTGCACAGGACCATGGGAACAATGTCTCCCCTCTGAGCATGCGCAGGAAGCCGATACTGGACTGGCGAAGGTAAGAGGGTCCAACTAATTGTGCTCTGCTGTCTGACTAACGATTTAAGACAGTTTTCTTTATACCCGTTATAACAATTAATGATAAGGAGACTCTGGAAAGGATTGCTCTCCTTTTCAATATTGGGACGTGGTCAACCTCGCGGGGTGGATCTAGCACGCATGCGCGAGGGAACAGTGGCTCTGCGCATAGAGTTCCGCTCTTCCACACTCCCTCATTCGAATGCGTTTTGTATTATCTATCACCCAATTACCGGCGAATATAAAAAGAGGAAAGGCGGGATTGTGTTCACCTCCCATTTCCGCTTGGTTTGCATCCGGGGCACCGACGGACAGGTGAGCTACCGGAGGCCTTTTCTTGATATGGATCGCTTCACATCAGTCGTCATTTGTCGAGGGGAGATACCATTCTAATGTAACTAAGTAAAGAGATCTAGCATGCTCTTAACCTCGAATGACTCTCTCTCCCACTGTAGACTTGGTTGTCTCTATTCCCTAGGTACTAGTAATGTCTCTGTGCCTTTGGGTGATTTATAGGGTTATTTTGGAACATATACCCCTCCGTGGGTTAGACTAAGTTATTCTACAACAACATGTGAATGTGACCAGGTTTAGCGGTACATTTGCGTTCTTAGAGTGTCCCTTTGTGGGTTGGATTAAGTTATTTTCCATCAATGCGTGAATGTGACCGGTTTTAGAGGTACATTCGCGTTCTTACTGTATACTGATACACTAGAAATATCTTCAAGTGGCCCATAAAAGTTTCTGTGTAGACTGGTTTTTGGTTGAATGGGTGGGTGGGTGCCTGCCACACGTTTGTTGGGTTATATATGTGTAGACTAATTAGGTTGGGCACTTTACAGTTGTGTGCTGACTGTGTCTTTGTTTCTACACTACAGAGCGGGGCCTCATACTCCCGAGCGGTCGCCGGGTGAGGTGAGGCCGTCACCCACAAAAAGCTGGGTGAGTATCACTAGAGGAAATGCCTCTAGCTGATTCAGCCAATATGCTGTTTTGATATGCTGAATGTAAATCATTCATGCAGGTGTGTCTGTCCATACGATTATTTGTGTATGCATGAGGCTGTATGTGGGTTAACTAATGTTGTAAGAACTAACGAGACCCCTTGTCTTTATTAGGAAGAAGATGTGCTTCTTTCCCTCCAGTGGGCGAACTAAGCGTTCCAGGCTCCTGGTAGATATGTACCATCTTCAAGTACATTTACTGATACTCTTAGCCAGTATATCATATAGATCTGCAGTAGCTATCTTATATTATAAGGTCCTGAAGAAAGCCGGGGCAATGCCCCCTTTTTGGCTGAAACATGTCGACCATTGTGCATAGCGCTACAGGGTGGTCTTACCACCCAGCGTGTTTTTAACCTTTAACACATAGTTTTCTGTTTAAACATTTTCCAGGATCTGTGTAGTTAATTTTAAACATTATTATTATTTGAGCACTGCACTTTAGTTCACACTAGTCGATGACAAATGTTCTAGTAAGATTAGTGCTAGCCATCCCCGCACCGACACTACTAGGTCGGATGCGGCATGGTACGATTAACAATTTCCACATGACGAGAATTCCACTCGTATGGTGGACAGATGGAAATTGTTCTAGTTTATGTTTTTCACAATAATATGTGTTTCGCATTTATCAACATCATTGGTTCATACATGCATCCAATTGTTTCACAGTACTTGTATGGTCACACACCGTTTATTGACCTGGTCTACTCTGTTATGTGTTTATAATCTTGTCAGTAGGGGATCGAGCAGACAGGTCGTTTAATATTCCCCTGGACCCCCCCACACTTTTTGTTTTTTATAGTAATTGAGCAGCCTCTGGTTGCGGGTCCCTTTTTTGGATGCAAACACATCTCAGTTTGCACCTCCAGCTCACCCAACTCAATTGTGCATGCTGCCCCCCTGCCCACCCAGACCCATCTACCTCCACTTTGATACTCCATGACAATAACATCTTTCTTTACTTTCCACCAGTAAGTGAAGAACTGTATGTTAACTGTAGTACAATTACTTTTAAACTCTATATGGGGCTTAGTGAGGCTCCACTATATAGATTTACGCTTCGTTGAAGTTCCTTCTCCCCAATATCTGATGAGTACTTGATGTGATGTGAGGTGTTTCGAGAATACGTGTGCCATTGTACACAACTATTTATGACAGTCTGGATTCATTGTTCCAATTGGACATTTATTCATTCATCAAAAATGACCCTTGCTAACCTGTCGACCTTAGGTTTCGTTCAGTAAGGGTCTCCGTGCACAGGACCATGGGAACAATGTCTCCCCTCTGAGCATGCGCAGGAAGCCGATACTGGACTGGCAAAGGTAAGAGGGTCCAACTAATTGTGCTCTGCTGTCTGACTAACGATTTAAGACAGTTTTCTTTATACCCGTTATAACAATTAATGATAAGGAGACTCTGGAAAGGATTGCTCTCCTTTTCAATATTGGGACGTGGTCAACCTCGCGGGGTGGATCTAGCACGCATGCGCGAGGGAACAGTGGCTCTGCGCATAGAGTTCCGCTCTTCCACACTCCCTCATTCGAATGCGTTTTGTATTATCTATCACCCAATTACCGGCGAATATAAAAAGAGGAAAGGCGGGATTGTGTTCACCTCCCATTTCCGCTTGGTTTGCATCCGGGGCACCGACGGACAGGTGAGCTACCGGAGGCCTTTTCTTGATATGGATCGCTTCACATCAGTCGTCATTTGTCGAGGGGAGATACCATTCTAATGTAACTAAGTAAAGAGATCTAGCATGCTCTTAACCTCGAATGACTCTCTCTCCCACTGTAGACTTGGTTGTCTCTATTCCCTAGGTACTAGTAATGTCTCTGTGCCTTTGGGTGATTTATAGGGTTATTTTGGAACATATACCCCTCCGTGGGTTAGACTAAGTTATTCTACAACAACATGTGAATGTGACCAGGTTTAGCGGTACATTTGCGTTCTTAGAGTGTCCCTTTGTGGGTTGGATTACGTTATTTTCCATCAATGCGTGAATGTGACCGGTTTTAGAGGTACATTCGCGTTCTTACTGTATACTGATACACTAGAAATATCTTCAAGTGGCCCATAAAAGTTTCTGTGTAGACTGGTTTTTGGTTGAATGGGTGGGTGGGTGCCTGCCACACGTTTGTTGGGTTATATATGTGTAGACTAATTAGGTTGGGCACTTTACAGTTGTGTGCTGACTGTGTCTTTGTTTCTACACTACAGAGCGGGGCCTCATACTCCCGAGCGGTCGCCGGGTGAGGTGAGGCCGTCACCCACAAAAAGCTGGGTGAGTATCACTAGAGGAAATGCCTCTAGCTGATTCAGCCAATATGCTGTTTTGATATTCTGAATGTAAATCATTCATGCAGGTGTGTCTGTCCATACGATTATTTGTGTATGCATGAGGCTGTATGTGGGTTAACTAATGTTGTAAGAACTAACGAGACCCCTTGTCTTTATTAGGAAGAAGATGTGCTTCTTTCCCTCCAGTGGGCAAACTAAGCGTTCCAGGCTCCTGGTAGATATGTACCATCTTCAAGTACATTTACTGATACTCTTAGCCAGTGTATCATATAGATCTGCAGTAGCTATCTTATATTATAAGGTCCTGAAGAAAGCCGGGGCAATGCCCCCTTTTTGGCTGAAACATGTCGACCATTGTGCATAGCGCTACAGGGTGGTCTTACCACCCAGCGTGTTTTTAACCTTTAACACATAGTTTTCTGTTTAAACATTTTCCAGGATCTGTGTAGTTAATTTTAAACATTATTATTATTTGAGCACTGCACTTTAGTTCACACTAGTCGATGACAAATGTTCTAGTAAGATTAGTGCTAGCCATCCCCGCACCGACACTACTAGGTCGGATGCGGCATGGTACGATTAACAATTTCCACATGACGAGAATTCCACTCGTATGGTGGACTGATGGAAATTGTTCTAGTTTATGTTTTTCACAATAATATGTGTTTCGCATTTATCAACATCATTGGTTCATACATGCATCCAATTGTTTCACAGTACTTGTATGGTAACACACACTTTATTGACCTGGTCTACTCTGTTATGTGTTTATAAGGAGATGTAGATGTGCCTTGGAATCTACTCTTGTTTTTAACTCTACAGCTTTATTGGGCCTAACTAGGGAGGGTTGTGCGGTGCCTACTTTGCAGATCCTATCGCCCATACTCCTCCCTGTACCTGGCACAGTGATAGGTCTATTTGTAGGGATAGTCAGCAAGGGCTTAGAAGCAGATTTAGTATCACCCTTAGGTGCCAGGGTTGCCAATAGCTGTTGGGGAGAAGGTGTCTCAAGTTTCTTAACTAGGTTATCAATTAGTACACATTTCTTTAATAACCCTTCCAGACATGTATTCATGGTATCAACAATATCCTTAGCAATCTCCACTAAGAGGGGTTCAATCCGTTCCTCAAAAAGGGTTTCAAGATGTTCTTTAAGTGTGTGCTCTGAAATATATTTATCCGTGGAGACCCCATCTCCTGTCTTCCTCTTTCTGGGTGTTGGTTTGACTTGAGTGGCAGGGTTAGGGAGCAGAGTAGGTGCGGTAGGTGGGCTCGCTGGTGTACTGCTAACTTGAGGGTCTGTTTGACCTGATATTGATGTTGGTTTTACTATAAATATCTCAGGTTTCAAAGGGGTGCCTTGATGAGGGTTAGGTTCCAGAGATAATGGAGCAGTCACTTGTAAACCCAGTTCCTGTTGGGCGGTTTCTATCTCTTTAGATAGGGCCCCCACTGCAGATGTTAAATAAGAAATGATGTTTTCCGAATGTCTAGCCACCTTCGGTTTTTTACCCCCAGCATCTGTACAGGTATTGTTTTTTCGCTTACCCATGGTCGAGTCGGATGCAAGGGGGGAGGCCCCGCCCTGCCTCTTCCTGCCGATGACTGACAAAGACTGACCCGCCCTTGTCCCGGGCTTCTCCCGGCGCCGCCCGCGCGCGTCCCGCGTGGCGGGATACGCTCCGTTGCTTTGTAGCGCCTCCGTGCGCTGATGGTGACGTCACAGGTGCGATGCCGGGGCACCTGGGTGTTGGAGTCCGCTGGCCGTTGCCCTCACGGAGCGGTGGCGGACCCGGGAGCAAAATGGCAAGGCGCTGGTGTGCTCGCGGTCCCTGGAAGCCGTTGACCTCACAGCTGTGTCTCTTGCAGGTAGGTACCCCCGCTGTGACCCCCACGGAGCTGTGCAAGCCCCGCTGCTTTGTAGCGCCTCCGTGCACTGATGGTGACGTCACAGGTGCGACGCCGGGGCACCTGGGTGTTGGAGTCCGCTGGCCGTTGCCCTCGCGGCGCGGTGGCGGACCCGGGAGCAAAATGGCAAGGCGCTGGTGTGCTCGCGGTCCCTGGAAGCCGTTGCCCTCACGGCTGTGTCTCTTGCAGGTAGGTACCCCCGCTGTGACCCCCACGGAGCTGTGCAAGCCCCGCTGCTTTGTAGCGCCTCCGTGCGCTGATGGTGACGTCACAGGTGCGACGCCGGGGCACCTGGGTGTTGGAGTCCGCTGGCCGTTGCCCTCACGGCGCGGTGGCGGACCCGGGAGCAAAATGGCAAGGCGCTGGTGTGCTCGCGGTCCCTGGAAGCCGTTGCCCTCACGGCTGTGTCTCTTGCAGGTAGGTACCCCCGCTGTGACCCCACATTATCCAAGCTGTGGCAGGTCCATTGGGGCTGGGGGGCCACACCCCCTCACCTTTTGCCCCTCACGAACAGTGTCTGTCAAGCTGAGCAAAGGATGGCCTGACAGACACTGTTTATTTTCAAGTCAGACAGCCAGGATATGTGCTAAATGGCCAGGGTCTTGGCTGCCTTAGCTGAGCTTTGCTGGGTTGAGAATGTCTCAGCTCCTGTGGGCATGACTTCCTCAGCTCAGCAAAGGTCCTTGAGGCCCACCCCCTCAGTGACGAGGGTTAGCGTCACTCATTGGCTTGCAACTAGCCCTGAAGTGCCCAGGGTCGAGTGTCAATCAGTGACACTTCGTTACAGAGTTGGGTGGGGTCAGCAGTCTCACTGACCCCATCGCACTCTGTGACGACATAGGGACTGCTGCCTTCCCTCATTGGCTATGGTCAGCCAATGAAGGAAGGCAGCACTCCCAAGCCTCCTGGGACCACTGAGGCAGAGCTGCAGGTAAGTGTAATTTATTTTAATGAATGTTTGGTGCGTTCATGCGTGTATGTTTGATTATTTGGTAATGAGTGTTGTGAATAGATGTGTGTATGTTTGTGGGCACGTGTGTGTGAATGCATGGTTGCCAGTGTGTATGTGGGTGTGTGTGTCCTGTCCGCGCCCTCCCTCTTACAATTACTGGCAGCAACTGCATTATCACATAATTAATAATAGAAAAAAATAGCAGCAACAACCTCCGTTTATACTGGCAGCAGCAGAAGATCACAACAATGGGCCAAAAGAAGAGAAAGACCCTCATCCTGCCTATACCAAAGTTAAAATACTAGAAGTGCCAGTTCCAATTAACTTTAGGGCCACCCAGAGCATCATGGAGGAGAACATGTTCAACATTGAATTATGAGCTTTGCTTTCAAGATGTAACATTTTGAAGCTTTGACAAGACAATTGTCATTAATTTAATACATCTTGCAGTCAATTGACACAAATCACCTATTAGACATTCAATGACAGCTGTTTTGCAGGCCCTAATACTCAACTGCCTGAAAATTGAAAAAAGATAATGCCGTCTAAGTGAGGGTAAAAAAGAGCGCAGACATAAAACATGTAAAAGTGACCCCTGATTATAACTACTCTCCCGACATAAAATGTCTGAGTTGCGAGTCAGGAGACCGTATTTGTATGCTTTGAATGGAGTTAAGCCGAATGTCAAATGCATTACATGAGACTTTACTGTAAAATGTAATAGAAGCGATAAGTACACAGGAAGATTCACGGTTAGTGTAAAACAATTATCATGTCAGCATGCTTGTTGGTATTAATAAAGCGTAGTTCTTCATGGGCTGAAAAGAGCCTCGCTAGCTTAATCTTTTGACAGACTTTTCGGGGGCAGCCCAATTTTCAAGAGGTCCCTAGCAACGAAATGGTCGGTGGCTACCTGGATAAGCTTATAAGTGTCAGATTTCAGATCCTCTCTGATGTCCTTCAAGAGCTTTTTAGCGATTCCTGCTTGGCCATTACAAGCTTGAAGCACATAGATAAAAAGCTATCGTGTAACAAATAGCTTTGTCTAACCAGGTTAAACTCCAAACGGATTTGTGCTTGTGCAGAACATGACGGTAACTTGAATGCCTTTAGCATTGGCATTGAGCCTGGTCAAACTAGCTTGTGACAATTTAAAAAAACAAATGCTCCATTTGCCAGTGTGGGCATTAATTTACTTTCAATAACTTTGCAGATTGCTGTTTGTTCTGGGCCAGAGAGATTTCGAAGTTGGCTGCAAAGCAAAAGTAAGGGCCTTAGCTGATGTTGCCAGAGCCTCAATATCCAGGGTTAGAAGGCACGTTCATTAATCCAAACTTCTATGTACTTAATGCTAGGTGCTCTTTCAAACTTCTGGGCATTTATATACAAAGATCCTTTTTTGTTTTTCTTGTTACTGAAGATTAAGATCTTAGTTTTCGATGTATTGATACTTAGTTTGTTTATCTCGCAGTACTCGCCCAGAGTTTTAAGGACCTTTGAAGACCAATTGTGGTTTGGTCCAACAGTATCATATCATCAGCATATTTTAACATATGCACCCTTTTCCCTTGGAGTTTCTGTGGGAAGCAGTTCGCTCTGCCAAGGTGGTCGTTCAGATCCACAAAGTACAAATTAAAGAGCAAAGGAACCAAAATACAGCCTTGCTTAAGACCCGATTGGTATAAATCTTAGATGAGTAGGCCCATTTGCTGGTCAATTGTACTTTGATCAATATGTTTTTATGGAGACTCCTGATTCGATCCAATATACATGGGGGAATCCCCCATGCATCTAGTTTGGCTCACAGCTACTGTCTATCTACCTTGTCGAAGGCTTTTGCTAAACGAATAACTGCACTATAGAGCTGCTGAGTCCCCGTTTGTGGTGCATTATTGATTAGGATTGACATACATAGTAGATTGATCTCCATACCATGCCCCTTTTGAAATCCACTCGGTGTGGCGGGAATTATTATATTTTGTTGTGCCCAAGCCTCCAATTCTTTATGGAGGATTTTCCAGTAGCATTTCCCCTCCACATCCAAAAGGGCAATGAGTCTGAAGTTTTTAGTCTTGTCCTGCACATCCTTCTTATGATTTGGGACTAGGAGGGACCCTTGTGAACTCTCGGCCATAAATGCAGTCTGTAACCAGTAGTTAAACAGAGGAGTCAAATAGGTGGTCTATTTATAAATTGCTACATTACAAATGCTTGCAGGAAAGCTTAGGGGACCAGGAGCACCTGCAGTGCTGATTGATGCTGAAGGTTCCCAGGCCATTTTGGCTGTGATATGAATTGAAAGACTGCCTGCAGGGCTGAGCATTCCATCTGAGTGTGACGGCTGAATAGCCTCCTGGACAACAGATTAGTAAGTGTATAACACAGATATGTATGCCGTCCAGTTAGCCATGAGGATGTTAAACGGTTCCTCCTGATTTTGCTTCCCACTCGCCTTATAGACTGTAGATCCGACTTTTTTAGAGTCCCTTGCTTTTATAGCTGCAAAGACTGCTAGCCATTGGGAATCCAAATCACGTTGTCTTTTCACGTAAAGGCATCACCTATAGCCCTTGTCCACTGACTTGATTTTTCCCTTCCTGCCATATTCAAGGGATCCTTGCACACAGCCCATCTACATCTGTTAAGCTCTCTTTTAAGTGGTGTTAGTTCGTGGCTGTTTATCAGGCCGAAATAACAGGATAGGTGATGAACTTATCACCGGGCCCTTACTGCACTGCGAATGCTAACCCTTAAGGTTCGCTACTTTATTTTAACTTTGCATGTAACCTTTTGACAAACAATAAATATGTTATAACAATTATTTACTTCTCATTTTCATCATTTATTTTGTTAAACAGAAAACATTTTTTACTTTGCAATTAATGGCAATAACGTTTCGATTAATACATTTCTTCTTTGCAAAACCACAACATATAGGTACAATGTATAATTTCATTTGACACTAATATTATCATCTTGTTGTGAATCCCAATGTATTTCGAGATCTCACGGATCTCTTCTTCAGGGGAGCTGAAATAAAATAATTTTTCTGGTATCAATACTTTTTACAATTGTCAAACAAACAAGGAAGATCGAGGATCTGCATGTGTCAATTTAAAAATAAATTACTGGCAATGTGCACCAAAATGATCTCATGCACCACTTTGAACACAGTTATTAGTCGTTAGTGAGAGTCAATGACCAAACACATAGAAACACGAAGCTTACCAAAGATTCAAGATGAGGTTGTACTGCGCTATTGTTGTCAACAGAAATAAACTTTAGAGAACCAGAAACTGAAAAAATAAAAATACGCTAATTATAACCTAATCATTTAAGGTTTATGCACTAAAACACTCTGTGTACTCCAAAATAAACCGTACCTTCTGAATGCCAAGCGTAATCCAGAGACTGGTCAATATTTAAGCCAATGAAGATTCTAAAATAAAAACGAATACTCCAAATGTCATACTGCTACCCAACACGCTCGTGACAATTTTGTCTCATGTAAAAATGACATGAAATACCTGAGGTTTACACCAGTATCTGTCGAAGAACGGCAGATTCAGTCAATAGCCAATATGGATATTCTGCAATCAAACAAATAAAAACAACATACCGTCACCCACTGGCCTAGTCAATCAACTGCATCAAATATCATGCGCTCACGAAACAAGCTATTACCTGTAGGAAGTTCTCCGCGCCTACAAAATCACAATTCTGGTACCGGAACACGGAGATGCGTGTGTCGTTAGTATTAAACGCTAATGTGAGCTAGAAACAGGACTGCACGAACGGTACGCGAGTCGGCCATCTTTGAAGAAGTACTATTCAATTGAAAAGCCTGTGGCGGCCAAAATAGAATGTCTAAGATAGCGAACACAAACATCTGAAATAATGGTTAAGGACTACTCGACGCTAGGAGACAACCACTGCCAACTGTGGATTCCAAGAAACTGAATATCCCAAGTCCTTAATTAGTTCGATGTTAACAAACACACTGAAATTAGCTGTGAATAAAAACGGAAAGAAAAATAAGTAATGTTATTAGTGCTCGAAGACAGTGTAATGCATTAATGTGGTATCGTATGGGTTTACAAAAACTTGACCACAGGCACTTAAATGGTTAAAGACACATTATAAACATACCGTGTGTGTACAAGAATTACCTTTCATAACTACAACTTAATTGACAATGATTGTGAGCAAAGTAATTATAAATCAACGCTTTTAAAAAAAATATATAATACAATACTACAAATAAAGAATTTGTTGACCTCTCGAATCTATGAATTTTTATAAAAGACATGAATTCTATGTAGTCCTATGACTATGTTTCTAAAGATCTACCAAGAATAAAACTAACGTTCTAAATTTGTGATGCCGTGGGGCATATGGCTTGGTTATAGGAAGCAAATCATATCTAGCTTATCGTTGAGTCCTTTAGGCATCATGGTTTCCATATGTTTTATCCACCAAATCTCTCCTTGGGATAGTAAACGGATATTGTCCCGATCAGGTTTTTGGTCAATTACTTCTAATACTTGAAATCTGAGTTGTGGTATGGTGTGATTTAGTTCATTCCAATGAGTGGCGAGGCTTGAGGTTATGGATTGGTTCCGAATACGACTCTTATGCTCTGATATGCGTGTTTTGATTTTCCTGTCTGTTTTGCCAATGTATAATTTGCCACAAGGACATTTTATACTGTAAACAACATGAGTAGAATTACAATCTGCTCAATGACGTAATTTGAGAATTTTACCAGTTTGTGGATGTTGGACACTGCTACTAACGATGACATTATTACAATGCACACAATTGGCACACCTTTTCATTCCCGGTTGTCCTGAGCTAGGTCGAATGGGAAATGTTTTTGGTTTGGTTACCATCTCCTTCAGGTTTCTGCTTCTGTTGTAGGCGAACAACGGTTTGTCTTTGAAGATTCCTTGAAATTCTTGCTCTGACTCCAATAGATCCCAACGTTTATTGATTATACTTTTGATTTGTGGTGATTGTATGGAAAATTTGGTTACAAATACCATCCGTTGTTGTTTGGTTTTTGTTTTTGATTGTAGAAGTTGGCTTCTTGATATTGTTTGTATTTTGGATTCAGCTGATTGTAAAATTTGTGATGGATATCCACGGTTTATGAATCTTTGTTTTTGTAGTGACAATTCTTGGTTAAATGCTTGATCCGTAGATGCAATGCGCCTGGCTCTCATGAACTGTAAAAGAGGTACATTTTGAAGCAATGCTTTGGGGTGGAAGCTGGTGACTAACAATGTATTATTCCGGTCAGTCGGTTTATGGAAAACCTCTGTCTCTAATTGTTGTTTGTTGTTCTGGACCAAAACGTCCAGAAAAGGAATCTCTGAATGATCGATTTTAGATGTGAATTGTATACGGCAATTTTTAGTATTGAGAACATTAATTTGTTGCTGTAACAGTTCTTCTGGGCCATTCCATAACAGGAAAATGTCGTCTATGAATCTTTTGTAAAACACTAAGTGTTTTTTCCAACAAACGTCTGACAGTATAAAATCATTTTCGAATTTAGCCATGAAGATGTTGGCAAAGACTGGGGCTCCAGAAAAGCCCATTGAAGTTCCGCTAATCTGTAAGTACCAGTTGGATTTCCATAGGAAGTAAGAGTGGCGTAAACAAAATTGTAGCAATTCCAACAGGAAAATTTTGTTCGCTGGTAAATCAGGAGTTTGCAGGAGAGCCCATTCACAGGATTCCAGACCTTCATTGATGGGTATCGATGTATATAGAGATGTCACATCTATTGTACATAGAATTAGTTTTTCCAAATCTGTCTTGACATTTTGTAGTAGTTGTAAAAAGTGTGTAGTATCCTTGAGGTAGGTTGTCCAGTTCTGAACAAATGGTTGAAGAAACTCGTCAAGATACTGCCCTAAGGGTTCAAAAATAGATCCGCATCCACTTACTATGGGTCTAAAAGGTGGATCGCCCAGTTGAAAACGAAAGAATGATCAAATATTGGATTCAATTTTGTAAAAGTCTAGAGTGCACAGTACAACCCTTTCAGATTTGTCAATTCCTGCTACCAGTACTGTAGCACCAACAAAATGCAGTTTGATTCTATCTCGAATATCACAGACAACAAAGCTGAAACTAAAACTTATACATCAGCTCAAGCCTCGGACATTTATGCATTAATAACAGACATCCAAACTTTCAGCAAACAAAGCGGATCGATACCACAACAGCTAAAACAACTGGAATTTCTATCTAAAAGAGTTCTCAATCAAAAACTCCATGCATCAACACTAATACAATACCACAAAGTTCAACGAATACCACGTGGATTACGACTACCAATCAAACCCATGCTCTTCAAATTTCAATACAATAAACATTTTATGGAAAAGTGGCACGCAATCTTAAACAAGTGCTCATTGGATTTAATTTTACTATTAGTTGAGGAACTGGCAAAAATCATTAAGGATTTGGAAGAAGAACTTGAACTACTAACTAACGAATTGTCAAGACAAATACAATCAGAAGAATGGAGTGTAATTTTGAAGGAATTGCAGGACAAATTGGACAAATATGGAAAGGATACACAAGATAGAAAACTTCGTAAATTCAAGCGCGATACTATCGATTATAAGTTAAATGAGGTCTACACCTGGGCAGAGGTGTATGCCCAACGAAGACCACCAACAAGACCTGTAACTTCATCACAAGAAAGCATAGTATCAGATCAAGAGTTAACTTTATGACGACAACCACCAACCAAATCAACATCACAATTGACTAGTGAAGGAAGTTCAGTACAAGCAACAGGAAATCAAGAACAGCCACAGCAGAGTTTTTTAGAGAAGGGTCCGGCAGCCGGCAAACCTCCAGAAACAGTGGGTTCATGAAAACAAGACGCAGTCAAAGAACAGGTCAGTTCAAATCTAAGGAGCAAGGGGAAACCTTAGTAATAAATATTTCAAGCAAAGAACTCAACAAACAACAAATACAAGTACTACAAAAAGGCACAAGTTTTGTACCAACATTTTCTAGCAATTCCTTCAACACTGAAATCAGTTTTTTTTAAATTCATGTGATCTTTGCGCCTGAGACATTTTTTACCAACATTGTACCGACATTGCCTGAGACCTCATTGGTCACTGAAAGTGAATATAAGGAATTCAAACCACCAAGCACGTTCATGCCGCCCACATCACACAAACTGCTAGACACCTTTGAAATCTTGGTCAAACAGGACTTACAGCAAATTGACTGGCACAAAAAGCAAAGGAAAAACATTAACAAACATGAAGAGATAATCATTCAAAAATTGTCTCAGGACTCATCTATCACAATTCAAACAGCGGATAAAGGAGGAGCTTTAGTTATTATGGATACTTCTTCATATGAAGCAAAAGTGTTTGAACATCTCAAAGATGAATCAACATACTTACAATTAACTGAAAATCCTCTTAATGATATTGCCAAGACACTAGACTCCATCTTACAGAATGCAGTTGAAATGGGCTGGATCAATGATCGCACAAAACAATTTCTTACAATTTCCACACCTAGAAGTCCTCGGATCTATATGTTACCCAAGATCTACAAAAATTTAAAAGATCCACCTTTTAGACCCATAGTAAGTGGATGCGGATCTATTTTTGAACCCTTAGGGCAGTATATCGACGAGTTTCTTCAACCATTTGTTCAGAACTGGACAACCTACCTCAAGGATACTACACACTTTTTACAACTACTACAAAATGTCAAGACAGATTTGGTAAAACTAATTCTATGTACAATAGATGTGACATCTCTATATACATCGATACCCATCAATGAAGGTCTGGAATCCTGTGAATGGGCTCTCCTGCAAACTCCTGATTTACCAGCGAACAAATTTTTCCTGTTGGAATTGCTACAATTTTGTTTACGCCACTCTTACTTCCTATGGAAATCCAACTGGTACTTACAGATTAGCGGAACTTCAATGGGCTTTTCTGGAGCCCCAGTCTTTGCCAACATCTTCATGGCTAAATTCGAAAATGATTTTATACTGTCAGACGTTTGTTGGAAAAAACACTTAGTGTTTTACAAAAGATTCATAGACAACATTTTCCTGTTATGGAATGGCTCAGAAGAACTGTTACAGCAACAAATTAATGTTCTCAATACTAAAAATTGCCGGATACAATTCACATCTAAAATCGATCATTCAGAGATTCCTTTTCTGGACGTTTTGGTCCAGAACAACAAACAACAATTAGAGACAGAGGTTTTCCATAAACCGACTGACTGGAATAATACCTTGTTATTCACCAGCTTCCATCCCAAAGCATTGCTTCAAAATTTACCTCTTTCACAGTTCATGAGAGCCAGGCGCATTGCATCTACGGATCAAGCATTTAACCAAGAATTGTCACTACAAAAACAAAGATTCATAAACCGTGGATATCCATCACAAATTTTACAATCAGCTGAATCCAAAATACAAACAATATCAAGAAGCCAACTTCTACAATCAAAAACAAAAACCAAACAACAACGGATGGTGTTTGTAACCAAATTTTCCATACAATCACCACAAATCAAAAGTATAATCAATAAACGTTGGGATCTATTGGAGTCAGAGCAAGAATTTCAAGGAATCTTCAAAGACAAACCGTTGTTCGCCTACAACAGAAGCAGAAACCTGAAGGAGATGGTAACCAAACCAAAAACATTTCCCATTCAACCTAGCTCAGGACAACCGGGAATGAAAAGGTGTGCCAATTGTGTGCATTGTAATAATGTAATCGTTAGTAGCAGTGTCCAACATCCACAAACTGGTAAAATTCTCAAACTACGTCATCGAGCAGATTGTAATTCTACTCATGTTGTTTACAGTATAAAATGTCCTTGTGGCAAATTATACATTGGCAAAACAGACAGGAAAATCAAAACACGCATATCAGAGCATAAGAGTCGTATTCGGAACCAATCCACAACCTCAAGCCTCGCCACTCATTGGAATGAACTAAATCACACCATACCACAACTCAGATTTCAAGTATTAGAAGTAATTGACCAAAAACCTGATCGGGACAATATCCGTTTACTATCCCAAAGAGAGATTGGGTGGATAAAACATATGGAAACTATGATGCCTAAAGGACTCAACGATAAGCTAGATATGATTTGCTTCCTATAACCAAGCCATATGCCCCACGGCATCACAAATTTTGAACATTAGTTTTATTCTTGGTAGATCTTTAGAAACATAGTCATAGGACTACATAGAATTCATGTCTTTTATAAAAATTCATAGATTTGAGAGGTCAACAAATTCTTTATTTGTAGTATTGTATTATATTTTTTTTAAAAAGCGTTGATTTATAATTACTTTGCTCACAATCATTGTCAATTAAGTTGTAGTTATGAAAGGTAATTCTTGTACACACACGGTATGTTTATAATGTGTCTTTAACCATTTAAGTGCCTGTGGTCAAGTTTTTGTAAACCCACACGATCCCACATTAATGAATTACATTGTCTTCGAGCACTAATAACATTACTTATTTTTCTTTCCGTTTTTATTCACAGCTAATTTCAGTGTGTTTGTTAACATCAAACTAATTAAGGACTTGGGATATTCAGTTTCTTGGAATCCACAGTTGGCAGAGGTTGTCTCCTAGCGTCGAGTAGTCCTTAACCATTATTTCAGATGTTTGTGTTCGTTATCTTAGACATTCTATTATGGCCGCCACAGGCTTTTCAATTGAATAGTACTTCTTCAAAGATGGCCGACTCGCGTATCGTTCGTGCAGTCCTGTTTCTAGCTCACACGGCCACAGTGGATTTGGCTGGTTGTCTGAGCGAAGTGAACAGCTGGATGACCCTGTCTTGCCTCAAACTTAATGGAGGCAAGACAGAGGTGATGATGCTGGGAAGCTCGGCCCCGACCTCGCTGAACTCCACCTGGCCGGCCTGTTTGGGTCCCCCCCAGTACCAAAGGATGCCATTAAGAGCTTGGGCATCTGGTTGGACAGGGCTCTAACACTAGACCACCATGCTGTCAAGTTGTCTGCTACCTGTTTCGGTATTATTAGAATGCTGAGGAAGATTCTCCCCCTGTTACCTTTCCAAGCTAAGCAAATTGTTGTACAGGGACTGATCCACTCTAGGTTGGATTACGGAAATGCTCTCTTTTTGGGAGCCCCTGACTTCACATTGCGGAAACTACAAGTGATCCAAAATTGTGCAGCCCGGACCCTACTTCAAATCCCTCGTAGGTCTTCCGCTAAACCAGGATTAACAAGATTGCACTGGCTTCCCGTGAGAGACAGGATTGCTTTTAAGTCCCTCTGCATTGCCCACCAGTCATTCTGGTTAACTGGCCCTCTGATCAATCGTCCCTTAATCACCCCATACCTCCCCAGCAGACAGCCGGGCTCAGCTAGCGCCTTCCTTGCTATGGTGCCCAAAGTCAACCGGGCTAGATCAGGAGGCCGTTCCTTTTCCCTGAACGTTGCTAAGCTGTGAAACAGCTTACCCCTTCAGCTGAGGTCTAATCCAGATTTGACTTCTTTCAGGAAACACCTGAAAACTTTTCTGTTTAATAAATACATTTCTTTCTCTCGTTGTGTCATTTGTTTTTTTTACTGCTTAGAACAGCTTGCAATTTTAGCGCTTGGACGCCTCCGGGCAACTATTTCGCGCTTTACAAAACGCATTTTCATTTCATTTCATTTCATTTCACATTAGCATTTAATACTAATGACACACGCATCTCCGTGTTCCGGTACCAGAATTGTGATTGTGTAGACGCGGAGAACTTCCTACAGGTAATAGCTTGTTTCGCGAGCTCATGATATTTGATGCATTTGATTGATCAGGCCAGTGGGTGACGGTATGTTGTTTTTATTTGTTTGATTGCAGAATATCCATGTTGGCTATTGACTGAATCTGCCGTTCTTCGACAGATACTGGTGTAAACCTCAGGTATTTCATGTCATTTATACATGAGACAAAATTGTCACGAGCGTGTTGGGTAGCAGTATGACATTTGGAGTATTCGTTTTTATTTTAGAATCTTCATTGGCTTAAATATTGACCAGTATCTGGATTACGCTTGGCATTCAGAAGGTACGGTTTCTTTTGGAGTACACAGAGTGTTTTCGTGCATAAACCTTAAATGATTAGGTTATAATTAGCGTATTTTTATTTTTTCAGTTTCTGGTTCTCTAAAGTTTAATTCTGTTGACAACAATAGCGCAGTACAACCTCATCTTGAATCTTTGGTAAGCTTCGTGTTTCTATGTGTTTGGTCATTGACTCTCACTAACGACTAATAACTGTGTTCAAAGTGGTGCATGAGATCACTTTGGTGCACATTGCCAGTAATTTATTTTTAAATTGACACATGCAGATCCTCGATCTTCCTTGTTTGTTTGACAATTGTAAAAAGTATTGATACCAGAAAAATTCTTTTATTTCAGCTCCCCTGAAGAAGAGATCCGTGAGATCTCGAAATGCATTGGGATTCACAACAAGATGATAATATTAGTGTCCAATGAAATTATACATTGTACCTATATTTTGTGGTTTTGCAAAGAAGAAATGTATTAATCGAAACGTTATTGCCATTAATTGCAAAGTAAAAAATGTTTTCTGTTTAACAAAATAAATGATGAAAATGAGAAGTAAATAATTGTTATAACATATTTATTGTTTGTCAAAAGGTTACATGCAAAGTTAAAATAAAGTAGCGAACCTTAAGGGTTAGCATTCGCAGTGCAGTAAGGGCCCGGTGATAAGTTCATCACCTATCCTGTTATTTTGATTACTAGGGGAGTAGCATCCTCTTCCCTCCCTGCACACCCAGTTGAAAACGACAGAATTATCAAATATTGGATTCAATTTTGTAAAAGTCTAGAGTGCACAGTACAACCCCTTCAGATTTGTTTATCAGGCCGAGGCAGGTTTTAAGCTGTGAATGTTCACGAGGCTGCAATTTTATTGAAGAATTTAGTAAACCTTTGTTAAACTCTGGGCAGGTTTCTATTAGAGTAGAGGACATATTTGAAGTGTGTGCAATAAAAGAATCAAGGAGTTTTATAGTTGGTGGTTCTAGATTTATATACCACATTATTGATTTGATTGGTTTCAACCCTGCTTGCTCTCCCAAACGAGTTTCCTTGTGTAAGGCAGCAGTCATCATTTACAAAGAACATGACGGAGTGGTGTGATCACTTATTGGGTTATAATACATTTAAAAGTCTGAGACCTTGTGGGAGTCTTAGATCGTAACCCAAAGGTAATCAACTGTTGACAGTCTTTTGCGAGAGGCGTGCGTGTGAGCAGCATCGTGATCTGTGAAGCTCCTGCCATTCAGAGTACGCATGCCCATCATATGTAGGCTTGAGGAAGGTTCAATATCAAGTTTTGAGTTTCATATGAAAGTGATGATCCAAAGTTTGCCCTCTACATCTAGCCACTCATGGTCTTTCATCTGTTTTAGCAGATCAGCATTGAAATCATTGGCCAATAGCTAGACATAATCTAGATGATCCTCTCATAAGTTTAGCAGTGTTGCTACAAGATATTGTATTGTAGTCCTTTTTTATTCTCATGATTCAGATTAATATATTGATATTTGCCAGTACTATTGAGTTTGAGTGGTTCCCTTGTGAAGAGATGGTACGAGTTTGATTATGATGACTGCTCCGTTTAGTGCAGCCATAATGGAGATGATGAAACCCATTTTGCTTATATACATAGATTAAGACATCCCCAGATGGTTTCCCCCCTTTGTGGAACGGAGTGCTGGTGAGTGGTATTCAGTGTAGTATAGGGGTTTGGAGATAATTGCCACGTTTCTTGCAAGCATATTAAATTAAAGGTGCAAAAGGTGCATAGATGATTCAAATGTGCTTGGGAAGACCGTAAAGTAGGGGTCTTCAAACTGTGGGGCGCGACCCCCAGGGGGGGCGTGGAGCGATGGAAAGGGGGTTGCGCCTTCCCAGTCACTCTGCCCAGGCCCAAGGGCTTCAGTCCCCCTCCTCCCTGTCTGTGTCTCAGCCCGGACTGCTGCAGTGCAGCTCGAGCTGCTGTGGGATCGGCTGGGCAGTGTCTGGAGTCTTATCTCCGGCACACCCGAGTTTTTGACAGGACGTTAAAGACCATATGCATATTTACATGCCTTTGTAAACAGGTTACCAAGACACTGTTTTTTTTCTGGTTCCATTACCCCCTGGGTCCCCACTCTGCCTATTCCTTACATTTAAACAGTTCTATCAAGAGCAGCTGTGAATAAAACTCCAGGAAGTGAAGAATGTCACAGTTCAGCACAAATGAAATTAACTAAGAACAGAAAAAACATTCATACATCTTAAAAGGTTTTTTTCTGTACAACAAGGGGCGGATTTACAAGCCACTTGCGCCACTTTTGCGTCACTTTTCCCATGTTAAAAGTGACTTAAAGTGGCGCAAGAGGCTTGTAAATCTGCCCCAAAATGTTTTTCACTTTTGCCAATTACTATTCAAGTTCAAGTTCAAAGAATCTTTATTTCGGCGAAAGCCATAAAAGAAGACAGCAGCAGTATATGAAAATCAGTGTAAACAAATAACAATAATAAATAGTACAATTAGCAGCACAAATAAGTCCTCAAACAAGTTAAATCAACACCTAACAATGCGACACGTTTTAGAGCAGACACATTTTTAAAGAAAAATTACTATTATAAGAATAATTAATCCTATAAAAACATTATATAGAAGTCCCATTGCATCTCAGCACTCCAACTTGTGAGAATTTGGTCCTGTGGATATGCTGGAGATGTAAAAAATTAAAGCACTGAGGGGCAGATTTACAAGCACCTTACGCCACTTTTCCGCCCCATTGCGTCACTTCTGTGACGCAGGGGTGGCGTAAAGCAAGTGCCATGCTGCGGGGGGTTTACAACGTGACACATCTAGGGAACTACGCCACGTTGTAAAGACCTGCGCCACATGTAACCTGCGTCAGGTTTCATGTGGGCGCACCGCCGCAGGGTGGGTGTTCCGGCGCAGGAATGCCTCGGAAAAGTACCTGAGTGAAATCTACAAGATTTCACTCAGTCACATTTTCGACCCCCTTTCATCAAAACCTTGCGCCTGCTTGAAGCAGGCGTAAGGTGTGACGCACCATGTGGAAGATAGGCCAAGTTGGCACAGTGCTGGAGTTGCGTCGCGCCCACAACACAACTCCAGCACTGCTTCAACCTGAAGCCGCTAGATGCGATACGCATCTGCCTATCCTTGCGCCATGGCATGCCGCATTGTGGCGCAACAATGGCATTGCGTGTCGCACGTTTCTTGGCACATCCCTGCTGATTACCAGGGATGCGCCAGGTAACGTAAATCTGCCCTTAAATATGTAGGCTTAGGAAACTGTTTGATAACCTGCGGCACTGGCTGAGCCATGAATCCAGGCTTTCTGCCCACTCCTGCTCTGGGACCAAAACTTGTTCTGCTGCCTGGACCAGAGCTGAAGTTTGATAAATATGAAGATTCTGCCAACAGGTTTGGAATTTTTTGTCATGAGGGGGTCCTTACACCTGAAAATGTTGACAGGGGGGTCTCGGCATCCAAAAGTTTGAAGACCTCTGCCGTAAGGTGTTATCGCCTCTAATGTTTCAAGAAGTGATCGTTATTGGGGATGACACCTTACCAGTTTAGCATGCATATTTAACAGTTCAATATAAGATCCAGAGTGTTCAAAAATCATACATCTAGACCATTCACTATACATTGGGTGTTTTACATGAGCCCTATTCACATTACACCTGGATTCATTTATTTTTGACAGGCAGTGGGAGAGTAAGTGATTTTGCACAGAACCCTGCTCTCCAGCTCCAAACGCGCCAGCTCTGTCCCTCAAGCAGGCTCTTAATTACACTATTATGCTCCCAGCCCCTTCCACGGTCCTGTTTCTTAGCCAGAAAATCACAATAAACTGAAGCCAATCTCTTCCTTGCAGACATCTCGGCTGTGCACAAAGTGATGCAAGATGGAGAGTGGTTACAGAGCAAATGCCACCTAAAATTCCAAACTGCAGTCACAAACGGTGTACAGTCACAGGGAGAATGACACAATTCCTCAAACACATATAAAGTATTAAGCATGGCTCAATTTGCCAGACGCTAATCATCAACTTGGGAGCTGCCTTACTCCAGGTGCCAGAATACTGTCAGGCTTGTGTTGCCTGGTCTAGGCAGGGCCTGGAGGACCAACACGTGCTGCCTCTTATGAACCACGAGGGCTGTTTTACGGCTGCCTGTACTGCTGTAAAGCATTCCTCGTGGTTCGTAAGAGGCTGCATATGTCACACGTCAGTAGAGCAGTGAGGCAGCCGTGTTACGGCTCCAGACCTCAGCTGACCTCCGTCCGCTCAACATGGTCCGTCTGCCATACCAAAGAAGCCCAGGGCCTCACCCCAGAGCCCTGGGCCACACAAGGGACCACCATCCACATACCAGGAGTGGGGGCCATATCATAAAATCCATCAGGCCGCACTACGGTGCTTTTGGGCCATACCAACGGAGCACAGGGGCCACACCAGGGACTACCTGCCACACACCAGGAGAAGGGGCCACATCATAAAGCCCTGTGGCTGCACTATGGAGCCTGGGGCCGTACCAAATGAGCACAGGGCCCCACTCCTGAGCCACGGGCCCCACTTGCTGCATACCAGGAGCTGGTGTCACATCACAGATCCCAGGGTCCACACTAGGGAGGCCCAGGGGCCATACCAAAGGCCCCACCCCAGAACCCCGGAACCCATCATGGACCACCTGGCACATACCAGGAGCAGGAGCCATATCACAGAGTCCCAGTGCCCACTTCGGGACCCTTGGGCCACAACACGCACCGCCTGCCATACCCAGGATCAGAGAACGCACCACGGAGCCCTAGGGCCGCACTACATACACCTCAGGAGGCTGAGGGTGAGTACAGCTGCACATTATTTTTATTTGTAAAAGGTTTACTATATTGTGAAAATACTATATTGAGGACAGAAAATTCCTACAAAGCTGGGCACACATATAAACTGCTTCTACGAGCTGTGCCACACGCCTTGCTATAAACGTGAGTGTATTACATGCATTTGCAGTTGGAACTGTGCCAGGTTATCAAGAAGGCTCACTGAGACAGACAGCCTCCAGCAGCTCTATATTGCAGGGGATAGTTATTATAAAATACACAAGCCATTATGCTTGTGAGAAACATAAAAAATATATCATAAATATTAAACCCTACACCCTTATTTACCTTTAACAGTTGACTTGTAGCAACAGTTTGCCATTCTGGTCTACGCTTTTCTCCATTTTGGCTGGTGGTATCCCAAAGGTCCTCAAATTAGAAGGTTTGTGGCTGTTTCTGCTACTGCTTGTGTGTAGAGGCTGCACAAGAAACCAACTTGTGTGTAGAGGCTGCACAGGAAAGCAATTGTATACATGGTAGAGGAATGTTTGCTAATGATGCATAGGCCTCACTTTGGTGAGGGGTGTCACAGAAATGTGGGTTTTGGATTTCACTTCACTTCACCTGTTTGCTACTGTGAAAAGCATTAAGTAAAAAAAACAGAGGTTGAAAGATCACTATTTGGAGTAAGCAGTAACAAGCAAGACAGATGAGATAATGGGGGTAGCAACTCCTCTCGAAAATGCGTATCCGTGTGAAACCCCCCACAGGTGTGTTGACCTCACTTAGCTGCCTTTTACACACAGTTTCCCTCATCAAGGCATCTATACTTGTGGTTTTTAGCTGTCTTACTCTGAGGCAGGATATACCCTCGCTGATCCAGTCTGTACATGTGCTGCATGTTTTTTTTAATAAAAAGCCACATTTGACCAGCCCCTTTGGGTTAGGCAGTCATTGGGGTGGGGGCTGGCTGTGTATTTCCCCTGCTCCTCCCTGTGAGGAGGCAGACAGGTCCCTGACAACTGCCTAAACATGCCCAGGCTTGCCGTGTTACACTCAGAAACACTGAGCACACCTCTAGTACTGCAATGGTTGCATATCCCAAACCCCTAGACACAATGGCAATGGTGGCCCAGGCATGTAACAAACACATGACCAGGGTGATGTCACAACATACTTGACCCCACACGGTAACGTGACACCACAATGACACTGACGTTAGTTCCCTGGGAGGGACCCCATGGGGAGCGGAAGTCAAGGTCAAAGATGACGTCACTTCCAGGACTGGACAACTGTCACTTTTGCTTGATGTGTAAAGATATCCCTCCCATTTACTAATATGTTTTAATCGCTGTTCATTTTCTAGTAATAAATATAACGATCTGACTTCTAAAACCCTTTAAAGTGTATTCTTGTTCTTCAGATTCCTCGATGTGTTTATAGGGTGGATGTAATTCAAACAATAACTCTGGATATTGCTCACAAGGAAGAAAGTTGGATAATGAACTATTCCAAGAATTTTAGTGATATTTTATGACAGAGGGGAAAGGGAGAAACTGCCTAAAAGGTGACCTTAGTGAAATATCATAGTATATATTTAATGCGGATTACAGTTAGCAATGTTGAAAGTCGAAAGCATATAAACAGGTAGTCCCCTATTGATAATATGTACTAAAAAGTGCTCAGATCAACTTAACCATGGACCAGTCTCGAGAATGAGAACCTCTCTTCTGAATACTTCACAGGTAGGAGCATTATGGTGACAATCACAAATGGGGGATCATGCTTTCTGCTAGTTCCTCTGTAGGTGAATTAAAAAATGCACTACAGAGGTGCAAGCTGTAGTGGGGATTGGATGGCGTGGAACTCTGCGTTTTTCTGTTTTTTTGTGCGGGCAGGCTCAGATATTGTGGTAGGCTAGCTTATGCTTTAAAGGAGATGATAGATAAATTGGGTGTACCTTTGGCACCAGCGAAATGTGATGGACTAAAAACACAACTGTCATTTTTAGGGGTTCACCTAGAAACAACTTTTTGAATTTATGGATCATGGCTATCCGAGGATAAAAGAGGATGTTTCTATATGTCTGTGAGAATTGTTTAATTTGCTACAAAGGTGCTACTGCTAGAAATGCAAATACTGATAGGGTATCTGAACCTTGTGGCCAGAGTCATTCCCTTGGGCAGTCTTTTTTCAAGAAGTACGTAGAGAAGTACCGCAGGTTGTACGCAGAGGGGCCGATTCCGATCTCGGTCAGAAGGGCTCCGAATCGGGTTCGGGATTAGCTGGTCGGATTCAGAGGCTGAATTTCCGTCCGTTTCCTACATGGTGAACAAGCGCAAAATCTCCGTCCGAATCGTTTCTGGGTCCGAACTCCTCCATACGGCCCGGCCGTAAGCTGCCGCATTGAGTCGGAGATTCCGGCTCGTAATACCTCCCGGAGCTGGACTTTGGGGGTCCGCATCGGACCACCTGTTACCCGCAGCCTTACGGCTTGGACACAGGGGGAGACCCATGGTTCTACCCAACACAGGCATGTACGGTGCGGATGGCACTGAGGCGTACCCACTGTAGGGGGCACACTTGTCGGGAATGTACCCATTCAGTCAATGGGAGCCCATGTACACGTTGTACGACTGGCTCCCATTGACTTCAATGTGAGTTCGACCGAAACGAGTCCGACAGCATACGGCCGCATTGTATTCGCTCGGTCAGACTGCCGGAGTCCAGGTCGGTCGGAAAACACCCCAGATCCGGCTCGGTCGGAGTGATTTTCGACCCAGATCGGAATCGGCCCCATACACAACGCCAGATTATCAGTGGGAGTTTAAGAGAATCTGAGGCATGTCCTCATCAATGGTGTGTGATGATGTCCAGCAAATTTTAAACCGATATAGCTTGGAGCATTCAATTCATACCCACCTTTTGAAGCAATTGTTGCCCAATAAGAGGGCTAGACTGATAGCAAGAAGAAGCTACAATAACACACATCAACTTTCAAGAGCTATTTCCAGTTTTGGTGGCAGTGAACGTGTCAGGGACTGGCTAGCAACCAGGAACGTTGCCTTGGTCTGACAGCTGGTCAGTGGTACAGCTAGTGAAGTCCTGTGAAGCACACTTGAACCATAGAGCAGTGGAGCCAAACATAGTCATCAGCACGAAGATGGCTCCTGACAAATGTCAAGAGTCTGCACCTTGTAAACATCCGGCCATTGTAACCTTTACATGTAGGGTGACCAACCGTCCGTAAATTTCACGGACCGTCAGTTATTTTAGTATGATGTCTGTAAGGCGTCCGTAATTTGGGGAAAACAAATTACGGACGCCTTACAGACAGACATCATACTAAAATCAAATTGGGGAATTTCAGGAAGGTATGCTGTTCCCCTGCAAGAGGCCCCATGAGTTAAAAGTTTCCACTTTGGGCCTCTCGCACTTATCTTTTAAACTGTAGACTGAGGCTGCCTGCAGCTCCCCTCCCGGACCTCGCACAGACTGTGGACTGGCCCATTGTCATTCTGAGACTGCAGACGATTATCACAGATAGAATGACAATGGGCCCTATTATAGTGACAGCATGTGGTGTGCCTTCTCCCGCACAAACCTTGGTTGCAGAAAGGGCATGATGTCGCTTTGCAAAGCTGAGCGAATACTGAAAAACTGTGAAATGTACGATTGTCTCAACCTTATATAAACTTATTTTGACTTGTACTTATTTTTGTCTAATTACTTATATACTATTGTGCGACCTCCTCTAATATGTCTGTAAAACTCATGTTTTGCCCCAAATTTTTGTCCTGAATTTTGACCATCTGTCCTGAATTTTTGTCCTGAATTTTAACCCCTAGCCTTGAATGTTTACACTGACCATCCTGAATTTGCACCCATGCCATTTGGTCACCCTCTTTACATGTGTTGAATTATTTTTCATTATATATGTTTTGAGATAGTATATGTTTTAGTGAATTTAAGGGAGAAACAACCCGTTGAGGTGTGCTAGCTGGAGTCAGCAGTTTTTCTAGTGAAATCTATACCAAAGCATTAGGCCACAGCGGATGTTGTGCTTTATTGTGGCACATGTCGTTTCATACAGCAGCAGCGATTGGAAGAGAGGGTGCCTGTTGAGGATACAGAAAATCTATGAAATTCTTTAAGGTTTACATTGTTTTTTGCAGTGAGATACGTTTTTGACTTTAAAAGAAAAATTGTAATATTTCATAACACAGGCTCCTGGCCTTGAACCGCCCATAATGAATAGACAGACCCATTCATACACTGCATGGAATCAGACAAAAGCTGAGCCCACCGAGACTGCGCCTTTGGTGTGCCATAAGGTTTCAAAGTTTATTCTGATTGCATTATTATTTAACATCATAGCAAACCTTATGAAAAAAAAAGCACATATTACAAAGATTTTAGGACAAAGCAACATACTGTTTATTAAAGATAACAGAAACAAAAGTACACATTATCCAAGTTGTGGCAGGTCCATTGGGGCTGAGGGGCCACACTCCCTCGCCTTTTGTCCCTCACAAAGAGTGTCTGTCAGGCTGGGCAAAGGATGGCCTGACAGACACTGTTTATTTTCAGGTCCGGCAGCCAGGAGCTAGATATGCACTAAATGGCCAGGGTCTTGGCTGCCGTAGCTGAACTTTGCTGGGCTGAGAATGTCACACCTCACGTAGGCATGCCTTGCTCAGCTCAGCAAAGGTCCTTGAGGCCCATCTCCTCAGTGACGAGGGTTAACGTCACTCATTGGCTTGCACCTGGGCGCTTCAGTTTTAAACCCCGTAGTGCCCAGGGTCGAGTGTCAATCAGTGACACTTAGTCACAGAGTTGGGTGGGGTCAGCAGTCTCACTGACCCCATCACACTCTGTGACGCCATAGGGACTGCTGCCTTCCCTCATTTGCTGACCATAGGTCAGCCAATGAAGGAATGCACTACTCCCAAGCCTCCTCGGACCACCGGGGCAGAGCTGCAGGTAAGTGTAATTTTTTTAATTAATGTTTGGTGCGTGCATGCGTGTATGTTTGATTATTTGGCAATGAGTGTTGTGAAGGGATGTGTGTGTTTGCGCGCATGTGTGAATGCATGGTTGTGAGTGTGTATGTGGGCATGTGTGTCCCATCCGCACCCTCCCTCTTACAATTACTGGCAGCAACTGCATTATCACATAATTAATAATAGAAATAAATAGCAGCAAAAACCTCTGTTCATACTGGCAGCAGCAGAAGATCACAACAATGGGCCAACAGAAGAGAAAGGACCCTCATCCTGCCTATACCAAAGTTAAAATACTAGAAGTGCCAGTTCCAATTAACTTTAGGGCCACCCAGAGCAACATGTTGAACATTGAATTATGAGCTTTGCTTTCGAGATGTAACATTTTTAAGCATTGACGAGGCAATAGTCATTAACTTAATAAAACTTGCTATCAATTGATACAAAACAACTATTAGGCATTCAATGACAGCTGAATTGCAGGCCCTATTACTCAACTGCCTGAAAATTGAAAAAAGATAATATCGTCTAAGTGAGAGTAAAACAGAGCACAGACATAAAACATGTAAAAGTGACCCCTGAATAAAACCACTCTCCCTACATAAAACGTCTGAGTTGCCAGTCAGGAGACCGTATTTGTATGCTTTGAGTGGAGTTAAGCCGAATGTCAAATGCATTACATGAGACTTTACTGTAAAATTTAATAGAAGCGATAAGTACACAGGAAGAGTCACGGTTGTAGCATCGTCCTGTAAATAATGACGGACACACTATATACTTTTAGGAGAGCCTTTATTCTTGCTGCTGCTCCTGACCACGTCCCTACTCTAACTGCCCCTTTCCTGTCCTCGACTCCTCCTCTTCCTGTAACTCCCCTAACTCCACTCACCAACAACTAGACTACATACACATCATTACATCTCCCCCTTTGTTAATAAAGTGAAACAAATAACAAAAGCCTGCCTTGATTGTAGTTCTTCAATTAGCCGTGAGGGCCGGCGAATGGTTCGTCTGGGCCGTAGAAGCACGCCTCCAGTGTCCGGTTCAGCTTCTGTCTGATTCTCAGGTGTCTGTGCTGCAGAGACACGTTCAGGCCTCTGTGTGGTCAGCCGCTCAGTCGATCGGTTGAGGATATCTTTAACTGCCGGAGCGCACCTTTGAAAATGTGAGACATTCCGTGTAATTCTCTTGTTCTCTGACTCAGCTGTTATCATTGTGCCCTTTTGTTGTGTAACAACGAGAGGGTCAGCTCTAAATTTACTGTCTGTTTTCTTCTGTTGTTCCTGCTTGACCAGCACCCAATCTCCTTCGTGAAGAGAGGGGGATCTTGCTCTTCGCCGCTCATCAGCGTAAGACTTCATTTTTCCCTTACGTTCACGGTCAGCAACTACTACTTCCTTGTGTACATCCCTGGATGACACCAGCGTTAGGGCACCTTCCCACGTAGGTATCCGCATCCTGATCGGTCGTCCCAACATGAGGGTGGCAGGACACTTCCCAGTAGTGGCATGGGGAGTTGTCCGATATGCCCTCAGAACTTCGTTTAGAACTGCTTGGAAGTCTTTCTTGTCAAGAGTAGCTTGCTGAAATGTCCTTTTTAAAGTAGCCATGAACCGCTCCACCATTCCATTGGCCTGGGGCCATAGGGGAGTGATTTTCAGATGCCGGAAGTTAAGGTGTTTCGCAAAGTTCCCAAAGTCATGTCCATTGAATGGTGGTCCATTGTTGGTCTTAATTTCTTTCGGAACGCCCCAGGCAGCGAAGACCTCATCCAGGACGGCAATGGTGTTTGCGGCATTTGTGGGTGATACGAACTGTGCTATGGGAAATCTGGAATACTCGTCCATTATCACTAGTACATATTTCCCCGACTGGAGGGGTCCATAGAAGTCCAGGGCTAGTTCTTGCCATACACCGCTGGGCAGCTTTGACATTTGGAGAGGAGCAGGGGGATCTCCTTGACTCACGAGTTGGCACTGAGGGCAATCCTTTAGAGTGAGTTCGACCATCTGATCGAGTAACGGAAACCATACTCTTTCTCTGAGCGCCCTTTTGGTAGCCACCACTCCGCGATGAGCCTCATGTGTCAGATTAATGACACCCTGACGAAGGCACATGGGAATAACAATCCGTTGGTCCCTCAGCAAGAGCCCCTCTGAGGTGGCTGATAGTTCCTCGCTCACGTGTTGGAAGGCCTGCATTTCTTGTCTGGTGCAGGTATCATTCCCGTCTTCCTCATTGTCGTGGCGCCACCGGTTAGTCTGCAGTCGGCGCATCACCTTTTGGAGGACATCATCTTGAGCCGTGGCCTCACATATAGCTTCGAGGGGAACCGCCGGTGGTCTGGCTTGATCCAATACAAAGTGAATGTATTCTTCGGCTATGGATGGGTGAGACGCCTGCGACACTTGAGGGTGTCTCGACATGTAGTCAGCCGGATTGGCTGACTTGCCTGGCTTGTGCACTATGGTGTAGGTGTACTCCTGCTCAATTCGAGGTGGCATTTTGGCCCTCGGGTTTCCAAAAATGGTAACCAATGCTTGATGATCAGTTACTAGCGTGAAGTGCTTGCCATATATGAAAATATGAAAGTGTTCACAAGCCCAAACTACAGCAAGACTTTCTTTTTCTGGTTGAGAATAAGCCTTCTCAGTGTCTGTCAATCTTCTGCTGGCATAAGCCACAATGTGTCTCTGATCCGTGTCGTTGTCGAACTGAGCTAATATGGCACCTAGCCCCACCGGACTGGCATCAACAGTGATTTCAGTGTTTCTGTTGGGGCTGAAGTATGCCAGATTGTCAGCGGACTCAACCGCTCGTTTAATGTCTTGAAACGCCTGCTCACATTGGGAAGTCCAGGTGAATGGTTGCCCTTGTTTGGTAAGAGCACGAAGCGGGTGGCTGATGGTGGCATAATCTTTTATATACCTGGCGCAGTAGCTCGCCATTCCCAGGAAAGATCTAATGTCACTCACATCTTGTGGACTTTTAGTGTCATTTAGGGCTATCACCTTCTCGGGATCAGGCCTCATCCCTGCTACGGAAAATATGTGACCAAAGAATTTTAGGGTGGACTGATGAAATTCACACTTGTCTTTGTTAAGAGTAAGGTTGGCTTCCAGGAGAGCATGGCACACCCGGTCTAGTGCTTTGTCGCGTTCCTGGACATTCGCACCATATACTAAAATGTCATCACTGTAATTGAGTGCATTTGGTATATGATGTATGGTCTGGCGGATGGCTTCTTGGAAAATCTCCGCTGCAGACGATATTCCAAAGCTAAGACGCTTGTAGCGGAACAACCCCAGATGAGTGGCGAAGGTGGTTATATAACGCGACTTCTCATGCAGTTCCAACTGGTAGTATCCTTTATTCAGGTCTAACTTGGAAAAGACCCGTGCGCCATTAAGAGATGAAATCATGTCGCTTAAATGTGGTCCTGGATGGCGCTCTCTTTCGATAGCTGTGTTTGGAAGCTGCATGTCCACACACAGGCGCACCTTGTCGGGTGTCCCCCTTTTCGGCACGATCACCACTGGTGAAACCCACGGAGTGGGGCCTTCTGTCCGCTCAATGATGTCTGTCTGTAATAATTCTTGAATCTCATCTTCCACAGCTTGTTGAAGGTGGAAGGGCACTCGCCTGTGATGTTGTGCTACAGGTCGTACTTGTTCATTGATATGTAGCCGAATCTGGAATCTATTCATTTTTCCAAGTCCGGAGAACAATTTAGGGAGTTTGTGGATAATATCGGGATCATCACTCACCCGATATAGAAGTTCAACCAGCGTAAGACGCTCAGCAGTGGGTAAACTGAGGAGGCAGTCAGCCTCCGGTCCATCGATGACATGTACGTGCGCCGGCACGGATGTGGTTTTGTGCTTGAGCGTGGTTGCAAATTTCCCTAGACACCGGAGAGGTTTCTTCAACATCCACGTGTACACCCTGACATATGCCGGGCTTAGGGTGGGTTGCGGCTGCATTTTGTTGTACTCAGTTACAGGGATATAGTTCAGTGAGGCCCCACTGTCTAGTACAAACTTGGTTGCATGGCTACCCACACATATGTCCAGTTTGGGGTATTTCCTCAGTTGGTCTGGATCAGCTACCATACAGACATATTCATCAGTGTACACCGATGCCGGAGATGTTGACCTGGATTCTCGGGACTGAGATCTCCTTATCCATTGTGACTTGCGGGACTCTCTGCTCGAGTGAGAGGAGGCTGAGGATGACTCTGGTCGATCTTGAACAGCCTTTGCATGATGTCGCTGCTTTGTAACAGGGCGAGAGGATCTCGCAGTCTCTTTCGTTCTGTCTTTACGATACTCCCCACAAACAATCTCAAAATGATTCTCTCTTCCACACTTTCGACACTGCTGTCCAAGCGCCGGACACGCATCTGTGTGTGGAAAATCATATCCGCACCTGTAGCACCTCAGGGGCCGGTCTCATTTCTTGTCTCTGCGGCCAGACTCATGATGTCTGCGCCGGGCATGGCGTTGGTGGGAAGAAGGTCTGGATGTCCGCCGTCGATCTCGAGTGTTGCTGCTTTGTAGGCGGTAGGCTTGTTCCCTCCTCTCGACACGTCCCGCCTCCATTTTCTTGGCATGCTCCTCGGCTTGATCATATACTCGGGTCATTTCTTCAATTTCGTCTAGATTGTGACTCTTTCGCAAGAGCCATCTTCTGAGGGTCTCTGATTGGCATCCCTCAATGATTCGCAATCTAATGGCATCCTCGGTAGAGAAATGATCAAACTCACAATAACGAGACAGTCGTTGAAGTCTTGTTATAAACGTACTCATTAGTTCTTCTTTTTCCTGATGAGCTAGATTAAACGTGTACCTTTCATAATCCACGTTTCTCTTATGTAAAAACTTTTTATTTAGAGCATCTCGCACTTTGGTGTATGATCCTGTTTTCGCTGTCGGCAGTTCCTTGATTAGCTTACCAACTTCCTTTCCAACCAGATTGCGCAATGCAATTCATTTTTCATCTTCATCAGTGACTTTGGATCCCTTCATAAAATCTTCAAAGTCCTCGAACCACTCGTGCCACCTGAGGCCCATGCCACCTCCAGCTATCAGGGCCAGGGGTTCTGGAGCATGCAAATATGAGATGCCTGCTGTGTTTGACGTGATCGCCGCTGTACCCGCGACATTCCCGCGCGGTGACGTCAACATTTTGATTTATTTCTTGGTCTTGCTTTTATCGCTGTCTTTGCCTTTGCTTGTGCTTAGTTTCTTATTTCACCTCTTGCATTTGCATGTGCTTGTTTGTCTTCATTGTTGCCTTTGGCTATCTCTTGCCTTTGCTTGTGCTTGTTTTCATGTTTCACCTCTTGCATTTGCTCCTGCTTGTTTCATTTGCTGTTGTCTTTGCTTATGCTTGACTATCTCTTGCCTTTGCTTGTGCTTGTTTTTACATTTCACCTCTTGCATTTGCTGTTGCTGTTTGCTGTTGTCTTTGCTTGTGCTTGCCCTATGTTTTTAATATGGACTGGAGCTCACCGCCTGACTTCAAAATGGCCGCCGCTATGGAAATCTCGTTTCCCACGAGATTTTGGGCTCATTCAGTCTTGGTTCACATTTGATCAACCGGCACTCACCGGCAGCCGGTCCCGCAGCAGGCAGCACCTTCACACGCTCCCGGGGCACCAGGAGGCAGGTAAGATCGGGGTGGGCTCCCGATCTTCGTTTCTTCGCCGCACTTGACCTCACTCATCCGGGGTGAGCACCCGATCACAAACGCTCGACAGCGTTTTCACAGCGGGAAGTTTCTAGCCCTCGACAGCGCTTTACCGACTGGGCTCCACGCGACTAACTGGTCGCGGAGCGGCGGGCATCTACCGCTGGCCGTTGGGTTCTCGGCAGCGGTCCTTTGCAGGGCACACGTGTCGCAACGGCGACTTCCCTTCGTGTGCTGGACGTGGTCACTCGTCTTCAGGGGTCCAGGGGTGATAGACTGCACCATCCCACCCTCGTCGCCAGCTGTAGCATCGTCCTGTAAATAATGACGGACACACTATATACTTTTAGGAGAGCCTTTATTCTTGCTGCTGCTCCTGACCACGTCCCTACTCTAACTGCCCCTTTCCTGTCCTTGACTCCTCCTCTTCCTGTAACTCCCCTAACTCCACCCACCAACAACTAGACTACATACACATCATTACAACGGTTAGTGTAAAACAATTATCATGTCAGCATGCTTGTTGGTATTAATAAAGCGTAGTTCTTCATGGGCTGAAAAGAGCCTAACTAGCTTCATCTTTTGAAAGACTTTTCGGGGGCAGCGCAATTTTCAAGAGGTCTCTAGCACCGAAATGGTCGGTGGCTACCTGGATAAGCTTATAAGTGTCAGATTTCAGATCCTCTCTGATGTCCTACAAGAGTTTTTTTGCGATCCCTGCTTGGCCATTACAAGCTTGAAGCACATAGATAAAAAGCTAGCGTGTAACAAATAGCTTTGTCGAACTAGGTTAAACTCCAAACGGATTTGTGCTTGTGCAGAACATGACGGTAACTTGAATAAGCGCCTTTAGCATTGGCATTGAGCCTGGTCAAACTAGCTGGTGACAATGTAAAAAAACAAATGCTCCATTTGCCAGTGTGGGCATTAATTTACTTTCAATAACTTTGCAGATTGCTGTTTGTTCTGGGCCAGAGAGATTTCGAAGTTGGCTGGAAAGCAAAAGTAAAGGCCTTGGCTGATGTTGCCATAGCCTCAATATGCAGGGTTGGAAGGCGCGTTCATTAATCCAAACTTCTATGTACTTAATGCTAGGGGCTCTTTCAATCTTCTGGGCATTTATATACAAAGCTCCTTTTTTGTTTTTCTTGTTACCGAAGATTAAGATCTTAGTTTCCGATGTATTGATACTGAGTTTGTTTATCTCGCAGTACTCGCCTAGAGTTTTAAGGACCTTTGAAGACCAATTGCGGTTTGGTCCATCAGTATCATATCATCGGCATATTTTAACATATGCACCCTTTTCCCTTGGAGTTTCTGTGGGAAGCAGTTCGCTCTGCCAAGGTGGTTGTTCAGATCCACAAGGTACAAATTAAAGAGCAAAGGAACCAAAATACAGACTTGCTTAAGACCCGATTGGCCCTAATACTCAACTGCCTGAAAATTGAGAAAAGATAATGTCGTCTAAGTGAGGGTAAAAAAGAGGGCAGACATAAAACATGTAAAAGTGACCCCTGATTAAAACCACTCTCCCTACATAACATGTCTGAGTTGCCAGTCAGGAGACCGTATTTATATGCTTTGAGTGGAATTAAGCCGAATGTCAAATGCATTACATGAGACTTTACTGTAAAATTTAATAGAAGCGATAAGTACACAGGAAGAGTCACGGTTAGTGTAAAACAATTATCATGTCAGCATGCTTGTTGGTATTAATAAAGCGTAGTGATTCATGGGCTGAAAAGAGCCTTACTAGCTTCATCTTTTTACAGACTTTTCGGGGGCAGCGCAAGTTTCAAGAGGTCTCTAGCAACCAAATGGTCTATGGCTACTTGGATAAGCTTATAAGTGTCAGATTTCAGATCCCTTCTGTTGTCCTACAAGAGTTTTTTTAGCGATTCCTGTTTGGCCATTGCAAGCTTGAAGCACATAGATAAAAAGTTAGCGTGTAACACATAGCTTTGTCGAACCAACTTAAACTCCAAACTCCAAACGGATCTGTGCTTGTGCAGAACATGACGGTAACTTGAATAAGCGCCTTTAGCATTGGCATTGAGCCTGGTCAAACTAGCTTGTGACAATTTAAATAAACAAATGCTCCATTTGCCAGTGTGGGCATTAATTTACTTTCAATAACTTTGCAGATTGCTGTTTGTTCTGGGTCATAGAGATTTCGAAGTTGGCTGCAAAGCAAAAGTAAGGGCCTTGGCTGATGTTGCCAGAGCCTCAATATGCAGGGCTCATTAATCCAAATTCCTATGTACTTAATGCTAGGTGCTCTTTCAATCTTCTGGGCATTTAGATACCAAGCTCCTTTTTTGTTTTTCTTGTTACCGAAGATTAAGATCTTTGTTTTTGATGTATTGATACTGAGTTTGTTTATCTCGCAGTACTCGCCCAGAGATGTGAAGGACCTTTGAAGACCAATTGCGGTTTGGTCCAACAGTATCATATCATCGGCATATTTTAACATATGCACCCTTTTCCCTTGGAGTTTCTGTGGGAAGCAGTTCGCTCTGCCAAGGTGGTCGTTCAGATCCACAAGGTACAAATTAAAGAGCAAAGGAACCAAAATACAGCCTTGCTTAAGGCCCGGTTGGTATAAATCTTAGATGAGTAGGTCCATTTGCTGGTCATTTGTACTTTGATCAATATGTTTTTATGGAGACTCCTGATTCGATCCAATAGACGTGGAGGAATCCCCCATGCATCTTGTTTGGCTCACAGCTACTGTCCATCTACTTTTTCGAATGCTTTTGCTAAATGAATAACTGCACTTTAGAGCTGCTGAGTCTCCATTTGTGTTGCATTATTGATTAGTATTGACATACATTGTATATTGATTTCCATACCATGCCCCTTTTGAAATCCATTCTGTGTGGTGGGAATTATTTTATTATGTTGTGCCCAGGCTTCCAATTCCTTATGGAGGATTTTGCCATAGCATTTCCCCTCCACATCCAAAAGGGCAATGAGTCTGAAGTTTTCAGGCTTGTCCTGCACATCCTTCTTCTGATTTGGGACTAGGAGGGACCCTTGTGAACTCTCAGCCATAAATGCATTCTGTAACCAGTAGTTAAACAAAGGAGTCAAATAGGTGGTCTATTTTTAAATTGCTACATTACAAATGCTTGCAGGAAAGCCAAGGGGACCAGGAGCACCTGCAGTGCTGATTGATGCTGAAGGTTCCCAGGCCATTTTGGCCGTAATATGAATTGAAAGACTGCCTGCAGGGCTGAGCATTCCATCTGAGTGTGACGGCTAAATAGCCTCCTCGACAACAGATTGGTAATTGTATAACGTAGATATAAATGCCGTCCAGTTAGCCATGAGGATGTTAAACAGCGCCTCCTGATTTTGCTTTGCGCTCGCCTTATAGACTGTAAACCCGCCTTTTTTGAGTCCCTTGCTTTTATTGCTGCAAAGACTGCTAGCCATTGGGAATCCAAATCATGTTGTTATTTCACGTAAAGGCATCGCCTATAGCCCTTGTCCACTGACTTGATTTTTTTCCCTTCCTGCCATATTCAATGGATCCTTGCACACAGCCCATCTACATCTATTAAGCTCTCTTTTAAGTGGTGTTAGTTTGTGGCTGTTCATCAGTCCGCAGCATGTTTTATGCGGTGAGTCTTGATGAGGCTGCAATTTTATTGAAGAATTTAGTAGACCCTTGTTAAACTCGGGCCAGATTTCTATTAGAGTAGAGGACATATTTGAAATGTGTGAAATAAAAGAATCAAGGCTTTTTATAGTTGGTGGTTCTAGATTTATATACCACCTTATTTATTTGATTGGTTTCAACCCTGCTTGCTCTCCCAACCGAGTCATTCAGAGTACGCATGCCCATCATATTTAGGCTTGAGGAAAGTTCGATATCAAGTTTTGAGTTTCTTATGAAAGTGATGATCCAAAGTTTGCCCTCCACATCTAGCCACTCATGGTCTTTCATCTATTTTAGCAGATCGTCATTGAAATCACTGGCTAACAGCTAGACATAATTTAGATGATCCTGTCATAGGTTTAGCAGTGTTTCTACGAGATATTATATTGTAGTCCTTTTTCATTTTTATGATTCAGATTAATATATTGATATTTGCCAGGACTATTGAGTTTAAGTGGTTCCCTTGTGCAAGAGTTGGTACGAGTTTGATGATGATGACTGCTCCGTTTAGTGCAGCCATAGTGGAGATGATGAAACCCTTTTTCCTTATAGGCTGTTACATGTAGCTGTCTCGAGCGCAACTTCACATCGATGGGGGCCGCGGAACAACAAGTGGCTCCATTTTTGGTCAAGAACTACGACTCCCATGAATCCTTGCGCCTCGCTGAGACGTGGCAGGTCCGCCCATAAAATACGTGAGCAAACCTGTAAGGGTGTCGTAAATTCTTCCCATCCAACCTACGTTTGCTGCTGGTTCTAGTCGGATTCATTGTCCTGAGGGTTTTTAAGGAATTGAGCCCTACTCTTTGTTCCCGGGTCCTACCTACTTTCGAGGTGAGTGGCTGCTCTTGGGGAGAGAGGCCGGTAAGCGCAGCTGCGCTCAATCAGCAATATCGACCGTTATTCTCAGGTCCTCTGTTGGAAGAGCCCCACGTCTGGAGCTCATGCGGAGGACGGTACTTGATTGCTCTCAGGTCCTCCGTTGGTAGAGCCCCACGTCTGGAGCTCATGCGGAGGACGGTATTGATTCAGACCGCATTTTCGTCCGTCACTAAGCACAGTGTCCTCTGTTGGTGAACTTTAGGACCAGAGTTCATACCGAGGACGGTATCGACGTTTTCCAAGTATTCACGCAGGCTTGTTTTGTTTGCTAAGCTGTTACCGAGTCCCCAGCGTGCGTGTATTTGATAACAGGAGCATCATTGTACTCAAGGCTTCACTTAAGGTAACATTAAGTCCTGTATGGTGCATTTTAACCCGAACAGGAAATTAACTATCTGGGTTCTTTTTTTCTTGACACTCTTTCATATCATTTTATGTTACTGGTACGAACCATTTGGATCCAGGCAATTTCGCACAGCTGTTAGAGTGAACCAGTGGTGCCTTGGGCGTATGGACACTTTGTTTGCAAAGACTTTTCTATACAGGAGGATAGGTATGTGGTAGCAAGATTTTTGACTGGAACTCTGTCTATAAAGTATTCGCTTCCTTGAATTAATAGTGTATCTGTTGATGTCTTGTATACCCTCTGCATTTACATTCCTCCTTTTATTGCCGGCACCCAGAGGGCTCAACTAAACAGACTGCTTGTTTTCTACAAAGTCTGTTTTTTTATGTTTACAGGTATAAAGAGAGGGTATGGCATAGTTGGCTTGATAGGGAAGACGTATTGTTAGAGGTTATGTGATTACTGTGCTTTGTCGTTCCAGATCTTCCTCCTCGCAGTTCCTTTCCCTTCCTTCCCTCGCTTGATCCTTCTATTGACCTGTGCCATCCCGGCAATCAGGCTTGGTTAGATCAAGAGGTGGACCCTTTTTGGCATCACACCGATCCTGAGGACTTACGAAGTAACAACATTTCCGACCCACGGACTGTAGTCCTCCCGGTTGGGTGGTGTTAGGAATGGCCACTCTTGAGGATGTATCGGAGGCACTAGCCACCATACAGGTGGAGTTAACCACATCTAGACAAGAAACAGCAGATTTGAGGGCCAGGTTGGATGGGTTGCAAAGGAATCCCTTCAACATAGGAGCAGCAGCTGCAACGCCTAGTGCAGTGGTGGTAGACATGCCAATCTCCATTCCACTAGCCACCCCAGAAAGGTACATTGGGGATTCCAGTGCTGTACAGGTATTCTTGACTCAAGTCCTGCTACACTTTTCATGTAAGACGAAATCCTTCCCTACTAAACAGGCGAGGGTAGCATTCCTTATTTCTTATCTCGCAGATGATGCAGCACGGTGGGCAGTACCTTTGGTTAATCGGAACGACCCTCTCTTACATAATTGGGATGCTTTCAGAGAGGAGTTTGTAAAGGTGTTCGACAGGAGAGCTGATTCATACACGGTAGATAAAGAGTTATTGGAGCTTTGTCAGGGAAGCAAGGACCTGCTGTTTTTTTTTTAATACCTTTTGACGCCTTGTGGCTGAAACCAAGTGGCCTGAGTCAAAGCAAGCAGCCTTATTCCATCAAGGGTTTGTGGTACTGAAAATTCTGGACCCGTGTCATAAACATCGTCTAATCATGATGTTTTTGGTATCAGCGGACCGAGAATGACGAGTACACTATGTACGAGCATTTTCGTCGCATTCGGGTGGCGAGATAACCCTGGAATCAGGAAACTCGTCCTGAACCCTCGGGTTCCATTTTGTATACGGCAGCCATTTTGTGATTGCCCTCACATAGGCCGGTGACTAAGGCCAAAAACGAGTCTGAAGGACACGTACACCTTTGCTGACTTCCGCACGACCTGGGCAAGCTGACTCCACTGCCCGGGGCCAAACCTGTTCGGTCAGTTCCTCTCCCAGTGGCCGGTTGAGATAGTATCAAGGCACAACATGCCATAAACCCTTCATCGCACACAAACCCTTCCTAATCTTACACACACCTGCCTCTGTTTCTTTCTTTATGACTTGCTTTACGAGGAGGAGGCGCCCGTTTTTATTGGGGTTTCGTCGATATCTGATGAAAATACTGGGCCTTGCCGGGTAATTGATTGTGGGCTGAACAAACTGAAATATGGGCTTGTCATCATGACTCTGCTTTTTCTTTGTATTGAAAATATGTGAATGGTCAACTGTAAAATAAGGAATGTTTGCCTGAAGCATAATATGTTGTATAAAAAGAGAAGGCTGGCTTTGTAAGATTGAGCAGTCTCCTGAGAATATACACCGTGTTGTACTTCTAGGACGCCTGTTACTTGGTTGCAGCCAATAAACACGATCTTTGACTTCACCTAGAAGACTCTGAGTTTCTGTAGTCTGAAACAGGAAGGACCCGAAGTCCTAGGGTGTGTCCCTGGCACCGCTGGGTTCCGAAAAACCCAGTACTTCAGGTTAAGGGACGATCTTAAGGATGTGGTTGCCCAGATTGATCCACAGCCTGCTACCTGTGAAGATCTGATTAATCTGGTCCTACACCTTGATCATAGAATGAGCGAACGCAAAGGCGAACACAAAAGAAAGGAAAAATACTCATCATCCTATGGACACCCAGGGTCTTCTGAAACACATCACGCCTCAAGATCTGAGCCCATGGATATTGGATCCATAAGGGCTGCGTTGACTACTGCTGAAAAGGATTCGCGACGCAAACAAGGACTCTGTTTGTATTGCGGCAAGAAGGGTCACTATGTGCGAGAATGACCTGTTAAACCAAAGACAAATCAGTTTCGCGCTGGAAAAATGATGACAGCAGCTGTAGACAAGGTTACGGAAAACTAGATGACTCCAAGAGCAATGAAGGGGAATCTTTGATTCCTGCGTATATCCCCTCTCTGTAATGCCAAGACCTAGCAGGACAACGTCACCTGTACATTGAGGTCAGGCTGTTGATACAAAACAAATGGATTACTATGGCTGCTATGGTTGATTCAGGAGCCACAGGCTTATTTATGGACTGGGGAGAGGCTAAGAGTATAGGAGTCAGTTTGATTCCTAAAACCACTCCAGAAGATGGATATGCAGTTGATGGGAGGAAGCTGGTTACAGGGCCCATTGGATATCACACAGAAGGCACCATAGTGCGATATGGATCCACGCACAAGGAACTGATCCCTTTCAATCTCATCCGGGCACCTCAATATGGGATCATGTTGGGGTTACCCTGGCTAAGGAAACACAACCCTGAAATCAATTTGGTCAACAAGACGGAGCTGATGAACTCTCCTTATTGCAGGGAACATTGCGGTATGACCATAGAAAGTCCCGCCAGGGCATTGGCCGGTGGACTAAGGATAGCCACTGTCTCGTAAAAGGTGGTGCAATTGCCCCCAGTATATCGGAGGTATGAGGGGGTATTTGACAACATCCAAGCGGAGGAGGTGACATCCGATCACGGACGGGGGAGAGAACATGGCGGCAGTCGGCTGAACTGCCGTGGTGCTCCATGAGTCAAGCTCCCGCTTCACTTCGCCCGATCCCTGAGGCAGTCGGATAGAATCGTTTTCAACTACTGTAAACTATGCTGAATACGTAGCTAAGATTTATAACGTTTTCGAGAAAAAACTGCACTTTTCTCCCGTTTGTATCTCTGTCGGAGTCTTTTTTCTGTCCCCATGCCTGGGTTCCTCGGCAGCGTTCTTGGAGCTGACGGCTACAGCGGAGTGGTGACGGCGTTGGACTCGTCAGTTTAAGTTGGTTTTTCGCTGGTCCTGCAGCCGTGGTCCTCGGCCGCCCTGGAGTTAAGGAGAGGCAGGAAAGCTCGCAGTCTCGTGCGTGCGTCCTGCAGTGGGCTCGTGAAGGCCCGGAATATCGAGGCTGCCCCCTCGAGACAGTGGAGGGGGAAGAAGCTGCAGAAGGGTCTGAGAGCGGTAAGGAGAGTAATGAGGGGCGCTTAACTGAGACCACTGAGCGGCCCACTCGGCAGACTCGTCAGACTAAGGGTAAGGGTAACTGTGGCCAGAAAAGGGGGAAGACACCTGCAAAGACGCAGGAGGAAGTCTTTCTTCCTACTGTATGTCCTACCACAAGTAGGATTTCACCCGTAGTAGGCAGAAAAGCCTCCTCATACCTCTCGACAGGTCAAAACGAAGCGCACACGATCTAACAGTAGAAAAATTAGAGCAAAAGAAAAGAAAAACCTCAATACTGTGTTGGATGTGGGAACCAGAATCACCCCTTCCCTACGTTCTTATTTCAAGGCTGTACCCCAGGTACTTCACCTTCCTGAGTTACAGGACATGTCTGCCTCTTTGCCAGTGGCAGCAGTTGTCATGGATAATACAGCGGCTGTCCCAGCTTCAATTTGTGTCCCTGTTGTCCCCGTAGTTGCCCCGGCCCCTGTTTTTGATTCTCCTCCTGTCTCCGTGCTTGTCCTCACTTCAGCGCCTGCCTTGGCCCCACCTTTGGTGGCGACCGCACTGTCTCATTCCCCTGATGATAGTCCATTGGAGTATGGAGGCTTGGTAGAGTCTCGGCTGCAGGAGGGGGGTCAGGAAGGAGTGGAGACTGCAGATGGGGTCGGGGGGCCTGCAGTTGGTTTGGAACTAGAGGGGGATAAAGCGGTGGAATGCCCACTCCAGGTCACGGTGCAGCAGGAAGCATTGACTACTCCCTCTAGTAGTTGGTCAGGAGATGCGACCTCTGACACAACCTCTGTTATCTCAGCAGCATCACTGATGGCAATGTTTTCTACCTCATCCCAGGATATAAAAAAGGGGTTTGAGGAGTCCTCTACTATGCAGGCTGAGATTAGGAATTACTGTGAATCTCTTGATAACAAGATTGACGGGCTTGCATCGAGAACTGGTAAATTGGAGGACTCTGTGGCGGTGTTGTCTATCCACTTGGATAAAGCTGAAGAGGATATTATTAACCTCAAGAAGATAGATCAGGCTCTCCTGGATAGGATGGAGGTGTTGGAAAACAATGCGAGACGGAGTAACATCCGTGTCCTTAATGTGCCTGAAGGGTCGGAAGGCTCGGATGTTAAACAATTTATTACTCGTCTATTGAAAGACTCACTATGTTTAGACCAATCATTGGAAGAACTGGCTACCGACATTCAGAGGGTGCATAGGGACCCATTCAGACAGAACCCGCAAAGGTCTAAACCATGCAAAATAATTCTGGTCAATTTCCACACTTACGCCCTTAAAGATCAGATTCTTAACCTGGCTTTGAAACATAAATCTCTATCAGGGAAGGGGTTTTCTTTTCTCATTAGGTCAGATCTTGCCAGGGTTACACGGGAGAAGCAGTGGGAGTTTGGTAGGCGTCTTGATGCCTTTCAGAAATTGGGTGTGACTGCCCAGTTGAAGTTTCCGGTACAAAAGGGGGTGGTGATGGACGGAGCATCTGAATTAATCAAACACTCACACCCAGTCAAAAGATCTGGTTTTAATCCATCACCATTCTTTAGCCCACTCTGCCACCCCAGTTCAGACATGGCTATATGCAAATCAGTCTGACCCTGTGCCTCATGGGAACAGTCCAGCCCGAACTGCCAAGCCATGTCTTCCCTGGACCGGAAACAAGCTTCCGAGGACCGGTTTCTGGCATTCCAGCCGTCTTCAGCCCGGCTTGCTTGAATCCAGTGGCAAAGTGAGCAAGGGACTCACGTCTGAGCATACCCTGCCACACTTATGGCGGCCAAAAGCGGTACAAAAGGGGGTGGTGATGGACGGAGCATCTGAATTAATCAAACACTCACACCCAGTCAAAAGATCTGGGTTTAATCCATCACCGTTCTTTAGCCCACTCTGCCACCCCAGTTCAGACATGGCTATATGCAAATCAGTCTCACCCTGTGCCTCATGGGAACAGTCCAGCCCGAACTGCCAAGCCATGTCTTCCCTGGACCGGAAACAAGCTTCAGAGGACCGGTTTCTGGCATTCCAGCCGTCTTCAGCCCGGCTTGCTTGAATCCAGTGGCAAAGTGAGCAAGGGACTCACGTCTGAGCATACCCTGCCACACTTATGGCCGCCAAAAGCGGTACAAAAGGGGGTGGTGATGGACGGGGTGCACAGACATAATATCGACTCCAAAATATCGTTTGGACAGAATATCGAGTTTTAAATTTGTGAAGCGCTCTGATATCTGTAAGGATCCTGTTCGCGCTATATAAAACTTTGAATAAATAAATAAATATCGTTTGGACAAAATATCGACAGGACAGAATATAGACAGCCAAAATATCGTTTTTAAGGTAAGTGAAGTAATATCGACTGTAAATAATATAGAAAGTGAAAATATCCAAGTATATAATCTAGATAGTAAAAAATATCGTTTTTTAAATAATATTTAATTATTTATAGTGTTTTTTCATGTTATAATATGTGTGAAAAGTGTCATTTTATGTTATAATTATTTTTAAATAATGATTTTTTTAAATTATTGTGTAATTTTATTCTGTAGCGGGTTGTGGGTTTATAGGGGAATAGGGTGGGAAGTAATTTAATTATAATTAATTAAATATGTAAATGTATTAATTGGTAGTAATATTTGATTAATTGGTAATTAAATAATATTTGTTAATTATTTAAAATGTAATTGGTAATTAATTTAATTGATTATTTGCTAATTATGTAAATTTACATAATTTATTTCCTGTAGCGGGTTGTGGGTTTATAGGGGAATAGGGTGGGAAGTAATTTAATTATAATTAATTAAATATGTAAATGTATTAATTGGTAGTAATATTTAATTAATTGGTAATTAAATAATATTTGTTAATTATTTAAAATTTAATTGGTAATTAATTTAATTTAATTGATTAATTGCTAATTATGTTAAATTAAATTATTTATTTCCTGTAGTGGGTTGTGGGTTTATAGGGGAATAGAGTGGGAAGTAATTTAATAATAATTAATGAAATAATAACATTTATTTAATTGTATTTAATATAAAATAATTGTAAATTAATTTTTAATTATCAAATAAATAATTGGTAATTAGTTATAAATTAGTATTAATAGGTAACTAATTGAAATAATTATAGTTAATTAGTAATTTTAATATATTAATTATTATGTTATATTAAATAGTTAATCATTTTTAAATAAATTTATATTGATATTATTTTGTAATTTATTTATTAATATATGAAGTATTTACTTTCTCTAATGTTGCACCCACTGGAGTGGGAATAGTAATTTTAACCCTTACGCTATCCAATGCTTTCCCTACTGTTGCACCCACTGGAGTGGGAATAGTAATTTTAACCCCTACGCTATCCAACGCTTTCCTTACTGTTGCGGGAAACATCCTTTACAACGCAACTTTTACAACGCACTACCATTACAACGAAACTTTTACAACGCAAAAACTATTACAACGCATGTTTTTACAACGCATGTTTTTACAACGCAGATACCTTTACAACGCATACCATTACAACGTAAGTATTGGTAAGTATATAATAATTTTTTTAATGTACATTTTTATAATTTTTGGGTAAAGGGGTATTTTTAGGGTTCAGGGTCAGTTTTTAGTTTTTGTGTAAAGGGGTATTTTTAGGGTTCAGGGTCAGTTTTTAGTTTTTGGGTAAAGGGGTATTTTTAGGGTTCAGGGTCAGTTTTTAGTTTTTGGGTAAAGGGGTATTTTTAGGGTTCAGGGTCAGTTTTGGGTTTTTGGGTAAAGGGTTTTTTTTAGGGTTCATGGTCAGTTTTGGGTTTTTGGGGTACAGTGTAAAAATAAAGTAAAATTAAATTTACATTAAATTAATTAAATTAAATTAATTTTAAATAATTTAAATTAAAAAAAATATTATATACTTACCAATACTTACGTTGTAATGGTATGCGTTGTAAAGGTATCTGCGTTGTAAAAACATGCGTTGTAAAAACATGCGTTGTAATAGTTTTTGCGTTGTAAAGATTTTGTTGTAATGGTAGTGCGTTGTAACGTCATATATCCACTGTTGCACTCTTTGGAGTGGGAATAGTAATTTTAACCCCTACGCTATCCAACGCTTTCCCTACTGTTGCACCCACTGGAGTGGGAATAGTAATTTTTACTCTTTTGTATTTGTACGTTAATAATATTGGCTATTATTTAATTAAATGTTGTTACTATATATATATATGTTTTAAGAAATATGAATAAAAAATATAATTTTTTTACTTTCATTAATTATTTAATTATTAAAAGTTATTTTAAGTATTGTTAAGTATATTTTAGTAATTTTTTATATTAATGTAATTAAACATTGTTTTTATTAAAGTCGATATTTTTTACAACGATATTTTTGTAAACGATATTTAAAACTCGATATTTTTGTACTTACCTGTTTGTACATAGAAAGTCGATATTTTGACAGTCTATATTTTGTCATTGATATTCTTGAAGGTCGATATTTTGTCACTCGATATTATTTCAGTGATCCGATGGACGGAGCATCTGAATTAATCAAACACTCACACCCAGTCAAAAGATCTGGGTTTAATCCATCACCGTTCTTTAGCCCACTCTGCCACCCCAGTTCAGACATGGCTATATGCAAATCAGTCTGACCCTGTGCCTCATGGGAACAGTCCAGCCCGAACTGCCAAGCCATGTCTTCCCTGGACCGGACACAAGCTTCCGAGGACCGGTTTCTGGCATTCCAGCCGTCTTCAGCCCGGCTTGCTTGAATCCAGTGGCAAAGTGAGCAAGGGACTCACGTCTGAGCATACCCTGCCACACTTATGGCGGCCAAAAGTGGTACAAAAGGGGGTGGTGATGGACGGAGCATCTGAATTAATCAAACACTCACACCCAGTCAAAAGATCTGGGTTTAATCCATCACCGTTCTTTAGCCCACTCTGCCACCCCAGTTCAGACATGGCTATATGCAAATCAGTCTGACCCTGTGCCTCATGGGAACAGTCCAGCCCGAACTGCCAAGCCATGTCTTCCCTGGACCGGAAACAAGCTTCCGAGGACCGGTTTCTGGCATTCCAGCCGTCTTCAGCCCGACTTGCTTGAATCCAGAGGCAAAGTGAGCAAGGGACTCACGTCTGAGCATACCCTGTCACACTTATGGCGGCCAAAAGCGGTACAAAAGGGAGTGGTGATGGACGGAGCATCTGAATTAATCAAACACTCACACCCAGTCAAAAGATCTGGGTTTAATCCATCACCGTTCTTTAGCCCACTCTGCCACCCCAGTTCAGACATGGCTATATGCAAATCAGTCTGACCCTGTGCCTCATGGGAACAGTCCAGCCCGAACTGCCAAGCCATGTCTTCCCTGGACCGGAAACAAGCTTCCGAGGACCGGTTTCTGGCATTCCAGCTGTCTTCAGCCCGGCTTGCTTGAATCCAGTGACAAAGTGAGCAAAGGACTCACGTCTGAGCATCCCCTGCCACACTTATGGCGGCCAAAAGCGGCACAAAAGGGGGTGGTGATGGACGGAACATCTGAATTAATCAAACACTCACACCCAGTCAAAAGATCTGGGTTTAATCCATCACCGTTCTTTAGCCCACTCTGCCACCCCAGTTCAGACATGGCTATATGCAAATCAGTCTGACCCTGTGCCTCATGGAAACAGTCCAGCCCGAACTGCCAAGCCATGTCTTCCCTGGACCGGAAACAAGCTTCCGAGGACCGGTTTCTGGCATTCCAGCCGTCTTCAGCCCGGCTTGCTTGAATCCAGTGGCAAAGTGAGCAAGGGACTCATGTCTGAGCATACCCTGCCACACTTATGGCGGCCAAAAGCGGTACAAAAGGGGGTGGTGATGGACAGAGCATCTGAATTAATCAAACACTCACACTCAGTCAAAATATCTGGGTTTAATCCATCACCGTTCTTTAGCCCACTCTGCCATTTTCCGGCAGCGTTAAAGGTGATGCATAACAACAAGAAGTTCAATATCAGGACTGTTCAAGCTGCTGATGAATTGCGGTTGGATTTGGGTAACAAGGCGTCTGCTAAATAGATTGAGTAATCTGTGGTTATTTCAGTAGTCAGGGTTGCGTTTCTTTTTTTTTCTTTTTTGTTCTTGCTTCTTTTCCCCCTTCTTTTCTCCTACTAGAGAATGAGGTTAGTCTAGCAAAAATGATCTAGGGGGATGAGAGAATAGTGGCATCCAGTAGAGGAGGAATATAATTAAAAAAGAAAAATTGGGAATTGCAACAAAAAAAAAGGGAAGAATAATGAAATGATGCATGGTAGTATGCATGGTTCAGGCTTTGGGTGGATTAGCGGGAGCTTGTGATGGGGTGCCATCTACTGGACTTGATCCGGTTAGATACACCGAGGGTTCTCTATGGGAGGGTGGGAGGGTGCAGGGGGGGAAGGGGTGGGGGTAGGGGGGGTTAAAAAATAAGGAAATCCTCATTTGCCAGTTTAAAGTTTCTTTTTGTTGTAATGATCAGTTGGCATTCTATGGTGTTCTGTTGCACTTATTAGGGGTAGGATATCACATAATTATTTTTAGGCTTCTTAGGTTCCATTTGGGGCTAGGTCGAGTTCGGGTCAGATTGCATGAGTAACCTAAAAGTCATATCCTGGAATGTCAATGGCCTGCGTACCAATCCTAGGGCTGGAAAGCTGTTGCAGTATCTTCGCGATATGAATGCACAGGTCATTATCCTCCAGGAGACCCATTTGACCGAGCCTGAAACTGAGGCACTGGGAAAGAAAAATAAGTGGATTGACTTTGCAGTCTCCACTTCTCAAACTATGAATACTAAGAGGGCGTCGTTGTTTTTTAAGAGGCAGTTAAAAGCCAGGTTGATATCTTATAAGGTAGATCCAGGTGGCAGATGGGTTATTGCCTCACTCATCATTTTCGGGGTACAGCTTACACTGGTAGGCTACTATGGCCCTAATCTGGACGACCCCTCGGTTTTGGAGTCAATCTTTTCCCATCTTTTGTCTTTTCCTGACCCAATTATATTTGCTGGTGACTTTAACATTGTGTTAGATCCAGTTTTAGATAAATCACAAAATAATCGATCTTCGACCCCGTCAAAATCTAGGACCCTCTTGCTAGCTGCAATGAAACAGTTTGGATACGTGGATATTTGGAGGGCAAGGTCGGTTAGGCAGCAGGGTGTCTCTTTTAGGAATTATAAGTACCATCATCAGTCTCGTATAGACTTTATATTAATTAGCCAGAGACTAGTAGAATCCATAAAGAGCATTAGATACCTCCCTCCGCATTTATCCGACCATTCGGCTGTAGTTATAGAGCTTGTAATGCCTCTTAAAGTACCAGCTAGGAGCTGGTCATTTGACCGCTCCCTACTCTCTCATCCGGAGGATGCCTTGTTTCTTAAAACTGAAGTACAGCACTTTATGAGGGTAAATGCAGGTTCAGCAGACAATGGAGTTGTATGGCGTTCTCGAAAAGCATTTTTGAGAGGTCTCATTACAGGTAAGGTGTCCTATAGAAGGAGGGAGTACAGGGAGGCAGTGGTCTCGTTGAGGCGGATATAGCTAAGACCCAGTTAGACATTGATGCCAATCTGGTTTCAGCAGATGATATTCTGGCGCCTCTCCGTAGCAAGTTACTTGCTCTGAAGGCCCAATTAGGTTCAATTCTAAACCAGCGAATCTTAGAAAGATGGGAGGCTAGTAAGATTGCCCATTTTCAATACGGTGAGGGGGCAGGGAAGCTATTGGCATGGAAAGCCAAAACGGACCAGGTCCGCAATAACATCAATGTAATCACTGTTAATAATGCTTCGTACACCTCTGATGGTGATAGTAGACAGGCCTTTAGGGATTTCTTTCAATCCATCTATCAGGAGGATAAGAATCCGAATCCTGAGCATATTAAGGAATGGCTAAGCCGTATTACCCTTCCGGCCCTATCTATTGAACAGAGTGAGATCCTGGATAGTGTAATCTCAGAGGATGAAGTCAGGACAGCTATCCAGAATGCCAAGAAGGGGAAGGCGGCGGGGCCAGATGGCCTTCCTGCTGAAATCTATAGAGTTCAGGAGCAGGAACTAGTCTCCTTCCTGGCAGTGTTATTTAACCAAATCCTACAGGTTGGTACACGTCCCCCAGCATCTTGGGACAGTGCCTCTATAACATTGATTTTAAAGCCTGGAAAGTCACCCTTATCTCCTGGTTCGTATAGACCTATCTCGATTTTGAATGTCGATTATAAAATCTTTGCGGCAGTTCTCGCTAGGAGGTTGGCACTGGTAGCCCCTGAGATCTTGCTCTCGAATCAGAAGGGGTTCGTGAAGGGTCGACAGCTGTATGAACTAACTTTTGATTTGATAGGGGCGATTGACATGGCAACACTGAGTCCCTTCCCTTGGCTGTTCTTACGTTGGACGCCACCAAGGCCTTCGATAGGGGGAACTGGCTGTACCTGTCGGAGGCCTGGGTCAAGTTCAATGTTGGTGGGGGATTCCGTCGGGCTATTAGTCTTTTATATCAGAGCCCCCAGGCGTGTATCTTGGTTAATGGTGCTTTATCTGAGCCTTTTAACATCTCGAGGGGAACGCGGCAGGGCTGCCCGCTCTCCCCGTTATTATTTGATCTATAAATCGAGCCGGTTGCCCAATGCCTAAGGGACAATGTAAACATAAAGCCGTTTGTGTATAGGGGATAGGAGAAAAGGGTGGCCCTGTACGCAGACGACATCCTCGTTTTTACATCAGAGGCTCATACTGCTTTCCCGGCAATCCTTAAAGAGGCCTCGGAATTTGGGAGTTTGTCCGGGTATGAGATCAATGCCTCAAAGACTGAGTTGATGGCGTGGAACCTGGATTGGAATCCATCTACCACTAATACCCGACCTAGTACTAAGTTGCGTTATTTGAGCCATAACATTGTTAACGATATAAACAAGATCGCTGCAATAAATTTTGCAGCTGTCGCAAAGGATTGTCGGAAATTGCTGCAGTCGTGGGCACAACTTCCCTTATCATTATTGGGAAGGTCTAACCTGGTTAAAATGTTCTCGCTAGGAGGTTGGCACTGGTAGCCCCTGAGATCTTGCACTCGGATCAGAAGGGGTTCGTGAAGGGTTGACAGCTGTATGAACTAACTTTTGATTTGATAGGGGCGATTGACATGGCAACACTGGAGTCCCTTCCCTTGGCTGTTCTTACGTTGGACGCCACCAAGGCCTTCGATAGGGGGAACTGGTTGTACCTGTCGGAGGCCTGGGTCAAGTTCAATGTTGGTGGGGGATTCCGTCGGGCTATTAGTCTTTTATATCAGAGCCCCCAGGCGTGTATCTTGGTTAATGGTGCATTATCTGAGCCTTTTAACATCTCGAGGGGAACGCGGCAGGGCTGCCCGCTCTCCCCGTTATTATTTGATCTATAAATCGAGCCGTTTGCCCAATGCCTAAGGGACAATGTAAACATCAAGCCGTTTATGTATAGGGGATAGGAGAAAAGGGTGGCCCTGTACGCAGACGACATCGTCGTTTTTACATCAGAGGCTCATACTGGTTTCCCGGCAATCCTTAAAGAGGCCTCGGAATTTGGGAGTTTGTCCGGGTATGCGATCAATGCCTCAAAGACTGAGTTGATGGCGTGGAACCTGGATTGGAATCCATCTACCACTAATATCCGACCTGGTACTAAGTTGCGTTATTTGAGCCATAACATTGTTAACGATATAAACAAGATCGCTGCAATAAATTTCGCAGCTGTCGCAAAGGATTGTCGGAAATTGCTGCAGTCGTGGGCACAACTTCCCTTATCATTATTGGGAAGGTCTAACCTGGTTAAAATGTTCTCGCTAGGAGGTTGGCACTGGTAGCCCCTGAGATCTTGCACTCGGATCAGAAGGGGTTCGTGAAGGGTCGACAGCTGTATGAACTAACTTTTGATTTGATAGGGGCGATTGACATGACAACACCGGAGTCCCTTCCCTTGGCTCTTCTTACGTTGGACGCCACCAAGGCCTTCGATAGGGGGAACTGGCTGTACCTGTCGGAGGCCTGGGTCAAGTTCAATGTTGGTGGGGGATTCCGTCGGGCTATTAGTCTTTTATATCAGAGCCCCCAGGCGTGTATCTTGGTTAACGGTGCTTTATCTGAACCTTTTAACATCTCGAGGGGAACGCGGCAGGGCTGCCCGCTCTCCCCGTTATTATTTGATCTATAAATCGAGCCGTTTGCCCAATGCCTAAGGGACAATGTAAACATCAAGCCGTTTGTGTATAGGGGATAGGAGAAAAGGGTGGCCCTGTACGCAGATGACATCCTCATTTTTACATCAGAGGCTCATACTGCTTTCCCGGCAATCCTTAAAGAGGCCTCAGAATTTGGGAGTTTGTCCGGGTATGAGATCAATGCCTCAAAGACTGAGTTGATGGTGTGGAACCTGGATTGGAATCCATCTACCACTAATATCCGACCTGGTACTAAGTTGCGTTATTTGAGCCATAACATTGTTAACGGTATAAACAAGACCGCTGCAATAAATTTTGCAGCTGTCGCAAAGGATTGTCGGAAATTGCTGCAGTCGTGGGCACAACTTCCCTTATCATTATTGGGACGGTCTAACCTGGTTAAAATGTCGATTTTGCCTAAGATTTCTTTTTTGTTCAACATTATTCCTTTATATTTTGATCCATCCCTAATAAAAAAATTACAGTCCGATATTAGCACGTTTATTTGGAACAAGCAGCTTCCAAGAATTTTCTGGAAGAAGCGTAGGAGGCGTAGAGAAAAGGGGGGCTGGCAGCCCCAGACCTCCAGATTTATGCATGGGCGTTCCAGCTGACCCACGCCAGGATGTTGTTAAAAATCCCGGCAGATTCTGGGGTGGGGATCCTGTATTCAACTTTGCTTAAGGGAGAGGAGGTTAGCCAGTCTGGCTTTTTATTTAAATTTGGGGATCCCAAGTTCTTTAAAAAAAACAAATTGAAGATTTTACAGGGGGTGACAAAAATATGGGCCCAGTTAACCAAATCTGTTAAAATAAGTTACTTTGGTAATAGGACGCCTCATGAGATCTTCCTGAAAGCCCTTCATGTTTGGGGGATAGTCTTGCAGTTCCAATCAAAGAAGCCGGGCTAGAAGTGTGGGGTGATTTATTTATGGAGGGGCATCTGCTTCCTTGGGAGTGTTTAAAAAATAAAATTGGACCAAATTTGTCGAAGCTTAAGTATATGCAAATTTCTAGCTGGTCGCGAGCATATATTTCTCGGCCTACCCGAGCAAACAAACTCCCATTAGGAGGGCACAGCTATCTAATATCTCACTTGGTAGATAAACCCTCTGGCAAGAAGGAAATTTCAGTATGGTACAATTTGATCTTGGACGAAATGGATGGCGCATTCCAGTTACCGGGCGAGCTCTGGTCTCCACTTACAAGTGACTGTAATTTGCAAGACCTTTGGAGTGCTTCGTGTAAGATACTATGGGATATTGTCAAACCAGCATGGCTGCGTAGGAACCACCTTTTTACAATCCACAGAGCTTATTATTCCCCTCTCAGGCTTTCAAAATTCGCTCAGGGGAGCGAAGTAGCCTGTCCTAAATGTGATTTGAAGGCCGCCGACTCCCATATGTTTTTTGAATGTTCTCATCTGTCCTTGTTTTGGGAGGCCATAAGTAAGACTCTTTCATCATCTCTCAGCCTCAATATTGGCCTAGACCTCCCTCTTGTATTTTTTGGAATTCTAGAAGGGATTTCAAGTCCGGCAAAAAAGTTAGTTTTTTACTCCATCCTGCTTGCAAGAAGGGAGATATGCAAAAAATGGAAAGACCCGCTATCTCCCTCCATCGATGACTGGTATGCCTCGGCTTTACAGGTTTCCAGACTAGATCTGGTTAGGTCCGGAAATCCAAATGAAAGAGCTTTTTGGCAGCTTTTGAATTGGGAACATTGAGTGACCGGGTTTTTTGTTTCCCCGGGTCCAATGATTAAGCCACCAAGACCCAATCCCTGGTCAATGCTAAGCTCCGGTTGTCAAACTGGTCTATTTGGCTGCAACCTCCATCTCTCCGCATGGCCTTAATTGGGATCACTTGTGGTTGAAGCGTTAATGCTGAGGGATGTGGTCCGGATATCCAATTTCTGTCCCTACCAGTTGCAAAACTGAGACAGCATGTCGCCAGTATATTTTCTGATCTCGCCATAAAGGAGTTGGGTGGCAAATGAGGAAAAAAAACAAAAAACAAACAAAAAAAAAACATCCAAGCGGAGGTCCTTCCTCCCCACAGGCATTATGACTGCCAAATTGACCTAGTAACCAGGGGCTATAATTCCTAGTGGGAGGCTGTGCGCCTTGACGGAACCAGAAAATCTCCATCTAAGAGAATACTTGGACAAACTACTCGAAATCGGCTTTATCCGTCCATCTAAATCCCCTGCCACATCACCGCTTTTCTTTATACCTAAAGCTAACGGTGAACTCAGAGCTTGTGTGGACTTCAGGGCACTGAATGCTGTAAGAGTGAAGAACAGATATCCCTTGCCGCTCATTAACGTCTTATTGGAACAGGTAAAGGGTACCAGGATATACGCGAAGCTTGATCTAAAGGGGGCATATCACTTGGTGCGTATGAGAAGCTGTGATGAGTGGAAGACGGCTTTCAAGACCCGATACGGTTTGTTTGAGTATTTGGTGATGTCGTTCGGGCTCTGTGATGCCCCTGCAGCATTCCAATTCTTTCTTAATGATGTGCTTCGTGAGATCTTGGACCACTATGTCGTAGTGTATATAGACTATATCCTCATATATTCCAAGACAGAAGAGGAGCACATACAGCATGTAACATCTGTACTACGGATCCTACAGGAAAACCAATTGTTCTGCAAGTTGAGCAAATGCGACTTTCATGTGACAACAGTAGAATTCCTAGGAGTCATGCTAAGTCCTTCAGGCCAGGGGATGGCTGAGAGAAAGATCACTGCTGTGAAGGAGAGGCCTCCTCCCAAGAACGTCCGGGATGTGCAATGCTTTATTGGCTTTGCCAATTTCTACAGGCGCTTCATAGATCAGTTCTCCAAGCTTGTGGCTCCTATCACTCAATTACTGAAGAAAGCACAGAAATGTGTATGGACTCCAGAGGCCCAGGCAGCCTTTGTTGCCTTGAAGGAAGCTTTTGTGACAGCCCCGATTTTGTCTCACCCAGATCCGGAGAGACCCTACATTGTGGAAGCTGATGCGTCAGAAGTGGCCTTGGGAGCCATTTTGTCACAAAGACATCCCTCCACTGGACAGTTACATCCGGTGGCGTTTATGTCCAGAAAACTTAACGAGGCTGAAAGAAACTACCATATTGCTGAAAAATAGCTTTTAGCAATAAAGGAAGCTTTCACGGAGTGGAGGCATTTCTTGATGGGACCCAGACATGTGGTCACGGTGTATACCGACCACAGAAACCTTCAATTCATGACTGCAGCGAAACATCTCACACCCCGTCAGCTCCGGTAGATGCTTTTCTTTTCTGGGTTCCACTTTCTCATCACCTACCGACCAGGAGCAGAGAACAAGAAAGCTGAAACGCTCACCCGCCAGTCTTCTATTAAAGACCCGGTTCTCTCACTGGTCATTATCAACCCCGCCACGGTTTTGGGTGTGATTCAACCAGAGGCCTTTCTTCGAGGAGTTCAGAGGGGAGTACGGTCTTTCACATGGAGAACTTGGTTACAGGGCCACAAGGAATGGCAATTGAGGGACTGTATCCCTATGAATAGTCATCACCTGTTGGTACCTACAGCCATGAGTCTCCAGTGCGGGCCATTTTGGAGTAGAAAAGACAACTGACTTGATCAACAGACAGTTCTGGTGGCCTTCCCTTCGGAAGGATGTGAAGGAGTGGGTTTCTGCTTGTGTTAAATGTGCCACTATGAAATCTGACCATCATAAACCACAAGGGTTGTTACACCCTCTTCCTACCCCTTCCAGACTGTGGGAGAACATCTCTTTGAATGTCAGTTTGCCATTGGATCAGGGGCATACAACAATCCTGGTAGTTGTGGACTATCTTACTAAGATGGGACATTTTATAGCCTGCAAACAGGTACCTACTGCCGGCCAGCTAGCACGGTTGTTGATGTTACATGTGGTTCGGTTGCATGGGTTACCCAACTTCATTGTGTCAGATCGAGAGATGCCAGTTCACTGCCCAGTTTTGGAAGACATGGTGTTCTTCGTTGCATGTAACATCGGCCTTGTCTACCAGTTTTCACCCGCAGACAGACGGTCAGACCGAACGTCTTAACCAAACATTGAAGCAGTTTCTAAGATGTTACTGGACTACAGTAAGGAAGAATGGGTGGATTATCTTTGGCTGGCAGAGATTGCCTATAACAATGCTACACATGGTTCCACAAGAGCGTCTCCGTTCTATTGTAACTACGGCCACCATCCTCAGTTCCTCCCTTTTCTTCATCCCATCAAGGATAGAACATACCTGAAGTGGCCAACAGGGTGGCACATATTAAGGACACTCTTAGAGAGACACAGGAACACCTGAAGAAGGCTAAGATTGCCTACAAAGACTCGGCGGACAAACACAGGCATCCAGGGCCTTTGTACAGTGAAGGGGACTCTGTCTGGTTGTCCACTAGGAATGTGCGCTTCAGGAAACACAGCATGTTTCATCCTAAATACATTGGTCCTTACCTGATTGAGAAATGCATCAGTCCTGTCAACTTGCGTTTCAAACTGCCTTCGCATGTGCGCATTCATCCTGTGTTTCACATTTCCTTGCTGAAACCTTCTGGTTCCTCGGTACGGAAACTACCCCCATCACTTTTGGTCAATGAGGAGCTGGAGTATGAAGTGAGTGGCATTCGAGACTCAAGGGGGCGAGGACGCAAGTTGTGGTATCTGGTGGCCTGGAAAGGGTAAGGCCCAGGGGAGAATTCCTGGGAACCCGCTTCAGGGGTGCATGCACCTAGAATGGTGTCCTCTTTCCACAGGAAGTATCCTTTGAAAGCTGGTCCTTTGTTGCGCTCTCCTTAAAAGGGGGTGTACTGTTACATGTAGCTGTCTCGAGCGCAACTTCACATCGATGGGGGCCGCGGAACAACAAACGGCTCCATTTTTGGTCAATAACTACGACTTCCATGAATCATTGCGCCTCGCCGCGACGTGGTAGGTCCGCCCATAAAATACGTGAGCAAACCTGTAAGGGTGTCGGAAATTCTTCCCATCCAACCCACGTTTGCTGCTGGTTCTAGTCGGATTCATTGTCCTGAGGGTTTTAAGGAATTGAGCCCTACTCTTTGTTCCCGGGTCCTACCTACTTTCGAGGTGAGTGGCTGCTCTTGGGGAGAGAGGCCGGTAAGCGCAGCTGCGCGATCAGCAATATCGACCGTTATTCTCAGGTCCTCCGTTGGCAGAGCCCCACGTCTGGAGCTCATGCGGAGGACGGTACTTGATTGCACTCAGGTCCTCCGTTGGTAGAGCCCCACGTCTGGAGCTCATGTGGAGGACGGTGCTGGATTTAAAGGGCATAGACAACCATTCCTTTACACCGTGACCTCCGTTGGCTGAGCTGCCTATCTGGAGCTCGTGCTGAGGACGGTATTGATTCAAACGGCATTGTCGGCCGTCACTAAGCACAGTGTCCTCTGTTGGCGAACTCCAGGACCGGAGTTCATGCAGAGGACGATATCGTCTTTTTCCAAGTATTCACGCAGTCTTGTTTTGTTTGCTAAGCTGTTACCGAGTCCCCAGCGTGTGTGTATTTGATAACAGGAGCAGCATTGGATGGATGCTGCACTTAAGGTAACATTAAGTCCTGTAGGTTGCATTTTAACCCAAACAGCAAATTAACTATCTGGGTTCTTTTTTTTCTTGAAACTCTTTCATATCATTTTATGGTACTGGTACGAACCATTTGGATCCAGGCAATTTCACACAGCTGTTATAGTGAACCCTTGGGTGCATGGACACTTTGTTTGCAAAGACTTTTCTATACAGGAGGATAGGTATGTGGTAGAAACATTTTTGACTGGAACTCTGTCTGTAAAATATTCCCTTCCTTGAATTAATAGTGTATCTGTTGATGTCTTGTATTCCCCCTGCAGTAACATTCCTCCTTTCATTGTGGGCACCTAGAGGGCTCAACTAAACAGACTGCTTGTTATCTACAAAGTCTGTTTTTTTATGTTTACAGGTATAAAGAGAGGGTATAGCATAGTTGGCTTGATAGGGCAGACATATTGTTACAGGTTATGTGATTACTGTGCTTTGTCATTCCAGATCTCCCTCCTCGCAGTTCCTTTCCCTTCCTTCCCTCGCTTGATCCTTCTATTGACCTGTGCCATCACATTAGATCAAGAGGTGGACCCTTTTTGGCATCACACCGATCCTGAGGACTTACGAAGTAACATATACATAGATTGAGACATCCCCAGATTGTTGCCCCCCCCTTGTGGAGCGGAGTGCTGGTGAGTGGTATTCAGTGTAGTATAACCAGGGGTTTGCAGATAATTGCCACGTTTCTTGCAAGCATATTAAATTAAAGGTGCAAAAGGTGCATAGATGATCCAAATGTGCTGGAGAAGAACGCAAGGTGTTATCTCCCCTAATATTTCAAGAAGCGATCGTTATTGGGGATGACACCTTAACCTGAGGTGCCATAAACTTTCTAACTGCTTTTCTCACATGGGGCTAGATGTATGAACAATGTTTTGCAAACTTCTATTTGGTAATCGCTATTACTAATGTACAAAGGGATTATTTGGCCCCATTCCCTAAACAGGCAATCAATCAATCAATCAGGGGGTTTAGAAAGCCCAACTATTCACCGAAAGGGTCTCAAGGTGCTGAAGGGTGGGGGAGCTCCTGGGTGATCACGGTGATTCTCCAAAGAGCCAAGTCTTGAGGTCCTTCAAGAACTTGGAGAGTGTAGGTGTCTGTCGGAGGCAGATAGGTATGGTGTTCCATGCCTTGGCTGCGAGGAGGAAGTAGGAGCTTCCTACTGTTGTGGACTTCTTGATGCATGGTACAGTCGCAAGTGAGAGCTGGGCTGAGCAAGGGGCTCTCTGGGCAGGGGCGGCCTTAGGCATGTGCAAGCTGTGCACCTGCACAGGGCCACCAAACCCCAGGGGTCACCACGCCAATATATATCCTTAATATAATAATCCTCTGAGGATGGATACATATTTGCGTGGGGGCCCCTGGCCGGGATTTGGCAGCCTCAGGCTCTGTTCCACTTCTAAACACCCTGACCCCCTCTCTTTACTGGCCTCCGTGCTCCGCCCCGCCCGGACCCCCTTTTCCGGGGCCCCCTACCTACGCTCCCTACCCAGGTCCTCCATGAGCCTAGAGCTGCCCTTCCTCTGGGGTGTGTGGAACGAGAGGCGGTGGTTTATGTAGGCGGTCCAGTGTTGTGGAGGGCCTTTTGGGCATGGGCGAGAAGCTTGAAGGTGATTTTCTTGGCTGATGTGTCAGTGGCGCGATAGGTTGAGGACTAGTCTGGCAGCAGCGTTCGGGATGTACTGGAGTTTGTGGGTTAGGTTCTTGTTGATCTCTGCGTAGAGTGCATTGTCGTAGTCTTGTCTGCTTCTGATGAGGGCGCGGGTGACGGCTTTTCCGTGTTCGAGGGAAATCCAGTTGATGGTCTTCCGGAGTAGGCGGACGGTGTGGTAGCATGAGAAGGTGACAGCGTTGATCTGGCGGTCCATTTTGAGTTCGGAATCCAGGATGATCCCGAGTTTGCATGCGTGGTCCGTGGGGACGGGAGGGTTCCCAAGGGCGGGAGGCCACCAGATGTCGATCCAGGCGTCGGGGTGTGGGCACATGATGAGTACTTCTGTTGTGTCCGAGTTGAGTTGTAGGCAGCTGTTCTTCAATCACCACCTGGCAACTACTTTTATTCCTTCTTGGAAGTTGTGTTTGGAGATGTTGGGTTCGTTGGATAGGGAGAGGATGAGTTGGGTGTCGTCTGCGTAAGATACAATGTTGAGTCTGTGTGATCGGACGATGGATGCAAGTGGGGACATGTAGATGTTGAACAGGGTGGGGCTGATGAAGGATCCTTGAGGGACTCCGCAGGTGGTCGTTGTGGGTTCAGAGAGGAAAGGAGGGAGTCTGACCCTCTGCGTTCTTCAAGAGAGTAATGAGCGGATCCAGTCAAGGGCCTTGTTCCGGATTCCTGCATTGTGGAGTCTGCTGGCTAGGGTGCAGTGTGAGACTGTGCCGAAGGCAGCAGAGAGGTCCAGTAGGATGAGGGTCATAGTCTCTCCTCTGTTGCGGAGGGAGTGAATGTCATCTGTTGTGGCAAAAAGGGCTGTCTCGGTGTTGTGATTCATCATGAAGCCTGATTGGGAGGGGTCGAGGATGTTATTTCCTTCTTTGAAGGAGGCCAGTTGATTGTTGACTGCTTTTTCCATGACTTTCGCCAGATATGTGAAAAAGGAGATCGGTCTGAAGTTCTTCAGGTCATGGGTCTGTCGACGTTTTTTTCAGGAGAGTGTTGATCTCGGCGTGTTTACAGTTGTCGGGGAAGGTAGCGGTCTCGAAGGAGCGGTTGGCGATTCGTTGGAGCTCGGGGGATGATGTCTGCAGCTCTATGGTATATGTGGGGGGGGCAGGGTCCATAGGGGCCCGGAGTGGGTTGTCTTCATATTCTTTATGGTATTTTCGATGCTGAGAGCAGTCCAGCTGTCCAGTGGGGGCTGAGTGGTGTGGGGAGTGGTGTGTGTGGGTTCCTCGTGAACGTTATTGTCGATAGAGTTGTCAGAAATGGTCTTGGTTTTGTTATGGAAGAAGGTGCTGAGTCTGTCGCAGAGGTCCTGGAAGGGTGAGATGTCGGTGGACTCAATGTTGGGTTGGACGAACACTTTGGTGATGCCGAAGAGTTCCTTGTTGTTGTGTGCGTGGGTGAAGATTCTGTCCTGGAGAGCTTTCTTCCTTGAGTGTCTGATGAGTTTATGGTGCGAGTTGGTGGCTGCTCGGAAGTTGTTGGGGTCTGCTGGGGTTTTGGAGGTCCTCCATAGCTTTTTGAGGTGTCTACAGGTTTGTCTGGATTCTCGGAATTCTGTGCAGAATTAGCTGGCTTTCTTGGTATGTGAGTTGGACAATTTCTTGAGGGGGCGATGGTGTCGGCACAGCTGGTGATCCACTTGTGTAGGGAGCGGGCGGCAGTGGTAGGGTACACTTGTGGCTGTGTTCCTGTCCCCACCAGTGTGTCTGGTGTGGCCAGGAACCCCATATCAACCCAGGAATTGTGTGTTGCGGCTGTGTGCTGGATTGTGTTTTGCGTACCTGTGGCGTCATCCGCGACGGTCCATGAGTTGCTGGTAATGTATCAGGTACAGCACCGGGAAGACATGTCACGATTCGCTCCCTGTGCTCTGTTGGCCACCACCAGGGGGCCACATAGTGGGACTTTCCAGTCTTCTAATAAGCTTCCAGACCCTCCCCTGCATGCATATCCTGACTTCCAGCCATATGGACACTTATTGGGAACTGACATCCATTCCCAATCCATGCCGGGTTTTGTGAAAGCAAGCCTGCTTATACTTGAAGCCAGCCTAATCATTCCTGAAACTCCATTACCCAGAATTCCCTGCTCACTGCTTTGTCTCCACCCCTGCAGGCCAAGAATGGGTGGAGGAATTCAGCTCACCTGTGGCTGGCTGCTGCTAGCCTGCTCACACCTGATGCATATGATTACTGTGAGCTGTTATAAGCCCCAGCTCCCTTCAGGCCAAGGTTGGTCATTGGAGCTGTTTACCGGTGAGACCGATCCTTGTTTCCAGTCCTCCCTGAGCTTTTGATATCCCTGTTTCCACTGTTTCCTGACCTTTAGGTATGCCTTGTTTCTGACCTGCTGCTGTTTTCATTGTTCTTGAATTAGCACTGCCTGCAGTGCTACTTTGACCCCTGAGCCTTAGTATTCCTTGTTCCTGAACGGCAGCAGTTTCCCTTCTCCTGAATTAGCACTTCTTGCAGTGCTATCTTGTTTCCTGAGCTAGCTATTCCTTGTGCCTGAATTAGCACTGCCTGCATTGCTCTTGTTCCCTTTGTTCCTAAGCTATAGTTATTCTTTGTTCCTGTTCCTGGGCTTTAGCTATTTCTTGTTCCTGATTTGCATTGCTTGCATTGCTCTCTTGACTCCTTGTTTCCTGAGATGTAGCTAATTCTCTGTTCCTGAAGTAGCACTGCAGTGCTACTTTGACTCCTAAAGCTTTAGTAATTCCCTATTCCTGTACTAGCACTGCCTGCAGTGCTACCTAGACTCCTGAGCTTTAGCTCAATTCTTGTTCCTGCCCCGGCACTGCCTTCTATGCTACTTTGTTTTCTTGATTCATTAACCTGCACTATTCTAGTTTACCCTTGTAGCCTCCCCTTCTGTATATCCCTTTCCAGTCCCTGCCTTTCTTCACAATTCCTTGGTTCCAGTTCCTAGTTTACTGTTTTTCTATTCTGCTGTCTTGCTTCTGTTGCCTTGTATGTTTGTTACCTGTTTTCTGCCAAATGTGCCCAGTGATTTCCTTCCTTTTCTGTCCAGCTGTTTGTCTATTTTGCTTGTGCTTAGTTCTACCCGCTTGCTGTTACTGCCTTGTGTGTTCCTGCTTGATCACCAGGATCCGTGGGTACAGCTGACTACCTAGGTGGTGTTACTTGTTCACTGTGAGTATTGTCTTTGAGTTACATTTATAACATCACCATAGGTATAAGCTCCAGAGACACTGTCTTTACATGCATATCCTACATGTGGGGATTTGCAGTCAGTATCTGTAACAGCAATTGTGAGTAAGAAACGTACTGAGCTTCAGTCTTACTGTGTGGAACTCCTGAATGTTTTACCCCTCATTCCCCTTTATTGGTAATGTTGTATTATATATATATATATATATGTCTTGCACGTCCATCCTGGGTGTAGTTAGTCTGAATGCTAAATTGCCTCGTGAGTGCCCTTCCTTTCTTACCCATCTTGTTCACTTTTACAGGCTTCCCCTTTGGATCCCTTTTTCTTCTCTGACTCCTTGTATGATCCTGGGCAGCGCTGTACTCCTCTCTCTGTGTACGTTTTCTACCCAGTTCCCAGTACTTGCCCAAGTCCCTGCCTGTGTTCCCCACATAGTCCCGGACAGTCCCTGACACCATTGCGGTCGGGACCGGGACTCTGGTTTTGCGCTCCGCTGTCGTGCTTCCGCTGTCTCTAGTTGGGCGGTTTCTCCGCGGCGGTGCGACTGGATGTTTGGGGCATCCTGATTTGTACAGCGGATGAGACGTCATTATGCATGGCGGTGAGTCTCCATAGGCTCCCACTGCCACCGTGGCGGGCGCATTTTGATGATGGTTCGCGTCGCACCGCGGCGGATGGGAGATGGGCTATGTTGTAATGTCAGGCTTCAGGATGAATCACAACACCGAGTTGTAATGTGGTGGGCGTGAGGACTGCTGCTGGCATGCAGAAAAATAAATGCATTTTTCTCCACCACCAGCACAGCGGTGGTGCCTCCGCCCGCCATCATAATAGACCCCTTAATTTAATATTTTAATGTTATACCAAATTTATATATATTAAACAAAAAATAAATATGAAATATAATATTTTAAACACTGACCACCCTACACCAATATAAATCAAACAATCAATCAATCATAACATTTGTAAAGCGCACTACTCACCAGTGAGGGTCTCAAGGCGCTGGGGTAGGGAATACTGCTACTGCTCGAAAAGCCAGTTCTTGAGGAGTTTTCTGAAGGTCAGCAGGTCTTGGGTCTGCCGTAGGTGAATGGGGAGGATGTTCGAGGTCTTGGTGGCGAGGTGGGAGAACGATCTGCCGCCGGAGGTCGCTCTTCGGAAGCGGGGGACTGTGGCGAGGGTGAGCTGGCGGGTGGGGGTGTCGAAGCGGAGTCGTCTGTTGAGGTACGTTGGTCCAGTGTTGTGGAGTGCTTTGTGTGCGTGAGTGAGGAGCTTGAAAGTTATCCTCTTGTTGACCGGGAGCCAGTGCAGGTCTCTCAGGTGGGGTGTGATGTGGCTGCGGTGAGGGATGTCGAGGATCAGGCGTGCAGAGGCGTTCTGGATGCGCTGGAGCCGTCTCAAGAGTTTGGCCGAGGCGCCTGCGTAGAGGGCGTTTCCCTAGTCCAAACTGCTGCTGACGAGGACCTGGGTGACCATTCTTCTCGTTTCAGTGGGGATCCACTTGTAGATCCTGCGGAGCATGCGGAGAGTGTTGAATCAGGAGGAGGAGACGGTGTTGACCTGTTTAGCCATGGAGAGGGTGGAGTCGAGGATGACTCCTAGGTTGCTTGCATGGTCAGTGGGTGTTGGGGTGGTTCCCAGTGTGGTCGGCCACCAGGAGTCGTCCCATGCCGAAGGGGTGTTTCCGAGGATGAGGACCTCTGTCTTGTCTGAGTTCAGCTTCAGTCGGCTGTTCCTCATCCATTCAGCGACGGCCTTCATTCCTCTGTGAAGGTTGGTTTTGGCGGTGTGGGGGTCCTTGGTGAGGGAGAGGATCAGCTGGGTGGCGTAGGAGATGATGTTGAGGTCGTACCGACGGGTGATGTGGGCGAGCGGTGCCATATAGATGTTAAACAGAGTTGGGCTGAGGGATGATCTCAGTGGCTTCGGAGCAGACGGGGGGAAGGCGGATGCTCTGTGTTCTGGCGGAGAGGAAGGAGGTGGTCCAGTCCAGGGCCTTCTCTTGTATACCGGTATTGTGGAGGCGTGTTCGTAGTGTGTGGTGGCAGACCATGTCGAAGGCGGCTGACAGGTCCAGGAGGATGAGGGCCGCCATTTCTCCGTTGTCCAGCAGAGACTTGATGTCATCGGTGGCGGCGATGAGGGCAGTCTTGGTGCTGTGGTTGCTGTGGAATCCAAACTGGGAAGGGTCCAGGGTGTTGTTCTCCTTGAGGTAGCGGGTCAGTTGTTCATTGACGGTCTTTTCAATGACCTTTGCCGGGAACAGGAGCAGGGAGATGGGCCGGATGTTCTTTAGGTCCTTGAGGTCCGCCTTGGGTTTCTTGAGTAAGGCGTTGATCTTGGTGTGCTTCTAGATCTCCTGGAAGGTTGCTGTCTTGAAGGAGGTGTTGATGACTTTCCAGAGATGGGGTGCGATGGCTGTGCTAGCTTTGTTAAAGATGTGGTGTGGGCATGGGTCTGACGGACACCCAGAGTGGATGGTGTTCATGATCTTGATGGTGTCGTTGTCGTTGATGTTTGTCCAGGAGAGCAGGCGGTTGGTGCGATGGTGGTCGTGGGGGCGGAGGTCTCAGTGGTTGTCGGGTGGTCATAGCGTTGAAGCTGTCATGGATGTCTGCGATCTTGCGGTGGAAGAAGGTGGCCAGTGAGTCGCACAGGTCTTGCGAGGGTGGGACTTTGTTGGTGTTGGAGAGTTTCTTCACGATGTTGAAGAGCTCTTTGCTGTTGTGCGCGTTGTTGTGTAGGCGGTCTTTGAAGGAGGCCTTTTTGGTGGAACTGATGAGGTGATGGTGTTTGCGGGTGGCTTTCTTGTGGGCTGCATGGCTGTCCGGGGGTTCGTTCACGGAGCCAGATCTTCTCCAGCTTTCGGCAGGTTTGCTTGGAGGCCCGGAGGTCTTCAGTGAACCAGCTGGCTTTCTTGTTGGTGTGACTGTTGGAGGGTTTCTTGATCGGGGCAAGTGTGTTGGCGCAGTCGTTGATCCACTGTCTGAGGTTGCGGGTGGCGGTGTCGGGGTCGGTGGGGTCGGCGGGTGGGCTCTGGGCGAGGGTGGTGGTAAGCTGGTCTTCGGTGACTTTGCTCCAGCAGCGGCGAGGCATCTGTTGGGTGCGATGGTGCGTGGTGGGTTTCTTGAAGGTGAAGTGGATGCAGCGATGGTCGGTCCAGTGGAGTTTGGTGGTGTGGTTGAAGGAGACGTGGGGGCTTGCAGAGAAGATGGGGTCAAGCGTGTGACCGGCGGAGTGGGTGAGTGTTGTAATGAGTTGTCTGAGGCCGAGGTTGGCTAGGTTGTCGATCAGGGTGGTGGAGTTGGTGTCGTTGTTGTTCTCGAGGTGAAAATTCAGGTCCCCGAGGAGGATGTAGTCCGTGGAGGCGAGGGCGTGTGTGCTGACTAAGTCGGCGATGGAGTCGCTGAACTGTGGCCGGGGTCCGGTGGGGGTCTGTAGATGAGGGTTCCTCTGAGGGTGATGTTGGGGTCGGTGTGGATCTGGATGTGTAGGTGTTCGGCGGTGCTGAGGGTGTCGTCGGTGTTGGTCGAGACTCTGAGAGTGTTTCTGTGGGTGATGGTGATTCCTCCTCCTGCTCCATTGGTACGGTCCCTGTGGGTGATCTTGTAGCCTTCCGGGATGGCTATGGCTATGTTGGGTGCCGAGGCAGGGTTCAGCCAGGTCTCCATCAGGAAGGCGACGTCTGGGGAGGTTGAGTCGAGTAGGTCCCAGAGTTCAACAGCGTGTTTGCGGGCGGAGCAGATGTTGAGAAGGATGCATCTGAGGTGGTCGGGTTCTTTCCTGGTCGGCAGCATTGTGGGGCAGATGCTTATGAAGCTGCAGTTCCGGCAGGTGAAAGATTCATGGGTGCGCTTCGGGGTGGCCAGGAAGCAGCTGTGTGATCGTCCAGTGTTGAGTGAGTGGCGGGTTCTGACATCGTAGCGGTGTCGGGTATCGTTGCATTCGCGGGGTCCAGGGGTCCTGGCGCTGGGCGCAGTCCAGGCACGGACGGGCTTGCCTTAGGCGCGCCTATGGCGCCAGCGGCGCTGCCGCTGCACGGTCTCCATATGATGGGATGTGGACGGGAGGAGCAGCTGGGAGGCGGGAGCGGGCGGCGAACGGGATTGCAGGGGCCGTAGGGACGCAGCGGTGGGATAAACAGGCAGGGCTGCGGGAGAACTGGGCACAGGAAGGAAAAACAATTTTAGGCAAGAAAAGAGGTACAGGCACAGAGGTATTAAAACAAGTCTGCGCAAGAAAGCAAGTACAGGCACAGAGGAATAAAAACAAGTCTGGGCAAGAAAGCAAGTACAGGCACAGAGGAATAAAAACAAGCCTGGGCAAGAAAGCAAGAACAGGCACAGAGGAATAAAAACAAGTCTGGGGAGCGACCTGCCTGCGGACAGGGTCAGATAAATACAACATCCTACTCCTAAAATAAAATGTATAAATTCCGAAATTTAATTTGTAAATTAAATTTACAATTTATAAATTATAAAAATTATTCTTAATAATATTTATCAAATACGCCACACCCTTAACACATATAAATACAACATCCCTCTCATTAATTTAGATTTAAAATTCAAATTTTTTCATTCTAAAATAAATGAAAACTTTTCAAAATGAAAAAAGATTTTTTTTATATTTTTAAAACACTCCCCACCCTTATCCCCTATAAACCCAACATCACACTCCTAAAATTGTATTCATAAATTCTAATTATCAAATTTAAATTTACATTTCTATATTTTAAGTAATTTAAATATTTTTTACATTTTTTTTAAAACACTTCCCACTTTTATCCCCTATAAACCCAACATCCCACTTCTCAAAATATATGTATACAATCTTAAATTTGTTTTCAAATTTTAATTTCAAAATTTTGAAATATTCAGATATTCTCAACAATATTTTGAAAACACTCCCCACCCTTATCCCCTATAAACCCAACATCCTGCCCCTAAAAATATAGGGGGGGTCATTAGAATAGCGGGAGGATCGCCACCGCCCGTATGGCGGTGGCAATCCACCCACCAAAAACCACTGCCCGCAGAGAGATTTCCCCGCCACATTACCATGGCGGGGGGACCCCGGCGGACGGAAAGATTGTCTGCCGGTTTTCTGCTCGGTCGAAGAGTTGCCCGGGTGGAAAAGCTGTTAACATCGTGGCCTAGTCTGGGAGACACCGCCAACCATATTAGCATAACTGTGGGGACATACCTTTCCGTGGTGGCGTTGGCAGGCGGTTCTCGCACTTGGGGGCCCGTAACGGGCACCCAGGGATTCTGGGGGTGGAGGGGGCACATGGGGGTACCTATGGTACCCCCCTGCAGTTCCATGCACAATATGGCAGGCACCGCACGGTGCCTGCCTCTTTGTGCATCGAACTGCACAACATGCCTTCTTGGCATTGCGGCGGGGGCGGTGCTCTCAGCACTGCCCGCTGCAATGTCAAGTATGCAGGATGCGCCCGCCAGTGTGGCGGACGCATCCTAATATCACCAACGGGAGCCCCGCACCAATGGCGGGGGTGCCATTCCACGGAAGGATGTAGTCCGCCCGCCATCCTAATGGCCCCCATAGTTCTAAAATCTTAAATGTGATTTCAAAATGAAATAAAAATGTTTTAAATTTTATAAATAATGTCAACAATATTTTTAAAACACTACCCACCCTTATCCCCCATAAACCCACCATTCCGCTCCTAAAATTATATTTCAAATTTCACATTTTTTGTTTCTAAATTAAATATATAAATTTTGAAACAATTTTACTAAACCTGTTTTAAACACTACCCTTATCCCCTATAAACACAACACTCCACTCCTCAAAATATATTATACATATGATCTTTTTCTAACACATAAAAAAACAAATATACTTTAACGATATTTTAACATGTCGACATTTTGTCATTTGGTATTATGAACTTCAATATTTTTGTAAACACTTAAAAAACAATATTTTTTTATATCGATATACAAAACATAGAGATTTGTTCACATCGATATATAAAACTTGATATTTCTGTGTATCGATATATAAAAATCGATATTTAGACTACTTACCCTTAAATGGTGATTGCATTTAATGCATCGCAAATTGCGATGCCTCAAATGCAATGCATGATGATATTTAAAATAGCGGTTTCGCTATTAGGGGACGCTAATTACCGTCAAATGAAACTTGATGGTAATTAGCTAAAACTTTGAAAAATGCACTAAAGTGCATTTTTCAAAGTTCAAGGTTACACACACACACATGCCCTTGGGGCATGTGTGTACGCAACATGGGTTCACTTAGCAATTTCTGGGGTGCTACAGGGTGTCATCTTGGCACCCTAGCACCCTTGAAATTGCATGCACAGTTTGTGAGTAACTATTGGGTACTCGCACATTGTGAATGCAATTCCTATTTGCAACTTGCAATTTGTGAGTCGCAATTAAGGAATTTGTAGGAATCACTAATTTATTAGCGACTCCTACATGCATAGGCAAAAGCGGATCTTTAATTTCGATTCCTTAAAAATCTCTATTAAGGATTGGCTATTGGCTATTTTGATGCATGTGGGGGGTAGTGATTAGTAAAGATACCACAAACAAAAGTACACATTATCACAACCGTGGCAGGTCCATTGGGGCTGAGGGGCCAGACCCCCTCACCTTTTGCCCCTCACGAACAGTGTCTGTCAGGCTGAGCAAAGGATGGCCTGACAGACACTGTTTATTTTCAAGTCAGGCTGCCAGGATATGCGCTAAATGCCCAGGGTCCTGGCTGCCTTAGTTGAACTTTGCTGGGCTGAGAATGTCACAGCTCCTGTGGGTGTGACTTCCTTAGCTCAGCAAAGGTCCTTGAAGTCCACCCCCTCAGTGTCGAGGGTTAGCGTCACTCATTGTCTTGCAACTGGGTGCTTCAGTTTTAAGCCCTGAAGTGCCCAGGGTCGAGTGTCAATCAGTGACACTTACTCACAGAGTTGGGTGGGGTCAGCAGTCTCACTGACCCCATCACACTCTGTGACGACATAGGGACTGCTACCTTCCCTCCTTGACAATGGGTCAGCCAGTGAAGGAAGGCAGCACTCCCAAGCCTCCTGGCACCAATGAGGCAGAGCTGCAGGTAAGTGTAATTTTTTTTATTAATGTTTGTTGAATGCATGCGTGTACGTTTGAATATTTGGTAATGAATGTTGTAAATGGGTGTGTGTGTTTGTCTGTGTGCACGCGTGTGTGAATGCATGGTTGTGAGTGTGTATGTGGGCGTGTGTGTCCCGTCTGCCCCCTCCATCTTACAATTATAGGCCACCACTGCATTATCACATAATGAATAATAGAAAAAAATAGCAGCAAAAACCTCTGTTCATACTGGCAGCAGCATAAGATCGCAACAATGGGCCAACAGAAGAGAAAGGACCCTCATCCTGCCTATACCAAAGTTAAAATACTAGAAGTGCCAGTTCCAATTAACTTTAGGGCCACCCAGAGCAACATGTTGAACATTGAATTATGAGCTTTGCTTTCTAGATGTAACATTTTTAAGCATTGACGAGGCAATAGTCATTAACTTAATAAATCTTGCAGTCAATTGATACAAAACAACTATTAGGCATTCAATGACAGCTGTTTTGCAGGCCCTAATACTCAACTGCCTGAAAATTGAAAAAAGATAATGCCGTCTAAGTGAGAGTAAAAAAGGGCACAGACATAAAACATGTAAAAGTGACCCCTGATTATAACCCCTCTCCCTACATAAAACGTCCGAGGTGCCAGTTAGGAGACCGTATTTGTATGCTTTGAGTGGAGTTACGTCAAATGTCAAGTGCATTACTTAAGACTTTACTGTAAAATGTATAATAAGTGATAAGTACAGAGGAAAAGTCACGGTTAGTATAAAAAAATTATCATGTCAGCATGCTTGTTGGTATTAATGATGCGTAGTTCCTCATGGGCTGGAAAGAGCCTTGCTAGCTTCATCTTTTTACAGACTTTTCGGGGCTGAGCAATGTTCAAGAGGTCTCTAGCAACCAAATGGTCTGTGGCTACCTGGAAAAGCTTATAAGTGTCAGATTTCAGATCCTCTCTCATGTTCTACAAGAGTTTTTTTTAGCTATCACTGCTTAGCGATTGCAAGCTTGGAGCACATAGATAAAAAGCTAGCGTGTAACATATAGCTTTGTCGAAGTAGGTTAAACTCCAAACGGATCTGTGCTTGTGCAGAACATGACGGTAACTTGAATAAGCGCCTTTAGCATTGGCATTGAGCCTGGTCAAGCTAGCTTGTGAAAATTTAAATAAACAAATGCTCCATTTGCCAGTGTGGGCATTAATGTACTTTCAATAACTTTGCAAATTACTGTTTGTTCTGGGCCAGAGAGATTTCGAAGTTGGCTTGAAAGCAATAGTAAGGGCCTTGGCTGATGTTGCATAGCCTCAATATGCAGGGTTAGAAGGTGCGTTCATTAATCCAAACTTCTATGTACTTAATGCTAGGTGCTCTTTCAATCTTCTGGGCATTTACATACCAAGCTCCTTTTTTGTTTTTCTTGTTACAAAAGATTAAGATATTAGGGGCAGATTACGATGGCGGGTGGTCTGCCACCACTGGGCCGGCGGTGAGGACCGCCCGCCATCAAACTGAATATTCCTACTGCCAAATTAGGATGGCGGTGGGAATGGGAATGGTACCGCGGCGGACGGAAAGACCGTCCGCGTGGTCCCGCAAGGCGGTGCTTTTCCGCCAGCATTGCGAGACCCGGTACAATGGGGCAATTTCAGTGGTGCCGTGCAGGCACTGCCGTGGGCAATACAATGCCTGTCTTTGTCGGCGGAGATCCCACTGTAAAAAGACAGGCGAGAATGCCTTTGGGGGCCCGTTGTGGGCACCCAGTGGGGGTGGTGTGCTGCACTTGGGGGGTTACCTATAGTACCCCCTGCATTTAAATGTACAAGGTGGCAGGCACCGCATGGTGTCTCTCACGTTGTACATTCAAATACACAACATGTATTTTTACATTCTGGCTGGTGCTGCCGCCCGCTGCAATGTAAACATGCAGGATGCGCCCGCCAGTGTGGCGGGCGCATCCTAATTCGTATGGCGGGACATCCGCTCCTGTGGCGAGCAGTCCCTTTTGCAGTTGTGATGGCGGGCGGACATCAGCCCTTTAGTTTTTGATGTGTGGATATTGAGTTTGTTTGTCTCGCAGTACTCGCCCAGAGATGTTAAGGACCTTTGAAGACCAATTGCGGTTTGGTCCAGCAGTATCATATCATCGGCATATTTTAACATATGCACCCTTTTCCCTTGGAGTTTCTGTGTGAAGCAGTTCCCTCTGCCGAGGTGGTCGTTCAGCTCCACAAGGTACAAATTAAAAAGCAAAGGAACCAAATATACAGCCTTGCTTAAAGCCTGATTTGTATAAATCTTAGATGAGTAGGCCCATTTGCTGGTCATTTGTACTTTGACCAATATGTTTTTATGGAAACTCCTGATTTGATCCAATAGACGTGTGGGGAATCCCCCATGCATCTAGTTTGGCTCACAGCTACTGCCTATCTACTTTGTCGAAAACTTTTGCTAAATTAATAACTGCACTATCGAGCTGCAGAGTGCCCATTTGTCTTGCATTATTGATTAGGATTGACATACATAGTATGCAAAGAACATGACTGTGTGGTATGATCACTTATTGGGTTATGATCAGTTTTAAAGTCAGATCCTGTGGAAGTCTTTGATCGTAACCCCTAGGTAATCAACTGTTGACAGTCTTTTGAGAGAGGCATGCATATGAGCAGCATCGTGATCTGTGAAGCTCCTGCCATTCAGAGTGCGCATGCCCATCTTATGTAGTCTTGAGGAAAGTTTGATATCAAGTTTTGAGTTTCCTATGAAAAAGGGGGGATTTAGAGATGGGATGATCCATAGTTTGCCCTCCACATCTAGCCACTCATGGTCTTTCATCTGTTTTAGCAGATCTGCATTAAAATCACTGGCTAATAGCTAGATATAATTTGGATGATCCTGTCATAAGTTTAGCAGTGTTTCTACAAGATATTGTATTGTAGTCCTTTTTTATTCTCATGATTCGGATTAATATATTGATATTTGCCAGTACTATTGAGTTCAAGTGGTTCCCTTGTGCAAGAGATGGTATGAGTTTGATGATGACTGCTCCGTTTAGTGCAGCCGTAATGGAGATGAGGAAACCCATTTTGCTTATATACATAGAGTGAGACATCCCCAGATGGTTGCCCCCCCTTTTGGAACGAAGTGCTGGTGAGTGGTATTCAGTGTAGTATAACCAGGGGTTTGCAGATAATTGCCACATTTCTTGCAGGCATATTAAATTAAAGGTGTAAAAGGTGCATAGATGATCCAAGTGTTATCTCCCCTAATGTTTCAAGAAGCAATCGTTATTGGGAATGACACCTTAACCTGAGATGCCATAAACTTTCTAAATACCTTTCTCACATGGGGCTAGATGTATGAACAATTTTTTGCAAACTGCTATTTGGTAACCGCTATTACTAATGTACAAATTGATTATTTGGCCCCATTCCCTAAACAGGCAAACAATTAAGCAATCAGGGGGGTTTATAAAGCCCAACTACTCACCCGAAAGGGTCTCAACGTGCTGAAGGGGGGGGGGGGTCAGCTCCTGGGTGGTCACAGTGATTCTCCAAAGAGCCAAGTCTTGTGGTCCTTCAAGAACTTGGAGAGGGTAGGTGTTTGTTGGAGGCGGATAGGTAGGGTGTTCGAATCACTGACAAAATATCGACAGATCCATTATCGAGCTAAAATTATATGTATACAAAATTATCAATCATATTAATATCAACATCATATACTTATTTAAAAACTTACCAACATATCGAAGATACAATATCGAAGTACATAAATATCGACATTACAAATATCGCTAACATTCTTATCGAAAATAAAAAATATCGACTTTCATTATAATACATTTACTAGGTAAAAAATATTGTACACAATAATATCGACAACACTAATATCGTAGTTTTAAATATATCGACTATTTAAAAGTATAATAAATATAGTATTAAAACAACATAAATATCAATAAATTACTAGAAATAGATTACAAAATTAATAATTACAAATAACAGTTTTATTACAATAAAAAAAGATTAACACAACAAAAGAATATGTAAACATTATCAACAACATTACTACATTAAACATTAATAATATTAAGTATTACTATTAAAATTAAATTCTATAATATAATATGTAACAAAAGCAATTTAAATATATATACAAAATGATACACAACTTGCTACTAATTAGCGTTTTCCCTATTTGGAAACTAACTACTAAAACATAAAAAAAATACAAATTAACCAATAGAAACACTCAAAATTCAAAGTAACCAAACAAATCGAGATAACAACATCCAAAACACTATATAAACAGTTAAAGTTCATTCCTATTCCGCACGCAAAAAAAAGAAAAGTAAAGAAGGAGAAACTCTGCTGGAATTCAACTACAGATATTAGAAGGTCAACATATACCTAATAATTAACTCTATCAAAAGTAAGTAAACTAAATAAAACTCAATAATACTAAGGGTAAAAAACTTTAACCCCTTGTATGCTCATGACGAGCTGAGCTCGTCATGGCATACAGTGCTCGGGTGCTCATGACGAGCTCAGCTCGTCATGAGCCCCACCCACGGGGGGAGCACCAGCGCTCCCCCCGCGGTTGCCCGATCTATTTAGTTTGTTCGGGGGAGGAAGGGGAAGACCTTCCCCTGCCTCCCCCCGCCCCCTGCCTGCGTCATCAATGGACGTCATTGGAGATTCCCTTTCTCCTCCGACGCGCAGGGAAGCCATTTGCTTCCTGTGCGTCGGGGGATAAAGAGGTAAGTTTGGGGGCTGGGGCGGGGGGGGATTTAAACTAAAGAGGCATCGGGGGAAAGGAAAGGGTTTTCCTTTCTCTCGATGCCTCTTTAGAGCATTCCTGCTGCACGATCGTGCGATCGTGCAGCAGGAATGGCCACTAGACACCAGGGATTTTTTTTTTTTAATTTGGCAATGTTTGTTGTTTTGGGGAGCGGCCACTTGGGCAAGGGTCGCTTCCCTTTTAGGGGGCATATATTATAAGTTGTTGGCCACCCGGGAGGGGGCACAACTTAAGTTTATTTAAACAAATACGAAAAAATCAGGCATAGTTTTGGAGAGTGGCCCCTTGGGCAAGGGCCACTCTCACGGGGGCAATTTTAGGTGCTCTGTTTAGTTTTGGGGAGCGACCTCTTAGGCAAGGGTCGCTCCCCTTTAGGGGGCATATTTTTTAAGTTGTTGGCCACCCGGGAGGGGGCACAACTTTATTTAATTAATTTTAAACGCCTTAAAAAATCGGCATTGTTTTGGAGAGTGGCCCCTTGGGCAAGGGCCACTTTAACGGGGCAATTTTAGGTGTTCAATTTAGTTTTGGGGAGTGACCCATTAGGCAAGGGTTGCTCCCCTTTAGGGGGCATATTTTTTAACTTGTTGGCCCCCCGGGAGGGGGCACAACTTTATTTATATTTTCAGTTAAATTTATGAAATCTGGCATTGTTTTGGAGAATGGCCCCTTGGGCAAGGGCCACTCTCTTGGGGGCCATTTTAGGTTCTCAATTTTTTTATTATTTACCCCTTAGGCAAAGGTCGCTCCCCTTTAGGGGACATTTCGTAAGCCTTTGGCTACCCCCTGGGGAGTCTAATTTTTCAAAAATGTAAAGGATGTGCTGGGGAGTGGCCCCTTTGACATGGGTTACTCCCCTTGGGGGCCATTTTAGGTAGCCCCCGATTGTTTTTTGTGTGTAGGGGAGCGACCATCTAAGACTAGGGTTGCTCCCCTCTTGGGGGCAATTTTTTTTTTAAATTTAGGGATGTGCTGGGGAGTGGCCCCTTGGAGAAGTGTCACTCCCCTTGGGGGCCTTTTTTGGATGCCCACATTTTTTGTTTTTGTTTTGGGGCCCATCCTTTTAGCTTTGTTTGCCCCCTTGGGGGGATGGCAAATTAAAAGTGGTAATAATTTGTTTGACACACTGTGCCAATTGTGTAAATGTAGTGGGGAGTGCACCCCTTGTGCAAAGGTCACTATCCTTTTTTGGCACAAATATTTTGCCTTGCCATTTTGGAATGCCCATGATGTTAGGTTGTTGCTCACTGCAGCACCCCAGTTCAGACATGGCCATGTGCAAATTAGTCTGACCCTATGGCTCATGGGAGCAGTCCAGCCCGAACTGCCCACCCATATCTTACCTGGCCCGGAAACAACCATAATGGCGCTGGTTACTGGCTAATCAGCCGTTATCAGCCAGGTTAGCTTGAGTCCCATGGCAAAGTGAGCAAGGGACCCACCTCTGCCAACTTAGGGCAAGAGGTCAGTCTGATTTGCATTTGGCCATGTCTAACCTGGGTTGGTGAATTGAGCGAAACAATGATGATGGATTAAACCAAGATCAGTTGACTGGGGGTGAGTGTTAGATTTGCTCCAGGGTTCCGTCTATCATCCCCCTTTTGGTGTTGTCTTGAAGGGCAGTTTTGCTGGGTTTTTTATGGGTCACTAGGGCACCAGGGTTTATTTTTATGTTGGAGATCCGCCCCTTGGACAGAGGTCATTCCCCCTTTAAGGGAGGTTGATTGTGGCCTTTTCTGCCCTCTTTGAGTGGCAGAGTAGCAGTCCCATCTGTTCCCAAGGGGGGCAGAAGCCAGTATACACCAGAATTTTTAAAAATGTTGTCTTTTTGGGGGTGGCCTCAAGGGCAAGGGTTGCTCCCCTATTGATGTTATACTGTTAGGCCCACCTACCCCTTAACTTGGCATGTTGGACTAGTGTATTTTTTGTGTATGTGAATCTAATGTTTTTTTTTCTTCTTTTTAAATCTAGTCTAAAGCTTTTGATTCCTGTTTGCGGTTTCGACAGTGGTTGTTCTGCAGTTTTGTGTATTTGCATTTTTGTAGGTAAGAAAATTATTTTTTTGTATGTACTCCAAATGAGTAATATTGCAATGTTTGGATTTTTTTTTTGTAAGTAGAGTCTTAGTGGCATTTTGTTAGTGTTTTGAGCATGAACATTTTTGTGATGTGTTTTGCATTGTCTTATGTCTATTTTTTCTCTCTTTCTTTTTTAGTGGGATATTGTTGATCCATACTGTGTCAGTGCAGACTACGTGGTGGTGAGTTTAGTTGCTTCTGGCAAGTGAGTCGTATTGTTTTGCACTGTGTAGTTATTTTTGCTAAAGGTGAATTTTGTTCATTGCTTATTTCACATAGTGATTGTAGTTGTTCACTTGTGTGTCAAGTTACCTTTGTTAGTAATCATTATGGCTAGCCATAGAATGACTGCTCAGCAGGTGGTAGGTATGCTTCTTGAATCTTCCTCTGAGCCGGATTATGACACTGACAGTTCGTCTGAGGGAGAGGAGGGAGGGGAAGATTCTGGCAGTGAGTTTTCTCTCCACATGGAATCATCGGATGATGAAGGTACTCTCAGTGCAGATGAAGGACGTGTGTTAGAGGAGGACACTGCTGTGCCGATGGTGCAAGAGGCAGCTGGATTGCAGCCTGAGGCTGCTAGTCTTCCTACTGGAAATGTTGGACTCTGGGTTGATCCTAACATGGTGCAGCCAGTGTTGCCTGCCTTTAGCGGTGATGCAGGGTGTAGAGTGGATTGTGAAAACTTTTTGCCTATACAGTATTTTCAGTTATTTATGGATGATGTGTTTTTGGGTGAGATTGTTGAGCAGACTAATTTGTATGCTGAACAGTTTTTGAGGGTCAACAGTGACAAACTTAGCAACATTGCACTCAGGAACAGGTGCCAAGCACGTGGGAGGCTTGCATACTGGGATTGTATAAGCGTACACGACTGAACAAAGTGCAGACCAGGTACTGGGATCTTGGACTAATCACGGCCAAGAGACTGCTAACCAAGCGGTGGAAGGCTGCCACACCCCCACACATCCGGCACTGGAGCCTGTCGCTGACGAATTGGGCATGGGCGGAGAGCTCTGTACTGAGACGTGAGGAGACGGCAGGACTCAGAAAGTTTCCTATTGCACAACACTGGGATGACATCCTACAGTCCTTTCTGCAGAAATGCATAGACCAAGGGATCACGTAAAGACCTGTATACTACGCCCCCCTCCACTCCCAATACCGGTACCTGCGAATCCCGCACAATGCACAAACTGTCTCACACATGTCCACTATGCCCCACTCACAATACGTCGCATACCTGGCTATGTCACACTGGCGATTGTCTAACCCCCCCAGTCATGCGCCGACACGCGCAGCGCTGCAACATAGACCCGAATCCTGTGAGATCGCGCCAAACTAACACGCCAGCAGACCCTACAGACCCCCCCTGTGCCCTTGCCACACTTAAGACCTGACCTCCTCCGCCGTTCCCCCCCCCCCGGTTTCCCGCCTGCTCGCCTCATCGGACACGACTGACACACTAGCTCCACACCTCCTCCTCCAGACAACATGGCTATCTCTGCCCCTATCCACCCCTACCTGCCTTTTATGTAATTTATGTTACTGTTTTATAGTTCATTAATGATCTAGTTATATTTTCTTTTAGACCATGCCCATACCGATACCACTTTACATTTCACGCTTTATATGGCCTTCGGGCGTAACAGCTAGGGCCTAGGCGCATTATCTATGTGTCGCGATCAATGGCGGTCACTTTCGACAGGGTGGGCGAGCAAGGCAGCCACGAGCTCCCAACACGCTTGGATACTGTGCAGCCTGGTCACTCATTCATGTAATACCCTGCTCACTTGAAGGCCGACCCGCATTGATGCCCTTCCAAATGACGCACGGAAGATATGGTGGCATCACCCGAAACTGAAACAGTTGATGAGTGCCAGCCCAATATCACAAATCTGACCTCATAGACTACATATGGAAAACTGAGTAGACCACACACTTTTGTAACACTGAATGGTTATATGAAAGCACAATGTCGTGAAATGTTAACGTGCGCTGCCGAACCCCAGGGTTGTCGGCCTTAAAGCTGTGTTTACTTACCATTTGGAAGAGCTGAAGAAGTTTTTGGGATTGACTTTATTGATGGGTTTGTTAAAGAAGCCGAACCTGGCTTCATATTGGTCTTCCAGTCCTTTGATGGCAACAGCCATATTTCCAGCTGTTATGACTCGTGATCGGTATTTACTTTTGCTACGCATGTTGCATTTTGTGGATAATTCTGAGGCGTTGCCACGTAGTCACCCTGACTGTGACCGTCTTTTTAAGATTCGGCCTGTTCTTGATCACTTTGTTGATCGTTTTTCAGAGATTTACATTCCTGGGAAAGAATTTTTTTTATTGATGAGTCTTTGGTTTTGTTCAAGGGTCGTTTGGTTTTTAGGCAGTACATCCATAGCAAGTGGGCACGCTATGGAATTAAACTGTATCTGTTGTCTGAGAGTAAGACAGGGTATGTTTTTAATTTTCGTGTGTACACTGGTAGAGATTCCACTATTGACCCCCCTGGTTGTCCGTCCACTTTTGGAGTGTCAGAGAAAATTGTGTGGGATCTTGCTAGAAGGCTGTTCAACAGAGGCCACCATTTGTACCTTGATAACTTCTACACTGCTGTGCAATTGTTTAAGGAATTGTTTAAAGTGGGCACTTTTGCATGTGGCACAATCCGCTGTAACCGCAAAGGTTTTCCAAAGGAGCTTGTTTGCAAGAAACTTCAGTGGGGTCAGTGCAGTTCCTTACATTGTGGCAAACTACTAGCTGTGAAATTTGTGGACAGGAGGGATGTGTACATGCTGAGTACCATCCATGATGAGAGTACTGCACCTCTGCCAGTTTGGGGTCAGGTTGCTGAAGTGCACAAACCTGTGTGCATTCTGGACTACAATAAGTACATGGGTGGTGTTGACAGAGTAGATCAGCGGTTGGAACCTTACACTGCTATTCGGAAGGCTTATGTTTGGTATAAGAAGTTGGCCATCCATTTTTTCAACTTAGCAACTTTCAATGCTTTTATTGTATTCAAAGTGTGTTCTCCTGGGTCAAAGTTGACCTTTCTTCAGTTTCAGCACTCTGTGATATCTAGCCTTGTTGTTGTGGAGCAAGTAAGTGTTCCTAGATTTGGAGTGGTGGAGGATGTGGCTCGATTGAAAGATTGCCACTTTCCAGATTACATTCCTCCCACATCTACAAAAGACTTTCCCACTAGGAGATGTAGAGTCTGTTGGCGAAGAGGTTTGCGGAAGGAGTCTCATCTTTACTGCCCTGGGTGTCCTTCTAACCCTGGGCTGTGTGTGCCTGCTTGTTATAGAGCTTACCACACACAAAAGAATGTTTGGGAGTATCCATGAGTGGTAAAATATACTGCCTGGTCTGTGTTTTTTAAATAATTTGTATTCTTTTTTAAGGTTGGCATTTGTGCGATGTTTTTAGTTACAGATTTTGTGTTACTAGATTTTTATCTATTTGCAATTATTTTGTTTGTTTTGTTAAAAGAAATTCTAAATGTGATGGCGGTGTGCGTAGGCTGGCGGTGTGGGCAGAGTGGTGCTTGGCTAGCGGTGTGCGTGGCGTGGTGCTTGGCTGTCGGTGTGTGTGGAGTGGTACTTGGCTGTCTGTGCGCGGAGTGGTGCTTGGCTGTCGGTGTGCGTGGAGTGGTGCTTGGCTGGAGGTGTGCGTGGTGTCGTGCTTGGCTGGCGGTGTGCGTGGAGTCGTGCTTGGCTGGCGGTGTGCGTGGAGTGACGCTTGGCTGGCGGTGTGCGTGGAGTGACGCTTGGCTGGCGGTGTGCGTGCAGTGGTGCTTGCCAGGTGGTGTGTGTGGATTTGTGCTTGGCTGGCGGTGTGTGTTGAGTGTCGCTTTGCTGGTGGTGTGCGTGGAGTAGCGCTTGTCTGGTGGTGTGTGTGTAGTGGCGTTTGGCTGGTGGTGTGCGTGGAGTGGTGCTTGGCTGGTGGTGTGCGTGGAGTGGTGCTTGGCTGGTGTGCGTGGTGTGGCGCTTGGCTGGTGGTGTGTGTGGAGTGGTACTTGGCTGTCTGTGCGCGGAGTGGTGCTTGGCTGGCGGTGTGCGTGGAGTGGTGCTTGGCTGGCGGTGTGCGTGGAGTGGTGCTTGGCTGGTGGTGTGCGTGGAGTGGTATTTGGCTGGCGGTGTGTGTGGAGTGGCGCTTGGCTGGCGGTGTGCGTGGAGTGGTGCTTGGCTGGTGGTGTGCGTGGAGTGGGACTTTGCTGTCTGTGTGCGGAGTGGTGCTTGGCTGGCGGTGTGTGTGGAGTGGCGCTTGGCTGGCGGTGTGCGTGGAGTGATGCTTGGCTGGTGGTGTGCATGGAGTGGTACTTGACTGTCGGTGTGCGCGGAGTGGTGTTTGGCTGGCGGTGTGCATGGTCTGGTGCTTGGATGGTGGTGTGGGTGGACTGGCACTCGGCTGGCAGTGTGTGAGTAGTTACTTTCTGTTGGTCACTACACACACTGCTAGTTGAGTGATACTCCACGCAGTCCATCATTTTGTGTAGTTGCAGTGTCAGGAATGTAGGCGTGTGAAAGTGATGGGCCCTTGAATGGCGCTGTCTGCTGGTGTAAGTGTTGTAATGTGATGGGTTCGCGGCTGGCGGTGTGAATGTTTTGTATGTGTCACACGTACGAAAGGTGTATGAATAGCCTGTAAAGAGGTTCGTGCCTTGACGTGGCTTTACAGCTCACGAGCTGTGAGTCAGTGGTTCAGTTTCTCGTACTTTCAATTATTCGCAGTGCTTTTCATTTTTGTGAAATTACTTGCGAATACAATTGTATGTACTGAATCATCACTCACCCTCGTGCCAAATCCAACCAGTATGTGTGTGTGCTTGCGGATTAGATGGCTGTGCAGTAATATTTGTCTTTTTTCTCTTTCTGAAGTAGGGTGTACCTTGTCCCTTTTTGTGAATGTTGTAATGTGTTGCTTTTCCTTCCGGATGGTGTCAATGGTCTGGTGTGTATCAGGTTTGAAAGGTGCGTGAATGGCCTGTAAAACGGTTGGTGCCTTGTCGTGGCTTTACAGCTCACGAGTTGCGAGTCACTGGTTCGGTTTTTATGCATTTATTTATTGACAGAGCATTTCATTTCGTTGAAATATCTTGTTAATAAAATTTTATGTACTGTACCATCACTCGCCCTCATGCTAAATCCAACCTGTATGTGTGTGTCTTTGAGGAATAGATAGCCGTGCTGGAATGTTTGACTTTTGAGTAACTCTGTTAAGGTGTATATTACAGCTATAAATAACTTACTAAAAGTAGATATTATTGTTAAACCATGGGAGTATATGGTCCTGTCTTTCTTGTGAATTCTATTGTTTTTTTATCCACAATGTCCTGCAAACTTGAAAATGTTTGTCACAATTTCCATGCAATATTGTCCCAAGAATCTCACGCGCTCAAATTGAAAACTTAATTCAGTCAAAACAATTTGGTTTTGCAAGGGGGTTCCCATGAGTTTTTGGCCCGGGGCTCGGCGGCCATCTTTGGCATCTTCCAAACCCAAACAGTTCTGAAAACTAGACACCCGGGGGAGTCCAGGGAGGTATGGCATGCATGGGTCCCTCAACGTTTTCCTACCCAGTATTCCCTGCAAACCTTAAAATTAGGTTAAAAAAACCAGTTTTCCATACATTTTTGCGTGGGATCTCCGTGCCGGCACAAATGTCCTACCACCCAGCGTTCCCCTTGTTCTCCCGAGTAAAATGATACCTCACTTGTGTGGGTTGGCCAAAGGCCTGTGACTAGGATGACCCCAAAACTGTAGAATTCTCTGTGCATAATTTGTCAATCCAGAACGCTCTAATTTCTTAAAAATACATTTTTGGCCTGTTCTGCTTTGGCCCACCCACACAAGTGAGGTATCATTTTACTTGGGAGAACAAGGGGAACGCTGGGTGGTAGGACATTTTTGCCGGCATGGAGATCCCACGCAAAAATTTATGGAAAAGTGTTTATTTTACCTAATTTTAAGGTTTGCAGGGAATTCTGGGTAGGAATACGATGGGGGACCCACGCATGCCATACCTCCCTGGACTCCCCCGGGTGTCTAGTTTTCAGAACTGTTTGAGTTTGGTACTTTCCAAGGATGGCCGCCGAGCCCTGGGCCAAAAACTCAGGTGCCCCCCACCAAAAAATAAGGTAGTTTTACTATAGGTTATTTTTAAGTCTCCACCGTATGAATAGGGCCTTTTCCTGTTGCAGCCACTATGCCTACCCACGCAAGTGAGGTACCATTTTTATTGGGAGACCTGGGGGAACACTAGATGGGAGGAAATTTGTGTGAGCCCAGTGATGCCTCGCTTTCCCACACAAAAATGTATGAAAAATCTGATTTTTGTCAGGTAAAATAGAGGTTTGCAAGGGATTCTGGGTAAAGGAACGTTGGAGGATCCATGCAAGCCATACCTCCTTGGAAGCCCCCGGATGTCTGCTTTTCAGAAATGTGTGGGTTTGGTAGGTTTACCTAGATGGCCGTCTAGCACGGGGCCAAAAACACAGGTAACCCCCTTGCAAAAGCTGGTGGTTTTGACAATGTCAAAACCTACCAAACCCACACATTTCTGAAAAGCAGACACCCGGGGGCTTCCAAGGAGGTATGGCTTGCGTGGATCCTCCAACGTTCCTTTACCCAGAATACCTTGCAAACCTCAATTTTAGCTGAAAAAACCCCAGTTTTTTCACACTTTTTTGTGTGGGAAAGCGTGGCATCACTGGGCTCAAACAAATTTCCTCCCACCCAGCATTCCCCCACGTCTCCGGATAAAAATGGTACCTCAATTGCATGGGTAGGCATAGTGGCTGCAACAGGAAAAGGCCCAAATCGTACGGTGGAGACTTAAAAATTACCTTTAGCAAAACAACCTTATTTTTTGGGGGGGTCACCTGAGTTTTTGGCCCGGGGCTCGGCGGCAAACTTGTGAAACTACCAAACCCAAACAGTTCTGCAAACTAGACACCCGGGGGAGTCCAGGGAGGTATGGCATGCATGGGTCCCCCAATGTTTTCCTACCCAGAAATCCCTGCAAACCTTAAATCTAGGTTAAAAAAAACTTTTCCATACAATTTTGTGTGGGATCTCCGTGCCGGCACAAATGTCCTACCACCCAGCGTTCCCCTTGATCTCCCGAGTAAAATGATACCTCACTTGTGTGGGTGGGCCAAAGGCCTGTGACTAGGATTGTGGAAAAGTAAATTTTGCCATGTTGTATGTGCCTACGTGTTCCCCATCTTATGCTATATGTGCATGATCGATATGCATGTATTCCCCTCTGATCGATTAAAGACGCAATTACAGTTGTGTCCATCTCTAGTATGCCAGTTTCCAGTCTTCGTGAAAACAACGAATATTAGGCCCATGTAAACCTACGTTGCCACATTTTACAGTGTGCACGTTAATTCATTGAATTGTCCCCGTTTCTAGGCCTCAAAAGGGCCCGGACTCAGATTCAGCTCCTGTTTCCTGAACGCTCTCTGAGGAGCGATACAGCCCCCACCTGTATCCCTGACCTTTAGCTTACTTCTTGCCATGCAGTGCCCGGCCCGGCCTGGCTCTGCCTCCCAGTCTGCCAAGAATATGTTATGTTTCTAGTTATCAGTCCAGCCCTCCTTCTCTGCATTCCTAAGCTACTGAATCGCATCAATAGTTTCCGTCATAGTCTAGCCTTTATGTCTCCATGTAAGAGAAATACTATATTAATATTCATAGAATATTCCTCGCACACGCACTACATATAGAATAATGTATGCACCAGTCTTAAAGTCTATTAGCCTTTGCCCTGATAACTTTTGGATTCTATCAACATGTACTCTAAACACCAGATACTAGATATGCCTGGGTACATGTCGCTCTGACACTCCAGACTTTAGTCTCCTCTTCTAGCACAGAAGTCATAGCCCCCCAGTTCTCCCTGGTAACACGTCATTGCCAATTTGCGCGCACCACTAGGTTAGAGGTCCCAGCTGCTCAGGTAGCCCCCTCCATGTTTCCGCCCCTTTTATGACATATTCTGTTACGTTTACATCACATGTCTATGTATACGCCCTGTACACGCCTTCTTGTTGCATCAGTTTTGCCCTTATCTTTCGCGACTGCTACAAACCCCGCCTACTGCTACGCCTACTGTATTGAATGTAATGCAATTATTTTGATATATATATTGTGCACGGATATTAAAGTTTGCTAGCCAATTCCCAGATCCTGCCCGACAGCTGTCGGGCCCTGCCATCCTACTCCCGTACAGGCTGTCCTGTTCCTGTTCTTTATGCTTGATTAAAGCCTGTCAACTCCAACTACCTCGAATCTTGACTCTTATTTATTGAGCTATCTGTTTATATGAGTATCCTGAAAAATAGAACCGGTAATTAATTATTTATTTACCACATAATGGCGCCCGAATAGGGACTTGCCCTTTCCCCACGCGCCGGAGAAGCCACGCAGGCCCCCTGATCCTCTGCAGCCGTGACAGAACCATACCGTGCACGTGCAGATATTTCTGCTTCAAGTATCCCTCAGGCCCACGGAGGAGACGGAGGTTGCGGTCCAGCGTCCAGACGAGGCGGTGGAGGAACGCGGCGAGTCCCGACCAGAGCCCAAGCCGAGAGTCCAAGGTCCGAGGTATCTGGAGGCCCACCTGTAACTGAAGTCCGAAGTTCATCCGTCCGTCGTCGTAGCAGTCCAGTCCAGTCCGAGGCCTTCCGTTCTTGCTGCCCGGTGAGTACCGTTGCTGGGGTAGTATCTAGACAGGGTCAAAGTAATTTGTCTCTGGTCCGTGGGTTTGGGTACACAGATCCAACACGAAGTGTTCACTTAGGTGGACGCGGGTCCTGACGTGTCTCTTTATGGGACCGGTAAGTTTCGTACTGTTTTAGCAGTGCATCCAGTAATTCTAGTAAAGTTTCTGTTCTAGTAAGTTCTGTTCTCGAGAAATTCATGTGTTCTGTTTTCAGTATTTCAGGTAATGTTCTGTCCAAACTGTTATTTTAAATGTTATTTCATGTGTCTTCAATGTCGTGGTATGAGTGATTTTGTTTTCTTAAAGTCATTATTGTGTTTATCGTGTATTGTATTGTGTCCAGATTCCAGTCTTAGTTATGCCTCTGTTCACGAAGTTACGTCAGTTAAAAACCAGAAAAGGTCTGCTCGAAGAAGCAGTTCCTGTCCCGCCTAGGGACAGTCCAGGTCATTTTATGTATCAAAAGCATGGCATAAGTGCCATATTATATCTAGACTTATGGGTGGAGTACACCAAAGAATTAGAAGAAAAGTATAGATGGCCCGTGTCAGGTACGTGGGATGCCGAGTGCATCATGCGAGTAGAAGAAGCATTATGGAAAAAGAAAGCCAGACAGTCCCAGAAAGATGCCATCGAGTTATGGCGCAAAGAATCTCATAAAAGAACCGAAAAAGAAATCAGAAAGTCAGAATTAAGTAGAGAATCCTCAGAAAGAGCCCAAGAAAGGGAATTAATCGAAATAGGTGAACGAGTTAAAGCCGAACAGTCAGACAGACAGAGAAATGCCCTCATTAAGGGTATGTATCCTCTTCTTGCCGAGGGCTTGCCAAAAGCAACCCCGGAAGCACCATGTAATTTTCCGCCGCCATTAGTTCCGATTAAGCTACGTCACAAACCGACCGCAGCTGATATTTTTCTCTCGTCCTATTTGGACGATACAGTCCCAGAATATGCAAATCCTGTTCCGCCAGCTCCCGTAAATAATGTAATTCCTGTTCCTCCAGCCACCGGGGCACCCGTTGCAGCACCTGTTACGGTACCCCCGGTCCAGCCTACAGTACACGTACCCGCTACATCAGTTACTCTTCCAGCCCGTACGATACCCGTCGACGATTCTAGTTTAGGGGCCTCGGGGGGAAGTCCTCCTGGAACCCCGCCCCAACACAGACGTGTGACGTTAGTCGAGTTACATGAACGTGCGTTACAGCGTACGCCCAAACAGCAGTCCGTTGCAGATATTAAACGAGCTCTTACAGAATGCCGTTATGATCCAGTCCCAGGCGATGATGGTATGGTCCTGTACTCATTGCGTGTAAGACGGGTGACCGAATATTTGGACACCCTACCGAATATGAAAGAATATCTAGACAGAATATATCGTTTCATCCGTACAGGAGTAGATCCAGGAAGTATTGGCGAAGCCATGTCTCAAAGAAAAGTCGAGATCCAGCTCATGCTTTTAAAATTTCTAATTAATTGTTTAATAAGAGAACAAGATTATCCGGATAAAGATCCGGAAGAAATGAAAGTCCTGACCAGGTGGAGTGACCATATAGCCGAGGGAAGACACAAGACACAGAACTGTATAGACAGTATGTATAAGAAGATCCGTAGGGAAATAATAAAGTTACACGAGAAACGAACAGCAGCACAAGTAAGCGAGAAAGAAGACAACTCTTCTACTGAAGAGGTAGACGACGAGAATCCCACCAGAATAGCGTATGTAGGTAGAACTAGACTTCCCGACCGGCATTCACGTCTAGAACACAAGAAAGTTTTTCCTTCTCCAGCACCAGAACAAGGTTCTCTTGAGCAAGTATTCCAAGCCACCGATCACATTCTGAAATCACGAATCGGTTATAGTGAACTTAGTACCATGCATGAACAAGAATTAGCCCGATCAGCAGTCCGATGGACTACTGATTCTACCACTTTTCCAGATGAAATAGTGGCACAAATGTTTCTGAAACTGCCCCCAGCCGAGCAGCGACTGGTGGGTATGTATATGATCCAGCACCTCATTACACTGTATGAGGGACAGCATTCTGATCCAGGTCCGTTACATGATGTTCTGAACGAGTTACTCCAATATAGATGGAGAGGTTTAGGTACCGATTTAATTAGTGTCATTCTAGAACAGCGCCACAAATATAGAACGTTCCTGAATCCGCATTTTGTTCATGTCTCACCTCCAGAAAGTAAACCGTTTTACATAGATAGACAGCATCCGCTACGAGAAGTACACCCCGTTAGGACAGCGGGTGGTGAAATGCAACGAGTATTTGTTTACACCCCTATCACCAAGATGGAACTCTTAGAGATGAAGAAATTAATTCCCTGTCACGACAAAGATCCAGCAGGGTTCCATCGAGAATTAAAAGACATGCTCCGTATGGGAGAATACACGTATCCTGATATTATTAAAATGTTAAAGGTCCTGTTGCCCGCAGGGGTATATGAAAAACTCAAGGAAAAAGAATGGGAGGTGGGAGAGAAAAAGATTGATTGGACAGCTCTAGAAGCTGAAGATAAAATACGAGTACCAGGTACTGGTCTTGGGGACAAATGTAAAGAATTGCCCGAGTTATTGATACAAGTTTTGCCAAGGTTACTAGCCACGAAAAAGGAAGATTGGGATGCAATCTCAGCATGTAAACAGAAACAGGATGAAGACACTAGTGATTTTTATTCTAGATTTGAAAAATGTTTTATTATTAACAGTGGTCTGAAGACAGGTAGTGAATTGTACCCTCATCTTTTTGTTTCTAAACTAGTCGAGAATTCAAGTCCACAAGTTAAAAATCGAGTTTTGAAAGTCGAAAGTACCTGGCAAGCTAATACCCCGTCCCAAATGTTACAGATGCTCCAGTATCACCAGAATAGAATCAGGGAAGAGCAAGAACACGAAAGGAGACGTATGAAAGACACGAAAATGAAAGTATTAGTTGCACAATCTGTTCCACAAGACAGTCAGAAGAGGGGTCCGAATCAAGCCAGTCATCCAGCAGCTCCCGTTAAAGGGACTTGCAATTATTGTAAACAGCCAGGTCATTTTATAAACGAGTGTGCAGTTCTGAAACACAACATAGCTACTGGTAAGACTAAAGAAAGACCACGTCCGCCTAGACAAGAACAAGTTTCACAGACTTCACAGTCACCACAGAATGCACAACAGACAGTTCCAGCATCGCAGCCTATCGCTGCAACACAGCATGTTACACAGCAAATGTACCAGTATGCTCAGTCAGAGTATCCAGAGTATCAACAGTATTCATGAAACAGCCTAGAGAGGGAGGTAGGCTTGCCTCTCATCGAGATACCTGTAGATCAAGAGGGTCCCTATGTACACAGTCAAGTATTAGGGAAAGACAGAAAGTTTCTGATTGATACAGGGGCAAGTAGGACTACCATCAGTCATGACGAGGTTCCAGGGGCTCCGCTCTCAGGCTCTAGAAATGTTTCCCTTGGATTCTCAGGAAAGCCTATTATTAATGAAATTTCAAAACCAGTTTCTCTAGAAGTCGGTCCATTGTCCCGAACTACTGATTTGTTACTTACGAAGTCATGTCCAGAAAATTTGTTAGGCATTAAAACATTGAAAGAATTAGGTGCAGTTATTTGCTGTTCTCCAGAAGGAGTCCGATTGTTTTTGCGTGACTTCAAAGGTCACTATGTATTACGTGATTTTGATCCAAGATTACTGAATGTTCCACAGCATTTATGGGCGCAAGGTCCAACTGATGTAGGATGTATGCACATCACACCCCATCGTGTGACTCTCAAACAAGGTATAGTTTTGCCACGAATCAGACAGTACAGATTGCCACCTGAGGCTGTAGCAGCCTTATCCAAAATTATTGACGAACTTATTGCTCAAGGAGTGGTTGTAGAAACTGACTCCAATGTATGTAATTCTCCTATCATTCCAGTCATGAAACGTACTGATCCAAATGCACCTCCAGTATATCGATTAGTGATTGACCTTCGAGAGCTTAACAAATGTATCATACCCCAGTACCCAGTAGTCCCAGATATTTCATCCCTATTGACAGCCATTGATTCTGAAGCTACATTTTTCACTGTCATCGACCTCAAGAATGCATTTTTCAGTGTCCCCATTCATCCAGACAGCCAGTACCTTTTTGGTTTTTGTTTAAATGGAAGGAGCTATAAATTCACACGAGCTCCTCAAGGTTTCACAGAAAGTCCTAGTATTTACAGTCAAGCACTTAAGAGACAACTAGACAATATTCACATGCCAACTGACACTGCCCTGCTCCAGTATGTCGATGATCTATTGATCACAGCCCGTTCTGAACGTGACTGCGAACGTGCGTCACTTACAGTTCTGTATTTCCTAGCCGAGATGGGGCACAAGGTGTCCCCTTCGAAGCTTCAGTTCTGTGTCCAGCAAGTGATCTACTTAGGCCACTTGCTGTCCAAGTGGGGTAGGCAGTTGACACCAGATCGTATCCAGTTAATAGCGAGTCTTCCACAGCCCAAGACACAGAAGGAGGTACGTGCTTTTATTGGCCTCACTTCTTATTGCAGACAATGGATTCCTCAGTATGCATTTCTAGCAAAGCCACTGATACAGTTAACGACACAGGAGGCAGCCGTATCGACTGTCCTCCCTTGGACCCAGGAACATACACTTGTTTTTAATGAGTTAAAGAAAGCCTTATGCCAAGCACCTGTTCTAGCTACACCGAACTACAGTAAGCCTTTTACACTTTTTGTCACAGAACGTGATGGTACTGCATTATCTGTTCTCACACAAGATCAAGCAGGACAGTACAAGCCTTGTGCTTATTTTTCTAGCACATTAGATCCAGTAGCCCGGGCTCTGCCTGCGTGCCTCAAGTCAGTTGCAGCCACAGCTCTAGCAATCAGACAAAGTGATTCCATAGTATTAGGACACTCCCTGACAGTACAAGTTCCACACTCCGTGGAAGTTCTTTTAAACCGAACACAGACTCAGCACTTGACAATTGCACGTTTAACAGGTTATGAACTGACACTGTTTCAGCCACACATAGAAATAAGACGCTGCAACATTCTAAATCCTGCTACACTGTTACCGTCAGTTACTTCAAATCCTGCCACACATGACTGTGTGGAAGTTGTTAACACTATGACTAAGCCAAGACAAGACCTGACAGACATTGCATTACCTAATCCCGACCTGACACTTTATGTGGATGGTTCATGTATGAGAACAAGTACAGGAGAACTAGTAGCCGCGTATGCAGTGACTACTGAAACCGAAGTTATAGAAACACATCGTATTGACACCCTGTCTGCTCAAGCAGCAGAGCTAGTCGCTCTGACCCAAGCCTGCATACGTGCCAAGAACCTGAAAGTAAACATATATACAGATTCACGTTATGCATTCGGAGTCGTACATGACTTTGGAGTGCTCTGGCAGGAGAGAGGTTTCATGACTTCTCATGGAACCAAGATTCAGCATGGTCTCCTCATTCAAGCTCTGTTAGATGCAATACATTTACCGACAGCTATCGCTATCATGAAGTGCAAAGCACATACGAAAGTTACTGACATTATTTCCCAAGGTAACGATCTAGCAGATCGAACAGCCAAGCTTACAGCTCAGACTCCAGACATTCCAGTTAACACGACACAGACACTCACTCCAGATCCGACTACTTGTATGACAGTTAAGGACCCTACACAAGATGTCATAGACATACAGTTACATGCTACTCCCGAAGAAATCAAGAAATGGTCCGAACAAGGAGGGGTCCAGACAGATCAGGGATGGGTGACGAAGGGAAAAGCCACATGGTTTCTCCCCGACTCTATGGTTCAAGTCATTATCAATACCGCACATAGTCCAGCACATCTAGGAGAAAAAGCCATGTTAGATAGTATACAGAACCTTTGGTTCAACAAGCACTTACGAGCTGCAGCCAAGCAGAAAGTCCGTACCTGTATGATATGTTGTCAATTCAATCCAGGTAAAAGTGTCCCGGTGGAACAAGGTGGATTCCAACCCCCGACCACCCTTTTGAAGTCCTCCAGATGGATTACATTCAGATGGAGCGATGTCGAGGTTTCAAGTATGTCCTCGTGGTTGTATGCGCTTTGTCCAGGTGGACAGAAGCATATCCAGTTCCAGATTATACAGCAGCGACCACTGCTAGGCAGTTGGTTCGTGAATTCTTTCCCCGTTATGGACTCCCTAGGGTCGTGTATTCTGATAACGGCCAGCCATTCTCATCCGAGTTAATGAAACATGTTTCCCTCTTGTTAGGGTACCAGTGGAAGTTCCATTGTGTACGCCATCCTGAAGCAGCCGGTCTCGTAGAGAGACATAATCAGACCCTGAAAATCCGTATTGCTAAGACATGTAAAGAGAAAGGTGTAGACTGGCTAGTTGCCCTGCCAGTTGCTTTATTCTTCATGAGGATGGTTGCACATTCCAGATCAGGTCTGTCCCCTTATGAGGTCGTATTCGGCCGCCCCCCAAACATGTGGGGTACACCTAGACCCCGCAGTATTACAGATGTTTCCAGTAATATGTTGACAGATTACCTAGCTTCCTTGATGTCTGCCCTACACTCTTGTCGTTCCCAGGTTGCCGCTGCATTTCCAGACAATACTGAAGTGAAACCGCAAGAAGTCATTCCAGGCAACCTCGTGTTGGTGCGGAATTTTGATCGTTCAAGCCCCCTGGAGCCCCGTTGGAAGGAGCCCCGTCTCGTCTTGTTAACAACAAGGACCGCCGTGAAGCTAGAGGGCAGGAAAGGATGGGTCCACCTGTCCCACGTTAAAAAATTCCATGGACTTCGTGAAAAATCTTTTGCAAAGGACTGTTCCGTTACTAAAGACTGCCTAAAAACAGACTCTGAACTTGATTCCGAACTTAAAGTTCCCCTGTTAGAGAAAACTCCGCAACAGGAGTATAAATTAAAACTTCGGTCTAGTAAATTAAGTCAGCCAGTTTAATTGTCTAAGTCCCTCTCGGGTGAAACGGTTAGACAGGTCTCTGACATGTATGAGATAGACCCCCGTAGTGAGAGAGTTAGTCAAAACTCCATAAGATGTATTGTTTTTCTAAGTTTTATATTGTTTTTAAGTCTTATGGTTACCTGCACAAGTTATGCTTTACATTTATGTTTTCCAAGTTCACATGTAAACAAGTTTTCTAATGCTACAGTAGAGCACACATTTAGTGATCTGCCTCCTCACGAGTTATCCTATCGTCTTGCTATGCGTAATAATACATTTATAAGAATGTTACACTATTCACACCAGACCAGCAATGCTACTAATTGTTGGGTGTGTGGTCGACTCCCCCCTTTCCAGACACCGAAGGGAGTTCTGCCACTTTTTCCTTATCCGTTTTCACATAATGGTTTGTGTGGAGCATGGTCCACGTTAACGTCATCCTCCAATGATATGTCCCTTCTGAACAGAACATGTTTTCCAGACAAGCAAGGTCTCCCCCATAGAACAGGGTTAGATCTAGAAAATGAAGTATATGATTTAGGTAATTATTCTTCGAATCTTATGGTCCTGAATGTTCAGTCTGATACTACTCCAGACTTGCCTGCTATTTCAGTATTACCAGTCAAAGGCGAATTATGTGTCAGAAAGAATGGTTCCACACATGTAGGACATAGTGATTGTACTACTATTGTCGAGTATAGTGACAGTGGGAAATCTATTTTCAAAGCTTCACGTCATTCATATTTTGTTTGTGGTCAGACCGCATATGTTCGTCTGCCCCTCGATTGGGATGGAACCTGTTACATTGCCTTCCTACTGCCACCAGTTTTCCTAGCCCCATCTGATTATCACAGAAACACACATCTAGTACACGTCAGGCATAGAAGGGAGATCGAGTCCCCAATTGTCGATCAAACTGAAACTACTCTAGAACAGTATCAAGACTTCAATAAAGGTTTCTTCTTCTTTATAGGACCTGTCCAGAATAGTAAGCTAATACGTAGACTAACCAGAACCCTTGAAGCAGTAGTGAATGAGACTACTTCTGCTCTAGGTAACTTAACCGAAGAGCAATCTGCTATGAGATTTGTCGTGCTCCAAAATCGTCTCGTTCTTGACGTCATACTGGCCGATAGAGGAGGAGCATGTAGAGTCATCGGATCTAGTTGTTGCATTTTCATTCCAAATAACGCGCCGTCTGTTTATTCAGCTATAACCAGACTTCATAAAATTGCCCATCAGTTACACCAGAATCCAGGCACCTGGACATGGTCCGGTTGGCTCTGGAGTATCATATCTGCCTGGGGATGGAAAGTATTGTCATTCCTAGGTATTGCAGTAATGATCATATTCAGTTGCTGCCTCTGTATACAATGTGGCCCTGCGATTTGCGGCATTTGTGCTACCTCTTGTATTCCTAGTCCTAAGTCCCGTTCCAAGACAATTCGAGACGAACAGATGATGCTATATGAAATGATAGATGGTATCATGAATATAGATGTTTCCTGAGGGAAACGTAGGGCACAAGGAGGGAATGTGGAAAAGTAAATTTTGCCATGTTGTATGTGCCTACGTGTTCCCCATCTTATGCTATATGTGCATGATCGATATGCATGTATTCCCCTCTGATCGATTAAAGACGCAATTACAGTTGTGTCCATCTCTAGTATGCCAGTTTCCAGTCTTCGTGAAAACAACGAATATTAGGCCCATGTAAACCTACGTTGCCACATTTTACAGTGTGCACGTTAATTCATTGAATTGTCCCCGTTTCTAGGCCTCAAAAGGGCCCGGACTCAGATTCAGCTCCTGTTTCCTGAACGCTCTCTGAGGAGCGATACAGCCCCCACCTGTATCCCTGACCTTTAGCTTACTTCTTGCCATGCAGTGCCCGGCCCGGCCTGGCTCTGCCTCCCAGTCTGCCAAGAATATGTTATGTTTCTAGTTATCAGTCCAGCCCTCCTTCTCTGCATTCCTAAGCTACTGAATCGCATCAATAGTTTCCGTCATAGTCTAGCCTTTATGTCTCCATGTAAGAGAAATACTATATTAATATTCATAGAATATTCCTCGCACACGCACTACATATAGAATAATGTATGCACCAGTCTTAAAGTCTATTAGCCTTTGCCCTGATAACTTTTGGATTCTATCAACATGTACTCTAAACACCAGATACTAGATATGCCTGGGTACATGTCGCTCTGACACTCCAGACTTTAGTCTCCTCTTCTAGCACAGAAGTCATAGCCCCCCAGTTCTCCCTGGTAACACGTCATTGCCAATTTGCGCGCACCACAAGGTTAGAGGTCCCAGCTGCTCAGGTAGCCCCCTCCATGTTTCCGCCCCTTTTATGACATATTCTGTTACGTTTACATCACATGTCTATGTATACGCCCTGTACACGCCTTCTTGTTGCATCAGTTTTGCCCTTATCTTTCGCGACTGCTACAAACCCCGCCTACTGCTACGCCTACTGTATTGAATGTAATGCAATTATTTTGATATATATATTGTGCACGGATATTAAAGTTTGCTAGCCAATTCCCAGATCCTGCCCGACAGCTGTCGGGCCCTGCCATCCTACTCCCGTACAGGCTGTCCTGTTCCTGTCCTTTATGCTTGATTAAAGCCTGTCAACTCCAACTACCTCGAATCTTGACTCTTATTTATTGAGCTATCTGTTTATATGAGTATCCTGAAAAATAGAACCGGTAATTAATTATTTATTTACCACAGGATGACCCCAAAACAGTAGAATTCTCTGTGCTTAATTTGTCAATCCTGAATGCTACAATTTCTTAAAAATACATTTTTGGCCTGTTCTGCTTTGGCCCACCCACACAAATGAGGTATCATTTTGCTCGGGAGAACAAGGGGAACGCTGGGTGGTAGGACATTTGTGCCGGCACAGAGATCCCATGCAAAAAAGTTTGGAAAAGTGATTTCTTTACCTAAATTTAAGGTTTGCAAAGAATTCTGGGTAGGAAAACATTGGGGGACCCACGCATGCCATACCTCCCTGGACTCCCCCGGGTGTCTAGTTTTTAGAACTGTTTGGGTTTGGTAGTTTCACAAGTTTGCCGCCGGGCCAAAAACTCAGGTGCCCCCCCAAAAAAGAAGGTAGTTTTGCTATAGGTTATTTTAAATTCTCCACTGTACGATTTGGGCCTTTTCCTGTTGCAGCCACTATGCCTACCCACACAAGTGAGGTACCATTTTTTTCGGGAGACCTAGGGGAACGCGGGGTGGGTGGAAATTTGTTGATCCACGCAGATTCCAGAACTTTTCACCACAGAAATGTGAGGAAAATACGTTTTTTTGGTCAATTTTGTAGGTTTGCAAGGGATTCTGGGTAACAGAACCTGGTGGGAGGCAGTCGTGTCACCCCATCCTGAATTTCCCTGGGTGTCTAGTTTTCAGAAATGTATAGGTTTGCTAGGTTTCCCTAGGTGCCGGCAGAGCTAGGGTTCAAAAACAAAAGGTATTCATAAAGGGGGTGGTGATGGACAGAGTATCTGAATTAAGCAGAACACTCCTACCCAGTCAAAAGATCAGGGCTTGATCCATCACCATTTTTTAGCTCACTGCACCATCCCAGCTCAGAACCTGGCTACATGCAAATTAGTCTGACCCTGGCCCAGTGCATCATGGGAACAGGGCAGACCAAACTACCAAGCAAATTCTTTACTGGAAAGGAAACAAGCTTCCGGGGACCGGTTTCTGGCATCACAGCCGTCTTCGGCCCGGCTTGCTTGAATCCTGATGGTGCAGTGAGCAAGGGACTCACATCTGAGCATACCCTTCCACACTTGTGGTGGCCAAAACGATTCATAAAGGGGGTGGTGATGGACAGAGTATCTGAATTAAGCAGACCACTCCTACCCAGTCAAAAGATCAGGGCTTGATCCATCACCGTTTTTTAGCTCACTGCACCATCCCAGCTCAGAACCTGGCTACATGCAAATTAGTCTGACCCTGGCCCAGTGCATCATGGGAACAGGGCAGACCAAACTACCAAGCCAATTCTTTACTGGAAAGGAAACAAGCTTCCGGGGACCGGTTTCTGGCATCACAGCCGTCTTCGGCCCGGCTTGCTTGAATCCTGATGGTGCAGTGAGCAAGGGACTCACATCTGTGCATACCCTTCCACACTTGTGGTGGCCAAAACGATTCATAAAGGGGGTGGTGATGGACAGAGTATCTGAATTAAGCAGAACACTCCTACCCAGTCAAAAGATCAGGGCTTGATCCATCACCGTTTTTTAGCTCACTGCACCATCCCAGCTCAGAACCTGGCTACATGCAAATTAGTCTGACCCTGGCCCAGTGCATCATGGGAACAGGGCAGACCAAACTACCAAGCCAATTCTTTACTGGAAAGGAAACAAGCTTCCGGGGGCCGTCTTCGGCCCGGCTTGCTTGAATCCTGATGGTGCAGTGAGCAAGGGACTCACATCTGAGCATACCCTTCCACACTTGTGGTGGCCAAAACGATTCATAAAGGGGGTGGTGATGGACAGAGTATCTGAATTAAGCAGAACACTCCTACCCAGTCAAAAGATCAGGGCTTGATCCATCACCGTTTTTTAGCTCACTGCACCATCCCAGCTCAGAACCTGGCTACATGCAAATTAGTCTGACCCTGGCCCAGTGCATCATGGGAACAGGGCAGACCAAACTACCAAGCCAATTCTTTACTGGAAAGGAAACAAGCTTCCGGGGACCGGTTTCTGGCATCACAGCCGTCTTCGGCCCGGCTTGCTTGAATCCTGATGGTGCAGTGAGCAAGGGACTCACATCTGAGCATACCCTTCCACACTTGTGGTGGCCAAAACGATTCATAAAGGGGGTGGTGATGGACAGAGTATCTGAATTAAGCAGAACACTCCTACCCAGTCAAAAGATCAGGGCTTGATCCATCACCGTTTTTTAGCTCACTGCACCATCCCAGCTCAGAACCTGGCTACATGCAAATTAGTCTGACCCTGGCCCAGTGCATCATGGGAACAGGGCAGACCAAACTACCAAGCCAATTCTTTACTGGAAAGGAAACAAGCTTCCGGGGACCGGTTTCTGGCATCACAGCCGTCTTCGGCCCGGCTTGCTTGAATCCTGATGGTGCAGTGAGCAAGGGACTCACATCTGAGCATACCCTTCCACACTTGTGGTGGCCAAAACGATTCATAAAGGGGGTGGTGATGGACAGAGTATCTGAATTAAGCAGAACACTCCTACCCAGTCAAAAGATCAGGGCTTGATCCATCACTGTTTTTTAGCTCACCGCACCATCCCAGCTCAGAACCTGGCTACATGCAAATTAGTCTGACCCTGGCCCAGTGCATCATGGGAACAGGGCAGACCAGGGGGCGTGGCTAAGCACGCAATGGCGGAGGTCGCACACGGGTAGAGCTCTGTGCTGAGCTCCCCTTCCCTGGGCCGATTCTCCGCCACAATTAACTGCCGCCGACCGAAATTGCAGGCGGACCTTCCAGGCATCATATTCGGCACTCACACCGACTTTGGTTCCGGAGACCCGGAGCGGCAAGCACCGGCCTATCCTACGGCCCTCCTGCGGACCTTGGCGCTTCCTGTGCGGTGTGCGCAATCACGCGAGGCCGCGGATCGGGCCCGGCGCCTAGGCCACACCCTGACCGAATGCCCTGACGAACACGGCCGGCTGGCCAACCGGAGCCACCCCAAGGGAGACCTCTGGCGCTACTGCACCCTCCACATCCACGACGCTGACCACCTGTGGGGGGCCCGGCGTGGGAGACGCGCTGCTGCCACCTGAGCGGGGGACACGACTGCCTGGCCCTTTGACACCGCGACTGCAGTCGGTGCGCCTCCTGGGCCGACGACAAGCCGGCGGAGTGGTGAGGCCGGATGGCGGACCCCCCCGCCCCCTGAACCTCACCTGGAGATCGGGCCTACCTGGTGAGACCCCCACTTGACAGTCCTCACTACTGCAGCGGGTGCTCCCGGGGGCTCTCGGGTAACGCGGACACTTTGCGCGGGGGGCCCGCTTCCCGCCCGCTGGCGCTGTGGGCACATCTCGCGCCTCCCACCCGGCCTGCGGCGACACCTCCCGACCAACAGTGCTGACCGACCCGCAGACACACGTGGCGGATTGACCGCTCCTTGCACGTGGGACCCGCATCGACCCACTCCGCATCGGACTCTTTTGTGTGCTACCTGCGGAGCCGGCTGCTGCCCGCCCAGCGACACGCGCCGAGAGGGGCCGTGGGTCGGGCCAGACGCCTGGGCCCTCAACTACGGCCTACAGACAGCGACAACCTGCCTCCTTGCCTCCAGGCGGGCCCGGAGAGACTACGCACTGCCTCGGCCCTAGATCCTTGCTGCAGCCCACGCGGCGCGGAGACCCTGCGTTGCAGAGAGACGAGGTCCTTCTTGGCAGCCCTCACTAGCCGCGTCGACGACGGACGCTGCACCACTGCCCTACCGGCGGACCTGGGGCGCGCAGCGACGGCGGAGCGGATTGGCGAATGGCGTGGGTCCTGGAGATAATGTGGACGGTACTATCGATGGCGGCCATTGCATACATCGGCGACTAGTTGAGGCGTTCCTAATCGGCTGTGCAGCCTGTATTGCCCATCAGGTGATCCTGCACATGTCCGGAGGGGTGCGAACCCGCACTGGGACTGGAGGTGCCCCGCCGAAGGGCAAATCTGAAAAATCGAAGGGCAAGATGGCTGCCGATCAAGTGGCCGCGAGGTTGGACAGTGTACTAGCAGCCATGGAGCGCATGGAGCAATCCCTCCAGCTGACCAGAACTTCGTTGGAGTCCAAAATAGACGGCGTCGCTATAGATCTCACCCACCTACGAGACGACCACAGGAAACTGGCTGATCGAACTAAAAAATTGGAGGGGACAGTCAGGGAACTTGAACCCACAGTCACCCAGACAGATAAGCAGGTGCAGGACCTCCTGAATAGGGTTGAATTCCTGGAGGACCGGGCCGAGGATGCGGAAGGGAGGGCGAGACGCAACAACATCAGACTCGTGGGGGTCCCGGAAAAATGGGAAGGGAATCATCCCGCCCAACACGTGGAGGATTGGCTCAGAAACCTGCTACCTGAAGGCACGCTTTCGCCATACTTTGTGGTGGAACGGGCACATCGAGTTCCTACAAGGCCCCGCGCCACGGGCGCTAACCCACGGCCACTCCTTTTCCGGATCTTGAACTACAGAGACAGGGACACGGTGCCGCGGGAAACTAGACGACTTGGAGAAATCCGCATAGATAACGCTGTAATCATGTTCTTCCCGGATTACACTGTTCAAGTGCAGCGTCAAAGGCATGATTTCTTGGAGGTCAAACGACGTCTCCGCACCGCCGGCCTGAAATATTCCCTTCTCTTTCCAGCGAAACTGAGAGTGGTAGCACGGGACAAAACCTATTTTTTTTACACCCCTGAAGAAGTCGGCGAGTGGCTAGACAGCGGCACGGACACGACGCCCCGGCGGGCGCATGGAAACGAGGCGCGGCCACGCACACGGGAGCCGCGTCGCCGCCGCAGGAACAGAGGCCAGCAGGCCCGCCGCCCAGAGGATGTGTCACGACACACCCCACCAGCGGATCAAATGCTCCAAGAACAGCGAGATGCCCTCCGGAGAGTCGCTCAACTGAGCAACTCGCCCTCATCGGACGCTGTCCTAGAGGATGGCCCACAAACAATCCCCAGTGATGATGACGCCATTTATGGCCTGCCAGACTCCCAGGTATCCGTGGAACTGCCGGAAGTCACCCCGCAAACGGCAGACATGCTACACTAATGTCATTCAATCATCGAGACCGAACCCTGCCGCACTGCGGGGAATGGAACTGAGGACGAGGCGACAGCTGGGCGCACTGACTGCTGACTGTATCGCTGGACGTTCCACCCTGCCCCGGTGCTGGATGGAGAGACTTTCCCACAGTGAGTATGCCTCCAGGACAAGTGGACACTGAGCAGGTAAGGAGGTGGTGAAGTTGTGACGTATTGCACTTTCCCTCCCCGCCTCTCTTCTGGGATTGCTGCCCTGCCTGTCTTGAGACTGGTCTCTGCTGGTCGAACGGGGGCTCAGGACTGCTTGCGCTTCTCCTACACTGTTGGCCCAGCTGAGGTCCGAGTGATGTGGAACCGACAATGGTTCCCCGGATACAGGAACTGCACACACGGTCCACGTAAAGCAGGGCCCAGGGAAGGGCCATTAGCCCTCTGTCTCTACGTTTATCTATTCACACCGCAGACACTGTGATTAGCGCATGACACCCCCTAGACTTGGTTATTGAACTTTTACCTATTTGGTGTGTTTGGACGGCGACATGTTCCGTGGCCGACCTTATGGTATTTGTTATGGTTTCACATTGTTTGAACGTTTTGTATTTTCCCCTACCCTTACCCCTGGAAGCTTACCTACCCTATTCCTTTACGAGCAGGTGCCAAAGGTTGGACTAAGAGAGGGGGGAGGGCTGGGAGGACTTGGGAATTACGAGCCGGAGGGGAGGTGGGCGGATGGGGCGGACGCTCCATGTCAGCACTGTAATTATGGCTGAAATCAAGATTTGCACCTGGAACGTCAGGGGCATGCACACACCATCTAGGCGATACCAAATCTATTCCTACTTGAAACGACACAAATTTCACGTAGCGTTCTTACAGGAAACACATTTGAATGCACCAGAAATACTTGCGCTGCGCCGCAGATGGCGTGGGCAACTCTACGCCACTGGGTACTCTTCCTTTGCTAGAGGGACACTCATATGGGTCCGGCCGGGCACTCCGTGGGCGGTTATGGACGCACAGGTTGACACAGAGGGCAGATATGTGATAGTCAGGGGCAGACTGGACGGACGCCCGGTCGTCCTTGCATCTATATACTCCCCCAACATTGACCAGGGTAAATTCTTAGACAACCTCTCCCTGAAACTGGCACCTTGGCATGGGATCCCGTGGATACTTGGGTGCGACTACAATAGCGTCCTAGATGTTGTTCTAGACAGGTCCACGGCACCCACGGCCGCAGCTCTGACACACACCACCACGAAGGCACTCCTTAGCTGGGCCGTACAGTGGGACCTCCGAGACGCATGGAGAGCTCGCAACCCCACAACACGGACGTACTCCTACTGGTCTGGGGCTCACGCACTACATGTCAAACTAGACAGGTACATGGTCTCTGCCGAATTACTCCCACTGGTCAAGGACACCCAGTATATGGGCCGGACACATTCGGACCATAACCCACACACACTAGCGATAGCTTGGGAGAACCCGCACCCACCTGTCCCCACATGGCGCTTGCAACCAGATCTCTTGCTAGACTCGACCTTCCGTGAATCCATACTCACACAAGCGGCCCAATACTTTGACCTTAATGCTGACACAGCATCCTCCCCCCAGATTGAATGGGACGCCTTCAAGGTGGTGACCCGAGGACACTGTTTGGGTATACAGGGACACATTAAGAGGCAACTGGAAACCGAACTGACACGTCTTGAGACGGAGCTGCTGAACCTCGAGAACGCGGCGGGGAGGGACGCTGACGCTAGGCTAACAGAGGCCAGGGCGGACCATGTTCGCCTCCTGGAACGTTTACGCACCATTAACTTTGCGGCACATTCTGCGCGCATGCATCGTCAGGGTGACAGACCTGGCAAACTATTGAACTGGCTGATCGCGCAGGAGGCCCGCTCGTCTCCCATCTCGGCAATACAGGCGGAGGGAGGCGGCTTGCTCTACACCCAGCGACACATACATGAGGCGTTCTCCAGCCATTACTCGGGCCTATATCGTTCCCGTCTGCACGCCTCTTTGTCTGAAATATCTGACTATCTCCTGCCGATACATCTGCCCGTGGCAACAGCTGCACAGCAGGATGACCTGGGGGCACCCCTAGACCCTGAGGAGCTCCACGACGCCATATTCAATCTTTCAAATGGCAAATCTCCGGGGCCGGATGGCTTGCCGGCTGAATTTTACAAGGCTGCCTCGGACATCCTTATTCCCCAACTGGTGAAGATGTACGCGGCTGCGACAGACGATTTTCAACTGCCCCCGACTCTTAACGAGGCTACCCTGGTGTCGCTGCTCAAACCCGACAAAAACGGCGAGCTGCTGGGATCATACCGCCCTCTAGCTCTCCTGAACACGGACTATAAAATACTCGCCTCCTCGCTCGCTCGCAGACTGGCCCCTTTAGTGCCCACGCTGGTACATCAGGACCAGAACGGGTTTGTACCGACGCGACACACCTCCCACAATATCCGCCGACTTTTCCGGCTTCAGGAATATGCTCAACGCCAATGGCCACGTGCTGGGTGTCTGGTGCTAGATCTGGAGAAGGCGTTTGATTCCGTGGAATGGCCCTACCTCCGAGCAGTCATGGATAAATTCGGACTGGGCGATGACTTCTTGACCATGGTGGGCCTCTTGTACCGAGGACCCACTGTCCGAGTCCGCACTGGCGCTCTCCTCTCTGACCCGATCCCTGTGCGGAGAGGCACCAGGCAGGGCTGCCCTCTGTCGCCTCTGCTGTTCTCATTAGCCATGGAGCCCCTGGCCGAAATTCTTAGATCCCAAGGGGAAAGGTGGAGTATACCGATGGCGGATGGCCTACACGTGGTATCGCTGTATGCCGACGATCTTCTCCTTTATATGAAAGACATCAGTGATGTTCCGGAATCCCTCTCCGCCATTTTTGATGCTTTTGAGATGATGTCGGGCTTGAGAGTTAACTGGGCTAAATCAGGAGCTTACTCCTTTGGTCCGAATACTCCAGAGAGTGCGATAACCATTAGCGGTGTGACCCTGCAATGGTATCCCACGACGTTCCGGTACCTGGGTATCCATGTCTATCGGGAACCCGCGGATATCCTAGACGGGAATCTGCAGCGGGCAATCACGTCCATCCGCTCGCAGATTGGATTCTGGAAAACGCTGCCGCTGAACGTTCCCAGTCGTGTAGCCCTGACGAAAATGATCGTCCTGCCGCGCCTTCTATACTACTTTGCTAATCTTCCCATATATGTTCCGAACCGGGTGTTTCGGGACCTCGAGGCATTAATACGGGACCTCTTCTGGAACAAGGGCCGCCCACGCATCGCGCTGGCGAAACTATACATGCCAACCGAAGCGGGAGGCCTGGCTGTCCCCCATCTGGAGTTGTACTATCTGGCAGCGCAGATGCAGTGGGTATCGGGGTGGCTGGGCGGGAGGGACTTGGGAGACACGGCCACGGACATTACGGTCTGGACACAGTTACAGGTCCAGGTACTGTTCCATCCTCTAACCAAAACCCCGCGTCCATCACAGCTGCATCTTGCGGTGGCGTGCAGATGCTTCCTCCGCTGTCTGCGCCTAACGCGGGCAACAACGCCTTATGCTCCGGTACTCCCCTTACTGGGCACTCCGACTGCGACGGGGATACTGACAGCCGCACAGCTGGATAGCTGGACCACGGCAGGTGTGGAGACGTTGGGAGACCTTTACTCCGACGGCGCTCTCCTCCCTTTCGCCACCCTCGTCGGAGACACGTCTTTGCCGGCTGGGCAGTTCCTATTACACGCGACCCTCACGCACACGCTGACCGCGGCCTGGGGAGACATCACTGATGAATTACCCACCCACAACTTCCTACAGTACCTACACGTCATGAGTAATGGCACGCACATAATCCACTGGCTAGCGCAAGCTCTCCTACTCCATACGCATCCCGCCACAGTGCAATTGAGGGAGAAATGGGCAACTGACAGGGGACGAGACTGGACAGATAAGGAATGGGCAATGATTTTGGTTGGTCCGGTTAATGTCCCCCGTAACCCCCGCTTTAAAATTATACAGCTATACATACTACACCGCGCCTACCTCACTCCGGATAAGATAAATAGGTACTTCTCAGTCGGGGATACGGCCTGCAATCGCTGTTCCCAGACCGGAGCGGACCTATTACACATGCTCTGGCACTGTCCTGCCCTCCAACAGTATTGGGATGGGGTGACCATGCTACTGACGCATTGCACAGACGAACGAGTACCGAAAACGTGGGAAGCCTGTGTGCTGGGGTTGTACAAACGCACACGCCTTAACAAAGTTCAGGCCCGGTTCTGGGATCTTGGACTCATCACGGCGAAGCGGCTGCTCACCAAGCGGTGGAAAGCTAACACGCCTCCACACCTCCGGCACTGGAGCCTTTCGCTGGCAAACTGGGCCCGGGCGGAGAGCGCAGCATTGTGGCGTGAGGAGACGGCTGGCCTAAGAAAATTCCCAATTGCACAGTACTGGGACACTATCCTCCAGTCCTTTCAACAGAAATGTGTGGAGCAGGGAATTACGTAAAGGCCTAGGGACCAACCCCACGCCCTCATGCTGTGACGAACAACACACGTGGTGCTCGCTCCTGGTGAACCTCTTCCGTGCACCTTTCCCCCCCCTCCCAGGCCCTGCTGTGATGCCCAGACGTGACTGCTATTATACCACTTACAATGCCCTTAGGGCCTCTAGGTCGCAATCATTACGCACTACGCAACTGACTGTCAGGTGGTGATGGCAATACAGTCTCTCCCATACCAGTGCCCTCCCGCACACTACCATAGATAGGGGTCTTCCTGCTGTCCTCGGACGGAGCAGCACTATCCACTTATAACTGCCCTTCTGGATCTGACGCGCAAGCGAACCCCCTCCCGCTCACCATACCGCATTGCCACTCGCACATAAATGACACCTCCCCCCCACCGCATGGCTACCTCTGCCCCACTCCCCCTCTTCCTTCCACACATGCTTCCCTGTTTGCAGTTGCAACTGTTTTCTCAACCACTTGGTCTCCCCAGCCCCAGACCGCATTCTTCCTTGCTGCTTATCACATACAACACGCCATGGGGTCTTAGCGGTCACCTGTCAGGGCTGAAGTTTCACTACCCGGCTTCGACAATGGGTGCCTGACATCCAAAACGAGCTGACCAAGTTATCTGCCCCCCAGGGACTACCACGCTTGCGGCACTGTGCGATCACATCTCACTTGCATGCGCCCCCACACCCTACTAGGGAACGGGACGTCTCCTTCTCCTTCACGTGCCTTGCAGGTGCTCTGGCAAGCCATGACTAGCAGACGGTCACTGATGACTACACCCACAACACTGAGTTTATCTCTATGATAGTTTAAGGGCATAAAAGAGAAAATGAAGACCTACAGACTCAGTCGTTTTCTCTCACGCTGTATCCTTTTATAACTGAATACACACATGATTGCGAATTCCGGAACCAAAATCAATCACTTCAACGCCGCCGGACCTCCGGGTTGTCGGCCATGTGGCTGTGTCATTTCCTTTCTATTTGTGCGCGTGTTTTACGAATTTGACGATATGCGGCTGGCCCGGATGGGTTGTCAGCAGAACGCTGTGTACTGTATATTTTCGGCAATAAAGGTCTTTTTCACAAAAAAAAAAAAAAAAAAAAAAAAAAATGGGAACAGGGCAGACCAAGCTATCAAGCCAATTCTTTACTGGAAAGGAAACAAGCTTCCGGGGACCGGTTTCTGGCATCACAGCCGTCTTCGGCCCGGCTTGCTTGAATCCTGATGGTGCAGTGAGCAAGGGACTCACATCTGAGCATACCCTTCCACACTTGTGGTGGCCAAAACGATTCATAAAGGGGGTGGTGATGGACAGAGTATCTGAATTAAGCAGAACACTCCTACCCAGTCAAAAGATCAGGGCTTGATCCATCACCGTTTTTTTAGTTCACTGCACCATCCCAGCTCAGAACCTGGCTACATGCAAATTAGTCTGACCCTGGCCCAGTGCATCATGGGAACAGGGCAGACCAAACTACCAAGCCAATTCTTTACTGGAAAGGAAACAAGCTTCCGGGGACCGGTTTCTGGCATCACAGCCGTCTTCGGCCCGGCTTGCTTGAATCCTGATGGTGCAGTGAGCAAGGGACTCACATCTGAGCATACCCTTCCACACTTGTGGTGGCCAAAACGATTCATAAAGGGGGTGGTGATGGACAGAGTATCTGAATTAAGCAGAACACTCCTACCCAGTCAAAAGATCAGGGCTTCATCCATCACCGTTTTTTAGCTCACTGCACCATCCCAGCTCAGAACCTGGCTACATGCAAATTAGTCTGACCCTGGCCCAGTGCATCATGGGAACAGGGCAGACCAAACTACCAAGCCAATTCTTTACTGGAAAGGAAACAAGCTTCCGGGGACCGGTTTCTGGCATCACAGCCGTCTTCGGCCCGGCTTGCTTGAATCCTGATGGTGCAGTGAGCAAGGGACTCACATCTGAGCATACCCTTCCACACTTGTGGTGGCCAAAACGATTCATAAAGGGGGTGGTGATGGACAGAGTATCTGAATTAAGCAGAACACTCCTACCCAGTCAAAAGATCAGGGCTTGATCCATCACCGTTTTTTAGCTCACTGCACCATCCCAGCTCAGAACCTGGCTACATGCAAATTAGTCTGACCCTGGCCCAGTGCATCATGGGAACAGGGCAGACCAAACTACCAAGCCAATTCTTTACTGGAAAGGAAACAAGCTTCCGGGGACCGGTTTCTGGCATCACAGCCGTCTTCGGCCCGGCTTGCTTGAATCCTGATGGTGCAGTGAGCAAGGGACTCACATCTGAGCATACCCTTCCACACTTGTGGTGGCCAAAACGATTCATAAAGGGGGTGGTGATGGACAGAGTATCTAAATTAAGCAGACCACTCCTACCCAGTCAAAAGATCAGGGCTTGATCCATCACCGTTTTTTAGCTCACTGCACCATCCCAGCTCAGAACCTGGCTACATGCAAATTAGTCTGACCCTGGCCCAGTGCATCATGGGAACAGGGCAGACCAAACTACCAAGCCAATTCTTTACTGGAAAGGAAACAAGCTTCCGGGGACCGGTTTCTGGCATCACAGCCGTCTTCGGCCCGGCTTGCTTGAATCCTGATGGTGCAGTGAGCAAGGGACTCACATCTGAGCATACCCTTCCACACTTGTGGTGGCCAAAACGATTCATAAAGGGGGTGGTGATGGACAGAGTATCTGAATTAAGCAGAACACTCCTACCCAGTCAAAAGATCAGGGCTTGATCCATCACCGTTTTTTGGCTCACTGCACCATCCCAGCTCACAACCTGGCTACATGCAAATTAGTCTGACCCTGGCCCAGTGCATCATGGGAACAGGGCAGACCAAACAACCAAGCCAATTCTTTACTGGAAAGGAAACAAGCTTCCGGGGACCGGTTTCTGGCATCACAGCCGTCTTCGGCCCGGCTTGCTTGAATCCTGATGGTGCAGTGAGCAAGGGACTCACATCTGAGCATACCCTTCCACACTTGTGGTGGCCAAAACGATTCATAAAGGGGGTGGTGATGGACAGAGTATCTGAATTAAGCAGAACACTCCTACCCAGTCAAAAGATCAGGGCTTGATCCATCACCGTTTCCAGTGAAGAATTGGCTTGGTAGTTTGGTCTGCCCTGTTCCCATGATGCACTGGGCCAGGGACAGACTAATTTGCATATCGCCAGGTTCTGAACTGGGATGGTGCAGTGAGCTAAAAAACGGTGATGGATCAAACCCTGATCTGTTGACTGGGTAGGAGTGTTCTGATTAACTCAGATACTCTGTCCATCACCACCCCCTTTTTGAAATTTTTCCAGTGAAGAATTGGCTTGGTAGTTTGGTCTGCCCTGTTCCCATGATGCACTGGGCCAGGGACAGACTAATTTGCATATAGCCAGGTTCTGAACTGGGATGGTGCAGTGAGCTAAAAAACGGTGATGCATCAAACCCTGATCTGTTGACTGGGTAGGAGTGTTCTGATTAACTCAGATACTCTGTCCATCACCACCCCCTTTTTGAAATCAAAAACAAAAGGTAGGCACTCTGGCAAAAAAGGGCCCGTTTTCACTGCGAAATTGCCGTGCGAACACGTTGCGTTTTGCGCTGTTTCCTGTCGCAGGCACTAGGCAGACCCAGGCAAGTGAGGTACCATTTTTTTTGGGAGACCTGGGGAAAGACGGGGTGGGTGGAAATTTGTTGATCCACGCAGATTCCAGAACTTTCTACCACAGAAATGTGAGTAAATGTGTTTTTTTGTCGATTTTTTAGCTTTGCAAGGGATTCTGGGCAACAGAACCTGGTGGGAGGCAGTTGAGTCACCCCATCCTGAATTCCCCTGGGTGTCTAGATTTAAAAAATGTATAGGTTTGCTATGTTTCTCTAGGTGCCGGCAGAGCTAGGGTTCAATAACTACAGGTAGGCACTTTGCCAAAAAAGGGCCCGTTTTCACTGCAAAATTGCGGTGCGAACACGTAGTGTTTTGCGCTGTTTCCTGTCGCAGGCACTAGGCAGAACCAGACTAGTGAGATACCATTTTTTCCGGGAGACCTGGGGGAACACGGGGTGGGTGGAAATTTGTTGATCCACGCAGATTCCAGAACTTTCCACCACAGAAATGTGAGGAAAATGCGTTTTTTGTCAATTATTTAGGTTTGCAAGGGATTCTGGGTAACAGAACCTGGTGGGAGGCAGTTGAGTCACCCCATCCTGAATTTCCCTGGGTGTCTAGCTTTCAAAAATGTATAGGTTTGCTAGGTTTCGCTAGGTGCCGGCAGAGCTAGGGTTCAATAACTACAGGTAGGCACTTTGTCAAAAAAAGCCAGTTTTCACTGCGAAATTGCGGTGCGAACACGTTGCGTTTTGCGCTGTTTCCTGTCGCAGGCACTAGGCAGACCCAGGGAAGTGAGGTACCATTTTATCCGGGAGTCCTGGGGGAACACAGGGTGGGTGGAAATTTGTTGATCCAGGCAGATTCCAGAACTTTCCACCACAGAAATGTGAGGAAAATGTGTTTTTTGGTCAATTTTTGTAAGTTTGCAAGGGATTCTGGGTAACAGAACCTGGTGGGAGGCAGTTGAGTCACCCCATCCTGAATTCCCCTGGGTGTCTAGTTTTCATAAATGTATAGGTCTGCTAGGTTTCCCTAGGTGCCGGCCGAGCTAAGGTTCAGAAACGAAAGGTAGGCACTTTGCCAAAAAAGGGCCAGTTTTCACTGCGAAATTGCAGTGCGACCACATTGCGTTTTGTGCTGTTTCCTGTCGCAGGCACTCGGCAGAATCATGCAAGTGAGGTACCATTTTTTTTGGGAGAGCTGGTGGAACACTGGATGGGTGGAAATGTGTTGATCCACGCAGATTCCAGAGCTTTCCACCACAGAAATGTGAGGAAAATTCGTTTTTTTTGTCAATTTTGTAGCTTTGCAAGGAATTCTGGGTAACAGAACCTGGTGGGAGGCATTAGTCAACCCATCTTGAATTCCCCTGGGTGTCTAGTTTTCAAAAATGTATAGGTTTCCTAGGTTTCCCTAGTTTCCGGCAGAGCTAGGGTTAAAAAACGAAAGGTAGGCACTTTGCCAAAAAAGGGCCCGTTTTCACTGCGAAATTGCAGTGCGAACACGTTGCGTTTTGCTCTGTTTCCTGTCGCAGGCACTAGGCAGACCCAGGCAAGTGAGGTACCATTTTTTCCAGGAGACCTGGGGCAACACTGGGTGGGTGGAAATGTATTGATCCACGCAGATTCCAGAACTTTCCAGCACAGAAATGTGAGGAAAATGCATTTTTTTGTCAAGTTTTTAGATTTGCAAGGGATTCTGGGTAACAGAACCTGGTGGGAGGCAGTTGAGTCACCCCATACTGAACTCCCCTGGGTGTCTACCTTTCAAAAATGTTTAGGTTTGCTAGGTTTCCCTAGGTGCCGGCAGAGCTAGGGTTCAAAAACTACAGGTAGGCACTTAGCCAAAAAAGGGCCAGTATTGACTGCGAAACTGTGGTGCGGCCACATTGCGTTTTGCGCCGTTTCCTGTCGAAGGCACTAGGCAGACCCAGGCAAGTGAGGTAACATTTTTCTTGGGAGACCTGGGGGAACGCTGGGTGGGTGAAAATTTGTTGATCCACGCAGATTCCAGCACTTTCCACCACAGAAATGTGAGGAAAATGTGTTTTTTGGTCAATTTTTGTAAGTTTGCAAGGGATTCTGGGTAACAGAACCTAGTGGGAGGCAGTTGAGTCACCCCATCCTGAATTCCCCTGGGTGTCTAGTTTTCATAAATGTATAGGTCTGCTAGGTTTCCCTAGGTGCCGGCCGAGCTAAGGTTCAGAAATGAAAGGTAGGCACTTTGCCAAAAAAGGGCCAGTTTTCACAGCGAAATTGCGGTGCGAACAGGTTGCGTTTTGTGCTGTTTCCTGTTGCAGGCACTCGGCTGAACCATGCAAGTGAGGTACCATTTTTTTTGGGAGAGCTGGTGGAACACGGGGTGGGTGGAAATTTGTTGATCCACGCAGATTCCAGGACTTTCCACCACAGAAATGTGAGGAAAATTCGTTTTTTTTGTCAATTTTGTAGCTTTGCAAGGGGATTCTGGGTAACAGAACCTGGTGGGAGGCATTAGTCACCCCATCCTGAATTCCCCTGGGTGTCTAGTTTTCAAAAATGTATAGATTTCCTAGGTTTTCCTAGGTGGCGGCAGAGCTAGGGTTAAAAAACGAAAGGTAGGCACTTTGCCAAAAAAGGGCCAGTTTTCACTGCGAAATTGCAGTGCGAACACGTTGCGTTTTGCTCTGTTTCCTGTCGCAGGCACTAGGCAGACCCAGGCAAGTGAGGTACCATTTTTTCTGGGAGACCTGGGGGAACACGGGGTGGGTGGAAATTTGTTTATCCATGCAGATTGCAGAACTTTCCATCACAGAAATGTAAGGAAAATGCATTTTTTTTGTCAATGTTTTAGGTTTGCAAGGGATTCTGTTTAACAGAACCTGGTGGGAGGCAGTTGAGTCAGCCCATCCTGAATTCCACTGGGTGTCTAGTATTAAAAAATGTATAGGTTTGCTAGGTTTCCCTAGTTTCTGGCAGAGCTAGGGTTAAAAAACGAAAGGTAGGCACTTTGCCAAAAAAGGGCCCGTTTTCACTGCGAAATTGCGGTGCGAACACGTTGCGTTTTGCGCTGTTTCCTGTCGCAGGCACTAGGCAGACCCAGGCAAGTGAGGTACCATTTTTTTCGGGAGACCTGGGGAAACACGGGGTGGGTGGAAATTTGTTGATCCACGCAGATTCCAGAACTTTCCAGCACAGAAATGTGAGGAAAATGCATTGTTCTTGTCAAGTTTTTAGATTTGCGAGGGATTCTGGGTAACAGAACCTGGTGGGAGGCAGTTGAGTCACCCCATACTGAACTCCCCTGGGTGTCTACTTTTCAAAAATGTTTAGGTTTGCTAGGTTTCCCTAGGTGCAGGCAGAGCTAGGGTTAAAAAACTACAGGTAGGCACTTAGCCAAAAAAGGGCCAGTATTGACTGTGAAACTGAGGTGCGACCACATTGCGTTTTGCGCCGTTTTCTGTCGAAGGCACTAGGCAGACCCAGGCAAGTGAGGTACCATTTTTCTCGGGAGACCTGGGGGAACGCTGGGTGGGTGAAAATTTGTTGATCCATGCAGATTCCAGAACTTTCCACCACAGAAATGTGAGGAAAATGTGTTTTTGGGTAAATTTTTGTAAGTTTGCAAGGGATTCTGGGTAACAGAAACTAGTGGGAGGCAGTTGAGTCACCCCATCCTGAATTCCCCTGGGTGTCTAGTTTTCATAAATGTATAGGTCTGCTAGGTTTCCCTAGGTGCCGGCCGAGCTAAGGTTCAGAAACGAAAGGTAGGCACTTTGCCAAAAAAGGGCCAGTTTTCACTGCGAAATTGCGTTGCGAACACGTTGCGTTTTGTGCTGTTTCCTGTCGCAGGCACTCGGCAGAACCATGCAAGTGAGGTACCATTTTTTTTGGGAGAGCTGGTGGAACACGGGGTGGGTGGAAATTTGTTGATCCACGCAGATTCCAGAACTTTCCACCACAGAAATGTGAGGAAAATTCGTTTTTTTTGTCAATTTTGTAGCTTTGCAAGGAATTCTGGGTAACAGAACCTGGTGGGAGGCATTAGTCACCCCATCCTGAATTCCCCTGGGTGTCTAGTTTTCAAAAATGTATAGGTTTCCTAGGTTTCCCTAGGTGCCGGCAGAGCTAGGGTTCAAAAATGAAAGGTAGGCACTTTGCCAAAAAAGGGCCAGTTTTCACTGCGAAATTGCAGTGCGAACACGTTGCGTTTTGCTCTGTTTCCTGTCGCAGGCACTAGGCAGACCCAGGCAAGTGAGGTACCATTTTTTCTGGAAGACCTGGGGGAACACGGGGTGGGTGGAAATTTGTTTATCCATGCAGATTGCAGAACTTTCCATCACAGAAATGTAAGGAAAATGCATTTTTTTGTCAATTGTTTAGGTTTGCAAGGGATTTTGGGTAACAGAACCTGATGGGAGACAGTTGAGTCAGCCCATCCTGAATTCCACTGGGTGTCTAGTTTTAAAAAATGTATAGGTTTGCTAGGTTTCCCTAGTTTCCGGCAGAGCTAGGGTTAAAAAACGAAAGGTAGGCACTTTGCCAAAAAAGGGCCCGTTTTCACTGCGAAATTGCGGTGCGAACACGTTGCGTTTTGCGCTGTTTCCTGTCGCAGGCACTAGGCAGACCCAGGCAAGTGAGGTACCATTTTTTTCGGGAGACCTGGGGCAACACGGGGTGGATGGAAATTTGTTGATCCACGCAGATTCCAGAATTTTCCAGCACAGAAATGTGAGGAAAATGCATTGTTTTTGTCAAGTTTTTAGATTTGCAAGGGATTCTGGGTAACAGAACCTGGTGGGAGGCAGTTGAGTCACCCCACACTGAATCCCCCTGGGTGTCTACTTTTCAAAAATGTTTAGGTTTGCTAGGTTTCCCTAGGTGCAGGCAGAGCTAGGGTTAAAAAACTACCGGTAGGCACTTAGCCAAAAAAGGGCCAGTATTGACTGCGAAACTGAGGTGCGACCACATTGCGTTTTGCGCCGTTTCTTGTCGAAGGCACTAGGTAGACCCAGGCAAGTGAGGTACCATTTTTCTCGGGAACCTGGGGGAACGCTGGGTGGGTGAAAATGTGCTGATCCACGCAGATTCCAGAACTTTCCACCACATAAATGTGAGGAAAATGCGTTTTTTTGTCAATTTTTTAGATTTGCAAGGAATTCTGGGTAACAGAACCTGGTGGGAGGCAGTTGAGTCACCCCATACTGAACTCCCCTGGGTGTCTACTTTTCAAAAATGTATAGGTTTGCTAGGTTTCCCTAGGTGCCGGCAGAGCTAGGGTTCAAAAACTACAGGTAGGCACTTAGCCAAAAAAGGGCCAGTATTGACTGCGAAACTGAGGTGCGACCACATTGCGTTTTGCGCCGTTTCCTGTCGAAGGCACTAGGCAGACCCAGGCAAGTGAGGTACCATTTTTCTCGGGAACCTGGGGGAACGCTGGGTGGGTGAAAATTTGTTGATCCACGCAGATTCCAGAACTTTCCACCACAGAAATGTGAGGAAAATGCGTTTTTTTGTCAATTTTTTAGATTTGCAAGGGATTCTGGGTAACAGAACCTGAAGGGAGGCAGTCGAGTCACCCCATCCTGAATTTCCCTGGGTGTCTACTTTTCAAAAATGTATAGGTTTGCTAGGTTTCCATAGGTGCCGGTAGAGCTAGGGTGCAAAAACTACAGCTAGGCACTTTGCCATAAAAGGGTCAATTTTTAACTGCAAAATTGAGGTGTGACCACGTTGCATTTTGTGCCATTTCCTGTCGAAGGCACTAGGCAGACCCAGGCAAGTGAGGTACCATTTTTCTCGGGAGACCTGGGGGAACGCTTGGTGGGTGAAAATTTGTTGATCCACGCAGATTCCAGAACTTTCCACCACAGAAATGTGAGGAAAATGTGTTTTTTGGTCAATTTTTGTAAGTTTGCAAGGGATTCTGGGTAACAGAACCTGGTGGGAGGCAGTTGAGTCACCCCATCCTGAATTCCCCTGGGTGTCTAGTTTTCATAAATGTATAGGTCTGCTAGGTTTCCCTAGGTGCCGGCCGAGCTAAGGTTCAGAAACGAAAGGTAGGCACTTTGCCAAAAAAGGGCCAGTTTTCACTTCGAAATTGAGGTGCGAACACGTTGCGTTTTGTGCTGTTTCCTGTCGCAGGCACTCGGCAGAACCATGCAAGTGAGGTACCATTTTTTTGGGGAGAGCTGGTGGAACACTGGGTGGGTGGAAATTTGTTGATCCACGCAGATTCCAGAACTTTCCACCACGAAATGTGAGGAAAACTCGTTTGTTTTGTCAATTTTGTAGCTTTGCAAGGGATTCTGGGTAACAGAACCTGGTGGGAGGCATTAGTCACCCCATCCTGAATTCCCCTGGGTGTCTAGTTTTCAAAAATGTATAGGTTTCCTAGGTTTCCCTAGGTGCCGGCAGAGCTAGGGTTAAAAAACGAAAGGTAGGCACTTTGCCAAAAAAGGGCCCGTGTTCACTGCAAAATTGCGGTGCGAACACGTTGCGTTTTGTGCTGTTTCCTGTCGCAGGCACTAGGCAGACCCAGGCTAGTGAGGTACCATTTTTTCTGGGAGACCTGGGGGAACACGGGGTGGGTGGAAATTTGTTTATCCATGCAGATTGCAGATCTTTCCATCACAGAAATGTAAGGAAAATGCATTTTTTTTGTCAATTTTTTAGGTTTGCAAGGGATTCTGGGTAACAGAACCTGGTGGGAGGCAGTTGAGTCAGCCCATCCTGAATTCCACTGGGTGTCTAGTTTTCAAAAATGTATAGGTTTGCTAGGTTTCCCTAGTTTCCGGCAGAGCTAGGGTTAAAAAACGAAAGGTAGGCACTTTGCCAAAAAAGGGCCCGTGTTCACTGCGAAATTGAGGTGCGAACACGTTGCGTTTTGCGCTGTTTCCTGTCGCAGGCACTAGGCAGACCCAGGCAAGTGAGGTACCATTTTTTTTGGGAGACCTGGGGCAACACGGGGTGGGTGGAAATTTGGTGATCCACGCAGATTCCAGAACAGAAATGTGAGGAAAATGCATTGTTTTTGTCAAGTTTTTAGATTTGCAAGGGAATCTGGGTAACAGAACCTGGTGGGAGGCAGTTGAGTCACCCCATACTGAACTCCCCTGGGTGTCTACTTTTCAAAAATGTTTAGGTTTGCTAGGTTTCCCTAGGTGCAGGCAGAGCTAGGGTTAAAAAACTACCGGTAGGCACTTAGCCAAAAAAGGGCCAGTATTGACTGCGAAACTGAGGTGCGACCACATTGCGTTTTGCGCCGTTTCTTGTCGAAGGCACTAGGCAGACCCAGGCAAGTGAGGTACCATTTTTCTCGGGAACCTGGGGGAACGCTGGGTGGGTGAAAATGTGTTGATCCACGCAGATTCCAGAACTTTCCACCACAGAAATGTGAGGAAAATGCGTTTTTTTGTCAATGTTTTAGATTTGCAAGGGATTCTGGGTAACAGAACCTGGTGGGAGGCAGTTGAGTCACCCCATACTGAACTCCCCTGGGTGTCTACTTTTCAAAAATGTATAGGTTTGCTAGGTTTCCCTAGGTGCCGGCAGAGCTAGGGTTCAAAAACTCCAGGTAGGCACTTAGCCAAAAAAGGGCCAGTATTGACTGCGAAACTGAGGTGCGACCACATTGCGTTTTGCGCCGTTTCCTGTCGAAGGCACTAGGCAGACCCAGGCAAGTGAGGTACCATTTTTCTCGGGAGACCGGGGGGAACGCTGGGTGGGTGAAAATTTGTTGATCCACGCAGATTCCAGAACTTTCCACCACAGAAATGTGGGGAAAATGCGTTTTTTTGTCAATTTTTTAGATTTGCAAGGGATTCTGGGTAACAGAACCTGGTGGGAGGCAGTCGAGTCACCCCATCCTGAATTTCCCTGGGTGTCTACTTTTCAAAAATGTATAGGTTTGGTAGGTTTCCCTAGGTGCCGGTAGAGCTAGGGTGCAAAAACTACAGCTAGGCACTTTGCCATAAAAGGGTCAATTTTTAACTGCAAAATTGAGGTGTGACCACGTTGCATTTTGCGCCGTTTCCTGTCGAAGGCACTAGGCAGACCCAGGCAAGTGAGGTACCATTTTTCTCGGGAGACCTGGGGGAAAGCTTGGTGGGGGAAAATTTGTTGATCCACGCAGATTCCAGAACTTTCCACCACAGAAATGTGAGGAAAATGTGTTTTTTGGTCAATTTTTGTAAGTTTGCAAGGGATTCTGGGTAACAGAACCTGGTGGGAGGCAGTTGAGTCACCCCATCCTGAATTCCCCTGGGTGTCTAGTTTTCATAAATGTATAGGTCTGCTAGGTTTCCCTAGGTGCCGGCCGAGCTAAGGTTCAGAAACGAAAGGTAGGCACTTTGCCAAAAAAGGGCCAGTTTTCACTGCGAAATTGCGGTGCGAACACGTTGCGTTTTGTGCTGTTTCCTGTCGCAGGCACTCGGCAGAACCATGCAAGTGAGGTACCATTTTTGGGGGGAGAGCTGGTGGAACACGGGGTGGGTGGAAATTTGTTGATCCACGCAGATTCCAGAACTTTCCACCACAGAAATGTGAGGAAAATCCTTTTTTTGTCAATTTTGTAGCTTTGCAAGGGATTCTGGGTAACAGAACCTAGTGGGAGGCATTAGTCACCCGATCCTGAATTCCCCTGGGTGTCTAGTTTTAAAAAATGTATAGGTTTGGTAGGTTTCCCTAGGTGCCGGTAGAGCTAGGGTGCAAAAACTACAGCTAGGCACTTTGCCATAAAAGGGTCAATTTTTAACTGCAAAATTGAGGTGTGACCACGTTGCATTTTGCGTCGTTTCCTGTCGAAGGCACTAGGCAGACCCAGGCAAGTGAGGTACCATTTTTCTCGGGAGACCTGGGGGAACGCTTGGTGGGTGAAAATTTGTTGATCCACGCAGATTCCAGAACTTTCCACCACAGAAATGTGAGGAAAATGTGTTTTTTGGTCAATTTTTGTAAGTTTGCAAGGGATTCTGGGTAACAGAACCTGGTGGGAGGCAGTTGAGTCACCCCATCCTGAATTCCCCTGGGTGTCTAGTTTTCATAAATGTATAGGTCTGCTAGGTTTCCCTAGGTGCCGGCCGAGCTAAGGTTCAGAAACGAAATGTAGACACTTTGCCAAAAAAGGGCCAGTTTTCACTGCGAAATTGCGGTGCGAACACGTTGCGTTTTGTGCTGTTTCCTGTCGCAGGCACTCGGCAGAACCAGGCAAGTGAGGTACCATTTTTTTTGGGAGAGCTGGTGGAACACGGGGTGGGTGGAAATTTGTTGATCCACGCAGATTCCAGAACTTTCCACCACAGAAATGTGAGGAAAACTTGTTTGTTTTGTCAATTTTGTAGCTTTGCAAGGGATTCTGGGTAACAGAACCTGGTGGGAGACATTAGTCACCCCATCCTGAATTCCCCTGGGTGTCTAGTTTTCAAAAATGTATAGGTTTCCTAGGTTTCCCTAGGTGCCGGCAGAGCTAGGGTTCAAAAACGAAAGGTAGGCACTTTGCCATAAAAGGGCCCGTTTTCACTGCGAAATTGCAGTGCGAACACGTTGCGTTTTGCTCTGTTTCCTGTCGCAGGCACTAGGCAGACCCAGGCAAGTGAGGTACCATTTTTTCTGGGAGACCTGGGGGAACACGGGGTGGGTGGAAATTTGTTTATCCATGCAGATTGCAGATCTTTCCATCACAGAAATGTAAGGAAAATGCATTTTTTTTGTCAATTTTTTAGGTTTGCAAGGGATTCTGGGTAACAGAACCTGGTGGGAGGCAGTTGAGTCAGCCCATCCTGAATTCCACTGGGTGTCTAGTTTTCAAAAATGTATAGGTTTGCTAGGTTTCCCTAGTTTCCGGCAGAGCTAGGGTTAAAAAACGAAAGGTAGGCACTTTGCCAAAAAAGGGCCCGTGTTCACTGCGAAATTGCGGTGCGAACACGTTGCGTTTTGCGCTGTTTCCTGTCGCAGGCACTAGGCAGACCCAGGCAAGTGAGGTACCATTTTTTTCGGGAGACCTGGGGCAACACGGGGTGGGTGGAAATTTGTTGATCCACGCAGATTCCAGAACAGAAATGTGAGGAAAATGCATTGTTTTTGTCAAGTTTTTAGATTTGCAAGGGATTCTGGGTAACAGAACCTGGTGGGAGGCAGTTGAGTCACCCCATACTGAACTCCCCTGGGTGTCTACTTTTCAAAAATGTTTAGGTTTGCTAGGTTTCCCTAGGTGCAAGCAGAGCTAGGGTTAAAAAACTACCGGTAGGCACTTAGCCAAAAAAGGGCCAGTATTGACTGCGAAACTGAGGTGCGACCACATTGCGTTTTGCGCCGTTTCTTGTCGAAGGCACTAGGCAGACCCAGGCAAGTGAGGTACCATTTTTCTCGGGAACCTGGGGGAACGCTGGGTGGGTGAAAATGTGTTGATCCACGCAGATTCCAGAACTTTCCACCACAGAAATGTGAGGAAAATGCGTTTTTTTGTCAATTTTTTAGAATTGCAAGGGATTATGGGTAACAGAACCTGGTGGGAGGCAGTTGAGTCACCCCATACTGAACTCCCCTGGGTGTCTACTTTTCAAAAATGTATAGGTTTGCTAGGTTTCCCTAGGTGCCGGCAGAGCTAGGGTTCAAAAACTACAGGTAGGCACTTAGCCAAAAAAGGGCCAGTATTGACTGCGAAACTGAGGTGCGACCACATTGCGTTTTGCGCCGTTTCCTTTCGAAGGCACTAGGCAGACCCAGGCAAGTGAGGTACCATTTTTCTCGGGAGACCGGGGGGAACGCTGGGTGGGTGAAAATTTGTTGATCCACGCAGATTCCAGAACTTTCCACCACAGAAATGTGAGGAAAATGCGTTTTTTGTCAATTTTTTAGATTTGCAAGGGATTCTGGGTAACAGAACCTGGTGGGAGGCAGTCGAGTCACCCCATCCTGAATTTCCCTGGGTGTCTACTTTTCAAAAATGTATAGGTTTGCTAGGTTTCCCTAGGTGCCGGTAGAGCTAGGGTGCAAAAACTACAGCTAGGCACTTTGCCATAAAAGGGTCAATTTTAAACTGCAAAATTGAGGTGTGACCACATTGCATTTTGCGCCGTTTCCTGTCGAAGGCACTAAGCAGACCCAGGCAAGTGAGGTACCATTTTTCTCGGGAGACCTGGGGGAACGCTGGGTGGGTGAAAATTTGTTGATCCACGTAGATTCCAGAACTTTCCACCACAGAAATGTGAGGAAAAAGTTTTTTTTGGTCAATTTTTGTAAGTTTGCAAGGGATTCTGGGTAACAGAACCTAGTGGGAGGCAGTTGAGTCACCCCATCCTGAATTCCCCTGGGTGTCTAGTTTCCATAAATGTATAGGTCTGCTAGGTTTCCCTAGGTGCCGGCCGAGCTAAGGTACAGAAACGAAAGGTAGGCACTTTGCCAAAAAAGGGCCAGTTTTCACTGCAAAATTGCGGAGCGAACACATTGCGTTTTGTGCTGTTTCCTGTCGCAGGCACTCGGCAGAACCATGCAAGTGAGGTACCATTTTTTTTGGGAGAGCTGGTGGAACACGGGGTGGGTGGAAATTTGGTGATCCACGCAGATTCCAGAACAGAAATGTGAGGAAAATGCATTGTTTTTGTCAAGTTTTTAGATTTGCAAGGGAATCTGGGTAACAGAACCTGGTGGGAGGCAATTGAGTCACCCCATACTGAACTCCCCTGGGTGTCTACTTTTCAAAAATGTTTAGGTTTGCTAGGTTTCCCTAGGTGCAGGCAGAGCTAGGGTTAAAAAACTACCGGTAGGCACTTAGCCAAAAAAGGGCCAGTATTGACTGCGAAACTGAGGTGCGACCACATTGCGTTTTGCGCCGTTTCTTGTCGAAGGCACTAGGCAGACCCAGGCAAGTGAGGTACCATTTTTCTCGGGAACCTGGGGGAACGCTGGGTGGGTGAAAATGTGTTGATCCACGCAGATTCCAGAACTTTCCACCACAGAAATGTGAGGAAAATGCGTTTTTTTGTCAATGTTTTAGATTTGCAAGGGATTCTGGGTAACAGAACCTGGTGTGAGGCAGTTGAGTCACCCCATACTGAACTCCCCTGGGTGTCTACTTTTCAAAAATGTATAGGTTTGCTAGGTTTCCCTAGGTGCCGGCAGAGCTAGGGTTCAAAAACTACAGGTAGGCACTTAGCCAAAAAAGGGCCAGTATTGACTGCGAAACTGAGGTGCGACCACATTGCGTTTTGCGCCGTTTCCTGTCGAAGGCACTAGGCAGACCCAGGCAAGTGAGGTACCATTTTTCTCGGGAGACCGGGGGGAACGCTGGGTGGGTGAAAATTTGTTGATCCACGCAGATTCCAGAACTTTCCACCACAGAAATGTGGGGAAAATGCGTTTTTTTGTCAATTTTTTAGATTTGCAAGGGATTCTGGGTAACAGAACCTGGTGGGAGGCAGTCGAGTCACCCCATCCTGAATTTCCCTGGGTGTCTACTTTTCAAAAATGTATAGGTTTGGTAGGTTTCCCTAGGTGCCGGTAGAGCTAGGGTGCAAAAACTACAGCTAGGCACTTTGCCATAAAAGGGTCAATTTTTAACTGCAAAATTGAGGTGTGACCACGTTGCATTTTGCGCCGTTTCCTGTCGAAGGCACTAGGCAGACCCAGGCAAGTGAGGTACCATTTTTCTCGGGAGACCTGGGGGAAAGCTTGGTGGGGGAAAATTTGTTGATCCACGCAGATTCCAGAACTTTCCACCACAGAAATGTGAGGAAAATGTGTTTTTTGGTCAATTTTTGTAAGTTTGCAAGGGATTCTGGGTAACAGAACCTGGTGGGAGGCAGTTGAGTCACCCCATCCTGAATTCCCCTGGGTGTCTAGTTTTCATAAATGTATAGGTCTGCTAGGTTTCCCTAGGTGCCGGCCGAGCTAAGGTTCAGAAACGAAAGGTAGGCACTTTGCCAAAAAAGGGCCAGTTTTCACTGCGAAATTGCGGTGCGAACACGTTGCGTTTTGTGCTGTTTCCTGTCGCAGGCACTCGGCAGAACCATGCAAGTGAGGTACCATTTTTGGGGGGAGAGCTGGTGGAACACGGGGTGGGTGGAAATTTGTTGATCCACGCAGATTCCAGAACTTTCCACCACAGAAATGTGAGGAAAATCCTTTTTTTTGTCAATTTTGTAGCTTTGCAAGGGATTCTGGGTAACAGAACCTAGTGGGAGGCATTAGTCACCCGATCCTGAATTCCCCTGGGTGTCTAGTTTTAAAAAATGTATAGGTTTGGTAGGTTTCCCTAGGTGCCGGTAGAGCTAGGGTGCAAAAACTACAGCTAGGCACTTTGCCATAAAAGGGTCAATTTTTAACTGCAAAATTGAGGTGTGACCACGTTGCATTTTGCGTCGTTTCCTGTCGAAGGCACTAGGCAGACCCAGGCAAGTGAGGTACCATTTTTCTCGGGAGACCTTGGGGAACGCTTGGTGGGTGAAAATTTGTTGATCCACGCAGATTCCAGAACTTTCCACCACAGAAATGTGAGGAAAATGTGTTTTTTGGTCAATTTTTGTAAGTTTGCAAGGGATTCTGGGTAACAGAACCTGGTGGGAGGCAGTTGAGTCATCCCATCCTGAATTCCCCTGGGTGTCTAGTTTTCATAAATGTATAGGTCTGCTAGGTTTCCCTAGGTGCCGGCCGAGCTAAGGTTCAGAAACGAAATGTAGACACTTTGCCAAAAAAGGGCCAGTTTTCACTGCGAAATTGCGGTGCGAACACGTTGCGTTTTGTGCTGTTTCCTGTCGCAGGCACTCGGCAGAACCAGGCAAGTGAGGTACCATTTTTTTTGGGAGAGCTGGTGGAACACGGGGTGGGTGGAAATTTGTTGATCCACGCAGATTCCAGAACTTTCCACCACAGAAATGTGAGGAAAACTCGTTTGTTTTGTCAATTTTGTAGCTTTGCAAGGGATTCTGGGTAACAGAACCTGGTGGGAGGCATTAGTCACCCCATCCTGAATTCCCCTGGGTGTCTAGTTTTCAAAAATGTATAGGTTTCCTAGGTTTCCCTAGGTGCCGGCAGAGCTAGGGTTCAAAAACGAAAGGTAGGCACTTTGCCATAAAAGGGCCCGTTTTCACTGCGAAATTGCAGTGCGAACACGTTGCGTTTTGCTCTGTTTCCTGTCGCAGGCACTAGGCAGACCCAGGCAAGTGAGGTACCATTTTTTCTGGGAGACCTGGGGGAACACGGGGTGGGTGGAAATTTGTTTATCCATGCAGATTGCAGATCTTTCCATCACAGAAATGTAAGGAAAATGCATTTTTTTTGTCAATTTTTTAGGTTTGCAAGGGATTCTGGGTAACAGAACCTGGTGGGAGGCAGTTGAGTCAGCCCATCCTGAATTCCACTGGGTGTCTAGTTTTCAAAAATGTATAGGTTTGCTAGGTTTCCCTAGTTTCCGGCAGAGCTAGGGTTAAAAAACGAAAGGTAGGCACTTTGCCAAAAAAGGGCCCGTGTTCACTGCGAAATTGCGGTGCGAACACGTTGCGTTTTGCGCTGTTTCCTGTCGCAGGCACTAGGCAGACCCAGGCAAGTGAGGTACCATTTTTTTCGGGAGACCTGGGGCAACACGGGGTGGGTGGAAATTTGTTGATCCACGCAGATTCCAGAACAGAAATGTGAGGAAAATGCATTGTTTTTGTCAAGTTTTTAGATTTGCAAGGGATTCTGGGTAACAGAACCTGGTGGGAGGCAGTTGAGTCACCCCATACTGAACTCCCCTGGGTGTCTACTTTTCAAAAATGTTTAGGTTTGCTAGGTTTCCCTAGGTGCAAGCAGAGCTAGGGTTAAAAAACTACCGGTAGGCACTTAGCCAAAAAAGGGCCAGTATTGACTGCGAAACTGAGGTGCGACCACATTGCGTTTTGCGCCGTTTCTTGTCGAAGGCACTAGGCAGACCCAGGCAAGTGAGATACCATTTTTCTCGGGAACCTGGGGGAACGCTGGGTGGGTGAAAATGTGTTGATCCACGCAGATTCCAGAACTTTCCACCACAGAAATGTGAGGAAAATGCGTTTTTTTGTCAATTTTTTAGAATTGCAAGGGATTATGGGTAACAGAACCTGGTGGGAGGCAGTTGAGTCACCCCATACTGAACTCCCCTGGGTGTCTACTTTTCAAAAATGTATAGGTTTGCTAGGTTTCCCTAGGTGCCGGCAGAGCTAGGGTTCAAAAACTACAGGTAGGCACTTAGCCAAAAAAGGGCCAGTATTGACTGCGAAACTGAGGTGCGACCACATTGCGTTTTGCGCCGTTTCCTTTCGAAGGCACTAGGCAGACCCAGGCAAGTGAGGTACCATTTTTCTCGGGAGACCGGGGGGAACGCTGGGTGGGTGAAAATTTGTTGATCCACGCAGATTCCAGAACTTTCCACCACAGAAATGTGAGGAAAATGCGTTTTTTGTCAATTTTTTAGATTTGCAAGGGATTCTGGGTAACAGAACCTGGTGGGAGGCAGTCGAGTCACCCCATCCTGAATTTCCCTGGGTGTCTACTTTTCAAAAATGTATAGGTTTGCTAGGTTTCCCTAGGTGCCGGTAGAGCTAGGGTGCAAAAACTACAGCTAGGCACTTTGCCATAAAAGGGTCAATTTTAAACTGCAAAATTGAGGTGTGACCACATTGCATTTTGCGCCGTTTCCTGTCGAAGGCACTAGGCAGACCCAGGCAAGTGAGGTACCATTTTTCTCGGGAGACCTGGGGGAACGCTGGGTGGGTGAAAATTTGTTGATCCACGCAGATTCCAGAACTTTCCACCACAGAAATGTGAGGAAAAAGTTTTTTTTTGGTCAATTTTTGTAAGTTTGCAAGGGATTCTGGGTAACAGAACCTAGTGGGAGGCAGTTGAGTCACCCCATCCTGAATTCCCCTGGGTGTCTAGTTTCCATAAATGTATAGGTCTGCTAGGTTTCCCTAGGTGCCGGCCGAGCTAAGGTACAGAAACGAAAGGTAGGCACTTTGCCAAAAAAGGGCCAGTTTTCACTGCAAAATTGCGGAGCGAACACATTGCGTTTTGTGCTGTTTCCTGTCGCAGGCACTCGGCAGAACCATGCAAGTGAGGTACCATTTTTTTTGGGAGAGCTGGTGGAACACGGGGTGGGTGGAAATTTGTTGATCCACGCAGATTCCAGAACTTTCCACCACAGAAATGTGAGGAAAATTCGTTTTTTTGTCAATTTTGTAGCTTTGCAAGGGATTCTGGGTAACAGAACCTGGTGGGAGGCATTAGTCACCCCATCCTGAATTCCCCTGGGTGTCTAGTTTTCAAAAATTTATAGGTTTCCTAGGTTTCCCTAGGTGCTGGCAGAGCTAGGGTTCAAAAACGAAAGGTAGGCACTTTGCCAAAAAAGGGCCCTTTTTCACTGCGAAATTGCAGTGCGAACACGTTGCGTTTTGCTCTGTTTCCTGTCGCAGGCACTAGGCAGACCCAGGCAAGTGAGGTACCATTTTTTTCTGGGAGACCTGGGGGAACACGGGGTGGGTGGAAATTTGTTTATCCATGCAGATTGCAGATCTTTCCATCACAGAAATGTAAGGAAAATGCATTTTTTTGGTCAATTTTTTAGGTTTGCAAGGGATTCTGGGTAACAGAACCTGGTGGGAGGCAGTTGAGTCAGCCCATCCTGAATTCCACTGGGTGTCTAGTTTTCAAAAATGTATAGGTTTGCTAGGTTTCCCTAGTTTCCGGCAGAGCTAGGGTTAAAAAACGAAAGGTAGGCACTTTGCCAAAAAAGGGCCCGTGTTCACTGCAAAATTGCAGTGCGAACACGTTGCGTTTTGTGCTGTTTCCTGTCGCAGGCACTAGGCAGACCCAGGCTAGTGAGGTACCATTTTTTTTGGGAGACCTGGGGCAACACGGGGTGCGTGGAAATTTGTTGATCCACGCAGATTCCAGAACATAAATGTGAGGAAAATGCATTGTTTTTGTCAAGTTTTTAGATTTGCAAGGGAATCTGGGTAACAGAACCTGGTGGGAGTCAGTTGAGTCACCCCATACTGAACTCCCCTGGGTGTCTACTTTTCAAAAATGTTTAGGTTTGCTAGGTTTCCCTAGGTGCAGGCAGAGCTAGGGTTAAAAAACTACCGGTAGGCACTTAGCCAAAAAAGGGCCAGTATTGACCGGGAAACTGAGGTGCGACCACATTGCGTTTTGCGCCGTTTCTTGTCGAAGGCACTAGGCAGACCCAGGCAAGTGAGGTACCATTTTTCTCGGGAACCTGGGGGAACGCTGGGTGGGTGAAAATGTGTTGATCCACGCAGATTCCAGAACTTTCCACCACAGAAATGTGAGGAAAATCCTTTTTTTTGTCAATTTTGTAGCTTTGCAAGGGATTCTGGGTAACAGAACCTGGTGGGAGGCATTAGTCACCCCATCCTGAATTCCCCTGGGTGTCTAGTTTTAAAAAATGTATAGGTTTGGTAGGTTTCCCTAGGTGCCTGTAGAGCTAGGGTGCAAAAACTACAGCTAGGCACTTTGCCATAAAAGGGTCAATTTTTAACTGCGAAACTGAGGTGTGACCACGTTGCATTTTGCGCCGTTTCCTGTCGAAGGCACTAGGCAGACCCAGGCAAGTGAGGTACCATTTTTCTCGGGAGTCCGGGGGGAACGCTGGGTGGGTGAAAATGTGTTGATCCACGCATATTCCAGAACTTTCCACCACAGAAATGTGAGGAAAATGCGTTTTTTTGTCAATTTTTTAGATTTGCAAGGGATTATGGGTAACAGAACCTGGTGGGAGGCAGTTGAGTCACCCCATACTGAACTCCCCTGGGTGTCTACTTTTCAAAAATGTATAGGTTTGCTAGGTTTCCCTAGGTGCCGGCAGAGCTAGGGTTAAAAAACTACAGGTAGGCACTTAGCCAAAAAAGGGCCAGTATTGACTGCGAAACTGAGGTGCGACCACATTGCGTTTTGCGCCGTTTCCTTTCGAAGGCACTAGGCAGACCCAGGCAAGTGAGGTACCATTTTTCTCGGGAGACCGGGGGGAACGCTGGGTGGGTGAAAATTTGTTGATCCACGCAGATTCCAGAACTTTCCACCACAGAAATGTGAGGAAAATGCGTTTTTTGTCAATTTTTTAGATTTGCAAGGGATTCTGGGTAACAGAACCTGGTGGGAGGCAGTCGAGTCACCCCATCCTGAATTTCCCTGGGTGTCTACTTTTCAAAAATGTATAGGTTTGCTAGGTTTCCCTAGGTGCCGGTAGAGCTAGGGTGCAAAAACTACAGCTAGGCACTTTGCCATAAAAGGGTCAATTTTTAACTGCAAAATTAAGGTGTGACCACGTTGCATTTTGCGCCATTTCCTGTCGAAGGCACTAGGCAGACCCAGGCAAGTGAGGTACCATTTTTCTCGGGAGACCTGGGGGAACGCTGGGTGGGTGAAAATTTGTTGATCCACGCAGATTCCAGAACTTTCCACCACAGAAATGTGAGGAAAATGTGTTTTTTGGTCAATTTATGTAAGTTTGCAAGGGATTCTGGGTAACAGAACCTAGTGGGAGGCAGTTGAGTCACCCCATCCTGAATTCCCCTGGGTGTCTAGTTTTCATAAATGTATAGGTCTGCTAGGTTTCCCTAGGTGCCGGCCGAGCTACGGTACAGAAACGAAAGGTAGGCACTTTGCCAAAAAAGGGCCAGTTTTCACTGCGAAATTGCGGAGCGAACACGTTGCGTTTTGTGCTGTTTCCTGTCGCAGGCACTCGCCAGAACCATGCAAGTGAGGTACCATTTTTTTGGGAGAGCTGGTGGAACACGGGGTGGGTGGAAATTTGTTGATCCAGGCCCTCCTCTGATTTGTTTACTTACCTACCGTCCCCCTCAGAATACCCCTCACTTCACGACAGCTTTTCAAGACCTAGTAGCCACGTTGACGGTTAATCATGCCTCCCTCCTGATATTGGGGGACTTCAACTACTGGCCTGATGATCCGTCTGAATGTCAGGCCTCGAAACAGTTCTCTGATTTCCTTCAGTCTCTAAATTTTATCTCCCGTGTTCAGGCGCCCACTCATATCGGTGGACACGTGCTCGACCAAGTCTGGTCCCTTAACTATTCTATCTCCTCAGTAGCAGTGTCTCCTTGTCCTAGGTCCGATCATGCCATCATTTTCTTTACCCTCCATCTTAGCTTACCACCCAGGTGTCCGCGGGAAAAGAACGTCTGGGCCAGGAACTGGAACCGGGTCGACTTGACCTCGTTATCATCTTTTCTCCTAGCCACTGTGCCTGACTTAGATGGTTTACCTTCGTCAGCACAAGTCACTGGGATTGATACCTGGCTTAAGGAAGGCTGCGACCCAGCGGCGCCCCTACGCCGGATTTCAATTAAAAGACCCAAGGAGGCAAACAGATGGTTTGACACTAACCTTAAAGATAAAAAATCGTCCCTTCGGCGCGCTGAAAGATTGTGGAGAAGGGAATATTGCCCCCTTCTGAAAAGTCGCTACTTAACACTACGGCAGGACTATAAGAAACTGATTGTTGAAACCAAAATTACTTACTTTTCATCAAAAATTTTAGCAGCTGAGAACCAACCACGAGAAATTTTCTCGATAGTTAAGGAGTTAGCCTTCTCAGATAGGAGTACATCGAAACCCCTTCCTACTCAGACCCTCTGCGACTCATTAAATTCTTACTTTATTGATAAAGTGCTTAATATTAAAAACAACATTTCCCCTCCATCTGCTTCTTATGTTGACCCTTGCCCACCAGCCTTGCCGCTTAGCCTAACATCAATTCCTCCTATCACGGAAATCGGGTTCCGGGAAACTCTGCTGAAAGTTAAGTCGGGCTCACCAGCTGACATCTGCCCGGCTCGTATTTTGCAGCAGATTTTCTCGGTCTGCGCACAGCCCCCGATTATTTTCCTAAATAGTTCCCTCTCTCAGGGAGTTGTGACCCCGGCCCTTAAAGTGGCAACCATTGTGCCCATTCTGAAAAAACCAGGGGCCGACCCTGCAATTTCTTCGAACTACCGGCCCATCTCCTTGCTGCCATTCTTGAGCAAGGTGCTTGAGCGGCATGTTGCCTCGGTGCTTAGCACCCATGTTGAGGCCACGGGAGGCTTGGCGTCCTGCCAGGCTGGTTTCCGCCCCAAACACTCGACTGAGTCTGTGGTGGTGTCAGTCCTAAACACCCTCAGGGAGGGTCGGGACCAAAATAAACATCAAGCCCTGGTGCTCCTCGATCTCTCCGCCGCTTTCGATACGGTGGATCATTCCATCTTGCTTTCACGTATCGGAGCGGCGGGAATCGGGGGTCAGCACTAGTGTGGCTCTCGTCCTTCCTGCGGGATCGGACACAGGCGGTCCGGCTGGGAGAGTTCATGGCAGACCCTTTGAAGATCACTTGTGGTGTTCCCCACGGTTCCTCTCTTTCTCCCTTATTGTTTAATCTTTATATCTACCCTCTGATCTTTGCACTTCAACAGCTGGAGGTCGCGGTGTATAACTATGCGGATGACCTCCAGCTGGTCTTTGACCTGTCTTCTTCTCCTCACGCTATTTCCAATTTTCAGTCTATTATGATTTTTATCAGGGACTGGATGAGCCAGAACCATCTGAAGCTCAATCCGGACAAAACCGAGTTGGTGCTTACTGGTGGCTCCTCCAGTCCCTGGAACTCTTCCTTTTGGCCCCTCACTCTTGGTATCCCTCCCCTTCCTTCTTCTACGGTAAAAACTTTGGGTATAAAAATTAATCACCAGCTCACCCTTCACTCACAGGTTGCTGCTGTTGTCTCTTCTTGTTTTCTTATGCTTCGAACTATCCGTATTGTGTCCCGCTTCTTTTCCCCGTTGGCACTTAAACTCATTATGTCTGCCCTGGTCATCTCCCGGCTAGACTATGCCAATGCCCTTTACAACGGCATTCCGGCATACAGCCTCCGCAAACTTCAGCTGGTGCAGAACCAAGCAGCCCGGCTGGTGTATGGCCTTCCCCGGTCCCATCATTCTACACCTCTTTTGAAGGAACTACACTGGCTGCCTGTCCGGCAACGCTCACTTTTTAAGATGGGGTGCATGGTCTTTCAGGCAAGACAGGGATCTGCTTCGGCCTTCATTTCATCACTTTTTAACCAACTACGTTCCCGTCAGACAACTTCGTTCGTCGGATCGGTCCCTACTTCAAGTCCCTCGTTTTACTAGGAAAAAATGGGGAGGTTCTAATTTCTCCTTCCTAGCTCCGGTATTCTGGAACTCCTTGCCGGACCACCTTCGAAGTTCTAAACAATATTCTGCCTTTCGCAAGGGCCTGAAAACCTTTTTGTTTACTCAGGCCTTCCCACTCTAAATGGTCCATTTACTAGGTTGTTGCAAGCCGTTAAAGCGCCAAGAAACCGCAATGGTGTACGATGCGCTATATAAGCTTTTTAAATTCAAATTCAAATTCACGCAGAATCAGAACTTTCCACCACAGAAATGTGAGGAAAATATTTTTTTTTGTCAATTTTGTAGCTTTGCAAGGGATTCTGGGTAACAGAACCTGGTGGGAGGCATTAGTCACCCCATCCTGAATTCCCCTGGGTGTCTAGTTTTCAAAAATGTATAGGTTTCCTAGGTTTCCCTAGGTGCCGGCAGAGCTAGGGTTCAAAAACGAAAGGTAGGCACTTTGCCAAAAAAGGGCCCGTTTTCACTGCGAAATTGCAGTGCGAACACGTTGCGTTTTGCTCTGTTTCCTGTCGCAGGCACTAGGCAGACCCAGGCAAGTGAGGTACCATTTTTTCTGGGAGACCTGGGGGAACACAAGGTGGGTGGAAATTTGTTTATCCATGCAGATTGCAGAACTTTCCATCACAGAAATGTAAGGAAAATGCATTTTTTTGTCAATTTTTTAGGTTTGCAAGGGATTCTGGGTAACAGAACCTGGTGGGAGGCAGTTGAGTCACCCCATACTGAACTCCCCTGGGTGTATACTTTTCAAAAATGTTTAGGTTTGCTAGGTTTCCCTAGGTGCAGGCAGAGCTAGGGTTAAAAAACTACAGGTTGGCACTTAGCCAAAAAAGGGCCAGTATTGACTGCGAAACTGAGGTGCGACCACATTGCGTTTTGCGCCGTTTCCTGTCGAAGGCACTAGGCAGACCCAGGCAAGTGAGGTACCATTTTTCTCGGGAACCTGGGGGAACGCTTGGTGGGTGGAATGTGTTGATCCACGCAGATTCCAGAACATTCCACCACTGAAATGTGAGGAAAATGCGTTTTTTTGTCAATTTTTTAGATTTGCAAGGGATTCTGGGTAACAGAACCTGGTGGGAGGCAGTTGAGTCACCCCATACTGAACTCCCCTGGGTGTCTACTTTTCAAAAATGTATAGGTTTGCTAGGTTTCCCTAGGTGCCGGCAGAGCTAGGGTTCAAAAACTACAGGTAGGCACTTAGCCAAAAAAGGGCCAGTATTGACTGCGAAACTGAGGTGCGACCACATTGCGTTTTGCGCCGTTTCCTGTCGAAGGCACTAGGCAGACCCAGGCAAGTGAGGTACCATTTTTCTCGGGAGACCTGGGGGAACGCTGCGTGGGTGAAAATGTGTTGATCCACGCAGATTCCAGAACTTTCACCACAGAAATGTGAGGAAAATGCATTTTTTTGTCAATTCTTTAGATTTGCAAGGGATTCTGGGTAACAGAACCTGGTGGGAGGCAGTCGAGTCACCCCATCTTGAATTTCCCTGGGTGTCTACTTTTCAAAAATGTATAGGTTTGCTAGGTTTCCCTAGGTGCCGGTAGAGCTAGGGTGCAAAAACTACAGTTAGGCACTTTGCCATAAAAGGGTCAATTTTTAACTGCAAAATTGAGGTGTGACCACGTTGCATTTTGCGGCGTTTCCTGTCGCAGGCACAAGGTCGACCCACACAAGTGAGGTACCGTTTTTATCGGGAGACTTAGGGTAATTCAGATTTGTAAATCGACTGTTATTACCTATTGAATTTTCATGCATTTCTCCCTTCCCAATGAAAGACATTGTGTAAAAAAAATCTTTTTGAAAAATGACCAATAATTCTTATGCTAGTATGAGTATTCCCAATTTTGAAAATTTACAAATATATACTGTTTATAAACTCTATAATTTGTACCCAATTCAGAAATACTTAGGGGTCTTTCATACCGATTTTTCCATGTATAGATTTTCCAAGAATAAGTGCTCTATACACAGTAAATAATAAAATATCATTGAAAGTTGCTGCTCAGTTGTTGGCTCTGGGTTCGTCGGGTTCTTGGTGAAACTACAGGTCCTATATATCCCCACAACCAGGAAGGTCAAACGGATGTAACTGTATATTGCTTTCAAAGAGCTGTCAAAATTACAAGAAGTTATAGGTGAAAACGTTGAGACAAAAGGCTGTTTTTTCAACCAATTTTCAATTATTCCAATATTTAAATGTTAGTTTCTATAAAGAAACCTTAATGGATTTAGACAAATGACCCCTTTCTGAATTCAGAATTTTGTCTACTTTTCGCAAATGTATAGCTTTCAAACTCATTTCTACCATTAACTGGAAGGAGGTTGAAAGCTCTAAAAATAGCAAAAATAGGCTATGTCCCAGAAAAATGCCCAAACTGTGTGAAAAATGTTGGTTCTCTGACAAAAGACTGTCATTCCCTAAAAGCTGAGAAAATGGAGATTTCAGCCCCACAAACCTTTTTTTGATAACATTTGCAGAGAAAACCCCAGAACCTTTCATTTGCAGCCCGTTTTTCCCATTTTTCTGAAAAAAACTAAAATGTCACTGTATTTTGCTTAATTTCTGGGACACCTCCAAGGGAATCCACAAACCCTCGGCACCTTTAGAATCCACATGATGTTGGAAGAAAAGGACGCAAATTTGGGGTGGATACCTTATGTGGTCAAAAAGTTACAGGGGCTTAAGCGCGCACTACCCCAACTCGCCAAAAAGAGGCTTAGCACAGGAGGGGAAAAGGCCTAGCAGCGAAGGGGTTAAACAATAATATACATAAGCTAAACATTTATCAATGTCTTCTTTCTATTTTATATTTCCACTACAGGAAACTCTAAAGAAAACTAACAAACTACAGAAAACACCAAAAAAAGATACAACTAACAAGGTAAGTATTTACCAAACTATCTTAAACAAATAGATTAAACAACCACCCAAACTCAAAACCAATCCCAAACCCCCTACCCACCCCCTATAAAAAATATAGAAGCAAATAATAAAATTAATGTACGGGAAAACATGGCGCCCGCATGCTGAGCGGCAGCGCACGCCCTCGCTAGTGCTCTCTACCCCCTCTCCCCCCCTTCGTTCAATACTGTCGGGAATGGGTGATACACGAAGGCAGTAGCAGCGCTTACTTGGTCAAGAATTAAAAAATTGAAACTTGCGGTTTTTTTTGGATACGACGAAGCTCGGATGTGCGCCGGAGGAGCGGACCGGCTTCCCATTTCCGCCTTCACTCACAGCCTCTACTTGCCGCAGCGGTGGGAAGCTGCAGCCATGGAGTTAAGGCGTGGCCGCAGGGCAGCGGCTCGTGGTCTCCTCCGGGGGGGCGTCGGCGGCATCGGGGTAGGCAGTAAGGACTGCGACAAGGCGCTGGGAGCTGGCACCTTCTTTTCAGTAAGAGCAGCGGCGGCACCGGAGGTTTCACCGGCTGATGCAGTGTGTTCAGCCTCGGCAGCACCCCTAGTGGTTCCAGCGGTGGAAGAGCTTGCCATCAACAGTGGTGTCAGTACTGTGAGCTGCCATTAGGAGCCAGTTGGAGGGTTAGGAAAGGCTGGTGCCGCGGTGAGTAAAGACAGGTGCGAGACTGAAGGGGCTGATACTCTGTTACTAAATCTAAGGGCTCAAATTCAACCCAAAAAAATAATAAAGCTGCCAAAAGTAAATCTAAAAGAGGCAGGGGGTCCAAGGGCAATCAGTGTTCCCAGGTTTTGTGGTCAGAGTACGATAGCGGCTGTGAAACTCATAGAGGGTCCTTAGTTGGCTCAGGAGTCGCTGCATTAACAGCAAGTGAAGTGGCACTGTCGTTGCAACTTAAAGAAGGCTCCGCAAGATCAAATAGGCTTACAAGAGCCTCTGTTAAGAAAGGGTTAGGTGACATCAAAGCCCCCCACATTACCCCCTCTCTGCGCTCATACTTTAAGGTGCTGCCTCAGGTTTTAAATATCTAGAAACCTCAGCAAATTCAGCACAGTGGTTATTCGACTCAAAATAATAGCAGCTCAACTCTTTTTTCACAGAAAGTGGAAAAAGCAGAGAGCGTAACAGGGATGGCGGAGACAGCCATGACAGTTGAGACAGCCGAGCTGGAAGAGGCAATTATCCTCTTGCAGACACAAGATCAGGGACAAGATATTCACGCTAGTCTAGTTATTAAGGTCCCTACCACTATATTGCCCCTGGACGTGGCCGCAACTCAGTCTCCAGCTCGGGATGTGTCACATGAGTCAGATGGGGATCCAATGTTTTCCACAGTGAATGCGGGCGGGTTTGGGGGCTCCTCGATCGAGTCACTGCTGAACTCCTTAAAAGCTATTATAAAGCAGGGGTTTAAGGTCTCAACAGATAACCAAGCGGAGATTCGGGCCACCTGTGAGGTTTTGGAACGGAAGGTAGATCGGTTGAGTGAAAGAACAGAGTCCCTTGAAGGCTCCGTGGAAGTACTAAAGGCTAATCTGGGCTCTGCCCAAGTAAAAATTCAAAACCTGCAAAGAGAAGGAGATATGATTCGGGAGAGGGTTGAGTCCTTGGAGAATTTTTCCAGAAGAAACAATCTCCGACTTCTGAAAGTGCCTGAGGGCAAAGAGGGGAGTGACATCAAGTCTTATGTCATAAAATTACTTAAGGACACATTAAAGCTAGAGGAGATGTCGGATACCCTGGAGAGGGACATCCAAAGGATACATAGGGATCCTTTCCGCTTAAAGCCTGGTAGAGTAAAGCCCAGAAAAATCTTGGTGAACTTTTTAACCTACTCACTCAAAGAAAAAATTCTAAATCTGGCACTAAAAGATAAGACTCTTAAAGGCTCAGACTTTTTGTTTGAAATCCGCTCGGATCTATCGAAGACCACCTTGGACCGACAGTGGGAGTTGGGACAGAGGATGGAAAAATTCCGGGCTCTGGGTGCAACAGTACAGATGAGGTTTCCTGCCTTCTTGCGAGTTATGTTTAATAACAAGAGGCATAGCCTTAGATCCCCTCAGGAGGCCGACGAGATGCTGGAGTCAATAAGAGATCTTGCACGGGGAGAGACAGGGAACCTTTAGGGGGTAGGAGTCGATCATACTGGCAACGGGTGGCAGGAATAAAATTGTTAAAAATCCTCATGGAGCTGAGCCCGCACATTTTCTTAACAAATTTAGCTTTGATCACCAATTGATATGTCTAATCTTTGGTTTCAAGAGAGAGGTGGGAAGACACAACAACAGTGACATAGGGCGTCCAGTGGAGGCAACGGGAGGATGTGACAGCTTGACGTAATGACAAAGTTGCAATTTTTATCCTGGAATTTCAATGGCCTGCGCACGAAGGGTAGGAGAGACATTTTTTTTCAATACTTGAGAGATTCTCCGGCACAGGTCATTGTCATTCAGGAGTCACATCTCCTCAAAGCTGAAACAGTTGATTTTCTAAAAAAAGAAAAATGGATTGATAGCTTTTTGAGTACTGACCAATCAGCTAATATCAGGGGAGTACTTTTTATCTTTAAGTAGCAGGCCAAAACTCAAATAGTGGAGCATTGGGAGGATAAAAGTGTCAGGTGGCTTATGCTAAGAGTTGTGCTAGATGGCCAGCCTTACACCCAGGTTGGGTATTATGGCCCTAATCAGGATGACCCTTCCTATTTGTACAGCATACGGGACCGCTTAGTCGCCTTAAATGACCCGGTAATATGGCTAGGTGATTTTAATATTGTTTTGGACCCATAACTGGACAAATCGGCAAATTCCAGGGCTTGTGCTTTTTCTAAATCCAGGCAAGAGCTCCTAACAATCATGTCACAGTTACGCTTGGCAGATATATGGAGGGAAAGGGCAGGTTAAAGCTGGGGTTTCATTTCGAAACCTCAAATACAAACATCTTTCAAGAATAGATTACGCTCTGTTCAGCTTCAGCCTTAAAGATTTCTTGATTGATATTTCTTACCTTCCCTCTCACCTCTCTGATCACTCAGCTATCTTATTCACTCTAAAAATAGGCCATCAAAGATCTCACGCTTCCTGGTCATTTGACCGTACCATCCTATTAGAAGATGAGGAGGTCACCTTCCTTAGGACAGAAACCCAACACTTCTTAGAGGCCAATTTAGGTACAGTTGCTTGCTATCCCCATTATGTGAGATGCACTGAAAGCCTTTTGGAGGGGGCATCACAAGTCTATCTTCGTATAGAAGAAAGAAATACAAAGAAAGTATTGAGAACCTGGAAGCAGAAATGAAGAGTATTGAAAAAAATGTGGGCGCCCATATGGGCACAGATGCGGACCGCGAAAGATTGGGTTCATTAAAATCTCAATTAGAAAGCTTATTACAGATTAGGGTGGCTAAACGGTGGGAGGCGAGTAAGAACGTCCATTTTGAGTTTGGTGAGGCGGCTGGTAAAATTTTTGCCTGGAAAACCAAGGCCAGCCAAGCACGAAACTACATCAGGGAGATCATGGTGGAGGGGGAAGCAGTCCCACGGCTTACTAAATTAGAAATTGGGGGTGCTTTCCAGGACTTCTTTCAGGTCATATATATGGAGGATATCTGTGAAGGCACAGTAGCAAGGGAGGCCTGGTTGAACTCTATTTCCACCCCAAAGCTGGCAATGGAGCAGAGTAAGACTTTGGAGAGAGAGATCTTTGTTGAAGAAATTGGTAGGGCACTGGGGCATGTAAGGCGTGGTAAGGCAGCAGGCCCGGACGGGCTACCAGGGGAACTTTATAGGGCCCTTAGCGGGGAGATTGCCCCGGTTCTGGCATCTGTTTTTAACAGCATTCTCCTGGGGGCCCCGGATCCTCCAAAGTCCTGGAACGACGCAACGGTCGGTCTAATACCTAAACCAGGCAAAGACTTGAGAGAATGTGGGTCATATCGTCCTATTTCGCTTAACAGTGATTACAAAATCTTTACAGCTATCATGGCGGCTAGGTTGGGGGCTGTGGCAAGCTCAATTATACATGAGGACCAAAAGAGCTTTGTCAAAGGTAGACATTTAGCAGACCTCACGCAAGATCTAGTTGGGGTTATTGATGTCGCTACCACCTTCTCTCTTCCTTTGGCTGCCTTTACGCTGGATGCGACTAAGGCCTTTGATAGGGTCAATTGGGCTTTTTTTGGCTGCAGTTATGAGGAAATTCAATCTACCTCTAAACTTTTGCTGCATGATATCACTTATATACAAAGCTCCGACGGCCAGGCTTTCTGTAAATAATTTTTTGACAGAACCCTTTACTATTTCAAGCGGTACTAGGCAGGGCTGCCCGCTTTCCTCCCTCCTCTTTAATCTCTATATCAAGCCCTTTGCTCAGATTCTTAGAGAGGAGGCTAATATACCTTCATTTAGCTTCGGTGGATGAGATAAGCGGGTAGCTTTATATGCGGATGATATCCTCATTATGACATCTAATCTAGATCTAGCCCTTCCTACAGTGATTAAGAGGGCAGAGGAGTTCGGTAAGATTTCCGGTTACGAGATAAACCCGGATAAAACGTAAATCATGGCCTGGAATACCACTAGTTCTCTCGTGGAGACTGTGTCCTCTATGCGCTATTTAGGCATTAGAATAATCCAAGATGTTAGTAAGATCGCCGCTCGAAATTTGGAGCGCGTACATAAAGAATGCCGGAAACAGCTTAAGGCATGAGTTCATCTCCCTCTATCTATCTTTGGAAGGACAAATCTAGTCAAAATGTCTATCCTGCCCAAATATACTTTCCTGTTCAATTCCATCCCGATGGCCTTTGACAGTAAGCAGATAGCTAAATGTCAACAAGATATTAACTCCTTCATCTGGAAGTATGGAGCAACACGTCTGGCTTGGAAAAAGTTGAGAAGGAGGAGACAAAAAGGAGGACTAACGTTACCAGACTTGCAATACTATGCCTGGGCGTTTGAACTATCCTACTCTAGAATTCTACTAAAAACACCTCTAGATAGCGCATGGGGAAGGATGTTTTGAGCCATGCTAGAGGGTGCCGGTCTTCCACCTGTCTGCTTTCTCTTCAAGTTTGGAGACCAGAAATTCTTCAAAAAAGTAAAACTAATAACTCATCAATCATTGGCCAGAAGCTGGTCTATAATTAGGAAACGATTGGGGCTGAGCTACTTTTCCAACACAGCACCCTTGTGGGATTCGCCAGGTACTGCATCATGTCTTAAAGGCAGACTGGCGTTTCCGACAAGCGATGCTGAATTTCTGACCTGGGGAGATTTGTAGGCTGGCGGCTCATTGATACCCTGTTAGGAGCTGCGGGAGAGAGTTGGGCCGTGTCTTTCTAGATTTAAATACCTACAATTGACTAGCTGGGCTCAGGAACAGTTTAGAAAGGGGGTCCCCCTGGGAAAACACAGCAACCTGGAACATCTACTGGTAACTAGGCCGGGGGGGGGGGGGGGCAAGGAGTTCTCTTGTTGGTATTGGTCGATCTTAAAAGAAATAGATGGCGATTTCAAGCTTGCTGAGTTGCTATGGGGAGGGGAGGTGGGAGATCAGTGCGAACCGATGTGGCTGAATTCATTCAGTCTTTTATATAAGATTGTGAAACCAACATGGCTGAGACGAAACCACCTGTTCACGCTACATTGAGCATACCTCTCCCCCCAGAAGCTAGCTAAATATCAGCCCGGGAAAAAATGCAATAAATGCGACCTGCCTGAGGCCTCGGATGTCCACATGTTTAAAGATTGCCCCGTCATCAGTCATTTCTGGGAGAAGGTGATGGATGCTCTGTCTTCTATTCTAAACACCACACTGCGCATTTCTCTTCCTTTGATCATCTTTGGAGTAGATGACTATATCTCCGGGCATGCCAGATCCTTTTTGTTCTATGCAATTCTCTTGGCTAGGAGGCAGATTTGTAGTTTCTGGGTGGATGCAGCTCCACCAACTTATGCGGGATGGTTGTTGTCACTTTATGAAGTTTCTAGAGTGGACTTGGCCAGATCCTGTAGCAGGAAAAAGCTTGCCTTTTGGGACTTTCTGGTAAATTGGAGATAGGATTTCCAGGTTCCCCCCCCCCCGGGTCCTATGATTATGCCTTTCTCCTGCTCCATGGACTTATAAAAAGGGCCTTCACAGTTTTTGTCTTGGTCCAACAGGCGATAATACGCCTAGATGGAGTGATGCAGGTCTCCCTGTTGTGCTTTGGTCTTCTTCTTCCGACAATTAAGTCTCTTGTGCCTATGTCCGAGCCACAGTATTAGATCTAGGGGCCGGACATAGAGGCATACAGTGGTGGTCGGAGGTTTCTTGCACTAGGGCATTGGCAAATGAGGACAAAAAAATAAAAAATAAATACAAAAAATGTATGTACTTTTATTTTTCAGACTAAGAAAATACAGAAAGAACATTCCACAACTAAAGAGTAAACGTCATCAAACTCAAATACTTAAAGACCAACTTTGTAAGTATATTGTAAAAAAATGTTTGTTTGTTTAAATTTAAATGCATAAAACAACAAACTATAATATATATTTATCATAGATTTACCTGCATCAAAATGACTGAAGGAGCAGAATTTATAACAAGCCAGAAAGGAAAAATGTTACTATGCTATATGGAATACACTTACACACAGGAAAAACAATTTGGATTAAAAGTCAACCGGAAATGCTAAATACTACTCTAATAAATGCTACGGGCGAGCTACAACAAGGGAAGCAACAGTACTGTACACTAGAGAACATAACCACCCACCAGACGTGACGGAAATAGAAGTCAGATCTGCATTGGAAACAATAAAGGAAGCTAGCACAAGTTCTCAAAAACCTACAAGTGTAATTTTAAATGAGCAGCTTCCTAAAATTCCTAAAACAGTTACTACACAAATGCCACCTGTACGTTCATTAAAGAGAACTATAGCACGTACTAAAAAAACTACTACTACTTCCACCCCAAGTCCTAAAACATATAGCGAAGTTATTATAAGCGTTGAACAATGTATCACTTTAAATAAAGAACCATTTGTAATTTTTGATAATAAAAGCAATGAGAAAAGATTAATAATATTTTGAACTGCAACTAATCTCTTAAAACTACAAGAATGTCAATAGTGGATGATGGATGGGACTTTTACTATATGTCCCAGGCCCTTTTTCCAACTGTACGCAATACATGGGCTACACCACAATTGCAATATACCATTCATTTACGCGTTATTACTAAACAAACAAGACTCAACATACATGGAATTATTAAATACATTGGGGTAGGTGCTGGACACTAAACATATTTAATTTTCTATTCCCACTCCAGTCTAAATTAATTAGGGTAGGTGCTGGACCCTAAACATAATTAATTTACTATTCCCACTCCAATCTAAAATAAATTGGGGTAGGTGCAGGACGCTAAACATAATTCATTTACTATTCCCACTCCAGTCCATAAAAAATTGGGGTAGGTGCTGGACACTAAACATAATTAATTTACTTTTGACACTTCAGTCTAAGTTAATAAGGGTAGGTGCTGGACACTAAACATAATTAATTTACTATTCACACTCCCCCTATAATAAATTGGGGTAGGTGCTGGACCATAAACATAATTAATTTACTATTTCTACTCCAGTCGCAAATAAATTGGGGTAGGTGCTGGACACTAAACATAATTAATTTACTATTCCCACTCCAGTCTAAATGAATTAGGGTAGGTGCTGGACACTAAACATAATTAATTTACTATTCCCACTCCAATCTAAAATAAATTGGGGTAGGTGCAGGACGCTAAACATAATTCATTTACTATTCCCACTCCAGTCCATAATAAATTGGGGTAGGTGCTGGACACTAAACATAATTAATTTACTATTCACACTCCCCCTATAATAAATTGGGGTAGGTGCTAGACACTAAACATAATTAATTTACTATTCCCACTCCCGTCTAAATTAATTAGGGTAGGTGCTGGACACTAAACCTAATTAATTTACTATTCCCACTCCAGTGTATAATAAATTTGAGTAGGGGCTGGACACTAAACAAAATTAATGTACTATTCCCACTCCAGTCTAAATTAATTAGGGTAGGTGCTGGACACTAAATATAACTAATTTACTATTCCCACTCCATCTATAATAAATTGGGGTAGGTGCTGGACACTAAAATAAATTAAGCTTTGTACGGATAACTAAACATTATCAATTACCTCACCCAAAAATTATGTTTTTCTAAACACTTCCCACCCTTATCCCCTATAAACCCAACATCACACCCTGAAAATTAATTTTCAAATTTAAATTTCGAAATAGAATTTTTATTTATAAAAAATTCTAAATGTTTTCTAATTTTTAAATATTTAATGTTAAATATATATTTTTAAAACACTCCCCAACCCTATCCCCTATAAACCCAACATCCCACTCCTAAAATTAAATTTTATTTATTTATTTATAATTAAATTCTACATTTTTCAAATTTTTAAATAATATTTAATTTAAAATATTTTTTTTGAACACGCCACACCCTTTTCCCCTATAAACCCAACATCCCACTCCTAAAAATAATTTTCAAATTTCAATTTCAAAATTACATTTTTTATTTATAAATAAATTCTAAATATTTCAAATTTTTAAATAATATTTAATTTAAAATATATTTTTTTTAAATGCTCCCCACCCTTATCCCCTATAAACCCAACATCCGGCTCCTAAAATTAATTATGAAATAAAAAAAATCATGATTTAATAGATAAAAACCCTTTTAATACATAAAAAATAACATTTTAAAACACTTATGCAAAAAAAATTCCAAAATATAATAAAAATCACACAATACTACACTGTATCAATATTTTCACACTACGATATTTTAACATTCGATATATTGTACTTCAACATTTTACTACGCATACCCTTATCGAGATTTTTAACATGGATATACAAAACATCGATATTTTGTACCATCGATATTCTACATTTGATATTTTAGTATGTCGATTTTAATATTTTGATATTTTGACTGCTCACCATTCCATGCCTTGGCTGGGAGGAGGGAGTAGGAGCTTCCTACTGTTGTGGACTTATTGATGTATGGTACCATCGCAAGAGAGCTGGACTGAGCAGGGGGCTCTCTGGGGTGCGTGGAACGAGAGGAGTTGGTTCATGTAGGCAGGTCTGGTGTTGTGGAGGGCCTTTTGGGCATGGGCGAGAAGCTTGAAGGTGATTCTCTTCTCTACGGGTAGCTAATGTAGTGACCGTAGGTGTTGGCTGATGTGACATTGGCGCAGTAGGTTGAGGACTAGTCTGGCAGCAGCGTTCGGGATGTACTGGAGTTTGTGGGTCAGGTTCTTGTTGATCCCGGCATAAAGTGTGTTGCCGTAGTCTAGTCTGCAGCTGATGAGGGCACGGGTGACGGCTTTCCCTTGTTTGAGGGAAATCCAGTTGAAGGTCTTCCGGAGTTGGCGGAGGATGTGGTAGCATGAGAAGGTGACAACGTTGATCTGGCAGTTCATTTTGAGTTCGGAATCCAAGATGATTCCAAGTTTGCATGCATGGTCTGTGGGGACAGGAGGGTTCCCAAGGGCAGGAGGCCACCAAATGTCGATCCAGGCTTTGGGGAGTGGGCCCATGATGAGTACTGCTGTTTTGTCCGAGTTGAGTTGTAGGCAACTGTTCTTCATCCACCACCTGGCAACTGCTTCCATTCCTTCTTGGAAGTTGTGTTTGGAGATGTTGGGTTCGTTTGATAGGGAGAGGATGAGTTGGGTGTCGCCTGCGTACGATACGATGTTGAGTCTGTGTGATCTGACGATGGATGCAAGTGGGGCCATGTAGATGTTGAACAGGGTGGGGCTGATGAAGGATCCTTGGGGGACTCCGCAGGTAGTCGTTGTGGGTTCTGAGAGGAAAAAGGGGAGTCTGACTCTCTGCGTTCTGCCGGAGAGTAATGAGCGGATCCAGTCAAGGGCCTTGTTCCAGATTCCTGCGTTATGGAGTCTGCTGGCTAGGGTGCAGGGTGAGACTGTGTCGAAGGCATCAGAGAGGTCCAGTAGGATGAGGGTCACAGTCTCTCCTCTGTTGTGGAGAGAGCAAATGTCGTCTGTTGTGGCAAGAAGGGCAGTCTCGGTGTTGTGATTCTTCCTGAAGCCTGATTAGGAGGGGTCGAGGATGTTGTTTCCTTCCATGAAGGAGGCCAGTTAATTGTTGACTGCTTTTTCCATGACTTTAGCCGGATATGGGAAAAAGGAGATCGGTCTGAAGTTCTTGAGGTCGGTGGGTTAGCCAAGGTTTTTTTCAGGAGAGTGTTGATCTTGTTGTGTGTTTCCAGTTGTTGGGGAAGGTGGCGTCTGGAAGGAGCGGGTGGCGATTCGTTGGAGCTAGGGGGCAATGATGTCTGCAGCTCTGTGATAGATGTGGGGGGCAGGGGTCCGTGGGGGCCCGGAGTGGATTGTCTTCATATCCTTTAGGGTATTTCGATGCTGAGAGCGATCCAGCTGTCCAGTGGCAGCTGCGTGATGTAGGGAGTGGTGTGTGTGGGTTCCTCATAAACGTTATTGTGGTTGAAGTTGTCATAAATGGTCTTGATTTTGTGGTGGAAGAAGGCGCTGAGTCTGTCGCAGAGGTCCTGGGAGGGTGAGATGTTGGTGGACTCAATGTTGGGTTGGGCGAACTCTTCGGTGATGCTAAGTTCCTTGTTGTTGTGTGCGTGGGTGAAGATTCTGTCCAGGAGAGCTTTCTTTCTCGAGTGTCTGATGAGTTTATGGTGGGCGGTGGTAGCTGCTCTGAAGTTGTTGGGGTCTGCTGGGGTTTTGGAGATCCTCAATAGCATTTCAAGGTGTCTACAGGTTTGTCTGGATTCTCGGAATTCAGTGGAGACTCAGCTGGCTTTCTTGGTGTGTGGGTTGGACAATTTCTTGAGGGGGCGATGGTGTCGGCGCAGCTGGTGATCCAGTTGTGTAGAGAGCAGTGGCTGTGGTAGGGTCGTCGACTGTGTTGGTGGGAGCGGAGCTGCTGAGGGAGGCAGCAAGCTGGCCGTTGAGATCTTGTTCCAATTCCTGTGCTGGAGCTGGTGTGGGCGTCTGTGGGAGATGTTCCTTTTAAAGGTGAAATGGATGCAGCGTGGTCCATCCATGGAAGTTCAGAAGTGTGGCTTAAGGTGATGGAGTTTCCTGCTGTGAAGATGGGGTCAAGGGGGTGTCCTGCTGAGTGTGTTGGTTCTGGTATGATCTGGGGCAGTCCTTCTGGGTGATTTTTTAGACTTCAGGGATGGCGATCGCGATGTCAGGTCCAGAGTCGGTGTTCATTCAGGTTTCGATTGTGAGGGTGATGTTGGGGTGGTGCTGTCGAGGAGGTCCCAGATTTCCATGGCATGTCTGTCGAGGGAGAGGACATTGAGGAGGATGCATTGAAGGTTTTGGGATGCAGTGGATTTGTTGCTGGAAGGTGGTGGTGGGTCCTGGGTCTCGGCGAAGGTGAAGGAGAGGCTGCAGTATTGGCAGGTGAAGGGTCCGTGGGTGTCGAGAAGTGAGGAGAACTTGCAGTTGTTGTTCTTGTCAGCATCAAGTGTGTAGAGGTCCTTGGAGCTGTAGCGCTGGCAGGACGTTGGCCCAGCGTGCCTGGCGCTGTTCGCCAGTGGGTCGTGGACGGACGCAGACGGGCTCAAAGGCACGGCCGCCAATAAGTAGGGGTAGGGGGAGGGCGGGACAGCTGGGAGGTGGGAGTGGTAGGGGCCGCAGTGGCAAAAGCGGTGGGAAAGAGAGGAAGTAGGAAAAATGGGAATAGAAAGGTATGAGGGAGAATCAGTAAAAGAAATCAAGAGTCAATAGAGAAATTAGGGAAATCACGAAATAGGAAAAATTAGGGGGGAATAAAGCAGAAAGAAAGGAGACACAAAGAGAAGAAAAGCAGCGAAAAGCGGAGCCGGGGGACCGGCTGGGGTACGAGAGTCTCAGGGACTCAAACCGCGGTCTGTGGCACTAAAAGGCAGGGCACTGTCTGGCTGAGCAATGACAGAGCTGTTGTCTGGGTAAGCAGAAACCCAAGGGGTCTTGCACTAGTAATGCAGTGGCAGAGAGAGGGATGCTCTTAGCACCATCGGCTGTGGCGCCCAGTGTGGCCCAGGAGGGGGACACTCTTTCATGCACCAGTAATGGCATTTGTAATCATGAGTATTCCACTTGTGCACCAATGGGCTGTGGCACCCATTGCGGTCCATGCACCAGTAATGACCAGGCACAGAGGGGCTGCTGAGAGCTGGTGTCCTCTGCAAAGTGTTATTATGGTTTGCGCCTATACACTAAGGCGCACGATAACAGGCTCCGCTTTGTGACACTCCATTACGTTGTGCATTAAGCGGATGTCAGATGGGCCAACAGTGATTCGTAGTGGGTCGCAAATAGACCTACCTCATGATTTTTAATGAGGTAGGTTGCAATTTTTGAGCCACCCTGATTCGCTTTCATCATAGAGATTTTGGCCTGCTGGGGTCTGCAGACCACCATGTCTGTGATTGCTTTTCATAAAAAGCTGTCTGTTTTTTTAAAATGCAGCCCATTTTCTCTTAAGCAAAATGGGATGTGTTTAAAAAAAAATGAAACGTTTAAGTTTAATGTTTTAAGAGTAGGCAGTAGTTCATAGGACAACTGCCTAATCTTAAAAAAAAAATGTTCAAGCATTCTCAAAGGGGAAGGGGTCCTGTGGGAACCCCTTCTGATTTGCAAATGGGTTAACACCAACTTTGATTTGGCGGTAAAGTGCAAATGTTCTGCGGGGGCCTAATTTTGAATAAAAATAAAAACATACCTTTGCCAGCCCAGCCCAGACCGGTCGCGCATCCGGTCGTCTCTGCTCCACGTCCTCTCAGGAAGCAGGCAGCCTCCCTCCCCTCCCCTAAGCCAATCACAACGCTGCAATGGTAGCATTGTGATTGGCTGGGATGCCGTCCACACAGGCCTATCCATAGATGTAAATGTAAATGTATTGTATTTATATAGCGCACTTCTACCCGGAGGCGTCGTAGCGCTGTATTCATACCACTGTGGAACCCATCCTGGTTTTCCTGTGAAATGTCCACTCCTGGGCACCCCCAAGGTGAAGCCAGGCATCCCAATTTATGGTAGTTATTTAAAGCTTCCTTTTAGTAAAGCTGCTAGCAAATTATTGATTTGTCTCCAGCTCTTCGTGTTGTTTTGAAGTTAGAATTGCAGATAATTTTTCTTGTGAATGGATCCAGATAACTGAATACTCGAGTCAGGAACACCTGCCAGCCTCATCGAAAGGATTTTGAACACGCCTGTGCGCAGTGCACCGTCACCCAAGCATGAGAGTTCAAAGGTGGCAGGAGCAAATGGAAGTGTCTGAGCAGAAGTGACAGTGACTGTTCAGGGACTGCAGGGAGCCCACGGGGCAGTGTGAGAGCAGAAGGGGGAGAGAGGCCAATATATGAGCAGAAAGGGCAGTGTGTGTCCAGAACAGACAGTAGTAGAGATTTGGCAATATAGTTAGTAGAGTAGACCAATCTTAAAATGTATCAAATTGCTGGTATATATCACAAGGAGTGTTGTGTAGTTCCTATAAACCTATATAGAATCTGCACGTTTAGACAACATACACTGTAGGATTGGTGTCCAGACTGATTCTAGACACCCCCACCGGGTATGTTGCCCTGTAAAACAGCCAGCTCACAGTGCCACTAGAAACCCCTCTTACCAAGGAGAGAATAGTTCTCTGCAACTATCGAACATGACAACCATGATCCCTCAGGATCATGGAAACAGTGCAACACTTTTTACTCAGTCACACGTGCTCACTTTGTCTCAGAGAGATACACAGAATAAATGGTAGGGACGTTTTTCAATAAGCATTTATTGAACTAGCGTCATTCCAGTGAAAAATAGATGTGCTAAAAGAACCATTAGCCAGAAACAGATATAAATTATTAGAAGCACTAACAGAGTAAAACGATGGTAGATTTCTACCATTGTGCTAAAACAATGAATACAGGTAAGTATATAAAATCCATGACGGTAAAATGCATACTCCTACGATGCGACCCTAACTAGATGTACCTAAGTGTACCTCACATGTATGTAGGTGTAAAGGCAAGAATCCCTCTAGGATAAAGTGTACCCTGTTACCTGAAGTGAGATACGTGGGACCCTGTCTTGGTCTTGATATGGACACCCCACAAGGGATGTCAGACCACCGCGAGCTGGAGTGTCTGCGTGCAGGAACCTCAGCATGTCATGTCAGTGTGTCAGCATGGATATCCTTTTCTCCTCTGACTACCTCAGCAAGATATGGTGTTTATATACTCAAAGTGGTACCCTCAGGGGTTCTACCTTGCTGTGTCATATTGGACTAAGGATGATGGAAGGAATGACCTTTATACATAGTTATTATGCAGGAGATGATAGTCCTGCTGAGTTTCCAAGAATCCTCATGTATAATGCTTGAGGCCAGCTATCAGGGGAAACCCTACGTCCTGTAATCAGCATCGTAACTAGGTAAAAGGTCAATCCCAAGAACTGTTATGTAGTGTAATGGTAGGGAAGAATATAGGTGAACAGTTAGGTGACTACCTAAGCCTATATTGGGGTACCTGTATGAAACATTGGGGATACCTGTATGAAACATAACACCCACTCCTCATCCGACTGGACGACATACTACAATTCTAACGTACTACCCGGCATTTGTCCACAAACAACTAATTAGTTCAAAACATTAAGTGAGTTTAAAAATATTTAGCAATTGCTAAAAAAAAGTTAAGATAGTTGTTTAAGTGGTAGAAGTTAAAAAAATAAATACGTTTGTATATATAGTTCGAACAATGAGTGACTGAAAGCCATGCAGTTTAGAAAAAGTGTCTTTTGTTTAAAATTCCAAATTTGGTTGTTTTTGAAAAAGCCAAATTCTACCAGCACATTATGAGCCAAATGTTTATGTGCCCTGGCTGGGAGACGCAAAATCACTGTTGCCTGAAATCCCTGACAACGGTCTCTGCAACCCCTCGCAGATCAGGTCAATCGAGCGCAGATGTTCCTGCGTATTCTCCACAGCCGCTGCTGGGGATGCCTGTGTGACAACCAAGGCCTGAGTATTTGTTATGGAGCCAGTAGCGATTCGACAGGAGCTGAAGTATCCTGAGGTTGCTCTAAGAATGCAGACATCAACATTGGAATATGCTGAGGACACTGAAGAACATGGGCCGTTATCGGGTCCTGTAAAGCATCAAAGTCCGGTAGCGCAACTGATGGTAGTGTTAGAAAAAGGTCCGACAGGCATTCTTGTCCGCAGATCAGTCTTCAAAGGCAGAATACAGTCGATTCATACTGGTCTAAGTGATAGGATCCAGATTCATTCAGTTCGTGAAGGCGAGGTGTACCCAGATGGAGAACAATGTGATCATGGTATCGGCGCTCCAAGAGCATTTTTTCGATCTCCTTGGTGACTGGGACGTCCATTGCATAGGAGAAAAAAGACAATCAGGATACCTGCTACCAGAAACAGGATCAGCGGAAACCCTCCAAAAATGCTTCTGAATGCGGAGTGTATGAAGTTGGGAATAACTCAGAGGATTGTCTGAAAGGTGCTTTACAGTCCAGAACCTATGGTCTTAAATAGGTGTACTATACCCATCATATCAGACATGTTAAAGATACGTTGTACCATTTCTGTGAAATGGAAAGGGCAGTTTGTTCGTACTAGTGCCCTTATCTCAGCTGAGGACCTTGCAACCTAGAGAGCATAAGTTTCATGGGCAGAGGTTAAGGGCACTGTTTACTTTAAAAGCATGGCTTTCATTCGGCTCTCAGAGTATCAAACTGTATAAAGAAAACATTCAACAAAGGCCATAATTGTGCCTCCCTTACTGTATGGGTCGGTGGAAACAATACTTGCATACAGCAAGTAACCCTGGAGCTTACAGTGACAAGATATGCGATACCCGGGAGCATCCCACAACAACCTTGTTCATTCAGCATCAAGTAACTTCTATTTGAAAGCAACTTGAACACCTGTTTAATCACGGCAGCCGGGGAACCTTTCAAGTGACAGGATAAGTGAGCATCTGAACCATTACAGGCCCCGTGAAGCATGATACACTGGCATATGAGAGATCCACTTAAAGAATTATCGCAGTTGGTACCGCTAGGAAACACTTCCATGTCCCCATTCCTGCATCGAAATCTGTATGGCAATTCCCAAGATTCCTTGATGAATTCCCTACCCATTGTGTCAGGGTTTGATACCTGAGTGCCTGCCTTATGCGCCGGGTATCACGCTCTCATTTTCGTGAGAAAACTACAACACCCAGAAGGCCTTCTGGGAAGTGATGTCATTGTTAAATACACGCACAGCGCACGGGAGCGCTGTACGTGATTCTGAAGTTTGTTTCCAGCATTAGAGCGGCTGCTCTAACCTTCGCGGTACCCGGGGATTGCCTTGGCCCCATTGATCCGGTTTTCATCTTCCCGGAGTTCTGATATCCGCGCGTTTCACTCGGCGAGTGAGGACGCGCCCACCTTGTTCTTTCTCGATACCCGCGCGTGGCTGCGGAGGGGTCTCCTCTGGACTTGTGGCACTTCCCCTATCCCCCGGTTCGCAGCTGCGACGGGTAGGTTCTTCGATCCTCATCTACGCTCGGCTGAGCAGAAGAGTAGAATCCACAGCCATCATTACCCTTCCGGGAAGGAGTTCTTTCTTTGCTATCATTTTATCCTACGTACATTGAGACTGTGTTGGGATCTTGGATTATTTCTACATTTGCTTTTTGGTTCTAAGCTCAAGACTTTAGGGTTCTTGGTATTGTCCTCTAAAGTGCTGTTGGATTTCAAGAGTCCTCTCCAGGCTGGGAGTCCTTTTCATTTTGTTGCTCTGTTCTTGGATCTCTTATTCACCTTGGATTATATGATTCCCTTACTTGCAGTTCTATATGTTTGATGGGATTGTAAGGGTGATTCTAAGTGAGTATGAGTGCATGCATGGATGATGATATGGTCATGGCTACGTGGATATAGGTGGTTCCTTTCAATTGTTCTTTGTGTTCATAGGTGGATAGAGTTTCTTACAGAGAGCAGCCTGGAGAAGCCTCAGGGGAGAGCCTAGAAGGTATTGCCTGAACCTAGTGAGAAATAACGAGAGTAGCCAGAGTATATATGTGAACTGTATTGATCTTATGCTTTTTTGTTACAGGTTGCATCATCCCACAGCGGCCCCCCCACCTTATCCCTTTTTTCCCTCACTTGATCACCTTTACACTCTGTGTATTGCACAGTCAGAGTGTGGGGATATCAAGATGTAGACCCACTAGAGCATCATCCTGATCCTGAGGAGCACCGGCGTGACACATTGCTGTTTATCTGGGGGCGTGGCCACGAGGCGGATGAGGGAAGACGCGTGAGCACTGAGCTCCATGCCGACCCCAGCTGCTATCCTGAACCGGGACACTGTAGGAAGCCCCCGAACCCCCGGGGGTGCGGCGGCAGAGATCTGGAAGCCCCTGTAGCATGAAAGGGGAGCATTGGAGTAGTGCGGCCAGAGGAATCACTATACTAAATTTGAGACTCTTTGGAGCCTAGGATGGCGGCACACGGGTGTCGCGACTCACCCAGCGGCGCTAATGGACTGCCCTGATAAGATCAGTGAGAACGGCCTGGGGGAGCGGAAGCCGCCTGCCGCAGACATGATCTGGTACCACTGCCGAGCAAAGCTCTGGGGGGATCTGAGGACCCGGGGCCGTCTCATACTGCGGGCCTGAAAGGGAGACTGGGCAGCAGCGGGGATTCTAAAATGGCGGTGAGTGCGATCCCACACATAGAATAGCTGCGCAGCGGGCCGACCTGGAGATCGCCAGGTGGAGTTGCAGGAGGTGCCGTAGCCTGATCGCAAATACCAGAGCGGGCGGTGGCACGGCAGTGACGGTGGGCGAGATCTGGGGACCGGGAGCTGCCCGCTGCCACCAAGAAGATAAGCTACCGCTACGAGGGAGTGCAGGGACAGCGGTGGCGGCTGCAGCCGGGAGCCGGCAATACAGAGACCGCTGAAAGGCAGCGATCACGAGGTAGGAGGGCCGCTTGCTCTCCGGGACTGCCTGCAGGGCGGAGAGTCTCCTGTGGTAGGATCCGCCGAACTGGGGAGTAGCTGAACTGTTGGAGGCGATCGCTGAAGCATAGAGCCGATGGCGAGTGCCAGTGACCCCCCCCGGGGGAGCCGACAACCAGTGTGACCTTGGCTGGAGGATTGGAGGAGGAAGAGATTCCTGGCAGCCACAGAGACCCAGGCTGAGGGTAGAGAGTGCGAGCTGGAGGCTGCCTAGATGTGCAGTGGCACAGGAAGGTGAAGTGAGCGAGCTGCGGGCAAAACTGCAGTGCTGGAGAGGCAGCGGGGATGGCAGACCTGGCATGAGGCCTGCACCATTAAGTTGCTGTGGTGGAGGATTGACAAGAGCAGGCACTGGTGTGGCGATGAGACCTGCTGACATCTGACTGGCTGAGGGGGACCGTCGCGCTGGAGGGTCTGTCATCCTTCACCCTGGAGAGAGTCCACGGGGTGCCAGCCCACCGCTGGCCCCCGGGAGACCGCCCCAGCTGGTGGTGGCTAGGCTGCTCCATTATAAAGACAGAGACCTTCTGTTAAACAAGGCCCGGACTGCCGGCCCGTATACAGTGGGCAACAGAAAGGTGACATTATTCCTGGATTATACACTCGAAGCCCAGCGCCGCAGGGTATCGTTTGTGGCTGTCAAGAGACCACTCCGGGACAAGGGCCTTCAATACTCCTTGATGTTCCCGGCACGCCTGAAGGTAACTGTGGATGATAAGACGTATTTCCATGGCAGCCCGGAGGAGGCCTGGGACTTGTGGAAAAGTAAATTTTGCCATGTTATATGTGCCTACGTGTTCCTCATTCTATGTTATATGTGCATGATCGATATGCATGTATCCCCCTATGATCGATTAAAGATGCAATTACAGTCGTGTCCAACGTTAGTATGTCAGTTTCCAGTTCTCGTGAAGGCAACGAGTATTAGGCCTATGTTGCCACGTTTCACAGTGTGCACGTTAATTCACCGCATTGTCCCCGTTTCTAGGCCTCAAAAGGGCCCGGACACCAGATTCAAGCTCCAGTCTCCTGAACCCTCTCCGAGGAGCGATGCAGCCCCACCTGCATCCCTGACCCTTCACTTACTTCCTGCCAAGCAGCGCGGGGCCTGGCTCTGCCTGCCTGTCTGCCAAGAGTATGTTATGTTTCCAGTTATCAGTTCAGCTTTCCTCCTTTGCATTCCTAAGCTACTGAACCGCATCAACAGTTTCAGCTATGGTCTAGTCTTTCTGTCTCCATGTAAGAGAAATACCGTATTAATATTCATAGAATATTCATAGCACACGCAATACATGTAGAATAGATACATGCATCAGTCTTAGTGTCAAGTAGCCTTTGCCCTGATAACTTTTAGATTCTATCAACATGTACTCCAAACACCAGATACCAGATACGCTATAGGTACATGTCGTCCTGACACCGCAGACTTTAGTCTCCTCTTCTAGTGTAGAAGTCATAGCCCCCAGTTCTCCCTGGTAACACGTCATTGCCCGTTTGCGCGCACCACTAGGTTAAAGGTTCCAGCTGCTCTCAGGTAGCCCCCTCCATGTTTCCGCCCCATTCATGACACTTTTGTGACGTTTCTCATCACATGTCTACATGCACGCCCTGTACACGCCTTCTTTTTCCGCCCATGTTTTCTTATCTTACGCTTGTCACAAGTTACGCCTACTGTATGTAATGTAATGTAATGTTGTACTATATATATGCTGCACTGTCGATGAAGCGCTGCAGCTGCCTTCCTTTTCATTTTATTTCAGGCTGTCCCGTTCCAGTCCCTTCCCTTTTGCCTGAATAAATCCTTCTGACTCGGACACATCGGATCCTGCCTCTTATTTATTGAGCTATCTGTTATTGTTAATGTAATTCAAAAATAGTCCCGGTATTATTTATTTATATACCACATAATGGCGCCCGAATAGGGACGAGCCCCTTCCTCACGCGCTGGCGATGCCACGCAGGCCCCCTGACCCTCTGCAGCCGTGACGGAACTCTACTGCGCACCGGCAGATATTTCTGCTTCAAGTCTCCCTCAGGCCCACGGAGGAGACGGAGACTGCGGTCCGACATCCAGACGAAGCGGTGTGGAATGCGGTTCGTCCCGACCAGAGCCCAAGCCGAGAGAGCAAGGTCCGAAGTATCTGGAGGCCCACCTGTAACCGAAGTTTCCGAAGTTCGTAGTCCGACGTCGTAGCAGTCCAGTCCAGTCCGAGGCCTTCCAGTTTCTGCTTCCCGGTGAGTACCGTCGCAGGGGAAGTATCTAGACAGGGTCAATAGTTTGGTCCTGGTCCGATGGGTTTGGGTACACAGATCCAGTCCGAAGTATTCACCTAGGTGGATACGGGTCCTGACGTGTCTCTTTATGGGACCGGTATGTTCTGTACTGTTTTAGCAGTGCATCCAGCAATTCTAGTAAGTTTCGTTCTCGAGAAATTCATGTGTTCTGTTTTCAGTGTATCAGGTAGTATTCTGTTCGAACTGTTATCAATGTATGTTTATGTCGTGGTATGAGTGCTTTGTTCGCTATTTTATTACTGTGATTATTGTGTATTGTGTTCCAAGTATACTACGGAAATGCCTTTGTTCTCGAAATTACGTCAGTTAAAGACCAGAAAAGGGTTGCTCGAAGAAGCAGTTCCTGTCCCTCCTAGGGACAGTCCAGGACATTTTATGTATCACAAGCATGGCTTAGATGCCATAATATATCTAGACTTATGGGCGGATTATACTAAGGAACTAGAAGAGAAATATAGATGGCCCGTATCAGGTACATGGGATGCCGAGTGCATCATGCGAGTAGAAGAAGCATTATGGAAAAAGAAAGCCAGACAGTCCCAGAAAGATGCCATCGAGTTATGGCGCAAAGAATCTCATAAAAGAACCGAAAAAGAATTCAGAAAAACAGAATTAAGTAGGGAATCCTCAGAAAAAGCCCAAGAAAGGGAATTAATCGAAGAAGGTGAACGAGTTAGAGCAGAACAGTCAGACAGACAGAGAAATGCCCTTATTAAAGGTATGTATCCTCTTCTTGCCGAGGGCTTGCCAAAAGCAACCCCGGAAGTACCCTGTAATTTCCCGCCACCATTGGTCCCGATTAAGCTACGTTACAAACCGACCGCAGCTGATATTTTTCTCTCGTCCTATTTGGACGATGCAGTCCCAGAATATGCAAATCCTATCCCGCCTGCTCCCGTTAATAATGTAATTCCAGCTCCTCCAACCGCTGGTCCCACGGGTCCAGTCAATGTTACAGTACCTGTTACAGCACCCCCGGCCCAGCCCACAGTACATGCACCCGTTTTGCCAGTCACTCTACCAGCCCGTACAGTATACACCGACGATTCTAGTTTAGGAGCCGCGGGGGGAGGTTCTCCTCGTACCCCGCCTCAGCCAAGACGTCTGACGCTACATGAACTAGCGTTACAGCGTACGCCAAAAGTGACTACATACGTAGATATCAAGCGAGCCCTTACTGAATGTCGTTATGATCCAGTTCCAGGCGATGATCACATGGTCATATATTCATTACGTTTAAGACGGGTTTCCGGCTTTTTGGAAACCCTGCCCGATATGGGAGAACATCTAGACAGAATATATCGTTTTATCCGTACAGGAGTGAATCCAGGAAGTATTCACGAAGCCATGGTTCAAAGAAAAGTCGAGACACAGCTCATGATTTTAAAATTTTTGATTAACTGTTTAATAAAAGAGCAAGATTATCCAGAAAAAGATCCAGAAGAAATGAAGGTCCTGACTAGGTGGAGTGACAATATAGCCGATGGAAAACACAAGACACAAGGTTGTATAGAGAGTATGTATAAGAAAATTCGTAAAGAAATAGTACGTATACACAAGGAACGAGAAGCAAAAAGAGCAACCGAGAAAGAGAGTGACTCTTCTAGTGAAGAGGTAGACAGCGAGAATCCCGACAGAATAGCGTATGTAGGTAGAACTAGACTTTCCGACCGACATTCACGCCTAGATTACAAGAAAGTTTTTCCTCCTCCAGCACCAGAACAGTGTTCTCTTGAGCAAGTATTCCAAGCTACCGATCACATCCTGAAATCACGAATAGGTTATAGCGAGCTCAGTACAATGCATGAACAAGAACTAGCCCGATCAGCAGTCCGATGGACTACTGATTCTACCACTTTTCCAGACGAAATAGTGGCACAAATGTTTCTGAAACTGCCCCCAGCTGAGCAACGTCTGGTGGGTATGTATATGATCCAGCACCTCATTATACTGTATGAGGATCAGCATTCTGATCCAGGTCCGCTACATGATGTATTAAACGAGTTACTCCAGTACAGATGGAAAGGTCTAGGTACCGATTTAATTAGTGTCATTCTAGAACAGCGCCACAAATACCGAACTTTTCTGAATCCACATTTTGTTCACGTCTCACCTCCAGAAAGTAAATCATTCTACATAGATAGACAGAATCCGTTACGAGAAGTGCATCCAGTCAAGAAAGAGGGTGGTGGTCTAGAACGAGTATTTGTTTACACCCCTATCACAAAAATTGAACTCTTAGAAATGAAAAAGTTAATTCCCTGTCATGATAAAGATCCAGCAGGGTTCCACCGTGAATTAAAGGACATGCTCCGTATGGGAGAATACACGTATCCTGATATCATTAAAATGCTAAAGGTCCTGTTGCCTGCGGGCATATATGAAAAACTCAAAGAAAAAGAATGGGAGGTGGGAGAGAAAAAGATAGATTGGACCGCATTAGAGACTGAAGATAATACACGAGTACCAGGTACCGGTCTTGGGGATAAAGCTAAAGAATTGCCCGAGTTATTGATACAAGTCTTGCCAAGATTACTAGCCACGAAAAAGGAAGATTGGGATGCTATCTCAGCCTGTAAACAGAAACAAGACGAAGATACTAGTGATTTTTATTCTAGATTTGAGAAATGTTTTATTATTAATAGTGGTCTGAAAACAAGTAGTGAGTCGTACCCTCATCTCTTTGTTACCAAACTAGTCGAGAATTCAAGTCCACAAGTTAAAAATAGAGTACTGAAAGTCGAAAGTACCTGGCAAGCTAATACTCCGTCACAGATGCTCCAGATGCTCCAGTACCACCAGAACAGAATCAGGGAAGAGCAGGAACACGAAAGGAGACGTATGAAAGACATGAAAATGAAAGTACTAGTTGCACAATCTGTTCCACAAGACAGTCAGAAGAGGGGTCCGAATCAAGCCAGTCATCCTGCAGCTCCCGTTAAAGGGACCTGCAATTACTGTAAACAGCCAGGTCATTTTATAAACGAATGTGCAGTTCTGAAACACAACATAGCTACTGGTAAGACCAAAGAGAGACCACGTCCGCCTAGACAAGAACAAGTTTCACAGACTTCTCAGCCACCACAGAATGCACAACAGACAGTTACAGCACCGCAGCCTATCGCTGCAACACAGCATGTTACACAGCAGATGTACCAGTACGCACAGTCAGAGTATCCAGATTATCAGCCATATTCATGAAACAGCCTAGAGAGGGAGGTAGGCTTGCCTCTCATCGAGATTCCTGTAGATCAAGAGGGTCCCTATGTACACAGTCAAGTATTGGGGAAAGACAGAAAGTTTCTGATTGATACAGGGGCAAGTAGGACTACCATCAGTCATGACGAGGTTCCAGGGGCTCCACTCTCAGGCTCTAGAAATGTTTCCCTTGGATTTTCAGGAAAGCCTATTGTTAATGAAATATCGAAACCAGTTACTCTAGAAGTCGGTCCATTGTCCCGAACTACAGACTTGTTACTCACGAAATCTTGTCCAGAGAATCTGTTAGGCATTAAAACACTGAAAGAATTAGGAGCGGTTATATGCTGCTCCCCAGAAGGGGTCCGTCTGTTTTTACGTGACTTTAAAGGTCATTATGTATTACGTGATTTTGATCCAAGATTATTGAATGTACCACAGCATTTATGGGCGCAAGGTCCAACTGATGTAGGTTGTATGCATATCACACCCCATCGTGTGACTCTGAAGCAAGGTGTTGTATTACCACGAATCAGACAGTACAAATTGCCACCTGAGGCTGTAGCAGCCTTATCCAAAATTATTGACGAGCTTATCGTTCAAGGAGTGGTTGTAGAAACTGACTCCAATGTATGTAATTCTCCTATCATTCCAGTCCTGAAACGTACTGACCCAAATGCACCTCCAGTTTATCGATTAGTGATTGACCTTCGAGAACTTAATAAATGTATCATACCCCAGTACCCAGTAGTCCCAGATATTTCTTCACTCTTGACAGCCATTGATTCTGAAGCCACGTTCTTTACAGTTATCGATCTCAAGAACGCATTTTTCAGTGTCCCCATTCATCCAGACAGCCAGTTCCTTTTCGGATTCTGTTTAAACGGAAGAAGCTATAAATTCACACGAGCTCCTCAAGGATTCACAGAAAGTCCTAGCATTTACAGTCAAGCACTTAAAAGACAACTAGACAATATTCATATGCCAACTGACACTGCCCTGCTCCAGTATGTCGATGATCTACTGATCACAGCCCGTTCTGAACGTGACTGCGAGCGTGCGTCACTTACAGTTCTGTATTTTCTGGCCGAGATGGGGCACAAGGTGTCCCCTTCCAAATTGCAATTCTGTGTCCAGCAAGTGGTCTACTTAGGACACTTACTGTCCAAGAGGGGTAGGCAGTTGACACCAGACCGTATCCAGTTAATAGCACGTCTTCCACAGCCCAAGACACAGAAGGAGGTACGAGCTTTTATCGGCCTCACTTCTTACTGTAGACAATGGATTCCTCAGTATGCATTTCTAGCCAAGCCACTGATACAGTTAACGACAAAGGAGGCAGCCGTATCGACTGTCCTCCCTTGGACCCAGGAACATACACTTGTTTTTAATGAGTTAAAGAAAGCTTTATGTAATGCCCCTGTTCTAGCAACACCGAACTACAGTAAGCCTTTTACACTTTTTGTCACAGAACGTGATGGTACTGCATTATCTGTTCTTACACAAGATCAAGCAGGACAATACAAGCCCTGTGCTTATTTTTCTAGCACATTAGATCCAGTAGCCCAGGCTCTGCCTGCGTGCCTCAAGTCAGTTGCAGCCACAGCTCTAGCTATCAGACAGAGTGATTCCATAGTGTTAGGACACTCCCTGACAGTACAAGTCCCACACTCTGTGGAAGTTCTTTTAAACCGAACACAGACTCAGCACTTGACAATTGCACGTTTAACAGGTTATGAACTGACATTATTTCAACCACACATAGAAATCAGACGCTGCAACATTTTAAATCCAGCTACATTGTTACCGTGAGTTACTTAAAATCCTGCCACACATGACTGTGTGGAAGTTGTCAACACCATGACAAAGCCAAGACAAGACTTGACAGACATTGCATTACCTGATCCCGACCTGACACTTTATGTGGATGGTTCATGTATGAGGACAAGTACAGGAGAACTAGTAGCCGCGTATGCAGTGACTACTGAAACCGAAGTTATAGAAACACATCGTATTGACACCCTGTCCGCTCAAGCAGCAGAGCTCATCGCTCTGACCCAAGCCTGCATACGTGCCAAGAACTTGAAAGTAAACATATATACAGATTCACGTTATGCAGTCGGAGTCGTACACGACTTTGGAGTGCTCTGGCAGGAACGAGGTTTTATGACTTCTCATGGAACGAAGATTCAGCATAGTTTCCTCATTCAAGCTCTGTTAGAAGCAATACATTTACCGACAGCTATCGCTATCATGAAGTGCAAGGCACATACGAAAGTCACTGATCTCATTTCCCAAGGTAACGATCTAGCAGATCGAACAGCCAAGCTTACAGCTCAGACTCCAGACATTCCAGTTAACACGACACAGACACTCATTCCAGATCAGACTACTTGTATGACAGTTAAGGACCCTACACAAGATGTCATAGACATACAGTTACATGCTACTCCCGATGAAATCAAGAAATGGTCCGAACAAGGAGGGGTCCAGACAGATCAAGGATGGTTGACGAAGGGAAAAGCCACATGGTTTCTCCCCGACTCTATGGTTCAAGTCATTATTAACACCGCACATAGTCCAGCACACTTAGGAGAAAAAGCCATGTTAGACAGTATCCAGAATATCTGGTTCAACAAGCATTTACGAGCAGCCGCCAAACAGAAAGTACGTACCTGTATGATATGTTGTCAGTTCAATCCAGGTAAAAGTGTCCCGGTGGAACAAGGTGGATTCCATCCTCCTGACCACCCTTTTGAAGTCCTCCAAATGGATTATATTCAGATGGAGCGATGTTGAGGTTTCAAGTATGTCCTCGTAGTTGTATGCGCTTTGTCCAGGTGGACAGAGGCATATCCAGTTCCAGATTACACAGCTGCGACCACTGCCAGGCAGTTGGTTCGTGAGTATTTTCCCCGTTATGGATTACCTAGGGTCGTGTATTCAGATAACGGCCAGCCATTCTCATCCGAGCTCATGAAACAAGTATCCCTTCTGTTAGGGTACCAGTGGAAGTTCCATTGTGTACGCCATCCTGAAGCAGCCGGTCTTGTAGAGAGACATAACCAGACCCTAAAAATCCGCATCGCAAAAGTATGTGCAGAGAAAGGTGTAGATTGGATAGTAGCACTGCCAGTTGCCCTTTTTTATATGAGAATGGTCGCTCACTCCCGTTCAGGTCTATCTCCCTATGAGATAGTGTTTGGTCGTCCCCCCAACATGTGGGGTACACCTAGACCCCGTAAAATAACTGATGTTGACAGTAATATGCTGACAGATTACCTTGCCTCCTTGATGTCTGCACTACAATCTTGTCGTTCACAGGTTGCCGCTGCATTTCCAGACAACACCGAGGTGAAACCACACGAGATCGTCCCGGGGGATCTCGTGCTGATCCGTAATTTTGATCGTTCAAGTCCGCTGGAGCCCCGCTGGAAGCAGCCTCGTCTCGTCCTTCTCACCACTCGGACAGCAGTTAAAATTGAAAACCGGAAAGGGTGGCTACACGTGAGCCACGTCAAGAAATTCCATGGACTCAAACCTAAAACTTTCCTCAAGGACTGCCCCGTTCTCAAGGACTGCCCCGAAAATGAATCTAAAATTCCCCTGTTAGAGAAAACTCCACAGCAGGAATATAAAGCAAAGTTGCGGTCTAGTAAGTCAGCCAGTTTAATTGTCTAAGTCCCTCTCGGGTAAAACGGTTAGACAGGTTCCTGACATGTATGAGACAGACCCACACAGTGAGAGAGTTAGTCAAAACTCTAAGAGATGTATTATCATTCTATTCTTTTTACTGTTCCTGAGTCTTATGGTTACATGCATAAGTTATGCGTTACATTTATGTTTTCCTATTTCACATGTACATATGTTTTCTAATGTTACAGTAGAGCACACATTTAGTGATCTGCCTCCTCACGAGTTATCCTATCGTCTTGCTATGCGTAATAATACTTTTATCCGAATGCTGCATTATTCACACCAGACCAGCAATGCCACTAATTGTTAGGTGTGTGGTCGACTCCCCCCTTTCCAGACACCGAAGGGAGTTCTGCCACTTTTTCCTTATCCGTTTTCACATAATGGTTCGTGTGGAGCATGGTCCACGTTAACGTCTTCCTCGACTGATATGTCCCTTCTGAATCGAACATGTTTCCCAGACAAGGAAGGACTTTCCCATAGAACAGGATTAGATCTAGAAAATGAAGTATATGATTTAGGTAATTATTCCTCGAATTTCATGGTTTTGAATGTTCAGTCCGATACTACTCCAGATTTGCCTGCTATTTCAGTTCTACCAGTCAAAGGCGAATTATGTGTCAGAAAGAATGGTTCCGCACATGTAGGACATAGTGATTGTACTACTGTGGTCGAGTATAGTGACAGTGGGAAATCTATTTTCAAAGCCTCACGTCATTCTTATTTTGTTTGTGGTCAGACCGCATATGTTCGTCTGCCCCTCGATTGGGATGGAACATGTTACATTGCCTTCCTACTGCCACCAGTTTTTCTAGCCCCATCTGATTATCACAGAAACACACATCTAGTACACGTTAGACATAGAAGGGAGACTGAGTACCCAATTGTCGATCAAACTGAAACTGCTCTAGAACAGTATCAAGACTTCAATAAAGGTTTCTTTTTCTTTATAGGTCCCGTCCAGAATAGTAAGTTAATACGTAGGTTAACCAGAACCCTTGAAGCAGTAGTGAATGAGACTACTTCCGCTCTAGGTAACTTAACAGAAGAGCAATCTGCTATGCGTTTTGTCGTGCTCCAAAATCGTCTCGTTCTTGACGTCATACTGGCCGATAGAGGAGGAGCATGTAGAGTCATCGGATCTAGTTGCTGCATTTTCATTCCTAATAACGCGCCGTCTGTTTATTCAGCTATAACCAGACTTCACAAAATTGCCCATCAGTTACACCAGAATCCAGGCACCTGGACATGGTCCGGTTGGCTCTGGAGTATCATATCTGCCTGGGGATGGAAAGTATTGTCATTCCTAGGTATAGCAGTAATGATCATATTCAGTTGCTGCCTCTGTTTACAATGTGGCCCTGCGATTTGCGGCATGTGTGCTACCTCTTGTATTCCTAGTCCTAAATCCCGTTCCAAGACAATTCGAGACGAGCAAATGATGCTATATGAACAGATAGATGGTATCATGAATATTGATGTTTCCTGATGGAAACGTAGGGCACAAGGAGGGAATGTGGAAAAGTAAATTTTGCCATGTTATATGTGCCTATGTGTTCCTCATTCTATGTTATATGTGCATGATCGATATGCATGTATCCCCCTATGATCGATTAAAGATGCAATTACAGTCGTGTCCAACGTTAGTATGTCAGTTTCCAGTTCTCGTGAAGGCAACGAGTATTAGGCCTATGTTGCCACGTTTCACAGTGTGCACGTTAATTCACCGCATTGTCCCCGTTTCTAGGCCTCAAAAGGGCCCGGACACCAGATTCAAGCTCCAGTCTCCTGAACCCTCTCCGAGGAGCGATGCAGCCCCCACCTGCATCCCTGACCCTTCACTTACTTCCTGCCAAGCAGCGCGGGGCCTGGCTCTGCCTGCCTGTCTGCCAAGAGTATGTTATGTTTCCAGTTATCAGTTCAGCTTTCCTCCTTTGCATTCCTAAGCTACTGAACCGCATCAACAGTTTCAGCTATGGTCTAGTCTTTCTGTCTCCATGTAAGAGAAATACCGTATTAATATTCATAGAATATTCATAGCACACGCAATACATGTAGAATAGATACATGCATCAGTCTTAGTGTCAAGTAGCCTTTGCCCTGATAACTTTTAGATTCTATCAACATGTACTCCAAACACCAGATACCAGATACGCTATAGGTACATGTCGTCCTGACACCGCAGACTTTAGTCTCCTCTTCTATTGTAGAAGTCATAGCCCCCAGTTCTCCCTGGTAACACGTCATTGCCCGTTTGCGCGCACCACTAGGTTAAAGGTTCCAGCTGCTCTCAGGTAGCCCCCTCCATGTTTCCGCCCCATTCATGACACTTTTGTGACGTTTCTCATCACATGTCTACATGCACGCCCTGTACACGCCTTCTTTTTCCGCCCATGTTTTCTTATCTTACGCTTGTCACAAGTTACGCCTACTGTATGTAATGTAATGTAATGTTGTACTATATATATGCTGCACTGTCGATGAAGCGCTGCAGCTGCCTTCCTTTTCATTTTATTTCAGGCTGTCCCGTTCCAGTCCCTTCCCTTTTGCCTGAATAAATCCTTCTGACTCGGACACATCGGATCCTGCCTCTTATTTATTGAGCTATCTGTTATTGTTAATGTAATTCAAAAATAGTCCCGGTATTATTTATTTATATACCACAGACTGGCTGGAGATGTATAAAGAGGGTGCTGGAGAAGCAGGGCGAGGTGCGAGCACACTCTCGGAGGGACTTCGACCACACAGATTGGGGCGCAACCGGTGATGCCAGCCTGCGGCTCAGAAGCAAACAGAGACCCAGACAGAGAAGGAGGGCACTGCCGCTTTGCAGGCCGTCACAGCCATCTCACGGGAGGAGGGGATGGCATCTCAGGTGGGGACAGAGTCGGAAGGGGGATCTCTGAAAGCAGAAAATGAACAATCTGACACAGGAAACCTGCACCTACCTCATGTGACGGCTGGGATGGCGGATGAGATCGTAGATGGGTGATGTGGCGGTTTGCCGGGCATTGGCTTAGAAATGAGCAGGGGTGGCTCCAATGGGGGGTGTTTTCCGAGGACTTGGCTGATTGGTGACTGGCTATTGAGGGTTGGAGGGGGCGGCAAGGTCGGTTGAATACATGTGTAAATGGCTCCGCTGTAATATAAGAAGAAAAAAAAGGGAGGTGCCCTTTGAAATCCAATGTGGGACAGGGGGGAATATAGGATAAAATAAAAAGTCCCTAATTGCACTAATGCACACCTGAAAACCAGGTAGTGTTATGTGTCTAAGAGCTCAGAACCAACAAATACTGTCAACATATTGAAAACATTTAAGTGCCCAAGAACAATAAATGGATATTTGTAAAAATATTACTAAAACAAGATTACTAAAAACACAAAACAGATAAAATGCAACATAAAAATTCCTGAAAGCAGGAAAACAGTGTAATACAATAAGTTAGAGAAACAAAGTTTGTTGACGCAGCATTTCGGTTTTTTGTCTTTACAACACCTTCTTCAGGACAGATTTTTCTAAGTAATAAAAAACATATAATTAATCACAACATAATAATCAGCAATCTATTACATATTTCTAGCTATCTTAACATTTTATACAGTACATGGGACTTATTATTTTATAATGGTTCTGAGTGTACGTTGTCTTTTACATAACAAATACCTATAAAAACAATAACATACTGACATGAGTTCTATCACGTGTCTAATGTAATACTACTCAATTGAAAGCATTTGCAAGGTACACAGTAATTACATACCTCAAAGTCACATAGCAATGTGACCCAAGAGTGGAAGATACACTTACATTTTCTTAAATGTTCTGGTCTATCTCTTGTATAGCCAGTACCCTTCTTTTCATCAAGGGAAACACCTTCAAAAAATATATAATGAAACTATGGTGTTTGTTGAGATACCCATTACAATAATCTAGTTCTATCTATGTCGGATAAGTTATAATCGTTACCTTAATTTATGATCACAGGATGTGTTCCTCGAAATAGAAGCCACCGATGGCATCAGGATACTATGCAGTAAAATCTAAGGGAATATATTAAAGGTATAAGTTTCTCACACTATCTCTGCATATCTTTGTATATATACCCAACAGTCTGCAAATGGTATCTTACCGGTTAAAAGCAAGGAAGCGGCAAATCAATATAGCCACAATCAGGATTACTGCACTCTTTAATTAATGCCGAGTTGTGCAAGGGAAATCCTCCTGCCAAGGTCTTTTTTTTTAAATTGACCATCTGTAAATTAATTAATAAACAGAAGTTGTTATATTTAGTTGAAGCTGTCATGATTAACGAGTCTTTTATTGCATTACCACTTCGTCAACTACCTAAAGGCAACTGCCTTTAGGTAGTCGTTGTTGATACCTTAGAGAAGCAGTTGCCTTTAGGTAGTTGACGAAGTGGTAATGAAATAAAAGTCTTGTTAATCCCGACAGCTTCAACTAAATATAACAACTTCTGTTTATTAATTAATTTACAGATGGTCAATTTAAAAAAAAGACCTTGCAGTTGACAGTATTTGTTGGTTCTGAGCTCTTAGACACATAACACTACCTGGTTTTCTGGTGTGCATTAGTGCAATTAGGGACTTTTCATTTTATCTTATCCGCTGTAATATAGCCTTGGGGGCTAGTTAGACATCAGGGGGGTTGATCGCAGGATGGTGGTGTACGGGGAGGTCGACTCTCTGAAGCTTGGGGGGCACCCCCCTAAGTTTGTGTGGGTATAGCTCCTTAGGGGTTTTCTTGAAGGAGCAGTTTGAGAATAAGTTTGGATGGGTTCTAGTGTTGTAGCACCTGTTCTGGGGGGGGTAGTTAGTATCACCGGTGTGTTCCTATGTGAGGGGTGTGTGCACAGGGCAAAATGGTCACCAAATAGGGACGTTACATGATTTGAAAGTTATTACCTGGAATGTACGGGGCCTCCACACAATGCAGCGGCGTCACAAGGTGCATGCTTATTTGGTGCGGCGGGGGCGCATATAGCGTTTCTTCAGGAAACACATATTAATCGATTTGTTTTGTAAGCCCTCAAACGAAGATGGAGGGGCCAATTATTTTACATGACTTATTCAGCTTTTGCCAGGGGTGCCTTAGTATGGGTCTGAGCGGGTGTACCTTTCCATCCGAAGCAACAATTAGTGGATCCAGAGGGAAGGTTTTTAGTGGTGTTGGGGCGGCTCAATGGAGTGGAAGTGGCGCTGTGTAGTGTGTATGCCCCCATTGTGGACCAACTCTCTTTCTTTGAGAGTCTGTCAAGAAGCTTTGCGCCATACCTGACTAATTCAATAATAATGGGAGGAGAATTTAATTCAATGGCAGATGTGGAGAAGGACAGGTCCCACCCCCCGCTTTCTGGCGCCCCGGTACATAGACTATCCAAGGCGAGAAGCGCATGGCAGATTAATTGGGGGCTGGTTGACACATGGCGCGCGCATTACCTGGAGGAGCGGGATTATTCTTATTATTCTGGCCTCCGTGACCTGCACATGAGGCTTGATGCAGTATTGTCTACCCTTGACGTCCATTCCAAGTTGATAGATAGTGAGTACTTGGCCAGAACGATATCGGACCATAACCCGTTGTTAGTGCAGATACGATGGAACCGAGAGAGGGCGGTGATTCCGATTTGGCGGCTCCGATCGGAGGCACTGGAAGACCCGGTCTTTTGTGAAGAGCTGGGGACGAGTATTGGTCAATATTTTGAAGAGAACGAAGGGACGGCAAGGTCGGCAGCACTTGTGTGGGATGTATTTAAGGTGGTGGTTCGGGGAATCTGTATTGGCAAAATGATGGGGGTGAGGAAAACATTGCTGATAGATCTAGAGACAGCAGAGAACCGGTTGTGAGAAGCTGGGAGAGCCCGCCCTGGGGATCCAGGGGCACAGATTGAGGTCTTGGAGGCTAGAGAGGCAGTGGCGGCACAGGTGGAAAGACTGCGCTCTTTTGACTATAAGACTTACAGAGCAAGGATGCACGCAGAGGGAGCCAAATCGAGCGCTTTGCTGGTGTGGCTGGCTAACCTGAATCTCAGGGGAGTACCGATACTGGGACTGACAGCCCGACAGGAGAACTGGTGGACACGCAATCAGGGATAAATAGTTTATTTTTGGAGTATTACACTGAGCTCTACCGTATCCAATTGACTCAGGGTGCCGATGGAATAGGGGAGTACCTTGCAGACATGGCCCTGCGGTGCTTGGGTAAAGAGCAAGAAGATCTGCTAGGGTGTGAGATCACGGTGGGAGAGATCAGGAGTGCAATCAAGCATATGGCCCGTAATGGGGGCGCTAGAGGGCGCACGGCAAGATGGCTGCACCTGTATGAGGCTCTGCCTGGCCGAGCACTAATCTTTACATTATCTGCTAATAATCCTTGACATATGAGGCTCCAATGCGGTGATTCAGACGGGGAAGCTACCTCGTTCCACCTGCTGTGCTTTTTGTGGAGTATTTGGCGTTTTTGACGTCCAGTAACCCGGTGATATCATCTCTGTGGCTGACATAGCGGCACCTGCGAGGGTGTGATCCTGGTTGCCTCCTGGTCGCCTCCTGACGGACGTTCCTGTGGCGGTGGCACGCTCAGTGCCTGGAAATCTGCTTGCACCAGGCTGTCGAGTGCGTTGGATGTGGCTCTGGGGATAAGGCGATGGCCTGCGGCTGGCTTTTGGCCCCTGGTGCGGAGGAGCAGCGTGCGGCCTGGCCTCGTCTGTGAGCGGCGGAGCAGAGGGCCTTGGTGGACGCCTGGGGTGCCGCTGCCGGTGGTGGTGAGTGGGGCACGGCGTGCTTGGGGCCTGTGTCTGTGGAGGCAGGGCGGTCCTGGTGCTCGCTGCAGCCGGTGCTCTGCCGCTAGGTGCTGGGGCTCATCGGCGGCTGCGGGGGGTTACTCTGGCCCGGCTGGAAACGCTTGGGCCCAGCGGCCATTACAGCTTTTCACTAGTTGCTGTCCGCTTTCTCTGCATTGCCCCTTGAGTGATCTGTTGCGCTGCCCGACACGATTGGACTGCTTAGACGCCTGAGATCAGCCAGCTGATGGGGCTGGCGAAGGGGGAGACCTTATACCTGCGCACCGTGACCTGAACTGCCTGGGCCCTGCGGCGTACACGTCCCTCCGATGCTATCGACCTGAGCTGCCAGGGCCCTGAGGCCTACACGTCCCTCCGACGCTGTCTCCTGTGGTGTGGCTGCCCCTGGTTACAGTACTGTGGCAGGAGGGGGAGGCTCATTTGGTGTGGTGTGCTCTCCCTGTCGTGTCCTGGCGCCTCCTGCTTCCTTGCTTTGTGGTTTGTGTGCTGGCTTTTCCCGGGCCCTGTGGAGTTGCAGACCCGAGTTATCCCCTGAGGCCTGCTGCTGGTGGTGCATGCCCCGCCTCATTATAGACGCTGGTGTGTGGGGTGGTGGATCTCCTTTGGGATTTGGCTGGCCTGACTGCACTTTGGACTATCAGTTTGTGCTTTTCATTGGTATTGGTGGTGTGGTGCCTTGGATCCTGTTGCCGCTGTGAACTGGGCCTGGTTGCTAGTCGTGCCCTGTGTACAGGAGGTGTTACCCATTTCTGTGTTGCGGAGTGTTCTTCTTGGATACAAAATGGTCCGGAGTGACAAGTTGCAGACGCGCCTCACGTTCGAGACGCGCAAGACCCCTAAACCTCCCCAGAGGGCAGTTTCAGATTCGGAGGCTGATGCCCCGGGACCAGAACAATCCACCTTAGAAACCACGCTAATAGCCATGAAGCGGAGCCTCCAGTCTGTCGAAGGCACGATGGCGGTGGTGAACCACCACCTAGACCACATGTCCTCCCAACTAGAAAAACAAAATGCTCATATGGGGGAGGTGGAGCAAAGGGTGTCCGCTGCTGAAGATGGCATCAGTGACGGGGCAGGCCCTGAATATGGAGAAGGTCCTCTCCCTCATTCAAGCAAAGAATGAGGATTTGGAGGCCCGTTCCTGGAGGAACAATATTCGCATTCTTAGCCTGCCGGAGTCAACAAATGTGGGTAAAATGGAGTCCTTTATTGAACGATTGATCACTGAGATCTTTGGCACCACTCACCTGTCGCCTATGTTCATCATCGAGCACGCTCATCGTTCACTTGCTCCCAAGCCGGTCCCCGGTGCACCGACGCGCCCAGTTATTGTTAGGGTGCTTAATTATAGGGACCGTGACTCTATCCTGCGTATGGCCAGAGAGAAGGGGACTATTGAAAATCAGGGAAACACCCTAACCTTTTTCACGGCTTTTACAGTGGCTGTGCAGGTGGCCCGCAAGGAGTTTGGCGCTGTAAAAACAAATCTGCAATCTGAAGGGGTTCCATACGCAATGCTATATCCAACTCACTTGCGCATAGGGTCTGAGGATGCCTACAAACTTTTCACCACTCCTAAGACTGCTATGGAACATGCAAAGCAGTTTAAGAAAAGACGGCGCGAATCTCAAACGACCTCTGAGGCTGATTGCTGATGGGGACAGTGGCATTGTTGACTAGCTATAGTTGCACTATTTAATATTTTTTGGGTGTGCAGGTTTGATTGAAGGTCTTTCTATACTGCCTACCGCCATGACCTATGGCTTGCCTCGCTGTAGGCGCTCTGTTCCGCCATACCGTTAGTGGCCGCTCTCTGGGGCCTTAGATAGTGTAAATTCATTGCTGTTTTACTGGCAAAATTGATGTTTGCTTGGCCACCTCCTATTAGATGGGAGGACAGAAGTTCTCGACGCCCCCCAATGGGTGTACCCCGTATTTGTAATTTGCTTGTTGTTCTTGGTTGGGGTAGGGATGTTCAGGGATGGGATGGCTTTGGCGAGTTGGGGGTGCTGAAGTGGGAGGGGGATGTGGAAATGTGCAACTGGGTTTTTTTTGCAGGGAAAGGTATACTGAGTTGGGAATGTACTATGATTTGTGTTCATTTGATGCCTCCTCAAAATGCTGTACTGGTATTTATTTGGCCTGGAATGTATACTCCTGTAGCGTTGCAGCTTTGTTCATTACGGTCTACCGCTGACCGTGAATAATATTGTTCGATTTTTCACCTGGAATGTGCAAGAGCTTATCTCCCCTAAGAAGATTAGTTCTGTCTTTTCCTTTTTAGATCGTATGGGGGTGCAAGTGGCCCTGTTACAGGAGACCCACCTAACTGTGGAATCTGTGAGAACGCTGGGTACACGATGGGTGGGTGTTAAGGTGGCGTCCTCCTATTCATCTTATTCAAGAGGAGTATTAGTGCTTGTCAAGAAAGGGGTCCCATTTACAGTGATTCGAGAGGAGACGGATGTGCAAGGACGAGTGGCGCTTCTGCATGGCTGCTTGGGTGGCATGAGTGTTCTACTGGTGAATGTGTACGGCCCGAATGCGGACGACCCTTCCTCCTATTCTGATGTGTGGCGCAGAATTGCTGCGTTTCCCCCTGCTGCGCACATCTGGGGTGGAGATTTTAATGTGTGTCTGGACTTAACGTTAGATAAAACAGCTAGTGGCAAGGCGCGCTCGAAAAAAGCATCTGAGCCACTACGGGGAATATGCGACGCAGGGAACTTATATGATGTATGGAGGTGCCGTCATCCTGGAAGTCGGGAGAGTATGTTTATCTCCACAGTTCATGGGTCCTGGTCCCGAATAGATTTTTGGTTACTCTCCGAATCCGCTTGTTCGAGGGTGACGGGGGGTGCAGCATGAAGCGCGTATGCTGTCGGATCACTCTCCGGTAACCCTGGACCTGCGGGTCCCCACGTGCGAACCATACTCGTGGCGCCTACAGCCAACGGAATCGGCAGACCCAGTTTTTAAGCAGACGGTCACTGAGGCTATAGGGAACTTTTTCAGGGAAAATGAGGGCACTGTTGATAGCGCAGGGGTGCTTTGGGAGGCCTTTAAGGTCACTATCAGAGGGGTGTGCATTGGGGCCCAGGCGGGAGTATTGCGGGATATCCGGCGCCGTATTACAAGGCTGGCTTCCGATATTTCTGCCCTCGAATAGGAGTATGAGCTGAACCCCTGTCCAGCAACACTGGCAGCTATACAATCACTTGTAACTGAGCACAATGAGACGGTGGACCAGGAATTGCTGCACTGTGCTCGCCGAAGATAGCTCGCTATTATGGGGGAGGGGGGCGCCCGAGTCAATCCCTAGCGCAGAAATTAGCTACACCTCGGACTCAGGATCACATTGCGGAATTGATAGATTCAGAACGGGTAGCTCATTACTCCACCTCTGAAATCAGTGACACATTTGTGCACTTCTATACCCAGTTATAAGCTGCCAATCACAATTTGACACCTGATGAGATCGGCACGTATTTGGACGATGTGGCATTAGGCTGGCTCCCCAACACGCATCGGGAATATTTGGTATTGCCATTTGATGAAGAGGAAGTTACGATGGCTATCATGTCTCTGCCTACCTGCAAGGTGGCGGGCTTGGATGGCCTGCCTAGTGAATTTTATAAAGCTTACGCATCAGAGTTGGCCCCGCGGCTATTGGAAGTCTTTGCGGAGGCTTATGACACCAGGAAGCTGCCACCGTCGCTTAGGGAGGCCTTATTAGTGACCCCACTAAAACCCAACAAAACTCCAACTAATTTTGAATCGTATAGGCCACTCTCAATAATAAATATTGATACCAAAATTCTTGCAAAAATTATTGCAACTCGGTTACAGCCGCTGGTTCCTTTACTGGTCCTACCTGACCAGTCTGGATTTATCACGGCGCGCTCCACTACGCACAATCTTTGCACAGTCTTCTCCACTCTACATTATTTTGACCCTGATTTACAAGCAGTTGCTGTGCTGTTAGACACGGCGAAAGCTTTCGATTCTCTCCAATAGTCTTATATGTTTATGGTCCTGCTTCGGATGGGCTTTCTTCCTTTCTTTTTAAAATGGATCAGGGTGCTATTTGATGAGCCACTTGCCAGGGTGCGCCTGAATGGCTGGGTATCCACACATATCCCGATCAGGGGTGGCACGCAACAGGGATGCCTACTGTCACCAATGCTGTTCTCGCTTGCTCTTGAACCTCTTGCCTGCATCTGCTATATTGTAAAACTCAACTTCAAACTTATGAGGAGGAACTTCATGAAGCCTCACGTCCAAAGGACTTCTGGGCCCCACTAACGGCATATTTGCTTGCTTGTATAGACTCTGACTGATTCCCTGGGTATGGGTGGGTGCTGGCCCCCTGTTCGGGCTTCCAGGCTGCAATTAGTGATGTTCTATGGTGTGGGTATCTTTATGGTCATCTGCTATGCTAAGTGGATTAAGTCTGATACTGATGCATTTCCGCTTCCAGGTCTTTGAGGTATCTGATGTTTGTTAACATTGTCTGGGGTGTATGCGCCAAATGTATGTTTCCCATCGAGTTAGCATTATCTCCGTCTCAGTCTTGAAGTGGGTAGGGTGGGAGCGGGGGAGGGGGTTTGATCTTGTATGGTTTACATTGTAATATTCAGCATGCCTATTGCTGTTTTTCATCTTTGCTGAAAATCAATAAACATATATTTTTTAAAAAAGCATATGGCCCGTAATAAGACGCCTGGGGTGGACGGCCTCCCAATAGAATTCTGTTCCAAATACATGGATTGCCCCACGCTTACAAGTGATATATCGGGAGGCACGTAAGATAGGGCGGTTACCTGTGACCACTAGGGAGGCTATTATTATCCCCCTCCTGAAACCGGGGATGGAACCCACATACATGAAGGCATATCGCCCACTCTCAATGTTGACGGCCGACTACAACATTTTGAGCAGGATCCTAGCATCTCGGCTCCTCCCGTACATGTCGCAGCTGGTCCATCGGGATCAGTCGTGTTTTATCCCTAAACAAACACGTCTGTTAATCCGCGGCGGCTACTTCAAATCTTGGGGGAAAACCATAGTTTACAATCTAATGCGATGATTCTATCGATCGACATTGAGAAGGCTTTTGATAGCCTGGAATGGCCGTTCTTTTCCGAGTCATGTGTATGATGGGCCTGGGTGAGGCATTCGTGGGGTGGACCCAAATACTATACCATTCAGCGACGGCCCGTGTGCGGACGGGAGTGACGGTCTCATCACCTTGTTTAGTGGGGCAAGGGACGCAACAAGGCTGCTCGCTCTCTCTGCTGCTGTTCATGCTGGCGATTGAACCATTGGCCGCGCGAGCTAGAACAGGGAGGCATTATGTCGGTCTGGAGTTACATGGGGACATGCAGTATATATAGCTTTATGCTGATGACCTGCTTATGTTTCTGGCCGCCAAGGGTGAGATCTTATCAGAAGTGCCAACGCTTTTACAAAAGTTTGGTGAGGTCTCGGGGCTACGAGTGAATTGGGCGAAGACATGCCTGTTCCCGGTACATCAGGCGATGGAGAGCCCTGCTCGCTTGGACGGAATACGATGGGAACCCTGCTGCTTGCCTTACCTGGGGACTAACATCTATCATGGGCAGGCGGACCTCTTGGAGGGTAATGTGGGCAGAGCGGTGCGAGGGATCAAAGGGAGCATGGCCTTCTGGGGGACGCTGCCGCTCTCGGTGGCAGGCCAAGTGGAACTTCTGAAGATGGTAGCACTGCCTAGACTGCTGTACTATTCCAGTATGCTGCCGATGTGGATCCCAGGCTCGGTGTTCAGGACTCTCCGGTCCATGATGGGAGGGTTTTAATGGGGGAGCGGCAGACGGCGGGTAGCACTGACCACGATGATGTGACCTCGGGCTGAGGGTGGCTGGGCGGTCACAGACTTCGAATTGTATTATCTGGCAGACCAGTTGCAGTGGCTCACACAAGCGGCAGCTAGGCTATTCCGGGGCCTGGATGGCCCGGTGGACTGATGGTTCCCACGTCATGTTCTGTCCTTTGTTGTCCTATGCCAGCGGATGCGTGTCGGCTCGTTGACGCACGAAGAGAGAGCGCTGAGATCATGCTGGAATAGAAGCAGGCGATTTTTTACTGCATGCTGCTCTGGTATCGGCGTTCCAACGGCATTGGGGAGGAGGGTTATCGGAACCACAGACATCTTTGACGTGTCAATATGTCGTAATGGAGGCGAGGACAGTAAAAGCTATAACGTTTATATAAGCGAATGGTGGAGGAGGGACTGCAACCACTGGGTCACTTAAGTGGGAAGTGGGAGGCAGACCTGGGTAAATACATTCCAGAAGTGACATGGGCTAGGATAGTGGAAAGAGCGTGGAAGGGCACGCGAAATGCTAGATTCCTACTTATCCATTTCTATATAGTACATGGGACTTATTTAACTCCAGAGCAGATAAATAAATATTTTAACATGGATACAGCCCGTTGCCCCCAATGCCAATCGGAGGCGGCAGACTTCCACCATATGATGTGGAGTTGCCCGCAGCTCGGAACGTAATGGGAGAAGGTGGTTGATGTACTGTGTGGAGTGCCGGATAGGCAGATAGAACCCGACATGGGCGCATGCATACTACACTGGTTTCCCCACACGGCGCGAACAAACGTCACAAGTATGTTCTTCGACCCGGGGTTGCTGCTTGCTAAGAGAGAATTAACAAGGCAATGAAAAGCCAGGCGGGGCCCTAGCATAAAGGGGTGGAGGGCGGAGTTCACTACTTGGGCGGCTAGTGAGAGTATAGTTAGGTTCCAGCAGACTAGGAGAGCTAACAACGAAAAAGCGCTGGAAACAGCAACGGCATGGGAAGCATTGGTCACGTTGCTGACGTTCCCTGAACCGGAATCTGATACTGAGTCCTTGGAGGCACCACAGGAGACTCCCTGAATATACAGCTTATACAGAGGTTCTAGTAGACTTTGGGAATAAGGTTGTGGGGTTAGGAATGACCTAGGCCAGGGCGCTGCACTTGAAGAATACGTGAGCAGCACACCCTGGCGCAGCTGTGACAATTGATAATCCGTTGTTTACATTAATCAAAACACACTGGTGGATGGGGTTGGGGAGGGAGAGGGAGGGAATTGCATGCAAATAAGGGGGCACAGATCTTGGCTGGTACAAGGATGCATGATGTTACAGCACACCTCTTAACTGTGGTGGTTATCCAAAGGCAGGAAGGTCCGAAAGATTAGTGTGATGGAGACTATAGCGTGTATACAAGCTCAACTGAAAGATATGAAAGAACATAAATGTATCAAGAAATGTGCCCCTAACAATAATGTGCCATGACTATGGGTGTTGTGTTTGTGTTGAAAAACCAATAAAATATATTTTTTTTAAATCGCTGTTTATCTGTCCGCATGTTGTTGTTCTTGACAATATTGAAATTGGAAAGTGGTGACTGGTAATGTTATATGGCCATGGATTAACCATTCAGTGGATGGTGACCCTGCCACATTAAAAGGTAACTTGTCTAGTTATTCAATGCGCAGCATTGCATATTTTGCTCCCCTTTGTGCCATCGTTATCTGCCTTTCAGTTAGATTGTATGCAGAAAATAGGGATGTACTGTTGATAAATTGCCAAGGCACATAACCAGCGCGCAATGATTGCAGCGTCCAGCTTAACAACATAATAAAACACAGTTGTGATTGTCCGTGTTGTAGTATGGACAAGTCATGTTCTAGTATTTCTAAAGCAGAAGATACAATGTTGCCCAGTTAACAAATCCTGGATGTTAATGTAGTCATACCATTGTCAACTACAGCTAATGCCTTTTCTAGGTTAATTCTGTTTATTTCACGAAGTCTCTCTGTGGCTTCTTGTTGAGAGATCTTCCAGATTTCATTAAAGACAGCACATAAGAAACGTTTTTGATGTGGATTTCAGGGACCTAATAAAAAATTTCTTAGATCCGCCTCATCTGAAAGTAAGGATAAGTGCTGTTTCCCCTGGGTCAGTGTCGAGGTTTTTAGCCAATCGAGGAACATCTTCCCTACACTGTATGATATCACAACCCCCGGATGTTCTCTTTGTACATAGCGTTGGTCCGGCCAATGAATACTAAACCCTTCGGTTGTACGCCTGAATCTTGATTGACATCCGTTTGTGTCTGTGGTCCAAACTAACCACCCCTTCCAATTGGGGTCTGATGTATTGTACTGCATGATGTCATCTATTGTATCCCCACCATGTGATGTAAAATATTCATATGAGATGGTGTGGGAACACGAGGTGTGTTCACATCCTTGTTCTTGGCTATTCCAAGACAGAAAGTCTGCTGCACAGTTTCATTCAGAAATATTATATGCTGTGGAATAAGGCACGCTCAACAGCGCTTCTGTTCCCTGAACTTGCCATTCCTTTGAACCACAGACTGATTTTATGTCTATAGTGTCCTTCCATAAGTCAAAACCCTGTTCAGACAGTTGGGAAAAGAAGGATGCAGATTAAATCTGTTTGGTGTTAGCATATTTTTCTGTACAGTTGTAGGTGCAACCTTATAGTAATATGAGATTGGGTCAGAAGTGTTAAACCCTGAAAAATAAGAACATTTCTGTTCAAACGTTTTTGAACTACCTTTTGGTGGTGTCAGGCAATATTCCCATTGGTGGTATGTGAACACATTTCGTGGGACACTGGATTTGTGAAATAAGTGATGACTATTATGAGGGTAACAGTACATAGTGTTATAGTCTGATGTGTCTTGTAACATTTTAGTGCTTGAAAATGTAGCGGATTGTTCTAAATCAGACTACATATTAATTACAATTGTCAGAAAATATACTGCAGGTAATGAGATCATTTAGAGACATTTTAAATAAATGTGGTATTTCAAAAGTTCAGTAGGACCAAATACATCATAATCAACCTTGTCCCAACCTATACCATCAGGAATTGGAACATCTGTAATGTTCACGGAGAACAAGTCTCTCTCATCACGATGAGAAGATGTATGAGGTTTCAGGACCAAGTTCACATTTGATGCTGCTGAGCGTTCTGGGAGATATTTTCCTTTTATGAGTAAGCAAAACACAGTTACTAGGCCAATCCAGAACAGAAAAAACAATATTCCAGTTATTACCCAGAGCTGGAGCAAAGGTGATACTAAGTAAGTCTTTTTCAGAAAGGTGTAGAAATCACAAATGTGTTGCTTGCGGGAAACTGGAGCTGGCGCTGTCTCAGGTTCACTGGGATCAAGAGAGAAGGTATCAAAACCGATGAAGTAGCCAGATGCAGTTTGATCTATCTTTGGTAACTCAGTAGGTTTTGTTGAACTGGTAGGTGTCTCTTGTCGAGGCATATTGATGTAGACATCAGTATTTGGCCGAATTGTTATCAGTCTTTCATTTGCGTTTTGAAGTTCGGTTTCCAGAGGAACGAGTTCCATTACATTGTTGGAAATTCCATAATTTTGTGTTGGTGACTCTTCAAATGTTATGAGTCTTTCTGTCTGAACTTCGTGTATGGTAGCGAGAGGAGAGCGTCCGCCACCCAGGAGCCCACAAGGCCTACAATTCAGTATCGGCCACATAGTGTAGTTTGATCAGATCAATGGAGATAAATCTCTTTTGTTTTTTTCGGCAAGAGGTGGAAGAAGTACTGTTCTTGTTCCTTCAACAGCCAGGGCAGGTACAGGCTTTCTGTACGATGGCCCAAATTCTTTCTTGTCCTTGATCTTTTCTCTGAGGAGATCCCCGACTTTTGGGATCCAGACAGGTCTTGCCGTGAGTGATTTGACTTCCCCAGTGGTGATGCATTTTACTTGCATGTTGCCTAGTAGTGCCTGGGATTCATTCAGATACTGTAAAACAGCCAAACTTTTATTGATATCAAATGGTTTCTTATCCGCCACTGTGCTTTCATAATCGAGATCAGGCACCCACACTCTCTCCCCAAATAGGACCTCGTAAAGAATGAAACACCCTAGAGAACGTCTTGGCATGTTATTAGGGGCTCTTGGACCCTGTATAAGTGATTGACCCAACCTAATACACTTGCTGTTAAAGATTGCTTTAAGTCCTCGTTTTTCCACGACTGAATTTCCCTCTGGATGGTATGGAGAGTACCGCAATACTACACCCAAACCTTCCATGGCTTCCTTATAAGCCCTAGAGCTAATCGAGGGCCACGGTCAGAATGTAATTTGCCAAATGCTTATGTCCCTGTAAAGACTCGCAAATCTTTTATAACTGTTTGAGCGTCAGCTGAACGCTGAGGCCATACCCAAATCAATCTAGAGCATGAATCCACTGCCACAAGAAATATTTGAGCTTGCACACTGTTGTTTCTGTTGCAGGGGCCGGACTACAAGCCCCAGCCACCAATGCTACAGCCCACACCCCTTCCTCAGCGACATGAGGCACTTAAAGGCCACTAAAGGCTCCGGCAGAGCAGGCCAGACCCGTATGAAGCCCAAGGCAATGAGTGGGCCTGTATGCGTCAGCCTGCAGCCTTGCAAAGCGGGGCTGGGCCCCGTCTCTTGGCTTGGTGCTGCTGCTTATCTTCTGGTGACCGGCCTGAGAGAAAGAGGATGGGGAAGTGTAAATTAGCCATGCCATTCACTAAGGATCGCCCATAAACCTCCACTATTGCAAGTTTTCTCACTACGGCCATGGGGGCATCACCAGCGAGATTGAATGTGTGGAGGAGAGACTGGGGGCCACAAAGAGGGCACTACACAAGCTCTTTGGTAGTACTAGCTAGCTTACTACAGAGTCAGCAAGCCATGGGCTCTAAACCTCTTATGGAAGATGCATAGTCCATCGATCCAGCCAGTAATCGGTTCCAGGCTGCTTGTTTCCGGTCCAGGGAACACATGGCTTGGCAATTCGGGCTGGACTTTTCCCATGAGGCACAGGGTCAGACTGATTTGCATACGGCCATGTCTGAACTGGGGTGGTGGAGTGAGCTAAAGAATGATGATGGATTAAACCCAGATAGGTTGACTGGGGGTGAGTGCCTGCAATGTTCAACACTCCATCCATCATCCCCTTTGGTTTTGCAATGTTCCCAAAATAGACACTAAAAATCTTCTGTCATTACTCTATGCCGATGAATGTGTGTTAATGTCCAGAACTAGTGTGGGCCTGCAGAAACTTGTCACTAAATGTAATTATTTTATGACTGAACTGGGCCCAAAGACTAACACGGCCAATTCCTACACCATGGTCGTAGGTAAATCTCCCCCCTTTTAAAGTCATGTTTTATTAATAATGATAGGTTGTCTTATGTCCCAACTTTTTCGTACTTGGGAATTCCTTCTGACCAGAGAAGTACCTGGCACCATTTAGTTGAAACAAGGGTCAGTAGTTTTAACCAAAACCTGGAGGTGTTATTTTGGTTCACAAAAAAATTAGGCTCAAGACCGATTAACTCAATAATTAATATTTATAAGGCCCGCCCGTGTTCTGCTATTTTGCATGGGGCTGGAGTGTGGGGATTTTGCAATCCGGCTCGCCTCAAAGCAGCTGAGAACAACTTTCTGAGATGCTTATTAAAAGTTTTCAGCAGTCTCCCCGCTATTCTTTGCCATAACGAACTTTGTCCGATTCCTCTAACTCATCGCATACAAACTGTACCAATTGTATTATTGGACTCAATTTGGGCAAAAGATGAGCCGGCCCTAATCGCGCAATTATATTGGACTGTTTTAAACTTGATCACATGTTGAAGATACCATAACTTACCTACATTTAAAAAAACATCTGGAGATAATAGGGATGGTAGACTGTTTTTATAATCCAGAGGGCATTGTAAAGATCTCAAAAATCCAGTTGAAGAAGGACTTTTTATCCTGTCTAAAGATGTCTCGAGAGCACCTGAAGATAAGGAAAAAGGGAATCGCTGAACATTTGCTTTTGGTACACTCTCTAAGTGTTGAGCTTATCTCTTTTTCGATTTCTGTCATGTCAAATTGTTTTATTTGATCAGATTCAGGTTTGGCATTGCGCACCTTCTGGTCCTCTTATCCTCGTAAAGCTTACTGCAACGCTAAACTGGATCTTTGCCCTTGTAAATCCAAATCTATACAGAATATGCTGCATTTCCTGTTTTTTTGCCAGCTTTATACAAAGCGGAGGTGGGAATTTATTGTCTCCCTTTTAAAAGTTTTAAATATCAGGAAGTGCCGGCCGGCCCTATCTCACCTACAGCTTTTAAATGATTAATAGACATGTTTAACAAACTATAGATGTATCTCCACACCTGTCTGTTTATGAAATGTGGTTGGGAAATGACTTCTTTGTATCTTGATTTTAATGAATTATCTTTGGACTTCATGGTTTCAGGGACAGGGGGTTACCGTAAAACCCATTATACGTTGTCTGTAAGTCATGCTGCTATTTTCGCAACATCGACTTAATTATCATTGTTACATTTTTAGAGTATGATTTTCTATTGTCATGAAGTTTATTATATGTTGTCTGTATACTATTTTAACTGTTTTAAATAATTATCTTTTATGTTCTCATTTATGGCTGTGTGTCAGCCGGATAAAGATATTTGACTGACTGACTTACTTGTAAGCCCCATCCGATTGTATGGGGCCTCAGCGGTCCAAATAGACACAAGTGAGTGGTCTGTCTGATATTAGTAATGGTGTCTGCCCTGGATGCGCCATAGTGGAAACCTTCATCTGCTGACAGGTGTCGCAGTTTAGGACACAATTCTTTGTCTGTTTAGTTAACCCTGGCCACAAATAACACTGTTTCAATAAAGAAACCATTGCGGTAATCTCTGCATGTGCAGAACCTAGGCCCTCGTGTGCAGCAAGTATTAAGCCTAATCTGCAATCGATGTTTGGCATTACTCTATACCAGATTTCTGGAATTTGAGCGTATGGAATGTTGTTTGCATATAACTTGTAGGAGTACTTGCGTGGAAAGGCTTTCGGTAAGGCTGTGCTGTCTGTGCGTGAAGCAATGACAGCTCGACATTACCTGTCCATCTATTCTCGTTTCTCCACGAGTGATTGCAGCTTCGGCAGCAGTTCATACTGCCGGAGCAGTTCCGTCATCAGCATCGGTTGGGCTGTGCTGATAACGGAACCGTTCCGTCATCGGCACAGCCCCTGGGAGAGTGCTGGCGCTCCCCCCTGGGGCATCGATCCTTGTCTTTCACGCAGGGGTGGCAGCGGAAGAGTTTCCGCTGCCACCCCGGGACCCCCACGCTTCCTGATGACGTCAGCGCGCACAGCGCGCGCCGACGTCATCAGGAAGCGCTGGACGCGCTGGAAGCCATTTGTTTCCTGTGCGTCCAGGGAGAGCAGGTAGGTTTTGGCTCTCCGGTGGTGCGGGGGGGGGGCTTTTCTCTGTGCCTTGAGGCATCGGGGGGGAGGAAACAGTGTTTCCTCTCCCCTGATGTCCCAATGCAGAGCATCCTGGTGCACGATCGTGCACAGTGTCGGGATCGTGCACCAGGAATGCCCCCACTAGACACCAGGGATGGGTTTTTTGTGAATAGGAAGCGACCCCTTGGGCAAGGGTCGCTTCCAGGGGGGCATATTCATTTTCAGACTTTTCTGCCGGCCGTTTTTTTGGCCGATTCTGGACCCAGGGGGTGTAGAAAAGCCCACTAGACACCAGGGATTGTTTTTTCTTGTGTAAAGGAAGTGACCCCTTGGGCAAGGGTCGCTTCCTGTGGGCAAATAATTATTTCAGAGGGGGTAGAAAAGCCCACTAGAGCCAGGGATTTTGTTGCTCTTTAAATTGGAAGTGACCCCCTGGGCAAAGGTCGCTTCCTTGGGCCCATATTTGTTTAAAAATATATTCTGCCCCCTCTGGGGGCAGATCAGTGTCTTAATTTGGACTTTCTGCCCTCAGGGGGGGCAGAAAACCCCACTAGACACCAGGGAAATCATTTATTTTGAAATGGAAGCGACCCTTGGGCAAGGGTTGCTTCCAGGGGGCCCAAATTTAAAAAGATTTATATTCTGGCCCCCATGGGGACAGACAGCCTCATTTGTTTGGCGTTCCTGGACCCAGGGGGGGACAGAAAAGCCCACTACAGCCAGGGAATTGTTTTAGTTACATTGGAAGCGACCACTTGGGCAAGGGTCGCTTCCTTGGGCCCACATTTAAAAAAATATATATTCTGCACCCTGCGGGTGTAGATCGTTTTTTTTTTATTTGGCCTTTCTGCCCCTGGGGGGGGCAGAAAACCCCCACTAGACACCAGGGAATTCTTTTATTTTTAAATGGAAGCGACCCCTATGTCAAGGGTTGCTTCTTGGGGGCCCAATGGTTTACAAAATTATATTCTGTGCCCCCTGGGGACAGACAGCCTGATTTTTTGGGTGTTTCTGACCCCAGCCCACTATTGCCAGGGATGTAAAAATTAAGATTGTGCTTGCGTCCAGGGGACATATATTTGTTTATGTGTATTCAGCCCTTTCTGCCCCCATTTGTGACATACCCTGTGACATAGCCTGTTATAATGTGTATTGTTTTTTTTTCTTGTAAAGTGTAATGTTTTATTTTCTCCTTTTTTGTTCTTGTTCAAGGCTTTTGCTCTTTAGACTGTTGCAGTGTGCGGTTTCGTTACTGGTGGTTCTGCTGTTTGTGTAGTTGCATGTGTTTGGTAAGAGACCTTTTTTGTATAATTTCAATGTAAATGTTTTTTTTGCAAAGTGTGTAATAATACAAGTATGTTTGGTTTCTGTTTTTTGTGATTGTAAAACATGTTTTGCATTTGTGCTTGATGTGTATTTTGTTTTCTGTAGATTTATGTTTTTTTTTTCTTTCTAGTGGGATATCGTTGACTATTTGCTGTGTCTTTGCAGAGTAGGTGCTGGTGAGTGTAGCTGTCTCTTGTAAGTGAATTGTATATTTTTTCAGTATATAGATCTGTGAGATAAAGGCTTACATTTTTTTACTTACTTTGCAGAGTGTTGGTTGTTGAGTTGTTTGTGCAGTCTCCTTTCTAGCCACCAGATTACTGCTCAGCAAGTTGTTGGAATGCTTTTTGATTCTTCCTCTGACCATGGTCCAGAGACTGACTCTGATTCTGAGGCAGAGGTGGGAGGTGAAGATTCAGGTAGTGAGTTTTCTCTCCACATGGCATCATCTGATGATGAAGATACTCTGAGTGCTGATGAAGCTACTTTTGGTGTGGATGAAGTGCCTGTGTTTGAGGAGGACATTGCTATGCCGATAGTGCGGCAAGAGGCATCTGGGCTGCAGCCTGGGGCTGCTAGACTTCCCGTTGGTGTAGTGAGACAAGAGGCATCAGGGCTGCAGCCTGGGACTGCAAGACTTCCTGTTGGTATAGTGAGACAAGAGGCAGCTGGGCGGCAGCCTGGGGCTGCAAGACTTCCCGTTGAAAGTTCTGACCTCTGGGTTGCCCCAGGCATGGTGCAGCCGGCATTGCCTAATTTTACTGGTGTTCCAGGGTGTAGGGTGAACACTGAAAACTTTTTGCCGATTGATTTTTTTCAGTTGTTTATGGATTATGTGTTTTTGGCTGAGATTGTATAGCAGACTAATTTGTATGCAGAACAGTTTTTGAGGGAGAACAGTGCCTGCCTTAAGCCCCACGCTAGAGCTACCCGGTGGACTCCCACAAATCTGGAAGAGATGAAGAAGTTCTTGGGTTTAACTTTTTTGATGGGCTTGCTTAGGAAACCATCAATGGCTTACTATTAGTCTACTAGTCCCTTGATGGCAACTGCTATATTTCCGGCAGTCATGAGTCGTGATAGGTATTTGCTTCTGCTTCGGATGATGCATTTTGTCGATAATGGTTTAGCTTTACCACAAGATCACCCTGATTGTGACCGTCTTTTCAAGATTCGGCCTGTCATTGATCACTTTGTTGATCGGTTTTCTGAGATCTATGTTCCTGGAAAAGAAATTGCAGTGGATGAGTCTTTGGTGTTGTTTAAGGGCCGCTTGGTTTTTAGGCACTACATTCTTAGTAAGGGGGCACGCTATGGTATTAAGCTGTATATGCTGTGTGACAGTCGGACTGGATATATCTTTAATTTCAGGGTGTAGGCCGGTAAGGAATCCAGGATTAACCCCCCCGGTTGACCGTCCACTTTTGGAGTGACTGAGAAAATTGTGTGGGAACTTGGTAGAGGATTATTTAACAAAGGCCATCATTTATATGTAGATAACTTCTACACTGGTGTGCGGTTGTTCAGGGAATTGGCCAAATGGACACTGTTGCTTGTGGCACAATTCGCTCTAACCGTAAACGTTTCCCAAAAGAACTTGTTTGTCAAAAGCTTGCCCGGGGACAGTGCAGTGCATTGTGTTGCGAGGAGCTTCTAGCTGTGAAGTTTTCAGACAGGAGAGATGTCTACATGTTGACTACCATACATGATGAAAGAACTGAACTGGTGACTGTTTGGGGTCAGGTTGCAGAAGCGCGAAACCCGTGTGCATTTTAGACTATAATTGGCACATGGGTGGTGTTGACAGAGTAGATCAGAGGTTGGAACCGTATGCTGCTCTTCGTAAGTCTTACATTTGGTACAAAAAGTTGGCTACCCATCTTTTCCACTTGGCAATTTTTAATGCTTTTGTTGTGTTCCAGGAATCTTGTCCTCAGTCAAAGATGACTTTTGTAAAGTTTCAGGAGTCTGTAATAGGCAGCCTTGTTGTAGTGGAACAGGCAAGTATTCCTAGAGTTGGAGTGGTGGAGGATGTTGCCAGATTGAAAGATCGCCACTTTCCTGAACAAATTCCTCCTACATCCTCAAAAGACTTTCCCAGTCGGAGATGTTGAGTCTGTTGGCGAAGAGGTTTGCGGAAGGAGGTTCGTATATACTGCCCGACTGTCCTTCTAACCCTGGGCTGTGCATACCTGCTTGTTTTAGAATGTACCACACGCAAAATAATTTTGGGGAGCATCCATGAGTGGTAAAGTGAACTGCCTGGCCTCTAATCTTTAATACTTATTGTTCAGTTACAAAGTTGGCATTTGTGTAGTGTATTTAGTTTTAGTTGTTGTGTTAGTAGATTTGTATCAATTTGCAATTTGTTTGTGTTTTTTTATTTATATTAAAAAAATTCTAAAATATGATCTTGGTTTGCGTGTAGTGGCGATTGTCTGGCGGTGTGCGTGGTCTGGCGCTTGGCTGGCAGTGTCTGTGGACTGGTGCTTGGCTGGCGGTATGTGTGGAGTGGTGTTTGGCTGGCGGTGTGCGTGGTCTTGCGCTTTCCTGGTGGTATTTGGATTGGTGCTTGGCTGGTGGTGTGCCTGGACGGGTGCTTAGCTTGCGGTGTGTGTTGAGTGGCGCTTGCCTGGTGGTGTGTTTGGGTTGGTGCTTGGCTGTTGGTGTGCCTGGACTGGTGCTTGGCTGGTGGTGTGCGTGGAGTGGCGCTTGACTGGCAGTGTGCGTGGACTGGCATTTGCCTAGCGGTGTGTGTGGACTTGCGTTTCGTTGGCGGTGTGGTGTGGACTGGTGCTTGGCTGGCGGTGTGAGTGGTCTGGTGCTTGGCTGGCGGTGTGCGTGGACTGGCGCTCGGCTGGCAGTGTGTGAGAAGTGACTTAATGCTGGTCACTACACACAGTGCTAGTGAGCGCCACTCCATGCAATCCATGAGTTTTTGTAGTTGCTGTGTCAGGAATGTGGGCGTGTGAAAGTGATGGGCCCTTGAATGGCGCTGTCTGCTGGTGGAAGTGAAAAGTGTTTTTTTAACCTAAATTTGAGGTTTGCAGGGAATTCTGGGTAGGAAAACGTTGGGGGAACCACGCATGCAATACCTCGCTGGACTTCCCCGGGTGTCTAGTTTTCAGAAATGTTTGGGTTTGGTAGTTTCCCAAGATGGCCACCGAGCCCAGAGCAAAAAACCCAGGTGCCCTCCCCCCCAAAAAATACAGGCAGTTTTGCTATAGGTAATTTTAAAGTCTCCACCGTACGATTGGGCCTTTTCCTGTTGCAGCCACTAAAGCTGGTGTTTTGACATAGGCAATTTTGAAGTCGCCTATGTCAAAACCACCAGTTTTCGCAAGGGGGGTCACCTAGGTTTTTGGCCCCGTGCTAGACGGCCATCTAGGGAAACCTACCAAACTCACACATTTCGGGAAAGTAGACACCCGGGGGCTTCCAAGGTGGTATGGCTTGCGTGGATCCTCCAACGTTCCTTTACCCAGAATCCCTTGCAAACCTCAATTTTAACTGAAAAATTCTGTTTTTTCACACATTTTTGTGTGGGAAAGCGTGGCATCACTGGGCTCACACAAATTTCCTCCCACCCAGCATTTCCCCAGGTCTCCCTATAACAATGGTACCTCAATTGCGTGGGTGGCTCAAGGACCCGCAACAGGCAAGGGTCCAAATCCTAATGAGGTGACATCAAAATTACCCATCACAAACCAACCTGGTTTTGCAAGGGGGTTCCCATGAGTTTTTGGCCCGGGGCTCGTCGGCCATCTAGGGAAACCTACCTAACCCACACATTTATGGAAACTAGACATCCAGGGGAGTCCAGCGAGGTATGGCTTGCATGGGTCGCTCATCATTCTCCTACCCAGAATGCACTGCAAACCTCAAATTTCGCTAAAAAAATCACTTTCTTCTCATATTTCTGTGTGGTAAAGTTGTGGAATCTGCGTGGATTCTCAAATTTCCTCCCACCCAGCGTTCCCCCGCATGCAAGTGAGGTACCATTTTTATCGGGAGACCTGGGGGAACGCGGGGTGGGTGGAAATTTGTTGGCCGACGCAGATTCCAGAACTTTCCACCACAGAAATGTGAGGAAAATGTGTTTTTTTTGTCAATTGTTTAGGTTTGCAAGGGATTCTGGGTAACAGAATCTTGTGGGAGGCAGTCAAGTCACCCCATCCTGAATTCCTCTGGGTGGCTAGTTTTCAAGAATGTATAGGTTTGCTAGGTTTCCCTAGGTGCCGGCAGAGCTAGGGTTCAAAAACTACAGGTAGGCACTTTCCCAAAAAAGGGCACTTTTTCACTGCGAAATTGAGGTGCGACCACGTTGTGTTTTGCGCCGTTTCCTGTCGCAGGCACTAGGCTGACCCACGCAAGTGAGGTACAATTTTTCTTACAAGACTTTGGGGAATGCGGGGTGGGTGGAAATTTATTGATCCACACAGATTCCAGAACTTTCTACCACAGAAATATGAGGAAAATGTGTTTTTTTGTCAATTTTTTTTGTTTGCAAGGGATTCTGGGTAACAGAACCTGGTGGGAGGCAGTTGAGTCACCCCATCCTGAATGTTACTGGGTGTCTAGGTTTCAAAAATGTATAGGTTTGCTAGGTTTCGCTCGGTGCCGGCAGAGCTAGGGTTCAAAAACTACATGTAGGCACTTTGCCAAAAAAGGGCCATTTTCCACTGCGAAATTGAGGTGCGACCGTGTTGGGTTTTGCGCCGTTTCCTGTTGCAGGCACTAGGCTGACCCACGCAAGTGAGGTACCATTTTTCTCAGAAGACTTTGGAGAACGCGGGGTGGGTAGAAATTTGTTGATCCGCGCAGATTCCAGAACTTTCCACCACAGAAATGTGAGGAAAATTCGTTTTTTTTTGTCAATTTCTTAGGTTTGCAAGGGATTCTGGGTAACAGAACCTGATGGGAGGCAGTTGAGTCACCCCGTCCTAAATTCCCATGGATGTCTAGTTTTCAAAAATGTATAGGTTTGCTAGGTTTCCCTAGGTGCCGGCAGAGCTAGGGTTAAAAAACTACAGGTAGGCACTTTGCCAAAAAAGGGCCATTTTTTACTGCGAAATTGAGGTGCGACCATGTTGCGTTTTGCGCCGTTTCCTGTCGCAGGCACTAAGCTGACCCACGCAAGAGAGGTACCATTTTTCTCAGAACACTTTGGGGAACGCAGGGTTGGTGGAAATTTGTTGATCCACGCAGATTCCAGAACTTTCAACCACATAAATGTGAGGAAAACTTGTTTTTTTGTCAATGTTTTAGGTTTGCAAGGGATTCTGGGTAACAGAACCTGGTGGGAGGCAGTCGAGTCACCCCATCCTAAATTCCCATGGATGTCTACTTTTCAAAAATGTATAGATTTGCTAGGTTTCCCTAGGTGCCGACAGAGCTAGGGTTTAAAAACTACAGGTAGGCACTTTGCCAAAAAAGGGCCATTTTTCACTGCGAAAATGAGGTGCGACCACGTTGCGTTTTGCGTGGTTTCCTGTCGCAGGCACTAGGCTGACCCACGCAAGTGAGGTACCTTTTTTCTCAGAAGACTTTGGGGAACGCGGGGTGGGTGGAAATTTGTTGATCCACGCAGATTCCAGAACTTTCAACCACATAAATGTGAGGAAAATTTGTTTTTTATTGTCAATGTTTTAGGTTTGCAAGGGATTCTGGGTAACAGAACCTGGTGGGAGGCAGTCGAGTCACCCCATCCTAAATTTCCATGGATGTCTAGTTTTCCAAAATGTATAGGTTTGCTAGGTTTCCCTGGGTGCCGGCAGAGCTAGGGTTAAAAAACTACAGGTAGGCACTTTGCCAAAAAAGGGCCATATTTCACTGCGAAATAGAGGTGCAACCACGTTGCGTTTTGCGCCGTTTCCTGTCGCAGGCACTAAGCTGACCCACGCAAGTGAGGTACCATTTTTCTCAGAAGACTTTGGGGAAGGCGGGGTGGGTGGAAATTTTTTGATCCACGCAAATTCCAGAACTTTCCACCACAGAAATATGAGGAAAAAGTGGTTTTTTTGGCAATTTGTCAGGTTTGCAAGGGATTCTGGGTAACAGAACCTGGTGGGAGGCAGTCGAGTCACCACATCCTGAATTCCCCATGGTGTCTAGTTTTAAAAAATGTATAGGTCTGCTAGGTTTCCCTAGGTGCCGGCAGAGCTAGGGTTAAAAAGCTACAGGTAGGCGAGGGAGGAGCCAAGCTGGCGACCAAGATGGCCACTTAGGCTCCCGGCACCGTAGACCTCCTTATCCTGCCACAAGATCCTGTTACTTATGCTGCGCCTATGCAACACCCTCGTACAGATGAATCGTAACGACGCCTGATCGAGTGATCCCGAGCGATCCACCAGCTTCTAGGACGGAGAAACGTCGCCTTGAAGTTTGCGGCCTACATCAGCATTTGAGCCGGGGCCTCGAGTATGGGCCACTAGTTGAACAACATCGGCCATAAATGTCCGGGAGGGACCGGTCCACTGACTTGGAGGTGGAGTTTTGCCCAATTCCAGCGGCAAACATCTGAATTGATTAGTGGCGCAAGTAGAGCGATAAAATAGCACGGCGGAAAATATTTGGCTCGCCCCAATTCACGCAGCCCGGAGTATGAACGATTTGGACATTATTTGGGACTCGGCGCATTGGATACAGGAACAATCCTGAACATTACCCTGAAATCTCCCAACAAATCGATGGGTTAACATCTGGACTGTGACTTTACAGCAAAGCGGGGGTCTATAACTATAGACCCGGGGCTCAAGCCGCGATCGAGAAGAACGAAATGGCGCCCGAGTTTGAACTAATCACAAATCAGACTCGCTCCTCCAAAGTGATCAAGAAAGATCGAACACACCACTTGGGTCGATATATCCTGTCCAAGGATGGTAAGAATGTCGACGGTAGAAGAGAAGAATTAGCGCTGGCCGGGGATGGACCGACGATTGGAGCTGTCATGGCGGCCATCGTAAATTTACACTCTTCCCTGGGCCAAAGAGCCCGAGCCTTGGAAAATAAATTGGTCGCTATAACTTCTGAACTGGGGCTAATGAGAATGACTTTTACCCCACCGATTGACAAACCGAGAGCCAGGATGCCCACAGCAGCCAAAACAACCAACAATGTACACCCCAGAAAACCGGAGTTTCAGGAGTGCTAGACTACACATCTACTACTTCCCGACCACTGAAGGTCCTGGATGAAGCCTGGCACTCAATAGCAGCTCTGGTGGTGGAAAATCTGCATGGCGCTAGTCTACTGACTGATCCGACTGAGACTCAAGGGTGGTTTGACTGTATGGCCCTTTCCTCCTTCCCGGACTCTAAGCAACTGGTCTGGAAACATTGCCGGGGGTTCTTGTCAGTATGGACGGAACTCAGAGACAGTGTGGTCGAATATGCCCAGTTGTACCCGGCTTGCTTCCGTGTGCAGCTAGACGACTATCTTTGGCCCTTCTACTCCCTTGAGATGGCGGCAGTCGGGCTAAGAAATATCCGTGCCCCTGATCGAGCGGGCCAAGGCTGAGAACAACTGACCGTTTGGAGACATTTATTGGCTTGGTGGATGTGTGGGACTCACTTACAAAACATTGGTAACGGGGGTGAACTTGACGAAAGACTATTCCCCGACTCTCAGTCTGTTTGAGTATTAGCTAGTTATTCTGTAAATAAAGGGGCGGCTCAAATGTGGTGGGGTGGAGAGGCCGGGAGCCTGAACGAAGGTCCTCCTCCGATTACTATCTTTAGTTAATTTAGTTAGATGGGGCGACAGGCACACTGCTAGTTGGGGTCGAGCGTAAGCTGTATGCAGGGGTGCAGGGTGGGGGGTGGGGAGTTGTGCTTGCTGCGCTGTTTATTTTTCTTTTTTGTTTCTTTTCCTTTTCTTGGTCTTTCCAAGTACGAATATCCATCATTTATCCTGTTTATATTGCAGTATTGGGTGGCAGTACAAGCTCTACGATTCTGACTCATTTATGGTAGATGTCGATATCCATAATTTATCCTGTCTATGACTTCAATATCGAGGGGGCTACACAAGCTTAGATATCCTGATTCAGTGGGTGGGCGGGACCTGAGTGCTACGCGGAGGGTATACCGTAAATGTAATTTTTCTTGTATTTTTGACTAACTATAGGCGTTGGGTCTTAGTGTCCTGCTTGATGTCCCGCTAATATCCTGATTTTACAATTGTTTGATTTAACGTCCATCATTGACTGTATTGCACTTGATACGCCTTTTTGTTCTTTGTTTTTCTATAAATAATAAAAAGATATTTAAAATATATATATATTTTTTTTAAACTACAGGTAGGCACTTTGCCAAAAAAGGGTCATTTTTCACGGCAAAATTGAAGTGCGACCACGTTGCGTTTTGTGCCGTTTCTTGTCGCATGCACTAGGCCGACCCACGCAAGTGAGGTACCATTTTTCTCAGAACACTTTGGGGAACGCGGGGTGGGTGGAAGTTTGTTGATCAACGCAGATTCCAGAACTTTCCACCACAGAAATGTGAGAAAAATGCTTGTTTTTTGTAAATTTTTTAGGTTTTCAAGGGATTCTGGGTAACAGAACCTGGTGGGAAGCAGTCAAGTCACCCCATCCTGGATTCCCCAGAGTGTCTACTTTAAAAAAATGTATAGGTTTGCTAGGTTTCCCTAGCTGCATGCAGGCCGAGCTAGGGTACAAAAACTACAGCTAGGCACTCTGCCAAAAAAGGGTCATTGTTCACTGCGAAAATTGAGGTGTGACCACGTTGTGTTTTGTGCCGTTTCCTGTTGCAGGCACAAGGCTGACCCACAGAAGTGAGGTACCATTTTTATCAGGAGACTTGGGGTAATTCAGATTTGTAAAGCAACTGTTATTACCTGTTGAGTTTTGATGCATTTCTGCCTTCCAAATGAAAGACATTGTGTAAAAAAGAAGTCATTTTGAAAAATGACCAATAATTCTCAAGCTAGTATGATTATTCCCAATTTTGAAAATGTTCAAATATGTACTGTTTCTAAACTCTATAATTTTTACCCATTTCAGAAATACATAAGTGTCTTTCATACGGATTTTTCCATGTATACATTTTCGAAGAATAATTGCTCTGAACCCGGTACATAATAAAATTCCATTGCAAGTTGCTGCGCAGTTTTTGGCTCTGGGTTCGTCGGGTTCTTGGTAAACCTACAAGTCCTATATATCCCCACAACTAGGAAGGTACAGTAAATGTAATGGTATATTGCTTGCAAAGAGCTGTCATAATTATAAGAAGTTACAGGTGAAAACGTTGACACAAAAGGCTGTTTTATTCAACTAATTTTCATTTTTGCCAATATTTAACTGCTAGTTTCTATAAAGAAACCTTCATGGATTTAGACAAATGACCCCATTCTGAATTCAAAATGTTGTCTACTTTAATAGAATTTATAGCTTTCCAGGATCCAATATTGCTTTCATACTCATTTTTACCATTAACTGGAAGGAGGTTGGAAGCACTAAAAAAAGCAAAAATAGGCTATGTCCCAGAAAAATGGCAAAACTGTGTGAAACATTTTTGTTCTCTGACAAAAGACTGTCATTCCCTAAAAGCTGGGAAAATTGTGATTCCAGCCCCACAAACCCTTTTTTGATACCATTTGTAGGGAAAAACCCAGAGGCCTTCATTTGCAGCCTGTTTTTCCCATTTTTCAGAAAAAAAAACATTTCACTGTATTTTGCTTAATTTCTGGGACCCCTCCAAGGGAATCCACAAACCATGGGTACCTTTAGAATCCCCAATATGTTGGAAGAAAAGGACACAAAAATGACGTGGATACCTTATGTGGTCAAAAAGTTACAGGGGCCTAAGCACGCACTACCCCAAATAGCCCAAAAAAGGCTTAGCACAGGAGGGGAAAAGGCCTAGCAGCGAAGGGGTTAAGGAATACCTCCCCATTCATTCCTATGGGCCCAGAGGCTCATAGCAATGAATGGGAAGACATTCTCAATTTGCAATTCTCAATTAGAGAATCGCAAATTGAGAATGCAATTTCAAGGGTGCCAGGGTGTCAAAAGGACACTCTGTTGCACCCCTGAAATGAGCATTGGTGCAGATGTGGCGCACATTCATGCCCTAAGGGCATGCATGTGAGTCACATGGCACTTTGAAAAATGCAAAAAAGTGCAACTTGAAGCTGGTGGTAATTTGCGATTCCTTAAGTCCAAATTGCACTTTTTCTGTGCTTCTTACATTGCATTTAAGGAATCTCAATTTGCGATTCCTTAAATGCAATCGCAAATAGGGAATCGCAAAATTTGCAATTCCTGATTTTGCGAGGAGTTTTTTGTGTCATACATTGGACTCTGCTGATTTGCGATTTCGAACACCAAAATTCAGTGAATTTCGGCATTTGCGATCGCAAAATTGCCTTCATACATATGGTCCTTTGTCTCAGAGATATACACAGAATAAACGGTGGTGGCGTTTTTCAATAAGCATTTATTGAACCAGCGTCATTCTGGTGAAAAATAGGTGTGTCGAAACAACCATTAGACAGAAACAGATATAAATTATTAGAAGCACTAACAAAGCATATAAAATACATGACAGTAAAATGCGTACTCCTACAATATTCCCTTAGCTAGATGTACCTAAGTGTACCTAGCATGTATGTAGGTGTCAAGCCAAGAATCCCTCTAGGATAAAGTGAACCCTGTTACCTGAAGTGAGAGACTGTGGGACCCTGTCTTGGTCTGGGGATGGACAGCATGGACGTCCTTTTCTCCTCTGACTACCTCAGCAAGATATGGTGTTTATATATCTAAAGTGGTACCCTCAGGGGTTCTATCTTGCTGTTTCATGTCACACTTAGGATGACGGAAGGAATGAGCCTTATAAATAGTTATTATGCAGCAGATGGTAGTCCTGCTGAATTACCAAGAATCCGAATGCATAATGGATGAGGCCAGCTTTCAGGGAAAACCCTATGTCCTGTAAGCAGTATCGTAACTAGGTAAAAGGTCAGTCCCAAGAACCAGTATGTAGTGTAATGGTAGGGGAGAATATAGGTGAAAGGTTAGGTGACTACCTGAGCCTATATTGGAGTACCTATATGAAACATAACAGAAGATATGTCCTTCTTACTCCCTCCCCCAGAAATATGTCCTAATGGATATTTAAAATTAGTTTTGTGACTAGGCCCCCCAATATTTTTATGAACCTGGGTCACTTTAACATAGGTAGGTCTACTAATTTCTGACCATCAGTAGCTCAAAAGAACATAATAGATTATTAAATAGTATACTTTGTGGAGTTAATGGCCAAGGAAGCCAATATGGCGGACGCATCATAATGTCTCTCTGTGATACGCCTTCGAGATCCGAAGCTAATCTGGACCACTGGCTGCCATCGGCTGTCGACGGTGCTTGGTACACTCAGAGGAGCAATTTGGCAGTCTCCCTCACACTCTCCGGTTGTCTTGTCAGCCCCTGGGGCCTGGCGGGGACCGACTCCTAGGGCGAGTCTCCACCATCGCATGGCATGAGGGTGCTGAGGACTGGTGATTTCTCTCTCTGTTCTAGGTTGCCTCTGTGGAGCCAAATGTGGCGGCTGTAGCCAGGAGGAGCCAGATCGGCAGATTACCAGACTGGTGTGGACCGTGGTAGTGAGCCAGTGGTCTGGCTGTCGGGGCAGGACCCTCCCACCTGAACTGCCTGCCTGTAGGCAGACGTAAGGGATTTCTGCGCTTTAGACTGGCTGTGAGCTCTGACATTTCTGGCCTAGGCCACTGCCCGGCACCCGTGCCCCTGCCATCAGCCTGCATGTGGCCCCAGCCCTGACTCTTGAGCCTGGGCTCCCCCTTCTGTCTGAGTGCCACAGCATTAAGTGCAGTGCTGTGGGGCTGTTGCGTGGGTGTATTCCGCCCGTTAGGGGACTCGCTCTCCCACGACCATGACTCAGGGGCTTGTGCTCCCCTTCCCACCCAACGGCTGCAGCAGAGATCCTGGGGAGCCCTGAGGCCCATGACTTTGATTCCTGTTGCCTCCGGAGCTGGATTAGGCTGGGGCGGAGCGGCCACTCCCTGGTGGACTGGGCCAGCCCAGGCCCTGAGAGGTGATTCATTCGGCCCCCCGACTGTACCTCCTACCTGCAGTAGACCCAGATTGTGTTGAGCAATAGTGGGGGCCAGGGCGGTGCAACTCCTCAACAACAGCATGGTCCTGAGCCACCCCAAGCCCTGAAAAGGTACTGTGCCAGTGCAGAGGGGGTACCCGCCTGTGGTCTGGCTGTCGGGGCTGGTCTGGCTGATGGGGCAGGACCCCCCTCTACTTGATTTGCCTGTCCCTCTCTGTGAGAAAGTGGTTCTATATATACTAGACCAAAGTAAGGTACAGTGTGTATAGAGAAAACAAACCCCAGAGGTATAACAGAGGTTAAAGTCAGGGCTGACCTTACTCTCAAAAGTGGTAGCTGGGTCGAGCAGTAAGGCAGTACCAGAGGACAGTGTAAAGCATTTGTTGTACACACTCAGTCAGCAAATGATTTCACACACTCAAGGACTGAACTCCAGGCCAATTGTTTTTATATCAAAAGATATAGTTGTTTTATTTTTAGAACCAACAGGTATCAAAATATACTTTGCTCGATATGAGTACTCTCATGTAATTACTTTGCAAATAGGCAATAAACTTTGTAAACACAATAGGTACAATGGTTGCAGTAGGCAACACAATTCTAAACACAATTTAACATTGATCTCAATGGGTTTTTTCTACATAAATGCAGCTGATTATTTTATCAATTACTTTTGTAACTCCAGGACTGGATCCTAGATTCAGTCCAGGGGTCTAAGCTGAAACCAGTTTAGTAAAAACGTTTTAGTTATTGCAATGATTTTTAAAGAATCAAAAGGTATTTTAAAAGTTCACACTTGGAAACTTTCCAGTGAAAATCTAGCAATGTTATCCAATGGGAGAAAATTCAGGTTACAGGTACAGTAGGTTCGTGTTACTTTTGTAATCCAGGACTGGGCTCCTAGGTCCAGTACTGGGGTCTCTACTTAAAACAGGTAAGTAGTAGGTACGATTTTTAAGAAATATTGCAAGTTTTCAAAAGTAGACAGAAGAAATTTCATAGAAAAGCAGACAATGGATTCTTATGGAGAAAATTCAGATTACTAGTACACCCGGTTAGGATTACTTTTGCGGTTCAGTACTGGGCCACAAGGTACAGTACTGGCTTCTCTCCTGATCACGGGTGAGTACTTTGGAATTCGTTATTCGGCTGATTTTAGATGAATATTTTAAAGTTTCTAAACTTCACACTTAGAAGATTTTTCGAGTCAAACCAGTCAATGTTATCCTATGGCAGGAAAGTGAGTCATCGGTTTTCAGGTGAGTACTCGACTGGTGAAGTTAAGGAGCTGGGCATAGACTCAGGGGTCCCCTAGGGTCAGGTAAGTACAGTTGGTACACCCTCAGCGGCACAAGGGCAGCCGGGTGCAGAGGTAGTTAGGCCCAATGTTATCCAATGAGAGGCAGGAGGTCTTCGGTTGGTGGCTGCTGGCTAGCAGGCCACACGGCTGTGGGAGCTGGGCTCCTGGTCATTTGCTCAGGGCAAATAGGGAAGTAGGATAGGGTACAGGTTGCACTGCCAGGGGCACTCGGGCGGCTGGGTGCAGGGTGCTTTTGAGCCGTTGGGCGCTCAATGTTATTCAATGAGGATCTTGAAAAGGGAACCAAGGCTGCAGGCTCGGGGAAGGAGGATCTTCTGGTGCGACCAACACGTTGAGGGGTAAGTTGGGATCTTGGAGGATAGGTAGGCACCCTGGAGTTGGGCACAGGGGGCCGTGGGGTGCCGGGTGGAGGGGTGTCTTTTGAGGTCGGGAAATCTTACCCCCTGCTGGTCGCGGTCGGAGGGGTCTTCATGTTGCTTGATCTTCTTTCTTGTTTAGTAATCTGGATCTGTGGAAAAAGGTTCAGGGTTCCCGTGAATACTAAATTTAGGGGCGTTACAGGTAGGGCAAGGGCAGGGACCAATAGGTCCCTGTCCTGGGGTGGGTACACCCCCTAGCCTGCTCCTCTCCTGTGGGAGGGGGGCAGGAGCCTAGCTGTGATTGGGCAGGGCTCCCCATCTTCAAGATGGCCTGAGCCCAGGGTCGTACATCACCTCGCCTCTCCCACCTGAGGGAGTCGTATGATCCAGATTTGAAGATCTGTTATCTTGCCAAGATCAAGATCTACCACAGGGCAGTGTGTCAGACACGTGCTTCCTTTTATGCTCATGAGTTTCAGAACTCGGCTAATCCATCGAAACTCATTTTTAAAGTATTAAAGGACCTGATGGTAAAGAGAGCTACTGCGGTGGAAATATACTCGGACCCCCACTGCGAGGGTCTGGCCTCCTTCTTCCATGAAAAAGTGCAAGCCATCTATCGCACTTTTCCTACGGCCTCCCTGACGTTACAGCAGTTTGGTTGCACCTTAGGTGAGGGGGACTGCCTTTCTATCTTGCCCCCCTTATCTATGGAGGTGTTTGACTCCCTCAGCGTTAAAATCAAGTCTGGCTCTCCGGCAGACCCGCTGAAACCGGCCCAACTTAAGACCCTGGCGCCGGTTTGTCGCACCCCGGTGCTGTCTCTGATCAACCTGTCTCTTTCCTCCGGAGTGGTTCCCGTCAGATGGAAGCAGGCGGTAGTCACGCCAATCTTGAAGAAGGCGACCCTTGACCCCCTCAAACCTGAAAACTACCGCCCTATCTCCCTTCTTCCTTGGGCCACGAAAGTAGCGGAGGCCCATGTGAATGCCACTCTTTCAGACCATCTTGGTAGGTTTAACATTCTTGACCCTACTCAGAACGGGTTCCGTGCGGGTCATAGTGATGAAGCAAAGCTTCGCATATTTTGCGACTTGCCGTATTCATGAACCTCGTCTATGTGTAATAAGGTAATAAGTTGTACGTCTTACTAACCTTTATTTTAAGTTTCCATGAAGCTTGCCTATGTGTTTTACTAAAATAATTTACTCGAGTCACTTAACATGGCCGCCGCTTGTATTTAGTTACTGCGCGTGTCCTGACGCGTCTGCAGGTTTGGAGGGAAATTTATGCGCATGTGTAATACATAGCTTTGCCAGTAACGTGGTACTGCTCGTGCCACTGCTCTTGTGTTTGTTTATATGTAGCTAACATTTAGGTTGCATAAGTATATTTTATAGTGATAAGTTGAAAGTACAAACCCTGTGATGTGTTTTCATAATGTTATTTTTATGTATTAATTTGTTTTCGCTTACTTTTCATGTACCGCGGGGAATGGGGGTCTAACTGCACCAAAAGCCATCTTGGAGGTCCCTTCTACGCATGTGCGACTTTCTGGGGCACCGACAACCTTGGCTGATGGAACACCGCCAGTTGGCAGTGATGGGCAAGATGCTCCTGAGAACTGACCTGCAACCCTAGCAGGACGGAATCACATGTTCTTATTCCGAAACAATGTAATATCTCTATTGTATTTCTATGCAGTTTCTCATGGGAACCCCAATCTCGCTAGGCGGTACCCAGATATGTAAATGAAGCATCCAAATAGAGTGTTATGATTGGTGTGTTACCCAAATCCTATCTTAGGACCAATCCAAATTGAGGGATTCTGACACTTTGCAACATTGGGGGGTGGTACACCGTCCCCAAACTGTATATCTACCCTGGGTTCACCTAGGGAAATTGTCCGACTTGTCTGGTTTAGCTGACCTGTCACTGACCCATCGCACTCAATAGGTGACTGAAGATACAGAGCGCTGCGGAGCACTCTGTCCGAAATTGACCATAGACTAAGGTTCTACTGAACCTTAAAGTGCTGGCGAAGCACTTTGCTGGGAGTTCGCTGACCCAATCGGGGTCTTGATCGATAGCTGCAGAGAGGGTGGAGCGCAGGCGTTACTTCCAAACTGCGGGTGCGGTCCTGTCCTGAGCGGTCCTGTCCTGAGGGTTTGCTGTCCTGTCCTGAGGTCCTGTCCTGATTCCTAATCTGAGGGTATCCTGTCCTGTCCTGGGTGTCCATTCTGCACCTGCTGTCCTTTGAGGGGTATCCTTCCTTGAGGGTTTCCTGTCCTTAAACTGACCCGTGGCCAGGGTTTGGTTTCCACACCAGTCTAGGTAAATACTGCTCTAAGTTCTTTAAACTTGCACCTTTCTATTTTCTGTCTTTGCTTAAATAAAGTGACATCTTGCACATGTTGATTTTCCATGCTTTTGCCGCAAACTATTGAATCTTAAAGTCAATTGCATATTTTCTTAAATTGTTCCTATGCTATCCTACCTTTTAGAAATCATATTTTGCATTGCAGTTTGTCATTTTCTGATATGGTCTAGAACAGCCTTACTTAAATTTTCTAAAGAGTTTTTGCCTTGAATGCATAGCATATTTCCCTTGCCTTTCATATTTGCATTTGAATGATTACCCTGACTTTATTTCTCTATAGTTATGTACTTTTCATTATCTTGGTTATTGATTGCCTTATTCTTGTAAGTTTGTTGCTTGATGAAAACGAACTTTAGATAAACATTTTAAAACTTCCAGTTGTCCGTGGTCATTTTACAACAGTATTGAATGTCATTTGAATTTGCATTTGTTGCCTTTCCTTTTACAGCTAGGCCCCTGATCCGTTGAAGTCATAGGTACCCGTGTCGGTGGATGGTAAGTCGGGTACACTGAGTGATAACAGTAGGGAACACACACAATTGGTAGCAGCCCGTGAAGTCGCCCTGTCAATGAATAGTGTGAATTGAAAGTATATGGGCCCTGAAGCCGGAAACGGCGGAATCATTGGCTGGGTGACCTCGCGCACTCTATCAGTTTTCTGGTAGATCAGAGGATGGTTAGGGACTAGCTAAAGGTTAGGTAGGACTAGTTAGACTAGGTAAGTCGGTAGCTGCTAGTACATTAATGCTGCTATAAGAGCGGCTGTTCCGAGGGACCCGATCAATCTCTTGTGAATACGCTGCTGAAAATCAATGAACTGTTTTTTCATTATTATTCTTGTTCTTATATTGTTATATGTATTAATCCATGCGTTTGTAAATCGTGTCAGTCAGTGTTGTCCGAACTCCCCGGGGAATTGAAAGGGCAAGTGGTGAATAGAATCCATTGTCCTGAGGTCACAGGCTTAAGGAAAGTTAGGTGCAGGTTAGGATAACCGGGAAGCACTAACTAGGGTTTTCTGAATACATGTGTGAATAAATGTCAGTAACGAGGTTCATTGGCAAAATTCCCATAGTGGCGTAACCTAGTAAGGGTCACATCGGAAAAGTAGCAGGATCCTCGGAGCTAGGGTGAAAGCAGAGGGGTCCGCTGGGAAACCTTAGACTCGGATATATCCCGGAAAAGTGGATGAGTTTAGGGGAATAACAGGTTCACCGATGCTAGAGTGAAGGGTAGGCGGAAGAGATCTACCCGCAGCGCGTGAAAAGTAAATGGAAGTAGTTTACTTGCAGTAAAACAACGTTATCCTGTCTAGACACTTGAGCACTGTGGCGAATGTGTATTTGTTGTAAAATAACCAAGCACTGAGCACTTTAAAAGGAAAGAAAGTTTCCGTTACCTTGTGAAGGGAGGGAGTCAGTCGCGAAGCGCCTCTGACGTCACTCCGTGCCGCGCTGGGATTGGTAGAAGCAGCGGGCGGGTAGCGGGGCTGGAATTGTAAAGGAGGGGTGAAGCGCCGGAGCGTGAGGACAGTCTCACGAAGGGGCCGCGCACCCATTGGCCGAAATTATTTGAACGCGTGCACCCCATTGGTCGCACGGAATTGCAAGACGCGTTCTGATTGGAGGTGACTTTGTAAACAGAGTTAAGCGTAGAAATTGTATGTGGCACTTGTATTGTCCAGAGACTAGACCCGATCCAAGAAACCAAGGGTTTGAAAGGGATCAGTGGAAAGCTAATAGATACGATATTATGTATGGAGCTAAGAGAAAGATGTCCCTTGTAAATAGGGTAAAGAATTATTTCAAAACGGACAAACCGATTAAATCTAGAGAGGGCGTTACTATCCCGCCACCGAATACTCCTGCCTCATTCATGATGTTTGACCGAGGGTACAATACCTGTGTGTGGTTGGAGAATTGGGTAAAGTACACAAAAGATGACGGAGTATTGGCTTTTCCGTTAGACGGTACTTTCAATGGCCGAATTTTATTTAATTTGAGAACGCGAATGAATGAATTACATCCCAGACCGAGACTAACGCAGTATGAGGCATTAGAGGAATGGGAGATTGAGGCTTTTGAAAGAGAGAAACCCCGGATGGACAAAGGTCTGACCAAGTGGTACCCAAGGCTGAAACAGGAGACTAGGGACAAGAGGATGAAACAGTGGAGGCAGAGCATGATTGTTGAGGGTCTGTTTCCCATGATGCCAGCAGGTAACCCTTCCGGGGGAGAGAAAAGGACAGAAAAGAGTAAGCATTGGGGGGCCCTTGGGGAGTCAGACGATGAATTGTTAGATGACATCTTTACGAGAAGTCCGCCCCCTTATAATGAGGGAGCCCGACCTTCCAGTGCAGGAGAGAATCCCCAGCGTCCATCTATTAAGGAGGAGGACCGATCCCTATGTAGGGGGGGAGGTGGCCAGGTGTTGCCCTATTTTGAGAACCCCGGACCCGCAGAGGTACGCGATATATATCCTAGAATGCCCGTGAGCTCAGAGGAAAAATATTCCCGTGAAAGAACATTTTTTCCCAGACCTCTGTATGAAAACGAAGAAAAGCCAGTAGGTTCAGGAGTACCCTTTTTGCAGCCTCCATATGGGGAGGAGCGCAGGTCATTTGGCACAGGAACTTTGTTCCCAAAACCAAATTATGGTGGAGGACCAAGTGAAACGCATCCTACTGCCCCGAGTCTTACCCCTCACCTGACCCCACAGATGATACCTGACCGGACATTAGGAAGAGTACTAGATGAAAGGGAGCAAGAGGCCCTAGCTAGACAGAGGACAGAAATAATTCAGAAAATCTCCCAGTTAAATACCAGTCCTGAAGCTTTGACTATTCCGGTAACAATCGGACCAGTGGTTCCGTTGTATGGGAATAGTCAAGGAAGTCCGAACCCTCCAGTTATGAACCCGATAATGGCCCCGCCGAGGCAAGAGCCCCTACTGATAGACGATCAGTCCAGTGAGTGCGAGTCCGAAGTGGTGTTCTTGGATCTGCCAAACAAACAGACCGGAAAGGGAGTGCAGAAGAGGCATAATCCTTTTGATGCGAAAGAAATTAAATTAGAATCAGCAACAGGGACTAGGAGTGTTTCCTTGGTAACGCCGGAAGAGATTGAAAGTTGGAGTCGGGATTTAGAAAAACAGGCTCCGCAAACGAAACCTTTAGACCTCTACAAGCTGAGGGTAGAAATAGAGGAATTGATGGCAGGAAATGTGGGGTTAGACAGATTAAACACCTATTCTGAAGAAGAATTGCTGTTCATGTGTAAAAGCCTTACCAGAAGTACCAGGGTGCTCCACGAAAAGCTGACAGACACCGCAGCTAGTATGGGGGTAGATATTTCAAGATCCAAGCCCTTACAAAAGCCTTACAGAGCTGAATTCTCAGACAAGGATTTAGAGAACCTGAATGTGTCAGGGAAGAAGGTGCAGATTAAAGAGTTGCTTGCAGTTTTGCAAAAATGGGGAGATGTGGAAAGGTGGAGAAGCAGGTGGGCAAGAAAGAAAGATGAGGCTCGATCCAGACAAGCTACCCCTGAGTTCCCTTTAAGAGAAGTAGACAAGCCTGAAACATTATGCCCCATGCGTGAAGTACCAGGTGGGAGGTATGTGCACGTTCCATGGTCCAGACAGGATATTGTGTCCTTTACTAACGATTTCCCGAAGTTGCGCGAAAAGCCAGTTGAATGGTACCGGCAAGTGGAAAGGTTCGTAAAGGTGCAAAAATGCCTGTGGAAAGACCTGGATGGGTTTTTCGATATTGTGGTCCCGGTCGATCTATGGACCGAGTATAAAATAGGCATAGGCTGGCCTAGTGAGGAGTACCCGAGGGACTCCGCCACAGGGGAGCCGTCAATTGAAGTGATGAAAAAATATGAACAAGTGATTCAGCATTTGAAAAACAAGGTGCCAGCAAAGGAAACTGATTGGACCAGGATAGATAGAACAACGCAGGAAAGAGAGGAGACAGTGCACTCCTATTATGAAAGGCTGTTGCAGGTGTTTAAAACATACAGTGGTATAGATAACATCGAAATGAAGGATATGACGCATTTCATTTACAGGTTTGTAAACGGTTTAAGGCCTGAAATTTGTCAGTGGATAAAAGATAATAAAATCTGTTGGCATACCAAAAAGGTAGACGAGGTCCTGCGGTACGCAAAGTACTGCGAGGACGAGATGGCAGAAAAGAAAAAGGCTCTCAAGGAGAAGGTGATGTGGGCTCAGGTGAAGCTCGCAGAACAGCAGGAAAAACAGTTGAGTAACATGGTCAAGAACACTCAGAACCAAGGTACTGGGGGTGGGGGAGGAGGTAAGCCCCGGCCCAAAATGAGCAGGGAGGAGGCTATGAAGAAATTTCCCTGCCATCAGTGCGGCGAAATTGGACACTGGCGTAACGAGTGTCCTTACTTGCCGGATGATAACCCCAAAACACCTGATTTAACTCCACAGACGCAGAAAGAAAGACCACGAAAGACTCAACCACAGGTAAAAACAGTTCAGGTGCCCCGAGCACCAAAGCAAGTATACAAGGGAAAACAAACAGAGGGAGATGAGATAGAAGTCTGGGAAAGCAATGAGAACAGAAATGCAGCAACTTCGCAGTATCTATTAAATGATACCTTCCTTTGTGATGACCAGTACTGACGGGGCCTGAGAGGGGAGGACGAGGAGTGCGTACTTGGCGCCTCCTTGCCGGTAGACCAGTCCGGACCATACATTGAAGGAAAGGTTGACGGAAATGATGTCACTTTTCTGTTGGACACTGGTGCTACCCGTTCTACTGTGAGAACAGTGGACGTTCCAAACCTACCCCTCTCGGGAGAAGCCATCCAAGTAGTGGGTGTATCTAATCAATTGATTAGTACTCCTGTTACCAAGCCCATGGAGATCTCAATTGGAAACTTTAAGGAAATGCATAGATTTGTCGTTTGCGACACCAGTCCAGTGAACTTGCTGGGACGTGATTTGCTGTGCAAAATGAACTGTACCATCTTTTGCACACCAAAGGGTGTTGAAATTCAGACCCCAGATGAAGACGGCATTTATAAAATAATGTTAGTCCGCCCTGACTCAGAAATTAAACGAATGACCATGCAGGATTTACCCAAAGAACTCCAAGAAGCAGTGAAGCCAGAGGTGTGGGACTTTACTGGGAAAGAAGTAGGGTTAATGAAAAATGTGGACCCCATACAGATAGCCATCAAGAACAATGCAGTATACCCCAATACTAAACCCTACAGAATGAATGCAGAAGTGAAAGCTGGTGTTACTCTGGAAATACAGAAATTGCTAGAAGGAAACATCATACAGGAAGTAATGAGTAGCCCATGTAACTCCCCGATTATGGGCATTAAGAAGCCTAGCGGCAAGTACAGGGTAGTGCAGGACCTGCGAAAAGTCAACAAGATAGTGGTCCCCTGTTGCCCTAGGACCAGATACCATCTGTATCAGATTCCCTGGGATGCTGAGTGGTTCACTGTGATAGACCTGTGTCATGCATTCTTTTCCATTCCTTTGCATCCAGATAGCAAATTTCTTTTCTCATTTGCCTTCAATGGTCACGTGTATTGCTGGAACAGGGTCCCTCAAGGGTACACAGAGAGCCCCTCTATCTTTAATCAGATCTTGAAAAAATGTTTGGAAACTTTGGTCTTACCTGGGAAATCTGTCTTAGTACAATACATAGACGACCTCTTGGTGGCGTCAACAAGTCATAGGGATTGTATGATTGACACCATTGCCTTACTGAATCACCTGTGTGAGAAGGGACATAAAGTGGCCCCTGACAAATTACAGTTCTGTGCAAAATCAGTGAAATATCTGGGGCACCAGATAGAGAAAGTGGTCAGGAAAGTGACATCGGAAAGAGTGAGAATAATTCAAAAGATGCAGTTACCCCGTACTCAGAAAGAGATCAGAATGTTCCTGGGTGTGATAGGATACTGCAGGCAGTGGATTCTGGGATTTGCAGTCCTAGCTAGGCCCTTGATAAAAATGACCAAGAGAGGAACACCAGATGTTGTAGAGTGGGATGATGAAAGCTTAACAGCCTTCACGAAACTGCGAGATTGTCTGTGTACAGCCCCTGCATTGGGAATGCCAGACTATTCCAAAGAATTTGCCCTATTCTGTGACACTCGTGATAACTGTGCATTATCAGTCCTGACACAAGATCATGGCACAACAAGAAGGCCTGTGGCATATTTCTCTGCCACCCTGGATCCAGTGGCTGCTGGATTACCAGGTTGTCTGAAAGCAGTAGCTGCTACCTGCGCAAGTTTAGAGCAAAGTGAGTCCATTGTCATGGGACATCCGGTAACTGATTATGTCCCACATGGAGTGGTAATTTTACTGACCAGAACAAAGACTCAGTATCTCACCCCTAGTCGGCTGACTAAATACGAGAGGATTCTTGTGGGTGCTGCAAATGTAAACATTGTTAGGTGCAGTATTTTGAACCCTGCCACCTTACTCCCCGACCCAATGGATATGGAAGGTGGGGTGGATGATGAGCATGATTGCATTGATTTAACAGAATTCAATACCAAGCTACGTCCAGACATTAAAGAAACACCATTGCCTGTGCATGACAAGGAATTATTTGTGGATGGTTCATGTCTGAGACATGAACAAGGAGGCCTGAGTGCTGCCTATGCGGTAGTCTCCTTAACCAAAATTGAAGAAGCAGGTTATCTATATCACATAAAGTCTGCACAAGTAGCTGAATTGATTGCTATGATAAAAGCTTGCCAAATTGGGAAGAACCTACGCATAACAGTGTATACTGACAGTCAGTACTGTTATGGGGTTGTGCATGACTTTGGCCAGTTGTGGCTACAGAGGGAGTTCCTGACTTCATCAGGTACTCCAATTCGAAATGGAAAAGTTGTTCAAGACCTTTTAGAGGCAATCCAGTTACCAAAGGAACTGGCAGTGGTAAAGTGTGTCGCCCATAAGAAGGACATGGACACTGTATCACTGGGAAATGATTTTGCTGATCGAGTGGCCCAATGGTGCGCTAGAGATCGGTATATCGTAAATCCAAAACGAGGGGGGCCAGGAACCAGCTGCCAACTTCAGGTGTTTGAAGAAGTGCCTACATGGGATGAAGTGAAAGAGTGGCAGCAGGCGGCACCTTGGCAAGAGAGAGAGAAGTGGAAGGACGATGGGTGTAGACCAAGACATGTGGATGGTGTCATCATAGGTCCAACTGGTATGCCTGTGTTACCTAGACACTTACTTAGCACAATGGCGAGATTGATACATGAAGGATCACACATTGGTAGGGACGCCATGATTCTAGTGTTCCAACAGACTTGGTACAGTAAAAAGTTCAGGAAAGTAGCGGAATCCCTCTGCCAGAGGTGCCTGACATGTCAAAAGATGAACCCAGGGAAGAAGACGGTGGTTGAACTGGGAAAAATTGGGAGGTCAGGGGGTCCCTTTGTGAGAATACAGGTTGATTTCATCACCATGCCCCGTTGTGAAGGGAAGCGGTATGTCCTTGTCATGGTCTGTTTATTTTCAAAGTGGGTGGAAGCTTTCCCTACTCCCCAAAATGACGCAAAAACAGTAGCTAAGTGTTTATTAAAAGAACTAATACCTAGGTTCGGGGTTCCAGTCACTATTGAATCAGATCAAGGCTCACATTTTCATAATGAAGTGATCGACGAACTCTGTAAGGCCTTTGGAATTTCACAAAAGCTTCACTGTGCCTACCGTCCAGAGGCTTCTGGAGTAGTGGAACAAATAAATGGAACTATCAAGAACAGAGTAGCAAAACTGTGTGATGCATCTAAATTGACCTGGGTGAAGGCCCTGCCTCTGGTCCTGATGGGACTAAGAAGTGTTCCTGATCGCAAAACAGGCCTAAGTCCCCATGAAATCATTATGGGAAGAGTGATGAGACAAGCATGGAAGCAAACTGTTGAGTATTACTGATGATTTGGTGCTTGAATACTGCAAGAGATTGGGTGACCAAGTGCGTTCTATCTCTCGCCAGATCGGAGAAGACGCCACCCTCAATCCAACGACTCCTCTCCACAAACTGGTCCCGGGGGACTGGGTGAAGATAAAGAAGCATACTCGGAAGAGCTGCCTGGAGCCAAGGTGGGGAGAAAAACGTCAGGTGATCCTGGTAACTACCACAGCAGTAAAGTGTGCAGGATTTCCACGCTGGGTACACGCCAGCCACACCCAGAAGGTACCACCAGACGAGGTGCCTGAAGCAGAAGGACGTCCCGCAGAGGACTCTGCAGGAGCCAGACCAGAAGTAGCTGACGACGTACAGCCCAGTACCAGTCAAGCTACAGAATCAGCCGACGTTGGCCCAAGAATAGTTGACAACGAACTACCAGGAGCCCAGCCTGCTGAAGGGGTCAAAGAAGCTGAGCCAGAAGTAGCTGAAGACGAGCTGCCGAGCATATGGCCAGAGGAGTGGATTCCCTTGATTGATCTCACCGAAGACCCCATTCGAACAAGTGAACGACTTTGGGAAGGTAGAGAGTGGACTAGAGAGGAAAAGCAAGGCACAGGCGAAGAACCTCAGACTCTTGAGATTCACATCAAAACTGAGGAAGGAGAAGGTCAGACAGGGACAGAGCACGTGGTTGATACAGAACAAGTGAATGCTGCAGAGCCGGTGCCCGATACCGAACAAGTGAAGGATACTGAACAAGTGAGGAATACAGAGCAAGTGATTGATACTCCTCCACTGACACCTGATATCGGGAAGGGACAGACTAGACATAGCGTAATAGTTCGAGCAGAAGAAAGTCCAGAGATCGAAGTGCTTGAACAGGATCAGATAGAATTAGAAGAACGTGTTCAGGAAACAGAGTCAGAGACACTTGAAGAGCAAACACACAATTTACCTGAACCAGGCCAGATTAGTACCCAGGCAGAAGAAACAGATGCTAGCCCTGGAATTAGTCAGATAGAAGAAGAAGAAACTGAAGCAGAATTGCCACAAGCTAATGAAAATAAGAGGGCAAGAGAAGAAAACGAAGTCCAAGTGCCAACGAAAAGACTTAAGAAAAGAAAGCATCTGGAGCCTAGATTCGTAAAGAAATTGAGACTGAGAATAAAAACGGTAGAAGAAAAACGTGCAGAAGAAAGGAGAAGTGCACGCATAGCAGAACAACCAGAAGACACATCCAAAAGAAGGAGTGATCGAATAAAGAGGCAAAACAAAAAGTACAAGTCACCTGAATGGACCCTTGTGTTAGAAGAACTTGAAGATCTCGATATCACTGACGTAAGCGACGGAGAGCCCGTCCCTGAGTACTCTGACGAAGAGGAAGAAGAGCCACCGTGAATTTGCACAAAGTAAGATACTCGTGTAAAGTCACAAAGAGGGGTCGAAAAACTTCTATTGAGCCAAAATGTCTGATACAAACGTGAATGGTAGACCTAGTCGCAGCAGTTGCAAAACTTGCTGCAAGGTATGTGTCTGTAGTATAGTTGTCCTGATATTACTCTGGATAGGACTAACAATTTTCATTCCCTTTGCTGTAAGCAAAGATACTAATATTGTCCCTACTGAAATTGTAAGTACTGACAGTGAGGAGCTGACAACACAGAGTGTAGCTAGACATGAGAGAGCACTGAGACAAACAAAACAAAACTTAGAAGCATCAGATGAGGGAGAATTACATTATCATGGAATTAAAAACAGGACACGCTTAAATGTTTTCGCAAACTTATTAATACACTATGTAGAGACTATGGAAATTGAAGATTGCTGTGTCTGCATGAAGCTACCTACTTCTGTAGCTGAAGGCGTGACATACCATCACTTGCCGCTGACATACGGAATTTCCTGTAGTATTTTAGCTAGTTTATTTTACAAAAGAGGACCGTTACAGTACTATTACTCTAATAATGACGTGATCTTTTCTGAGCTTCCTATACGTGGGAACTTGAATCCTGTACATACCAAAAGTGACGTGATACGATATATGGGAGATTATTTCCTGACTATTGGTGATATTGACATAGGTGAAGCACACAGAGATAACTTGACTTGTTCTTTGCGTGAGCAGGAAAAGATGTTCCTGAACATGGCAGAGAAAAGGAGAATTAAAATACAAAAGAAAGCAAATGACGAAAGTCAGAAAAGACCAAGGTGGGCAGAGAACATGGAAGGCACCTCAACTGGTGGGGCGGGTCCTGCTCTGTTGCTGGATTTTGAAAAGAAAGGCAAGCTATGTCTTCACCGCGAGAAGACTAGCTATTATAATAAAATTTTCATTGGTTCCAGTGAATGCGAACATAATTACAAGGTAATTGGAGGTTGGGGTTTCAAAAATGGGTCAGAGCCTGTGTTTCCTGGAATTTATTATATTTGTGGGGACAAGGCTTATTTCAAATTGCCGGATCACTGGTATGGAAGTTGCTATTTTGGCATTGTCTTCCCGAAAATATACCATGTGAATGGAGTTGCTGGAAGCAGTGAAAATACTAATGGCTTAGTGCGTAGTAAAAGAGAAAGCATAGGTGAAATAATGGGTAGTATTTTCAGTGCACTGATACCTGGAGTGGGAGTGGTTCTGAACACTCACAGAATTTGCAAATTGTCCACTATAGTGGATGTGTTGTCGACTGAGACAGCTCATGGATTTCTGCTGGTCAATACCGAAATGGTTGCGATCAGATCAATGGTTTTGCAGAATCGACTTGCTCTTGATACCTTATTGGCGAAAGAGGGCGGAGTCTGCCGGATGTTGAAGGCGCAACATTGTTGCACTTATATTCCGGATAAAAGTGTACAGCTCGAAAGATATGTGAAAAACATTACTAATTTGGTAAAGGAACTCAGACCACTCGAGGTTGATAGTGCCTGGAAGAGACTGGTAGATGGTCTCTCAAATGTAGGTCATTGGTTTGCTAGCATAGGTAAAGGCTTATTGTTTAAAGTACTGATGCCAATTGGAATTATAGGTCTCATCCTATTTTTTATATTTGTCTGTTGCAAATGCCGTAAGCACACCAGAAAGCATGAAGTGAATGCAAGAGGGGTGAAACGAAGTGTGGATGAGCTCGAATTGGAGGAAGTGAATAATCAGATCTATAAAAAGGTGAAGAATTCTCACCCTACCAAAACAGAAAGGGAAAAACTGGAGAAATTGCTGGAAGAGATAGAGTTGTACAAAGTGTGAAAGAAAGTTGGCATCTGGTTCCATTTAATTTGTGATGATAGTAAATATCATCAAAGAGGGGATTGATGAAGCAAAGCTTCGCATATTTTGCGACTTGCCGTATTCATGAACCTCGTCTATGTGTAATAAGGTAATAAGTTGTACGTCTTACTAACGTTTATTTTAAGTTTCCATGAAGCTTGCCTATGTGTTTTACTAAAATAATTTACTCGAGTCACTTAACATGGCCGCCGCTTGTATTTAGTTACTGCGCATGCGTCAGTCACACTCACGTGTCCTGACGCGTCTGCAGGTTTGGAGGGAAATTTATGCGCATGCGTAATACATAGCTTTGCCAGTAACGTGGTACTGCTCGTGCCACTGCTCTTGTGTTTGTTTATATGTAGCTAACATTTAGGTTGCATAAGTATATTTTATAGTGATAAGTTGAAAGTACAAACCCTGTGATGTGTTTTCATAATGTTATTTTTATGTATTAATTTGTTTTCGCTTACTTTTCATGTACCGCGGGGAATGGGGGTCTAACTGCACCAAAAGCCATCTTGGAGGTCCCTTCTACGCATGTGCGACTTTCTGGGGCACCGACAACCTTGGCTGATGGAACACCGCCAGTTGGCAGTGATGGGCAAGATGCTCTTGAGAACTGACCTGCAACCCTAGCAGGACGGAATCACATGTTCTTATTCCGAAACAATGTAATATCTCTATTGTATTTCTATGCAGTTTCTCATGGGAACCCCAATCTCGCTAGGCGGTACCCAGATATGTAAATGAAGCATCCAAATAGAGTGTTATGATTGGTGTGTTACCCAAATCCTATCTTAGGACCAATCCAAATTGAGGGATTCTGACACTTTGCAACATTGGGGGGTGGTACACCGTCCCCAAACTGTATATCTACCCTGGGTTCACCTAGGGAAATTGTCCGACTTGTCTGGTTTAGCTGACCTGTCACTGACCCATCGCACTCAATAGGTGACTGAAGATACAGAGCACTGCGGAGTACTCTGTCTGAAATTTGACCATAGACTAAGGTTTTACTGAACCTTAAAGTGCTGGCGAAGCACTTTGCTGGGAGTTCGCTGACCCAATCGGGGTCTTGATCGATAGCTGCAGAGAGGGTGGAGCGCAGGCGTTGCTTCCAAACTGCGGGTGCGGTCCTGTCCTGAGCGGTCCTGTCCTGAGGGTTTGCTGTCCTGTCCTGAGGTCCTGTCCTGATTCCTAATCTGAGGGTATCCTGTCCTGTCCTGGGTGTCCATTCTGCACCTGCTGTCCTTTGAGGGGTATCCTTCCTTGAGGGTTTCCTGTCCTTAAACTGATCCGTGGCCAGGGTTTGGTTTCCACACCAGTCTAGGTAAATACTGCTCTAAGTTCTTTAAACTTGCACCTTTCTATTTTCTGTCTTTGCTTAAATAAAGTGACATCTTGCACATGTTGATTTTCCATGCTTTTGCCGCAAACTATTGAATCTTAAAGTCAATTGCATATTTTCTTAAATTGTTCCTATGCTATCCTACCTTTTAGAAATCATATTTTGCATTGCAGTTTGTCATTTTCTGATATGGTCTAGAACAGCCTTACTTAAATTTTCTAAAGAGTTTTTGCCTTGAATGCATAGCATATTTCCCTTGCCTTTCATATTTGCATTTGAATGATTACCCTGACTTTATTTCTCTATAGTTATGTACTTTTCATTATCTTGGTTATTGATTGCCTTATTCTTGTAAGTTTGTTGCTTGATGAAAACGAACTTTAGATAAACATTTTAAAACTTCCAGTTGTCCGTGGTCATTTTACAACAGTATTGAATGTCATTTGAATTTGCATTTGTTGCCTTTCCTTTTACAGCTAGGCCCCTGATCCGTTGAAGTCATAGGTACCCGTGTCGGTGGATGGTAAGTCGGGTACACTGAGTGATAACAGTAGGGAACACACACAATTGGTAGCAGCCCGTGAAGTCGCCCTGTCAATGAATAGTGTGAATTGAAAGTATATGGGCCCTGAAGCCGGAAACGGCGGAATGATTGGCTGGGTGACCTCGCGCGCTCTATCAATAGCACAGAGACAGCCCTTCTCTCTATGGTCGAGCATTTGCGTTCCGTGCTGGATTCGGGTCAAACGGCGGCACTACTGTTATTAGATCTCAGTGCCGCCTTCGACACGGTCTCGCACGGGATTCTGCTTCGGCGATTGGAGGAGGTGGGCATCTCTGGCCTCGCCTTGCGCTGGTTTCGATCCTTTCTTATGGATAGGTCATTCCAGGTGGCGATCCCGCCCGGCAAGTTGTCATCTTACCCGTTAGACCAGGGGGTCCCTCAGGGGTCATCGCTGAGTCCCACCCTTTTCAATCTTTACGTGAGACCGCTGGCTGCGGTCGTCAAGCGGTGGGGCCTGACCTTGGTCTCTTACGCTGATGACACGCAGCTGGCGGTCACACTGAGTGGGGACTCACGTCTGGAGGCTCCCAGGTTCTGTGATGGTCTGCGGGAAGTGGCTAACTGGATGAATTCCAACTGTCTCCAGTTAAACTCTAAGAAGACGGAGATTATGGTGGTTGGTAAACAGGTGGCTTTGTGGGGTGACAAGTGGTGGCCTTCGGACTTGGGTGTGACCCCCCTCCCAGCGTCAGATTTAAAAAATCTGGGGGTGTGGCCTGACCCCTCTCTGAATTTCATCTGCCATACCAAGAAGGTGGCAGCTTCTTGCTATGGCATCATTAGAGGACTTCGACCCATCCTCAAATTCTTTGACGCACCCACAAGACAACTGGTGGTCCAAGCATCAGTGCTGTCCAGGTTAGACCATGCCAGCTCATTACTGGCGGGAGTTAATCAGTCAGAACTCTCCCGTTTGCAGCGGGTTCAAAACGCCACGGCCCGACTGGTGACAGGTTTGCCTAGGCGGTGCCCGGTGTCTAACACCCTGCGCTCTCTCCACTGGCTCCCTGTACAGCAGAGTATCAGATTCAAGGTTCTTTGCCTGGCATTTAAGATCCTCAAGGGCATATCCCCACAAATTTTGGAAAATCTGCTGATCCCTTACGTCCCCTCCCGTACTCTTAGATCACTCGGCCAGAACTTAGCTGTGGTCCCGCGTTTTAAGCTCAGCAGAGTGGGTGGACGCTCCTTCCGAGTTCTGGCGGCGAGCTGGTGGAATTCGCTGCCTCCGCAAATCCGGGCCATTGATGAGCTCCTTCAGTTCAGACGGGCCATTAAGACCTTTCTATTTATTTAGTCCCTTGTGGTGCCCTTTTTTTTCTTTTTTCTGCTCTTAATGCTGTGTTATGTCTACCTTTGCAAAGCGCCAGGACGCCCCTTTGCTGGGGCAGCTGTGCCCGGTACAAATAAAAATAACATAACATAACATAACAGGCAGGCACCCCCCCCTTTCTGACGTAGGGTTTCCCGCCAGTCTTCCCACCAGAGTGAGGGTCAGAACTGGTGGGGGCCAGTTGCTGAGTACAGCAAGTGGTCTGGAGAAGCTCACAAAGGCGGAATGCCTTTGAAGCTTCCCCTGCCCCTCCTGAGGGAGGAGGCTTGGCACCTCGTCCCAGGATGTGCATTGTTGCAGGCCCAGGACAGGACGGCTCTCTACCCAGGGGTCCCGCAACATGTCTGCTGTGTGGCAGCCTAGGCAGCCTCTCAGACAAGACGTAGTTTGCAGGTTAGGTTACAGGGGGCATCTCTAAGATGCCCTCTGTAGTGCATTTTACATTAAATCCCACGCTGGCATCAGTGTGGGTTTAATGTGCTGAGAAGTTTGATATCAAACTTGTCAGTATTCAGTGAAGCCATAATTGTGCTGTGGAGTTCATAATGACAACCTCCCAGCACCATATACTCTTAATGGCATCACTGCACTTACAGTGCCCAGGAATGGCACTGGGTACTGTAGGGGCACAGGGCTCATGCACCTGTGCCCACACCACTGGCATAGGGCACCCAGCTAGAGGGGTGGCTGATGTATGTCAGGGCAGTGGGTTTGTGGGCATGGCACACAGGGATGTGTGCCATGTCGACTCTTTGTTTAGTTCTGCACCTAGACACTCAGCCTGCAAAGGCAGTGTGTGGGTGTCAAGGTACAGGGCTATGACTATAAAAGGACACAGTATTTTACCTAAGATTGAACTACCAATCTCTAAAAACCAGTTTCTAATTGCTGCAAATCTTTTGCTCAAACGTTCTGAAAAATCTTCATCTTCTAAAGGTACAACTTCAGCATGTAATTCTGTAATATTCTTGATATACATCTCTATGTTTTGACTCTTGTCTGGAATATATGTGCAGCAATGCTCGACATGTAAAATTCCACAAACTCTACCTTCTTTTGCGAGCAGAATGTCTAATGCAAGACGGTTCTGCATTACCATTGTTCTCATGGCAATAAGTTCTGTATTCACTAATTGAAATCCACTAGCAGTATCAGTAGACAATCTATCAACAATTGTAGAAATTTTTCTGATTTTAACTGCATTCAGGGTTATACCCACCAAAGGTATTACTGCACCAAATAGGTCTCCCAATATTTCTGAAAAACTTTCCCTTCTAAATCTACTCATGTGATTGCTTTTTTCAAATGAACCCTTTACATTTCTATCTCCATGAAAAAAATTTGGAAAAACGAGTCCAACATAAGTCCCATACCAGTGATCAGGAAGACTATAATAAGCTTTGTTCCCACAGACAAAATAAATTCCAGGAAAAATTGGATCTTTACCTCCTTTAAATCCCCAACCCCCTAAGATTTGATAAGTATCTTCACATTGACTAGCACCTACAAAGTAATTATCAAACAGAGTATTATCTCTTCTAATACAAAACTTTCCACTAACAGGTTTATCTATATGAATTGCAACATTTTCAGTTCTACCATTAAGCTTTTCATCCTCAATCTGCCAAAACTTAGATTTGGTTTGTTTCAGCATCTCATTTCGCTTATAAATTGACCTTCTCTCTTCAACCATGTTTAAGAAACATTTTTCTTCCGACCTCAACTTACATGTTAAATTATTTCTAAAAGCATACTCATAAGTGAGTTCATTAGTTACTATGAAAAATACCCTCATCTGTTTAGCATGTTTCAGGTTATTCAAGCTTTTATCAACTTTTAAATTTGCAAAAATCTCATCAAAATGTGTGTAGTAATATTCTAGACGACCTGTCTGATAAAACAAACTAGCTAGTACACTACAAGTGATGCCATAAGTAAGAGGAAGCATATTGTATTTCACCCCTTCAGAGACAGAAGCGGGTAATTTCACACAAATTTAACAATCTTTCACATCCATTACCTTAACATATTCAGATAAAAGTCTTGAAAAGGTATTAATAGAAAAATCTCCAACAGATCTATCTTGGTGAATCTCTGGTTTATGCTCAATGATTTTATTAGTCTTGCCTACTATATCATGGCTATCTTGTTTAACCACAACTTTACTAGTCATGTTAGTTTTATACTCTTCCTTATCAATTCCGAAAGGAAAAATGACAGCTAAAATCAACCAAAAATCAACCAAAATTATTAGGATTACACATATAGAAGACATTTTGCAACATCTCCTGACAATAGAGCATCTCAAATTATTATTAGTAGAAGGCATCTTTACTTTGAAACAAGAGCCTTTCAAAACAAAAAACAAAATTTTTAAAATTTAAAAATTACTAAATATACACGCCTCTTTTTTACTAACAGCTTTTCTTCGACCTTATGTCTTACATTGATGTGTTTTTTCCAGCTAACACAATTTCTTCGACCTTGTGTCACCTAACACAATTTCTTCAACCTTGTGTCAGAACAAAATCAATCATTATCACTTGTATCATCTAAATCTTCTTGGCTACTACTATTCACTTCCACTACTGGTGGGATAATAATATAAGTCCACTCAGGAGACTTATACTTTTGATTAGGCTTTATTACTCTCTTTGCTCTATTACTTATCACTTCTATTTTCTTTCCTGCTTGATTTTTCTTATCTGAGTCCCCTCCCTTCTGACTTGAGACCTCATTAACTTGCTCTTTTGATCTGTTCACTAATTTGAATTTTAGACTCTCATTTTTATCTGGCCAATTATCTCCTTTTCTTAATAATTTCTTCTTTGGTTCAGTCAGATTACACTCTGCTCTCCAAGCTCTTTTCCTTGAACTTTTCACTTTGGATTCATCATCACTTTCATCTGATTCACTTTCTGTAATGACAGCCCTAGATCCAGGTACTTCTTTACTCGGCAGTTTCACTCTGTTAGGAACATCATCCTTATAGCTGGTACTCGGAATTTTGTCTTCTTCTTCTTCTTCAATTACTTCCAACTTCCCAGACTCAGAATTTTCGTTCCTTCTTCCAGAGCTTCCAATCTGCTTTTCAACACTCTCCTGATCTTGAATAACCTCTTTTTCAGCTTCTTTTTCTGCTTCTTGATCTAGCAGATCTTCATCATTTTCAGAGTCTTGTATCACAATTTCTTCAATTTCTTCATTCAATGCCTCATTCGCATTTGAATTTTCCAAATGTCGACTTCCCTGTCGATCTTCAGAATCTGGATTTCTTTCAGGCTCTTCTTCAGAATCTGAATCAGCTGCAGTGTCACATTCGTCAGGATTGTCAGGTGCTGACTAGCATGAATCCATCTCTTCAATCCTCTACACTTTACTGCATTTGTTGTGACAAGTATCACCTGTCTTGCCTTCTGCCACCTGGGTACCAGGCAATTTCTTCTTCGGTGTACTTTTGTTCTCACCCAGTCTCCTGGTAACAGATCATGAGCTTGTTTCTTTTCTTTTGTTATCATTTCAGTTCCCACCTGATGGAACACAGAAGTCACCACGTCAGATAGATTCTTGCAGTACTCCAATATGACGCTATCATTAATGCTCAATAGTTTACCAACTGGAACAAATGCTTGTCTCATAACTCTGCCGATGAAAATTTCATGGGGGCTCAAACCTGTTTTGCTATCTGGAGTACTTCTCAAAGACATCAAAAAAGTGGAAGTGCATCAGTCCACTTCATTCCTGTAGCTAAACACATTTTTGCTATTCTATTTTTGATTGTGCCATTCACTTGTTCAACAACACCTGATGCTTCTGGTCTGTAAGCACAGTGTAGCTTTTGCTTTATGTCTAGCGCTTCACAAATCAATTTTAGCAATCTGTTTTCAAAATGTGTGCCACGATCAGTCTTGACCGTCACTGGAAATCCATACATTGGTATGATTTCTCGCAAAAGCAATTTTGCCACAGTAACTGAATCATTGTGACGTGTTGGGAATGCTTCCACCCATTTTGAAACAGACAGATTATCACTAAAACATATCTCAACTTGTTATGAGGTGGCATGTCAATAAAATCAAGTTGTCATCTGGTAAAAGGACCACCCTCCCGTCCTATGGTTCCCATGCTCACAACTGTTTTTCTGTTTGGATTAATCTGCTGGCAGATCAAGCATCTCTGACAAAAAGATTCTGCAATTAGTCTGAACTTTGGATTGTATCATGTCTGCCTAAACAATCTGATCATAGAATCTCTTCCAATATGTCCTGGACCATGATACATACCATGATACAATGCTATCTGGCATTACTGGTCTGTCATCTTTGTAAACCCAAATCTCATCTTCTCTCTGTCTGCAACCTGCTTTTAACCATGTGTCTTTTTCCTCATCACTTGCCTCATCTTGTAAATCTTGCCATGTCTCAACTACAGATGTTAGCATAAGTGAGTTCAAAACATGTTCATTGTCTTTTTCCCGATTAATGGACATATTATTCTTTGCACAAAATTTTGCAATTTCATCAGCATATGCATTTCCTTTTGTCATATAGTCATCACCTTTTTTGTGTGCTCTGCATTTTACAACAGCAATTTTCTCTGGTAGCTGAATACCATCGATCAGCCTCTTGATCCATTTTGCATTCCTGATAGGAGTTCCCGCAGAAGTTAAATAACCTCTTTGAGACCAGAGCTGGCCATAGTCATGCACTACCCTATACTCATACTGACTATCAGTCACTTTGGTAACCTTTATTTTTTATTTATTTATTTTATGTAGTTTGTAGAGCGCGCAGCTACCCCCGAAGGGGTGTCCCGGCGCTAAAATCCAGAGTTTACCAAGGGAGAGGGGGAGTGAAGCAGAAGGAACAGTGGAGAGACTAAAGTCCGGAGAAGAGCCAGGTTTTAAGTTTGGCTCGGAAGATGGGTTCAGAGGGACAGAATCTCAGCTCAATTGGGAGGGAGTTCCACAGTCTGGCAGCAATGACGCTGAACCCTCTGCCACCAGTTCTAGATAGTCTAAAACGGGGCGAGATCAGAAGGCGGAGGTCATTAGATCTCAGGGATCTGGTGGAGCGGGATATCGAAACCCGTTTTTTCAAATAGGTAGGTCCGCAGCCGTTGACGGCTCGATAGGTAAGGGTGAGGACCTTAAACTGAATGCGGCTAGCCACTGGAAGCCAGTGGAGTTCCCTCCGGTAGGCAGAAACAGATTGGCGGTACGGGATATTACCGATCAGTCTGGCTGCAGCATTCTGGATAATCTGCAGCCGGCCTATCAGGTACTGGGGGGCCCCAGCATAGAGACTATTGGCATAGTCCAAGTGGGACGTGATGAGGGCTTGGGTGACTGTACGGCGGGAATCCAGGGGGAGATAGGGAAGGATTTTTCTGATCATGCGTAGTTTCATAAAGCAGGCGGAAGTGACTTTATTCACCTGGGTTTTGCATGACAGGGAGTCATCAAATTGAAAACCAAGATTCCGCGCCGAGTGCACGGGGGACGGGGCAGGATCAAGCGCCGTGGGCCACCACCAAGAGGAGGGGATGGAGGTTTTCTGATTGAAAAACAGAACCTCCGTTTTATCTGCATTCAATCTGAGGTGGTTCGCGGTCATCCAGACACTGATGTTATTGAGGCATTGGCGAAAATTGATGAATGCGGAGTCCGAGTGGTCCCTGAAGGAGAACACCAGCTGTGTGTCGTCAGCGTAAGAGACCACCCTGACTCCGCAAGACTCCACAACGTCAGCCAAGGGAGTAAGATAGACGTTGAAGAACAGGGGGCTGAGGGCGGAGCCCTGCGGCACCCCACATGTCAGAGGTTTTTTCTCTGACTTAAAGGGACGCAACAATACCCTTTGACTTCTGGATGAGAGGAAGGACTCGATCCAGCTGAGGGCAGTGCCACCAATGCCTATCTGCTTGAGTCGGTCAAGAAGGATGTGGTGATCGACCGTGTCGAATGCTGCGGACAGGTCGAGGAGAACCAGCATGGCCTCCTCGCCCCTGTCCACGCATTCTCGGATGGTTTCAGATACTTCCAGCAGGGCCGTCTCAGTGCTGAATCCGGCTCTGAATCCGGATTGTGATCCATGCAGCAGAGAATGGTCTTCTAAGTATTCCGTAAGTTGAAGCTGCACGGCTTTTTCCAGGACTTTGGAGGGTTTAGGAAGAAGGGAGATGGGACGGTAATTAGCGAAGACAGTGGGGTCTGCGTCTGTTTTTTTTAGAATAGGGATCACCAGAGCCTCCTTCCAGGTAGTAGGGAAGAAGCCATGGTGAAGGGAGGCATTCCAGACGGAAAGGAAGGGGCAGGCAAGTGAGGGCGCCAGTTCTCCCATGATTTTTGCGGGGATTAGATCAGAGGGGGCACCGGATTTACAACGAATGAGTAGTCTGATAGCCTCGTCCTGGTTAAGTTTATTAAATGAAAGAAAGGACGGTAACTCTGAGGGACTAGTGGGAGAGGACAGGGTGACAGACTCTGTGGGGAAGGAGACACAGAGTTTGTTGATCTTTTCAAGAAAGTAGTCTGAGAGTCCCTCGCAGAGAGCCTGACTAGCGGTATTCTGGGGAGCCCTGGCCGGAGGGTTAGTAAAGTCTTTAACAATGCTAAAAAGCGTTTTAGATGAGTTTTTAGCTTTATTAATTTGAAAGGCAAAGTGGTCTTTCATCGCGCTTTTTTTATGTTTAAGGAATTGTTTTAGGGCCGTCCTATATAGATGTTTGGCTTCGAGGTCGTAGTTGAGTCTCCACTTACGTTCGAGAGACTTGCATCTACTTTTCTCCTCCCGAAGGGAAGTGGAGAACCAGGGAGCAGAGGGTCGCGACCTAGTGGAGGTGATAATTTTCTGGGGGGCGATAGAATCAATCGCTTCAAGGAGAGTGGAATTCAACCTAGAAACATTTTTATCAATGTCCGGGGAGAGGTACTCCGACTGAAAGTGGAATAGCGGGTCCAAGGTGGCGCAAGTAACCTTGTGCCACTTTCTTCCCAGCTCCTTCCTTGGGGCCATTGGGGCAGATTTTCGTCCCAGGGTGAGAGAGAATGGAATGAGGTAATGATCGGTCCAGGTCAGAGGGAGAGGCTGGAGAACAGTGATGAGTGGAAAATTGGCGAATATAAGGTCCAGAGTATGGCCTGCCACATGCGTGGGACCTACAACTAGTTGCTTGAGATTGAGGCTCTCCATAGTATCCACCAGGTTGGTTGCCTTCGCACAGAACAAATTGTCTATGTGAAGGTTAAAATCACCCAGGACAATGAAGTTTTGATGTTTAATAGATAAGTCAGCTAGTTGGTGGACGAGGGCAGTGAGGGAGGGGGAGGTGGCGGGAGGGGGAACCTTTAATTCTTTTCCTTTTTCACATGCACGAATCAAAGCAATCAATTCTGCTACTTGAGCTGAACGAATTCCTTTGAGACAGGAGGCTTCAATTACATCTGCAACTGTGCAGACAGAGTATGCTGCACTCAGAACACCTTCATCTGTTCTTAAGCATGAACCATCCACAAATAGAACATAATCTGATTCAGCCAATGGGACATCTTTTATGTCCTGTCTGGGTTTAGTGCAATATTCTAATACATCCAAGCATTCATGATCAATATCATTTTCATTTCTGCTTTCTGTTACAGTTCCATCAGGCAATAATGTGGAAGGATTTAAATTCACACATCTTGCAATTGATGCATTATCTAATCCAAGGATAATTTTTTCATATTTTGTTAACCTGTTACTTGTCAAATGCTGTGTTTTGCTTCTAGTGAGGAGAATTTCAACTGAATGAGGTACATATACTTTTACAGGGAATCCCATTATTAACCCTTTACTTTGTTCTAAACTCACGCTTGTTGCAGCCACTGCTTTTAAGCAGCCTGGTAATGCTTTTGCAACAGGATCAAGAACAGCTGAGAAATATGCTATTGGCTTTCTCAATCTTCCATGTCTTTGAATCAAAACTGATAAAGCACATCCTTCTCTTTCACTGCAATACAGCTCAAACTCCTTTTCATAATCTGGCATTCCCAATGCTGGAGCTTCACACAAACTTTTCTTTAACTGCTCAAAAGCTTCTAACTCATTTTCTGTTCGGATAATCGGGTCTTTTATGTCTGCTTTTGTCAATCTCTGCAGTGGTTTTGCAATTACTGAAAATCCACTAATCCATTGACGACAATAACCTACCATTCCTAGAAACATTCTGACCTGTCTCTGTGTTTTTGGAGGTTACATTGCCTGAATCATTTTAATTCTCTCAGTTGTTACTTGCCTAATTCCTTTTGCAATTCTGTGACCAAGGTATTTCACTTCTTGTTTGCAAAACTGTAATTTTGCAGGAGACACTTTAGGTCCCTCATCGGCCAAATGATTTAAAAGAATAATGGTATCTGTCACACAGTTATCTCGTGTTTTTGCAGCCACAAGGAGATCATCAATATACTGCGCTAACGTTGATTTTCCAGGTAAATCTAGATTTTCCAAGGATTTTTTTAGCAACTGATTAAAAATAGATGGACTTTCTGTGTACCCTTGAGGGATACGACACCATGCTAGGATACGGTCTTAGAACCTGAACGCAAAAATGTGTTGGCTTTCTGGATGCAATGGAACAGTAAAGAATGCATTACAAAGATCTATAACCGTATACCATTCTGCATCATGCGGAATCTGATAAAGAATTTGTAATAACTCGAAGGCACACTTCAACGATTGAAGACAATTCTTTATTAACAGCTCCCGCCAGCACGACACCACCCTGGCCAGGTACATCTAAAATGGCCGTGTCACCAAGCCACCAACTGTCACCACTCATTACGCACCAACGGGCAGCACGAGACATATGCCTCGCGCGTCGGACACAGGGCGCACGAGGCGGACTAGCTCACTACATATCTCCTTTCCCTAAAACAAAGAGGAAAGAAAGAAGAGACAGAAGAGAGGAAAAGCAGAGAACAGGAAGAGGGCACAGAGGAAGAAGACAGCATCAACGTCGGTATCTAACCGGAACTCTGATCGCTCTAGAGCTCCTCCTCACTGTTGAGGGTTGAGGAGAAGAAAGCTGAACACTGAGATCACTAGGAGGATCAACAAGTGAAACATTTTTAGTATCATTAGAGCTCTGCGGATTGTTCTTAAAATTTTTCACTTTTACCACCTTGTTAACATTCCACCAGTGCTGTCCGTTAACCCGAACAGCACTTCCACACACTTTGTCCACCACTACAGTTTCACTGAACTTAGATCCGCCTTTTTTTACAAACCCTTGTTTCTTTATTCTTACACAGTCTCCCACAGCAAACGCTCTGTTTTTTACCCGTTTCCTCTCATCAAAGTATTCTTTCTGTTTGGACTGTACTTTTTCACTAATTTTTCTTACTTTCTTATCAATTTCTTGGGGAGAAGAATTAGATTTGAACCATTTTGACATCCATGCAGGTCTAAATTCTGTGCATGGTTTTCTGCCTCTCAACAGTTCAAAAGGAGATACTCCAGTAGAAGAATGGGGGGTGGTCCTGTAGAACCATAACATAGCCCTTACACTCAGGGGAACAGCTTTGTTGTGTTCTATAGCCCACTTGACACAGTCACCAATTACTCTATTGAGTCTTTCCACCAAGCCATTAGTTTGCGGGTGGTAAAGGGAGCTTCTGTAGTGAGTGATGGCTGATTCTTTAAGAAACTCTTCCACCTCAGTAGACACAAACTGCACCCCATTGTCGGAAATGATGGAAAGAGGGAACCCTTCTCTCATGAAAATTTCTTTCATGAAGTCGATAATCTCTTTTGAGTCAATTCAATTCAATTCAATAGAGACTTTATTCGGTTATATTTCACACCATAAAAGTACACATATATGCAATATCATTAAAAACATTATTCATACTATTACAATAATTCATAGTCACACACAAAAAAATCATATTACACGTAGCCCATTGCCAATTAATTGATCCAGATACATGGTAAAGTGCAGAAGGTAAGTACAACATCATTGATCTAAGCAATTCCTTAATTTGACGGTTAACTTTAGAAATTCTTTAACCTATAAAACACTATCGCTGTGCAAAAGCTGCAGATAATAAAAGGCAGGTTTGATTTGGTTAAAATTAAGTTTCCTTAAAAGTGCAACAAGATAACGTTTGCGGGGGTATTCATAAAACCTACATAAAAACATAAAATGCAGCATATCCTGAGGAGACTTCTCGTCGCAGCCACAGGGTGCTGTAACCTTATTAAAAATGTCTGACTTCGGTCGAATTAAAAGATGATGGAAGATGTCAAATCTAAACCTAGTCAACAGGAATTTCTCATGAGAGGTGAAATTACTCATTAAATAAGGCTCCATGCCTTCACAGGTTTTTAACATCACATATTTCCTAATTCTTGGTTTCATAAGCTCCTCACTTTCCCTTTGAGCCAGCTTATCCTTATAGAAGGCTTGTTTGATTGCTGTTATATCCCCCTTTACAATTCCGCTAGGATTTTCAAACAAATTTAGGCGACCTAGCCTTGAAAAACAATTTTTCAGATATTTTAACCAGGGGACACACATATATTTATCCTGAGATACAAGATCTCTTACAATCAGATGGGTAAGAGGTATGTCCTGATTTATCCACAGTTTCACCCAACAAGTCAGAGGCCTTATGGAAAAAATATCACTTAGATACTGGATTCCCAGTTCTTCATGTACTGCCAGGTTGAGTGTACTGGTGGGGACACAAAGTAGACGTTTTAGGAAATTGTTTTCAGCAACCTGCAACTGTTCTCCAGCCAGATATCCCCAAAGTTCGCTACCATATGCAGCTGTAGCAACAGATTTGGCATTGTAAAGCTTAATCATTGCATTAGTTGGCTTCTTACCCAGTTTTGACGCAAAGTTAAAAACAGAAGCATTGGCCCTTGTCAGTTCACCTTTCTTTTTGGCCAGGTGTGGACCCCAGTTAAGCTTGGTATCAAACAAGACACCAAGATATGAAAATGTTTCTGTGACTGGTATTGGGACATCATCCAATTTAAAAATAAAATTCTTTTTGGGTTTATGGCCAACATGCATTATGTATGATTTGGAGTTGTTGACCAAAAGATTTCGGTCAGACATAAAAGTGTTAAAAGCATTTAAAAGCGCCTGGAGTCCCTTCTCCGTTCTTGAGATTAAAACCGCATCATCTGCGTATAAAAGAACTGGAATACCCCGCCTGCCAACTCTAGGGCAGTCTGCCTGTACATTCTGTAGATAATCATCTAAATCGTTAATGTACAAATTAAAAAGGAAGAGGGCAAGAATGCAACCCTGACGCACTCCCTTCTTTATGTCAAAATTACCCGTGGTGTCCCCATTTACAGAATATCTGACATTAGCACTGGTGTTACTGTGCATATCCACCAGAAAGTCAACTATCCCTAAATCCACACCTTTCTCCCTCATGGACCTCCACAGCCCCCCCTGTTAACACAGTCGAAGGCTGAGGAAAGGTCCATGAAGGCAAGATGGACAGTTCCCCTCTGCACAATGGTATATTTGCTCAATACAAGGAAGAGGTTAAGGCACTGGGTTATGGTGGAGCGCCCCCCACAGAAACCATACTGGGAGATCGACATGATGTTATTTTCAGTCGCCCAGCATGTTATTCTCTGTAGTAGAATTCTCCCCATAATTTTGACCATGGAGTCAATTAATGAAATTGGCCGGTAGCAGTGAGGACTGCCCTTATCTCCTTTTTTAAAGACGGGAACAATCGTTGATAGTCCCCAGGAGATAGGACAGCCCACTTTGGCAGCTGCATTAAATACTGCAGCCAGGATGGGCGCCCAGAAGTGTGGATCAGACTTATATAAGTCGGGGGGGGGGATCCCATCAGGCCCTGGGGCTTTTCTAGCAGTAAGTCCTTCAATGGCCACCATGACTTCACCATTAGTAAACCTAATAGTACATTCCCTAGCATCAAGCAATTTCTCAGTTGTAACAGGTAACCCAGAGGAGTATAATTGTTTGAAGTGCAGTTCCCACTCTTCCTTAGTAATACAGCAATCCAGACCATTACCTGGGTTTTCTGCCAGGAATGTTTTTTTAATTATTGTCCAAAATCTGGTGCTGGATTTTAAGGTAGAGGGATCAAGTAACTCATTCCATGCTTCTATTCTTAGCGACTCCTTATGGGATTTAAGAATGGACTTATATTCTCTGCGGCACAGTTTGACATTTTCCTGCACTCTCGGAATAGCTGCCAGTGCTAGCCTGAGGTTACGAGCAGCTTTGGAGCAATCATGATTGAACCATCTTGCCCTGCATTTTTCCACACTCGTCTTTACTGGGACCAACATCAGTTCTGACACCTTCTCCGACAAATTTTGATAAGCAGTGAGAACCCGTCGTGGGTCTGCCCCCACCTGAGTGCAGTTCACGATGTCCTCAGTACATGTATCTACAATGTTTTTATACAATAAATCTGGAGTCACCATTGACCATTTAAGTCACCGCCTCCCATCTGTGGTGTCCAGCCTCCCGGAGTTACATATCTGTTTTTCCTTAGTAAACCAAGGTCCCTTCAGAAGGATTGTTAAAGGATTATGGTCACTGAATTCGCTTGGAACAATATCAAACGAATCCAGAAAAGGCAGCAGTGTCACTGACAACAGCATATGATCAATAAAGGTGCCCCTCCCGTGCCCCTTAAAGGTAGGGGTATCAAAACATTTAAATGGGTCCCTGAGAGTCATGGCCAGGGAGAGATCCAAGTTATCAAGAAGAGCATTGCATAATTCCCCAGCTATTGTATGATCCAGGTGGAGTCCCTCCATACGGTCACATCTTAAGTCATTTATGCATTTGTGCAGGGGGTCTCCACACAAATGGACATTGAGATCCCCCACAATCATAAGATTATGATTAAAATCCTTTAGAGAGGAGGTGAGAAAAGCATGCAGGACAGATATGGGGTTAGATACTGAAGTGACATTTGCAGCATTATAAAAATTCACTAAACATACTCGGCAGTGTTCCAGTTTAAAACCAAACCCATCATACCAGGATCATTTGCATCAATTCTACTGATTTTACAGGTAACAAGGATAGAAACAAAAATCACCAGTCCACCCTTGGGTCCGTCTCTTAATGATGGTGTGGCCGGGACGTAGAAGGCCTTGTACCCTTCTAAAAAAAGATCACATTCGACCAGCCATGTCTCTTGTAGGCAGATAACATTAAATTGCTTAATGTAATTGACCCAATTTGTGTCTGCCATTTTTGCAGCCAGCCCCGCAATATTCCACGAGACAACATTGCTACCACAATTTTTATCCTGTGAGTTCAGAATGGGTACCAGTTCATCTGAGATTGAGATGCCCTGACCCACAGGGATCTCATGTCAGTGGCACATTTCCAGGCTAGATAAAAGGTCGTACCTATTCTGTGTGTTGATGTTAAACCCAGGCTTAGGTTGGCCCAAAAAATTAGGTCTGTTCTGTGTGTTGGTAACGTTTCCAAGTCCTCTCGGGTTAACAATATTATACTGAAAGCGGGTATCCATAACCTGAGTCTGAGTTTCAGCCACTGGGCTAAACAGCCTTTGTTGGGGGGGGTTATGACAGAGATGGGCATAGAAGTACCCCAGAGGTCGAACGCAAATGCTGCTCTCGTTATGTATCAGTGACGAAGCTCTTAAGAGAGCAGTGGCCACATGTTGGGGATGTTTGATGTTCACAACAATGCAGTCACCGCTTCCCATTTTTTTCGATGGGCCCACCCAGTTCACCCTCCTGACTGCCACTATCTGGTCAGAATATGCAATTGGAAAGCCACAGTTTTTATTAAGCCATGACACTGTTTTATTTTTAAGTGAGGCATGAGACTCGTCATAGGGTGATGCAGGATGTGTACCGCAAGGTGGAACATTAGTTAAAACTACCACAAATGGCGCACAGTCAGGTGGTAGGTTAAGATAGCGTTTACTCCTGTGCGGCCTGCTATCTGTTCCCTGTCTTGAAACAAGGTTAGACTGAATCTGTGGATCCACTGTTACTTGGGTGGCTGGTGTGGTTACTTTTGTTGGTACCCTACTCACAGTGGTAGGTACTGCCATCGCGTTAGTGGAATTCAGCTGAGTTTTCCCCCGCACCATCCCTGCCTGTCTGCCTTCCCCAGAGTTATCCCCTATTCCGGTAACTGCAGCCTGGTACGAAGATACCAGACCACCAAGCCTGGACACCTCAGCTGTTAAGGTGTCTATCTTAGTGGTTAAGGGTCTGATAGCCTCCTCTACCTTAGATTCCAAGTTAGACTCAAGGTTTTTTATAAGGGCAACCAGTTGTGCAATATTAGCATTTAAATTATTCTCCTTATTTCCAGTAAACACAAAGGGGTTATTAGGTGGGACATTAATAATAGCAGAATCTACAGCAGTAGTTTTTTTCTTCTGTTTCCCACCCCCTTTTGTCTGTGTTCTCCTACAGTTACGTACCGGCCTTATAGCTGGCGGAACTTCCTCCAAATCCTCACTAAACGAATCTTGGGGTTCTAAATGGACCTCAGCCCTTACCACAGTCGGGGTAACCGTTTTTTCTCTAGCAGTACCGATGACGCTGGCCTCTCCTTCAGCGACCATCGCTATCAGAGGCGGCGTCTCAACCAGTGCTGTAGCTGGGGGCCCTTTCCCTAGAGATGCCCGACGTTCACTGTTGATCTGACTGACTTTTTTTACCATGTAATTATCAATAGTACTATGGCCCGTAGCAGTTTTATCATTTTTAGCTTTAGACATCCTAGATAGACACAATACGTGTTTAAATTGCAATGCGGCTATACACAAATGTTAAAAAGAATTAAAGTCTCACTTGTTACTTTTAAAATAAGGGGTTAGTTCGTGAAGACCAAGGTCTCTGGCCCAGCCCAGTCTCTTCGGGCCTCTGAGGGCCACAGAGGGCCCGTCTTTTGCCCGGGCTTCACCCGGCGTCCCGCTCGCGTCCCGCGAGGCAGGGGTGCTAGCGTCTTAAAGCACCTCCTGGCGCTCCTCACCCGTCACTGCCCCGCGCCGCCGCTGAGGCTGCCGGTCTTTGTGGTCCCGGTGCGGCTATGGCGGTGGCGGTGGTGTCAGGGGAAGAGGCTCTGCACGGTGGCGTTCTCTGTCAGGCCGCTGGACTCTTGGCGGTGAATTCGGCAAACCACAAGTCCCCCTTCGCCAGGTAAGCTCTAGGCAGCTCTAGTGGCAAGAAAGAATTCACTCGCACCACAGACGAAAAATTTACCAACAGCCCGCCTGACTGTGGAGACTAAGAGCTGCAGGGAAGGGCGTGCAGAGCTGTCTGTCTGCGTTTGAAAAACGTTTTTAACGTCTGGCCCCGCTGTGGGCCTCAAATTGTCTCTTAAAATCCACTCATAGCTCGTAGCACCAAAAAGAGAAAAAAAAAGTGACTCACCCATCACTACTTTTGAAGAAGCCTCCTGCCGAAAATCCTCATAGAGCAGGAAAATAAGAGTAAAGTATGTGTCAGCGCCGAATGCTTGAGTCCGTGATCAGAGGACCCGGTGCAGGTCAAACAAAAATCACAAGCCTCGGGCTGCAAGCGGGGTAATGTCCAGGAGAGTTATCTCGGAGTTATCTCGGAGAAATGTATGCTCCCTGAGAGCAGTCTTACGCAGTTTTAAGACCTACTGGAGAGAACCGCTATATTTTTCTGTCAGTTTCCATCCGATTCCGTCCGTTAGGGGAACTGCAAACGCTGGATTCAGGCAGAGCGCGGGAGGCAGTGAAACGCTACCTGCTGCTACCTGCCGCCGCCATCATCCTCGTAGGGGGGAGGAGCAAAAGGCCGGATCCCAGGTCCAAAAACAAAGTAGAGTTTACTCTGCCGGGGCTGACGGAAGCTGTTTGCAGGGCGAGGTCTTTTGAGTCTACTTTGGACACAAACTTTGCTTCTGGCCACTTAGTATAATAATCCATCATCACTATGGCAAATTTACATTGATGGGGTAGAGTATGGAAGGGCCCTAGCACATCAATACCTAGTTTTTCCCACGGAGCACCAGGAAGGGGTATGGGCGTGAGTGGAGAACAGGCTGTGCGAAGACATTTGTCACTAGAAGAACATACTGTGCATTCCTGCACCATAGCATCAATGTCTTTGTCCATCTGTGGCCACCAAAAGTACTCTCTTACTCTACGTTTAGTGAGTGTGGCTCCAAGATGCCCCTCATGGGCTTTGACTAGAAGAGTGGATCTAATGTTTTCAGGAGGCACCAGTTTCTCCAGCCTGAAAACCAGGCCATCCTCAATAGAAAGTTCATCTCCCACCTTCACGTAGGGTTGTAACTCCACCCTCACATTCCTTTCTCTAGGCCACCCTTGTGCAATATACTCCTTTACCTCTTTTAGGACCTCATCACTTTCTAGAGCCTCCCTCCGTCCTTCTTGTCCCACTGAACATTCATTCAACAATTCAACACTGGCTATGATACAGTCTTCTTTTTCATCATAACAACAGTCATCATTGCATTGCATATTCTGGCTAGTGATGGCCGGCAAGCGTGACAGTGCGTCTGCCCTCACATTTTTCCCACCAGCAATGTGAACCACATCAAAATTATATTGTAGTAACTTAGATGCAAGGCGGGCAATACGGGGTGTAGCATTCCAGCTTTTTGTGTTACCAAGAATAGACACCAACGGTTTGTGGTCCGTTTGAAGTGTAAACTTATGCCCCCACAGATAATTTTTTAATTTTTCAATGCCCACCAACATGCTAGGAGTTCCTTTTCAATAACAGAGTAATGCGTTTCTGCTTCTCTAAGTACTCTGGATGCAAATCCCACAGTGTGTTCATTAGGACCAACCTCCTGTGTCAAGACGGCCCCTAACCCATAGTTACTAGCATCAACTGTCAAGGTGCACGGGACATCCTGCACAAAAGGTTTCAGAGCATTGACAGTACTCAGTTGTTCTTTGATCCATTTGAACGCTGACTTGCACTCTTCATCCCACACAAATTCCCTTTTGTCCTGTAACAACCTTGAAATGGGGCGAATATTAGTAGCATAGTCTTGGATAAAACGGGCATAAAATTCTGTGAGACCCAAAAGTGATTTCACTCCTGCTTTGTCTTTGGGTGCTGATGCATTGACTATGGCTTGAACCAGACTCTGCTTTGCTGTGACGCCTTCGCTTGAGATGGTGTGACCAAGATATTCTACACTGCCTTTAGAGAATACACACTTGTCCCTTTTTAGTACGACGCCATGCTCTTGAAAAATTGACCACATTTTGTTCAAAATATGGTCATGTTCCTGTTGATCCTTAGCAAATATCAGGACGTCATCTTGGAATATAGCCACATTTTTGATTCCCTTTAGCAGATTAACCATGACTCTCTGAAAGACAGAGGCCGCTGAAGCCAGGCCAAAAGGCATGCAACAGAATTGATACAATCCTGATGGAGAGTTGAACGCAGTAAAGTGGCGTGAATCCTTGTCAAGTTCAATTTGGTGATATGCAGAGGCCAAATCCAGTTTGGTGAAAACCTTAGCCCCTGCAACTACTCCCAACATTTCCGAAATATTAGGTAAGGGGTGCGAATCCACCCAAATCACTTTGTTTAGACTGCGCAGGTCAATGCAGATTCTGAGTTCGTTGTTCTTCTTCCGTGCTACCACTAAAGCGGAAGACCAATGCGACGACTCAATTGGTTCAATGACTTCTCTTTTCTGCATAGACAAAAGTTCTTTTTCCAAATCACTCCGAATGCTGAAGGGTATACTTCTTATTTTGTGTTTGACAGGCACAGCATCACTCCTTATCTTTATTTTGTGCTTGAATCCTTTGATCTTTCCCAGTTCACCAGAAAATACTCTCGGGTATTTATTGAGCAATTCTTCCACATGTGTTTGGTCGCGAATAACCAAAATTTGTTCTTTAGCTCCAGGGCATAGCATCATACTGAACAAACCTTGATGGAACCATCCTAAAATGTCTAATCCATGGACGGCCACATATATTTTCCCATATATGTGTCTGTTCTTGAACACCAGGACGTCTTCAAAATACCCTAGAAGGTCTATACTCCTCCCTTCATAGGATACGGGCTCTCGATCTGGTGGTTGCAGAGGTCCATTCCTCCATTTTTCCCTGAATAAAGATTCATTGATCATTGTGATCCTAGCTCCAGAATCTACCAAAAGTCTCAGATTCTTTTCTCCAACACCAATGATCGCGTAGGGATCTACACAGTCATTGGGATCACCACTCTTTATGTTTCCTTCATTGACCACCAAAACCATGTCTTTTAGTTCACTGAGAGTGTCATCACTGTCACTGCCACTTGAGTCTTTTACACATGCAACTTGGTTTGTCTTATATTTATGAGTTTGGCATACTTTGTCAAAATGCCCAACCTTTCCACATTTACGACACGTAGCATTCCTCGCGGAACATGGTCTTCCGCTTTTTGCGTGAGAAGGATAACCACACCTGAAGCAGATGTCTGTCCTCTTGAAAAAATTGTTCTGTTGAAAATCTTTTCTCTTCACCACATTTTTTAAGCGCACGGGTGTTACCACTTCTGTATTTTTGCTTTCAAGCTCTTTGATTGAGGATTGTGACGTTTCAATGCTCTTAGCTATGCGGATAGATTCATCCAAAGATGGATGTTCCAAGAACAACATCTTTTGCCTTATAGATTTATCAAGACATTTACTTATGAATTGATCACGCACCAATTGTTCACTGAAATTTTCAAATTCGCATTCTGCCACCATTTTTCTCAAGGCGGTAATGTACGTGTCAACATCTTCCTCTATTTTTTGCGCTCTTTTGAAAAATGTATGTCTTGATACAACGACACTGAGTTGCTTGTCATACCGTATTTTCAACTTTTTGACAGTGTTTTGGTATTCATCCGTTTCTTCACCACCTTCATCAACTACATCAGGTCCGTGTTTGAGTGTTTCTCTTCCTTCAAACCCCAATGAGTGAAGTAGTAAGAATCTTTTCCTTTCTGCTCTGAATCTGTGCGCTCCAATTGCCCCCAAATAATTTTCAAATGCGTCAAACCATTTTCTCCAAGGTACTGGTGGTTCTCCAGGTGTATCTAAGAAAGGAGGTGGAGGATGTATTGACTGCATCATTACTCTCCAGTATTACTTATTGTATTTGTGAATACAAATTATGTAACAAATGCCTCAGGAAGTTTTTTTTTTCCTCCACACTTCTGATTTTTCTCTAGAAATGCGCAACACACCTGTGGTTTTCACATAGACAGGAAAGGAACCATCAATTGTTCCCTTGAAACCTTTTTCCTGGGCTTGTCTATGACGGTATGTACTCCACTCTGCGTGACCTAAGGTGTAACACTACAGTGTTATCTTTATTTTTTTTATTTTTTATAACCAATTGTGACGTGCTTAAACTATCCTACCCAATGTTTAATTGGTTTGTGCCCCAGCGATATCTTCCTTGTGCATTACCTTTGTTTAGAGTCTTCGGTAATTGAAATTTACATCGGCACAAATAAACTTGGGAAAATGAGTTTCTTCCCCTTTAAGAAGCTAGAGATGTGCTGTTACTTGATCTGGGAAGTTTCTTGAGGTAGGCGGGGTCGGCTTCGCGCTATACTTACGTTTCTGTCAGCGCGTCGCACATCACCTCGGCTTCTTTCCTCGCAGCAGCGATGAGGAAATGCAGACCCACACTGCTCCGCCGCAGCGCCACACTCCTGAACGCCTCCTCACGCCAGCAGACCAGGCACAATGTTCTTCACTCGCCAGGACAACGCCGCCAGCCTTCGTCTGCTTCGTTCAGAATCGAAGCCCACACAGTCCACGCCTCATTCCAAGGTAATCTTTTTTTTTTAACTACCTTTTATTATCGCGGGTCTGTTGCGGGAACTGTAGTGCCTCGTCGCCAGAATAGAGTGTAATAACTCGAAGGCACACTTCAACGATTGAAGACAATTCTTTATTAACAGCTCCCGCCAGCACGACACCACCCTGGCTAGGTACATCTAAAATGGCCGTGTCACCAAGCCACCAACTGTCACCACTCATTACGCACCAACGGGCAGCACGAGACATATGCCTCGCGCGTCGGACACAGGGCGCGCGAGGCAGACTAGCTCACTACAGAATTACCGCTGGGTTTGGCACAACAGGGCAACATGGAACAACTATTTTGTTAACCTTTCTCAGATCTTGAACAATCCTGAAAGTTCCATTTGGCTTTTTGATTCCCATAATCGGTGAATTACATGGACTGCTCTCAATTTCTTTTAGAACACCTTGTTTTATGAATTTGTCAATTACAGGAATGACACCTTCAATAACTTCTGCTTTCATTTTATACTGAGGAATGTTTGGATAATCTACTCCTTGTTTTACTGATATTTTTACTGGGTCTACATTTTTCATCAAACCCATTTCGTTTCCAGTGAAATCCCACATTTTAGCATTGACTGTCTCTTTTAATTCTTCAGGTAGATTATTTTTATCAAATACAGGAAATAACTTACTTTTTTCTGCTTCAACCATTAACATTGTTAACTTATAAAGCCCATCTTCTTCTTGTGTTTGGAGCTCAATACCATCCGGTGAGCAATATATTTTACAGTTCATCTTACAAAGGATGTCCCTTCCTAACAAGTTTACAGGACTGCTGTCACAAACTACAAATATATGCATGTCCTTAAATTTACCAATTTCAACTTCAACTGGTTCTGTTAAATCTGTTTTAATTTGTTGATTAGCTACACCAACTACTTGGATCTTCTCACCAGAGAGAGGCAGGTTTTCTATTTCCACTGATCTAACAGTAGAACGGGTAGCACCAGTGTCCACTAGAAAAGTGATTTCTACATCATTCACTTTACCATTTACAAATGGACCAGCCTGATCTACCTCAAGAGTGGCTCCAGGTACACACTCGTCCTCCTCTCTCAGGCACCGTCATAAGTAGTCCTCAGAATCACTCCCTCCATTTTCTTTTAACAAATACTGTTGAGAAACATTTGACACATTCACTCTTGGCGATCTGTTTACCTGTTCACCTCCGCAGAATCCTGTTTCTGTATTGTATCTCTGCACATTTACACAGTTTGGAAGTGGCGGTTGTGGTATCTGACTTTGCTGATTCACTACCTGTTGCTGTAGCTGTTGCTGCAGATTTATCTCATTCTGCATCTGTGGATTTAATGATGCATTTTTAAAATTTCTGGGCGGATTCTTACATTTGCGCTTCCAGTGTCCAATTTCGCCGCAATTAAAACATGGGAGTTTTTGCTTTAATTCTTCAATATTTCCCATTAATCTTGGCTTATTAAAATTACCTTTAAATTCCCCTTGATTCTGATTAACCTTTTTGTTTTCTAGAGTTGCTATTTGCTGTTCAGCCACTTTCACCTGTGCCCACATAGCTTTTTCTTTTAGCTTCTTTTGTTTAGCATCTAATTCATCACTACAGTATGTTTCTTTTCTCAAAATGTCGTCCACTGAGAGCGATTGCCAGCCAACTATTCCAGATCTTATCAGTTCACCAATTTCAGGTCTTAAACCATAAACAAATCTGTATATGAAATGGCTCATATCCTTTTCACTCAATTTTTCATAACCACTGTATTGTTTAAATACCAGCAGTAATCTTTCATAAAATGAGTGTACTGATTATTTTGGTTCTTGATTTGTTCTATCTATTTTAACCCAATCTACTTCTTTCGGGGGAATCTTGTTTTTCAACCACACAATTACCTTTTCGTACAGATTCATAACATCTGATGAAGGAGCACCTGTTACCTTATCTCGAGCGGGTTCTTCTTTAGGCCAATCTATAGACATTTTACATTCTGTCCATAGATCTGATGGGACGACTATGTCAAAGAATCTATCAAGGTCAATCCACAGAACTTTTGAAACTTTCACAAATCTGTCTACTTGTCAATACCATTCCACAGGTTTTTCTCTCAGCCAAGGAAAATCATTTGTAAACAGCAAAATGTCCTGTCTTGTCCAAGGAACTTGCACATACCCTCCTCCTGGTATTTCTCTCATTGGAAACTCATTTGCTACTTTTCCTCTTTCTCTTTTGTCTTTGTCTATTTTACTCTCCACTTACTCAATTCACCCAATCTTTTTAGAAACACAATTAAATCTTTTATATGAATAATTCTTCCTGTGGTATTCATGTTTTCAATGTCTTTTTCAGAGCAATCCACTCTATAATGTTTCTGCAAATTTTTCTGTTTACTTAAATCTACTTCTAATTCAGCAGCCATTTCCTCTAATTGATCATATTTAGTTTTCGTTTTCCATTGTATGCTTTTACAAATAAATAATAATTCATCATCCTGATATAGCTTCAAACTGTCAGTCCCAATTGTACCAATAATCAATTCCTCCAAATCCGCCTTCAATTTTGCAACATCAAGTAATTTAAATTCTGAGCTCTGTGGGGTGTTCGTTAAATTGATTTTATTTATGCTCTTTTCCGGAGATCCAGAATCAGATTCTGCACCAGATGGAGTTTTATTTGACAAACTTTGATTAAAAAGTTAAGTCAGGCATCATCGTTTTCTCTCGGTGAATTTCAGATAAATCTGAATAAAATTTTTCAGCCACTTTCTGGATTTCTGCATTTAATGGAACAGTCAAGGCTGAATGTTTAACTTCTCTTTGATCAAATACTGGAAGAACAGGCCCAATCGTTACTGGTACTGTTACTGCTTCCATGCTTTTAGTTAACTGCTGTATTAATTCATCTTTTGATCGGAAATATTCTGAGGTATTTGGTAATTCCTCACTTCTTTCTGTTCTCATTACATTTCTTGAGGTTTCATTTCTCTGAACTGGGATTTCAGCATAATTTCTATTTTCCCCTGATATACTAGAATTAGATCTTGTTTCTATTCTTTCAGGAGTTTTTCCACTATTCTGATTTATTCTAGGTGATTCCTCATCAATAATTTCTCTTGGAGGAGCACTTGGGGAAGTACCTGGCGGAACTCTTGGAGAAGACCATGAACAAACTGGTTGATAAGGTGGCGGTTTCGGTTTTGTAATATAAATCTCTTCTAAAACTGCATCTTCTAAATCACTTTCTCCACCATTATTATTTTTCTTTTGAACACCCTTTTGATCAGTTACCTCATCAAATCTCGCTGGATACAAACCATCACACATGTCTGCACGTCTCCATCGACGCATTCTATCCTCATGAGTTTCCCTATTAATGTCTAATCTAGTACCTCTTGTTACACCTCTACTATCTCGTTCTAATTCAAACATTTCATCCTCCCATTCAGCTAAAGCCTCAAATTGAGTAGGTCTAGGTCTTGGTACAAGAGCCATAATTTTTTCTCTTAAGTTTTTCAAAACCTTAATGTTAAATGATCCATCTTCCGGCCATGCTAATACACCATCATTTTTGGTATATTCCATCCAATTTTCAATCCAAAGACAAGTATGATAACCATATTCACCTAACATATAAGCTGCAGGTGTTTTGTACTTATGAATTAATCTTCCACTTCGCGTTTCAATTTTCTTGTCAGGTTTCAATTTATTTTTCAATTTCTGAAACCAAGAAAGCTTCTTTTCCTCTTTAATGTAATAATAATCCATGTTTTAAACAATTCCGCTTACTTCGGAATAGATCGTAACTATTTCCTTGTTGTTCCGCAAAACCAACCAATCCGTGCGCGAAACTCACTAACAAGCCAATCAGGTTGAGCTTCATCACTGTTTTGCTCAACCAATAGAAATACTGCTTTTCAGAATAAGCCAATCAGCTGCAAGCCTGCCTAGTCACATGAGCCAATCAGTGCGCGGTTAATGTGACGTATGCTAGCCAATCACAGCGCGACACTAGTGACGTATACTGCCGCTGCAGCTTCTCTGTTCTCGCTCCGCTGTGACACTGACACCTCCTTCACAAAATATTTTCACAGCGCCATATTTTATGAATCTTTTCAATGGAATTCAGTTAGTAACTCCTCAAAAACAAACCATTTGTCTGTTCGCTAAATAAAGTGATAGCTTTCCCAGTCATTCAGGTATTCTTTCGCGTGAAATAGACAACGCTATTCTCACAGAATATTTAAATTCGTTGATAAAGTAAGGCTACTCTACCATTCTAACAAGTAATAACAAACTTGTTACTCTCTGAATGTACATATAGTGACAATTCAAAGTTTCACTCGATCGTATATTACAAAATCATTTACGCACATTCTAACGGAAAAATCCCTAACCATACATACATAAATCTTGGTAGGACTTTAACCCACGCTAGAAATCCTCACTCGCTAGTAAGATAGACGACGCTTCCTTACCCTTCACTCAAGCTTGCATAAAATCTACTACTCTATTCACAGTGAGTTTTAAAACAGGACACCCGTCCCTATACTCAAAAGCTACAATTTCATAGACAATCCTCACTATACATTCTACCTTACACACCTAAAATCCCTAATTTTGTGCTATACGTCCACAACACTAGTGATATATGACAATACCACTATTTTGAAACAGAACAAATGCACTGTGCAACTTCACCTGTTACACTACTCTTGCCGGCACAACTAGGAATTTTCACACTGCTGGAAAAAACCTTTCGCCTACATATAACAACTGAACAAACTCAACATATGTTAAACATCGATCCAATGTAGTTACCATGTAGCATGTCAGTTACCATAGTAACCATCCTCTGCTACCAAGAAATTGATCCAGCGCTCCTAATGAAAAACTGTCTCATAAATGCTACCTATTACCATAATACTCACCATTAATCATAAATCAGTAACAAAGGCCCATAAACCAACGAGACAATTTTGAGCGACTGAATCATGTGACCTAATTAAACAGAACTATTCACAATCTATTTACACATTTATATACAATTGCAGTTTATCTTTTCTCACCATGGTTTTAAACATTTATCATTTTAATTAAGTCACTTAGGCAAATGGATCAACTGATGGTAACTAGACCATGAATAAAAAAGACCAGCTTGTCGTTTCAAAATCTAATTTTATTTTAACTTTACTATTCAAAAAAGAGCATTTTATTAAGAATCTTTATTTTATTAGCAATAAGAAAGCAGCATCTATAAGGAAATGATTTATTAGACTGACATCTTCAAAACAAATCAGTAATCATGAATTAAAGCAAAATAACAGTTTCCATTCCCTCAAACTATTTCCCTAACTATTCTTGCTCCACCTAGAAAGGAAAAATCAATTTAAGTCTGCTGTCGTTACGTGAGCCAGAAGTCCGACAGCATGTCACGTCAATCAGGAATCAGAAAGCGAGCAGGCACCCTCCTGCCCATGAGGTCAGGTTTTATACCTTTCTATCTAGCTAAACTTTCTACAAATTACATATTTTCTCAGAAATCCACGCCGCTCATTGGCTGCGCCATGTCAGTCCACTATTAAGGCGTTAGGTCATCTCCGTTTCTAAACCAAGTTCAGGCTTTTCTTTAGCCCTATTGTCCTCTGCTTTCGTTTCATTTGGCTTCCTCAAAAGAGAAACATTTCTCTCAAGTTACAGTTCACAACTTCCTTGCCTTGACAATCTTGCTGGTTTCCTGTCCTTGAGCCTTTTTCTCCAAGAGCACGTTTAGCACAACTTATTAAACTGCATTTTCTGACAAAAATGTCAACGTGGCAAAAGTTTCCACTTCTGAATATGTGCAAGGCTCCTCACTGGACAAGATTCGTAACGCCATTTCTTAGCATGCCTTAGGCCTCACTCGGAAACTATTATTCAAACAAACACAAGACATCAATTAATTAGAGAATTGAGACCCATTCTGTTACCCACCCCCTTTGCTAATTAAAAACCTGTTAATTAATGTTACCTAGCTGAGCACACAAAGCAGCATTTATATCTACCTTCTTCTTTTAGACCGCAAGGATTCTCCACGAGCTTTTGTCACAGAAAAGACATAACATAAGCACACAAAATAAGCACATGCCATTAGTTAAACAGCCACATTTAATACTGACAAAGACAATAGACAAGGTTAGTTTATTAGTTTCTTTGCATTTGCAACATAGAGCACATAAGTTAATCCCACATGTTTTCTGAATGAATGCATCTTAGAACTAAGTTGATTAATAATATCACCACATGCTTGTTATTACTGTTATATTTATTATGGAAGTTTAACTTTGCGAGTTTAAACAAAAAGTTTTTCATGACCTCGCTCCATCACCAGTGAAGCGCTACTTTTGTTTTCTCGTCTTTCTTTGAACAGCATTGTTGTCCCCAAGTGGGGGCCTGGAGGTACTGCAATACCTGGTTGATGGCTGGATTGGAAAACAAAATGTGTACCTTGGCTCTGTTTATGGACGTGGTCTTTTTAAACCATACTGCTTACGTTTTGTAAGGTTATAAGCAATGGGCATTGAAATGGTTCCCTTCAGGGCCCTTGCACGGGTTGGAAGGGTAAGAAGATCACAAACCCTTACTGACCAGTTTATTGAGCTTCCGATCTGTTTGTGCTTCCGCCCTCAGCAGTGGGACACCCCTCACCCCCTTGTTTGAGTAGAGAATAGCAGAGTTGTGCTGGGGCATGAAGATTTAAATGTTGCTTCTTTGGAATAATTCCAATCATTCGCGTTGGTTTGTGTAAGGCGTATTTATTAGCACATTAAGTGAACAGCCAATACGTGTTTCACCCCTAAAAGGCCAGCAGGCCTGGGGCTTCTTCAGGGCTGTATTATTTGGTGACAGAGTAGAAAGAGAAAGGTGTCACAACAGTGTTATATGACGGGAGAGGTGAAAAAGTGTAGGAAGAAAAGAAGGGAGGGGGGGAAAGAAGAAAGGGATGTGGTCTTTTTAAACCATACTGCTTACGTCTTGTAAGGATATAAGCAATGGACATTGAAATCGTTCCCTTCAGGGCCCTGTAGTCATGTCCTTAAGTTTTCAGGTAAAACCACTTGCTGATTTCTAAATAGTGAGTGAGAGATCGTTAAGGTAACTGTGTTGTTTCTGCTTACATTTCACATGCTTTACTTAATCTTGCATTTCCTATGAGTGTTTGCTGTGACTTTTTTGTTTTAGGCAGCATATTATTCTTATCAAGTGCATAATTTAAATTGAGCCACATCCAAGTGTTTATAGCGGGCACGATTAGGTTGTAGCTGAAGGCAGTGCGAGTTTCTCTCAGTGGGGCAGTATGGTGGTCAGTGGGGGGGGAAATGTGGCACTATGGTCAGAGCTGTCGAATTTGGAAATGGGGAGTCGGGTTTAGCCTTCATGACCAGTCCACCAGACCACTCTACTGAGGGAGCATATTCCCATGCTAGACCTTAGAAGGCCCCACTAGACCTTAGTAGGCTTGAAGTCTTAGCACAAGCAGGTGTACCCTAGTTGTGTCAATTGTGGGTTAACCTTGAAGTCCTGTCCACCACAATCCATACTGAGGTTCATCTCCAGTCTTGCGGGCAGGCCTATGAAGCAGCACACCCTAGAGCAACAGTGATCCAGTCACTGTGACTCTGTCACTGAGGTCACATGAACCTTGAGCAGGTTAGGGCGGTGCGAACGGTGTGACCGCACTGGGTACCTATATCGGGTGGGTGCGTAGTGTTTGCAAGTATATTATGGTTTAAAAAAAACTTGCTGCCTCCTTCCTGGCCTCCAACAATTTTCAGAAACAATAAAAATGTCATGATAACTTCGGTGATTAATGTTCTTCCTAGAGACAGATCGGAGTTTTGTCTAGTGGAAGGGTTGACTCCTGGAAACGTAGCACAGAGGGTTAATGTGCCTGCTGTAAAGATCATGTAAAATGCAGATCACAAAGTGCACTGCTTTAATGGGGGGACCATGATGAATGGTCATTTAATGTCAGCTGTAGATGATGGATCCCTGAACAGTGTCATGTTTGTGCATGTTTGCATTGTGCTGAGGGGATTACCAGGTAATTGTTCACGCAGCTCTCACAGGCGGTTTTTCTGAGTCCCCAGATAGATCATGCAGTCTGTGTGTTCTCTTTAGTACTGCCAGTCACTGGTGTTTTCAACTGGTTAGCCTTGCACCGTATCATGTATGTGCATGTAACTTGCATGATCGAGGTAACTATTAGCGGCGATACTACGTGTCTCTCGGACCTCTTTCAAGTGCTCGCTGTCCTTTTTCCCCAGCACCTCCCCACCCCCAGGGACGGCAATCTGAGGGATAGCCCCAGGCGCCACAAGCTCTAGCTATGCCTGTTTTGAGTTGACATTTTGTTTCTTGGTTCATATCACTCGTGTATTGTCGCTGTTATTCAATTTGTTTTAAAACGTAGTGACCAAATGTGGTGGATGATGGAGCTCGGGAGTACCCCAGCAGAAGCAGAGCTTCCCCGGGAGGGCTGAGTGCTATATCTAGCTTGGGAATTAATGATGAGCCCTATGTGATGGCTTCCAAAGGACCAGCGACCTTTCAAAAATGGTCGTTTTCTGTTACCAGCTTTATATTCTCTTCCCTTTTCCTTATCTCAGTACTTACATCATAAGATGTGTTGACACCCTGCGATGGGCCTGCTGATTCTTCCAGCAGGATCCCCATTAAAAGCAGCCCCACGTACTCTCACAGACTCATTCTATCTGCCTTCTTCTAGGCCAGGTGCTCCCTCTTGTCCTCTTGACCACTGGAGAGCAGATAATTATAGGCTGGTTCGTCTAAAGCAGGGGATCCTGTTTAGTTGACCATTTAACCATAGCATGACATTGGTTGCAAAAGTATTTTTTGCTCCTTATCCCTGATTTTTCACAGACAAAGTAACTGCATGCTTCTCGTTCATATAAGCATGTGCCTGCGTCAGGTGCACAGGCTTCATGTTAACTTCTCAGTAGGGTCTGTAGAAATGGTGTGTGGGTCAGTCACAACTAGGCGTACCTTGTCTGTTACATGGAGAACTCTGGACTCTTACACCTGTTGTGCCTTAGTCAAAATCAGCATTTGTGAGCTCTTTGCTACAGATGATAGCAGCCAGACCTACTGCTTTGTTGGTAGTGAGGGTTTGAGAGTGCCACCTCTGATAACTGATGAGTCCTAATAATAATAAACCTGGTCTTGGGTTGCTTGTGTTCAGTTGAGGAAGGACCTGCCCTGGGAGTTCGGGCTGGACAGTTTCTATTGGAGCAGGGTCAAGACTGATTTGCATGTATCTTGGTCCATACTGAGTTGATATGGTGTGCCAAATAACAATAGATTTGAATGCAGCCAGATTAATTACCCATGGCGCTGAGACTAATTCAAGCATTGCATCTCTCACTCTTTTTGAATACTTCAGTGTTACACCCTAACTGGGACGGGAATGGCCAGACATGGGACCTGTGCACACTGTGCCACTGGAACAAAGCTTTATACTTTGAAGCCTGGACTGAAGCAAAGTTAGTTTCAGTTCTTTCCCTACCTCTTTGTGGCCACTTATGCCCACACAACCCTTGGGGGTCGATTCCGATTCGGGAAAAACCGCTCCGTATAGCCGTTCGGAGCGTTTTTCCCATACGAATCATACCCTGCAACGGCCCCCGTACGTACGACGAAGTACGATTCGTACCAGGAGCCGTACTCCATACGAGTCGTACAAGACACCGTACGACTCTAATCTCCGTACGATTCTCCCCCGGAACCCGCTGTACGCGACATCTGTACGGTTCGTGGCTGGTTTTTACGACCCAGCAAGTACGATACGTGTCGGGTACGCACCGTACGACCCTTTTTCTACGGGAGCTGAAAACAGCCGTAAAAGCAGAGTTCACGCTGAAACAGGTACGGAACGGCCCCCCCCCGGGTACAGTGCGTACCCCCCATGATCACAGGGGTACGCACCGTGCCCCTGCGATCATGGGGTGTACGAGCCGAACCCCCATTGTACGATGGGTGTATGAGCCGTACCCCCATTGTACGATGGGTGTACGAGCCATACCCCCATTGTACGATGGGTGTACGAGCCGTACCTCCATTGTACGATGGGTGTACGAGCCGTACCCCCATTGTACGATCAGTGTATGAGCCGTACCCCCATTGTACGATGGGGGTATGGCTCGTACACCCATCGTACATGAGGTACGGCTCGTTCACCCATCGTACATGGGGTACGGCTCGTACACCCATCGTACAATGGGGGTACGGCTCGTAACCCATCGTACATGGGGTACGGCTCGTACACCCATCGTACAATGGGGGTACGGCTCGTAACCCATCGTACAATGGGGGTACGGCTCGTACACCCATCGTACAATGGGGGTACGGCTCGTACACCCATCGTACAATGGGGGTACGGCTCGTACACCCCATGATCACAGGGGTACGGTGCGTACCCCTGCGATCATGGGGGGTACGGACCGTACGGTGTGTATGTGTTTGTGTGTTTTTCCGTACGAATCGCCCTTACCTGACGTGGACCGTACGAATCACGTCCTCATACCCCGGTCCGGATCGTACTCGTTGGGTCATACGGCATGTGTATGAGTCGTACGGTATGTGTACGAGTCGTACGGTATGTGTACGAGTCATACGGTTCAGCATTGCAATACGTACGGATCGCGACGATTCGGACGGATTCACGGAATACGGATCGTACTTCGCGACTCAGACGGACGGGTACGATTCGTACGGAGAGGGCTCCGAATACAAATCGTACAGACGTTTTTTTTCCCGAATCGGAATCGACCCCTTAGTGTAAGCAAGAAGAGTTATATGCTGCATAGATTGCACTGCATTGCACAAATCCAAGTACACAATAGCAGAATGACAGCTCTGCACTGCATTGCACAAATCAAAACACACAGTAGCAGAATGGGAGCTCTCTTCTGCTGATCCAGCCCAGCCTTCTGTTGGGAGAGAGAGACCTTGACTAGGAGATGCCGCAAGGTGTGGAGATGGAGGACTACACACCACGAAGAGGACAGATTGTACTTTGCCCATTGGGAGATGGGCGATAGTCACATATGTTTTGTTGGGGATGTTGGAAGGGCCTTGGTCTTGACTTGGGGAGGGAGGGTTAAAGGTAGGGGGTAGGCAGCAACTCTGTCCCATTAGTAACCTGGCAGCTGGACCACACACCCTAATGAGGAGGGGGGGCATGCGATACACCAGGCACAACGCCGCCTCCTTTGCAGAAGCATGAATCACCACACTGACCTCCATGCTTGATCTAAAAATATCGAGCCTCAATTTTCGAGATCTTAACACGCTAGCAAAGAGAGGAGCAGTGCTATCATCCCTTAAAGACTCAGGTAGTCACATTTGCCTACTTCAGGAACCACATTCTACTGACTACAGATTGACACAGACTGCGAGCACAGTGGTTCCCACAATAGTATTTCTCTTCAGCGTTGGCAAAAAAGGCTGGGGTGTCAATACTCCTATCTTAATCCTTCAAGGTAAGTGTAACATCTATAGTGGCAGAAATCAAAGACCGAGCGTTGGCGTTGTGTCTTTCCCTGAGGGGCCATGCTAGCACAGTGGACTCAGTATATGGGCCAAATGAGGTGCAGGAATACTACCTGCACTCTGAGCTCATCCACATTATGCAATCTCCACACAGTGAGATCATAGTAGGGGGGATTTCAACTTAGTAATGCAGAATGAACTGGATAGATCCACAGAAAGGGAAAGGCAGGGGGCGAATGGTCTCCCGAGGGCCAGTCGTATTCAGAGAGATGGGGCTGACGGATCTGTGGCAACACTTTCTCCCCTGGGACCATGACTACACACACTACTTTGCGGCCCATAAGATGTTATGCCAGATTGGCCCACTTCCTGGGGACAGACGCAACGCTACACAATTTGACTGAGGCCCAGATGGGGATGATGGCCTTGTTGGACCAGACCCGATCCGCGCTACAGTGGGCATCCCTTAAACACATAAAACACGCTGGACTGGGTTGCACCTAAGGGACATTCTCCTTCATAGTGAGCAAAATAAGAGTTCTATAAAGCAAGCAATACTACATTATATGCAGGTGAACGATCAGTCGGGAATAGATACCAACACGCTATGGGAGGCTTTCCAAACCACCACAAGGGGCACCCTCATCGCGCTAGCGTCCTCTATTAACAGGGACCATGCCATTAAACACACACAGCTAGAAGACCAAGTCCACAGATTAGAGGGAGAGCATAAACATAGGGGCATGACCAAGGTCTGGTGCGCCCTGCAATCAGCAAGGGCACCGCTGTAAATGCTTCACAAGGACAGGGTTGAATATGCTCAGCTCCAGATCAAGCAAAAATATTATGAAAAGGAAGAGCAGCGGGGACTAGAAAAAGTGGCTTTTTCTGGGTGATGTACAGTTGCAGCAGCTGCCGTATGCACAGGTGCAAGCTCTCCAGAGGCCCATAAAAGTAGAGGAGCTTTTTTAAGTGATCTCCCGATTGAAGCTGCAAAAATCGCCGGGGCCTGATGGCTTCATGGTAGTTTTAGAAAATATATTTTAAAGAATTGGCCACCCTGCTTGCAAAATTATTGAATGCCATATAGAGTAGGGCGAGATGAAGCCCACAATGAAATAAGCAGTTATCACCCTCCTGCCAAAGCCCAGGATAGATCCTGAACACTGCTCCTCTTATCGCCTAATATCATCACTCAACATAGATGCTAAGCTCTTAGCAGGGATCCTGGTAAAGCGCCCAGTGGAGTATATGCAATATTTGGTGGAGCCAGACCAATCGTGTTTTATACCTGGCCGCTCCTGCACTGATAACACTAAGAGAAGATTACATTTCATTGACAAGAAGGGGAGAGCGAACAAGGGGGTGATCCTCCTTTCAGTAGATGCTGAAAAGGCCTTCAACAGGGTCCATTGGCTATTCCTCCGAGTGGTACTACAAAGTATGGGGATAGTGGACAAATTAACTTCTTCGCTCTTTAGCGGGTATCAGTGTCCTACAGCTTGTTTTAACGTGAATGGCTCTCTTCTCTCCACCCAGACAGATATGGAGGGGAACACAACAGGTATCTCCACTGTTATTTGTGATATACATCGAGTTATTAGCCATAGACTTAAGACAGAACAAAGAGATAGTGGGAATCATGATGGACCATGCAGAGCATAAAATAATCGTCTATGCTTATGATAAACTACTGATATTGTCACATCCCAAGACCATGCTGATCGTGGCCCTGGCAGAGCTCCGTCTCTTTGGGGAAGTCTCAGGATTCAAAATGAAACATTGCTGTAAATGTATGTTTTAAAAGTCTCAGCAACAGTCATTTATTCAACAACAGAAAATATTGCAGAACTGCCAATCCACTCATTCCTCAAAAGTCAGATTCACTATTGAATCCAGATCAACGGTGCAGCATAAGTCCATCTATGAATTTAAAAGTAACAGCGCCTGGAAACAGTAAATGTCAGTGGATAAAGTTATCATGATACAGGCCCAGATTCACGCACCAAGCTATTCTTATTTAACGCCAAGACCGTTACCTAAACAAGCACTATCCGCATACAAACAACTCCATCATTGACGCCGTAGAGGAAGCGGAGAACTCCTGGCTGCGCTCAATTTTACTAGCAAACCATATAGATCTAGTACAGGCAATGGAAAATTAAGGCCATCAATCTGGTTGATGATCCTGTAGGGCATGAGCAATCTGCTACTTAAATCTCTGATTCATCTGAGCAATTAACCCAAGAAGAGCTAATTAATGAACATAAGTCTGCATTTAGCGACCAAGTAACATTAACTCTGCCACAGCCAGAAGGCATCAACGGAAATACATTTGATGGCCCTTCATTGAACACAATTAGGAAAATAAAGACCCCACATACTGTTGTCTTTACTAATAAGAATGCATTTCTACCCAAACCAACCCTTTTTACCATCATTAGTATAGTGAAAGATAAGGAAAAAAACATAACTCTTTAACCTATACCATGCAGTTTGCAAGCAGCTCTTTGACATTTCATAGGTTACTGTCCTATATCATAATTGTAACTTATGAATTGCTAGTAACAAAAGGTTCTCTACAACAAAAGCAGTAACCTACTGAGCTATCCACATAAAATACAGTTCTGGTATGTGAATGGTACACATTTTTGTAACAGGCATATTAACCCTCTGTACTACTTTAACATGAGTCAAAACTGCAACTAGACAAACATTTCTCTCCAGTAGAAATATTAATCATGGGAAACCTCCTTTACCTCGCAGTCTCAACAACGACCAGCCTTTGCAAAGCATTCACTTCCCTGACTGCGACTTTACCACAAGTTACTTTACCCAAAAGTTGTTACAACGACTTGCTGTAGGGGACTCATTTTTAGACTGGTGACAAACTATCTCTGACGGCATATCCAGACATTACTCCATAGCTTGCACGTCTAATTGTAAATATGTTATGTCATTGTGTATATATGTGAACTTGTATAGGTTTCCAACATCCCCCACCCTATGAGCATTCCTTGAGCTGAGGATCTTCTGTAAAATCTTCTTTTCTAAACCCAAAGTGTACTTGCCTGTGTAACCAATTCCTGTAATTGCGTGTATATCTAAATTGAAAACCTGCTTAAGACACTTCATGTGGCACTACATTCAGTGAAATGCACTCACTTTTCACTTTTTTAAGCAAAGGTTTGGAATGATATTTGGTGCTGCACCACATACGCAGTCATGTTCCCGGCGCACATAGCCTTAGTTGCAGCGCACAGAGACCTTATACTGACGCACACAGAGGAAAACAATTAGAGGGAACATTGATCTGGACCTGTGGAGAGACTGAGAAGAAGGACTGCTGTGCTGTCCCGCAAGAAGGACTACCAGACTGCTGCCTTGCTGCCATGCTGCCTGAGTGAAGGACTGGACTTTATTCTTGAACTCAGGACCACCAAAGTGACTCCAAGGGCTAATTGGTTAGCCTCCTGATCAGACCCTCAGGGAAAGAAGGCTACATCCACCTTGAACCGTGCACTCGGACTCTGCCAGCTGTGAATCCTGCCATCCTAAGTGGTGCATCAGCAGTGATGGGCCCTTGGAAGTGTGCCTGAAGGTAGTCTGCCAGCCCAACTGTGGTCCTAGCTTAACCGAAGCGTCGGAGCCTCAGTGTGACACATCACCATTCTGAAACTCCACTTTGGAGCCGCTGTGCAGCGATTTGCCTCTCCAGACTCTGCATCGAGACCGCTGCATGGTTCATCTCTGGTGAAGGACTTTGCATTGCCACCCACAGCCTTCCATGAACTGCTGCTGTGCGACGCAACCCCAACACAGGCCTTTATATTGCAAGCCCCTCATCAACTGCATCATCAATAGCAATGCAGGACCTCACATCACAGCTTCTAGGAATCACTGCTGCACAATGCATCCTCGACTTGGGATTCCTTAAAAGCTCTGCAACCAGGATTTAAGGTACTCTTGTTCAGCAGACCTAACTGGATCCCTGTAGCCTATCGCACTCTATTACAGTTGGCCTCGATTTGTGACTATGCCCCGGTCCAATGCAACCAGATTATCGCAGTTGGAACTTTGTGCTTTTTCGTGCTATTTTCACTTAAAACTTTAAATGTGCATATCTCAGATTCTACTGATTCAATTTTTGTAGTTTTGATCTTAAATTATTAATTAAACTTTACTCCATTTTCCAAAATTGATTTGTTATTTCTCCTTTGTTTTGCTTTCACTTTATTACTGTTTGAAGTGCTGCATAAATACTGTACATATTGCCTCTAACATAAGCCTGACAGTTTCTGTGCCAATCTACCGGAGGATTAAACACAGGTTAATTTGGGGTTTACTTGTGACTTCATACTTACATAGACTGTGGTTACTGCTTGAGTAGGATTTTACCCTCCTCAACCAGTAACCCAATTTCTTATAGGCATCAACCTCATTTGTAGTGCAGGATTTTGTAATTCCCTATAGGTGAATCACTAGCTGATCCTCTGCTGGAAAAACCCTCATCGTTGGAGAAAGGCTGGCTGACATGGCCTTGGTAGGCTTGCTTTATATATGGTGGCCCTTCTAATAGCATGCAAGCCAGTTTTATTAATTTATTGTGTTTACCTAAGCAACTTTCACCATGGCTGCAGGATCACTTTTTTTTAAAAGACACGTCAGCCTGCCAGTTATCTCAATCTAAGGTGGACAAACCATCTTTTCTTCCAGGAACACTAAACCCACAAAAAATAAACATTAGCTCCTTCCCTGGCCTAAGTCTGTGCATCAATCACCTAGACCTTACTCAGTCTCATTTCGCTAAGACAACACAGGATCTTATACAGTCCCAGGTACAGCTCAGGTGCATCCCAGATATAGGCAATTCAATTTTCCTTGCAATATGTCTCCTAAGCATGGGCGTAAAATCCGCTCCGCTCGCGGATTTTTCGGATTTTCTGCAAATTCGCAATCCGCGAACTCTCGCGAATTTGTCGAAAATCCGTGAATTCACTCGCGGCGGATTTTTTTGCTTGGTGATACAATATTGCGGCGCGCGGCGTGGTGCACGGCGTTCACTTTCCGTCATTCAGCGTTTGCCGAGTTGTTTTTCTCGATCATATTTTGCGAGTGCTGCGCCATTTTGGATCTTGCTGCGGGATCCCGCGGGAGTTTGGCGCCCGCGAATACATAATCGCGGCTTGCCACCTTGCACAGCACGCCTCGCGAGAGTTCGCAATTGCGAACACGTAGTTGCGGGGGAAAGGAACAATCTCGCACTCGCGAAATAGAGATTTAGCAATTCTGCACAAGAAATCCACCAGCAAACAGGATAAACCTTCAGAAAATGATGATTTTTATCAGAATCACTCCTCAGGTTGACATTTGCATGGCCTTTTTTTTTGCAAGGAGTCCATTTTTGGGGGGGGGGCGGAAGGAAGTGCCCCACAGTCTCCAACTTCCTGTTCCTGTCCAGCAGGCTCCTCCCAGTGCTTTCTTCATGTGCTGGTCACTTTCATTTGGACCTTGACCTGGAAGGATTACTTTTTGTGGGTGCTGCTGGATATTTGGATTTGAGGCCTTTTTGACTTTCTTTGGATCACTTTTGGATTAGAAATCAACTTTCACAAGTAAGTTTGTTTGGGGCATTACAGTTGCTGCAACTACAATTTTGGAACTTTTTCAGAACATTAAATAAAATATATTGTGGGTAGCCACAGTATCCAGTAGGACCAGTGTTGGTTATGGGTGCATGATACAACTGTTTTGTTGAATTTAAACACCATTGAGGCCATGGATGGGCTGGGATTGTGCTGATTTTTGTTGTTTTTGTCGTTTTTTTGGGGCTGCTGGTGGGGCCCTTTGCCCAGGGGTGGTGAGTGTTGCATGGGCCTAGTCTTTCTGTGGGGTGTCTTCTTGAATGTAAACACCATTGAGGCCATGGATGGGCTGGGATTGTGCTGATTTTTGTGTTTTTGTCGGTTTTTTGGGGCTGCTGGTGTGGCCTTTTGCCCAGGGGTAGTGGTGCTTGAACTGAGTGTGCCTGTGGTGTGGTCTCACTCTCTTTAATGTAAACATCCTGGATGGCATTGGATTGTGGTGATTTTTGTTTTTTTTTCTGTTTTTTTGGGGTGTACTGTTGATGTGGACTGGCCATGTGGGTGGTGGTGGTGGCCATCTTGAGTGCTGGCTGGTACAGGCAACATGTGCTTGGGGTGCAAGGGGTCATTTTGAAGAGAGGCAGTGTCTGAGGCCTGCACTTATTTAGCCTACTTTTCATCCATTATCCCCAGGGGTAGTGAGTGTTGCATGGGCCTAGTCTTTCTGTGGGGTGTCTTCTTGAATTTAAACACCATTGAGGGCATGGATGGGCTAGGATTGTGCTACATTTTGTGGTTTTTGTCGTTTTTTGGGGCTGCTGGTGGGGCCCTTTGCCCAGGGGTGGTGAGTGTTGCATGGGCCTAGTCTTTCTGTGGGGTGTCCTCTTGAATTTAAACACCATTGAGGCCATGGATGGGCTGGGATTGTGCTGTTTTTTGTGTTTTTTGTCGTTTGTTTGGGGCTGCTGGGGTGGCCTTTTGCCCAGGGGTAGTGGTGCATGGACTGAGTGTGCCTGTGGGGTCTCACTCTCTTTAATGTAAACATCCTGGATGGCATTGGATTGTGGTGATTTTTGGGTGTTTTTCTGTTTTTTTGGGGTGTACTGTTGATGTGGACTGGCCATGTGGGTGGTGGTGGCCATCTTGAGTGCTGGCTGGTACAGGCAACATGTGCTTGGGGTGCAAGGGGACATTTTGAAGAGAGGCAGTGTCTGAGGCCTGCACTTATTTAGCCTACTTTTCATCCATTATCCCCAGGGGTAGTGAGTGTTGCATGGGCCTAGTCTTTCTGTGGGGTGTCTTCTTGAATTTAAACACCATTGAGGGCATGGATGGGCTAGGATTGTGCTGAAGTTTGTGGTTTTTGTCATTTTTTGGGGCTGCTGGTGGGGCCCTTTGCCCAGGGGTGGTGAGTGTTGCATGGGCCTAGTCTTTCTGTGGGGTGTCCTCTTGAATTTAAACACCATTGAGGCCATGGATGGCCTGGGATTGTGCTGTTTTTTGTCATTTTTTTGGGGCTGCTGGTGTGGCCTTTTGCCCAGGGGTAGTGGTGCATGGACTGAGTGTGCCTGTGGGGTCTCACTCTCTTTAAGGTAAACAACCTGGATGGCATTGGATTGTGGTGATTTTTGGGTGTTTTTCTGTTTTTTTGGGGTGGACTGGCCATGTGGACTGGCCATGTGGGTGGTGGTGGTGGCCATCTTGAGTGCTGGCTGGTACAGGCAACATGTGCTTGGGGTGCAAGGGGCCATTTTGAAGAGAGGCAGTGTCTGAGGCCTGCACTTATTTAGCCTACTTTTCATCCATTATCCCCAGGGGTAGTGAGTGTTGCATGGGCCTAGTCTTTCTGTGGGGTGTCTTCTTGAATTTAAACACCATTGAGGGCATGGATGGGCTAGGACTGTGCTGAATTTTGTGGTTTTTGTCGTTTTTTGGGGCTGCTGGTGGGGCCCTTTGCCCAGGGGTGGTGAGTGTTGCATGGGCCTAGTCTTTCTGTGGGGTGTCCTCTTGAATTTAAACACCATTGAGGCCATGGATGGGCTGGGATTGTGCTGTTTTTTGTCGTTTTTTTGGGGCTGCTGGTGTGGCCTTTTGCCCAGGGGTAGTGGTGCATGGACTGAGTGTGCCTGTGGGGTCTCACTCTCTTTAAGGTAAACATCCTGGATGGAATTGGATTGTGGTGATTTTTGGGTGTTTTTCTGTTTTTTTGGGGTGTACTGTTGATGTGGACTGGCCATGTGGGTGGTGGTGGTGGCCATCTTGAGTGCTGGCTGGTACAGGCAACATGTGCTTGGGGTGCAAGGGGCCATTTTGAAGAGAGGCAGTGTCTGAGGCCTGCACTTATTTTGCCTACTTTTCATCCATTATCCCCAGGGGTAGTGAGTGTTGCTTGGGCCTAGTCTTTCTGTGGGGTGTCTTGAATGTAAACATCATGGATGGCATGGGATTGTGCTTATTTTTCTGTGTTTTTCCATTTTTTGGGGTGTATAACTCAACTGATGTTCCTCTGTCTTCCATTGCTTTTAGGTGCACAAGACTCTAGAGAACCACCAGTGCCAGGAAGAAGTCCTGCAGCGGTGTGTGTGTCCAGCATAACGTCACGCAACGTCACGTCTGGACACAGACAACTCTGCAACTCGTGCAACTGCTGCCTGCTGTTCTGAAGAAGATGGCCCCAAAAAAAGTTACCCGTAGCTCCTCTAGCAAGAAAGTTGCCAGTAAGGAGCAGAAGAAGCAAGTTACCAAGGAGACTGGCGTGCCGGCCGCCCCTTTTTTTGGGAGTAAAAAAAAAAGTATGCCTGCAGCAGAGCTGGGAGCAGCACCCCCGCTCCATTGGGCTCAGTGCCACCACCACGCCAACTTAAGTCCAAGTCCTTCAGTGCTGCAGAGGCACTTAGTCTAGTTGTTCAATCACCATCGACCAGGGATGTTGGCTCTTCGCAAGAAAGTAGCAGCAATGTCCCTCAATCAACACAGGTTGTTGTAACTCATCTGACGAGTGTTGAACAACCACAGCCGCAACAAAAACCACATGTGCAAGTACAAGCCCAAGTACATGTGGAAGGAGAGGCAGCGCAAGGAGATGCGCAAGCAGAGGTGCATGGAGGGTCACAAGTTCCCACAATAGTTGTTCCTCCCGAAGTAGGGGCACATCAGGAAATCGACAATCAAGGCGAGGTATCATTTGAGGAAGAAACTCCTCCTGATGATCATTCATTGTCTTCCACACCCCTAGCAAGGAAGAGATCAAGGGTGGTGTCTACATCTTCTTCAAGCACACCTCCTTCTGATGATACGGATCAAAATTGGGAACCAGCACCACTGCCGTCTGAGAGTGAGGCACACCATGATCTGACAAAGGTAGTTAAGCGTAAAAGGAAGCTCGTCCAAAGTCTCAGAGTTATGGAGTGTGATGAAGTGGCGGATACTGCTACTGATGAAGACTCTGACAACGACGACCCAGTCATCATAAAGGTCACTGCAGCCCCAGCGGGCATGCAGCAAACAGACATTTTGACCCTAGCCCGAAAAGCTGCTGAGCGTGATGATGATGATGTTGTCGACGAGGAGGCAGTGGAAACACCACCACAATCATTGGAGTTAAGTAGTACACCAACTCGTACCGCTTCCATATTTCTTTCTGGCAAGAAGGGACCTCCATCCACCTCGACCTTAATTAGTGGCGGTGAAAGTGCACAACGTACAAAAGTTGGGCAATCCAGATCCAGCTGCTCGGAAACATGCAACACTAGCCATGTTTGGCTTGGAGAAAAGTCACACATCACAAAACATTTTGGACAAGTTTAACAAAAAGGTCTTTCACTGGCTGTCCCCAAAAAAACGCCGGATTGGTTATGTTTCCACGGATAATGGCGCCAATGTAGTTAAGGCCATGGCGCTGGGTGACTATTTCAGAGTGCCGTGTTTGGCGCACTGTATCAACCTGGTAATTCAAACATTCTTGAGTGATAAAGACAGTCCAGCGTGCGAGGTAATGGCCACCTGCCGCAAAATGTGCAACCATTTCAGCCATTCTTTTAAGGCCCGGAAGCATCTGAGGAGCCTGCTACTTGAACGTCGAATGCCAGTGAAAGCACTCATCCAGGAGGTGGCAACACGTTGGAACTCAACCTTCTACATGCTTGAGCGTCTGTATGAGCAGTATACGGTACTCGATCACTATTTCTTAAAAGAGGGTACAGCTCAGAAGGACCTGCGGATGGGTGCGGCGCAATGGGACATAGTTAAAAGCCTGACAGACATGCTTCGTCCTTTTGAGTTCTTCACGCGTGCAGTCAGCCAGGAGGACTGTAATTTGGGAAAAGCTATCCCATTGTTGTGCATGCTGGAGCACCAACTGAAGGCGGTGTCTTCTGAGTTAGACAAAGATGAAAAAAACAAAGACCCTTTTCTTTTGTCGGAGAAATTATTAGAGCGCCTACGTGGTGATGAACGTCTTAAAAAGATCAGCTCAGAACAGCATTACATTTGTGCTACTATTCTGGATCCACGCTACAAAAAGGCGCTGGCAGGCCAAGCATTCTTTCCTTTTGCTGATGAAGATGTTAAAAAGTACAAACGTTGGCTAGCCTGGTCAGCCAAGAGGTTTGAAAAAGAACGGCAGGATATTGAAGGAGAAGGCAGTACATCAGCACCAGCATCAGCAGGCCATCCCCAGTCAAAAGAATCCACTTCTACACCTGTGGCTGTGGCACAAGTGACCTCTCAGCCGTTAAAGACACCGGCAACCGGATCATCTGCACCACACACAGGAGTAACAGTGGCTGCTGAAGAGGATTGGCTAACTTTGCTTGGGTATGGTTCTCGAAAAAAGGTCACAGGCACAGCAAAAAGTAAGCAAAGTGGAGGAACCATTGAGGACCTTGAGTCGATGGTGCAGGACTATCTGAATGACTCAACAGAGGTCTTTCTTAATGATGAGCCATTGCAGTATTGGCATGGGAAAAAACAATTGTGGCCACAGCTCTCCAACCTGGATATAAACTATTTGTCTTGCCCACTCGCAAGTGTGTCTTCTGAACGTGTTTTCAGTGCTGCTGGTGGCATTGTAACTCCCAAACGGAGCCGCCTCTCGCCCAAAAATGTGGAGAGGCTAACAATGATCAAGATGAATCAGCACCTCATACCACCAGATTACAAAGTACGAGAAAGCACGCCGCATGAAGACGAGGAGGACGGCAACGTAGATGAGGGGATTTGTTCTCTGTTCGGTGACGCTGACCTCATCCTGCCTGAATTCGCAGAGTATGATGACGAAATCTTCTTCTTATTCCCTGACACCGAGCCCTGAAAATGAGACAATGAATCAATAACTTTCTTTTTCATCCTTATTCAATTTTATTCCTGTGTGTCTGTCTTTCTACACCTCTACACCTAACCCTCTTCCCCCGGGCTGTGTGGTTTTGCTTGATGTCTGACTAAATGACATCAATAATTCCACACACTTGCTGGGGAGGATAAGGTCATAGCAACAGGCTGGTGAAGGAATACGAGGATATATTCTAGACTTACTCAGCTTCAGTACTATTTCTTGTAGTAGTCGGAGCCAATGTCAAATAAATTCAACGCAAGTACTAGTTATACTTGTAATACTTTACCATTTGTTAGGCTACATTGTGGCACTGTTCTAGTGTACTGTCACCTGCTATATTCTCTATCGTACCGTCACCGTTGTAATGCTACAGTAAGGACAAACCAGGTTTCGTTTTCTTTTTTTCCATAGGCATGCAACTGCCACTGTGTCACACCACTAGTACCACCGCAACGAGGAAATTTCATCCGCCCAGGATTGCCAACCTTAATCCCCATTTCCCGTGGAGCCAGCCCTGGGCCTAGCCCTAATTTCTAACACAAATTACAGGTAAGATAAGCGTTTGGTGGGAGGTAGTATAATGGAGTATTAGGACTAGACAAGAGATTGACGGTAGTACTACTAAAGTCCTAGGACTCTTCAGGAAAACAAACGTACTGTTAAACCCCCACCCACCAGACTGAAAAGCAGTAAAAACCAGGAATGGTCAGATAAAGTTTAAAAAAGTATATTTATGTAGCCCTAACAAAATAATCTCCCTCAAGACCCTCCCTAACCCCAACGATTGTCTTTCAAAAGTCCCAAAAAGAACCCAACTCCCAAATCCCACCCCCCAAAAGTCTCTAAAAAAAGGGCAAGGGACACTCCACTACTGGAGGGTGCTGGTGAATTTTGCGGCCAGAGCATCATACTCCTTGCGGAGGGTGGCATGGTCGAAGCGGAGGCCCTCCACCAAGTTCTTATAGTTATGGACCTCCTGCTCCAGGTACGACACTCTGAGTCCTAAGCGGCGCTGGCGTGCCTTGCAACTCCTGTGGGGGGCAGCTGGTCTTTTTGCTGCTTGGCGGTGGCGGTTGGCTTTGTTAGCCCGGCTCCGTACCGCTGGAGCACTGTGCTGGCTGGCAGCCCGTGGGGGCACGGAGGAGGATGCAGCTGTCCCAGTGGAGGATGTTGTGGTTCCACCGGTTGACTGCGTGTCCTCCTCCTCCAGGGCCACCAGCCGCCGATATTCGGCGACAGTGGCATCCAGCCTCCGTTGCCGGACTATTCGAGCCTGCTCCCTCCGTGATGTCGATTTGGAAGGAGCAACTATATGAAGAAAGAAAGACATAGTCTGTAACCAATGCTCCTTAACATTAATAACACAAAGTGATTGAGCCGAAAGTTGTGTCACAGTACAAGTAGCAAATTGAAAGCACAGTACATAACTATTGAGGACAGTATCTATCTAACCTCCCACTTCTGCATCCTTGCTCTAACATTAGTGGGAGTTTAATGAACAAATTCTACGACCACTATGGACTTCCATTACAGTCGACTATGACAGTACACCAGTCTTATTCTTCTTCTTCTCTCTTGTTTAGGAAAATTGGTACGTTATCTTATGCAAGCCGGCAGAATGCCAGCGCAGTGAACTTGCACCCGAGAAAAACAGACGCACACCATGATGAGTGAGACAGACTTGCGTTACTGTACCGGTCCAGTACATGCAGGTGGTGAAGCTATTACTTTTCTATTACTGCTTAATTAATTTACCTTTCACCCTACAGTGCAAATGAGTACTAGAAAAGGAAAATGAAGAAGCTAAATAATTTGATTATCTATCACTTCACATGGGATGTATTTGATGACATATGGGATGACTTTAGGTGCTTTGCTTATTATTGAGTGAACAGTGATACACCCACAAATGAATGACGTACTACTACTAAACTAAAGTTATTAAGAGAGGTACGGAGTGTCCACCGTAATAACCGGATATATGCTGTGCTTGCAGTTGCAATACAAACTACTGCTACTATTCATGGTAGTATTGGACAAATTTACAATTTCTTTTCCTTGCCTTCCCTACACTGGAACGGACGTGCGAGTGCGGTGTTACATGCTCTTCAAGGTAACACTTAGTTCATCCAGTGACCATCTACTCTCTCTAGATACACATGTGCTATCTGCTCCAGGCATCCATCCATTCAAAGTATATGCACACATACAGTTTCTGTTTCACCCACCCAGGCTGTTGTCCTTCCACCCATCCTTGCTTCATCATTGACCCAGCCATGCACCATACCATATTCTTTCCTTCCCAGCCACCTCGGGGGCCAAGCAAACACATATCATTCTTCTTTGCCAGCCATCATAAAATTTCTCGTCCTTCCACACTTACTTACACCCTTCTTTCGCTTTTCGTTCATCCCATCCATCAAGTTCATCTAAGATCTTATTGGGATTCTTCTCACCAAAAACTTCACAGCTAAGTCGAAGTACATTTAGAGGAGGCTACTACCTGGTTGATTTATAATACACCCGTGCAGAAAGCACACTATGCAGTCTTCAATCTCAATAAGTAAGGAATATATAGCTTACCTCTTCCCGCCACCACCGTGCGAACCCTCACAGGAACGTCCGGCACTTGCACCGCCTCCTCCCCAGAGTCCTCGCCCAACACCACCACCTCCGCGCTGGCCCCGCCACCAGATGTTCCACCTACAAAGTACATTTAAGAATGTTAGAATACACCACTCACTACTATATAATATTTGGTCTAGGAGGAATAAACAAATGTTAAAAAAACAAAATAAAATGTAATAATTTGTAACTGTCTACTCTAAAGTAAAAATGTCCCTTTTCCCACAAGAAATGTGTCCAATTAATCGTTAGCACTAAGCACTTTTCCATTTTCAGTTAAACGTTTACTTTTATGACAAAGTTGATTTTAATAAATGTGTTTACTTTTAATAAAGCTTTTAAACTTAAATAGACTCTGTGGTTTTTGGTCCTCCAGACTAGAGTGGATGAGCTAAAGGTTTTGGAATTTTTGCAAGCATGAGTGCCTCTGGCACTTCTTGACTCTGACTCCGTACTCTTGTCCTGCGTTGGATAATCTAATGATCATTGGGGATCAATCATCGGTGACTTTGGGAGCTAAATGACTCTGCCACACTATCTAGTCAGTAAGGAGTTTGGGGGTTCTTCAAAGTCTGATATCACTGAGGTATGTGGAAAGAAAGTCTACCTGCGCCTATTATAACTGATAAACAATGCACCATTTAGTGTTCATAGTTCAGTTTGTGCAGATTTGTCCCTGCAACAGTAGTAGAATGGATTGTCCTCCTATCCAAACCAAAAGTAAAGTAGTATCTTATTCTTTCTTGGTGGTCATTCACCTTTTTATTGTTGGCAATTGTCAAAGCATAAACATTTAGAAGACTTGAAAAGACATTATGGACAATCCCAGAGGACTGCACTCAGTGCATAGAGCTATTGCTGACTAGAATGGGAGTCCAATGGAATTGCCAAATGTACAATCTTAGTTAGCTACACAGACAGACTAATAAGAATAATCTAGTAATACCACAGGGAGTCATAGTCGAGGCAGGATAAGAATTTAGATCCAGTCTACAAGAAGATCAAAGACGATTTAGAAAAAATCGAATGAGGAACGCTAGGAAAAAATAGGTACTCTATATTAAAATTAAAACTTACTGGGGCCAGCAAAGGAGCCCTCGCCTGCCCGATCCTGGCCTGCATCCTCCTGAACAGCACCCTCCTCCTCCTCCTCCTGTGTCCTCTTGCCCTTGGGGGGAACTGATGTACAACATGAAAGAAAGAAAGACCAGAAAACATGGATGAGATTTGTCAACCAAATCAAACATTTCAAAAACACAATAACAAAATATTTTGGAGAAATAGCAAATAGATAGACAACTATTCCACGGGATATATTGACCTATCTCATGTGGTATACTACGTTATTCGTATTGCCTGATTTGCGGACCGTTGACTTTCAAAGTTCCTATGTAACTCACTAAACAGACTACTAAAAAGGTTTGCCTAGGCCTGGCAGGCAGCAGTCCGCAGCACGCGAAGTGACAGACAAAGTCCATCCTGCTTGCAGATCAGTGAATACTCAAACTATCAATCCACCGACCACCACCACTATTTCTTCTTATAGCCATGTGTCTAAAGGAAGGACTGGACTTCAGTCTGTTGGGGCTGATTTAGAAGTCCCTTGCGGCTCATTTTCCTCCATTGTTGCGTGACTTTTGTGACGCAGCGGCAGAACAAAAGAGTCGCCATGGTGCGGCGTATATATAAAAAAAAAACGCATATGGGAGATGCATCACGTTGTAAAGCCCTGCGCCATCAGGGTGGCGTTCCGGCGCAAGGGAGGGCGTTCCTGCGCAGGAACGAATCCTAAAAGTGGCTGAGGGAAATCTACAAGATGTCAATCAGTCACTTTTAGGACAATGATGCGTGACTCAAACCCTGCGCCTGCTTGAAGCCGACGTACGGCTTGATGCAGCATTGGGGAGATAGGGCACCCCAGAGCATTGCTGGAGCTGCGCCATCGTTGGCACGCAACTCCAGCAATGCACCGCCTTTACGGCACAGATGCGTAAGGCTTCTGTGACGTTTTGGGCCAATGGGTGGTGGTGGCATGGTGCACAATTACTGCCGCATCCCTGCTACTTTGCAGGGATGCGCCGGTAATTGAAAATATGACCCTTAGTGTCTAGCATTACGCAGTTCTTTACACTACACTCATACATAATTTCTCAGGCCAATGAAATGAACACAAAATACAAAACAAATAAGCATAGTAGCAAGCAAGGCTACTGAGAAGGAGAGCAGTGCACCTGAAATGCATAGAAGATTTTGAAATATAATTTACCTACAATGTAATCGGCAGCATTATTGCTCTTGGTAAAGAACAAAGATTTGCAAATAACAGAGCCGGATAAAACAGATTAGTGATGAAATAGCTAGAAATAGCTACTACTACTCACCAAGCCCGGGGACCTCTACGCCGAGCGCGTCCAGCAAGTCCCGTTCCCGGTCCATGACATCCGTCCAGAGGTGGGTGGCCTGGTTATAGGTGTGCCGGACCCCAGAGAGCTTAAACATGGCCCGGCACACCTTCTCCCACCGCTTCCGGCGCTCCCGGATGCCATAGCCGGTCGCGATCTTGCCGCCTCCCAGGATGGTCTTGGGGAGGCGGCGCTGGACGTGGAAGATGAGTGCGGCCACCTCCTCCGCGCTAAAGATCTCCCGTGGCATCACTAGCTCCCCCTCAAACGCCCGCACGGGAGCCGGGCACGGGGTGCGGGACCCTTACCCTTCTCAGGGTGCTTCCCGGCTCCCTTTACCATGGTCTGGGCAGAAATTAGTTAAATAATAAAGAAGAAATAGAATAGGGAAGAAGAAAAGATAAGAGTTTAAAAAAGTAGTTTAAAATTAACAAAAAGTAGCAGAAAACACAAAAATATAGAGCTAGAAAAATAGAGGGATAGATAATAAGTAAAATAGATCAAATAAACTTCAAACAAGCAAAGGATGGCAGAGATTCAGAGAGGATACAGAAAGCATGCCCAGAACCATAGCAATGAATGAGAAACAAGATGGCCGCGCCCATTCACGACCGTGTGGGTAAGTTCGCGCGAGATTTTCCTCGCGATCACGCGCGAAATTGTACTAGCGAGCAGCACACTTTGCGGGATTACACATAGCGGCCGGAAACGGAATTACGTCATGCAAACAAGATGGCCGCGCCCGTGTACGACCGCTAGGGTAACTTCGCAAACGTATAGCTACAAGCGCCTTGCGAACACGCAAAAAATCACGCGAACATACACGCCGCAAAAAAAAAATAGTGTATTCGCACGCATTCGCGGCTTCCGAAATCGATCTCGCACGGATTCGCGCCCCGCAAATCGCGCGAAATTGCAGAAAAACGATTTTTGCTAAACTGAAAGCAATCAGCAGGTGCAAAAGTTCAAACTTAACATTAGTAACCATTCACTCTAGTGCTTCCTGAGGGGCCCCTCCAGAGTTCAGTTGCCTATTTGCAACTATTCCATGACCCTGCTATGACCCAAACAGCAGGCTCATAGAATAGCTACAAGTAGACCATAAAGGTCCTGTGAAAAAAAATTGCACTGCAACAAAAAGCAAATTACAGATAAGGAAGGAAGCAGGTGCCAGCCAGACTGGAAGTTTCAAAATTACTGACACATTAATCACCCCCTAATTGATTCATGGCAGTTGAAGAAGGGCAGGTGTGCTTGCTTTCACTGCAACAGAAAGCAAATTACAGATAAGGAAGGAAGCAGGTGCCAGCCAGACTGGAAGTTTAAAAATAAGTGACACATTAATCAACCCCAAATTAATTCAGGGCAGGTGTGCTTGCTTTTTTTCACCCCCATAATCTACAGTGATAAACAAACCTAATGGGTGGCAGTGATGATGTACCAGAGGGTGGCATGGGTGTACCAGAGGGTGGCAGTGGTGAAACAGAGGGTGCTGTGAACCTGTGATGATAAACCAGACGTAGAAACAACATAGTCGCGGCCGTTGCGAGCCGAAAAGTAAGTTTGCAATTGCGAAATGGTCCACAAATCCTCGCGAACGCTCGCCAACACAAAAAACTTAAAAATCCGCTAATCCGCCAGAGTTCGCGGATTTTGCAGATTGCGAATCCGTAAATACGCAAATTCGCGTACGCGAGATCCGCTAGATCCGCCCATGCTTAATGTCTCCCACAGGCACCAACTGGTAACCCAAAACCTTCTTCAGAGACTCCCTAATTATATCATTTATAGTATGTTGCTACCCTTTCTATTGTATCCTTTAGAAGAACATAAATGGACCCTTATCTACTTCATGGGGTATTTCCGGACTTCACATGAATTGTTGTTAGGCCATGAAGGTGAGCATTGTAATGTCCGGGGACGCCGTCCCGCGGTCTAGTTGTTGGCGCACGTAGCCGTGCGCATACGCGGGCGTGACGTAGCACGCCGCGTAGTATAAATAATAAAGGAGGTGTGGCCGGAGTTAGTTCGGACCACGCGGACCAAAAGTGCAGTGTCCCGGGTCTTATGTTGCGCGCAGCGCTGCTGGCTTTGCGGTACATGGCGCAAGGCCTCACAATGGCGACGAGGGTCACTCTGGACCCATGCTAAACCCGCCTGCCGTGTCAGTCTACCCTACGACTACCCTACGGCGGTGTACCATCGCGAGGATGACGTTGAGGCCCCGTGTGCAGAGGGCCCGATTTTGAGCCATATGCCCCAGTCGCTGGCATCAGCGCATGACGGCGCACATCGCCGACGTCCAGATTTGCGGTGGCCCAGCGAGGGAGAGTGGCGGCAGGAGCCAGAAGCGCCGAAAGTGTGTCGGGTTGCGCAGCACCGGGTAAGGGCGTCGCACGACCCGCGGCTGGCCCGGAAACGGCCTATTACCCATTCAGCCCACTCGGACATGTGCCCCACCTGAGTGTGTTTCACCCAACGCTGGCCTGCTCCACGCACTGCGCCCACGCTGACGAGAGGGGCCCTGTTCACCTACGCCCAACTCCCCTGTGTCCACGTGGAGTAGCTGAAGTGATCCACGTGCCACGATGGCGGCCATTCCACCTATCGAGCTGTTTGTCGTGGACGGCGCGCCAGCGTCCCTGGCGCCACGCTGGAAAGACTGGACGGAGCGGCTGCAATTTTACTTCGAGGGCGCTGGAACAGCGAGAGAACGGCGCAGGGCACTTCTTCTCCATTTGGGTGGAAAAGACATTCATAGAATCTACAAGACCTTGGTGGAGGCCACTCCACACACCTACGTCACACTCCTCAACGCACTCAATGCACATTTCGAGCCTATGGCCAGTAAAGATTACGAGAGGTTCATCTTCAGACAGGCGCGTCAGGAGGCGGAAGAGTCCCTTGACGCATTTCATGGAAGATTGAAGGAACTCGCCAGCACTTGTGGTTTTCGCGATGAACAAGAGGAGATACGAGGTCAGATCATTCAAGGGTGCTACTCCTCCAACCTGAGAGTGAAGATCCTCCAAGAAGACGGGAAACCGCTGGCGGACATTCTGAAACTTTGCCGCCACAAGGAACTCTCACAAGCAAGGGCGTCACATATGGAAGCGGCGCTCCACAGACCAGTTAAATCTGAACAAGTCAACACGGCCGAACAGGTCAACGTCGTCCGGCCGAAACAACGCCAACTCGGCGGGAGGAGACCGCAAGAACGTCGCACTGACTGCGGTTACTGCGGAGGGGTGCCCCATCGAGCCCAAGACTGCCCGGCGTGGGGGAAGAAATGTGGCTCATGCGGACGCATGAATCACTTTGCAATGGTGTGCAGGGCATCCAAGCAGAAACCTGGAGCGGTCCACACAATCAGAGAAAGCCCAGACAGTGAAGACATGGACGACGACCCCAACGCGTACCCAATCCACTAGGTGTTCGCCATCGACCAGCCGCAGAGGAAGAAGAGGCGCCTCCCGAAATGCCGCATTAAGATCCACAACCAAGAGGTGAGGGCCACGATCGACACCGGAGCCTCGATTGAACTCATGGCGGCGAACGTGTACAACCAACTGCAGGATAAACCGGCTCTGAAGACCGCCAAAATCCGGGTCTTTGCCTACGGACAGAAAACCCCAATCCCGCTAATTGGCTGCTTCCAGACAGAACTTCAACATCAAGAACGGACAATCCCGACAACCGTCTACGTAACCAAAGAAGGCAGTGGGATGCTCCTCAGTGGACAGTCAGCTGAAGGACTTCACCTCATTACATTCGCGATGACGGTGTTGGAAGAGGAGTTGGACACCATCCTCGAAGAGTTCGAAGACACATTCCAAGGCATTGGGTGCCTGAAAGGGAGAGAAGTATCCCTCCACATAGACCCATCCATCCTACCGGTGGCACTCAGACACAGAAGAATAGCGTTTCACCTGAGAAAGAAGGTGGAACAAGAACTCGAAGCCCTCGAGCGACAAGGCATCATCGAGAAAGTCAGCGGGCCGACTCCATGGGTGTCGCCAATCGTGGTGGCGCGAAAGCCCAAACAGCCAGGACAGGTCCGCATCTGCGTCGACATGCGCCTACCCAACGCAGCAGTCAAAAGAGAAAGACATTTAACACCCACCATTGACGACATCTTAGGAGAATTGAACGGAGCGAAGTGGTTCTCCAAGATGGACCTCCGGTCAGGATAGCATCAGCTGCACCTGCACCCGGACTCCCGGTACATAACTACATTTTCCACCCACGTAGGCCTCAGGCGGTACCGGCGACTGAACTTCGGGATCTCCAGCGTGGCTGAAGTCTTCCAAAATACCATCAGGGAGGTCCTAGGCGGGCTCCCTGGAGTCCTCAACGTCAGTGACGATTTACTCATATACGCCAATACCGTTGAAGAACACCACCGAAGCCTGAGGGGCGTGCTGCAAAGAATCAAAGATTCCGGCCTAACATTGCACCGCGAGAAATGCCAGTTTCTCCAGAACAGGATCAGTTTCTTTGGATACACTTTCTCCGACCAAGGAATCGCCCCAGATCCTGAGAAAGTGAGAGACGTGCAATCGGCACCAGCACCGACAAACATATCGGAAATTCGGAGCTTCCTCGGAATGGTCAACTTCTGCGGGAGATTCATCCCTGACCTATCCAACCGCACCAGACCCCTCCGAGAACTCACAAAGTCCACCACCCCCTGGCAATGGGGAGAGGAACAAGAAAAGGCATTTCAAGACACCAAAGCAGCGCTGTCAGCAGACAAGACGTTATCGTGGAGGAGTGTGGCTCACTGATTAGAGCGGCAGACCCTGATGCAGAGGTCTGGCCCGGGACCAGGGTTCAATTCCCGACGCGGCAGGGTACTGAGCCCAAAAATGTCCACAGACTCGATAATTCTCGCCTCGGGGCCTATTCTAATCATGGGGTCCTACGCTGCAACTCTGGGCAATAGTTGCTTAATCTCCACTACGGCGGCCCACCCACGGCGGGATGCCTGGCTTTCACCCTGGGGATACCCAGTAGGGGTTATTTCACAGGGAAAAACCAGGACGGGTTCCCAAAGCAAGCGCCTTGATGCCTTCGGGTGATACGTGCGCTATATAAATCGCAATACATTTACATTTACATCGTACTTCGACCCGGCAAAGCCGACGAATATAGAGGTGGACGCAAGCCCCTATGGCCTAGGAGCGGTCCTGACCCAACGACAGGAAGGGGAAGACTGGGTGCCCATCGCCTACACCAGCCGGTCGCTGACCGAAACTGAGCAACGCTACTCCCAAATAGAGCGGGAAGCGATTGCAATCCATTGGGCCTGCCGCCATTTCCACGTCTACGTGTATGGACATCCATTCACCGTCTCCACCGATCATAAACCCCTACTTCCTCTATTCAAAGGGTCAGTTTCCAAACCACCACCCCGGATAGAGAAGTGGATCCTGCAACTCCAGGAGTACGACTACCAGCTAGAATTCAAGCCAGGCGCAACAAACCCAGCCGACTATCTCTCAAGACATCCCAGGGCAGCAACCAGCAAGGAAAAGGAGGACGCTGAAGAGACGGAAGAGTACGTGAAGGTGGTCCTGGAAAGGTCAAAACCCCTCCCCATGAGCATGGAGATGATCATCGAAGCAACCAACAACAATGAAGTTATCCAGCTGGTAGTGAGCGCACTGCGAGCCAGCGATTGGAAAGCACTCCAAGCATCGCTAAGTAAAAGGACGCCCTAAGCATGGAGCGCGTTGGAGACTTTTCTCAAGGTCAAAGATGAACTGTCAGTGGATAACCGAGGTTGCCTATTGAGAGGACCAAGGATCGTGGTGCCAACAAGCCTGACCCGACAAGCAGTCGAACTGGCACACCGTGGGCACCAGGGAATGGTGAAGACCAAGAGCAGACTTCGCGCGAAAGTGTGGTTTCCAGACATGGATGCCAGCGTGGAACAAACGGTCAAAGCGTGCCAATGGTGCCAGGCAGCAGGACAACCGGAGAAGCAGCCCCTGTCATCACGGAAGAAAGCCCACGGAGACCCTGGGAGCAAGTCAGCGCCGATTTTGGACATCTACCAGATGGGAGGTACATGCTTGTCATCATTGATGACCTCACCAAATACCCGGAAGTGGAGGTAATATCGACGCTCACGGCAAGTGAAGTCATTGCCAAATTTGAAAAGGTAATAGCTACCCATGGCATTTTCGAGCGAGTCAAGACCGACAATGGACCACCCTTTCAGGGACAAGACTTTGCAGAGTACCTCAAAGAATGGGGGATCCAGCACCAGAGAGTGACCCCCCGGTGGCCTCAAGCCAACGGGGAAGTCGAAAGATTTATGCGCACCCTCAACAAAGTCATCCGGATTGCCCATGCTGAAGAAGCCCCATTGGAAAGAGCGATCTACACGTTCCTGAGGGAGTACAGGCTGACCCCTCATCGCACCACTGAAGCTGCCCCTGGCCCGTCAGCAATGGGAAGGATAGTCCGAGACACTATCCCCACTCATCCTACCTGGACTCCAAAAAGGGCAAACCCCCGACGGACCATGTTCAATCGGAGGCGGTCCAATGACTATGCCAGCTTCCGGCGCAGAGCCAAAGAACCGTCCATCAGGGAAAGAGATCAGGTCTATGTGAAAGACAGGTATCCCGGAAGCAAATTTAGGCTCCCTTTTGAACCAAGGCCATGGACAGTCACGCGTCGCACCGGCACGATGGTGACAGCCCAACGGGAGGGAGAGACTGTCACACGCAATGTATTCTTTTTCAAAAAAACATTCACCCCATCAGGGGAGCGCCCCGACCAGGAACCTGGCCCGGAAGTGAGCAGTCCACCAGGAGAGAGATCCAGTCCCCCGGAGTATGAACCATCAACCACTGCGGACAGCCCAACGACAAGCTCTCTCGCTATGGAGACGCCGAGGACTACCAGCCCCCAGGTTGCGGCGGAACCCCAACGCGCGGGAACTCCACAACTGGAGGCCCCCCAGAGAGTGTTGTTCCGTGGAGAAGCAGCGGGCTATGGACTAAGAAGAAACCCAGCCCCGTCTTCACAGCTGGCAGACTTTGTGGTAGGCTGAGAGCTGGACTCCGACCCAACTGACTGGTAACGGGCTGGATGGCCACCATTTTGTTTTATCAGCATAATCACACCCGATGACTCCTAAGGGTTTAGTTGTTTTTGTTTTCATTCTAATAAAGGTTGAAAGGAATGTAATGTCCGGGGAGGCCGTCCCGCGGTCTAGTTGTTGGCGCACGTAGCCGCGTAGTATAAATAATAAAGGAGGCGTGGCCGGAGTTAGTTCGGACCACGCGGACCAAAAGTGCAGTGTCCCGGGTCTTATGTTGCGCGCAGCGCTGCAGGCTTTGCGGTACATGGCGCAAGGCCTCACAAGCATCAGACATATTTATCCCTAATTACCGCAAAACTTCATCCACACAATATGTCTTGGGCGGGTGTATTTATGGAAGGCCTAAGTGGAGTGTTTCCCGATGCAATGGACACTATAACATTATCATGAGTATATACTATTTGTGGGTTACTCATGTCCTACAATCCTGCAATTTAGAACGTCCCTGAGAAGTGCATAAGTAGAAGTTGTAATATTAACAGCTTAACCGCGGTGGCAATTCCGTTGCGGTGCAGCGGTTTAATAGCGTGGGCTGCGTCGGCCAACGTACGTGCGCAGCACTACGGAGGTAGTGCTCGCGACGGCCGTTGGCCGATGGGCGCATCGAAGGGGTTAAGGACAAGTCTGTTATTATTTTGGAGCCTGCACAACAGTTGTCGGTAGTCCCATTGAAATATTAATCTGGCTTCAATATCGTCTGTCACTGACCACGAGGTGGCGCCATTGTCCCACATGAAGATCTGTATACTCTAAAATTAAAATCTTTGCACAAGAAGGCTCATTTTATATTCTTACTGTGCTTTATTTTATCAGACAGGCCATTTTCCCACTTCTAACATGTTTTAATTTTTATTTCATGTGTATCCAAAATAATATTAATGTTCTGTTGTGCCTCTTACCTATCTATATCAGTTAATATGGAAGTCACTAGCGTGTTTGGACACTTTTTTTTTGAGTACATGTCCTTGGTGATTGCAATATGTTATATTTTGGTCACTTCCCTCAACATTCATAGAGGGGGTAAGTCAGTTCTTTTGAAAGCCTTTAGAGGTTATCTCAGCATTGGATGGACAACTGCAACAGGTTAGTACAATTTGCATCTATCAAATGACGAGCATAAGTGGAAAATACAACCAGGACGCCCTCCAGTCATAAATAAAAAAAAACACCAAAGGCCTAGTTATAAACAAACACATACATTTTAAATAATTTTTTAATGAGCATCATATTGTGCTGCTTTGCAGATTAATAAAAATCATCAACCACTCGTGTCAAGTCGGAAGCCCCCAGCCTATAGTCTCAGGACGGGCTAACAAGATAGAGAAATTTGAATAACATTTTTTTTAAAAAATGCGAGGTGGATCAGAAAGTGCCTCACATAAGCAACATCCATGGAGCTACTGGTTGGTACTCACCAGTTGGCTCACGCTGTCATCATCAGCACTTTCCTGACAGAAAATAACGTGACCTAACTCTAATAGATTTAAAAATAAAAATAAAAGAGTGAGTTGTATCAATGATTGTGATTTCCATCTACCATCTACCATGTAATCCCCGTAGTTTAACTGTGGACACATTGCAATTTATTAGTGTTAATCTATGATTAAGGCGGAACTGGACAAAACACGTCACATTGATTAATTGTTGCCGTCTTTGAGGAAATAAAGCATTCTCAGTTTCAAGCTGTGCTTCGGCATTCTTTGTTTGTAAATGTGGGTGTACTTGTAAAGCGCACTGCGACTTCATGGAGTATCCTGGCGCTGAAGACCGCTGGGGAACCCGTCCTGGTTTTCCCTGTGAGATGGTCCCTTTCTGGGTATCTCCAAGGTGAAACCAGGCATCCCCGGCGTCTGTGGGGGGCCGTTGTAGAGATGAGGCAAGCTTAATGCCCAGAGTTGCCGAGTGTGTTCCCTGGTTAGAGTAGGCACTGAGGCGAGAATTATCGAGTCCGTTTTGACCCTGGTCCACGACCCTGCCGCGTCGGGAATTGAACCCTGGTCCCGGGCCGTTCTCTGCTTACGGGTCTGCCGCCTCTAACCAGTGAGCCACACCACTCCACTGTGATGGCAGGATCCTCCGTTCCCGCTTTTGGCTGAAGCTGCCCTGCTGGGTAGGGGACTCCCTGCTCGGTCCTGCTGTGTGCATATTAGACTTTGGGGGCATGACTTGCTCTCCCCGGAGGATTTACCTTGGAAATATATTTGCAAACGGAGTAGTGCAAAGGAGGTAAGAAGGGTATTACGACCACCTCTTGTGAACTTGTAATGAGGATGCATGAATTACTATGGATGATTAGTAACATAAAATATACCATTAGAATTAATTGCGCCATGAACAAAGGATTGATGGATACAGTGCTAATGAGAAAGTATTGGTCTATAACTGTTACTATGCACTTGAGACTAAAATGAATATTCATGATTCGTTTATGGTGCATTCTGGGCAAGAGAGGACCCTGGGACCATAAACTTACTAGTGCTGATCTATGATTAAGTATGAACTAGCTGAAACACGTCAGATTAAATAATTGTTGCTGCCTTTCAGGAAATAAAGCATTCTCAGTTTTATGTTGTGCTTCGGCATTCTTGTTTGTGATGGCAATGCAACGGGATGCTCGGTTTCTGCTTTTGGCTGAAGCTGCCCTGCTGGGTCGGGGCTCCCTGCTAGGAGGTGGTGTGTGTGTGTGTATATGTATATATATATATATTACCTACTTGCAGTCGCCAGTAGGTAGTTATAGTTAGGACCTAGTTACCATAGGAAAATTGCAACATTCTATTCCCAATACCTTTGGCGTAGTTTGATGAATCTTCATGACATTTTCAGAACTCATTCTTAGTTGATATCAGCTCCTATGTTGAAAGTTTGTGGGTCGATTTGTCAAGGGGGGCTGAAAAAAAAGGGGGGTCCCAAACATTTTTTTTCCATGTTAATTTCCATAGGAAACTTTAGACAAGGCTACAGGTCGAATGGGTGAACGGAATTACTCCAAAATTACTCCAAGTTTGGCAGTCAGAAGGGTCTTGGTCTAGAAAGCACGCTTTTGTTTATTTGGTGTGTTAGAAGGGGCGATCTCAGAGGGCCAGGTTGTGCTCACCCGACCACCCCAGGACCCACCTCTCCCACAGAACTTGCCGAGTATTAACGTGAGGTCCCCACCGGGGAGGACTTCGAGTCTAGGATCGTACACACTGAGCTCACACCACACTTACGAACGGACACCACACCATGGGTTGCAGTAACAAGTTCTTTATAAGCAGTAAAAGAAAGAAGCACTCTTATGTACAAATGATTGAGGGATCACAAAGTCTTTGAGGATTCGGGAAGAGGGAAGCGGGACAGTCTTTAGCCTTTGGGCCAGTACGAGGCGTACCCTGCGCACAGCTCTCAATCCTCGAACCGGGGGATACGGAAGGTGATGGCGGTACTTAAGCATGGGCGGATCTAGCGGATCTCGCGTACGCGAATTTGCGAATTTACGGATTCGCAATACGCAAAATCTGCGAACTCTCGTGGATTTGCGGATTTTTACGTTTTTTGTGTTGGCGAGCGTTCACGAGGATTTGTGGACCATTTCGCAATTGCGAACTTACTTTTCGGCTCGCAACGGCCGCGACTATGTTGTTTCTACGTCTGGTTTATCATCACAGGTTCACAGCACCCTCTGTTTCACCACTGCCACCCTCTGGTACACCCATGCCACCCTCTGGTACATACTCACTGCCACCCATTAGGTTTGTTTATCACTGTAGATTATGGGGGTGAAAAAAAGCAAGCACACCTGCCCTGCTTCAACTGCCATGAATTAATTTGGGGTTGATTAATGTGTCAGTGATTTTGGAAATTCCAGTCTGGCTGGCACCTGCTTCCTTCCTTATCTGTAATTTGCTTTCTGTTGCAGTGAAAGCAAGCACACCTGCCCTTCTTCAACTGCCATGAATTAATTTGGGGTTGATTAATGTGTCAGTGATTTTGGAAATTCCAGTCTGGCTGGCACCTGCTTCCTTCCTTATCTGTAATTTACTTTCTGTTGCAGTGCAATTTTTTTTCACAGGACCTTTATGGTCTACTTGTAGCTATTCTATGAGCCTGCTGTTTGGGTCATAGCAGGGTCATGGAATAGTTGCAAATAGGCAACTGAACTCTGGAGGGGCCCCTCAGGAAGCACTAGAGTGAATGGTTACTAATGTTAAGTTTGAACTTTTGCACCTGCTGATTGCTTTCAGTTTAGCAAAAATCGTTTTTCTGCAATTTCGCGCGATTTGCGGGGCGCGAATCCGTGCGAGATCGATTTCGGAAGCCGCGAATGCGTGCGAATACACTATTTTTTTTGCGGCGTGTATGTTCGCGTGATTTTTTGCATGTTCGCAAGGCGCTTGTAGCTATACGTTTGCGAAGTTACCCTAGCGGTCATACACGGGCGCGGCCATCTTGTTTGTGTGATGTAATTCCGTTTCCGGCTGCTATGTGTAATCTCGCAAAGTGTGCTGCTCGCTAGTACAATTTCGCGCGTGATCGCGAGGAAAACCTCGCGCGAACTTACCCACGCGGTCGTGAATGGGCGCGGCCATCTTGTTTCTCATTCATTGCTATGGTTCTGGGCATGCTTTCTGTATCCTCTCTGAATCTCTGCCATCCTTTGCTTGTTTGAAGTTTATTTGATCTATGTTACTTATTATCTATCCCTCTATTTTTCTAGCTCTATATTTTTGTGTTTTCTGCTACTTTTTGTTAATTTTATACTACTTTTTTAAACTCTTTTCTTTTCTTCTTCCCTATTCTATTTCTTCTTTATTATTTAACTAATTTCTGCCCAGACCATGGTAAAGGGAGCCGGGAAGCACCCTGAGAAGGGTAAGGGTCCCGCACCCCGTGCCCGGCTCCCGTGCGGGCGTTTGAGGGGGAGCTAGTGATGCCACGGGAGATCTTTAGCGCGGAGGAGGTGGCCACACTCATCTTCCACGTCCAGCGCCGCCTCCCCAAGACCATCCTGGGAGGCGGCAAGATCGCAACCGGCTATGGCATCCGGGAGCGCCGGAAGCGGTGGGAGATGGTGTGCCGGGCCATGTTTAAGCTCTCTGGGGTCCGGCGCACCTATAACCAGGCCACCCACCGCTGGACAGATGTCATGGACCGGGAACGGGACTTGCTGGACGCGCTCGGCGTAGAGGTCCCCGGGCTTGGTGAGTAGTAGTAGCTATTTCTAGCTATTTCATCACTAATCTGTTTTATCCGGCTCTGTTATTTGCAAATCTTTGTTCTTTACCAAGAGCAATAATGTTGCCGATTACATTGTAGGTAAATTATATTTCAAAATCTTCTATGCATTTCAGGTGCACTGCTCTCCTTCTCAGTAGCCTTGCTTGCTACTATGCTTATTTGTTTTGTATTTTGTGTTCATTTCATTGGCCTGAGAAATTATGTATGAGTGTAGTGTAAAGAACGGCGTAATGCTAGACACTAAGGGTCATATTTTCAATTACCGGCGCATCCCTGCAAAGTAGCAGGGATGCGGCAGTAATTGTGCGCCATGCCACCACCACCCATTGGCCCAAAACGTCACAGAAGCCTTACGCATCTGTGGCGTAAAGGCGGCGCATTGCTGGAGTTGCGTGCCAACGATGGCGCAGCTCCAGCAATGCTCTGGGGTGCCCTATCTCCCCAATGCTGCATCAAGCCGTACGTCGGCTTCAAGCAGGCGCAGGGTTTGAGTCACGCATCTTTGTCCTAAAAGTTACTGATTGACATCTTGTAGATTTCCCTCAGCCACTTTTAGGATTTGTTCCTGCGCAGGAACGCCCTCCCTTGCGCCAGAACGCCCCCTGATGGCGCAGGGCTTTACAACGTGATGCATCTCCCATATGCTTTTTTTTTTTATATATACGCCGCACCATGGCGACTCTTTTGTTCTGCCGCTGCGTCACAAAAGTCACCCAACAATGGAGGAAAATGAGCCGCAAGGGACTTCTAAATCAGCCCCAACAGACTGAAGTCCAGTCGTTCCTTTAGACACATGGCTATAAGAAGAAATAGTGGTGGTGGTCGGTGGATTGATAGTTTGAGTATTCACTGATCTGCAAGCAGGATGGACTTTGTCTGTCACTTTGCGTGCTGCGGACTGCTGCCTGCCAGGCCTAGGCAAACCTTTTTAGTAGTCTGGTTAGTGAGTTACATAGGAACTTTCAAAGTCAACGGTCCGCAAATCAGGCAATACGAATAACGTAGTATACCACATGAGATAGGTCAATATATCCCGTGGAATAGTTGTCTATCTATTTGCTATTTCTCCAGAATATTTTGTTATAGTTCTTTTGAAATGTTTGATTTGGTTGACAAATCTCATCCATGTTTTCTGGTCTTTCTTTCTTTCATGTTGTACATCAGCTCCCCCCAAGGGCAAGAGGACACAGGAGGAGGGTGCTGTTCAGGAGGATGCAGGCCAGGATCGGGCAGGCGAGGGCTCCTTTGCTGGCCCCAGTAAGTTTTAATTTTAATAAAGAGTACCTATTTTTTCCTAGCGTTCCTCATTCGATTTTTTCTAAATCGTCTTTGATCTTCTTGTAGACTGGATCTAAATTCTTATCCTGCCTCGACTATGACTCCCTGTGGTATTACTAGATTATTCTTATTAGTCTGTCTGTGTAGCTAACTAAGATTGCACATTTGGCAATTCCATTGGACTCCCATTCTAGTCAGCAATAGCTCTATGCACTGAGTGCAGTCCTCTGGGATTGTCCATAATGTCTTTTCAAGTCTTCTAAATGTTTATGCTTTGACAATTGCCAACAATGAAAAGGTGAATGACCACCAAGAAAGAATAAGATACTACTTTACTTTTGGTTTGGATAGGAGGACAATCCATTCTACTACTGTTGCAGGGACAAATCTGCACAAACCGAACTATGAACACTAAATAGTGCATGGTTTATCAATTATAATAGGCGCAGGTAGACTTTCTTTCCACATACCTCAGTGATATCAGACTTTGAAGAACCCCCAATCTCCTTACTGACTAGATAGTGTGGCAGAGTCATTTAGCTCCCAAAGTCACCGATGATTGATCCCCAATGATGATTAGATTATCCAACGCAGGACAAGAGTACGGAGTCACAGTCAAGAAGTGTCAGAGGCACTCATGTTTGCAAAAATTCCAAAACCTTTAGCTCATCCACTCTAGTCTGGAGGACCAAAAACCACAGAGTCTATTTAAGTTTAAAAGCTTTATTAAAACTAAACACATTTATTAAAATCAACTTTGTCATAAAAGTAACCGTTTAACTGAAAATGGAAAAGTGCTTAGTGCTAACGATTAATTGGACACATTTCTTGTGGTCGAGCTGAGCTCTCACCTGGTTTGAACTTGAGCTTGACCCTGATCGTGTTCTTATAAGTCAAGCTTCTGTTAGGAGAAAAAGTGGTGTGTGTTAAAAATAAAAAGCAAGCATTCATCAGTTGTGCCAAAAAGTGCATCAAGACAACAGCCTTCCCTGGAAAAAGGGACATTTTTACTTTAGAGTAGACAGTTACAAATTAGTACATTGTATTTCGTTTTTTTTAACTTTCTTTATTCCTCCTAGACCAAATATTATATAGTAGTGAGTGGTGTATTCTAACATTCTTAAATGTACTTTGTAGGTGGAACATCTGGTGGCGGGGCCAGCGCGGAGGTGGTGGATGAGGAGGACAACACTTCTGGGGAGGAGGCGGTGCGAGTGCCGGACGACACCAATGTGCCTGTGAGGGTTGACACGGTGGTGGCGGGCACAGGTAAGCTATATATTCGAAAAGCGAAAGAAGGGTGTAAGTAAGTGTGGAAGGACGAGAAATTTTATGATGGCTGGCAAAGAAGAATGATATGTGTTTGCTTGGCCCCGAGGTGGCTGGGAAGGAAAGAATATGGTATGGTGCATGGCTGGGTCAATGATGAAGCAAGGATGGGTGGAAGGACAACAGCCTGGGTGGGTGAAACATAAACTGTATGTGTGCATATACTTTGAATGGATGGATGCCTGAAGCATGGTATTATCTGACTCTTAGATAGCACATGTGTATCTAGAGAGAGTAGATGGTCACTGGATGAACTAAGTGTTACCTTGAAGAGCATGTAACACCGCACCTGCACGTCCGTTCCAGTGTAGGGAAGGCAAGGAAAAGAAATTGTAAATTTGTCCAATACTACCATGAATAGTAGCAATAGTTTGTATTGCAACTGCAAGCACAGCATATATCCGGTTATTACGGTGGACACTCCGTACCTCTCTTAACAACTTTAGTTTAGTAGTAGTACGTCATTCATGTGTGGGTGTATCACTGTTCACTCAATAATAAGCAAAGCACCTAAAGTCATCCCACATGTCATCAAATACATCCCATGTGAAGTGATAGATAATCTAATTATTTAGCTTCTTCATTTTCCTTTTCTAGTACTCATTTGCACTGTAGGGTCAAAGGTAAATTAATTAAGCAGTAGCCCTTGTAACAGAGTATTCTCAGTGCCACCCGTAATAGAAAAGTAATAGCTTCACCACCTGCATGTACTGGACCGGTGCAGTAACGCAAGTCTGTCTCACTCATCATGGTGTGCGTCTGTTTTTCTAGGGTGCAAGTTCACTGTGCTGGCATTCTGCCGGCTTGCATAAGATAACGTACCAATTTTCCGAAACAAGAGAGAAGAAGAAGAATAAGACTGGTGTACTGTCATAGTCGACTGTAATGGAAGTCCATAGTGGTCGTAGAATTTGTTCATTAAACTACCACTAATGTTAGAGCAAGGATGCAGAAGTGGGAGGTTAGATAGATACTGTCCTCAATAGTTATGTACTGTGCTTTCAATTTGCTACTTGTACTGTGACACAACTTTCGGCTCAATCACTTTCAGCCTGATTCATGAAGCGAAATTGCGCCCGCAATGGCTGCGAAAATGCAATTGCGGGTGCAAAACACGGAATCGGCATTCAAGTACAAAATAGCGATTTCGCAAACACAGAATAGCGAATAAAATAGCGATTACGCAATATTAGTCGCAGAGTCCCGGTAGTCGCGCATTAGCGATACGGAAATAGCGACCAACCACGGAATCTGCGAAATGAATAGCGAAACGCAATTTATTCTCAATCGGCATTCATGAAAAATAAACAATTGCGGAAAACCCCAAAATCGCATTTTTGCGCGGCGCAAATTAAGGACAACTCAAAGCAGGTGGTAACCATAAAAGCCATGATTAAGTAAAATTTGAAAAACAGTTGGCCAATCACCAACAGGTCCAGGCCTGACCAATCACACATAAGGACATTCAGCAGCAGCATTAGGCGTTCCACAATGCCAGGAATGTACATGGTGGTGAGGCGGCGAAGGCTACAGCGAGCAGCACGGAGGAGACGCATGAGGCAGGAAAGGATCTACCGGCAGCGGGTCACCTTGCTGGGCCAAACCAGAGAACAGATTTATGCCAAACACAGGCTGAATGGGGAAATGATCACCTGGCTGATACAAGAACTTGACCCCCTCATGCAGCACCCAACAAGGCGAAACAATTCTGTGCCTACACATGTGCAGGTATTGTGCAGCCTGCACCTCCTGGCCTCCGGCAGTTTCCAGGGCATAGTAGCGGCTGCTGGGGGGATATCCCAGCCCACCATGTCACGCTGCCTCCACACTTTTGTTGACGCCATGCTCACCCAGCTCCACCGCCACATCACATTTCCCACGAGCCAACAGGAATTGGACCTGACAAAACTACAATTTTACAATGTAGCCCATTTTCCCCATGTCCTCGGCTGCATCGACTGTACCCACGTCGCCATCTGCCCACCAGCTGCCACGGAGTATATGTACTGCAACCGGAAGTCCTACCACTCCCTCAACATACAGATGGTCTGCAATGCCAAGACCATCATCACTGACATTGTCGCACAGTACCCAGGGAGTACCCATGACTCCTTTATCTTCAGGCACAGCGGACTCCACACACGACTGCTCAGGGGAGAGTTTGGGGAAGGACACCTACTTGGTAAGTACACTTTGTCGACAATGTCACATTGCAATGAAGTCACTGCGCTGCACAGGCAATCAACATCTGCTCCTCTCATTCAGGTGACAGTGGCTACGCCCTACGGGAATACCTCCTGACCCCTTACCTCAACCCTGCCACACCTCAGCAACGGCGCTACAATGTTGCGCACATCCGGACAAGGAACTGTATAGAAAGGACATTTGGCCTGCTCAAGAGCAGGTTCCGTATACTGCACAAGACAGGTGGGGCCATGTATTACAGTCCTGCTGCGTGCTGCCGCATTGTGGCTGTCTGTGCAATGCTCCATAACATTGCAACCAAGCGCCGGATACCTGTTGACATCTCAGGCAGTGAATCTGAAGGGGGCGACCGGCCACCAGCACATGTGCACCATGCACGCGGGGAGAACCCAGCTGAAGGCCACAGACGTCGCAACCACATCACAGTGAACAATTTCTAGGCCACCCTCTTCCCCCACCCCACATATCACAATTGCATGCAAAATGTAATGATTACACAAGGCTAATGTGTGCAGCAAAATAAATATATTTGTTTCATTCACAACAAAAAGGTAATCAGTCCAACTATTTACAAATACCAGTATTGCGTCATACTGCAGTGTGCATGTACTTGGCAGGCTTAGCGTCAGCCTGTGCCAGTGTAATGCAGACAGTGTCAATGGCGCCTCCTGCGCGTAATGCCCAAGCGCCTCTGAGGCTCTTCCTCTTCCTGGGCACCTGTACCAGGCGTTGCCCTGGTGCTGCGCCTAGGTGGCGGGACCAGTGTGGCCGATTGGCTACTCACGCTGGAGGCACCCTCACTGGCATCGTCGCCCCCTACAGTGGCCGGTAGCGCAGGTGTGTGTAGTGCCATCACCGCGGTGGTCAGGTGCTCCAGGACCCTGGTGATGTCCTCACAGCACTGCACTAGTTGGTGCTGCTGGGTGAGGGAGCGCCGCGACAACTGGGTGGTGGCATTTGCTGCCACATAATTCGACCTGCTATAGGCCGACAGGCGGCTCATCAGCTGGTGGTGGCGCCGGCTCGCTACACTGCGGTGCTTGAGCAGCGCAGCAGTGTTCTCCTCCATGGCTGCGGTCATGCGGCCCATGGCCGCCGTCATGCGGTCCATGCGCTCTCCAACTCCCGCAACATTGCGCCCAATTTTGTGCAGCTGGAGCTGGATGGCACCTTGCTGCTGTGACTGGCGCTGGTGGATACGGAGCATGCGTCTCTCAACGCTCATGCAGGCATAGCGATGTCCATTGCCCCTCCTGCTGATTGCCCGCGGTGTTGCCGCTGTCGCAGGCCCAGATCTATTGGCACCAGCTGCAGGTGGTGTTGCAGCAGGCGTTGCTGGTGCGGCAGGGACTGGGGGCACATTTGTGGGGTGCCTGGCTCTGGCTGCGGGTGGGGCTGCAGATCCAGATGCAGCAACGGTGGGGGGCCTGGCCTTGGCTGCGGGTGGGGCTGCAGATCCAGATGCAGCAACGGTGGGGGGCCTGGCCTTGGCTGCGGGTGGGGCTGCAGATCCAGATGCAGCAACGGTGGGGGGCCTGGCCTTGGCTGCGGGTGGGGCTGCAGATCCAGATGCAGCAACGGTGGGAGGCCTGGCTGCTGGTGTTGTTGCAGCGGCAGGGGCTGGTGCCTGGGTTTCGGGTTGTGATTCCTCCTCCTGGGCCTCCTCATCTATCAGCAGCCTCTCGCTGTCACTGCTGTCTGCGCCACCTGTGAGGGTAAGTGGATACTCATTAGTTGCATGTGACTGTCAGACGTGCTGATGTTACATGCATGCTGGGTGACATTCCCTGGATGGCTGTGGATTTGCGTACTTTGGGACCTGTCTGGCTGCATTGGGGTACTACTACATTGTGGAAATACTACATCTCCCACAATCCTTCAGGGCATTCCCTGATGCGCAACAAAGGCATGACTAAGGGCCAATAAGTGAGCCTATTTGGTCAGGGACGGTCATAGGGGACAGGGTCGCAGTCGCATGCCACTTACCTTGGGTGTCTTGGGTGGGGCGGGAGGAGTCCAGAGGGGTCACGCCAACGCACGCCTCCCTCTCAAGGGTGTCCTCGACCTGGTCCTCCAAGGGTGTGTTGGGTGGGACTGTCGGTCCGCCACCTCCAGTGCCCGATGCCTCTCCAAGGTGCTCCGCCACCCTCTCCTTGGCACGACCTCGGAGGTCGTACCAGCGCTTCTTTAGCTCCTCCAATGACCTATCGGCCACACCCACCGAGTTCACGCTGGCAGCTATACCCAGCCAGATCCTCCGCTTGTCTTGCTCTGGGACCTTTCTGGAGTTGGTCCCAAATAGCCGGTCATGGTTGGCCACCACCCCTTCAATAAGGTTCTCGAGCTCCTGCTCTGAGAACTTGAGCTTTCGCTTTCGTCCTGCGCTGTTGCTGGGGCCAGGGACAGCTTCCTCAGACATGGCAGAAGATATGTCGCTATTTCAGTCGGTAGAGAAGTCGCTATCGCTGTTTTAGCGTCTGCTTCCGACTTGCTCCCTCGGAGGTTTGCCTCGCTGTGGTGTTTGGGGGTGGGAACTGCCTGCTTCCTGGTTGTGATGTCATCACTGTGCTCGGAAAGCGACTTCCCGTTTTCCCGATCGCGCGAGAATGCGAGTCGCATTCCCGATCGCACGGGATTGCGAGTCGCTATCCCGATCGCACGGGATTGCGAGTCGCTATCCCGATCGCACGGGATTGCGAGTCGCTATCCCGACGCAGGTAGCCGGGAATAGCGATTTTTCTGCGATTTTTGTTGGTCGCTAACGGATTTAGCGCCCGCGTGCGAGTCACTATTTTTTCCCCGAAAAGTACATGAATGCCGTTTTGCGTTTCCTCAATAGCGAGTCGCTATTACTCGCTATTAGGGACACGCAAAACGGCCCGTACATGAATCAGGCTGTTAGTGTTATTAATGTTAAGGAGCATTGGTTACAGACTATGTCTTTCTTTCTTCATATAGTTGCTCCTTCCAAATCGACATCACGGAGGGAGCAGGCTCGAATGGCCCGGCAACGGAGGCTGGATGCCACTGTCGCGGAATATCGGCGGCTGGTGGCCCTGGAGGAGTCGGAGGACACGCAGTCGACCGGTGCAACCACAACATCCTCGACTGGGACAGCTGCATCCTCCTCCGTGACCCCACGGGCTGCCAGCCAGCGCAGTGCTCCAGCGGTACGGAGCCGGGCTAACAAAGCCAACCGCCACCGCCAAGCAGCAAAAAGACCAGCTGCCCCCCACAGGAGCTGCAAGGCACGCCAGCGCCGCCTAGGAGTGAGAATGTCCTACCTGGAGCAGGAGGTCCATAGGTACAAGAACTTGGTGGAGGGCCTCCGCTTCGAGCATGCCACCCTCCGCAAGGAGTATGATGCCCTGGCCGAAAAATTCACCAGCACCCTCCAGTAGTGCAGTGTCCCTTGCCCTTTTTTTAGAGACTTTTGGGGGGTGGGATTTGGGAGTTGGGTGCTTTTTGGGACTTTTCAAAGACAATCGTTGGGGTTAGGGAGGGTCTTGAGGGAGATTATTTTGTTAGGGCTACATAAATATACTTTTTTAAACTTTATCTGACCATACCTGTTTTTTACTGCTTTTCAGTCTGGTGGGTGGGGGTGTAACAGTAAGTTTGTTTTCCTGAAGAGTCCTAGGACTTTAGTAGTACTACCGTCAATCTCTCGTCTAGTCCTAATACTCCATTATACTACCTCCCACCAAACGCTTATCTTACCTGTAATTTGTGTTAGAAATTAGGGCTAGGCCCAGGGCTGGCTCCACGTGAAATGGGGATTAAGGTTGGCAATCCTGGGCGGATGAAATTTCCTCATTGCGGTGGTACTAGTGGTGTGACACAGTGGCAGTTGCATGCCTATGGAAAAAAAGAAAACGAAACCTGGTTTGTCCTTACTGTAGCATTACAACGGTTACGGTACGATCGAGAATATAGCAGGTGACAGTACACTAGAACAGTGCCACAATGTAGCCTAACAAATGGTAAAGTATTGCAAGTATAACTAGTACTTGCGTTGAATTTATTTGACATTGGCTCCTACTACTACAAGAAATAGTACTGAAGCTGAGCAAGGCTAGAATATATCCTCGTATTTCTTCACCAGCCTGTTGCTATGACCTTATCCTCCCCAGCAAGTGTGTGGAATTATTGATGTCATTTAGTCAGACATCAGGCAAAACCACACAGCCCGGGGAAGAGGGTTAGGGTTTGGAAAATGGATGGGAATGGGGGTTTCTTTTTGGGTAGGTTTTGTTGAGAGAAGAAAAAAAAGCACAGCATGGACAAACAATAATTGAAGATAAAGAAATCTTTGGGTACAAACTAAAGCTAACCACATGCAGTCACACTCATAGAAGAAAACAATGGATACTGTATCTGTATTCTGTATGTTGTTGGAGTTGTCCTGTTGAATTTGGTAAGTAAGTTGCATGCAGCAAACAATTCCTCTTATTAGCGGCACTCCTCCATTCCAGCTGATGCTTCGTCCATCAATGTTGGTGACCACTGATAGAAGACACCCTGTCCACTGCCTGCCTGGCGGATGTTGACTGAAACCCGGCCTGTAATTATTGAACGGAAAACAGGAAGTGCTATTACAATACCACTGATAAATAAATATAAGGTATGTACGCTGTGTGGTGCAAAAAGTCACACCTTGATTTCCCTAATAGACAGTACAATATTGTTGAAATTGCGTACTCTGTCTGAGTCACCTTTTTAAGGATAAATAAGTATGGCCAAAATAATAGTTAGCTAACCCTAACGAACCCTAAGTTACAAAAAGTGCCAAAAGGTTTTTCCTTATGGATTTTGTCCTAAACACTTCTATCCGGTATTAGACCTTCACAGGAATGCCCCAAGAGACCCGCCAACCCACTCGCAAAAAAGCACGCGACAACACCCCCAAACAGCTAAAAAGCAAAATCTCATACTTACAATATCTCTCGGCCTTCGGTCCAAACGCGCTGTGCAGCTAGGTCATCATCATAACTCCTGTTTTCCACCACGGATTTCCTGAAAAGCAAATGCAATCAAGATTAGACTGTTGCAGCAGTGCTTCGACAGAGACCCCGCAACCCACCCACAAACACCAGGAAGCCCCCCAAACAGGCCCCCGAAAACGCTATATTGAGCAAGATGTCAGAAGAAATAGCAAAAAAAAGGCTTTTCCTTATGGATTTTGTCCAAAACACTTCTATCCGGTATTAGACCTTCCCAGGAATGCCCCAAGACCCGCCAACCCACCCGCAAAAAAGCACGCGACAACACCCCAAACAGCCAAAAAGCAAAATCTCATACTTACAATATCTCTCGGCCTTCGGTCCAAACGCGCTGTGCAGCTAGGTCATCATCATAACTCCTGTTTTCCACCACGGATTTCCTGAAAAGCAAATGCAATCAAGTTTAGACTGTCGCAGCAGTGCTCCGACAGAGACACCAAAACCCACCAACAAACACCAGGAAGCCCCTCAAACAGGCCCCCGAAAACGCTACATTGAGCAAGATGTCAGAAGAAATAGCAAAAAAAAATTCTGCATGGATTTTGTCCTAGACACTTCTATCCGTTATTAGACCTTCACAGGAATGCCCCAAGAGACCCGCCCACCTGCCAAAAAGCACATGACAACACCCCCAAACAGCCAAAAAGCAAAATCTCATACTTACAATATCTCTCGGCCTTCGGCCCAAACGCGCTGTGCAGCTAGGTCATCATCATAACTCCTGTTTTCCACCACGGATTTCCTGAAAAGCAAATGCAATCAAGTTTAGACTGTCGCAGCAGTGCTTCGACAGAGACACCAAAACCCACCAACAAACACCAGGGAGCCCCTCAAACAGGCCCCCGAAAACGCTACATTGAGCAAGATGTCAGAAGAAATAGCAAAAAAAAAATCTGCATGGATTTTGTCCTAGACACTTCTATCCGTTATTAGACCTTCACAGGAATGCCCCAAGAGACCCGCCAACCCACCCGCCAAAAAGCACACGACAACACCCCCAAACAGCTAAAAAGCAAAATCTCATACTTACAATATCTCTCGGCCTTCGGTCCAAACACGCTGTGCAGCTAGGTCATCATCATAACTCCTGTTTTCCACCATGGATTTCCTGAAAAGCAAATGCAATCAAGATTAGACTGTCGCAGCAGTGCTCCCAGACCCCAAAACTCACCCACAAACACCCGGAACCCCGCCAAAGAGCACCTCAAAGGCAAGCAAGTCAGCAAAAACGACAAGAAATTTCCGCCTCATATTTGGTCCAAAAGACTTTTATCCGTTATTAGAGCTTCACAGCAATGGGCCCAGAGCCGTCAACTCACCCGCAAAGAAGTAGAACACCTCCAAAAGTGCTGAGTCTTTCTTCATTGGGCGTAATCCAGCCCTCTGCTTTGCGGGAAATAGGAGTCTGGAGGAGGAGGATAGAGGAGCATGTTCTTCTGAACTTGTGAACATGAGGAATGTAGACTACGGCACCTTCAAATCAATAAGCAAACAAGTGAAGACAGTTCTGCTGATGGGCATGTTTTTGTGATTAGGTGATTAAAGTTAGAATTAAATTAACTGTGCAAAACAAAGAAAGACAGACACACAGGAATAAAAGTGAATAAGGACGAAAAAGAAAGTTATTGTCTTGATTCATTGTCTCATTTTCAGGCCTCGGTGTCAGGGAATAAGAATAAGAGTTCGTCAGCATACTCTGCGAATTCAGGCAGGATGAGGTCAGCGTCACTGAACAGAGAACAAATTCCCTCATCTACGTTGCTGTCCTCCTCGTCTTCATGCTGCGTGCTTTCTCGTACTTTGTAATCTGGTGGTATGAGGTGCTGATTCATCTTGATCATTGTTAGCCTCTCCACATTTTTGGGCGAGAGGCGGCTCTGTTTGGGAGTTACAATGCCACCAGCAGCACTGAAAACACGTTCAGAAGACACACTTGCGAGTGGGCAAGACAAGTAGTTTATAGCCAGGTTGGAGAGCTGTGGCCACAATTGTTTTTCCCATGCCAATACTGCAATGGCTCATCATTAAGAAAGACCTCTGTTGAGTCATTCAGATAGTCCTGCACCATCGACTCAAGGTCCTCAACGGTTCCTCCACTTTGCTTACTTTTTGCTGTGCCTGTGACCTTTTTTGAGAACCATACCCAAGCAAAGTTAGCCAATCCGCTTCAGCAGCCACTGTTACTCTTGTGTGTGGTGCAGATGATCCGGTTGCCGGTGTCTTTAACGGCTGAGAGGTCACTTGTGCCACAGCCACAGGTGCAGAAGTGGATTCTTTTGACTGGGGATGGCCTGCTGATGCTGATGCTGATCTACTGCCTTCTCCTTCAATATCCTGCCGTTCTTTTTAAAACCTCTTGGCTGACCAGGCTAGCCAACGTTTGTACTTTTTAACATCTTCATCAGCAAAAGGAAAGAATGCTTGGCCGGCCAGCTCCTTTTTGTAGCGTGGATCCAGAATAGTAGCACAAATGTAATGCTGTTCTGAGTTGATCTTTTTAAGACGTTCATCACCACATAGGCGCTCTAATAATTTCTCCGACAAAAGAAAAGGGTCTTTGTTTTTTTCATCTTTTTCTAACTCAGAAGACACCGCCTTCAGTTGGTGCTCCAGCATGCACAACAATGGGATAGCTTTTCCCAAATTACAGTCCTCCTGGCTGACTGCACGCGTGAAGAACTCAAAAGGATGAAGCATGTCTGTCAGGCTTTTAACTATGTCCCATTGCGCCGCACCCATCCGCAGGTCCTTCTGAGCTGTACCCTCTTTTAAGAAATAGTGATCGAGTACCGTATACTGCTCATACAGACGCTCAAGCATGTAGAAGGTTGAGTTCCAACGTGTTGCCACCTCCTGGATGAGTGCTTTCACTGGCATTTGACGTTCAAGTAGCCGGCTCCTCAGATGCTTCCGGGCCTTAAAAGAATGGCTGAAATGGTTGCACATTTTGCGGCAGGTGGCCATTACCTCGCACGCTGGACTGTCTTTATCACTCAAGAATTTTTTAACTACCAGGTTGATACGGTGCGCCAAACACGGCACTCTGAAATAGTCACCCAGCGCCATGGCCTTAACTACATTGGCGCCATTATCCGTGGAAACATAACCAATCTTGCGTTTTTTGGGGGACAGCCAGTGAAAGACCTTTTTGTTAAACTCGTCCAAAATGTTTTGTGATGTGTGACTTTTCTCCAAGCCAAACATGGCTAGTGTTGCATGTTTCCGAGCAGCTTTAAAAACTTGGTCCGGGTCAACACCTGCGTTTAGCTTTGCTTTAACACCTGAAAAAGAGACCTAGTGTGCAGTGATGCACATGTAATCAGCGCCTGCGCCACTGGTTCACATGTCTGTTGTCAGATGTATTGTGTGAACAGCACTCTTCTGCAAAGCTGCCCCAATCGCCTCCAGCACATCTTCATGTAGTGCTGGAACCGCAACTCTGGCAAAATAGAACCGGCTAGGAACCTTCCATTTAGGGCAGAGCGTTGCCACTAATTCTAGAAAACTTACCGCTTCTACAAAAGAAAAAGGGAGAAGGTCCACAGCTAGCATTTTAGCCAGCTTAGTGTTATACAGACGCGTCAGTGGGTGGTTGCGTTCATATGGCGCGTCTGAAGAAAACATGGTTCTAATGTTGTCCTGGACCAAGCATTTACGGGATGATAATGACTTCATTGACCCAATTATGCTCGCTGGTGAACTTTTGCGGGTTGGTGTCTCACTCGCTCCAACACTCTTAGTGTGCCTCACATGGGGTGTGCTGCTGACAGGGGTACTGGGTGTAAGTGAAGTGTTTGACACGTCTTCTTCCTCCTCGTCATCATCAGATGCAACATCAACGTTTGCTTGACTTCCAATTCGGGCTTCCTTGATCGCATTTAGGTGCGCAAACCATAGGACAGTGTGCTGTCTCTCAAGATGACCTCTCTGGCCTCCGGTACTATAGTTGGTACCTGACTTACCACGACTATCTGCAAGCTTACAAAGGGTACAAATGGCGAACTTTTCCCTTTTTGGGCAAACAGTAAAGAAGTCCCAAACTGGGGACTTGAAGTGTCTGTGGGGCCTGGATGAGGCAGCGATACTGGTGGTGGTGGTCATGCTGCTAATGCCAGATGAAGTGGAGGATCTGGATTGCCCAACTTTTGTACGTTGTGCACTTTCACCGCCACTAATTAAGGTCGTGGTGGATGGAGGTCCCTTCTTGTGTGAAAGAAATATGGAAGCGGTACGAGTTGGTGTACTTAACTCCAATGATTGTGGTGTTTCCACTGCCTCCTCGTCGACAACATCATCATCATCACGCTCAGCAGCTTTTCGGGCTAGGGTCAAAATGTCTGTTTGCTGCATGCCCGCTGGGGCTGCAGTGACCTTTATGATGACTGGGTCGTCGTTGTCAGAGTCTTCATCAGCAGCAGTATCCGCCACTTCTTGTTGAGCCTCATCATCACACTCCATAACTCTGAGACTTTGGACGAGCTTCCATTTGCGCTTAACTACCTTTGTCAGATCATGTGCCTCACTCTCAGACGGCAGTGGTGCTGGTTCCCAATTTTGATCCGTATCATCAGAAGGAGGTGTGCTTGAAGAAGATGTAGACACCACCCTTGATCTCTTCCTTGCTAGGGGTGTGGAAGACAATGAAGGTCATCAGGAGGAGTGTCTTCCTCAAATGATACCTCGCCTTGATTGTCGATTTCCTGATGTGCCCCTACTTCGGGAGGAACAACTATTGTGGGCACTTGTGACCCTCCATGCACCTCTGCTTGCGCATCTCCTTGCGCTGCCTCTCCTTCCACATGTACTTGGGCTTGTACTTGCACATGTGGTTTTTGTTGCGGCTGTGGTTGTTCAACACTCGTCAGATGAGTTACAACAACCTGTGTTGATTGAGGGACATTGCTGCTACTTTCTTGCGATGAGCCAACATCACTGGTCGATGATGATTGAACAACTAGACTAAGTGCCTCTGCAGCACTGAAGGGCTTGGACTTAAGTTGGCGTGGTGGTGGTGGTGGCACTGAGTCCAATGGAGCGGGGGTGCTGCTCCCAGCTTTGTCCCCAACAGATCCCGCTGCTGCTGCAGGCATACTTTTTTTTTCACTCCCAAAAAAAGGGGCGGCCGGCACACCAGTCTCTTTGGTAACTTGCTTCTTCTGCTCCTTACTGGCAACTTTCTTGCTAGAGGAGCTACGGGTATCTTTTTTTGGGGCCATCTTCTTCAGAGCAGGTCAGAACAGCAGGCAGCAGTTGCACGAGTTGCAGAGTTGTCTGTGTCCCGACGTGACGTCGCGTGACGTTATGCTGCACACACACACCGCTGCAGGACTTCTTCCTGGCACTGGTGGTTCTCTTGAGTCTTGTGCACCTAAAAGCAATGGAAGACAGAGGAACATCAGTTCAGTTATACACCCCAAAAAATCGACAAAACACAGAAAAATCAGCACAATCCCATGCCATCCATGATGTTTACATTCAAGACACCCCACAGAAAGACTAGGCCCATGCAACACTCACTACCCCTGGGCATAATGGATGAAAAGTAGGCAAAATAAGTGCAGGCCTCAGACACTGCCTCTCTTCAAAATGGCCCCTTGCACCCCAAGCACATGTTGCCTGTACCAGCCAGCACTCAAGATGGCCACCACCACCACCCACATGGCCAGTCCACATCAACAGTACACCCCAAAAAAACAGAAAAACAGCCAAAAATCACCACAATCCAATGCCATCCAGGATGTTTACATTAAAGAGAGTGAGACCCCACAGGCACACTCAGTCCATGCATCACTACCCCTTGGCAAAAGGCCACACCAGCAGCCCCAAAAAAACGACAAAAAACACAAACAACAGCACAATCCCAGCACATCCATGGCCTCAATGGTGTTTACATTCAAGAAGACACCCCTCAGAAAGACTAGGCCCATGCAACACTCACTACCCCAGGGCATAATGGATGAAAAGTAGGCAAAATAAGTGCAGGCCTCAGACACTGCCTCTCTTCAAAATGGCCCCTTGCACCCCAAGCACATGTTGCCTGTACCAGCCAGCACTCAAGATGGCCACCACCACCACCCACATGGCCAGTCCACATCAACAGTACACCCCAAAAAAACTGAAAAACAGCCAAAAATCACCACAATCCAATGCCATCCATGATGTTTACATTAAAGAGAGTGAGACCACACCACAGGCACACTCAGTCCATGCACCACCACCCCTGGGCAAAAGGCCACACCAGCAGCCCCACAAAAACGACAAAATACAATAAAATAAGCACAATCCCAGCCCATCCATGGCCTCAATGATGTTTAAATTCAAGAAGACACCCCACAGAAAGACTAGGCCCATGCAACACTCACCACCCCTGGGCAAAGGGCCCCACCAGCAGCCCCAAAAAACGACAAAAACCACAAAATTCAGCACAATCCCAGCCCATCCATGGCCTCAATGGTGTTTACATTCAAGAAGACACCCCTCAGAAAGACTAGGCCCATGCAACACTCACTACCCCTGGGCATAATGGATGAAAAGTAGGCAAAATAAGTGCAGGCCTCAGACACTGCCTCTCTTCAAAATGGCCCCTTGCACCCCAAGCACATGTTGCCTGTACCAGCCAGCACTCAAGATGGCCACCACCACCACCACCCACATGGCCAGTCCACATCAACAGTACACCCCAAAAAAACAGAAAAACAGCCAAAAATCACCACAATCCAATGCCATCCATGATGTTTACATTAAAGAGAGTGAGACCACACCACAGGCACACTCAGTCCATGCACCACCACCCCTGGGCAAAAGGCCACACCAGCAGCCCCACAAAAACGACAAAATATAATAAAATAAGCACAATCCCAGCCCATCCATGGCCTCAATGATGTTTAAATTCAAGAAGACACCCCACAGAAAGACTAGGCCCATGCAACACTCACCACCCCTGGGCAAAGGGCCCCACCAGCAGCCCCAAAAAAACTACAAAAACAACAAAAATCAGCACAATCCCAGCCCATCCATGGCCTCAATGGTGTTTAAATTCAACAAAACAGTTGTATCATGCACCCATAACCAACCCTGGTCCTACTGGATACTGTGGCTACCCACAATATAATTTATTTAATGTTCTGAAAAAGTTCCAAAATTGTAGTTGCAGCAACTGTAATGCCCCAAACAAACTTACTTGTGAAAGTTGATTTCTAATCCAAAAGTGATCCAAAGAAAGTCAAAAAGGCCTCAAATCCAAATATCCAGCAGCACCCACAAAAAGTAATCCTTCCAGCTCCAGATCCAAATGAAAGTGACCAGGAGATGGACAAAGCACTGGGAGGAGCCTGCTGGACAGGAACAGGAAGTTGGAGACTGTGGGGCACTTCCTTCCCTCCCCCCCCCAAAAATGGACTCCTTGCAAAAAAAAAGGCCATGCAAATGTCAACCTGAGGAGTGATTCTGATAAAAATCATCATTTTCTGAAGGTTTATCCTGTTTGCTGGTGGATTTCTTGTGCAGAATTGCAAAATCTCTATTTCGCGAGTGCGAGATTGTTCCTTTCCGCCGCAACTACGTGTTCGCAATTGCGAACTCTCGCGAGGTGTGCTGTGCAAGGTGGCAAGCCGCGATTACGTATTCGCGGGCGCCAAACTCCCGCGGGATCACGCAGCAAGATCCAAAATGGCGCAGCACTCGCAAAATATGATCGAGAAAAACAACTTGGCAAACGCTTAATGACGGAAAGTGAACGCCGTGCACCACGCCGCGCGCCGCAACCAAGCAAAAAATCCGCCGCGAGCGGATTCACGGATTTTCGACAAATTCGCGAGAGTTCGGCGATTGCGAATTTGCCAAAAATCCCAAAAATCCGCGAGCGGAGCGGATTTTACGCCCATGCTTAATAACTAGTACTTGCGTTGAATTTATTTGACATTGGCTCCTACTACTACAAGAAATAGTACTGAAGCTGAGTAAGTCTAGAATATATCCTCGTATTCCTTCACCAGCCTGTTGCTATGACCTTATCCTCCCCAGCAAGTGTGTGGAATTATTGATGTCATTTAGTCAGACATCAAGCAAAACCACACAGCCCGGGGGAAGAGGGTTAGGGTTTGGAAAATGGATGGGAATGGGGGTTTCTTTTTGGGTAGGTTTTGTTGAGAGAAGAAAAAAAAGCACAGCATGGACAAACAATAATTGAAGATAAAGACATCTTTGGGTACAAACTAAAGCTAACCACATGCAGTCACACTCATAGAAGAAAACAATGGATACTGTATCTGTATGTTGTTGGAGTTGTCCTGTTGAATTTGGTAAGTAAGTTGCATGCAGCAAACAATTCCTCTTATTAGCGGCACTCCTCCATTCCAGCTGACGCTTCGTCCATCAATGTTGGTGACCACTGACAGAAGACACCCTGTCCACTGCCTGCCTGGCGGATGTTGACTGAAACCCGGCCTGTAATTATTGAACGGAAAACAGGAAGTGCTATTACAATACCACTGATAAATAAATATAAGGTATGTACGCTGTGTGGTGCAAAAAGTCACACTTTGATTTTCCTAATAGACAGTACAATATTTTTGAAATTGCGTACTCTGTCTGAGTCACCTTTTTAAGGATAAATAAGTATGGCCAAATTAATTTAGCGGATCTTTCCCCTCAAGCTAGGTGTACTGTAAACTGTGTTTTAGAACAAAATTAGACCTTCCCAGCAATGCTCCCACCAAGACCATTACTAAAGCCAGTCGCAAAAATGTAGAAGACCCCCAATCAGATCTCAAAAAACGAGGCCTAGCAGAAAAATGGTGACAAAACGTACTTTGAAAGTAAAAGTAGGCCCAAATACACCCTTACCCACCGTGGATTGTATTCAAACCACTTGCAAGCAAGCAAAAGTATCCATAGCCAGCATCGCTCCGAGAGTGCTCTAAGACCCCAGAACTCAGTTGCAAAAATCTAGAACACCCCGAAACACATGCAATCCTGCTGCTAGGGCTAACCCTAACGAACCCTAAGTTACAAAAAGTGCCAAAAGGCTTTTCCTTATGGATTTTGTCCAAACCACTTCTATCCGGTATTAGACCTTCACAGAAATGCCCCAAGAGACCCGCCAACCCACCCGCAAAAAAGCACGCGACAACACCCCCAAACAGCCAAAAAGCAAAATCTCATACTTACAATATCTCTCGGCCTTCGGTCCAAACGGGCTGTGCAGCTAGGTCATCATCATAACTCCTGTTTTCCACCACGGATTTCCTGAAAAGCAAATGCAATTAAGATTAGACTGTCGCAGCAGTGCCTCGACAGAGACCCCGCAACCCACCCACAAACACCAGGAAGCCCCCCAAACAGGCCCCCGAAAACGCTACATTGAGCAAGATGTCAGAAGAAATAGCAAAAAAAAGGCTTTTCCTTATGGATTTTGTCCAAAACACTTCTATCCGGTATTAGACCTTCCCAGGAATGCCCCAAGACTCGCCAACCCACCCGCAAAAAAGCACGCGACAACACCCCCAAACAGCGAAAAAGCAAAATCTCATACTTATATCTCTCGGCCTTCGGTCCAAACGCGCTGTGCAGCTAGGTCATCATCATAACTCCTGTTTTCCACCACGGATTTCCTGAAAAGCAAATGCAATCAAGATTAGACTGTTGCAGCAGTGCTTCGACAGAGACCCCGCAACCCACCCACAAACACCAGGAAGCCCCCCAAACAGGCCCCCGAAAACGCTATATTGAGCAAGATGTCAGAAGAAATAGCAAAAAAAAGGCTTTTCCTTATGGATTTTGTCCAAAACACTTCTATCCGGTATTAGACCTTCCCAGGAATGCCCCAAGACCCGCCAACCCACCCGCAAAAAAGCACGCGACAACACCCCAAACAGCCAAAAAGCAAAATCTCATACTTACAATATCTCTCGGCCTTCGGTCCAAACGCGCTGTGCAGCTAGGTCATCATCATAACTCCTGTTTTCCACCACGGATTTCCTGAAAAGCAAATGCAATCAAGATTAGACTGTCGCAGCAGTGCTCCCAGACCCCAAAACTCACCCACAAACACCCAGAACCCCACCAAAGAGCACCTCAAAGGCAAGCAAGTCAGCAAAAACGGCAAGAAATTTCCTTCTCATATTTGGTCCAAAACACTTTTATCCGTTATTAGAGCTTCACAGCAATGGGCCCAGAGCCGTCAACTCACCCGCAAAGAAGTAGAACACCCCCACAAGTGCTGAGTCTTTCTTCATTGGGCGTAATCCAGCCCTCTGCTTTGAGGGAAATAGGAGGAGTAGGATAGAGGAGCATGTTCTTCTGAACTTGTGAACCTGAGGAATGTAGACTGCGGCACCTTCAAATCAATAAGCAAACAAGTGAAGACAGTTCTGCTGATGGGCTTGTTTTTGGGATTAGGTGATTAAAGTTTGAATTAAATTAACTGTGCAAAAAAAAGAAAGACAGACACACAGGAATAAAAGTGAATAAGGACGAAAAAGAAAGTTATTGATTCATTGTCTCATTTTCAGGGCTCGGTGTCAGGGAATAAGAAGAAGATTTTGTCATCATACTCTGCGAATTCAGGCAGGATGAGGTCAGCGTCACCGAACAGAGAACAAATCCCCTCATCTACGTTGCTGTCCTCCTCGTCTTCATGCGGCGTGCTTTCTCGTACTTTGTAATCTGGTGGTATGAGGTGCTGATTCATCTTGATCATTGTTAGCCTCTCCACATTTTTGGGCGAGAGGCGGCTCCGTTTGGGAGTTACAATGCCACCAGCAGCACTGAAAACACGTTCAGAAGACACACTTGCGAGTGGGCAAGACAAATAGTTTATAGCCAGGTTGGAGAGCTGTGGCCACAATTGTTTTTTCCCATGCCAATACTGCAATGGCTCATCATTAAGAAAGACCTCTGTTGAGTCATTCAGATAGTCCTGCACCATCGACTCAAGGTCCTCAACGGTTCCTCCACTTTGCTTACTTTTTGCTGTGCCTGTGACCTTTTTTCGAGAACCATACCCAAGCAAAATTAGCCAATCCTCTTCAGCAGTCAATGTTACTCTTGTGTGTGGTGCAGATGATCCGGTTGCCGGTGTCTTTAATGGCTGAGAGGTCTCTTGTGCCACAGCCACAGGTGCAGAAGTGGATTCTTTTGACTGGGGATGGCCTGCTGATGCTGATGCTGATGTACTGCCTTCTCCTTCAATATCCTGCTGTTCTTTTTCAAACCTCTTGGCTGACCAGGCTAGCCAACGTTTGTACTTTTTAACATCTTCATCAGCAAAAGGAAAGAATGCTTGGCCTGCCAGCGCCTTTTTGTAGCGTGGATCCAGAATAGTAGCACAAATGTAATGCTGTTCTGAGTTGATCTTTTAAGACGTTCATCACCACGTAGGCGCTCTAATAATTTCTCCGACAAAAGAAAAGGGTCTTTGTTTTTTTCATCTTTTTCTAACTCAGAAGACACCGCCTTCAGTTGGTGCTCCAGCATGTACAACAATGGGAAAGCTTTTCCCAAATTACAGTCCTCCTGGCTGACTGCACGCGTGAAGAACTCAAAAGGACGAAGCATGTCTGTCAGGCTTTTAACTATGTCCCATTGCGCCGCACCCATCCGCAGGTCCTTCTGAGCTGTACCCTCTTTTAAGAAATAGTGATCGAGTACCGTATACTGCTCATACAGACGCTCAAGCATGTAGAAGGTTGAGTTCCAACGTGTTGCCACCTCCTGGATGAGTGCTTTCACTGGCATTCGACGTTCAAGTAGCAGGCTCCTCAGATGCTTCCGGGCCTTAAAAGAATGGCTGAAATGGTTGCACATTTTGCGGCAGGTGGCCATTACCTCGCACGCTGGACTGTCTTTATCACTCAAGAATTTTTGAACTACTAGGTTGATACAGTGCACCAAACACGGCACTCTGAAATAGTCACCCAGCACCATGGCCTTAACTACATTGGCGCCATTATCCGTGGAAACATAACCAATCTTGCGTTTTTTGGGGGACAGCCAGTGAAAGACCTTTTTGTTAAACTCGTCCAAAATGTTTTGTGATGTGTGACTTTTCTCCAAGCCAAACATGGCTAGTGTTGCATGTTTCCGAGCAGCTTTAAAAACTTGGTCCGGGTCAACACCTGCGTTTAGCTTTGCTTTAACACCTGAAAAAGAGACCCAGTGTGCAGTGATGCACATGTAATCAGCGCCTGCGCCACTGGTCCACATGTCTGTTGTCAGATGTATAGTGTGAACAGCACTCTTCTGCACAGCTGCCCCAATCGCCTCCAGCACATCTTCATGTAGTGCTGGAACCGCAACTCTGGCAAAATAGAACCGGCTAGGAACCTTCCATTTAGGGCAGAGCGTTGCCACTAATTCTAGAAAACCTACCGCTTCTACAAAAGAAAAAGGGAGAAGGTCCACAGCTAGCATTTTAGCCAGCTTAGTGTTATACAGACGCGTCAGTGGGTGGTTGCGTTCATATGGCGCGTCTGAAGAAAACATGGTTCTGATGTTGCCCTGGACCAAGCATTTACGGGATGATAATGACTTCGTTGACCCAATTATGCTCACTGGTGAACTTTTGCGCGTTGGTGTCTCACTCGCTCCAACACTCTTAGTGTGCCTCACATGGGGTGTGCTGCTGACATGGGTACTGGGTGTAAGTGAAGTGTTTGACACGTCTTCTTCCTCCTCGTCATCATCAGATGCAACATCAACGTTTTCTTGACTTCCAATTCAGGCTTCCTTGATCTCCTTTAGGTGCGCAAACCATTGAACAGCGTGCTGTCTCTCAAGATGACCTCTCTGGCCTCCAGTCCCATAGTTGGTACCAAGCTTACCACGACTAACTGCAAGCTTACAAATGGTACAAATGGCGAACTTTTCCCTTTTTGGGCAAACAGTAAAGAAGTCCCAAACTGGGGACTTGAAGTGTCTGTGGGGGCCGGAGGAGGCGGCGATATTGGTGGTGGTCATGCTGCGAATGCCGGATGAAGTGGAGGATCTGGATTGCCCAACTTTTGTACGTTGTGCACTTTCACCACCACTAATTAAGGTCGAGGTGGATGGAGGTCCCTTCTTGCCAGAAAGAAATATGGAAGCGGTACGAGTTGGTGTACTACTTAACTCCAATGATTGTGGTGGTGTTTCCACTGCCTCCTCGTCAACAACATCATCATCATCACGCTCAGCAGCTTTTCGGGCTAGGGTCAAAATGTCTGTTTGCTGCATGCCCGCTGGGGCTGCAGTGACCTTTATGATGACTGGGTCGTCGTTGTCAGAGTCTTCATCAGCAGTAGTATCCGCCACTTCTTGCTGAGCCTCATCATCACACTCCATAACTCTGAGACTTTGGACGAGCTTCCTTTTACGCTTAACTACCTTTGTCAGATCATGGTGTGCCTCACTCTCAGACGGCAGTGGTGCTGGTTCCCAATTTTGATCCGTATCATCAGAAGGAGGTGTGCTTGAAGAAGATGTAGACACCACCCTTGATCTCTTCCTTGCTAGGGGTGCGGAAGACAATGAATGATCATCAGGAGGAGTGTCTTCCTCAAATGATACCTCGCCTTGATTGTCGATTTCCTGATGTGCCCCTACTTCGGGAGGAACAACTATTGTGGGCACTTGTGACCCTCCATGCACCTCTGCTTGCGCATCTCCTTGTGCTGCCTCTCCTTCCACATGTACTTGGGCTTGTACTTGCACATGTGGTTTTTGTTGCGGCTGTGGTTGTTCAATACTCGTAAGATGAGTTACAACAACCTGTGTTGATTGAGGGACATTGCTGCTACTTTCTTGCGATGAGCCAACATCACTGGTCGATGGTGATTGAACAACTAGACTAAGTGCCTCTGCAGCAGTGAAGGGCTTGGACTTAAGTTGGCGTGGTGGTGGTGGTGGCACTGAGCCCAATGGAGCGGGGGTGCTGCTCCCAGCTTGGTCCCCAGCAGATCCCGCTGCTGCTGCAGGCATATTTTTTTTTTACTCCCAAAAAAAGGGGCGGCCGGCACACCAGTCTCCTTGGTAACTTGCTTCTTCTGCTCCTTACTGGCAACTTTCTTGCTAGAGGAGCTACGGGTAACTTTTTTTGGGGCCATCTTCTTCAGAACAGCAGGCAGCAGTTGCACGAGTTGCAGAGTTGTCTGTGTCCAGGCGTGACGTCGCGTGACGTTATGCTGCACACACACACCGCTGCAGGACTTCTTCCTGGCAATGGTGGTTCTCTAGAGTCTTGTGCACCTAAAAGCAATGGAAGACAGAGGAACATCAGTTCAGTTATACACCCCAAAAAATGGAAAAACACAGAAAAATCAGCACAATCCCATGCCATCCATGATGTTTACATTCAAGACACCACACAGAAAGACTAGGCCCATGCAACACTCACTACCCCTGGGGATAATGGATGAAAAGTAGGCAAAAGAAGTGCAGGACTCAGACACTGCCTCTCTTCAAAATGGCCCCTTGCACCCCAAGCACATGTTGCCTGTACCAGCCAGCACTGAAGATGGCCACCACCACCACCCACATGGCCAGTCCACATCAACAGTACACCCCAAAAAACCAGAAAAACACCCAAAAATCACCACAATCCAATGCCATCCAGGATGTTTACATTAAAGAGAGTGAGACCCCACAGGCACACTCAGTCCATGCACCACTACCCCTGGGCAAAAGGCCACACCAGCAGCCCCAAAAAAACGACAAAAACACAACAATCAGCACAATCCCAGCCCATCCATGGCCTCAATGATGTTTAAATTCAAGAAGACACCCCACAGAAAGACTAGGCCCATGCAACACTCACTACCCCTGGGCATAATGGATGAAAAGTAGGCAAAATAAGTGCAGGCCTCAGACACTGCCTCTCTTCAAAATGGCCCCTTGCACACCAAGCACATGTTGCCTGTACCAGCCAGCACTCAAGATGGCCACCACCCACATGGCCAGTCCACATCAACAGTACACCCCAAAAAAACAGAAAAACACCCAAAAATCACCACAATCCAATGCCATCCAGGATGTTTACATTAAAGAGAGTGAGACGCCACAGGCACACTCAGTCCATGCACCACTACCCCTGGGCAAAAGGCCACACCAGCAGCCCCAAAAACACGACAAAAAACACAAAAAACAGCACAATCCCAGCCCATCCATGGCCTCAATGGTGTTTAAATTCAAGAGGACACCCCACAGAAAGACTAGGCCCATGCAACACTCACCACCCCTGGGCAAAGGGCCCCACCAGCAGCCCCAAAAAACGACAAAAACCACAAAATTCAGCACAATCCTAGCCCATCCATGCCCTCAATGGTGGTTAAATTCAAGAAGACACCCCACAGAAAGACTAGGCCCATGCAACACTCACTACCCCTGGGGATAATGGATGAAATGTAGGCAAAGAAAGTGCAGGCCTCAGACACTGCCTCTCTTCAAAATGGCCCCTTGCACCCCAAGCACATGTTGCCTGTACCAGCCAGCACTCAAGATGGCCACCACCACCACCCACATGGCCAGTCCACATCAACAGTACACCCCAAAAAAACTGAAAAACACACAAAAATCAGCACAATCCAATGCCATCCAGGATGTTTACATTAAAGAGAGTGAGAGCCCACAGGCACACTCATTCCATGAACCACTACCCCTGGGCAAAAGGCCACACCAGCAGCCCCCAAAAAACGACAAAAAACACAATAAACAGCACAATCCCAGCCCATCCATGGCCTCAATGGTGTTTAAATTCAAGAGGACACCCCACAGAAAGACTGGGCCCATGCAACTCTCACCACCCCTGGGCAAAAGGCCCCACCAGCAGCCCCAAAAAACGACAAAAACCACAAAATTCAGCACAATCCTAACCCATCCATGCCCTCAATGGTGTTTAAATTCAAGAAGACACCCCACAGAAAGACTAGGCCCATGCAACACTCACTACTCCTGGGGATAATGGATGAAAAGTAGGCTAAATAAGTGCAGGCCTCAGACACTGCCTCTCTTCAAAATGGCCCCTTGCACCCCAAGCACATGTTGCCTGTACCAGCCAGCACTCAAGATGGCCACCACCACCACCCACATGGCCAGTCCACATCAACAGTACACCCCAAAAAAACAGAAAAACACCCAAAAATCACCACAATCCAATGCCATCCAGGATGTTTACATTAAAGAGAGTGAGACCACACCACAGGCACACTCAGTTCAAGCACCACTACCCCTGGGCAAAAGGCCACACCAGCAGCCCCAAAAAAACGACAAAAAACACAAAAATCAGCACAATCCCAGCCCATCCATGGCCTCAATGGTGTTTAAATTCAAGAGGACACCCCACAGAAAGACTAGGCCCATGCAACACTCACTACTCCTGGGGATAATGGATGAAAAGTAGGCTAAATAAGTGCAGGCCTCAGACACTGCCTCTCTTCAAAATGGCCCCTTGCACCCCAAGCACATGTTGCCTGTACCAGCCAGCACTGAAGATGGCCACCACCACCACCCACATGGCCAGTCCACATCAACAGTACACCCCAAAAAACCAGAAAAACACCCAAAAATCACCACAATCCAATGCCATCCAGGATGTTTACATTAAAGAGAGTGAGACCCCACAGGCACACTCAGTCCATGCACCACTACCCCTGGGCAAAAGGCCACACCAGCAGCCCCAAAAAAACGACAACAACACAACAATCAGCACAATCCCAGCCCATCCATGGCCTCAATGATGTTTAAATTCAAGAAGACACCCCACAGAAAGACTAGGCCCATGCAACACTCACTACCCCTGGGCATAATGGATGAAAAGTAGGCAAAATAAGTGCAGGCCTCAGACACTGCCTCTCTTCAAAATGGCCCCTTGCACACCAAGCACATGTTGCCTGTACCAGCCAGCACTCAAGATGGCCACCACCCACATGGCCAGTCCACATCAACAGTACACCCCAAAAAAACAGAAAAACACCCAAAAATCACCACAATCCAATGCCATCCAGGATGTTTACATTAAAGAGAGTGAGACGCCACAGGCACACTCAGTCCATGCACCACTACCCCTGGGCAAAAGGCCACACCAGCAGCTCCAAAAACACGACAAAAAACACAAAAAACAGCACAATCCCAGCCCATCCATGGCCTCAATGGTGTTTAAATTCAAGAGGACACCCCACAGAAAGACTAGGCCCATGCAACACTCACCACCCCTGGGCAAAGGGCCCCACCAGCAGCCCCAAAAAACGACAAAAACCACAAAATTCAGCACAATCCTAGCCCATCCATGCCCTCAATGGTGGTTAAATTCAAGAAGACACCCCACAGAAAGACTAGGCCCATGCAACACTCACTACCCCTGGGGATAATGGATGAAAAGTAGGCTAAAAAAGTGCAGGCCTCAGACACTGCCTCTCTTCAAAATGGCCCCTTGCACCCCAAGCACATGTTGCCTGTACCAGCCAGCACTCAAGATGGCCACCACCACCACCCACATGGCCAGTCCACATCAACAGTACACCCCAAAAAAACAGAAAAACACCCAAAAATCACCACAATCCAATGCCATCCAGGATGTTTACATTAAAGAGAGTGAGACCACACCACAGGCACACTCAGTTCAAGCACCACTACCCCTGGGCAAAAGGCCACACCAGCAGCCCCAAAAAAACGACAAAAAACACAAAAATCAGCACAATCCCAGCCCATCCATGGCCTCAATGGTGTTTAAATTCAAGAGGACACCCCACAGAAAGACTGGGCCCATGCAACACTCACCACCCCTGGGCAAAGGGCCCCACCAGCAGCCCCAAAAAAACGACAAAAACAACAAAAATCAGCACAATCCCAGCCCATCCATGGCCTCAATGGTGTTTAAATTCAACAAAACAGTTGTATTATGCACCCATAACCAACACTGGTCCTACTGGATACTGTGGCTACCCACATTATATTTTATTTAATGTTCTGAAAAAGTTCCAAAATTGTAGCTGCAGCAACTGTAATGCCCCAAACAAACTTACATGTGAAAGTTGATTTGTAATCCAAAAGTGATCCAAAGAAAGTCAAAAAGGCCTCAAATCCAAATATCCAGCAGCACCCACAAAAAGTAATCCTTCCAGGTCAAGGTCCAAATGAAAGTGACCAGCACATGAAGAAAGCACTGGGAGGAGCCTGCTGGACAGGAACAGGAAGTTGGAGACTGTGGGGCACTTCCTTCCTCCCCCCCCCAAAAATGGACTCCTTGCAAAAAAATAAGGCCATGCAAATGTCAACCTGAGGAGTGATTCTGATAAAAATCATCATTTTCTGAAGGTTTATCCTGTTTGCTGGTGGATTTCTTGTGCAGAATTGCTAAATCTCTATTTCGCGAGTGCAAGATTGTTCCTTTCCCCCGCAACTACGTGTTTGCAATTGCGAACTCTCGCGAGGCGTGCTGTGCAAGGTGGCAAGCCGCGATTACGTATTCGCGGGCGCCAAACTCCCACGGGATCCCGCAGCAAGATCCAAAATGGCGCAGCACTTGCAAAATATGATCGAGAAAAACAACTCGGCAAACGCTGAATGACGGAAAGTGAACGCCGTGCACCACGCCGCGCGCCGCAATATTGTATCACCAAGCAAAAAATCAGCCGCGAGCGAATTCACGGATTTTTGACAAATTCGCGAGAGTTCGCGGATTGCGAATTTGCCGAAAATCCGAAAAATTTGTGAGCGGAGCGGATTTTACGCCCATGCTTAGCGGTACTGGCTGCTTCACTCACGTCGAGGCGGCTCGGTCGTGATGGTGGTCTCGATGGTCCAGCCGGACCAGAGTACTCCTCGAGCCGCGACAAGGTCAGCAGGGCTCGATCCGGAGAAGTTCGTGAGGAGCCGCAACAGTGTCAGCAGGGCTCCGATGGAGATGTTCTTGAGGAGCCGCGACAGCGTCAGCAGGGCTCCGATGGTTGCGAGTTCAAGCTCGAGCCGGCACAGCGTCAGCAGTGCTCCGAGGTCTTAGAGAGGACGAGCCGCGACAGCGTCAGCAGGGCTCCGATGGTTATGAGTTCAAGCTCGAGCCGCGACAGCGTCAGCAGGGCTCCGATGGTTACGAGTTCAAGTTTGAGCCGCGACAGCGTCAGCAGGGCTCAGGTGGTTCAGTTCCGTGATGCGAAGAAGGAGCCGCGACAGCGTCAGCAGGGCTCAGCGATTCAAGATGAGTTCTTCTTAGGGTCAGCCGCGATCAGATCAGCAGGGCTTCAGGTCCAAGATACAACTCCCGCTAGTTGTCGAGCGGGCCCTGATATAGTCCATTGGCCCTTTGATGTCCGGACCCTCGCAGGCGGAGGTCTCATGCCTTGGGGGCTGGTCGTTGGCGAGGTCCGGCGGTTGGCTCTTTGATCCTTTGAAAAAGACGAGTCCGGGAATTCCCAGACGCCCAGCAGGTCTGGAGCCAGCACTCAGGGAGGCCAGAGGTGCGATCGAAACTGACCCACAGGGGAGGGCCAAAGGTGTGACAGATACCAGTCTCTCAGGGGAGGCCGGAGGTGCCATCGAAACTGCCTGGCTTATCACACTCGGGGAGCCCTTTATCCCCCAGCAGGGACTGGCGCGCCTTTGGAGTCTAGGTTTCGCTGGGGCCGGGGTCACGCTAGGCCCAGGGAGTCAGGGATCTCGGGAAGGGAAAATGGCTGCCGGGCCTTGTGGGGCATGCAAGGTTAGGCGCTCGGTGCCGGGAGCGGGACGGGACATGCGGGCCTGGTCGTGGTTTACGGGGTCTGGGTGTACAGGTAGCAGGACGACCAGGGCGCGGGGTGCAGGCTACACTAACGGGGTGCTGCGCAAGGTACTTCAGGGTGCAGGGCTACACTCACAGGGTGCGGGGGAACAGTGGCGACCCACGCCACGAGGCCGGGTCCAACACGCATCTCCCCCCAGCTGAAGGCGGGGAGAACTACCCATCCTCTTGGGGGTTCTCTTCGCTGAGGCGGAAGAATCGGGACAGGCCGTCTGCGTTGGCGTGGTCAACACCGGGCCAGTGCTCAACAGTGAAATCCATCCCCTGGAGGGAGATGGACCAGCGCAACAGTTTGGGGTTCTCCCCCCGCATCTGCATTAGCCACTGGAGGGGTCGGTGGTCGGTCTGGACCCGGAAGTGAGTACCGAACAGGTAGGGCTTCAGCTTCTTCAGGGCCAAACCACCGCGAAGGCCTCCCACTCGATGGTGCTCCACCTTTGTTCTCGAGGGAGTAGCCTCCGGCTAATGAATGCCACTGGTTGGTCTAGGCCGCTCTCGTTCATCTGGGACAGAAATGCTCCGATGCCATGCTCGGACGCGTCCGTCTGGACTACAAACTCTCGGGAGTAGTCGGGGGCCTGGAGGACTGGGGCAGTACACATGGCGTCTTTTAAGGTTTCGAATGCCTCTTGGCAGGCGGGGGTCCAGCTGACCTTCTTCGGCTGGTTTTTGGAGGTTAACTCCGTGAGGGGGACTACGATGCTGCCGTATCCTTTGATAAATCTTCGGTAGTACCCCGTGAGCCCTAGGAATGCCCGCACTTCCGTCTGGGTTGTGGGGGCCTCCCAGGCCACGATCGCATCGATCTTGGGCTGGAGGGGGGCCACGAGGCCGCTTCCGACCTGGTGCCCGAGGTGGATTACGGACCCTTGTCCGATCTGGCACTTGCTGGCCTTAATGGTGAGACCGGCCCTCCGCAGGGCCGTCAGCACCGCCCAGAGGTGCTGGAGATGCCCGGGCCAGTGGGAACTGAACACTGCGATATCGTCCAGATACGCAGCGCTGAACTCTTCTAACCCAGCCAGTACCTGGTTAACCAGCCTCTGGAAGGCGGCGGAGGCGTTTTTCATCCCGAAGGGCATCACCCGGAAATGGTAGTGACCATCCGGGGTGGAAAATGCGGATCTCTCTCTGGCCCCCTCGGTGAGGGCGATCTGCCAGTATCCGCTGGTCAGGTCGAAGGTACTGAGAAAGCGAGCAGCTCCTAGGCGATCAATGAGCTCGTCGGCTCGGGGAATGGGATGCCCGTCGGTCCTGGTGACGGCGTTGAGCCCGCGGTAGTCAACGCAGAACCTTAGCTCAGGAACAGCACCGGGGGCGGCCGCCTTCGGAACCAGGACCACGGGCTAGCCCATGGGCTGTCAGAGGCTTCGACCACTCCTAGGGCTAGCATCTTGGAGACCTCGGCCTTGATACAGGCCCGGACTCGGTCAGGGACGCGGTAGGCTCTGTGCCGTACCGGAAGGCTGTCCCCGGTGTCCACGTCGTGGACGCACCAGCTGGTGATGCCGGGGACGAGAGAGAAGAGGTCCGAGAATTGTCCCAGTAACTGGTGACAGTCCTCGCGCTGCTCGTGAGAGAGGGAGGAGGAGAGCCTCACTCCCTCTACAGAGCCATCTCTTTCCTTGGTGCACAGGAGATCGGGGAGAGGCTCAGTTTCTTCTTCCTCTCCATCGTCCGTGGCGAGGAGCAAGCTCAACTCGGACCGGGCGAAGAGGGGTTTGAGGCGGTTCACGTGGAGGACCCTCAGGGGTTCCTGGGGGACTGCACATCGATGAGGTAGGTCACCTGACTCTTGCGCTCTACCACCTTGAAGGGCCCTGTCCACTTGTCTTGCAGGGCACAGGGCTCCACGGGGGCCATCACCCAGACTTGCTGTCCGGGCTAAAACTCGACCAGAGTGGCATTCTGGTCATACCACCGTTTCATTTCTTCTTGGCTGGCCTCGAGGTTTGCCTCGGCCAGTTCTCTGAACTTTCGCGTCTGGTTCCTGAGGGCCAGGATGTATCGAAACACATCCGGAGGGGGCTCTGGGGCCGCCGCTTCCCAACCTTCTTTGACCAGACTGAGGGGCCCCCGGACGGGGTGCCCGTAGAGCAGCTCGAAGGGGCTAAACCCCAAGGATTTCTGGGGGACTTCGCGGTACGCGAAGAGGAGACAGGGAAGGAGGACGTCCCACTTGCGCCTCAGGGGCTCTTCGAGTCCCATGATCATTCCTTTGAGGTTCCGGTTGAACCGTTCGACCAGACCGTTGCCTTTGGGGTGATATGGGGTGGTGAACTTGTACGTCACCCCACATTGCTGCCAGAGGGATTTCATGTACTTCTAAATGAAGTTTGTCCCTCGGTCGCTCACTACTTCTCGGGGGAATCCCACCCGGGAGAAGATCCCCATGAGGGCCCGCCCCACTACGGGGGCCATCACCGTTCGCAGGGGAATGGCTTCGGGGTAGCGGGTGGCATGGTCCACCAAAACGAGGATAAATCTGTGGCCCAAGGAGGTCTGGGGGTCGAGAGGCCCCACGATATCTATTCCCACCCGTTCAAAGGGGGTACTGACCACGGGGAAGGGTTGGAGAGGGGCCTTGCGCCTTCCTCCGCTCTTCCCACTGGACTGACACGTGGGGCAGGACTTGCAGTGGGCCTCCACATCGGAGCGCATGCCGGGCCAGTAAAAGTGGGTGACCAGGCGGTGATACGTTTTGTCTTGTCCCAGATGTCCTGCCAGGGGCACATCATGGGCCAGGTTCAGGAGGAAGCCGCGGAAGCGTAGGGATACCACCAGCACCCGGGCTGACCCTAGCTCGGTGGACTTCTGTTCACTGTACAAAAGGCCGTTTTCCCAATAGACAAAATGGGAGCCGGACTGGTCACCGGCGGCCTGGGCGACGGCCTGCTGCCGCGGCCCAACCAAGGATGGACAGGAGGTCTGTTCGATGCAAAATTCTTCCCGGGATGGTCCTCCTTCCTGGCGCCACTGGGCCAGCTCAGGAAGGTCTTCCAGGCTCGGAGTCGGTTCGACGTCAGGCCCGAGGGGACCTGCGTCGGGGATGAGGCTCTCCTCGGGGGACAGCTCGGGGCTTTCAGATGCTCCCGGGACCTCGGGGTCCTCGGGGACTGGCAGGGCGTTCTCAGGGATTACCCCCTCGGGGGTGGCCACTCGGGCGGTCATGGAATGAGTGCTCACACAGGCCCAATCGGGCAGGCCCACCATCTCCAGGTGGGTCCGTCGCTCGACTTGCTTCCACGGGGAGCTCTCCAGGTCGTTGCCGAGCAGGCAGTGTACGAGCATGTCGGTGCGGACCGCCACTCGTAACTCCTCGGAGACACCCCCCCACTCGAACAGGACTTGAGCTATCCGGCAGGTGTGGACGGAGTTGTCAGCTGCGATCACCCTGCAGGAGATGTGGGGAACAATCTGGGCTTCGGTGACCAGGTGCTTTTTGACTGCGGTGATACTGGCCCCGGTGTCTCGGAGCGCCCCTATGCGGAGGCCATTGACGATCACCTGTTGTCTGTACTTCTCCGTGTTGTCTGGCAGGGGGCTCCTGGGACCATCTCCCTATCACCCAGGGAGACTAACATCATTGCGGCGGGGTCACCCCCCTCGAAATCCTCCTCCCCCTCCTCTTCTAGGGCTACAGAGGCTATGTGGCGAGCTGGGGGACCCGCAGCGGCGGGTTTCTTGAACAAAGGGCATCGGGGGTCATTGGCATAATGCCCTGGTTGCTGGCAATGGAAGCAGGCTTGGCTGACTCGGGCCCTGGCTTTGCTGGAGGGAACCCTGCGCGCGCTGTGGGAGGCGAGGTGCCGGGCTGGTTTCTGGGGGGACTGCGCGGGGATCCTACCTGGGACCCCCTCTGTCTATTCTGACTCCCCCCTCCCCTCTGGCGGGAAGACCCCTGTTCGTTTCGACCAGCATCTCCCCCAGGCCCCCGGGGGACCCTGGTGCTCACCCACCGATCGGCCTCGACGGCCAGTTTCCAGGGGTCAGCCAACTTGCTGTCTAGGAGGTGCTGTCGGAGTTCTACAAAGCAATTCAGGGACAAATATTCGTAAGCAATGAGGTCGATGAGCCCCTCGAAGGTGGATACTTTGCTGCCCTTGATCCACCCCTCCAGGGCCCGGCTGTAGAAATTTACATATTCTACCCATGTGGTGCCGGGAATCTTTTTGCAGTCTCGAAATCTTTGCCGGTACATTTCCGGGGTGAGCCCGTACCTTGTGAGGAGGGCTTCTTTCATGTGGCTGTAGGAGGTTTGTTCAGAGGACGGTAGGTCAAGCAGGGTGTCTCTCCCTTCGCTCAGGAATCGACCCCACAGCCCGGCTCCCCAATCTGTCCGCGGAACTCGGTGGGAGGCCATGGCGACTTCGTAGGCCTTGAACCACTGTTGTATATCATTGTTTTTATAATATTCTTTGACCACATCCTTGGGGATGTGAACTTTGGGTTCCACCGGGGGAACGGCCTCTCGGGCCCCCGATGTTCGGTTGTCGTTGCTCCGGGCCTTCAGTTCGATCTCCTTCAGGCCGCGTTCGTGCTCCAGCTGGAGTCTTTTCCCTTCGTGTTCTCTCTGGAGTTTCTTCTCCTCCAGTTCTCCTTGCAGCCGCAACTGCTCGATGGCTAGCTTCTTCTCGGCCAGCTTGAGTTCTCCGTCTATCTTCAGACGCGCTAGTTCTAGCTCGTGGTTTCGGTTGCGTTCTCGGTCGGTCATCTCTTCTTGAGACAGACCTCTCTCCGTGCTGTGACTCCGCGTCTTGGACTCTGCTCTCTCATGCTCTGGGGCGTGGGTTTCGGTCAGTGGCCCTCCATCTCCACCGTCTTCTGTCGGCGGGGTAGGTTGTGCTCCGGCCTCCACCCAGGCTGTCAGAGCTTTCTGAAAGTCTTCTTTGGTGCTTAATCCCGTTGTCGGGATATGGCGATCTTTGCAGATTTGCTTCAGCTCTCGGTGCGAATAGTCTTCCAGAAGCTCCATCTGGAAGGTGGTCTTGTCGTTCGTTAGGATGAGACTCATGGTTGTTCTTCGTTCGGGTAGTGTGTCAGTACTGTACGATCCCTAGACGTGGGTTCTTATTGCGTCGCTGCCACCAATGTTAGAAGGGGCGATCTCAGAGGGCCAGGTTGTGCTCACCCGACCACCCCAGGACCCACCTCTCCCACAGATCTTGCCGAGTATTAACGTGAGGTCCCCACCGGGGAGGACTTCGAGTCTAGGATCGTACACACTGAGCTCACACCACACTTACGAACGGACACCACACCGTGGGTTGCAGTAACAAGTTCTTTATAAGCAGTAAAAGAAAGAAGCACTCTTATGTACAAATGATCGAGGGATCACAAAGTCTTTGAGGATTCGGGAAGAGGGAAGCGGGACAGTCTTTAGCCTTTGGGCCAGTACGAGGCGTACCCTGCGCACAGCTCTCAATCCTCGAGCCGGGGGATACGGAAGGTGATGGCGGTACTGGCTGCTTCACTCACGTCGAGGCAGCTCGGTCGTGATGGTGGTCTCGATGGTCCAGCCGGACCAGAGTACTCCTCGAGCCGCGACGAGGTCAGCAGGGCTCGATCCGGAGAAGTTCGTGAGGAGCCGCGACAGCGTCAGCAGGGCTCCGATGGAGATGTTCTTGAGGAGCCCCGACAGCGTCAGCAGGGCTCAGATGGTTGCGAGTTCAAGCTCGAGCCGCGACAGCGTCAGCAGGGCTCCGAGGTCTTAGAGAGGACGAGCCGCGTCAGCAGGGCTCCGATGGTTACGAGTTCAAGCTCGAGCCGCGACAGCGTCAGCAGGGCTCCGATGGTTACGAGTTCAAGCTCGTGGCGCGACAGCGTCAGCAGGGCTCAGGTGGTTCAGTTCCGTGATGCGAAGAAGGAGCTGCGACAGCGTCTGCAGGGCTCAGCGATTCAAGATGAGTTCTTCTTAGGGTCAGCCGCGATCAGATCAGCAGGGCTTCAGGTCCAAGATACAACTCCCGCTAGTTGTCGAGGGGGCCCTGATATAGTCCATTGGCCCTTTGATGTCCGGACCCTCGCAGGCGGAGGTCTCATGCCTTGTGGGCTGGTCGTTTGCGAGGTCCGGCGGTTGGCTCTTTGATCCTTTGAAAAAGATGAGCCCGGGAATTCCCAGACGCCCAGCAGGTCTGGAGCCAGCACTCAGGGAGGCCAGAGGTGCGATCGAAACTGACCCACAGGGGAGGGCCAAAGGTGTGACAGATACCAGTCTCTCAGGGGAGGCCGGAGGTGCCATCGAAACTGTCTGGATTATCACACTCGGGGAGCCCTTTACCCCCCAGCCGGGACTGGCGCGCCTTTGGAGTCTGGGTTTCGCTGGGGCCGGGGTCACGCTAGGCCCAGGGAGTCAAGGATCTCGGGAAGGGAAAATGGCTGCCGGGCCTTGTGGGGCATGCAAGGTTAGGCGCTCGGAGCCGGAAGCGGGACGGGACATGCGGGCCTGGTCGTGGTTTACGGGGTCTGGGTGTACAGGTAGCAGGACGACCAGGGTGCGGGGTGCAGGCTACACTAACGGGGTGCTGCGCAAGGAACTTCAGGGTGCAGGGCTACACTCACAGGGTGCGGGGGAACAGTGGCGACCCACGCCACGAGGCCGGGTCCAACACGGTGTAAATGCGTTCAGTAGTTTTTGAGAAATATTGAAATTTACAGATATCGATATTTGTGAATATGGACGTCTGATTGGCTGAGGCATTACTGTAGGAGAGTAGGGTCTGCTTTCCTATGGTCACCCCACTTTTTGCTTTTTGCTTCACTGGTTTTCGACTCAATGTGGCTGTGGGCCTGCTAATCAGACCCACAGCCCTGCTGTTCTCTCTCTAAATTCACAACCATGTACTTTAGGTGCATCACCAATTGGGATTGGATCACCTTATGAGCCCCTGTACAGTGTACTATAGGTACCCAGGGCATAGGTGCATCCAAGGCCTACCAGGGGCTGCAGCATATCTTTTGCCACCCCTGGCTGGCCATCCAAACTGACACAACTGGCTGATCACTCAGCTGGGGCAAGGTTGTGTAATCACCCCTTGCTTAGATATAGTATACCTATGTCTAAACCTATATCTGGACACATATGCCCCTATAAGTCACTCCTATGGCAGGCCTTAACAATCCTGGAGGCAGAGTGCTTGGTTTTCTGTGAGATGGTGCTCTAGCATGAGCTGAGCCTGTCTGCAGCTTTCGGAACCATGTCCTTATAGCTGTTCCAGGGTATTGCCATACCATATACTCTTAAGTGCATTATAATCCTCGCGGTTAGATGCTATCTTTGGTTTGGCTTTATCGAAACATGTTGTGTAAGGTGTCATACGCTTTGGAATACTACCCCCTCACCAGTTCTGGCGACGGGGGTAGCATTCCACCCTTCTAGATGGATAAGACATGTTGCTAACAGTAAACGCGGTTAAAACTAACCAGAGCCTCAGCATCACAAAATGGATGCTGCTGCCACAGACACAAGTCCTGCCTCCTGCTGCTGACCGAAACTCCGGCAGGGGAGGCCTGGACAAAAGGTTTCCTGTCACAGGGAGGTGTTACACCACCCCAGACAGGAGATAGTGGATTGAGGCAGGGAGGGCGAGTGAAACTAGACACTGCCTGGGGCACACAAGGTGTCCCATGCATAGCCCAGTTCAAACCGGTGCTGGGGCACTCCAGCCCCAGCTCTGGCGCGAAACTGGACAAAGGGAAAGGGGTGTAACCACCCCCTTCCTGGGTCCCACCCATAGGAGGGACCTAGCAGGTAATCCAGCCCCTTGATTTGAAATAAAGGTAGGAGCTGTGTCCATAGACTTTAGATAATCCTGACTGAAACTTTGAAATGAAACTCTGGACCCTTCGACATCCTACTCGACGTAGAAAACTGAAGAATCTCGCTTGTGGTCAAGGAGAGACCACCCTGTGCAAACTGGCACCATCAAGCGCTCCAAGGTTTGCTTTGCCGCTGCTCCCGCCGGAGCTCAAGCGACAGAGATCAACAAGAACCATACTCCCAACAGCCCGATCCACAGCCAAAGCAAAGCTGAGACCCGTGGAGGTGACGTCAGACGTGGGACCGGCCATCTTGAAAAGCCTGCGATGTGCTTCTTGTGCAGCTCCCAAGGCACCCTCGAAGCTGTGCATTGGGGATTGAGAAGCCCCAGCCCCAAGCAGCTCTTGCACCGAAGCTCACCCGTCCACACTCGCCGAGTGCTGCGTGGGGCCCTTTTGCATTTTCCTGCTTGACGCGTCTGTCCAGTCACTTGCCCGTTGGCTAGTGGCCTCTGTGACAACCAACCTACAAATTTACACCGCTGGTCTGGTTGCTCCAGACTGGCCCTTGCTCCCCTGAAAAGGAGCAGCCCATCAGACCTTGCTGGTCTGATCCAGAAGCCATCTTCGAGTCCTGCATGGGTTGCATTTGCCAAGGCCTGTTGACTTCAATCCGGAAGCCGCCACCGCCGACAGCGAGAGCCTTTGTGGGACAGCCCGTGTCTGACTCCTGGTCATCGTCGATACCTCTGGGTCTACGTGGCAGTGGAGACAAGCTTCCCGACAACCGCCTGATTGGGCCCGACATCGCCTGGTTCCTTCCTGGTTCCATCCTGGTCACTGGCTAGTGACCCAGACTCTGTCCCCTCTGCTTTCAGGTACTCTACATCTTCGATCCACCCTTGGATCCAACCGGACTCTTCTCTCCTGGTCGCCTGCAGCATCTTTTCCTCCAGGCTCCATAGAACTCCACGACGAAACCCGACACACTTTGGCACCTATGCTCCCGCTTACTGTGGGTGAGGTAACAAGAATACTCTGGTGCTCCTGTAGTGGTTTACACCTCTAGTGTCCTAGTTTAAAGTGGTTAAGTTCTAGTCCAGTCGGAAGACTCCCAAATCTGCAACTTTTTAACTTTTACGCACCATTAACTTCTATTGGTGCACGCGTGTGCATTAGACACTGCACCCGCATCCTGTGGGCCTCCCACGTCCTAACTGCTGTTAGTCCAGTGTAGCCCCAGTGATTCCCAAGGCCCTAGGCCTTACCATGGTTCGTGACGTGGTTCTTATACCACTATTTTCGTATATGGTTTTAGTGGCCACCGGGCCTATCCATATTTGTGCAACTTTTGTATGTTATATGAAGTTCTTTGTTTAACGCTTGTGCCTCTGCCCTCATAAAGAGTACAGAGGATTATTCTAGTAATAAATACATATATTTTATATTATATAACTTGTGTGGTGTCCTTTTATTTGGTATTACAGGATTGCATATGGTAAAACAGCTGGCTTCACATGCCTCTTGAGTTTAGCCAAGACTGCTTTTGTCCATGCTACCCCTAGGATAGCTGGTCTATAAGGTTGACTTACAACCAATCACCATAAGGGTTGTTTGGACTGATACAAGGTGCTCACTAGAATAGTGAACATCATACATCAGGCCAACTTCTCACAGTTACAAGCACGAGCTTGCTGCTGATTGGGTGCGAGCGGTTGCAACTAGGAAGTGTTGGCCGCCATTTTGTGATTCCGTTGAAGCGAGTAAGGGGAAAAAAGGGAGAAAAAAGTGGGAAAGAGGAGGGTAGAAGCGCTGTGAGGTTTGTAGGGTGGTTAGGGTGTGCTATAGAGGAAGTGTGAAGCGACGTATTTACCCCTACTGGTGTGAAATTGCTGTTTTGCCCACTGAGAGATGGTGCGAAGGTGAGGTGCCGGTACACTCGGGGATGAAAGCGTGTGCCTAAACTGTGAGTTGAGTGCTCTGTAGTATACTTGCAGAAGCGAAGTATTTACCCTTACTGGTGTGAAAGTGCTATTTTGTCTAGAGTGAGATGGTGCAGAGGTGAGGTACCGCTAAACTCGGGGATGAAACCTTGCGCCCAAACTGTGAGCTGAGTGCTGTAAACTGATGTGCTCTGGGCGGTGTAGCATAGTGGGTGTTGTAGCATATGTGTGCAGGTGGTATTAGAATGCGTTTAGAGTATAGTGGGAGAGGGAAGCAAACTACTCAGTGGTACCGGTCTGAAGACTCGGGGATGAAACTGTGAATGTAAGTCGTGAGTTTATTACTGTGAAGTGATGTGCTGTGGGTGCTGTAGGATACTGGCCGCTGTAGCATACTTGTGTAAGTAGTGTTTGTGTGCCTTTATTCTATATAGGGAGTGGGAAACAAACTACTCATCCCTATTGGTCTGAAGAGTCGAATGTAGTGTTTTAGGAAGCAGGAATAAAGAAAAAATCGTGAAGAATATAATGCAGAATGTTGCAATGCCAGAGAAGGAAAATGGTAAAATGAGTTGTGTCTAAGAAAGTGGTAGTGTGTAATAAAGGGGTGGAGTTTGAAAATGATAGAGAACGTGTATTTATTTAAGTGCCATAATTGGACCCACTGGTGCAAGAGCTAGGGTATCCAGCTGATGCAAAGTTGAACCACTTCTGCTGTATTCAAACGTAAGCTCCTGCATCAGTGAATTGTATACTACATGTTACAGTTGCATGTGAAATAAACAATCGCTATTATACTTGAATGACTCTACATTCAATAAGGGAAATAAAGGTAGGATACGATTACCACATGTGTCCTTTAAGAAAAGAAATAAATAAAAAAGAAATTGCAAAATGTAATCATAAAACTTTTTAGGTACCTTGGCAGTTCTTTTTTGTAACAGAAAATTATCAACAGTAGAATAGTTAGCAATCTGTTGTACAGTAGATTCAATGTGGTGCATGTCAGAATTGATACTAGTTCTACCCACATTGGAACTTTGAGGATTAATACAAACATTGTGGTTCTGAGAAGCACATTCAGTACCTTTGTAGTCAAACCGTACATTATTGTCTTCAGGTGTTTCAAAAAAACATTCTTGTGTAGAGAGCTAAGGCATCGAGCTGAGACAAACTCCACCCGCTTCTGCTGTAGCCAAATCGAAGCTCCTGCATCAGTGAATTGCACATTATATGTTACAGTTCTATGTGACCTACACAATCGCTATTAGACATGAATAAATAAATTGTATTATGAAAATAAAATTAGTTTACAATTACCACACTGTGCCAACCAGTTCCTAAACATAGTCGTCTTTTTACATTTTTATCGTGAGGTTCTGAGCAGAGGCTGACTTTGAGTAAAATTGCCACGTATTACAGCCGATAGCTGACATTCAGCCAGAAGCACATTCTGATCAAGATAAATAACCTAAACTCAGGGGCATTTTGTGCATCATTAAACGTGGAGAGCCTGGTAGATGGCAGGGGCGGGTCTGGATCCCCAGCGAGATAAATCTAAATTATGTTCGCTGCGACGAGATGACATGAACAAGAGCGAAATTTTGGATTGAAATTTGAACATTGCACAAACGCCGTGAGGGGAACGTAAGCCCTACCAGCGCTCTCCTTCTCTCTCCTGCCGTGAGGGCAACGGCGCATTTCACCTTCACCATCACCGGGAACCACCGGGAACTACAACTCCCAGGAGCACCGGGGCAGGCACAGCGGGAGCAACGTGGACAGCGCGCCCAGCGGCGCATTAAGAGCAGGGCGCGGCGAGCGCTCTGGGGGAGCAAATTTGAACATTGCACAAACGCCGTGAGGGGAACGGCAACCCTACCAGCGCTCTCCTTCTCTCTCCTGCCATGAGGGCAACGGCGCATTTCACCTTCACCATCACCGGGAACCACCGGGAACTACAACTCCCAGGAGCACCGGGGCAGGCACAGCGGGAGCAACGTGGACAGCGCGCCCGGCGGCGCATTAAGAGCAGGGCACGCCTCCCGTCCCGCGGGACGCGCGCGGGCGGCGCCGGGCTGAGCTCGGGCAGAGGGCGGGCCGTCTGTGGCCGTCAGGGGCAGGAAGAGGCTGGGCTGGGCCACCCCCCTTGGCTGTTTATCCGAGTAAGTGCCCCGACTTCCATAAACTATATATTTTGGAAACCGAGAAGCTATGTGAGTGTTGTATGGTTTATGACATTTCTGAACGCCATTTTATCCTGTAACTTGTGCCCTATATTCATAAATAGCTGCCAACAATGTCAAAACAAACCTCTCTAATGGATAACTATTTGGTTAAAGTTGTTAGTAGGATTAACAGTGACAGAAGAAAATCCTTAGGTCAAGGCAATCTAGCTGACCCACCACCGGATTTATCAATGGATCCCACTATCGAGGTTAACACTTCTTCCACTGTGACAATTGAGCCTAAGGACACCAGTTGTAACATCGGAACTACCCCCGTAGAGGTGCTAGATGACTCTATCCCTGTGGAAGACCAATCTGATAACCCTGATGGTACTCTACAACCATGCACAAGGGCTACACGTTCCATGAGAACATGTAGGAAATTAACTACCAAGCGGGGAGGCCATATGACCAGGAGGAAAAAGGAATGCACGCCTAAGAAAAATGTTTGTGATAAAGGGACTTTAACTAAAGACAATTGTGTTACTATTAATACTGACCAATTTGATTCATTAGTGGGTTGTATAGATGGTAAATTGAAGTTGATTGTTGAACCGTTACTTGCCAAAATTGATGCCCTATCAGCTGAAGTATCTAGATTGGGGTCCCATCTAGATGTGTACGCAGCTAAGATAGTTAACACTGGACCAGCTAGTAAGGATGCCACTAGTATTCAATCTGCCCCAAAACCAGCTAAGGGGAGGTCTTGCTCTATGAACAGTGTTACATCTGGTTCCAACAAGGATAGTTTGCAGCTCCCATCTGCCTTGCCAAGTACGAGCACGTTACCAGCACGTAATTTAGACAGGGTAGGGCAGGTACCACCTGCGACGGTTGCGGCTGCAGGTGTGGGGTCTATATTGGGTCCTATTCGGAAAAAAACACTACTAACCCCTAAGACAGGCGGGGCAGTGCAGGCACCAGCAATACCGGCTGCGGCTGCTGGGTATGTAGGGGCATCTGTCGGTAACAATCGCTCGGTAGATCTCCCACCTGAGTGTCTACCCTACGTAGTGGTTTTAACCAATGTTCCCTCCTTAGCACTTAGTCAGGCCTTATCATCCCAAGAGCCGCGGGACTCGTTAAAGAACAAAACGGTCTCCTGGCTACACAGTCATTGTGGGTTTCCAGTTAATTTTTCGGATCAAATTCTATCTACCAGAAGGGTTAACTGGATTGGCAACACTAGAAAGAACTGCGGGGGAGACTGTGTGATCGTCAATTTTAAATACCCCCAGCATGTTGCGACGGTCCTGCTAAGAGCTGCTGCCATTACACAGTATGAGACCGATGTAACTGCACGTCCTTTAGGCTATTTTTATAACCATCTTAATAAGATTCCACCTGCCACTAGCAGAGATAGGGCATTTACCCCTAACTCAGTACCCAATGGTGAGAGATTTTTTCAACCTACCCCTAAGTTTGTATCTAATGGGGATTGATTTTCCATGCCTACAACAAACATTATACCCTCTAGTGATAGATTTCTCCAACCTAACCCTAACTTTGTACCTATTGGTGACAGATTTTTTCAACCAACTCACGGGATGGTCTATGAAGTCCCAGTCCAGAATAGGTATCAACTCCTAAGCTCTCTGGACCAGAATGATTGACTTCATAAGGGATCTGTGCTTCGGAGGGACATCATCTGGGATGCCAATCTGAATAATCCTAGTGAAGAAAAGGTGGTCGCTGAGAGCCAACATACTAATGATATTGTGGGCAATACGAGTAGTAGGACAATAGTAACCTGTGTGACTGAGATTGACGAGGACCTAGGGAAGGCTGTAGGTAGTTACATAGGGAGGTCAGTGATTGAACGAAGTAGTAAAGGCAATAATCGCAACAATGTACATGGCATTCCAAATAGTGACTGTACCATGGGTATTTCTATTGTTAGCTGGAATATTGCTGGATGGGCCTCAAAGGTAGACAAACTGGAGTGGGAGGGCATTGTTAGGTCCTACGACATCCTGTGCCTACAGGAGACATGGTGTGTTGTTAAACCTAGTTTCGAAGGGTACACATGCTGTAGTCTAGAAGCTACTGAATCAAGGCATGATAGGGCGAAGGGAGGACTACTTTTTCTTATTTCTGTAGATTTAAAATTGACAATTATTAAACATTTGTTATTCGAACCCCACTCACAAATTCTTTGGGTACGTGCTCAAGATGGGACTGATGTGCTTTTAATAAATTTATACAACAACATTTTTAACAACCTACGGCACAAAGTGATAGAGGAGTTACACTGTGCCCTCATGAAGCTGATATCTGAGGCAAAATGCACTTTTACTTATATTTGGTTAGGGGATTTTAATTTAAGAGTCTGCAGTTTGTCCTCCTCCAGGGCATGCGGGATTCAAACCAATAGCGGGGAGAACATGATGCATTTCCCACATCATGGCTATGGGGAGGCTATCAATAACGTCATGGCTTCCTATGATTTAGAGCTAGTGAGTACTGACCTAGGGGGTAGTGAGAGTTCAATTCCAACCTTTACTGGGCGGAATAGCGGATCCACTATCGACCATATTATGGTTTCATCTAGTTTGGTACCTCACTGCCTGACTAAGGTAAGGGATGCTTCCGCCCTGAGCGACCACAATTATATCACAATGCAAATAACTACGTGGAAGTGCAGAGTAGAATTGCCAACAAGAATTTTGGATGACATTGAGCCACACAGGGCTAATGGGACTAGGCTTAGGTGGAAAGGGGAGAAAGCAGCCATAGTGGAACCAATAATTGTAAATAAATGTCTGGCAGACATCGATATTATCTTGACCCCAGGATGTCCGCCTGCTTCTGTTATGACTCATTTTCTTCACATTAACATCGTTATTAATAACATCTTTACGGGGACTCAATCTGGAAGAAGCGGAAAAAGGATCGGATGGTTTGACCATACCTGTACGACCCTTCTCTCGCAACTTAAACACGCTTTAGCCCTTACCCCAAGAGACAAGAATAGAGTCAGACTTTTAAGAACTGAATATAAAAAGGCGCTTTCCAAAAGGAAGAAGGAATTACAGCAGGAAGCCTGGGATCACCTATCCAAGGCAGTAGAAACTGCTGACAGTCGCCTGTTTTGGTCCACCGTTAACTCCCCTTTCCTCCAAGATGATAAAAATCCACAGCTCTCCTCCAACGTTGGCAGCGAGGAATGGGTGAAACACTTTTCTGTCATTTTTCAGGATAATACCCAGTCATCCGATGAGCAAAGGCTTTGGCCCGTGGTGCCTATAGATATCACCCTGAAGGAAGTGGAAAGTAGTATTAAAAGAAGTAAGGGTGGTAAGGCCCAGGGGCCAGATGGAGTACCAATTGATGTGTTCAAGGCTCAACCGAAGCTTTGGGGGCCAATACTTACCTTGGTACTCAATGCGGCAGTAACCACCTTGATCCCACCTTCTTGGGGTGACTCCATCATTGTACCCATTTATAAAAAGGAGGATAAGGCATCAGCCTGCAATTACCGGCCGATTAGTCTACTGGATTCATCGGTTAAAATCATGAGTCGAGTACTGTTATATAGATTAGAAGAGTGGGCGGATGAGAACGGGATTCTTGCCAATTCCCAATACGGATTCAGGAAGGGACGAGGGACCTTAGATCAGTGCCTGAACCTAGAGATATTGATTGGCAAGTACACTAGAGCTAAGCCTGGTAATATTTATCTTTGCTTTGCCGACCTTAGCAGTGCTTTTGATTTAGTAAACCATTCACTCCTGTGGTCAGTTTTGCTTGATATGGGTGCTCCTAAAGAAATTATCTTTTTCCTTGCAAGATTCATAGGAAGATGCAAACATGTGTCCGCTATGGGGTTAGCGGGGAGTGCACCACAAATTTTAATGTCAAACGGGGAATTAGACAGGGGTGTGTTCTTGCCCCCCTGTTGTTTACCCTTTTTATTAATGAGGTTGAATCCGCCCTGAAAACTGTCAAAGCTGATGCCCCACAGGTTGCTGGGAATAGTGTTCTAGTTCTGCTCTATTCAGATGACGCGGTGCTCCTGTCCCGAACACCTGTTGGCCTGCAGCGCTTGATGGACAGGTTCACTGATTTTATTGGGAGTAGGAGACTGCTGATTAATAAAAACAAAACTCACACTATGACCTGCGGGACAAAGACGGGGAAAAATTGTGCCTTTTTTATAGAAGGGGCAAAAGTAAAGCATGTCAATAGTTTTTGCTACCTCGGGGTAACCTTTTCCAGTGATGGCAGTTGGGGGCAAGAATTAACCAATGTTAGGAGTAAAATGAGCAAAAGCGCCTATGGCATTTTTAAATTTGCCTCCAAGCTGGGGGACAGGCGAATCAAAGATATGACGGAGATCTACAAGGCGCGTAGTGTATCCATCGCACTCTATGGGGCGGGCCTTTGGGGCAACTGCAATATTGAGTGTCTGCAGAGGGAAGAAAATAACTTCCTAAAGAAATTACTGTGTCTCCCTAAATCTGCTTCAACAGAGTTGATCCATAAAGAGGTAGGGCTTGCTTATTTGGGCGACCTTGCTCTACTTAGGACTCTACAACTTTATCGAGCTATTTGGCTCAAGGAAGAGACTGAGTTTAATCAACTTGTAATTAGGGACTGCCTTGGTTTAGATAACTGTTTGATGATACCAAGGCATAAATATGTTGTGGATTGCTACCAGAGTATCTTTGATATTAACCTGTTGTTAGATCATTGCCCCCCTAGAGGTCTTGCCAAGCAGGACATGAAAAATACTTTTAAGCTATATAGAGCTCAAAAACGCTCAGTTGTGATCAATTCCCTCGTCACTGTCAATCTTTATAATAAGTATATTGTTACCGAGGGATTCCAGAATTATCTGAGCGTGGTAACTAGGCCCTCGCACAGATTTGTATTGACTAGATTAAGGGCTGGAATTGCTCATGCTTTGGTGGCCTTCCCACATCAAAAAAAGCACCCGGTTGGCCCATGTCCCTGCGATGGGCATTCTAAACAAAGCACCCTGCACTTTATGCTCATTTGTACATTGTTGCAGAATGTAAGGATCACATATCTGAAACCAGTATTTCTTAGGTATGGTATTCTTACTGTGGAGGATGCAATGTGTTTATAATATATTATGGACTGCCCCTATATATGTTTTTATGTTGCAAGTTTTATTTGTAAATCTATGGCTTTTAGGAAAAGTATGATCTTTTAAACATTATTGGTAATTTACCTGTATTTTATTCTGCTGCATTTTGCTATGTGCTTTTATGGTCATTAATTGTTATGAACCGAATAAAGCTTCATGAAATGAAATGAATGAGTAAAATTGTGTGAAAGGGCTTTGTGAATAACAGGCAGAGAGGCGGTGCACAAAGAATAGACATGGTTTCTAAATGGGTGTCGGGTTTAGGCTAATTTAGGAAGTAAATAGCGTATTTGCATAGGCCATACATCACCAATTCCCGGTTAGAGTGGAGACGTAAGGGGCAATAATGAAGATAGAGTTCAAATGTCTGAGTATACTTAGAAAGTTATTATATCAAAGTAGTAGGTTTGAAATGTATTATAAAAAATGTAAAGGAAAAAGTAAAAAAAGATGGAAAAAAATCCATTCAAGAATAACGTGAGTTTCTTACAAGTCTTGGAGATTCCAGTCCAGAAGTTCTTCAGCGGCTTGAGATGCGTAATGTTCCAAGAGGCTATTGTTGCCATCGTGTGAGAAAAGCAAAGCGATCCAATTCATATCGTCGAAGGGACAGTAATGTTCCTCGATGTTGGCAAGGCATACATCCATTCGCCAGTCAAATGGGCAAGTTTTGGAATCAAACGATGGTTGTACGTGTATTGCATAAGTGTAGATAAATGTCATGTTGTAGCTAGCTCCGATAATAGATAGAGGCAGGTAGCCGAAAAAAAAATCCGTTTTTTTACAGTATTGATGTAGCTTGGCGTAGAGGCGTATTCTGTCGGACATAGTTGTTACCATAGAGAGCGTAGCCATTTCTAGAAGTAGAATTAGTAGTAGGATGATTGCAAAGAGGGCGAGAATTATGGGTACTGTTCCTGTTATTCCAGAGATGATCAAATGAATGTCATAATGTAGTCTGGTATTAATAGAAGAACAGTTTGAAAGTGTGTTAGAAGGCTGTAGGAGACCGTGTTAAAAAAGTGTGCCAGACCTTGAGTGTGACATGTGTTGAAAATTGTGTAACAATTCACAAAGTGTAATTGGCGGTTCGTATTTAAAAGGGAGTGTATTTTATTTGAATTTTGTGGTATTTGCAGTCGATACATTATCTTTTGCAGAAGTGAGGGAGACTTCTGTTCTGAACAAAGGTGCTTTTAGTTTGGTTTGTTTCTTGAAATGTGTTTTCAAACTAGGAATTGAAGGCCAAGTTGGAGTTTGGGAGTTAGTTTGTGTGGGTGGGAGTAGATATTGCCACAGGAAGTTACTGTGTTTGAAACAGTAAGGACATGTGGTATGCCAGCTCACATTCAGTAGGAGTGCATGTTATTGAGAAGCAAATAACTGTTGTTAGAAACCTGTGTGAATGTTGGTGTGATTGTGGGAGTTGGCTTCCTTTTAAGGAAGGACGCAAGATTGGGGGCTGTAAGCTTATAAGCGCCGTGTAGTTGGACATTCTTGGATAGTAATGAATGACTGCCATTGTGGTCGCACTATTCTCCTGTGAGAAAAACGTCTGTATGCTCTTTAAGACAGCAATATGTAAATGGGATAAACCACTGCTCGTGAATAATCACGCTACCTTATATAATCACATTCAACATGACAAACAACATGTGCACGTAGCAGACACAACAACACTACATACTGTGGGAACCGTGGCTAGCCATGTACACAAACTAAACATGGCATGGCACCCCTGCCTCATAATGCAGAATGTGGGGAGAGATGGGAGCAAAGTATGTGCGAAGCTGGCAAGTAATTATCGATTATAAAAGTATATAATGCAAAGTTTTGAGGGGATGTGCCAGACAGAGTTGAGTATGTAGAGCACAGACATGTACATGTCAACATACAATGATGGTCTATTGAGTGAAGTGGACAGTGGATGCAACCATGATTGTACAGTCAGTAGAGAAGATTACGGAAAGGTAGTGTGTACGTGCCCCCCCCCCCCCAAATGTTTATGGAAGTGGGCTGGCTCGGCGTACACAAGGGTAGCATAGGGGTATGAAAAAGAGGCACATTTCTCTGGGTGTGGTTCTCTTCCGGATTGGCGAATGTGTCTGCCCCGATCTGCGCAGCTTACACCATCACGAGGCTGACACCGTGAGCGAAGGTGGCTGCGTGAATGATGCTCTCAGCGTGCTGGTATCCAGAAACCCTCATGGCCGTTGCAGCACATATATGCCACACAGTTCACCTTTCAACACTGCCGTATGTGAAAGAGGGCCCACCACGTGCCGGTGGAAGCTCCTGGGCCGAGGTCTGCGAACTCGGAAGGCTCCTGAGATTAACGCTGGCTACCGCGACACAGGCACACAGCGCCCAGCCTGAGGCCCAGCACCGTGGATTGCTCTGTATACTACTAACACAGTAGTCTGACAGGTACCGACAGTGGAACAGTGTTTTTGATACCATAGTGGGGGATGCTAGAACTGTATCAAAGAGTGGAGATGAAGGTACTCCTTTCGACCAGGTGCAAACAACTCTGGGTCCCAACAGTGGAACGGTGACTTGATTCCACAATAGACGATGTTAGAACTGCATCTGAGAGTGGAGATGAAGGTACTCCCTTCGACCAGGTGCAATCAACTCTAGGTTCCAATAGTGGAGCGGTGTCTTGATCCCACAATGGACGAAGTCCGATTTTATCTGCAGCTTGGTATTGATAGGAATCCCTCCGTTGAGGTGCATCACAGTCTGTGCTTCCATAGCTAACTGCTGTACAGGATTATTGGGATTTGTTGACTGTAGTCGCTGGACTACAGCGTGGTACAGCAGGTCCGAACAATGAAACAGGGTCTTGATTCTATGATTGAGGATGTCAGAAGGTAAAGTCTGTGATGATTTCGGTGTACCCCCTCCAATCAGGTGTAACCAACTCTAGGTCCTAACAGTGGAACGGTGTATTGATCCCACAGTGGACTATGTTAGAACTGCATCTGAGAGTGGAGATGGAGGTACTCCCTTCAACCAGCTGCAACCAACTCTGGGTCCCAACAGTGGAACGGTGTCTTGATCCCACAATGGATGATGTTAGAACTGCATCTGAGAGTGGAGATGAAGGTACTCCCTTTGACCAGGTGGAACCTACTCTAGGTTCCAACAGTGAAACGATGTCGTGATTCCACAATGGAAGATGTCCGATATTACATTCTGCTTGATTTTTACAGAACTCCTTCCGTTGAGGTGGATTAGACTCTGTGCTTCTGTAGTTAACTGCTGCACATGATTATTAGGCATGGTTTACTGCAGTTGCTGGAATACACAGCGGTACAGCAGGTCGGAACAGTGAAACGAGGTCTTAATTCTATGATTGAGGATGTCAGAAGTTAAAGTGTGTGATGATTTTTGTGTATACCTTCTGATGAGGTGCAACAACCTCTAGGTCCCAACAGTGTAACGGAGTCTTGATCACACAATGGACGATGTCCGATATTACCTGTTGCTGTTTTTCCACAGAACTCCCTCTGTTGAGGTGCATCAGATTCTGTGCTTCTGTAGTTAAGTGCTGCGCATGGCTATTGGGCTTAGTTGACTGTTATCGCTGGAATACACTGCGGTACAGCAGGTCCAAACAGTGAAATGGGGTCCTAATTATATGATTGAGGATGTTAGAAGTTAAAGTTTGTGACGATTTCTGTGTACCCCTCCAATGAGGTGCAAGCAACTCTAGGTCCCAACAGTGGAATGGTGTTTTGATCCCACAATGGTCGATGTTGGAATATCTAAGAGTGGAGATGGAGGTATTCCCTTCAACCAGCTGCAACCAACTCTAGGTTCCAAAAGTAGAACGGTGTGTTGATTCCACAATGGACAATGTTAGAACTGCATTTGAGAGTGGAGATGAAGGTACTCTCTTCAATCAGGTGCAACCAACTCTAGGTCCCAACAGTGGAACCATGTCTTGATCCCACAAGGGATGATGTCCGATATTACCTGCTGCTTGCTTTTCTCAGAAGTTCGTGTGTTGAGGTGCATCACACTCTTTGCTTCCATAGCTCACTGCTGCACATGATTATTGGGCTTGGTTGACACTAGTCGTGGAGTATACTGTGGTTCAGCAGGTGCGAACAGTGAAATGGGGTCTTGATTCTACGATTGAGGATGTCATAAGTTAAAGTCTGTGATGATTTCTGTGTACCCCCTCTTATCAGGTACAACCAACTCCGTGCTTTCGAATCCAACGGTATGTGGCTTTGAGGTGTTAATGACCACTGCAGCTGGTCTAGACTGCGGTTCGCAGGGTTCACAATTTAGATTGAGTGGTGATTGTTTAATTACAGAATCCAGTAGTTAAGTAATTAGAACGTCTATTGAATCATACACAATATTGTTTTAGTATACTTGCTTGAAAAAGTTTTTTTATATTAGTTATAGGTTTAGTAAAATGACCAAATTCTTCTTGCAAGTCCAAAGGAACAGTGAATAGTGTAGACTGTGGAAAGATGAAATCCCAATTCAAATTATTTTGATCTATTCATTGTAGGGTTCTCTATAATTTATGTTGTTTTATTTTGTAAAGAGGGAGTGAGAAAAAGTATTGATGGTTGTGTGTGTGAGTACTGCCTTCAATTAACAATGCAGACAGTAGTGTTCACAATTCAGATTGAGTTGCTATTGTAGATGATGTGGCACTGTAAGAGAAGAGATTGCTATAGTGTGCTCTGTCTGCACCACTCATACGCATCATTGCAGGCTCCGCACACGTTTTCTTTGCTTCGCGTATTGCAAACTGTACAGCTCAAGTCAATTCCACATGACTGTGGGCCCTTGATGAATGCTCTCTCTGGCCTATACTGCAGACTTCAGTGTCCACATTTGACATTGAGTCAGTATTGTAGATTATGCAGTCCTGTAGGAAAAGACATTGCTCCTGTGCTTTAAATTTTTTTTAAATATATATCTTTCTAATGTTTCCAAACACAAACAACAAACATAATGATGGACCACCACATTTACATAGAGCCCGACATTTTAGAAATGGAGGTAACAATAACACTATTCCGGCAATTGATACAAATCAAGTATTCAGATTCAGCCAGTGGTGCAAGGTCCCCTTAGTAGACCTACCTATACAGAGCCAAGCCCCCCCATATAAATACTACTATGAGTGAAAGTTCTGGGCATCAGGTCTTGTTCTATTCCATCTACAGGTCCACCCTCCCCAACTAACCCCCCCCACCCCACCGCCGGCGCTGTTACTAGAAGACTAAATGCAATCAAAGTACTACCATATTGTGTGGGTTACATAAGCGTCATTACTCCAACAGTACCCTGAAGTATTCTGATTATCATGGGAGTCAGGAATCGCCTTGCATGCAGGTATCCCAATGTCTAGAAAAGTCGGATTACTGGTTGTCTTCCCCGGTCAGTGTGCTTGTCTCTGAATCAGTGTCTAGATCTGTCATATTTAGTTCCATCACCAGGGCCTCCCAAGCCCGCGCCGCCTCCAGTGCCTTGTCATTGAGGGACCTATGAGTCTGCTGCAGTCTAACCGAGCTCTCGCTACTAGCCCACACGAACAATGATGCCTTCCATCTAGGGTAGCTAGGCCCAGCCACTGCCTTCCAGTGAGATGTAATTTCCCTCTTAGCCAGCAAAATTCCTAGGTCTATAAATTTGCTAGTCAATTTAGTTTTGCTAGTGTGTGGAAACCAGTGTAATAGGCAAGTCCCCTTGTCCGGAGTGATCCGTCGTCCCGTTACTCTACAGAGGAGATCAGTTATCCCCTCCCAGTATGTACCAAATTGCGGACAGTCCCATAGCATGTGCAACAAATCCGCGTTCTGCAGTCTACATAGGGGGCACAGTGCTGTGTCAACCTGGAAGTACTGGTTAATTTTAGCTGGCATAAGATGTGCCCTGTGTAGTATAAAAAATTGGATCAATTGGAACCTAGCATTTCTGGTTCCCTTCCATGCTCTTTTAAGTATTTGCGACCAGGCCGTGTCGGGTATTTCTTTATCTAAGTCCGTCGCCCATTGCTCCCGTAGCTTCGGCAATGGGTTCAACCCCTCTCCCAGCATACGTTTGTACAAGCAAGTAACCGCTTTATATGTACCCGCAGCCATCATCACATATTGGCACGCCCCGCTTGTCGGTGGTTCAGAGAGGCCAGTGCCCCAATGCTTCTGGATAGCGGCAACCAGGGCCACGAGTATTAGAAAATGGCCTCGCGGGAGGCCAAAAGACTCTTGTAATGTGCCATAGGGCAATAGTGCGCCGTCCTCGAACAGATCACCCACCATCTGTAGGCCCAGTGCCTCCCACTCCGCGAGGGCAGACCAATCCCCACCATGCGGTAAGGCCGTGCACATACCAGGCGGTATTTCCGGAGCATAAGGTCGTTGCACCCCAATTATATTGTGGAATCATTTCCAGTAAAGCCTCAGGGCGCACTCCGCTGTCGACAAGCCAGCAGTCTGCAATCTCTGCTGTAGGACCACGAAGGACAGAACATGCCGCCGCGGCTGGCTCAGACTCCCTCTCCGGCCCTCGAAACTCCAGTGCCACTGCCTGGGTAAGGTGTTGGAATTGTGCAGCTAAGTAATACAATTCAAAATCTGGGACAGCAAGGCCCCCCTCAGCCTTTGGCCATATCAAAGTATCCAATGCTACTCTACGCCGCCCTGCACCCCAGATAAAGCCCCCCACCGCAGAACGGAGTTGCCGAAAAATTGCAACAGGTATCCGGATCTCTGTCTGCACCATTCATATGCATCATTGCAGGCTCTGCACACGTTTTATTTTGCTTCGTGTATTGCAAACTATAGAGCTCAAGTGAATGCCAGGTGGCTGTGGGCTCTTGCTGACTGCTGTCTCTGGCCTACACTGCAGACAGCAGTGTTTACAATTGAGATCAAGTCGCTATTGTAGGTGAGGTAGTCCTGTAGGAAAAGACATTCCTCCAGTGCGTTCTGTCTGCTCAACTCATATCTATCATTGCAGGCTCTGCACACGTTTTGTTTTGCTTTGTGTATTGCAAACTGTAGAGCTCAAGTCAATGCCAAGTGGCTGTGGGCCCTTGCTGAACGCTCTCTCTGGCCTATACTGCAGACTCCAGTGTTAACATTTGACATTGAGTTGGTATTGTGGATGATGCAGTCCTGTACGAAAAGACATTGCTCTAGTACGCTCTGTCTGCACCACTCATATGCATCATTGCAGGCTCTGCACACATTTTGTTTGGTTTGCATATTGCAAACTGTAGAGCTCAAATGAATGCCACGTGGCTGTGGGCCCTTGCTGACTGCTCACTCTGGCCTACACTGCAGACAGCAGTGTTCACAATTGAGACTGAGTCGCTATTGTAGATGAGGTAGTACTGTAGGAAAAGACATTGCTCCAGTGCGTACTGTCTGCATCATGCATACGTATCATTGCAGGCTCCGCACACGCTTTTTTGTTGCTTCGCTGATGACAAACTGGGCAGGTGAAGTCACCTTACATACCTGTGGGTCCTTGCTGACCGCTCTCTGTGGCCTAGACTGCAGACAGCAGTGTTTATAATTCAGATTTAGTGGCTATTGCAGATGATGCAGTGTTGATGGCAACAGATATTGCTCCTAGTACGGCCTGTCTACAGCACGCGTTATCGGTGGCTGTGCACATGCTGAATGCTTTTGATGTGGCTATGTGAGTGCACTATAACTGATGGAGCATTTATGATATAATCTTTTTGTGTATTATTTCAGATCTATTGATTGTGTGTCAGTATACCACAAGTTGTTGTTCTTTTACGATAGACTTATTTCTGTATTATTTCACATCTACTGTCCCTACCTTACTGCAGCATAATTTATTGATTCTTTTAATATTGAATCTCTGTGTGTGATCCAATGATTACTGATGTAGTTAATTCTAGCAGCAACCATTCTCTGAAGGCTGGTTTACACTTACCGCACACACATCCAGCACAGACGTCACTGGATATGTCACCATGGTAATAAAAAGGAGTTGAGCGTACGTGCCCATATCCACTTCCACTATTTATCTGTGTCTGTGTGTTCATTATCTATGTACAGGAATTTTATATAGCGCAAATCACCAAGCGGTCTCTAAGCGCTTGCTTAGGGAACCCGTCCTGGTATTCCCCTGTGAGATAACCCCGGCAGGGTATCCGCAAGGTGAAAGCCAGGAATCCCGCCGCGAGGGGCCGTTGTGGAGATTAAGCAGGCTATTGCCCAGAGTCGCAGAGTGTGAACCCGTGAATCGAGTAGGCACCGGAGCGAGAATTGTTGAGTCCATGGACATTTTAGGACTCAAGACCCCACCGAGCCGGGAATTGAACCCTGGTCCCGGGCTGACCTCTGCTTCCAGGTCTGCCTCCTCTAACCAGTGAGTCACACTTCTCCACTATGCATGATACTGTCTCTGGGCCGTACTATATTACATTGTGCTGTGGCCAGCGTATGCAACCATGTTACCTGTGGTATGGGAGAACATTTTGGTAATGTAACTTTTAAGTGTATGGGTATCATAGGTGGAAGGGGCCTTTACAGAGAATACATATTGATGAAAATGATGGTTGCATGTTGTGTGTAGTGTAAGATATGTGTATATTGCAAAAAGTTTAGAACAAAGCTCTCTAAGCAGAAGGGGTATGTCTCATGAAATGCAGTACAGATTTTGACTATTATGGGTGGCGTTTTCGAACTGTTACAATGGGAAATGTTAGGAACTAATGAAATGCTTTTTTTATGGTCACATGGCAATCGCGCAGCCAGTGCGCAATGAGACCGCACCCGATGTGATTTTGAGAAAATATATTTACTATAATATAAGTTTCTTACAGTTAGAAATATATAACTGTTTAAAATATTTTTAATTATCGCTTGTCCTCATATACACTTTAAAGTTATTTAGACATAGTTTTGAGACAAAAAAAATGAGGGAATGGCATATGTGGCGCGACATCGTACGTCTATGACGTAACACAGAGCGTATCCAGAGCAACAAGGGCACCCATACGAGTCAGCACAGGACCTCGGGGAACATATTTACAAAACAACAACGGTCCCATGCAAAAAGAAATGCGAGAAAGCAATAAATATAGACACAATGGAGACTATATTGAGTAGTATGACTTGTCCAGCCGGACAGAGGTCAAGAATTTTTACTATACACTTAATAAGTCAATTAAATACCTTACATTCTTGAGAGTAGGACACAAGCCTGTGCCCTAACGCTTACAAATTGGCGAGGTGAAGAAATAGAAAAGGGACAGAGAAAAGTATTTAGGCAGAAGTGAGCGATTTCTGTAAATGCAACAATGACAGAAATTCAATTTACACCATTACAAGCATAGCACATTCTATATACATTTAAGTATATGGTGTTGCAACAAGTCGACGGCATTTCGATCCCATTTACATAATCCAAGGGATCATCATCAGGACAAAAAATATGCCTAAATAGTATGCCACAATAGCCTAGGGGAAGAGAGAAAGATATAAAAAAAAATTTGAAACATTTCATAGGAATAAAGTTTACAAAAAACAGTGAGGGTGATGTCTAGTGAGCGTGAGATTAACATGCCCGACTCGTGAAGTGTTCATTCCTCAACCGTTCATTACCGGCAAGAGTCCAAGAGTACTTAACTTCAAGTGTCTAGTAGGACACGGCACAGTGAATCGCAGTGAAGATCACAGGTGAGTAACGTCTGGTCACATGCAGAACAGGCTAAAAATTGGTCTAAATGACGGCGTGGCTCAGCAGAGATCGATGGAATAACGTATAGTCACATGTAGAACAAGCTAAAAATTGACAGTGACCTGAACGACGGCGTGGCTCAGCAGAGATAGATGGAATAGGGTCACGGATAAAAAGTGAAAACGATCTAGGGGTAACCACGATCGTGACAAGGCTATCAGGTGAACTATGATCAAAACGTTCAATTAGAGTGACTAAGAATTGGGAAGACCCAACAGAAACCAATTATGATAAGGCTACCTGGATGACTAGAATGGGGCGGTCAACCAGGGTGGAGGGAGGGCGAGGTTCCACGGCATCTAAAGGGAAAATTACAGTAATTTATCAGCATGGAACCAAGGGCTATTGAGCAGCCCGTGAAAGAAGAAAGGGTTATATCTTACCAATCACAATGGCTTAATGCATTACATCGGCCAGGGCTCGAATGTAAGGGAGTTGTTTCGCACCGTATTGGCGAACAATCAGGACATCGTCCTAGAGAGGAATAGGCCATTAAGTACCGTGTTGAGACATACAAAGCCTTAGAAAACCGCTCGGAACAGCAATGGAACTTACCCGTGTTGGGCGATGGCAGCAAAGGGGCTGACCCGTGATCGGGTACAGGATACCCGCCAGCAATTAGGTTGGTCGCGTTTCCACGAGCCTGGTAGGGAATAATACAGAAATTGGGAGGTCAGTGTTCCGTACAAGAGAGGGAATCACGGAGCAGTCTTAGCAACGGCTACAACACTTACCGAGAAATCAGGCTTCGTGTGTATTGCCTGGCAGTGGCGGTTGCGTGGCGGTTGCTTGACGGGAACCAGGAAGTTAAAGAGAGATCCCGTGGTGGGAAGGTGGGCGCTGATTGGAAGAAGGAGAGCCAATCAAGGGGACAGAAATAGGTGTAGGACAGGACGGAAGCCCTCTTGGGTGAGTGAGGGCATGCACGAACACCATGCATCGGCGCAGTGCAGAGTAAAAGCAGGAAAACCAATATTTATAATTAAAAAATTAAAATTAAAAAGAAGCAATTCAGAAAAAGAGGACATGAGAAAATACTGATAACACAGAAATAAATGACCCATATTACATTAAGCTAGTCCAATCCTCTTGTAGGTTAAGAAACAGGATGTGGACGAGGACGCTTATTCAGAATTTTTTCCATAACAAATAGGGAGTCTCTTTGGGGGATGTTTGTGTAAAGAGACGTCGAGTCCACATCCTGTACCAACTCTGTTTATTATTCAGCTGTTGGAATTCTGTCTTACTAGGAATTTTTGTTATGTTTGAAAATGACTATTTCCAACAGATTAAGGGGACCTCCATGAGGGGACACTTTTCGCTCCAACCCTGGCGATTCTTTACATGGGCTGGCTCGAATGCGATACTATCCTCTCTGCCACCAATCCTTTCCACCATGGCATCCATGTGTGGAAACGATATATTGATGATGTTTTTATGATTTGGGGTGGTCCTGTTGAAGTCCTCCCTCCCTTTGTACATTGGCTGAACAACAATTGCAACGGACTTACCTTTACTATAACTCACAGCAAAACGAGTATCCCTTTTTTTGGATCTATGTATCCAACATAAAGATGGCCTGCTCTTTACCTCTCTCTTTCGCAAACCGATGGAGAGAAATACGTTACTCAGCTATAGCAGCTGCCACCCTAGAGCCCTTAGGCACAGTTTACCTTATTCTCAATTTCTGAGACTGAGAAGAAACTGCTTCCAAAAAACTGACTATTTTCATGAGGCCAATTATCTTGCTAACAAACTGAGACTCAGGGGCTACCCACAACGCCTAGTAAAGAACGCCATGAAAAGGGCCTGGTACTGCCCACGTGAGACATTACTAGAACATAGAGCCAAGAAGCAATCTGATAAATTGGTATGTGTTACAACCTTTTCCCCTGTGTCAAATAAAATACGCAGGAGTATACAAAAAAATTGGCACATTATCAACTCTGGGAACTTGTCGCTAGAAACCCCCCTATTCGCCTTCAAACGCAGTAAGAACCTAAGGGACCAGTTGGTAAGGGCAGCTCTCCCACCTCCTAAAACTGCTAACATTACCCTGAATGACTTATGGCTACTCTCTCCTTTGAGGGGTCACTCCAAATGTGGTTCTTGTGTGGTGTGTGATTTTTGCATTGAAAGTAAGGAATTTGTTTTCAAAGACACCAGCAATGTACTTAAAACCTTCACAAACTGTAACAGTTGTAATCTGATCTACGCAATTTTGTGCCCATGTGACCTGATCTACGTGGGACAAACAAAACAAAAGATTAAACTGAGGATTTCCCAGCATCGAGCCGAATCAGGTGCAAAACCGCAAATGCTCCCCTCGTTGAACACTTTATTGAAAAAGGACATTCGGAGAATGAAATCAAATGGACTGTAATCAGCAAGGTCATTTTACCTATGAGAGGTGGTGACTTGTCCAAAATGCTGAATAAAGAGGAACTTAAATGGATTCTGAGAACTGACAGTCTGAACTCTGGTCTTAACCTACAAGATGATTGGACTAGCCTAATGTAATATGGGTCATTTATTTCTGTGTTATCAGTATTTTCTCATGTCCTCTTTTTCTGAATTGCTTCTTTTTAATTATAATTTTTTAATTATAATTATTGGTTTTCCTGCTTTTACTCTGCACTGCGCCGATGCATGGTTTTCGTGCATGCCCTCACTCACCCAAGATGGCTTCCGTCCTTTCCTACACCTATTTCTGTCCCCTTGATTGGCTCTCCTTCTTCCAATCAGCGCCCACCTTCCCACCACGGGGTCTCTGTTTAACTTCCTGGTTCCCGTCAAGCAACCGCCACTGCCAGGGAATACACACGAAGCCTGATTTCTCGGTAAGTGTTGTAGCCGTTGGTAAGACTGCTCCGTGATTCCCTCTCTTGTACGGAACACTGACCTCCCAATTTCTGTATTATTCCCTACCAGGCTCATGGAAACGCAACCAACCTAATTGCTTGCACGTATCCTGTACCCGATCACGGGTCAGCCCCTTTGCTGCCATCGCCCAACACGGGTAAGCTCCATTGCTGTTCCGAGCAGTTTTCTAAGGCTTTGTATGTCTCAACACGGTACTTAATGGCCTATTCCTCTCTAGGACGATGTCCTGATTGTTCACCAATACGGTGCGAAACAACTCCCTTATAATCGAGCCCTGGCCGATGTAATGCATTAAGCCATTGTGATTGGTAAGATATAATCCTTTCTTCTTTCACGGCTGCTCAATAGCCCTTGGTTCCATGCTGATAAATTACTGTAATTTTCCCTTTAGATGCCGTGGAACCTCGCCCTCCCTCCACCCTGGTTGACCGCCCCATTCTAGTCATCCAGGTAGCCTTATCATAATTGGTTTCTGTTGGGTCTTCCCAATTCTTAGTCACTCTAATTGAACGTTTTGATCATAGTTCACCTGATAGCCTTGGTTACCCCTAGATCGTTTTCACTTTTTATCCGTGACCCTATTCCATCTATCTCTGCTGAGCCACATCGTCGTTCAGGTCACTGTCAATTTTTAGCTTGTTCTGCATGTGACTATACGTTATTCCATCGATCTCTGCTGAGCCACGCCATCATTTTGACCAATTTTTAGCCTGTTCTGCATGTGACCAGACGTTACTCACCTGTGATCTTCACTGCGATTCACTGTGCCGTGTCCTACTAGACACTTGAAGTTAAGTACTCTTGGACTCTTGCTGGTAATGAACGGTTGAGGAATGAACACTTCACAAGTCGGGCATGTTAATCTCACGCTCACTAGACATCACCCTCACTGTTTTTTGTAAACTTTATTCCTTTGAAATGTTTCAATTTTTTTTTTATATCTTTCTCTCTTCCCCCAGGCTATTGTGGCATACTATTTAGGCATATTTTTTGTCCTGATGATGATCCCTTGGATTATGTAAATGGGATCGAAACGCCGTCGACTTGTTGCAACACCATATACTTAAATGTATATAGAATGTGCTATGCTTGTAATGGTGTAAATTGAATTTCTGTCATTGTTGCATTTACAGAAATCGCTCACTTCTGCCTAAATACTTTTCTCTGTCCCTTTTCTATTTCTTCACCTTGCCAATTTTTAAGCGTTAGGGCACAGGCTTGTGTCCTACTCTCAAGAATGTAAGGTATTTAATTGACTTATTAAGTGTATTGTAAAAATTCTTGACCTCTGTCCGGCTGGACAAGTCATACTACTCAATATAGTCTCCATTGTGTCTATATTTATTGCTTTCTCGCATTTCTTTTTGCATGGGACCGTTGTTGTTTTGTAAGTAACACAGAGCGTGGCAGCGTGCATTCATCGCATTTGGAACGCGCAGCGGGTGCCACCGCATACGTACATGACGCTTGGTAGTGCGTACCGGTTGACTACCACAATGGCAGCTGGCACAACGATCATGTTGTTAAGCAGGACGCGGTGTCACAAACCCCTCAGATATGAAATGTGCATTATTTTAATGTGGTGGATAGGATTTGAGTGTTGATCGAGCTTGGTAGACTACCGGCACGGGACTGTAGTTTTCTCAACAAAAAAAAAAGATATACATATTTTGTAGTGAAGATATAACAGATTACATAATTTGTAAAGTTTAAAAAAGGATGATAGAGTTGCAAAATATTAAAAAACAATTTGAAAAAATATAGGTTTCATAAATATTAAAATATGAAATTAACATTTAAAAAACCTTCGAAATTCACTGAAAAAACCATAGGTTTTACAGATGTTATAGTTAGGAATTAGCATTTAAAAAACCTTAGAAATTCACTGAAAAAACCATAGGTTTCAGGGACGTTATAGTTAGTTGGACATTTGACTCGTATAAAACCAGAGAAATTTGCCAGTTATAGTTGTTGAGCTAACTATAACTCGCGCGCCCGCAATGTACTGTTGATGATGTCACATATTACATCACTCTTGACATGGTCAGTGACATCTCTGATGACATCTCAAATGACATCACTGATGACATCACTGATGACATCATCCACGTGATAATGTGATGCAGATACAGATGCTCTAATATAAACTTTGATACACCCATTCTAAAATGCTGAGTACTATTTTTGAAACCGTACACACAAGAATGCCATATAATACATACCACTCACTAGGTCTACACACACATCCAGTCACTTATACTTGTAGTTACGCATCAGTACAGGACTATAATATGCACTCATACATCTATACATGCAGTCACACTCTGCTACTCATCCATAGAGTTACTTACACACCTAGTTAGTAAAGCAAAGAATCAATCACATACCCATTTACTCATCTATAAAGTTATACATACCAACTTCGTTATTTTTAGACATACCAAATCACTTATTTATACAGATACTAACACATATTTACTGTCTTATACAATCACTGATAGAAGCAGACACTTATTTATCTATGCACTCTCCAAACAACTTAGTGTCACGTATACTCATTTATATACTCCAACACTCACATACAGTGCCTTAAAACATATGTAGTTAGTCACAGATATACCACTCAGACATTCATTCACTCACCAACACACCCATACACACACTAACTCACCCATACAGTCCTTCCCAGATGCACTTTTTAATCCATACAACCACTGAATCACCCACTCAGACATCTATGCACAGACTCATATACCCCCCACACAGACACTCAGGGACTCATACAGATACTCAGACAACAAATCAATAACCTATATAGACACTCATGTAGTTATTCAGCAACCCATGCAGTTGCTTACACACCAACGGAGAGACTAATACAGAATTTTACACTGTTTACTAACCCATGCATTCAGTAAGACATGTTCAATCACTCACTTATACAGTCAGTCCCGCACCTACTAAATAATCCCTTAAGGCATTTATAAATGCATTCATTCTTCAATACACCTTGGCATATATATATATATATATAACATATTTAAACTTTACAGAAACACACAGTCACTGGATGATGTCATCAGTGATGCCATTTGAGATGTCATCAGTGATGTTATCAGTGATGTCACTGACCATGTCATGAGTGATGTAATATGTGATGTGAGAAGTTGACCAGAAATGTGATGCCCACTATTCTAGTGGGCACCCTATATCAGTCCAAACAACCCTTATGGTGATGGTTGTAAAGTCAACCTTATAGACCAGCTATCCTAGTGGTAGCATGGACAAAGCAGTCTTAGGCTAAAACTTCAGAGGGCATGTAAAGCCAGCTGTTTTACAATATGTAACTCCTTTAATACCAAATAAAAGGACACCACACAGGTTATATATAAAATATATATGTATTTATTTCTAACACAACCCGTCTGAACTCTTTATGAGGTCAGAGGCACAAGCACATAACAAGATACTCAATTATCATACAATAAGTTGCACAATATACAGTAGTGCCCTAGGGGCACGTCAAACCATATATTAAAATAGTGGTATAAGAACCACGTCACAAACAAGGAATAGGCCTAGGACCTAGGGAATCGCTGGTGCTACGCTGTACTACCAAAGGTTAGGAAGCAGGAGGCCCACGGGAGGCGTGTGCAGTGTTTTAACACACACGCGAGTTACCATAGGGATACAATGGGAACGAAAGAATTAGAAACTAGGGGCCAGATGTAGGTAAATCTATTTTACCGACTCATAAATACCGAATTTTACCGATTCGGTATTTATGAATCGGTAAAATAGAAGCAGGGAGATGTAGGTACATCCAGATGTTTTTTTACCGAATCGGTAAAAATCGGTATTTACCGATTCGGTAAATACCGACCGGTAATGCCCATTCATTCCTATGGGCTTTGAAGCCCATAGGAATGAATGGGCATTACCGATTCGGTATTTACCGAATCGGTAAATACCGAATGTCACAAGGGTGCAGGGGGTGTCACTTTGACACCCTCTGGCACCCCCAAAAGAGGCTCGGGTGCCATCTGGCAGGCATACCTGCCCTAAGGGCAGGTCTGCCTGTCATATGGCATAGGTGTGCATGCACACATGTGCATGCACACCGGAATCGGTATTTTACCATCAAATTGAATTTGATGGTAAAATACCGATTCTGTAAGGCTTGTGGGACTCAGAAGAGTCCCACCTACATCTCAAAATTACCGAATCGGTAAAAATACCGATTCGGTAATTTACAGAATCGGTAAATTTACCGATCGGTAAATTTACCGATTCTGTAATAATTTGCCCCTTACATCTCAAATTCCTTTTACCGGTCGGTAACGGCCGAATTCGTATAAAAGGCTGGTGTTGAGATGGAGTACTGAAGTGAGGCTCCCCTAATGTAGGGCTCAGCTTACTACAATCATCTTCCACCATGTAGGCCTTCCTTTCCTTGACTGAGTTGCACTGTGCTCTCAGGGTCAACCTCTGGCTACCGACAGCTGGAGGCTGGGTCCCTTTTGTTGGCTTACTGGAGGGACAGGTCAGGTTTGGGGCCCTTAGGTCCCAGGTTTGGCTGTGCCCAACAGAGTCCATCTAGGGGAGGTTCCTAACTAGGTGTTAGGGAGATCCCTCAGGAGTTTTTGAAATGTTCACCTTGCTAGGTCTGCTAGCTTTGGTGCCCATAAGCTGCTGATGGGGGTGTTCTTGTGGACAGGGGGCTCTTTGGGGTCCACTGGCCTCCCTGACCTCTACAGCCCTGACTGACTGAGGCAGGGTAGAGAGGGGCAGGGTACCTGCTCCAGACTGGGTCCCACCTCGGAAGGGTCCACTGACATCAGGGGTTCTGCCAGGCTAGGCCTGACTACCTCTGGGGCAGTTCCTTCACAAGGGGTAGGGTCAGTTCCCTGAGGAGGCTGACTCTCACCTAATGTCTGGTGGGAGGGAGACTTTTCTTCCTCCCCAATACTCTCTGTCTGAGTGGAGTGATCCATAGTTTCAGGCTTCACAACACTAAAATCTGTTTGAGTTTGGGCTGTGACCATCACAGCCCCACCAACCTTTTCAGGAAGGAATTCTGCTTGAGCTGGGGCTGTGGCTATCACAGTCCCACTAACTTTTTCTGGAAGGCCTACCATTTTAGAATGGGTTTCTTTTTCTACCCCAGCCCAGGCTGAGATCTCCAGATCATTTCCCAGTAGACAATCTACAGGCAAGTCTGTAGACACTGCCATTCTCTTGGGGCCAGTGACACCTCCCCAGCTGAGATTTACTACTGCCATGGGATGATCTTTCTGCACTCCATCAATGTTGGTCACCTGATAGGTGAACCCAGGTAAAAGTTGGCCTGAGGGGACTAGACTGTTAGTGACCATAGTGATGCTAGCCCCTGTATCTCTATAGGCTTCAACTTTCTGGCCATTGATGAGGGGCTCCTGTCGGTACTTGCCCAAAGTGTTGGGACAAGCAGTGAAGTTGGCAAACCCCAGGCCATTTTCACAGACAAGAGTAGCTATGGTAGGGGACCTGGTTAGGCCAGAGTCCACATGAGTTCCCAAAGTAAACCCAGCCAAATTCTCGGGGGCACTCCCACCACCTGGGGGATTACTACTAATAGTAACAGGAGGTCTGGGAGTATTACTTGGGGGAATGTTTTCCTTATTGTTGGCCCTTGGGCAACTGCTGTCAGTCTTCCAGTGGCCAGGCTGTTTACAGTATGGCAATAAGGTTTCTTTTGGTTAGAGGAAGGGTTTTGGGACCCACCCCCACCATTGGAGTTTTGGGGCCCTGTGGAGGACTTGTCTTTTGATTTATCCCCCACCTTTCTCTTGAGGCTTGGTAGAATCTTTCTTCTGGTCACCACCCTGATTATGAGGCCTAATCCTGGTTCTGACCCATTTGTCTGCCCTCTTACCCAATTATTGTGGAGAGGTCAGATCTGAGTCCACCAGGTGCTGGTGTAGAAGCTGGTTTTGACAATTACTAAGGATCTGCTCCCTCATAATCACATTACACAATCCTGTATAGTCATGTACATTGCTGCCCAATAACCAGTCCTCCAGAGCCTTAGTAGTACAATCTACAAAATCAGTCCAGTCCTGAGTCTGTGCCTTTTGGGTATCCCTGAACAACAACCTATATTGCTCAGTGGTTAAGCCAAACCCATCAATTAGAGCACTCTTCAGGACGTTGTAGTTATTAGCATCCCCATCACTAACTGTGAGGAGCTTATCTCTACCTTTTTCTGAAAAGGAGAGCCACAAGATTGGTGCCCACTGACTTTGGGGTACCTGCTCTACTTTGCAAGCCCTCTCCAAAGCAGTTATCCATTTGTGGATGTCATCCCCAACTTTGTAGGGGGGCACAATCTTATTCAGGTTTCTATTGTCATAGGCCCTGTCTTTATCCTTAGGGATATTGCAGCCACCAGTGGAATCTAATCCACTTAACTTTTGCTCTCTTGCAAGAGCAAGCTTCTCTTTGGCTAGGGCAAGTTCTTCTTTCTCAATCCTGAGATTGACTTCCCTCATCCTAGCCTGATGTTCTCTTCTCTGAGGAGAAGTCATTACCCTCTGAGAACCTCTTGAAGCATTGGAGTGGAGAGATTCCCTAGTGCGGGATCTTTCCCTCCTATATCTCTGGTTAAGTCCACTTAGGGGCCTGAATGGGGCTGCCCCATTCTCAGCCCCAAGTAGGCTTAGGTTAGCCTGGCTAAGTCTTCTAACTAGGACCTGGCTGTCTAACTCTTCCTCAGAATCTTCCTCCTCTTCCTCTTCCTCATCTTCTATGACAGTAGAGTCAGGGGCATCACCTGAAGAGGGTAGGACCTCATCTGCATTACCTGAAGGGCCTGGGTTAGAGGCCTTTTGAACATCATATCCTTCTAGGAGTTCTATCAGGTGCTGAAGGGTAGGGTGAGAACCCTGTTTCAACCTCCTTGTGGTACACAAGTGTCTCAGCTCATGGAAGTTGAGTGCATCATATCTAGAAGGTGCCCTTGGAGGGTCACTTCCCACAGGGAGAGTCACAGTAGGCTCTGCTGTGGTAGACATGATTTGGAGCCCGATGTAGGTAATTAGTATTTACCGATTCGTAAATACGGAATTTTACCGATTCGGTATTTACAAATCGGTAAATGCTATGTAGGTATTTTTACCAAATAAATTAACGAATCAGTAATATTCGGTAATTACTGAATCGGTATTTACCGATTCGGTAATTGCTATTGATTCCTATGGGCCTTGAGGCCCATAGGAACCAATGGCAATTACCGAATCGGTAAATACCGATTCAGTAAAATTACCGAATTGACAAGGGGGACAGGGTGTCACTTTGACACCCTGTTGCACCCCAGATTCAGGCTTGTGTGCCATGTGACACACATACATGCCCTTAGGGCATGTATGTGTGCCACATGACACAGGTGTACATGCACAGATGTGCATGTACACAGGAATTCGTTATTTACCATCAAATAGTATTTGATGGTAAATAACGAATTCTTAAGGGCCTGTGGCACTGTTTTCAGTGCCACCTACATCTGAAATTACCGATTCGGTAAATTTACCGATTCGGTATTTTACCGAATCGGTTAAATTAACTAATCGGTACATTTTAGGCCCCCTACATGTCACAAACCAAATACCGGTCGGTAACGGCCAAAATCGGCCGTTACCGACCGGTATTTGGTGACCTACATCTGGCCCCTAGTGAGGTGTGGTGTGTGCACCTACCTACACTTACCCCCACATGCATCAATGTAGGATTTTGCATTTCTTAAATAGCGAAAATTAAGGAATCGCAATTTAGGAAATGCAAAATCCTATGCATCAAGAAATCCTAAAAGTTTTTAGGATTTCTTAATTTTCGGAAATTGCGATTCCTTAATTGCGAATTAGAGGCCCATAGGAATCAATGCCGTTTTGCTTTTTTTTTTTTTGTACTCGCAATTTGTTGATGCATTGCAAGGGTGCAGAGGGGGGTCCAAAGGACCCCTCCTGCACCCCTGTAATGTATTTTCAAGTGCATGTTTCACACACACATGTCCTAAGGACATGTGTGTCTGTAACATGCAAGTTTAAAAAATGCATTTTTTTGCTTTTTTTAAAAATTTCGCAAATTAACACGAGGGTCAACCTCGTGTTAATTTGCACTTCCAATTTCAAAATTCGCTATTTTTTACAAATTGATGCATTGCATTTAAGGAATTGCACAAATGCGATTCCTTAATTGCATTTGCATTTTTAAGAAATGCAAAAAATAGCGAATTGTTTAATGCATCCCAAAAACGTATTTAGGAAGTGCAAACGGCCGAATTTACCGATTCGCACCGTTTGCACTTCCTAAATAGGTTGATGCATGTGGGGGTAAGTGTTTCCTACTAAACCTCTCTAGGAGTTGTAGTCAGGGTGTGCTAGGCCCTTTGGTCTACAACAACTAATTTCAGTAGAACTTAAGTATTATAAGTCTTGTTATATGTACCTATAGGTACCTAATGTGATCTTTCAAAGATTACAATTGGTAAAACAACAGCAAGCTCTTATCCCAACCGCTGCACACCAATGTGAGAAGTTGGCCTGATATGTGATGTCCACTATTCTAGTCCAAAAGGATCAATGAAATGGTCAGACCAAGGAATCGGAATGGGAGGTTTAGTAGATAAATCATCCCAATTGGCAAAGATCGGGTCCAATAAATGGCCGTGTTGATGGGTAGGAGCGTCAGATTTGAGCATAAGTTGGAGATCAGCTAGCTCCTGCCGGACTTTCTGGGCTCCATTGTCAGCTGGATCCTCTAGATGTAAATTTAGATCTCCAACCAACATTAGTTTAGGATAGCGCAAAGCCGGTTGCACAATATGTTCAACTAGACTAAGGGCAAAATCAGTTTGGGGACCAGGTGGGCGATAAATGAGGAAACCCTTTAGACAGCAGTCTGATGAGGCTGATATGGAGAAAAACCCAGATTCGCAATCCTTGATTTCAGTGGATTCTAAGGTACACTGGATAGACTTTTTATGTATAATAGCTATCCCCCCGCCCCCAATGTATAAGACAGTGTATACTTACCTTTCCTGGAGAAAAGTTGTCAATAGAAACTCCCTGTAGAAAGAAATAAGGGACAAGAATTATTAGTACAATAGAAATTAGGAGAAAACTGTATATATAGAGTTCATAGAAGAAAGAAAAAAAACAAAAGAGAAGAAAGAAAAAAACATATCTATAAGATTAGAAAACAGTAAGAGAAGTAAGTAGAAAACACATATAGCAAAATAAATAATAAACACTATAGGTAGATTTTAGAGGATTGTTAAGAGTTATATTGGTTTTGTAGGATACGTATCGAACTGTGTTTCATAGAAGTAAGAAAGAAAAGACTTGCCAAATAAGAAAAGACAGAAGAGGAGCACAGATCTTGGAACAAAAGGTAGGGGAGAGGTAGTTTAGAAAAAGAGTAGGAATAGATTAGAGTAGGTGTTAGGAAAATAAAATGTGTGTTTATATGTTTAGGTTCTCATAGAGAAAAAGACGGTCTGCAGGGCGGACAGGAGAAAATGAAGAAAGAGAGAGAACCAATTCCACGACAGTCTCTCCTTGTTTGTTATTTTATCCACTCCCCCTTACCCCTGGAGGGTAGTCTGGAGTCTAGATATATTCTTTGGATCTCCAGTGTATCTTCTGGAGGGATTTGGGAACTAGCGTCTCTGCTCCTGTGCAAGTTAGAGGTAAGAAAAAATATCGTGTCTGACAGTACCATTGCACATCGCCCTTCTTCATCAACATACGTTAGAGCGGGTGTAAATGCTACTCCCCGTTTAACCAAAATCATTGTGACTCTTGCATACGATGAAAATGAAGCCGCCAGCCTAAACCCCATCCATGTCCTGGCAATGCCTCGTTCTTAGTCATGTGTGTTTCCTGCAACAAAGCTATATGTATGGCATGACAATTCAAATAGGCTAGTACCTGTCATACTTTTTTAGGAGAGTTGAATTCCCTCACATTCCAGGTCAACATTCGATATCTTTCACCCATAGCTACCCCATGTAATTCCTGACCGCTCTATAAATAACTCATACGGCCGCAGAAGGGCAATGTCAGTTCCGCATTCAGTTATCCCATCATATTGTTCAGCTCTCACTCCAACCGACTTTAGTGCAACAATCAGAAAAATAAAATACAACACATACCCCACTCTCCCCACTCCCTGTCCCCCGCCCACTCCAACCTCCCAATTAGGTCTAGACCAAAACCTATCCCCCACCCACACATCAACGCCATCTTCCATTCAACTCAACAAATGGGAAACACCCGCTAGGGGGGAAAGAACAGTGAACTCACTCTGTGGCGAGGTTTGCCAGATTATGACTGTGTGACACACCTGTGCGCTTCCAACCGTGTATGTGGTCAGCATCTAATAAGCTGACCCGGTACAATTTAACATAACTACATGCAAACAGATAACCCATGTGCAGGGGAAACATCCCCTGTCTGCTACTGGTATAACATTTAAGATCAGATGAGCAACCGGCCGTGACTCCACCAAAGACCACCCATGCCCATCAAAGTGAGAACAATGTCTCCTATAATAATCCGCTTCTTCTAGGTGGGATGAAGCTGTAGGGCTCTCCGTTCCGCCCTGCCGGGCCTGGATTTACATGTATGTTTAGAAAATTTTAGGTCTGACTTCGAGTCCGTGAAGAAATGCGCCTGACCCTCATGAGTTATTTTCAGTTCGGCAGGGTACAACATTGCGTATGGCACTGAGGCGATTTGCAGTAATTTCTTCACCGGCACAAACTCCCTCCTCGCTGCTTGCACCATTGCGATGTAGTCGGGGAAAAAGGATAAAGCGTCCCCCTGTAGGTAATGAGGGCCCTAGCCCTGGCCTCCCTCAGAATGGCGTCCCTGTCGGCATAATTCAGTAGGCGCGCAATTATCGGGCGAGGTGGAGCACCTGGTTTAGGCATGGGCCCCAGGGCGCTGTGTGCACTCTCAACTATCATTATTGTGGACAATACCGAGCCGAACAGTTCGCCCAGCAGCCCATCTATGAACGTCTCCATTTTGGATATGGAGGTGCATTCAGGTAGACCAATAATGCGAAGGTTGTTGCGCCTAGAGCGCGCTTCCAAGTCCTCATTCTTTGCCTTTATGATCTCCAGCACCTTCTCCATTTGAAGAATTTGAGTCCGGAATTCCGCCTGCGAGTCCTGCGTGTATGATAGTCTGTTTTCCAGTACATCTAGTCTGTGCTCGTGCTTATCCACCTTCTTCACCACATCCAGCCCAGTCGCCACCGTCTCTATTTTACTATCAATTGACTTCATACCAGCGCGCAGCTCTAATAGGATAGTCCTGGTGTCGACCTCCGTGTCTTCCGCTATCCCCAAGGCATCCTGCGTTCCGGGTTGATCCCCCATGGCTTCGCTTGCGCGTGTGTAGCTTTTATTTTCGAACTGGAGCTTTGGCAGTTTGGGGTCAGACTTTCCCATAATAGTAGCGATATGAGCAGGGTGCTGTGTGGCGTCCAGTCGCGTCACTCCAGGTGAGCACCGTCCCATTGTACCAGTCCACTGTGACCGTAGGCCAACTCCACACCAACGCAACAATTCCACAGTACTCCCTAGCAGGCCGATTACTCTGGGAACCCACAAGGGCGCACGCCGCCGTTATCTAAAGGAGTCGGCGTGTTCAAGTACACAGACTATAGTTGTTGTCTGCAATCACTACCACACAGTGCACGGCCAGACAGGCCGCCAGGGTCACCCCCACTCAAAGTGAGACTATGTAGATATCAAGTCACAATCAGCCATGCTACATAATATTCTGATTATCGCTGCTGTAGTTCTCCGCTGCTGACCAGTAAGGGTAGGGGCACCCCCGCCCCGCAGTATGTCCGCCAAAGACTGATGTTCTGCCGCTCAGGAGGCTTACAGGTCACGCCGGAATCCCCTCGCGCTCACAGGGCGTGGACTCAACCCTCCCCCCACAGCCCAGAAGCTCCAGCAGTGCCCCACGCAAACCAACCCAAGAGAGCAGGCAAGCTCTTGCACTAAGGTTCACCAGCTGGAACCCCCGCGCCGCAGGGTGTCAGGCCCGTACACCTGCCCTCTACCAGCAGTGGGAATATCGCACCTCTGGGTCCCGGAAAGACAGGCAGACACTAAAACACGGGCATCTAACCAAGACTGTGCCGCCCGACCAACACACGGCCCAGTCCGCAACACCCACCTCACTTACTGCGCCTCCGTCAGATCACCAATTGCACTAGGCTCTGTCCAGGATGGGCCCGACAGCCACTCTCTGCCAAGTTCCCCCTCCGTGTTCGGCAATCGCAGGTCTCTGGGGCTCCCTCCGTTCCAGCCGCAGCTGGTGACGACTGATAATCCAGAAACCAGTCCCAGGATGGTTGTTTCCGGTCCCATGAGGCACAGGGTCAGACTGATTTGCATAAGGCCATGTCTGAACTGGGGTGGCAGAATGAGCTAAAGAATGATGATGGATTAAACCCAGATCAGTTGACTGGGGGTGAGTGCTTGCAATGTTCAACACTCCGTCCATCATCCCCTTTGGCTTTGATTTGTTCGCCCTAAGTTGGCAGGGTATGCGCAGACTTGGGTCCCTTGCTCACTTTGCCACTGGATTCAAGTTAACCTGGCTGATGATGGCTGATTAGCCAGAAACTGTTCCCAGTCTGATTGTTTCCAGTCCAGGGAAGACATGGCTTGGCAGTTCAGGCTGGACTGTTCCCATGAGGCACAGGGTCAGACTGATTTGTATATGGCCATGTCTGAACTGGGGTGTGTGCTAAAGAATGATAATGGATTAAACCCAGATCAGTTGACTTGGGGTGAGTGCTTGCAATGTTCAACACTTCGTCCATCATGCCCTTTCGTTTTGCTTTGTTTGCCCTAAATTGGCAGGATATGCCCAGACGTGTGTCCCTTGCTCACTTTGCCACTAGGAGCAAGTTAGCCTGGCTGATGACGGCTGATTAGCCAGCAACCGGTCCCAGGATACTTGTTTCTGGTCCAGGGAAGACATGGCTTGGGAGTTTGGGGTGGACTCTTCCCATGAGGCACAGGGTCAGACTGATTTGCATATGGCCATGTCTGAACTGGGGTGGCGGAGTGAGCTAAAGAATGATGATGGATTTAACCCAGATTAGGTGACTGGGGGTGAGTGCTTGCAATGTTTAACACTCCGTCCATCATCCCCTTTGGTTTTGCTTTAGAATAATACATGGGTAGTGCCTGGTTGATTGGAGCAGTGGATGAGTAGTGCCTGAGAGAACGGAGGAGCGCATGGGTAGTGCTTTTGTGATTTTGTAACTGCTTGGTTAATGTCTCGGTGATTGCATGAGTATGGAGGTAATGTATAGAAGATTGAAGGAGTACATGAGTAATGCTTGACTGATTGCATTAGTTTATGGGTAATGTCTGGATGATTGCATGAGTGCATGGGTTGTGTCAAGGTGATCGCAATAGTTGAAGAGTAGTGTGTGGTGATTTTATAAGTGATTGGGTATGGGGGAATGCTTGGATAAGTCTATGGTTACTAGCTGGCTGATTGTAGAAGTGCATGAGCAGTGCATGGGTTATTGCAGGAGTGCATAGGTATTGCCTGTGTAATTTGCATAAGGCCATGCCTGAACTGGGGTGGCAGAATGAGCTAAAGAATGATGATGGATTAAACCCAGATCAGTTGACTGGGGGTGAGTGCTTGCAATGTTCAACACTCCGTCCATCATCCCCTTTGGCTTTGATTTGTTCGCCCTTAGTTGGCAGGGTATGCGCAGACTTGGGTCCCTTGCTCACTTTGCCACTGGATTCAAGTTAACCTGGCTGATGATGGCTGATTAGCCAGAAACTGGTCCCAGTCTGATTGTTTCTGGTCCAGGGAAGACATGGCTTGGGAGTTTGGGGTGGACTCTTCCCATGAGGCACAGGGTCAGACTGATTTGCATATGGCCATGTCTGAACTGGGGTGGCGGAGTGAGCTAAAGAATGATGATGGATTTAACCCAGATTAGGTGACTGGGGGTGAGTGCTTGCAATGTTTAACACTCCGTCCATCATCCCCTTTGGTTTTGCTTTAGAATAATACATGGATAGTGCCTGGTTGATTGGAGCAGTGGATGAGTAGTGCCTGAGAGAACGGAGGAGCGCATGGGTAGTGCTTTTGTGATTTTGTAACTGCTTGGTTAATGTCTCGGTGATTGCATGAGTATGGAGGTAATGTATAGAAGATTGAAGGAGTACATGAGTAATGCTTGACTGATTGCATTAGTTTATGGGTAATGTCTGGATGATTGCATGAGTGCATGGGTTGTGTCAAGGTGATCGCAATAGTGGAAGAGTAGTGTGTGGTGATTTTATAAGTGATTGGGTATTGGGGGAATGCTTGGATAAGTCTATGGTTACTAGCTGGCTGATTGCAGAAGTGCATGAGCAGTGCATGGGTTATTGCAGGAGTGCATAGGTATTGCCTGTGTAATTATATCAGTGGATGAGTAGTGCCTGTCTGATTGGAAGAGTGCTTTTGTAATGCTTTGTTGTTTATGTAAGTGCATGTGTAATGCTTGGATGATTGCATGAGTTTATAGGTAATACCTGGATGATTGTATGAGTGTATAAGTAGTGCCTGGGTGATTGCATACATACATGGGTAGTGCCTGGGTGATTGGAGGAGTGCATGAGTACTGCCTGGGTGATTTTATAAGTGCTTGGGTAGTGGCAGGGTAATTGCATGAGTGCTTGGATAGTGACTGGGTGATTGGAGGATTGCATGGGTACTGCATGGGTGATTGCATGAGTGCATGGGTTATGTCTGGGTGATTGGAAGACTACATTGCTAATGCTTGACTGATTGCATTAGTTATTGGGTAATGCCTGGATTATTGTATGAGTACATGGTTAGTATCTGGGTGATTTCAGGAGTGCATGAGTACTGCCTGAGTCACTGGAGGAGTGCAATGATAGTGCATTGTGATTTTATAACTGCAGGAGTATTCACACAGTGATTGGATAAGTGCATAGCTAGTGATTGGGTAATTGGAGGACGGCATGGGTAGTGCCTGGGTAATCAAAGGAGTGAATAAGTAGTGTCTGGATGATTAGAGGAGTGTATGGGTAGTGCATGGGTGATGGGAGCGGTAAATGGGTAGTGCCTGAGTTATTGCATAAGTGCATGAGTAGTGCCTGGGTGATTGCAGGAGTACATGTGTAGTGCTTGGATGATTTTGTCATCATTTTTGTGTGTTATAAAACAGAAACAGCATATTCCCTAACTAGTCTGTTACACAGCACGCCCAAAGAGCAAGTGCTAATGATTAAGTGCCCATGTGTGTAGGTAGACCCCAGCTCAAATTAAGCAGTAGTTTAAAGTCTAAAATTGCCAAACTGATGTAGCAGCATGGCTGCCTGCTCCTAAAAGATGAAAGGCTGAGCGCTAGAACACGTGGTCTCTGCAGCAGGTTCTCTTCAAACTGAGCTGTTCGTCCATGTGCGCTTGCGCCTTAGCATCATACTCGCTGATTTGTGTGTTGTGTGTTATAAAAGAGAAACAGCATATTCCCTAACGGGTCTGTTACACAGCACGCCCAAAGAGCAAGTGCTAATGATTAAGTGCCCATGTGCGCACTGGTAGTCCCTGGTGCAAATTAAGCAGTAGTTTAAATTCTAAAATTGCCAAACTGATGTAGCACCATGGTTGCCTGCTCCTAAAAGATGAAAGGCTGAGCGCCACAACACGTGGTCTCTGAAGCAGGCTCTCTTCACACTGAGCTGTCAATCCATGTGGGCTTGTGCCCTAGCATCATTACACTCGCCTGTTTGTGTGTTGTGCGTTATAAAAGAAAAATAGCATATCCCTAACGAGTCTGCTACACCCATGCCCAAAGAGCAACTGCTAATGATTAAGAGTCTATGTGCGCTTCGGTAGCGCCAGCACAACTTAAGCAGTAGTTTAAAGTCTAAAATTGCCAAACTGATGTAGCAGCCTGGTTGCCTGCTCCTAAAAGATGAAAGGCTGAGCGCTAGAACAAGTGGTCTCTGCAGCAGGCTCTCTTCAGACTGAGCTGTCCGTCCATGTGGGCTTGTGCCTTAGCATCATCACACTCGCCGGTTTGTGTGTTGTGTGTTATAAAACAGAAACAGCATATCCCTAACGAGTCTGCTACACAGCATGCCCAAAGAGCAACTGCTAATGATTAAGTGCCCATGTGTGAACTGGTAGACCCCAGCTCAAATTAAGCAGTAGTTTAAAGTCTAAAATTGCCAAAATGATGTAGCATCATGGTTGCCTGTTCCTAAAAGATGAAAGTCTGAGCGCTACAGCACGTTGTCTCTGCAGTAGGCTCTCTTCACACTGAGCTGTCCGTTCATGTGGGCTTGTGCCTTAGCATCCTTACACTCACCAGTTTGTATGTTGGGTGTTATAAAAGAGAAACAGCATATTCCCTAAAAAGTCTGTTACACAGCAGGCCCAAAGAGCAAGTGCTAATGATTAAGTTCCCATCTGCGCACTGGTAGACACTGGCGCAAATTAAGCAGTAGTTTAAAGTCTAAAATTGCCAAACTGATGTAGCAGCATGGTTGCCTGCTCCGAAAAGATGAAAGGCTGAGGGCTATAACACGTGGTCTCTGCTGCAGGTTCTCTTCACACTGAGCTGTCCGTCCATGTGGGTTTGTGCCTTAGCATCATTACACTCGCCGGTTTGTGTGTTGTGTGATATAAAAGAGAAACAGCATATTCCCTAACGAGTCTGTTACACAGCATGCCCAAAGAGCAAGTGCTGATGTTTAAGTGCCCATGTGTGCACTGGTAGGCACCGTAACAAATTAGGCAGTAGTTTAAAGTCTAAAATTGCCAAACTGATGTAGCATCATGGTTGCCTGCTCCTAAAAGATGAAAGGCTGAGTGATAGAACACGTGGTCTCTGCAGCAGGCTCTCTTCACACTGAGCTGTCCGTCCATGTGGGCTTGTGCCTTAGCATCCTTACACTCACCGGTTTGTGTGTTGTGTGTTATAAAAGAGAAACAGCATATTCCCTAACGAGTCTGTTACACAGCAGGCCCAAAGAACAAGTGCTAATGATTAAGTGCAAATGTGCGTACTGGTAGAGCCCAGCTCAAATTAAGCAGTACTTTAAAGTCTATAATTGTCAAACTGATGTAGCAGCATGGTGGCCTGCTCCTAAAAGATGAAAGGCTGAGCGCTAGAACACGTGGCCTCTGCAGCAGGCTCTCTTCACACTGAGCTGTCCATCCATGTGGGCTTGTGCCATAGCATCATCACACTCGCCGGTTTGTGTGTTCTGTGTTATAAAACAGAAACAGCATATTCCCTAATGAGTCTGTTACACAGCATGCCCAAAGAGCAAGTGCTAATGATTAAGTGCCCATGTGCGCATTGGTAGACCCCGGCACAAATTAAGCAGTTGTTCAAAATCTAAAATGGCCAAACTGAAGAAGCAGCATGGCTGCCTGTTCCTAAAAGATGAAAGGCTGAGCGCTACAGCACGTTGTCTCTGAAGTAGGCTCTCTTCACACTGAGCTGTCCGTTCATGTGGGCTTGTGCCTTAGCATCATCACACTCCCCAGTTTGTGTGTTGTGTGTTATAAACCAGAAACAGCATATTACCTAAGAAGTCTGTTGCAAACACGCCGAAAGAGCAAATGCTAATGATTAAGTGCCCATGTGTAGACCCTGGCGCAAATTAAGCAGTAGTGTAAAGTCTAAAATTGCCAAACTGATGTAGCATCATGGTTGCCTGCTCCTAAAAGTTGAAAGGCTTATTTTTAATTTTAGAGGAGGGCTGAGTGGCCCCTCTCCTCAGGCCAATATTGGCCCCGGGGACCCTATCCCCAGGGCCCGCACATTAAACAAATAAAAATAAAGGGGGCCCCTTCTGGCCCTGGGGACCCCATCCCCCAGGGCCTGGCCTCACTGTTGGGGACCGTGGGGGGAACCGCAACACCCCCACGCTCCCAGCCGGCTCCCTGCCTCCTGCGGGAGCCGACATTGCTTGTGCACAAGGGGGGCTGCAAACATGCAGCTCCCCTTGTGCAAAAGCAAATCTGCTTTGGTTTTTGGAAGCGAGAGCAGGTTTCCTTAGGCCATCAAGGGCTCTTGAAGGGGGGGCTGCGCGCCCCCCTGCCAGTGGTGGTCCCCGGGGCAGGGGGTCCGTAACGCCTGCCCCTGCGAATAAATTAGAAAGCCCTGGGAAGGTGGCGGTCCCTAGGACTGCGGGGGCCCCCGCGGTCCCGCTACATTAATCAAATTGCCCCGGGACCTGGCCCACCCAGGGGCTTTTAAAATCAAAGAGCGGGAGCCCACGCTTCATTTTTTTTCATTTGAGATGGATTCGCGCACCGGCACAACCCCGCCCGAATTATTTTTTTTTAATGCTTTTTTTGGGCCTGGGGGTCCCTGTGGGACCCCCTGAGCAGGCCTGGGGAGTCAGGGTGTTTTTACCCTGCCCCCTTTTCTTGTTTGCAATGTATGTCTCACCTTTTTGATTTTCACTTCATACGAGGCACAAGATGGCTGCCAACACTTTCCTGGTTTGGAGTGTTGGCAGCCAATTAGAAGGAAGCTCGTGCTCGGGAGGAGATGTGTGGTTAGGCTCTGCCCAGATATCTATATTTATTTTTCCTTTAATATTTCCAAAACTACTGTACGGATTTACACCATTTTAAAAAAAAAGGGCGTTTTCTGAACCAAGAGCTACTTTTTTGCCAAATTCGGTGTAATTCCGTTCAGCAGTTAGGACTGTAACCTGTTCAAAAATTTCCTATGGAAATTAACATGGATCAAACGGCGCCAAATATATTGGCAAATCAAAAAACGCTTTTTCTACGGAAATTAGGTCCTAACTATAACTACCTACTGGTAGTATATATACACATATTCTCAACAATGTGATTCCGGTTTTCCGACGTCCGCAGCAGCGTATGAAAGCGCAGGGGCCGAATCCAAGCCCTGAATTCAATTTTTAAAAAAAAGCACTTCGCATTCTAGAATTTAATATTCAAGTGTTATTATCCACACCGCATGTAGCGCTTCCCCAAAGCGTTTCAGCTTCACAGGGCCTGTGTCATGGTAAGTGAGTCTTTTTTCCATAGCACTTTTTATGCGTATCACGTTAGCCTATAATACCGCATTGTGGGTAATGTAGTCCTCGTCAGACACCGATTTAGATATGTCACTAGGGCTAGCCTCAAAGATTTTAATTTCAGACCGTTTGAAAGCTCAGCATTATAAGACAATTTTTAATGTATACTTCCCCCCGGCTTAGTTGTTTGGGTGGGCAAAGAGGGAAGAAGATAAGTGCCTCAGGTGCATTGTTGGTAAGGCCAAGCTGGTCCATTTGTTTTACAGCTGTGACCCTTGAGATATGGCCTATAGACATTCTGGGAGAAATTATTTGGGAGAAGGATCTGCCTCAGCCCAGCCATGATGTTATTGGGGTATGATATCAGCAGCAGGCTAGACACTACCCAGATTAACTTTGTTTTCATATCAGTGGCAGTCGCTAGGCTGCTAATTGCAGCAAGGTGGAAGGATCCAGAACTCCCCCTTGTGCCAGGCATGGCTTGGTGGTTTAATAGCTCTGTACAACCAAGAAAGAACCTTAAATAATTGTAAAGGCAGACAGGCTAGGAAGTGGGGACCAAAGGTCTGGGCCCCTATGTCGGACTGGATGAGTGGGGACCTCAACTGTAGAGGTTGGCTAGTCTCCTATGAGGATATGAAACATGGGTACTTTAATATTATTATTTATACATATATTGTATGAATGTATATGTGTAATCCATAGATGAAGCAATGTATTTATTCTCAAGACATGGTGCTATGTATTTATGGTGGCGCTATTGTAATGTATTTGATTTGTATGCTCTTATCTCTGGGTAAAATATATATTTTTTTTTAAGTTACATTTTACTTTTGATGAAATCACACCAGCAATTCAACAAGTGCGGGCCAAATCTCCAGCCCCTGACTGAGTCCTCATCAAATTAATCAAATGTAATCTGGATCTATGGGCTCCTCTCCTGACAAATGTTTTTAATAGTATGATGTCTTCTACCATACCAAGTTCTTGGGTGAACTCTATCATAGTTCCCCTTTAAAAAAAAAAAAGGCGATCGTACAAAACCCCACTGTTATCGTCCAATCTCTTTGATTGACATACCGGCCAAAATCTTTGGTCGAGTTCTTTACAACAGGATTCAGGAATCGGTTAAAAGGATATCCTGGTTCCATGTCAGTATGCTTTTCGGGCTGGTATTGGACTGTAGAGCAGAGCCTTAATTTGAACTTGGTAATTGGTAAGTACTCTGTAGCCAAACAGTCTCCTCTGTATTTAGGATTCATGCACTTATCAATGGCCTTCGATTATGTTAACCGAAAAGGCTCTGGCAACACCTTTAAGAAATTGGATTAGATAGGGCTCTAATCCATATATTACCTGCTCTCCACTCTAACATCTCAGCAGGGGTGCAGTACGGGCAAAAAGGCAAACTTTTCAGGCATTTTTTAAGCTTACCTTGGAGTGCAGCAAGGGTGTGTGCTTGCTCCCTTATTATTCATTCTTTATATTAAAAATGTAGGTATGCAATTGGCAGCTAGTACACCAGACGTCCCAGAGATAATTGTCATTTTACTTCCTGCACTTTTATACGCAGACGATACAGTTTTAATGGCCCGCATACCTAAAGCCCTGAGAATGTTGGTTCACGCTTTTGTGCCTTTTATGTGGAGTGGTGTGGCTCACTGGTTAGAGGCGGCAGACCCGGAAGCAGAGAACGGCCCGGGACCAGGGACCAGGGTTCAATTCCCGATGCGGCAGGGTCGTGGACCAGGGTCAGCGGACTTGATAATTCTCGCCTCGGTGCCTACTCTAACCAGGGATCACACTCGGCAACTCTGGGCATTAGCTTGCCTCATCTCTGCAACGGCCCCCCACATTCGCCGGGGATGCCTGGTTTCACCTTGGAGATACCCAGTAGGGACCATCTCACAGGGATAGCCAGGACGGGTTCCCCAGCAGTCTACAGCGCCACGACGCCTCAGGGCAGCAGTGCGCTTTACAAGACACATACACATGTCAAAACTTAATCTTGTAACTTTTTTTTCAGAACCTTTTATAATGACATGTGGTGCCAAAAGATCCCCGGATCTCAGAATTACAATTGGTTCAAGTACCGTAGAAAGCACAATTTTCTTCATATTTAGCCATACCTTTACACAAGAGGTTCCTGGGCTCTGCACTTTTTGCAAAGCAGGAAAAAACTGGCAAGATCAGTGGGCTCAGTCCTCAGTCTCCCACGCCCCTTTAACGGGTGGCCTTTGGCCCCCGCTATACAAATTTATAATGCACAATGCTCTCGAACAGCCACTTATGGGGCGGGCATTTGGGGTATTGCTGACTGTATGGTACTCAGAGGGAGGACAACAATCTTTGTAGAAAAGCTTTGGCTCTGCCAGCATCCTCCTCTTATTTTATTTGCCATAGCGAATTGGATCTCACTCATTGGTGTGATCATATTCGAATTAGACCCTCTCTGTTGTGGCTTTCTATTTGGCGCAATGATGAAGCCTCATTAACAAGGGCTATAATCACCGACTGCCTGCAGGGGTTGTTCTAGGCTCATGGCGGCCCTGAGCAGGGAGGGTAGGTAGGGGGCCCTGGAAGAGGGGGTCCGGGCGGGGCGGAGCGCGGAGGCCAGTGAAGGGGGGGGGGGGGGGGGGTCAGGGTGTTTGGAAGTGGAACAGAGCCGGAGGCCGCCAAATCCCTGGCAGGGGCCGCCACGCAAGTATGTATCCATCCTCAGAGGATTATTATATTAAGGATATATATTGACGTGGTGGCCCCTGGGGTTTGGCGGCCCTGTGCAGGTGCACAGCTTGCACATGCCTAAGGCCGCCCCTGCTGCCTAGCCTGTGACAAGGGCACGTCAATTCCATGGTTGTCATATGTGAAAAACCCATTGTAGCTCATTTGCACGATAAAAGGGTCGAAGTTGAGTCACAGAAAGTAACTATCTGAAAGTATTTGCTTTTAAGTGTGGATGCGACCTCAAATAGTTATGTGTAGAAATCTCGTAGGGCCTGGGAGCGTTCTGTGTTATTTAGGTTTAGCGTTGACACAGTGAAGTACCTGCTTTGCGCCCCTCCAGGGCATGAGCCAAACCTAGATGCGATTGCTTGTCCACGCAATAGCGGCGAAAACCAATCCATGATTCATATAATTTGTTCTGCATATTTTAGGCATTGTTCACTAAAAGTTTCTTGGTCCCATTTCTGAGATCCAGAAATTTTAGACACTGTGCCTAGGCTTACTTCTCCCTACAATGTCTTTAAGATGAAGAACCCTGCACTGTTGTAACCTGTTTTTTACGTGCTGCTGTTAGTTCACGTGGCACTATGGATCGTATTTGAATGATGGGGCGCTGCAATGTATTTTACGGATTGTCGTTTCAAACGTAAGGAACTGTTCACTTTATTTGTGCTATGTGTACAGGGCCTCACTTTGGATTGTATTGTGCGTGGAGTTATGTATAACATTCATCAAACATTTGACATGTTTTATTTATTTGTATGTGCTGCAAGCTTTTATGGTTGTTTTATCAATCAAATAAAGTTATTCTAATTCTGAAATGACACTAGTAAAATTTGGGTCTGAAGAAAATACACCTGATGGCCCAAAGATGGAAGAAACAAACACTCCTTATACGTTCATTACACTCATACAACATTTTTCTATTCACCTTGGCCACTTCAAGGTGGCAAGAGATGAGAAAGAGAAAATGAATTAAGAGGGTTAGAGTCAGCAGGATGTAAGGGAGGCTCCGAAGATGGGCTTTCTTCACTTGCTTCCTTGGTGTCCTTGGTTCTAACTTCTAGTTGAATTCACTTTGCAAAATTGAATTGAAGATAGTTGCTCTCAGGTGCGAGGCGAATCTTGAGTGTCTACCAGTATGTTTTATATAAGGGTGGCAACTGTGTCTCAGTAATGAGGTGAATTGAATTGTTGCAACAATAAAGATCCCTGACTCCAGTTGGGAGGGCTGGTTACAAAGTTAACAAGTATGACACTGTGTGTAATATCGACTTGTTTTGTTGAGGTGAAGGTTAATAATTAACAGGGATCAGGAACAGAGGGGCCTTCCATTTTAAAGGGGGTGGTCTTCTCCGGCCTGATTACAAGTTGGCATGTTTATCTCTGCACCCCTTGCACAACAGGCTTGGTTTGCTCTCCTTGGGTTCAAAGACACTGGAGGTCGTTCACGGTGCGCAAACAAAGGGCGGGGGCCGGTAAAAAACTGCACTGGGCATTGCCCGCCAAGGCAGCAGGACAGTTAGAGCCCAGTTAGGATGGCGGGCGGATTGCCCTCGCCGTGCCGGTGGTAGTCACAGACGGCCCGGCAGGGGCAATCCGCCCGCCATCCCTGTAGAAAAGATCCCCTGCCATATTAGAACGGCTGGGGGGTCCACGGCGGACGGAAAGACCGACTGCCGCTTTTCCACCCGGTCGACATGTCGACCGGGCGGAAAAGGGTTCAATATGGTGTCGGTGTCTGAAAGACACTGCCAGCCATATTAGAATATGCATTTTGGAATGCCTTTCCGTGGCAGCATTGCCACCACGGAAAGGCATGCAGAGTCTGCATGGGGGGCCCGTTGCGGGCCCCCATGGACTCTGGGGGGTGGGGGGTGCACATGGGGGAACCTATGGTACCCCCCTGCCTTTCTAGGCACAAGGTGGCAGGCACCATGCAGTGCCTGTCACGTTGTGCTTTGAAAATCACAACATGTATTTTTAGCATTGCGGCGGGTGGTGCTTCCTGCACCGCCCTCCGCAATGTTAAAAATACTGGATGCGCACGCCACTGTGGCGGGTGCATCCTAATTGCCCCCATGGGACCCCCGCCCTTATAGCGGGTGGTCCCTTTTAGCGTGAGGATGGCGGGCAGACAAAGTCCGCCCGCCATCCTTATGATGCCCTAAGAACGGTAGGCCTGTGCATCAGCTATTTGTGAGTCAGGGAGAACGAGCTGTCTGTGTCTCTCCACAGCCTCCTGTGCCTCATTCACAGCTGCAGACTGGCCTGCAGGGCAATCTGCCAGGGCCTGAAGGGGTGTTCCCACAGATCAGTGCCTGGGCTCTTTTTTGGGTGTTTGGTGGCCTGTAATATGGTCTGGTGGGCCAGTTATTAGTGTAGATTTCGCCAGGTTTTCCCCAAACATTGCCCACAGCAAGCACAACTGCATATGCAGTCTCCCTTACCTTTCAAACCACTTACACATCTTGTCTATATAACTTTAAACCTGCCCTGATTTGGGAATGTGGCCCACTCTTCTTTAGCTATCTGATTCACTAACAGGGGTGACTTTTAATTTGGTGCTGGAGCCTATTTTCTGTCCCAGTGTGACACTGACCCTTCATTCATTAGAGTAGGACCCCCCGCACCTCAAGGTTCCTGCACTCATGCCTCCCAACAGTGCAGTTCAATATGCAAATACAAATCTAATTCTTTTCGAAATTCAATTAACTGAATGTACAGCACAGCTTGTAATGGTAAAAAGTAAAACAACAAGTCACAAAACAGACTAATTATATGTATCACAGATAAAAATGCACCACAGTGACTTAGTAGCTACGTGCCCCTGATCGCAGTACTGCAATCTGGGTGTATCTAAATTGTATTGTATTGGGGATTTGTATAGCGCTCGGCTGCCCCAGCAAAGGGGCGTCCCGGCGCTGCGAGCAGAACTAAAAACGGCTGGGGGTCGCGTAACTAGTATAAAGCAGAGGTCTTCAAACTGTAGGATGCCAAGACCCCCCTGTCAACATTTTCAGGCATAAGGACCCCTCCTGACAAACATTTCTAAACCTGTAGGCTACTGGAATTATGAGGCAGGGGAGGACTAAATTACGCTACAGGCTTGACCAAATTGTGTGGGAAGAAAATCTAAAAAATGTTATGTGACGCCGTGTATTTTGGGATAGCATTGCTTCATTATTTTTACACACAGTAACAATAAGGAAAGATTTCACCCCATCAGTACTAGTTTATAAACAAAATATAGCAATTAACATCCAAAATATGTCTATTTAACCTTTGTGATGGGCCTTCCACTCCGCAGGAATACGTGCTGCCACATTAGGTTCTGAACTTGGCAGGACGACAACCGCGAAGCGCGCTGCGCCCTTCCTTCAATTAGGAATTCCCGATTGATTTGGTTTGGACAATAATTTTGAAAGCCCAACTCTAGGGCCTTGTCGTTTATAGAGGACTTCAAAAGACTGGCCTTTTAGCGGAAGATACCTCAACCAGGGGATATTACCGGCCCAGCTTGATTCCTCAACACACCTGTGATGCCATTGTGGCAACAGAAATAGGTTGCCTCACCCCGTCCTGAAGAAGACTCGCAGCTGAGGTCTAAATCACCCTCATTGCGTTAGTTGAGTCGAAACGTCGACGCTCTACTCCAACACTAGGCCTGTAGTACTTCCGCCAGCCCATCTTCTGACGTTGCATTGGTGCATAAAAAACTGTATATATAAAAAAAGTATTGGAAAAATGTTCCTTACTGGACAGGTCTCTTTGTACTGGTCTTATTTACCAGTTTGTTCTTGAAAATATTTGAATTGTGTATTCTCTAACCAGTCACCTTCACTTGCACTTACCTATCACGAGCACGCCCAATCCCCCTTCATTCCTTTTTGCAACCTTATATCAAATACTTAATTGTGATTTAAGTCTTAATATATAGAATAAACAGACTTCATTTGATTATAACTGCTCTGGCGCTCCTGTTTCACATTCCTTGTATGTTGTTGAAATATACTCTTGGAACATAGTGGCTTCTAACATGGTATTAAATACTAGTGCTGAATATGAATGCAACACACACTAGATAGTTTTGAATTTAGTTCTCTTTAAAAGAAGTCACGGACCAATACTCTTTCATTCCCGCATTGTACCCAGGTCTAGTGATTTTTAGGTTACCCAATTACTTGTAATGCCACATTAGAAGCTCACCTGGCCCGGGCCGGGAGCAGCAGGGGTCCCTTAAAACCCTAGCGGTCTTGTGCAGGGTTAAGCATTTTACCCAAGCTGCTTTCCTCTCACTCCCTCGCCTCTCCTAATCCCGGACCCCTCTCACTTTGCAGGCCATTTCTTTCACCCCTTTTTACAATTTCTGAACTCTCCCCATTCAACCTCTCACTTCACCTTTAATCACCTTCTGCCATTCTGTCTTTTCACTGCCCTAATCTCTAACAGTCTCTTGCATTTGTCTCATGCCTCTCCGGCCCGTCACCTCCTGTGCCCCTCAGCACTTATCATTCATCTCAAGTCTCTCCATTCAAATGTTTGTCTACTTGTACCTTACACCTGTTCAGTCCCCCCATTCATCTTTCACATCTCCCTTTGTTCTTCCACACCTTCTTGAACCAACGTCCCTCTCTCCTGTTACCTCAGTACCAGTGCTTAATTTGAGCAGGTGGTTTCCGGTGCTCCATTGTAATTTAGGTGTAATTTAGAGATGAGCAGAACAGCTGTTTATTAATTCAATATACATTAAAAACGATAAACTCCTGACACCATTGCCATTCTTATAGCTTTAGGCGCTTGAAATAGTCTGAATAGTCACACTTGTACAAGTGGTATGGTTGGTAGGTGCATAGGTATTGTCATTGGCCGCCCAGGCAAGGCAATGTATGGGTGGGTGGTTAAAGTTGCAGTGGCCTACTAGTAAGGGCCCTGGCACATGTTTTATTACATATTAATCACTGCTCAGCACCCACACAGTACTCCCTCTCTTCCCCTATCACTGCTGTCCCTCACCCAGTCCTCCTATGATTAGGGTTGCCAGCTCATTAATTTAATATGCCAGACGGTACAAAAATAAGCAGTCATGTAAAACCGTATTTTTAGCACTTATCTGTGCATACTTAAAACAGTAAATGTAAATATAAAGCACTTTTAATTGTGTTCTAGGGCTGCCTCAATGATCCATGAACAAAGACAGAAAAGTCACATAACCAATGAATATCAATTTTTTTATTTATAACTCTATTTAGTGTCAAGAGGAGGTCTTTGCAGGCTCTTTAAACAACACAGGGCTGGCATTTTTCTTTTGGCAACCCTACTTTATATTCCTTTTCATGAAATGCATTCTCACACTACCCCAGTTAATGTAAAATGCAAATGTAAAGAATAGGCAGAGTGGGGGTCCAGGGTGTACTGGAACCAGAAAAAAACTAAGCCTCGGTAACCAGTTTACAAATGGAAGGAGGGGGCTGACTCCCTTGTAGTCCTATGGGCTTGGGCAGAAGTGTGATCGGGAAGGCACAACCCCCTTTCTATCACTCCACTGCCCCCCTGGGGGTTGTGTCCCACAGTTTGAATACCCCTGATCTAAAGTGTCTCCGTTCTGCTCTCTGTAATCTGCCCCCTTACCCTGGCGGTGTCAATGCATACTTGTACTGTGCCGGCTAAAGGCTTTCCTTTTTTTCAAGAAATGGGTTGATGCCCCTTTAAACTTTTAAGAGTAGGCTATTCAATACCCTCCAGAATAGAGAGTGTCCCTTTGGCTTAAAAATATGTGTCTTTATTAATTAACAGTAAGTTTAGACCATTGTGCTCCTCAAAGTCTAGAATTGTTGTCTGTACTTTTTGCCTTGGCTAGTATTTATTCTGATATCTGTGGCATGTTTTTTTCTTTCTCTCTGTTGGAGTTAGTTTGGGGTTGTTGTTGCTATTGACACTCAGGAGAGATTTCTTACAGAATAAACAGATAAACAAGAAATAAAGAAAGCCAGGCACTAACCTGATTGTGAAGCACACCCAAGCAGACTTCCCAGTCTAAGACATAAAATAACAAGCTAGAGCATCCCAAAAAGGACAACATGCACAAAAGCTCTTTGGAAACAGCTACTGCACTGTCTCCATACAGTGGGAACAGAGCCAGCCATGTTGACCTTTAGAAAAGGACAACATGCACAAAAGCTCTTTGGAAACAGCTACTGCACTGTCTCCATACAGTGGGAACAGAGCCAGCCATGTTGACCTTTAGAAGACCCTAGTACTGAAATAGACCCCACAAGGATACTAATCACAATAGTCGAAACATGTTGACCTGTTTAAAGGAGAGAAGAAAATACAACCTACCCAAATTGATAATAAGGCCCCCCTCCTTGGTTGGCAAAATCAGTAGGTCACTATCAGAGGCACAACTAGAGCCAAATTTCGGGGGGGCTAAGAAATTTTTTCGGGGGGGCTGAACCTTTAATCAGTAGGCAGAGTGGAGCTGCAGGGCCTCCAACAAGGGGTGAAACACCAGCAAGGCCTAATTAACATTAAAATGGTCTTTTAAAGACCTGTAAAATGTTCGGGTGTGGCTGTGTGAGTGCCCGGGATCTGTCTCATCCCGGGCTGCCACACACGACGGGGGGTGCTGAAGCCCGGTGAGTCCAATGGGTGTTGCGCGCCTGGTCACTATGGCTAAGGTATAATTGCTTATAGATTTTTTACGACTAAACAATTGTGCCCCTAACTTTCAGAAAGACACTGCCTTTCACAAGGGATATTCTTCTGGTGATAAATTTTGCAACACTACTAATAACTAAATATTTTAAAGAGAATTAAAAAATGCTGGACTACTATAAATGATAAGAACATTTTCTCATGGGATCTTCACTATCCTTCTATGCAATGTAATTCCTGTTTAGATTATATTGGCTATGCAAAGCCCATCCGCTGGTGTAACAATTAAGGATGAACAATTTTAGAAACCTCCCTACAGATTACAACACTTGGGGCTTAATTACGAGTCTGGCGGTCCGTGGACTGCCAGACTTGTGGAGGCTCAGCGGCCTCCCGAACAGCCTATTACGATAAACGCTGGCAGACCGCCATTGCACGCTGGAGCCGCTAGGGAATCGCCGTTCCCTGGAGGTTTTGCGGTGGTCAGGAGGCAGTAATATGCTTGGCGGGATCAAAGCGGGAAGTGTATTGCCCTGAAGTAATAATTGATACGCAAACATGTGAACATGAGAGACAGATGTTGGCAGGAGACCTTAATGATGGCCCCATAAAGCAATTATAGGAACGTGTGTGAAGCCTACAATTGCCAACTAAGTATCGCATAGTTCAGATATGAAGAAGTAGGTGCATTCCACTACCCTCCTCAAACACGGAGCTCTCAGACTTGTAAGGCCTAAATTAAGATCCTCTGATAATAGGATGTTACCCCACAGGGAAATCTGTTATCTTATGTATATCAGAACATTATGTATTATATATCTACACATCTTTGTATCTATATGTTTGTGCATCTTTGTATTGGTGTATAAATGTACCTATGTAACTGTGCATCTATGAATCTTTGTATATTTATTTCCTGATATCAACGTATCTGTCTCTGCATATATTAGTATCTATACATGAGTATTTTTGTGACTGTGCATCAGATTATCTGTGCATCAGTGCCTCTTTGTATCTGTCTATGTATTTATGCATCAGTGTAGTTCATCATCTGTTTATCTATGCATCCTTGTATATCTGCACCTTCATATCTATGTATGTGTGTCTCTATACATCTTTGTAGCTATGCCTTTGTTTCTATCAGTCTAAATCAGTATTTCCATATAACAGAGATTCTATAATTGTATTATTATACATAGACTTCTGTATATCTTTAAGGATGATGGTTTGTTTCTGCGTATCTATGTCTCTATTCATCTTTGTATATGAATATTTATATATTGGTATCAATATAGCTATTGATCTGGGAATCTATGCCCATACACTTATATTTGAATCTATGTGCCTGTGTATGTATGTGTCACTCTACCTTCGTATCTCTGTCTCACTTTATCCATGATGCCCTGTCTTAAAGGTTTCATTCACTGTTAGGTCAGAGCTAGTGGACTCTGATGCATAAGTGAACAGAACTGATTAATTGGGCATGAGATCCCGCTTGCACTGCTGTTTTCTCAGCGTGGTTTAAAAAATTGATCAACTGAATACTAATACTAATGTCCCATAATGGAAACAGGGCAGAGACAGGTGGGCCAGCTTCAGGTCCTGACAACTGGTCCATCCTGCTATGGCTAAATCCGGATCCTTTAGTGGATAGGAGAACCTCTAGATAAAACCAGGATATGTAGAATAGTTTGATTTCCTGATTTGAAGGTCTATGTTAAACCAACCATTATTAGTCTTCTGTCTCCCATTGTACTCAAAGGTGCACCCAACATTCTAATAAAGCCTTATAGCCTGCCACAGCGGGCTGTACTGACCGTTAAAGACTCTTTCCTTTTTTAGTTCCTTTGCCTTTGACTCAGGCCAATAACACTGGAGTAGGCCTTTAATGACTGACAGAATCCCATTGTAGGTGGGTGAAAATAACAATCATCAGTAATATTTACACATTTCATGGAATAGTGAGAATTTGACCATCAAGAATGTTATTACAATGGTGCTGAGACAGAATATCAAGTTGGAAATGTCGACTTACACAAATATCGAGTTGGAAATATCGTGATTCAGAAATATCGACAGCAAGAATATCGTGGTCAAGACAATCAAATTTAAGGTAAGAAATATCGTTAAAAAATATAGAAGTCTTTAATATTGTTGCAAAAATATAGATGTTTAAAATATCGAATTTTTAATTAGTGTTATGCATTTTAGTTAATATCTTAAATGTATGTGATGTATTTTTTCGTATAAGTATTGTTTATATATTATTAATATATGTGTTACATTTTTAGTAGTTAAAATTTTTGTTTTAATAACATTTTAAATTTTTTGTTCTGTAGCGGGTTGTGGGTTTATAGGGTAATAGGATGGGTAGTGATTTAATTATAAACGTAGAAAACTTAAAAATAACTCATACAACAGACTTTGAATATTTGCATTTTTTCCATATTCTATTTAATGTAATCACCGACCACACTCTCCTTGCATAAATGGTTTCCTGATTAATAATTCTATTCATTTTATTTATCTATTGGGAAAGAGTTGGAATTGTTACTGATTTCTAATTAGCCAAAATGAATGATCTTGCTACCAGAGTAGCGGTAAAGATAAGTTGACATTGAGATAGAGTTAACAAACTTTGAGCTTTAGGTAGACCTAAAGGAGCTGTGGAAGCCTTGAGGGGGAGATCGGTTGCCAATATTCTTCTTACTTCTGAAAAAACATTTTCCCAGAAGCTTGCGATCTGAGTACAAGTAAATCCAACATGTAGCCTGTCTCCTAAACCCTGATAGCATCTAAAACAACAAGGATCAACTGCAGGGTACATTTTATGGAGTTTGGCTAAAGTAAAATAAATGAGCCATTTACTGAAAAAAGTTATAAAAAGGGGTGGTCGATTACAAAACAGTTAAACACATCATTACTTAAACAAAAAAGTAGTACACCCACCAAGTACGTGTCATTTAAATTGCATTTAATCCAACTGTTCGTAGTAATTTACTGCAATTACACATATACTATATTTCATATTCATACAATACATGGTAAATTATATATGATTATTCAATTAGTGCTCGGTGATTGTCAGATAGGAAAGGGATTTTAAAGGGGGGTAGGGTGTGTTTGGAAAAGAATGAGGGACAAAGAAAAGGAATTGTGTCCTATAAACAATTCTGTCCTATTCACAGAACATTTCCAGTCATATTACAGATCACAGTTGTTCCCAAAAAATACACTATACACAGGAGCTAAGTTTAGCAAGTTTGGTAGGGCGTGTATGTGTTGAGAATGTTGTCGACGTTTCGACCCCCAAGTTAAGGGCGGGTGGGTCCTCAGTTTGGGGTCTTCCTCAGGACAGTTAAAAACAGTGACATTGAGCACCTGGGAAAACAGAAATGTGTATCACTAGATGGAATTAATTAAATTCTTAAAAACAGGGCAAATTGCAAGGTGTACCTACATGCCCAGGCGTTCGGGTGATGTTCCCTTCAGAGTTGGGAATCGCGCCTGTAGCGTTGTTCTCTGGAGGAAATAGATTATGGTTAGGAAGGATAATGTGGGCAGGTTGTGATAAGTTAAACCAAACAAGAAAACTTGTACTTACTGAGTTAGCCCGTTCTTTGAAGAGCAAATAGTCTCTTACAAATGTCGTGGATGCCGATACTAGGACCGGTCTGTCCAGGGGTGAGGCAAGCGTCCTACATCCAAAGGGCGGTGGAGTTCGACGTGTAGGTGAGTTACACCGTCTGGAAAAATACAAAGAAAATGTATTCCTTCGCATGTCCCCACATCGTTGTCGACAGAGTTCAATAGGGGTATGAGGAAAGTTATTGGTCCGTCCATAATATGGGGGCACCAGATCCCTACCGGTGGCTGTCAAGACCACGTCCTACTGTGGAGGGCCGCCAACTCATGTGATTAATACTTAAACATTTAAAAGCTTAAGGCAAACAATCATTCATAATTATTAATTAAACCCGTGGGTGAGAACGCAAAGATAATGATAGGCATCCGAGTCTGGGGGATAAAGGGGGAGCTCAAGAAGAAAATGTATTCCTTCGCATGTCCCCACATCGTTGTAGACAGAGTTCAATAGGGGTATGAGGAAAGTTATTGGTCCGTCCATAATATGGGGGCACCAGATCCCTACCGGTGGCTGTCAAGACCACGTCCTACTATGGAGGGCCGCCAACTCATGTGACTAATACTTAAACATTTAAAAGCTTAAGGCAAACAATCATTCATAATTATTAATTAAACCCGTGGGTGAGAACGCAAAGATAGTGGTAGGCATCCGACTATGGGGGATAGAGGGGGAGCTCAATCTAAAAAGATCGTGCTATCTTGTACTTATTAAGAGATACAACGATTTCGGAAGTTATGGCAACATTTCTAAAATACCTAGAGGAGTGCCGCTGCCTGGGTGTTTCCCCTCGGTATCTCATTAGGTAACTTATCAAAAGAGCGCGGAGCGAGCATACCTGCGTGCCTGCTGCCGATTGAATCACAGTGACAGCTCGCAGCCGCCCGTCAGCCCATACATGTAACAGGCGTTACTAGGGAGCGTCTCTAAGGGGCATGTCCCGGCACCTCGCGGTGCTGCCGCTGGCTGCTGCGCGGCTAGAGGACTGCGTGGGGCGCATGCGCCAGACTCGAGCCACTATTACCCCTCCGGACTCGGGAGGTCGGTCTGAATTACTGTATATTATAACGAAGACTATCTAAAGACCTCCGTGTTTGGGTAAACAAAGGGCAGAGAAAGAAATGCTAACACAAGGCTCCAGTGATCAGAGACAAAGTACTGGTAACGGAATACCTCATGACCCATCCGTGTGTGTACAACCTGAACCAAGGGCATAGGCTAAACGCAGTAAATGCACCGGTGATAGAGATTGTGTCGGTGTCCTCACTGGCAAAAAAGGGGGTTACATAGGCATGGGTGCTAAGGAGCAAGGTGACATTTGTATTAAGGGACCCATGATGATGATGTATCATATATTGGTGTTAGTGTACATGTACATATCAACACTCAACAAGGGAAGTATTAAGATCTGACCCAATATTCCCTACGTGCAGATCGCTCATATCCAGCATCGCTATATCTTCAACATGTTGATACAAATGTACAGTTTAAGAAGGAATACCTGTCCTGAAAGTTACATAAATTAAGTTTAAGCATCTTATTGGTCGGGTGCCAATCCAGCTAATTGCGAGTAAGTAGCATCAAGTTCATTCAGGCCATTGTCAACAGTGTCCAAAGTGTACATCCATTTACACTCCCTCACGTTCAATAGTGAATTCAAATTGCCCCCCCTGGGTCCCACCGTGATTTTTTCAATTACCAGCCATTTGAAGGATTCAGGGGTGTGTGATTTAGACGTGAAGTGTTCCACCAAAGGGGAGCCCGGTGTTTGGCACCTTATCCTGCTGCAATGCTGTAAGATCCTCTTTTTGACATGTTGTTTGGTTTGTCCGATGTATACCAGATCACAAGGACATATGATGGCGTAGATAACGTCACTTGTATTGCAGTTAGTCATTGTTTTCAAAGTAACTGTATTGTTACGATAGTTCCAGACCTTGGTTTCCATTGCCTGTGGGCACGCTTTGCACTTCGTACATTTGAAATGACCGACCACTTGGGGAAGGTTCCATATGCTTTGCAGAGTGGGGGGGGCCGGGGTTCCTAGGTAGGAAGAGACCACTTTGTCCCTGATGTTTTTGGCCTTCTTGAACGCATGCATAGGCAGTTGTTCATGGTTGATAACATCCGATACCATGGTCCAGTGTTTGTTTACCGTCTTCTTAATCAGGTTACTCTTCGTGCAGAAAGTGGTAACGCAGATAATCCTTTCCGGATCCACGGGACGCTCTCTGGGCTTCAGCAGGTCCTCCCTCGGGCTATACCACGCTCTCTTTCTTGCTCTTGTAACCAGTCGTCTTGGGTAACCTCTTTCCATTAGTCTCCTGATCAGGAGATCGGATTCTAGGAAGTAATCTTCTTTGAGTGAACAGTTCCTCCTTATCCGGAGAAACTGGCCAAACGGTAGATTGTCCCGTAGGCTCCTTGTATGGTGACTTGTGTATCATAGAAGGCTGTTCCGTTCAGTGGGTTTTCGAAAGAGGGTGGTGTGGAGGTGACCATTATGGACCTTTATGCTGATGTCTAAGAAGTCAATAGAGGTCTTACTCATACTCATGGTAAACTGAATGTCCTTAGATTGGTTATTAAGCCATGTGAAGAATCCATTAAGTTCCACTTCACTTCCAGTCCATAGCATCAGCACATCATCAATATATCTGCGCCACATCCAAATGTTGGTTTCATATGGATTGCTCACGGTGAGGATATGGTCCCGTTCGAATTCTGCCATATACAATATAGCTAGGTCAGGAGCAAAGGCTGCCCCCATCGCTACTCCCTTGCTCTGGATGAAGAATTCATCCTGAAAGATGAAGAAATTTCGCTTCATCGCCACCTCCAGGAGTTGAATGATGAAATCAGTTGGTACCTGGGTCGGTTGGATTCTTCTGTCCAATGCCTTTCTCATGGTTTCCAGAGCAGGGTCCTGGGGAATACTCGTGTATAATGAGACTATGTCTAGTGTGACCATGATTTGTTTATCCTGATCAAAGGCAATTTCATCTACTTGGTTGATGATTTGCATGGTGTCTCTGACATAGGTAGGGGTCCCTGTGGCTAAGGGTTTCAAAAAAGTATCTATGTATTTACATAGCGGTTCCAAAAGGGATCCACAGCCCGATACAATGGGGCGTCCCGGAGGTTTTGTCATATCCTTATGTATCTTGGGCAGTGTGTAAATTGTCGGAGTTCGTGGTTGTGCGACGTTCAAGTACTCATATTCTTTCTGGCTCAGGAAGCCCTCCTCACGGCCTTTCCCTGTGATCTCTTGTATCAATCTCCTAATGTCTCTTGTGGGATCGGCGTTGGTAGCAGTATAACTCACACCATCCCGAAGTTGTCTATAGATCTCATCCTTGTAGTTCTGGACATCTTGGAGGACTATAGCCCCTCCTTTGTCCGCGGGTTTAATCACTAGTAGCTTGTTCTTACTTAAATTATCCAGGGCTTGTCTTTCACCTTGCGTGATGTTGTGTTTGACATAGGTGCGTGTGGTACAAATGTCCATTACTTCTCGCATCACCATGTTTTCATACGCAAGGATCCGATATGGTGTCTGGTGAGTTCTGGGAGTGAAGGTTGAGGGGGGTCGTAGTCCAGTCGCTGAGTTTGTAGTTGGAATGGGAGAGTGCAGGAAGAAGTGCTTCAGCCTGATTTTCCGAAAGAAACGGGTCAGTTCCGATCTTATGTTAAAGTGGTTCGGGTAGGATGTAGGTACAAAAGATAGTCCTTTGTTCAGCACGCTAGATTCCTCCGGAGTGAGAGCATGTTGCGAGAGATTGACAATTGGGCTTGATTGACTTACCACCTGTAAGTCTTGCGTCTCGTGCTGATCTCTCCGTGGGGCTCTGGTTGGAAGCGGACCTGTTTCTGTGGGTTCTCTGGGCGCTGGGTCATTCCCCCTCTGGCTCGGGTTGGCCAGGATTGGCCTCTGCCTCTGTTCTGGTAGTTGCCTCGTCCACGGGGCGGTCGCCATTGATTTCCCCCTAAAAAAGGGTGCCAATCTGGTTGCGGTTGGTACCATTGATCCTGATAACTGTCGTAGGTTGAGGGGCCGGGGGTTCCTGAGTCACTACCTGAGCTGTAGGACGAGTCTGAGAAATTGGTGAACTTCCGTCTACCCCTGTAGCCACCTCTGCCCCTGTTGGTGAACCTGCCTTGGGTGTCTTGATTATAATAATCTTCCGCTAGATAGGGGTAGGTCTTCTTTTTATCGTAGTTAGCGATGTCTTTGCTGAGTTTATCCAACTTCTTGGATTGGGCTTCGATGTCAAATGTATCCAGAGTTTTCTCAAGTTTCTCTAGAGTGTCTCTTGCGTTGGCAAAAGCACTGTGACTCTTGATCTCAGCCTTAAGTATGTCAATTTCCTTCATGAGAGTTTCGACCTGGGTCTTGGCTGTCTCAATGCCCAGCACCATCCAGTGGCGCGAGCATGTGTTGGCAACGAAGCTGAATCCCTCCTTGAACTTGGGATCGTCCACAAATATTGCTGGTTCGTTTTTGACTTGGAGTCCAGTGGGTATAATATTAGCTTGTAGATATTGAGTCAGTGCATATCCATGCAGTCTAGTGCGGACCAATTTCTTCTCTAGTCTTTCTAGTTTGACAATCTTCTCATTGAGTGATTGGTCTAGCAGTGTGGTCTTGTTTGATAGGAATGCCTGCCCCGTCTCTCCTTCCAGAAGGTTTTGAATATACTCTTCAGTATACGTTAGGGTTTCACGGTCACTCATGATATACCCTGAATCATTAATTTACAAATTAGAACCCTCGCAGATGGATATCTGCTCTAAAGAGTGGTAGGTAATAATGGGGTAAACCCTTACCTCATCGACCTGGGTCAGTACAATGTTATAAAAAGGGGTGGTCGATTACAAAACAGTTAAACACATCATTACTTAAACAAAAAAGTAGTACACCCACCAAGTACGTGTCATTTAAATTGCATTTAATCCAACTGTTCGTAGTAATTTACTGCAATTACACATATACTATATTTCATATTCATACAATACATGGTAAATTATATATGATTATTCAATTAGTGCTCGGTGATTGTCAGATAGGAAAGGGATTTTAAAGGGGGGTAGGGTGTGTTTGGAAAAGAATGAGGGACAAAGAAAAGGAATTGTGTCCTATAAACAATTCTGTCCTATTCACAGAACATTTCCAGTCATATTACAGATCACAGTTGTTCCCAAAAAATACACTATACACAGGAGCTAAGTTTAGCAAGTTTGGTAGGGCGTGTATGTGTTGAGAATGTTGTCGACGTTTCGACCCCCAAGTTAAGGGCGGGTGGGTCCTCAGTTTGGGGTCTTCCTCAGGACAGTTAAAAACAGTGACATTGAGCACCTGGGAAAACAGAAATGTGTATCACTAGATGGAATTAATTAAATTCTTAAAAACAGGGCAAATTGCAAGGTGTACCTACATGCCCAGGCGTTCGGGTGATGTTCCCTTCAGAGTTGGGAATCGCGCCTGTAGCGTTGTTCTCTGGAGGAAATAGATTATGGTTAGGAAGGATAATGTGGGCAGGTTGTGATAAGTTAAACCAAACAAGAAAACTTGGACTTACTGAGTTAGCCCGTTCTTTGAAGAGCAAATAGTCTCTTACAAATGTCGTGGATGCCGATACTAGGACCGGTCTGTCCAGGGGTGAGGCAAGCGTCCTACATCCAAAGGGCGGTGGAGTTCGACGTGTAGGTGAGTTACACCGTCTGGAAAAATACAAAGAAAATGTATTCCTTCGCATGTCCCCACATCGTTGTCGACAGAGTTCAATAGGGGTATGAGGAAAGTTATTGGTCCGTCCATAATATGGGGGCACCAGATCCCTACCGGTGGCTGTCAAGACCACGTCCTACTGTGGAGGGCCGCCAACTCATGTGATTAATACTTAAACATTTAAAAGCTTAAGGCAAACAATCATTCATAATTATTAATTAAACCCGTGGGTGAGAACGCAAAGATAATGATAGGCATCCGAGTCTGGGGGATAAAGGGGGAGCTCAAGAAGAAAATGTATTCCTTCGCATGTCCCCACATCGTTGTAGACAGAGTTCAATAGGGGTATGAGGAAAGTTATTGGTCCGTCCATAATATGGGGGCACCAGATCCCTACCGGTGGCTGTCAAGACCACGTCCTACTATGGAGGGCCGCCAACTCATGTGACTAATACTTAAACATTTAAAAGCTTAAGGCAAACAATCATTCATAATTATTAATTAAACCCGTGGGTGAGAACGCAAAGATAGTGGTAGGCATCCGACTATGGGGGATAGAGGGGGAGCTCAATCTAAAAAGATCGTGCTATCTTGTACTTATTAAGAGATACAACGATTTCGGAAGTTATGGCAACATTTCTAAAATACCTAGAGGAGTGCCGCTGCCTGGGTGTTTCCCCTCGGTATCTCATTAGGTAACTTATCAAAAGAGCGCGGAGCGAGCATACCTGCGTGCCTGCTGCCGATTGAATCACAGTGACAGCTCGCAGCCGCCCGTCAGCCCATACATGTAACAGGCGTTACTAGGGAGCGTCTCTAAGGGGCGTGTCCCGGCACCTCGCGGTGCTGCCGCTGGCTGCTGCGCGGCTAGAGGACTGCGTGGGGCGCATGCGCCAGACTCGAGCCACTATTACCCCTCCGGACTCGGGAGGTCGGTCTGAATTACTGTATATTATAACGAAGACTATCTAAAGACCTCCGTGTTTGGGTAAACAAAGGGCAGAGAAAGAAATGCTAACACAAGGCTCCAGTGATCAGAGACAAAGTACTGGTAACGGAATACCTCATGACCCATCCGTGTGTGTACAACCTGAACCAAGGGCATAGGCTAAACGCAGTAAATGCACCGGTGATAGAGATTGTGTCGGTGTCCTCACTGGCAAAAAAGGGGGTTACATAGGCATGGGTGCTAAGGAGCAAGGTGACATTTGTATTAAGGGACCCATGATGATGATGTATCATATATTGGTGTTAGTGTACATGTACATATCAACACTCAACAAGGGAAGTATTAAGATCTGACCCAATATTCCCTACGTGCAGATCGCTCATATCCAGCATCGCTATATCTTCAACATGTTGATACAAATGTACAGTTTAAGAAGGAATACCTGTCCTGAAAGTTACATAAATTAAGTTTAAGCATCTTATTGGTCGGGTGCCAATCCAGCTAATTGCGAGTAAGTAGCATCAAGTTCATTCAGGCCATTGTCAACAGTGTCCAAAGTGTACATCCATTTACACTCCCTCACGTTCAATAGTGAATTCAAATTGCCCCCCCTGGGTCCCACCGTGATTTTTTCAATTACCAGCCATTTGAAGGATTCAGGGGTGTGTGATTTAGACGTGAAGTGTTCCACCAAAGGGGAGCCCGGTGTTTGGCACCTTATCCTGCTGCAATGCTGTAAGATCCTCTTTTTGACATGTTGTTTGGTTTGTCCGATGTATACCAGATCACAAGGACATATGATGGCGTAGATAACGTCACTTGTATTGCAGTTAGTCATTGTTTTCAAAGTAACTGTATTGTTACGATAGTTCCAGACCTTGGTTTCCATTGCCTGTGGGCACGCTTTGCACTTCGTACATTTGAAATGACCGACCACTTGGGGAAGGTTCCATATGCTTTGCAGAGTGGGGGGGGCCGGGGTTCCTAGGTAGGAAGAGACCACTTTGTCCCTGATGTTTTTGGCCTTCTTGAACGCATGCATAGGCAGTTGTTCATGGTTGATAACATCCGATACCATGGTCCAGTGTTTGTTTACCGTCTTCTTAATCAGGTTACTCTTCGTGCAGAAAGTGGTAACGCAGATAATCCTTTCCGGATCCACGGGACGCTCTCTGGGCTTCAGCAGGTCCTCCCTCGGGCTATACCACGCTCTCTTTCTTGCTCTTGTAACCAGTCGTCTTGGGTAACCTCTTTCCATTAGTCTCCTGATCAGGAGATCGGATTCTAGGAAGTAATCTTCTTTGAGTGAACAGTTCCTCCTTATCCGGAGAAACTGGCCAAACGGTAGATTGTCCCGTAGGCTCCTTGTATGGTGACTTGTGTATCGTAGAAGGCTGTTCCGTTCAGTGGGTTTTCGAAAGAGGGTGGTGTGGAGGTGACCATTATGGACCTTTATGCTGATGTCTAAGAAGTCAATAGAGGTCTTACTCATACTCATGGTAAACTGAATGTCCTTAGATTGGTTATTAAGCCATGTGAAGAATCCATTAAGTTCCACTTCACTTCCAGTCCATAGCATCAGCACATCATCAATATATCTGCGCCACATCCAAATGTTGGTTTCATATGGATTGCTCACGGTGAGGATATGGTCCCGTTCGAATTCTGCCATATACAATATAGCTAGGTCAGGAGCAAAGGCTGCCCCCATCGCTACTCCCTTGCTCTGGATGAAGAATTCATCCTGAAAGATGAAGAAATTTCGCTTCATCGCCACCTCCAGGAGTTGAATGATGAAATCAGTTGGTACCTGGGTCGGTTGGATTCTTCTGTCCAATGCCTTTCTCATGGTTTCCAGAGCAGGGTCCTGGGGAATACTCGTGTATAATGAGACTATGTCTAGTGTGACCATGATTTGTTTATCCTGATCAAAGGCAATTTCATCTACTTGGTTGATGATTTGCATGGTGTCTCTGACATAGGTAGGGGTCCCTGTGGCTAAGGGTTTCAAAAAAGTATCTATGTATTTACATAGCGGTTCCAAAAGGGATCCACAGCCCGATACAATGGGGCGTCCCGGAGGTTTTGTCATATCCTTATGTATCTTGGGCAGTGTGTAAATTGTCGGAGTTCGTGGTTGTGCGACGTTCAAGTACTCATATTCTTTCTGGCTCAGGAAGCCCTCCTCACGGCCTTTCCCTGTGATCTCTTGTATCAATCTCCTAATGTCTCTTGTGGGATCGGCGTTGGTAGCAGTATAACTCACACCATCCCGAAGTTGTCTATAGATCTCATCCTTGTAGTTCTGGACATCTTGGAGGACTATAGCCCCTCCTTTGTCCGCGGGTTTAATCACTAGTAGCTTGTTCTTACTTAAATTATCCAGGGCTTGTCTTTCACCTTGCGTGATGTTGTGTTTGACATAGGTGCGTGTGGTACAAATGTCCATTACTTCTCGCATCACCATGTTTTCATACGCAAGGATCCGATATGGTGTCTGGTGAGTTCTGGGAGTGAAGGTTGAGGGGGGTCGTAGTCCAGTCGCTGAGTTTGTAGTTGGAATGGGAGAGTGCAGGAAGAAGTGCTTCAGCCTGATTTTCCGAAAGAAACGGGTCAGTTCCGATCTTATGTTAAAGTGGTTCGGGTAGGATGTAGGTACAAAAGATAGTCCTTTGTTCAGCACGCTAGATTCCTCCGGAGTGAGAGCATGTTGCGAGAGATTGACAATTGGGCTTGATTGACTTACCACCTGTAAGTCTTGCGTCTCGTGCTGATCTCTCCGTGGGGCTCTGGTTGGAAGCGGACCTGTTTCTGTGGGTTCTCTGGGCGCTGGGTCATTCCCCCTCTGGCTCGGGTTGGCCAGGATTGGCCTCTGCCTCTGTTCTGGTAGTTGCCTCGTCCACGGGGCGGTCGCCATTGATTTCCCCCTAAAAAAGGGTGCCAATCTGGTTGCGGTTGGTACCATTGATCCTGATAACTGTCGTAGGTTGAGGGGCCGGGGGTTCCTGAGTCACTACCTGAGCTGTAGGACGAGTCTGAGAAATTGGTGAACTTCCGTCTACCCCTGTAGCCACCTCTGCCCCTGTTGGTGAACCTGCCTTGGGTGTCTTGATTATAATAATCTTCCGCTAGATAGGGGTAGGTCTTCTTTTTATCGTAGTTAGCGATGTCTTTGCTGAGTTTATCCAACTTCTTGGATTGGGCTTCGATGTCAAATGTATCCAGAGTTTTCTCAAGTTTCTCTAGAGTGTCTCTTGCGTTGGCAAAAGCACTGTGACTCTTGATCTCAGCCTTAAGTATGTCAATTTCCTTCATGAGAGTTTCGACCTGGGTCTTGGCTGTCTCAATGCCCAGCACCATCCAGTGGCGCGAGCATGTGTTGGCAACGAAGCTGAATCCCTCCTTGAACTTGGGATCGTCCACAAATATTGCTGGTTCGTTTTTGACTTGGAGTCCAGTGGGTATAATATTAGCTTGTAGATATTGAGTCAGTGCATATCCATGCAGTCTAGTGCGGACCAATTTCTTCTCTAGTCTTTCTAGTTTGACAATCTTCTCATTGAGTGATTGGTCTAGCAGTGTGGTCTTGTTTGATAGGAATGCCTGCCCCGTCTCTCCTTCCAGAAGGTTTTGAATATACTCTTCAGTATACGTTAGGGTTTCACGGTCACTCATGATATACCCTGAATCATTAATTTACAAATTAGAACCCTCGCAGATGGATATCTGCTCTAAAGAGTGGTAGGTAATAATGGGGTAAACCCTTACCTCATCGACCTGGGTCAGTACAATGTTATAAAAAGGGGTGGTCGATTACAAAACAGTTAAACACATCATTACTTAAACAAAAAAGTAGTACACCCACCAAGTACGTGTCATTTAAATTGCATTTAATCCAACTGTTCGTAGTAATTTACTGCAATTACACATATACTATATTTCATATTCATACAATACATGGTAAATTATATATGATTATTCAATTAGTGCTCGGTGATTGTCAGATAGGAAAGGGATTTTAAAGGGGGGTAGGGTGTGTTTGGAAAAGAATGAGGGACAAAGAAAAGGAATTGTGTCCTATAAACAATTCTGTCCTATTCACAGAACATTTCCAGTCATATTACAGATCACAGTTGTTCCCAAAAAATACACTATACACAGGAGCTAAGTTTAGCAAGTTTGGTAGGGCGTGTATGTGTTGAGAATGTTGTCGACGTTTCGACCCCCAAGTTAAGGGCGGGTGGGTCCTCAGTTTGGGGTCTTCCTCAGGACAGTTAAAAACAGTGACATTGAGCACCTGGGAAAACAGAAATGTGTATCACTAGATGGAATTAATTAAATTCTTAAAAACAGGGCAAATTGCAAGGTGTACCTACATGCCCAGGCGTTCGGGTGATGTTCCCTTCAGAGTTGGGAATCGCGCCTGTAGCGTTGTTCTCTGGAGGAAATAGATTATGGTTAGGAAGGATAATGTGGGCAGGTTGTGATAAGTTAAACCAAACAAGAAAACTTGGACTTACTGAGTTAGCCCGTTCTTTGAAGAGCAAATAGTCTCTTACAAATGTCGTGGATGCCGATACTAGGACCGGTCTGTCCAGGGGTGAGGCAAGCGTCCTACATCCAAAGGGCGGTGGAGTTCGACGTGTAGGTGAGTTACACCGTCTGGAAAAATACAAAGAAAATGTATTCCTTCGCATGTCCCCACATCGTTGTCGACAGAGTTCAATAGGGGTATGAGGAAAGTTATTGGTCCGTCCATAATATGGGGGCACCAGATCCCTACCGGTGGTTGGCGGCCCTCCACAGTAGGACGTGGTCTTGACAGCCACCGGTAGGGATCTGGTGCCCCCATATTATGGACGGACCAATAACTTTCCTCATACCCCTATTGAACTCTGTCGACAACGATGTGGGGACATGCGAAGGAATAAATTTTCTTTGTATTTTTCCAGACGGTGTAACTCACCTACACGTCGAACTCCACCGCCCTTTGGATGTAGGACGCTTGCCTCACCCCTGGACAGACCGGTCCTAGTATCGGCATCCACGACATTTGTAAGAGACTATTTGCTCTTCAAAGAACGGGCTAACTCAGTAAGTCCAAGTTTTCTTGTTTGGTTTAACTTATCACAACCTGCCCACATTATCCTTCCTAACCATAATCTATTTCCTCCAGAGAACAACGCTACAGGCGCGATTCCCAACTCTGAAGGGAACATCACCCGAACGCCTGGGCATGTAGGTACACCTTGCAATTTGCCCTGTTTTTAAGAATTTAATTAATTCCATCTAGTGATACACATTTCTGTTTTCCCAGGTGCTCAATGTCACTGTTTTTAACTGTCCTGAGGAAGACCCCAAACTGAGGACCCACCCGCCCTTAACTTGGGGGTCGAAACGTCGACAACATTCTCAACACATACACGCCCTACCAAACTTGCTAAACTTAGCTCCTGTGTATAGTGTATTTTTTGGGAACAACTGTGATCTGTAATATGACTGGAAATGTTCTGTGAATAGGACAGAATTGTTTATAGGACACAATTCCTTTTCTTTGTCCCTCATTCTTTTCCAAACACACCCTACCCCCCTTTAAAATCCCTTTCCTATCTGACAATCACCGAGCACTAATTGAATAATCATATATAATTTACCATGTATTGTATGAATATGAAATATAGTATATGTGTAATTGCAGTAAATTACTACGAACAGTTGGATTAAATGCAATTTAAATGACACGTACTTGGTGGGTGTACTACTTTTTTGTTTAAGTAATGATGTGTTTAACTGTTTTGTAATCGACCACCCCTTTTTATAACATTGTACTGACCCAGGTCGATGAGGTAAGGGTTTACCCCATTATTACCTACCACTCTTTAGAGCAGATATCCATCTGCGAGGGTTCTAATTTGTAAATTAATGATTCAGGGTATATCATGAGTGACCGTGAAACCCTAACGTATACTGAAGAGTATATTCAAAACCTTCTGGAAGGAGAGACGGGGCAGGCATTCCTATCAAACAAGACCACACTGCTAGACCAATCACTCAATGAGAAGATTGTCAAACTAGAAAGACTAGAGAAGAAATTGGTCCGCACTAGACTGCATGGATATGCACTGACTCAATATCTACAAGCTAATATTATACCCACTGGACTCCAAGTCAAAAACGAACCAGCAATATTTGTGGACGATCCCAAGTTCAAGGAGGGATTCAGCTTCGTTGCCAACACATGCTCGCGCCACTGGATGGTGCTGGGCATTGAGACAGCCAAGACCCAGGTCGAAACTCTCATGAAGGAAATTGACATACTTAAGGCTGAGATCAAGAGTCACAGTGCTTTTGCCAACGCAAGAGACACTCTAGAGAAACTTGAGAAAACTCTGGATACATTTGACATCGAAGCCCAATCTAAGAAGTTGGATAAACTCAGCAAAGACATCGCTAACTACGATAAAAAGAAGACCTACCCCTATCTAGCGGAAGATTATTATAATCAAGACACCCAAGGCAGGTTCACCAACAGGGGCAGAGGTGGCTACAGGGGTAGACGGAAGTTCACCAATTTCTCAGACTCGTCCTACAGCTCAGGTAGTGACTCAGGAACCCCCGGCCCCTCAACCTACGACAGTTATCAGGATCAATGGTACCAACCGCAACCAGATTGGCACCCTTTTTTAGGGGGAAATCAATGGCGACCGCCCCGTGGACGAGGCAACTACCAGAACAGAGGCAGAGGCCAATCCTGGCCAACCCGAGCCAGAGGGGGAATGACCCAGCGCCCAGAGAACCCACAGAAACAGGTCCGCTTCCAACCAGAGCCCCACGGAGAGATCAGCACGAGACGCAAGACTTACAGGTGGTAAGTCAATCAAGCCCAATTGTCAATCTCTCGCAACATGCTCTCACTCCGGAGGAATCTAGCGTGCTGAACAAAGGACTATCTTTTGTACCTACATCCTACCCGAACCACTTTAACATAAGATCGGAACTGACCCGTTTCTTTCGGAAAATCAGGCTGAAGCACTTCTTCCTGCACTCTCCCATTCCAACTACAAACTCAGCGACTGGACTACGACCCCCCTCAACCTTCACTCCCAGAACTCACCAGACACCATATCGGATCCTTGCGTATGAAAACATGGTGATGCGAGAAGTAATGGACATTTGTACCACACGCACCTATGTCAAACACAACATCACGCAAGGTGAAAGACAAGCCCTGGATAATTTAAGTAAGAACAAGCTACTAGTGATTAAACCCGCGGACAAAGGAGGGGCTATAGTCCTCCAAGATGTCCAGAACTACAAGGATGAGATCTATAGACAACTTCGGGATGGTGTGAGTTATACTGCTACCAACGCCGATCCCACAAGAGACATTAGGAGATTGATACAAGAGATCACAGGGAAAGGCCGTGAGGAGGGCTTCCTGAGCCAGAAAGAATATGAGTACTTGAACGTCGCACAACCACGAACTCCGACAATTTACACACTGCCCAAGATACATAAGGATATGACAAAACCTCCGGGACGCCCCATTGTATCGGGCTGTGGATCCCTTTTGGAACCGCTATGTAAATACATAGATACTTTTTTGAAACCCTTAGCCACAGGGACCCCTACCTATGTCAGAGACACCATGCAAATCATCAACCAAGTAGATGAAATTGCCTTTGATCAGGATAAACAAATCATGGTCACACTAGACATAGTCTCATTATACACGAGTATTCCCCAGGACCCTGCTCTGGAAACCATGAGAAAGGCATTGGACAGAAGAATCCAACCGACCCAGGTACCAACTGATTTCATCATTCAACTCCTGGAGGTGGCGATGAAGCGAAATTTCTTCATCTTTCAGGATGAATTCTTCATCCAGAGCAAGGGAGTAGCGATGGGGGCAGCCTTTGCTCCTGACCTAGCTATATTGTATATGGCAGAATTCGAACGGGACCATATCCTCACCGTGAGCAATCCATATGAAACCAACATTTGGATGTGGCGCAGATATATTGATGATGTGCTGATGCTATGGACTGGAAGTGAAGTGGAACTTAATGGATTCTTCACATGGCTTAATAACCAATCTAAGGACATTCAGTTTACCATGAGTATGAGTAAGACCTCTATTGACTTCTTAGACATCAGCATAAAGGTCATAATGGTCACCTCCACACCACCCTCTTTCGAAAACCCACTGAACGGAACAGCCTTCTACGATACACAAGTCACCATACAAGGAGCCTACGGGACAATCTACCGTTTGGCCAGTTTCTCCGGATAAGGAGGAACTGTTCACTCAAAGAAGATTACTTCCTAGAATCCGATCTCCTGATCAGGAGACTAATGGAAAGAGGTTACCCAAGACGACTGGTTACAAGAGCAAGAAAGAGAGCGTGGTATAGCCCGAGGGAGGACCTGCTGAAGCCCAGAGAGCGTCCCGTGGATCCGGAAAGGATTATCTGCGTTACCACTTTCTGCACGAAGAGTAACCTGATTAAGAAGACGGTAAACAAACACTGGACCATGGTATCGGATGTTATCAACCATGAACAACTGCCTATGCATGCGTTCAAGAAGGCCAAAAACATCAGGGACAAAGTGGTCTCTTCCTACCTAGGAACCCCGGCCCCCCCCACTCTGCAAAGCATATGGAACCTTCCCCAAGTGGTCGGTCATTTCAAATGTACGAAGTGCAAAGCGTGCCCACAGGCAATGGAAACCAAGGTCTGGAACTATCGTAACAATACAGTTACTTTGAAAACAATGACTAACTGCAATACAAGTGACGTTATCTACGCCATCATATGTCCTTGTGATCTGGTATACATCGGACAAACCAAACAACATGTCAAAAAGAGGATCTTACAGCATTGCAGCAGGATAAGGTGCCAAACACCGGGCTCCCCTTTGGTGGAACACTTCACGTCTAAATCACACACCCCTGAATCCTTCAAATGGCTGGTAATTGAAAAAATCACGGTGGGACCCAGGGGGGGCAATTTGAATTCACTATTGAACGTGAGGGAGTGTAAATGGATGTACACTTTGGACACTGTTGACAATGGCCTGAATGAACTTGATGCTACTTACTCGCAATTAGCTGGATTGGCACCCGACCAATAAGATGCTTAAACTTAATTTATGTAACTTTCAGGACAGGTATTCCTTCTTAAACTGTACATTTGTATCAACATGTTGAAGATATAGCGATGCTGGATATGAGCGATCTGCACGTAGGGAATATTGGGTCAGATCTTAATACTTCCCTTGTTGAGTGTTGATATGTACATGTACACTAACACCAATATATGATACATCATCATCATGGGTCCCTTAATACAAATGTCACCTTGCTCCTTAGCACCCATGCCTATGTAACCCCCTTTTTTGCCAGTGAGGACACCGACACAATCTCTATCACCGGTGCATTTACTGCGTTTAGCCTATGCCCTTGGTTCAGGTTGTACACACACGGATGGGTCATGAGGTATTCCGTTACCAGTACTTTGTCTCTGATCACTGGAGCCTTGTGTTAGCATTTCTTTCTCTGCCCTTTGTTTACCCAAACACGGAGGTCTTTAGATAGTCTTCGTTATAATATACAGTAATTCAGACCGACCTCCCGAGTCCGGAGGGGTAATAGTGGCTCGAGTCTGGCGCATGCGCCCCACGCAGTCCTCTAGCCGCGCAGCAGCCAGCGGCAGCACCGCGAGGTGCCGGGACACGCCCCTTAGAGACGCTCCCTAGTAACGCCTGTTACATGTATGGGCTGACGGGCGGCTGCGAGCTGTCACTGTGATTCAATCGGCAGCAGGCACGCAGGTATGCTCGCTCCGCGCTCTTTTGATAAGTTACCTAATGAGATACCGAGGGGAAACACCCAGGCAGCGGCACTCCTCTAGGTATTTTAGAAATGTTGCCATAACTTCCGAAATCGTTGTATCTCTTAATAAGTACAAGATAGCACGATCTTTTTAGATTGAGCTCCCCCTCTATCCCCCATAGTCGGATGCCTACCACTATCTTTGCGTTCTCACCCACGGGTTTAATTAATAATTATGAATGATTGTTTGCCTTAAGCTTTTAAATGTTTAAGTATTAGTCACATGAGTTGGCGGCCCTCCATAGTAGGACGTGGTCTTGACAGCCACCGGTAGGGATCTGGTGCCCCCATATTATGGACGGACCAATAACTTTCCTCATACCCCTATTGAACTCTGTCTACAACGATGTGGGGACATGCGAAGGAATACATTTTCTTCTTGAGCTCCCCCTTTATCCCCCAGACTCGGATGCCTATCATTATCTTTGCGTTCTCACCCACGGGTTTAATTAATAATTATGAATGATTGTTTGCCTTAAGCTTTTAAATGTTTAAGTATTAATCACATGAGTTGGCGGCCCTCCACAGTAGGACGTGGTCTTGACAGCCACCGGTAGGGATCTGGTGCCCCCATATTATGGACGGACCAATAACTTTCCTCATACCCCTATTGAACTCTGTCGACAACGATGTGGGGACATGCGAAGGAATACATTTTCTTTGTATTTTTCCAGACGGTGTAACTCACCTACACGTCGAACTCCACCGCCCTTTGGATGTAGGACGCTTGCCTCACCCCTGGACAGACCGGTCCTAGTATCGGCATCCACGACATTTGTAAGAGACTATTTGCTCTTCAAAGAACGGGCTAACTCAGTAAGTCCAAGTTTTCTTGTTTGGTTTAACTTATCACAACCTGCCCACATTATCCTTCCTAACCATAATCTATTTCCTCCAGAGAACAACGCTACAGGCGCGATTCCCAACTCTGAAGGGAACATCACCCGAACGCCTGGGCATGTAGGTACACCTTGCAATTTGCCCTGTTTTTAAGAATTTAATTAATTCCATCTAGTGATACACATTTCTGTTTTCCCAGGTGCTCAATGTCACTGTTTTTAACTGTCCTGAGGAAGACCCCAAACTGAGGACCCACCCGCCCTTAACTTGGGGGTCGAAACGTCGACAACATTCTCAACACATACACGCCCTACCAAACTTGCTAAACTTAGCTCCTGTGTATAGTGTATTTTTTGGGAACAACTGTGATCTGTAATATGACTGGAAATGTTCTGTGAATAGGACAGAATTGTTTATAGGACACAATTCCTTTTCTTTGTCCCTCATTCTTTTCCAAACACACCCTACCCCCCTTTAAAATCCCTTTCCTATCTGACAATCACCGAGCACTAATTGAATAATCATATATAATTTACCATGTATTGTATGAATATGAAATATAGTATATGTGTAATTGCAGTAAATTACTACGAACAGTTGGATTAAATGCAATTTAAATGACACGTACTTGGTGGGTGTACTACTTTTTTGTTTAAGTAATGATGTGTTTAACTGTTTTGTAATCGACCACCCCTTTTTATAACATTGTACTGACCCAGGTCGATGAGGTAAGGGTTTACCCCATTATTACCTACCACATTTACTGAAAAAAACCATCCTCCTTAAATTAGCTGCTCTTACGCCTTACAGCTCATTTTATTAAAATTACGCCATTGCTGAAGGTTGAGACGGCAGTCAATTGATTGAAAAATCTTTTCTAGATTGGTTATAGCTATTTGATCGTTCTGGGTAGATTTGAGCAATTTGTACCAATTCCCAATTCCCTGAACTTTAAGTACAAAGTGAGCTTTACTTAATAATAACCCTTTGGAATTATCCAAGTTACTCAGTCCTGAATAGAGCTTATTTATCTGAAAATGGCCAAAAAAAGAGACGTCTTAATATTGCTGTTAAACAATCTAATTTCTTGCCAGGTTCTAAGTCTTCCATTTTTATAAAAATCCTGAAGCTTGGAGAATCTAAATTTAGCCCAGAGATCACAAGTCCGAATGGACACATGTAGTCCCAAGTGGAGGCATTCAACTAATCTCAACTGCTGGTGTAGCCTAGGTATATCACATGTCTCCAAAATCTTCTGAAATTGAGAGGCCACTATCTTGGGAGTCTTGTATCGTGATCTCTTTGGAACCTTAGGAATTCGCAAAAAAGGTGCAAAAGCAATCTCCATTTCCCCCAGCATTAAATCAAGAATTTGTTTTGTGGAGGACATTTCTTCCAAGCTATTATAATCTAACCAATTGATTAATGAATCTTGGTAGTATAATCGTAGATTGGGAGCGCAAGACTCCCGTCTATAACATCAAGTTGTAAAATTGCTAACTTTAGTCTAGGTTTTTTACCCTGCCATATAAAAGAACTCATTTCTGGATTAATTTGCTCGAAAAAGTACTGAGGAACCCTAACCATCAAGTTAGAAAATAAGAATAAGAACAGGGGAAGTATATTCATTTTAATAAGAGCTACTCTGCCCATAATTGTCAGGGGAAGATCCTTCCATTGAGAAAGCAGGTTCGCATTTTGTTAAACATAGGAATATAGTTAAGTAAAAACAGATCTTCCACGTGGGATGAAACAAATATTCTCAAATATCTTATAGAGTGGGTCCTGAGATATAGCCCCTGCATCGAAAGAGGTAAGACAGCTGGCAAACAGTTAAAAAGAAGAGCTTCTGATTTTGCTTGATTAATTTTATATCTCCCAATAACTGTGATTTCACTTATTGTGGCCAAAGCAAGTCTGATATTATCTTCAAAGCCATATCATCGGCAAACAGCTTCAATTTAGTGGCGCCTGGGATCGGGGACAAGATATAGCGATCTTGCTGTATCGCACAGGCTAAAGGCTCCAAAAATAAGGAAAACAGTATTGGAGAGAGGGGGAGCCTTGCTGCGTCCCCCGACTAATGGAGATCGTGCCCGCTCTATTGCCATTAATCATTATGGACGCTTGAGTATCTAAATATAGGTTTCTAACTGCTCGACAGATTTCAGATGGAAGCACCAATCTACTTAAAATTGCAGAACATTCTACTGAACTCTGTCGAACGCTTTCTCTGTGCCCAACATCATAATGACTGCCTTGGTCCCATTGGTGTTAAAATAATCAATTGATTGACACAGATAGTAAGTATTGACAGCTAAGAGTCTACCCTGGATAACCCCATTTTGGTCGCTGTGTACAAGGAAAGCAGACACTTGAGATAAACGATTCGCCAGAATCTTTGAAAAAATCTTATAATCATTTTAAAGAAGACTTATTGGTCGATAAGAATTTACTTCATCCTCTGTTTTGCCTTTTGTGACAAAGCTAACTACTACAGCTTGCGTAAATTAGACTGGGACCGTTTTGCTTTTCAAGATCTCATTAAATAAAAGTTTCAAAACAGAGCTAAGCTGTGTTAAAAAAAAGTTTGTAAAACTCTATAGGAATCCCATTGCCCCTGCATGCTTTAGCAGAGGGTGAAGACATCACAGTTATTTATTTCTTCTGCTGTGATTTCTGTAATTAAACTGTTTTCATTTTCTCCTGATATAATGAAGGGCAGTTAATACAGTTGAGCCAGACATCCGCTGCCTCCACTGAGCTAATATAAGGATCAGAATAAAGCTTCTTATAGTGTTAAAACAAATGGCCTTAATTTCGATGGGGTGTGAAGTAGATCTACCAGAAGCTGGGTCCTTTATCTTTTTGATAGTAAGTGATTGGCCTTACGTTTTGCTGACCAGGCTAAATATTTGCCTATATGCTCATTCTCCTCGTACCTTTTCTGTAAGACTCCATCATGTGCAAGGATTTCTTTGAAAATGAAAATATCTTGAAGATTATATTTGGACTGAAGCAACATACTTGTATTTTCCCTGGAGGGTACTGCTAAGTATTGAGCCATCAGATTAGAAAACTGATTCTCAAGCTGCGACTTTTATGCCTTATCCTTTCTCCTTTTTTTTTTTTATTAATCTTTTTATTAATGCACATAAAATGAAATCAGAAAACACATACAATAAATACACTGGGTTGCATCTCACACGCATTACATATACATATGTCCTCCTGATCAAAGAAATACAGCAGAAATAACAACATACGGGTTCAGGGGTCCTCCAACATTGCTGGATCATCCGGCATGGCAGGAGGAGCGCATATATCACCCCTATACGTATTCCAGGGCCCCCAAATCTTGCCCCATTTCTTGGGTCTCCCCCTGGTCACATACACCGCCCGTTCTCTAAACATGCACCAATCCAAGTCTTCCATCCATTTCCCAACAGTAGGCGGCTGATTCACCCCCCACAATTGAGCGATATTGCGCATGGCAATACCGCATGCCAACGTGGCCCACACCTTTCCATGGGATGAGAGGTCAGTTGGGTCCCAAACATTCATGAGACATCGCCGCGTCTCCAACTCAAAGCTCACTCCCCACACCTCACGTACCTTAGCATGAATATCAGACAATACCCCCGAATGAGAGCACAGTCCCACAACATATGAAAGAACGTTCCAGCCTCGCCACATCCTCTCTTGCACGCATCACTCGCAGCCAAGCCCATTCGCACCATCCGTGGGCCAGTCACATAGCAGCGGTGGAGGATCTTTAATTGAACCAGTCGGAGCCTCATTTGAATTGCAACGACCCTCGGAGCGGCCACGGCCTCCCTCCAGTCCTCATCATCTAGGATCAGTCCATCAGCTGTCCACTGGTCCCTAAGTACCACCAGGGGATCCTCTGTGTGATTAACTAGTTTTCTATAAATCAAGGAGATCGTCTTCATGGGAAGATGACCATCCAACACTCGATCCTCCAACGGGGAAGCCTCCGGGAGCGTCGTTTCCCGGGGAATACCAGCAAGCAGCGCATGCCTAATCTGGAGGTAACTAAACCTTTCACTCCCATGCAATTGATATCGTTCCTGCAAAGTTTCAAACGGCAGGATGCCATCCTTACCCAGAGATCTCCTACTCGGGAAATCCCAATGAGGTCCCATTTGTCAAAATCCTTGGACTTCCATAAACTGCCCAAACGTTCAGAAATCCAGAGAGGTGTAGCCAGTGTGATTTTCCCCTCCCATTTGAGGGAGCGGTTAGCCTCGTGCCAGACCTGAACAGCAAACGCCGCTGGTCCCGCCAGGGGAAAACGTCCGCGCCTCGCATACAGAGCCCTAGTAAATTCTCCCCCGGAAACCTGACCGCGGTCCATGGCATAGGCTAACGGCGAGGAATAAATGGCCTGATTAACCGCCGCCAATTGTGATGCCCAATAATACTTACGGATATTAGGCAGACCGACCCCCCCCCGTCATACCAGGGCAACGTCAATTTCGCAAATGCGATTCGGGGCCTACCATCCCAAAGAAGCTGTCTCTGGAGAGACTCAACCTCCCTGAAGTATGACAGAGGAATCGGGTCTATGGAGTTCTGGAGCGCGTGTAGGAAACGAGGAAGAGCCATTATCTTAAACAGAACAGCACGACCGAGAAGAGAGAGTGGAAGCGATTTCCAACGAGTCACATCGCGTCTAAGCCAAACCAGGGGCGGCAACAGGTTATTGGAGTATCTGCTCTGAGGGTCCAAGGATATAAAGATACCAAGATATTTGAATCCCTCCGTTTCCAGTTTAACCGGACAACCTGGAGGAACCTCCGAGGGATCACCACCCAAAACAAAAAGGACCGACTTCGTCCAGTTAATGGCGAAGCCTGAATATCTTTCAAACACCTCCAGAACGTCTAAAAATGCTATGAGCGAAGTTCGAGGAGAGGTCAGATACAACAAAATATCATCCGCATAAAGCGATATCTTGTCCTGCCAGTCGGGTGTCCATCTGAGCTCCCTGATCAACCTATCCCAACAGACCCAAGCCGCAAGCGGCTCGAGCGCCAACGCAAATAACAGCGGGGAGAGAGGACATCCCTGTCTGGTGGCCCTCTCCTAACACAAAATCAGCCGATCTATGGTTATTGACAACTACTCGGGCCAGCGGACCGGAGTATAAAAGGCGGACCCAAGAAACAAACTCCGAGCCTATACCCATCTTGCCAGAACGGCAAAAAGATAGGGCCATTCCACTCTGTCAAATGCCATGGTGGCATCCAAGGATAACAAAATAGTCCGCTCGTGTATTTGTGATGCCCCTCCGAGAACCCCATGCAACCTGCACAGATTAAGAGCCGTATTACGGCGGGGCATAAAACCTGACTGATCCGGATGAATCAGTGTCGTGATGACCTTTACCAGGCGGGTCGCAAACAATTTTGCCAAAACTTTTGGTTCGACATTTAACAAGGTGATCGGCCGATATGAAGAACACTCGGTCTTCGGCTTACCTTCCTTATGCAGGACTATGATGTTCGCAGCACGCTGATCATACGGAAGCAGACCACTCTCCCTACTCTCCACAAACATGTCCCTGATGAAAGGAGCCAACTTATTTGCGTTTACTTTGTAGAGCTCAACGGGGAGCCCATTAGGGCCAGACGCCTTACCAGAACGAACCCTTCTAATCGCCTGCGCCACTTCATCATTTGTAAGGGGAGAGTCAAGGAACTCCTTGTCCTCATCCGAAAGCGTGGGCATCAGAATGTCACGGACCAAGTCCGCGTTCTCGGACTCCGAGTATTTACATTCAGCCGCATATACCTTCTTATGATAGCCAGCAAACACGTCCACAATCTCCTGCAGATTCGTGATTTTATCTAATTCTGCGAGCTGCAGCACCGGAATCAACCGCGACGCCCAATCCCCTTTCTCTAACTAGGCAATCAGGTTCCCGGCCTTGTCCCCGTGTTCGTACACCCTACTCTGGGTATCTGCCAATTGTGACTTTGCGTTATCCCGGGCCAGGCTCCGGTACTCATCCTTAAGGAGGCTCAAACGATGCAGCCCCTCCGGCGTGGAAGCAAGCGACACCTCCCGATCCAGCGCAAGCCACTCTGATTCCACCCTATCAATCTCAGCATGCCCCTCCTTCTTCTTTCCAGAAATATACGATAGCAGTTCCCCTCTAAGGACAGTTTTGTACGCTTCCCATTGGAGTCCACCGAGCCTACGTTCTCTTGAAAATATCTGTCGGCCACTCGCACAATCTCCTTCTTTGCCACTGGTTCTCAGAAACTCCAAGCGCTAATAGGTGCAACCCGGGCCACATCACGCCCGCCAAGGTCTAAACTGATCCAAATAGGTGAGTGATCCGAAACCCCCCTAGCCAAGTGCCGCACCTCCCGGAGCCACGCAGCCTGGGCCGCAGGCACCAGTACATAATCTATCCTGGAAAGGGATTTGTGCGCAGCCGAGACATGTGTGTATTGAGAATCACCGGGGTTCCTAAGCCTCCACCCATCAACCAGACCAGTAGTGTCCACAAAATCAGCCTACCACCTCCGGGACGGCAACAACTCCCGAGCCGGGCACCTATCAACATACCCATCCATAACTGCGTTGAAATCGCCACCAACAATCAACAACCCAACAGGCAACGTCAGAAAAATCTTGCACAGATCGTGAAATGATTCAGTCTGAAGGGCTGGAGGAACATAAACAGACAAAAAAGTTACAGTTCTCCCCTCCCACAACCCCGAAATGCCAGCATATCTACCCCTATTATCAGTCCATGTGGCCTGTATGGCCAGCGGGAAGGTGTTCTTAATCAAAATCCCGACCCCTCTCGACCCAGTTGTAAAACCAGCATGCGCAACCAACTTATAGCCCCCTCTGTGGAGAGCCATGCACCGCTTTCCCATAAGGTGAGTGTCCTGTAATAACACCACATCTGGGGAGTATCTCCGAATCAAGTAGCCAAACACCCCTCTTAATCTTGTCCCCCAATCCATCCACATTCCAACTCAATGCCGAGATCCTCACCACCCCTTTAACGGAGGATATAGCCATGCCAAAAAAGAACAGGATAGCATGTAGACACCCAGTGTGAAAAAGAATTACATACAATAATACAAAATACAATGAAACGCAAATCCACCCAGGACCCCCCCCCTCCAACCCCACTCCCTGCACCCCTGCATATGGCTTTCACTCATCCCCAACTAGCAGTGTGCCTGTCGCCCCCAACTAACCTACAAAAATCTAAAGGTAGAACACAGAGGAGGGCCTACGAATCGACCCACCATCCCGCGACTCTTTACGGACACCCCTGTACCCTAAAATCCTCAACATCATGCACACAATTCTGCAGGAAGTCCAAATTCGAACCCCGCCGAAACACCCCCCGGAACAACTGTCCAAAGCCCCCTCCTGAACTCATGCTACACCAAGTTATTGTTCCTCAGCTTCCCCCTGATCACAGGACTCCTTCTCCGGCCGCTGCACACTATCCAACCAGTCCGCGGCCACATCAGGATTGTCGAAGAACCAGGCCTTCCCATCAAGTTCCACTCGAAGACGGGCAGGAAACATCATGGCGTACCTCATGCCTTTGTCTCTCAGTTTCTTCTTGATCGAGAAGAACCTCTGCCTCTGTTTCTGCACCGCCTGAGTAAAATCCGGAAAGAACAGGAGCGTCGCATTCTCGAATTCCAAAGGATCAGCCGCACGAGCCACCTGCAGGATAGCGTCCCTGTCCCGAAAATTAAGGACTCAGGCAATGATCGGTCTGGGATTCGCCCCAACCCGGGGTCTGCTGCCCGGCACCCTATGGGCCCGTTCCACCGTGAAAAACGTACTGAGGCCCTTTGGTTTGAGGTGGTTAAGGATAAGGTTCTCCACAAAAGATCCATGGCCTGCCCCTCCACCTTCTCCGGGACACCCAGGATGCAAACATTGTTGCGTCGGGCCCGCCCTTCGTACTCATCCAGCCGCCGATCGGTGCCCTCCCTAGAAGTCCGAAGATGCAGCGGGCTCACATCGTCTATAAGACTCGCTGTCTTTACCTCCAGCGATTTAACCTTCTCGTTCGCCTTCGAGAGGTCCACCCTGATCAGCCCCATTTCTAACGACACAGTGTCAAGCTTAGTATCCAGAGTCTCCATCTTGTGGCCCAGGGACGTCTGGACCCCATTGATAGCCGCCATGAGGTCTGTTAAGGTTGGTTCTTCCGCAGCGGCGCGATTGTCGGCGCCGCCTCCCGGTCCCTTCTTAGACTCCTGAGGTGACCCCTTAGGCAAGGTATACCTATCCAGCTTGTTAGACTGCACCTGCCTGCCTCCCCTGACGGTCTTAGGCAGCTGTTTTTCCGAGTCCATCTTTGTCGCCATCTTGTCGCACTCCAGGCGACCACCGTCGAGGTCTGGGATGAAGCCCGGTGGGCACCCAGCCGATCAGTGCGTATACCGTCTCTCCGACAGGGGCCAGACCATATTCAGTGTCCCAGGTTCAGGCGCACAGCAGCCGATACCCCCGGGGCGAACGTCCACCAGGACCACCTGCGGCGCAATCAGCCCCTCCAGACGACCCAGGCAAAGGCCCACCGGGGATGCAGGACTGCCTCAGTTCAGTCTCTTGCACCTGCAGCGCTCCGCATCAATCATGGAGACCCGGCATCGTCGCAAATGCCCTCCGGGATTCAATGGGCACCTCCACCAGTTTGTGAGTCACCTCGGGACCCCCAGCACACAGGGTGAGACCGATCATCTCCCGCCCTTCACCACTTTTAAAACCAGCATTACCGCCTCAGCGGAGACATCTTCAGGGCACCCCACCAGGGACCCCCAGCCAGGCCTCTGTATAGCCCCGGGCCCAGCACCAGTAGCCACCACGGGGGCCGACAATCCCACCAGTCCGGTGTCACGGGCCCGCAGGGGGACCACCACACACCCGGTCCATAGTTCAGGGACCCTCCTCCTCCGGGGGGGGGCAGAGAAGCAGGCAAGGCAGCAAGAGGGCAGCAGCCAGCAACCCCCGCGACCGCTGACCGGACCGGCACAAGGCCGTCCCGGCGGCCGATGTTGACTAACTCCGGCCGGGGTGTGCTGAAACTCGAGGCCCCGGCTTCCAGCCGCCGCAGGTCGCGAACTTGCAGGCGGCGCAGCGCGGTCGCCGAGGCACCAGGAGAGACCGGGGATGTCTCCGCGCTCCGATTAGGTTCCCCCGCCCAAATCACGGGTTGGGGGACAGGATAGTAGGCAGGATCGCGAGCCGGTGAAGTGGGGCCGGCCGGAGCCGATCCTCAAGTGGCCATCTTGGTCGCCGGCTCGGCTCCTCTCTATCCTTTCTCCTTTTATATGCACGTTAGTTAATTACTTCCCCTCGAACAAGTACCTTGAAAGACCCCCAGACTGCGAAGATTGGGACTGTGTTTTCTTTCATTTCCAGAAATCCTCTAGAAGCAAACACATACCTGCCACCCATTTGTCATCGACTAAAAGGGACTTATCCAATGACCATCTAAACTCGGTTTGAACTTGGGATGGAATTAAAAATTGGACCGAAATGAATGCATGGTCAGAAAAAGGATTTTCGATAATCACTGATTTACCCCCAGATTCATCATGAACACATTTTGCTATTCCTTAATAGCGAAAAATACCGATCCGCTATTAAGGAATAGCAAAATGCTATGCATCAAGAAATCACTAAAAAAATAGCGATTTCTAATAATTCCTTAATTGCGACTCGCAAATTGCGAGTCGCAATTAAGGAATATCTCCCCATTCATTCCGAATGAATGGCAAGACAATCTCAATTTGCTAATCGCAATTAGCGATTCGCAAATTGAGATTGCGATTTCAAGGGTGCAGGGGTGTCCAAAGGACACCCTGTTGCATCCCTGAAATTGATGTGTGCACATATGTTGCCCTTAGGGCATGTGTGTGCGCAACATGAAACTTTAAAAAATGCACTTTAGTGCATTTTTCAAAGTTTTTGCAAATTACCACGAAGTTGTACTTCATGGTAATTTGCGTGCCCTAATAGCGAATTCGCTATTTTTTTCACTTTCATGCATTGCATTTAAAGAATCTCAATTTGAGATTCCTTAAATGCAAAGAATCGCAATTTAGCGAATTCTTAATTAGCGATTTTTGCATTTGGGATGATGCATCCCAAATGCAAAAATACCGATCGCAAAGGGGCCGATTCTGAGAATCTGCCCCTTTGTGAGCGGATTTAAGCTTGATGAATCTAGCTGTTAGTGCTTAAAAGAGCATGTGAGACAAGAAAAAAGTCAATTCTTGACGACAAATGATATCTCTTTGAGTGGCAGGTGAACTTCTTCTCTCGGAGGAGTTCATCACGGCAGCAGTCAACCAATCTCAAGTCATGTATTAATTCTTGACATAACTTGACAGATTTGGGTTTAGATTGAGATTTCTGAGGTCATGATGAATCAATAGCTGGATTGATTAGCAAATGAAAGTCCCCCCCAATAACCAAATATTCTGCTTGAGCAGTGGCAAAGTAGTATAGTGACTCCAGCACGTCTGGTGAATCTTCTATTGGGCCATGAAAGGTAACAAAATTAAAATATTTGGTTGCAGATCCTCATTTGCAGCCAAAGCCATCGTGCGTTATTATCGTTCTTGACCATTGTAATATCCCCCTGAATCTTTTTACTGACCAATATTGCTACATCTCTAATAGCCGCATTTGCCGAGGCGAAGAATTCATATTGAGCAAAAGCAGGGGTTTTATCCCTAGACGCGCCCTCCTCGTAGTGAGTCTCCTGTAAAAAGTTTATGTCGGCTTGAAAGGTGTTAAACCAAGCCAACATAGAGTGGCATTTCAGTCTATTATTAAAACCGTTCACATCACAGGAAATCATCTTTAATGGTCTAGAAGTCATTTGAGAAAAAAATAGAATAGATTAATATCTTGATCCTTTGCAATTCTATCAAAAGTTTGCTACATTTTGTATTTTCACCCCCCTGCCCTCCGTGACCCCCACACCCTCCCCCCCCTATACCCTTTGTGAGCTCAGGGATCACCTCAATCATGGAGCATCCCCGTCTGGGGCTGCCTGAGGAGACCCATCCCCGTACAGCAGAAGCCCTCCCACCTTCCCCAAGTGACCCTATCCACCTCCCAACAATGCTGTGACATGGCACCCAGGTGGTAAGCCAATAGCTGGTGGTCGAAGAACACATAGAGAAATACAGAGGGGAAGAAACAAAAGGAAAAACACCTAATTACACCTTCCTTTCCTTAAGCTTATACTCTTAACCAAACTTAAAAGTTAATTTAAAGCCGCCCTCCCTGGATGTTGTAGAGAATAGAGGAGCTCCTGTACCTCTTGAACTGATTCAAATATATGAACTTCCCCTTTATGGAACACTTTCAACTTTTATTGTTGAACTAGTCCTGCAGGAGCACTGGCTTGTTGAAAACCATTTACCAAGCCTCTAAACTCTTTTCTCTTCCTATCCGATTGGGCATACATATCTGAAAAGATTTTAAACAAGAAGTTGTCGCTTGTCTGATACCTTTTATCACAAATTGCACAGGCTGATATTTTTTCCTTTATTCAAAAGTCTCAAAAATTCACAATGGTTGTTCTTGGGTATTAGGCGTTTGGATATTGAACTGCCAGAACTCTGTGTGCACGTAAAATCGTGTGATCCATCTTCTGGGTAGTAGCTTCTGGGCATACATATTTAGTGATCAAGTCTGTGATAAATGTATCCATTGGTTGACCTTTTTTCGAATCCTTCTGTAACCCATGTGATAAGTAAGTTGCATCTTCAAGCACGATTTTCCGCATCATCAACCTTTAACTGAAGACTTGCTAACTCAGATTGTAGTTTAGTTATGTGAACTGTTTGCAGGGGAGTTGAGTCTTCAAGACAAGATATACGCTGTTCCGCTTCCATAACTCGTGATGTAAATTACTGGACATGAGACTAGATTGAGTTCAGTTGTGACTCTGTCCTTTTCTGAGCTTCATCTTGGGTAAGTTTCATGTTTTTAAGCTCTGTTAAGATCTGAATAACAAGGATTTGAGTGAGAGCTTCCGGTAGTCACCGGCGGCCCGGCGGGGCAATCCACCCGCCATCCCTGTAGAAAAGACCCACCGGCATATTACAATGGCTGGGGGGTCCGTGGCAGACGGAAAGACTGTCTGCCGCTTTTCCACCCGGTCGACATGTTGACCTGGCGAAAAAGGGTTCAATATGGTGGTGGTGTCTGAAAGACACCGCCAGCCATATTAGAATGTGCATTTTGGAATGCCTGCCGCCACGGAAAGGCATGCGGGGTCTGCATGGGGAGCCCGTTGCGGGCCCCCATAGACTCTGGGGGGTGGGGAGTGCACATGGGGGATCCCTATGGCCCCCTGCATTTCAAAGCACAACGTGGCAGGCACCGCTTTGAAAAGCACAACATGTATTTTTAGCATTGCTCGCCGCAATGTTAAAAATACGGGATACGCCCGCCACTGTTGTGGGCGCATCCTAATTGCGCCCATGGGACCCCCGCCCTTTTGGCGGGCGGTCCCTTTTAGCGTGAGGATGGCGGGCGGGCGGACAAAGTCCGGCCGCCATCCTAATGATGCCCTAAGAACAGTAGGCCTGTGTATCAGCTATTTGTGAATCCGAGAGAATGCCATCTGTGTCTCTCCACAGCCTCCTGCGCCTCATTCACAGCCGCAGACTGGCCTGCAGGGCAATCTGCCAGGGCCTGAAGGGGTGGTCTCACAGATCAGTGCCTGGGCTCTTTTTTGGGTGTTTGGTGGCCTGTATTATGGTCTGGCGGGCCAGTTATTAGTGTAGATTTCACCAGGTTTTCCCCAACCATTACCCACAGCAAGCACAACTGCATATGCAGTCTCCCTTACCTTTCAAACCACTTACACATCTTGTCTTTATAACTTTAAACCTGCCCTGATTTGGGAATGTGCCCACTCTTCTTTAGCTATCTGATTCACTAACAGGGGCGACTTTTAATTTGGTGCTAGGGCCTATTTTCAGTCCCAGTGCGACACTGACCCTTCATTCATTAGAGTAGGACCCCCCGCACACCAAGGTTCCTGCACTCATGCCTCCCAACAGTGCAGTCCAATATGCAAATACAGATCTAATTCTTATCGAAATTCAATTTAACTGAATGTACAGCACAGCTTGTAATGGTAAAAAGTAGAACTACAAGTCACAAAACAGAATAATTATATGTATCACAGATAAAAATGCACCACAGTGACTTAGTAGCTACGTGCCCCTGATCGCAGTACTGCAATCTGGGTGTATCTAAAGCAGAGGACTTCAAACTTTAGGATGCCGGGACCCCCCTGTCAACATTTTAAGGCATAAGGACCCCCTCCTTACAACCATTTCTAAACCTGTAGGCAGGGCTACTGGAATTATGAGGCAGGGGAAGGACCAAATTACACTACAGGCTTGACCAAATTGTGTGGGAAGAAAATCTAAATAATGTTATGTGACATCGCCAATTTTGGAATAGCATTGCTTCATTATTTTTACACACTGTAACAATAAGGAAAGATTTCACTCTATCAGTGCCAGTTTATAAACAAAAGAAAGCAATTAACATCAGAAATATGTCTATTCAACCTTTGTGATGGGCCTTCCACTCTGCAGGAATACGTGCTGCCACATTAGGTTCTGAGCTTGGCAGTTTGGACAATAATTTTGAAAGCCCAACTCTAGGGCCTTTTCGTTTATAGAGGACTTCAAAAGACTGGCCTTTTAGCGGAAGATACCTCAAGCAGGGGATATTACCGGCCCAGCTTGAATACTCAACACACCTGTGATGCCATTGCGGCCACAGGATTAGGTTGCCTCACCCCGTCCAAATCACCCTCATTGCGTTAGTCGAGTCCAAACGTCGACGCTCTACTCCAACACGAGGCCTGTACCGCTTCCCCCAGCCCATCTTCTGACGTTGCATTGCTGCATAAAAAACTGTATATATAAAAAAAGTATTGGAAAAATGTTCCTTACTGGACAGGTCTCTTTGTACTGGTCTTATTTACCAGTTTGTTCTTGAAAATATTTGAATTGTGTATTCTCTAACCAGTCACCTTCACTTGCACTTACCTATTACGAGCACGCCCAATCCCCCTTCTTTCCTTTTTGCAATCGTATATCAACTACTTAATTGTGATTTTATTCTTAATATATAGAATAAACAGACTTCATTTGATTATAACTGTTCTGGTGCTCCTGTTTCACATTCATTGTATGTTGTTGAAATATACTCTTGGAACATAGTGGCTTCCCACATGGTATTAAATACTAGTGTTGAATATGAATGCAACACACACTAGATAGTTTTGAATTTAGTTCTCTTTAAAAGAAGTCACGGGCCAATACTCTTTCATTCCCGCATTGTACCCAGGTCTAGTGATTTTTGGGTTATCCCATTATTTGTAATGCCACATTAGAAGCTCACCTGGCCCGGGCTGGGAGCAGCAGGGGTCCCTTAAAACCCTGGCGGTCTTGTGCCGAGTTAAGCCCTTTACCCAAGCCGCTTTCCTCTCACCCCCTCGCCTCTCACTTCACCTTTAATCACCTTCTGCCATTCTGTCTTTTCACTGCCCTCATCTCTAACAGCCTCTTGCATTTGCGTCATGGCCTCTCTGGCCCGTCACCTCCTGTTTCCCTCAGCACTTATCATTCACCTCAAATGTTATCTACTTGTACCTTACACCTGTTCAGTCCCCCATTCATCTTTCACATCTCCCCTTTGTTCTTCCATACCTTCTTGAACCAACGTCCCTCTCCCCTGTTACCTCAGCACCAGTGCTTAATTTGAGCAGGTGGTTTCCGGTGCTCCACACTGGCACCTAATTGTGCACACTGGCACTATGACAGTCTGCCACATGGTGGCTCTGACTGTGTAATTTAGAGATGAGCAGAACAGCTGTTTATTAATTCAATATACATTAAAAACGATAAACTCCTGACACCATTGCCATTCTTACAGCTTTAGGGGCTTGAAATAGTCTGGATAGTCACACTTGTACAAGTGTTATTGTTGGTAGGTACATAGGTATTGTCATTGGCCGCCCAGGCAAGGCAATGAATGGGTGGGTGGTTAAAGTTGCAGTGGCATACTGATAAGGGCCCTGGCCCATATTTTATAACATATTAATCACTGCTCAGCACCCACACCAGTACTCCCTCTCTTCCCCTATCACTGCTGTCCCTCACCCAGTCCTCCTATGATTAGGGTTGCCAGCTCATTATTTTAATGCCCCAGATGGTACAAAAATAAGCAGTCACGTAAAGCCGTATTTTTAGCACTTATCTGTGCATACTTAAAACAGCAAATATGAATAAAAAGCACTTTTAATTGTGTTCTAGGGCTGCCTCAATGATCAATGACTGATGATTAAAGGGAAATAAGCCAGAAAAGTCACATAACCAATGAATATAATTTTTTTTATTTATAACTGTATTTAGTGTCAAGAGGAGGTCTTTGCAGGCTCTTTAAACAACACAGGGCTGGCATTTTTCTTTTGGCAACCCTACTTTATATTCCTTTTCATGAAATGCATTCTCACACTACCCCAGTAAATGTAAAATGCAAATGTAAAGAATAGGCAGAGTGAGGGCCCAGGGGGTACTGGGACCAGAAAAAAACGAAGCCTCGGTAACCAGTTTACAAAGGTATGTAAATATGCAAATGGTCTTTAAAAACCTGTGAAAAGGCTCCAGACACTGCCCAGTCGAGCCCCCAGCAGCTCCAGCTGCACTGCAGTAGCCGGACTGAGACACACGACCTGGGAGGAGGGGTGCTGAAGCCCTTGTAGCCCTATGGGCCTGGGCAGAAGTGTGATCGGGATTGCACAACCCCCTTTCTATCACTCCACGGGCCCCTGGGGGTTGTGCCCCACAGTTTTTCTACCCCTGATCTAAAGTGTCTCCGTTCTGCTCTCTGTAATCTGTCCCCTTACTGGCGGTGGTGTCAATGCGTACTTGTACTGTGCTGGCTAAAGACTTTCCTTTTTTTCAAGAAATGGGTTGATGCCCCTTTAAACTTTTAAGAGTTCGCTATTCAATACCCTTCAGAAGAGAGAGTGTCCCTTTGGCTTAAAAATATGTGTATTTATTCATTAACAGTAAGTTTAGACCATTGTGCTCCTCAAAGTCTAGAATTTTTGTCTGTACTTTTTGTCTTGGCTAGTATTTCTTCTGATATCTGTGGCATGTTTTTTTTCTTTCTCTCTGTTGGAGTTAGTTTGGGGTTGTTGTCGCGATTGACACTCAGGAGAGATTTCTTACAGAATAAAAAGATAAACAAGAAATAAAGAAAGCCAGGCACTAATCTGATTGTGAAGCACACCCAAGCAGACTTCCCAGTCTAAGACATAAAAGAACAAGCTAGAGCATCCCAAAAAGGACAACATGCACAAAAGCTGTTTGGAAACAGCTACGTCATTGTCTTCATACAGTGGGAACAGAGCCAGCCATTTTGACCTTTAGAAGACCCTAGTCCTGAAATAGACCCCACAAGGTTACTAATCACAATAGTGGAAACATGTTGACCTGTTTAAAGGAGAGAAGAAAATACAACCTAACCAAATTGATAATAAGGCCCCCCTCCTTGGTTAGCAAAATCAGTAGGTCACTATGGCTAAGGTATAATTGCTTATAGATTTTTTACAACTAAACAATTGTGCCCCTAACTTTCAGAAAGACACTGCCTTTCACAAGGGATATTCTTCTGGTGATATATTTTGCAACACAACTAATAACTAAATATTTTAAAGAGAATTAAAAAATGCTGGACTACTATAAATGATAAGAACATTTTCCCATGCGATCTTCACTATCCTTCTATGCAATGTAATTCCTGTTTAGATTATATTGGCTATGCAAAGCCCATCCGTTGGTGTAACAATTGTTAGAAACCTCCCTACAGATTACAACACTTGGGGCTTAATTACGAGTCTGGCGGTCCATGGACTGCCAGACTTGTGGAGGCTCAGCGGCCTCTCGGCCACCCTATTACGATGAAAGCTGTCAGACCGCCATTGCCCGCTGCTGCTGCTAGGGAATCGCCGTTCCCTGGAGGTGTTGCGGTGGTCAGGAGGCAGTAATATGCTTGGCGGGACAGCAGCGGGAAGTGTATTGCCCTGATGTAATAATTGATACGCAAACATGTGAACATGAGAGACAGATGTTGGCAGGAGACCTTAATGATGGCCCCCATAAAGCAATTATAGGAACATGCGTGAAGCCTACAATTGCCAACTAAGTATCGCATAGTTCAGATATGAAGAAATAGGTGCATTTCACTACCCTCCTCAAACACGGAGCTCTCAGACTTGTAAGGCCTAAATTAAGATTCTCTGATAATAGGATGTTACCCACCGGGAAATCTGTTATCTTATTTATATGAGAACATTATGCATTACATATCTACACATTTAATTATCTATATTTTGTGCATATTTGTATTGGTGTATAAATGTACCTATCTAACTGTGCATCTATGAATCTTTGTATATTTATTTCCTGATATCAACTTATCTTTCTCTTCATATATTAGTATCTATGCATGTGTATGTTTCTGACTGTGCATCAGATTATCTGTGCATCAGTGCCTCTATGTAACTGTCTATGTATTTATGCATTAGTGTAGTTCATCATCTGTTTATCTATGCATCCTTGTATATCTGCACCTTCATATCTATGTATGTGTGTCTCTATACATCTTTGTAGCTACGCCTTTGTTTCTATCAGTCTAAATCAGTATTTCCATATAACAGAGATTCTATATTTGTATTATTATACATATAACTCTGTATATCTTTAAGGATGATGGTTTGTTTCTGCATATCTATGTCTCTATTCATCGTTGTATATGAATATGTATATATTGGTATCAATATAGCTATTGATCTGTGCATCTATGCCCATACACTTATATTTTAATCTATGTGCCTGTGTATGTATGTGTCACTCTACCTTCGTATCTCTGTCTCACTTTATCCATGATGCCCTGTCTTACAGGTTTCATTCTCTGTTAGGTCAGAGGTAGTGGACTCCGATGCGTAAGTAAACAGAACTGGTTAATTGGGCATGAGTTCCCATCCCAAGATGGACCGCCGCTTGCACTGCTGTTTTCTTAGCGTGGTTTAAAAAATAGATCAACTGAATACTAATGTCCCATAATGGAAACAGGGCAGAGACAGGTGGGCCAGCTTCTGGTCCTGACAACTGGTCCATCCAGCCATGGCTAAATCCTGATCCTGTAGTGGAAACGAGAACCTCTAGATAAAACCAGGATATGTAGAATAGTTTAGTTTCCTGATTTGAAGGTCTATGTTAAACCAACCATTATTAGTCTTCTGTCTCCCATTGTCTTCAATGGTGCACCCAACATTCTAATATAGCCTTAAAGCCTGTCATAGCGGGCTCTACTGACCTTTAAAGACTCTTTCCTTTTTTATTTAGTTTGCCTTTGACTCAGGCCAATAACACTGGAGTAGGCCTTTAATGACTGACAGAATCCCATTGTAGGTGGGCGAAAATAACAATCATCTGTAATATTTACACATTTCATGGAATAGTGGGAATTTGACCATCAGGAATGTTATTACAATGGTGCTGAGACAGAATATCGAGTTGGAAATGTTGACTTACACAAATATCGAGTTGGAAATATTGTGATTCAGAAATATCGACAGCAAGAATATCATGGTCAAGAATATCAAATTTAAGGTAAGAAATATTGTTTAAAAAAATATAGAAGTCATTAATATTGTTGCAAAAATATAGATGTTTAAAATTTCGAATTTTGAATTAGTGTTATGTATTTTAGTTTATCTCTTAAATGTATGTGATGTATTTTTTCGTATAAGTATTGTTTATGTTGTTTTAATATGTGTTAAATTTTTTGTAGTTAAGAATTTTATTTTAATAACATTTTACATTTTTTAGTTCCGTAGCGGGTTGTGGGATTATAGGGGAATAGGGTGGGAAGGAATTTAATTATAATAAATTAATGATTATTTTTTATTTATTGAATTTATATTTTATAACCTTTATTGTGGGAAGTAATTTATTTGTAATTAATTATTAATTGGTTCTTAATTGGTATTAATTAATTAATTGATAATTATGGTAATTGTGTTATTAATTTTAGGTGCGGATTGTGGGGTTTATAGGGGTAAAGGATGGGAAGTAATATTTTTAATTAATTAATAATTAGTTGTATTGAATGTGTTTTTACATTTTATTTTGAATGTAGCATCAAAAAAGAAAAAACTATTTGTAATATTTCTTCCATAAATTCCATAGACTGCTTATGAAGATCAAAATACATGTCTCATTAGATTAGCCAAGAGATCCTCCTTCAAAGACCACCTGGATAACAACGCACACGACAGCAAAGAGCTTTTCAGCATCGTAAAGGAACTCTCCAAACCCAGCGCCAACGCCAACGATATACCGCCCTCACAAAAACTGTGCAAATCACTGGCCATCTTCTTCCACCGCAAGATCGCTGACATCCATGACAGCTTCAACACAATGACCACCCCGACTACGCCAGATCCCACCTCCCCTGTGAACACCACCAGCGCCAACCGCCTGACCTCCTGGTCCAACGTCAACGACGACGAGACATGCAAGGTCATGAACTCCATCCACTCAGGATCTCCGTCAGACCCGTGCCACACTATGTATTCAACAAAGCAGACGCTGCCGTCTCACCCCAACTACGGAAGGTCATCAACATCTCCTTCGAAACAGCCACATTCCCGGAAAGCTGAAAACACGATGAAATCTACGCCCTCCTCAAAAAGCCCAAGGCGGACCCCAAGGACCTCAAGAACTTCCGGCCCATCTCCCTGCTCCCGTTCCCGGCGAACGTCATTGAGAAAATCGTCAACATGCAACTGGCCCGCCACCTGGAAGACAACAACATCTTGGACCTGTCCCAGTCCGGGTTCAGACGAAACCACAGCCCGAGACAGTCCTCCTGGCTGCCACAGACGGCATCAGGTGCCAACTAGACAACGGAGAAACATCAGACCTCATCCTCCTGGACCTGTCAGCCGCCTACGACACGGTCTGCCATCGCACTCTAAAGACACGCGTCCTAGAAGTCGGAATCCAAGAGAAGGCCCTTGACTGGACCACTTCCTTCCTCTCCGGCAGAACCCAGAGTGTCCGCCTCCCGCCATCCGATCTGAGGCCACCGACATCATCTGTGGCATCCCCCAGGGCTCATCCCTCAGCCCGATGCTGTTCAACATCTACATGGCCCCCCTCACACAAGTGGCCCGCCAACACGACCTCAATATCATCTCCTACGCTGACGACACCCAGCTCATCCTCTCCCTCACCAAGGACCCGCACACTGCCAAAGCCAACCTCCACGAGGGAATGAAGGACATCGCTGACTGGATGAGGAACAGCCGCCTGAAGCTGGACTCGGACAAGATGGAGGTATTCATCCTCGGACTCACCCCCTCAGCCTGGGACGACTCCTGGTGGTCGACCACACTGGGAACAGCACCGACACCCACCGACCATGCACACAACCTAGGATTCATCCTCGACTCCTCCTTCTCCATGTCTAAACAGGTCAACACTGTCTCCCCCTCCTGCTACAACACCCTCCGCATGCTCCGCAGGATCTACAAGTGGATCCCGACCGAAACAAGAAGAACAGTGACACAGGCCCTCGTCAGCACCAGACTGGACTGTGGCAAAGCACTCTATGCAGGAATCCCAGCTAAACACCTACAACGACTTCAACGCATCCAAAACGCCTCCGCCCGACTGATCGTCAACGTTCCCCGCCTCAGCCACATTACCCCCACCTGAGAGACCTACACTGGCTCCCCGTCGACAAAAGGATTGTAGGAGAGTAGGGTCTGCTATCCTATGGTCACCCCAATTTTTGCTTTTTGCTTCACTGGTTTTCGACTTAATGTGGCTGTGGGCCTGCTAATCAGACCCACAGCTTGCTGTTCTCTCTCTAAATTCATATCCATGTACTATAGGTACATCACCAATTTGGTACTGGACACCTTATCAGCCCCTGTACCATGCACTATAGGTGCCCAGGGCATAGGTGCATCCAAGGCCTACCAGGGGCTGCAGCATATCTTTTGCCACCCCTGGCTGGCCATTCAAATCGACACAACTGGCTGATCACTCAGCTAGGGCAAGGTGGTGTAATCACCCCTTGCTTGGATATAGTATACCTGTATCTAAACCTATATCTGGACACATATATACCTATCAGTCACTCCTATGGCATGCCTTAGCAATCCTGGAGGCAGAGTGCTTGGTTTTATGTGAGATGGTGCTCTAGCATGAGCTGAGCCTGTCTGCAGTGTTCGGAACCATTTCCTTACTGCTGTTCCAGGATATTGCCATACCATATACTCTTAAGTGCATTATAATCCTTGCGGTTATTGCTAACTTTCGTTTGGCTTTATCAAAACATGTTGTGTAAGGTGTCATACACTTTGGAATACTACTCCCTCACCAGTTCTGGCGACGGGGGTAGCATACCACCCTTCTAGAGGGAGAAGGCATGTTACTTTACTTAAAACGCGGTTAATCCTAACCAGAGCCTCAGTATCACAAAATGGATGCTGCTGCCCCGGCACAAGTCTGACCTCCTGCTGCTGACCGAAACTTGGCAGGGGAGGCCTGGACAAAGGGTTTCCTGTCACAGGGAGGTGCTACACCACCCCAAACAGGAGATAGTGGATTGGAGCAGGGAGGGTTGAAAGAAACCAGACACTGCCTGGGGCACACAAGGTGTCCCATGCAAAATCCAGTCAAACCAGTTCTGGGGCACTCCAGCCCCAGCTCTGGCACGAAACTGGACAAAGGGAAAGGGGTGTAACCACCCCCTTCCTGGGTCTCACCCATAGGAGGGACCTAGCAGGTAATCCAGCCCCTTGATTTGGAATAAAGGTAGGAGCTGTGCCAATGCACATCAGATTATCCTGACTGAAACGTATGAAACGAAACTCTGGACCCTTCGACATCCTACTCGACGTATGTTGGACCTGGCCCTTTTTGGCAGGTTCACCCCGAAACTTTTTGCTTCTTCCCAGCCTGTTTCTGGAACCTGGTGTTGGTGATTTTAGGCCTTGGCGCACCTTTTCACTGTGGTACAGTGTAAAGTGCATGAGCTCTCTGTGTATGTGTGGTGAGTGACCTGCCCTCCCATAGGAATGAATTGGGAATATGTATGCCCATGGTAGTTCCTGATGTGTGGGGAGTGCAGGGTCGAGTTTGGTATGTACAAACTCGTGAGATTGAATGCTGCGTAATGATGTATGCGGCCTGAATGTGTCTAGTGCGGAAGTGCCACTTCTAGACATGTGGGTGCATGTATAGTGAGTCTACTGGCACGTGATTGGCTGGAGCCTGGCTCCAGGAGTGCCTGGGCCTGCTTGTGGATTGACTGTCTGGTTTGAGGATGACAGGGGCTGGGGAGCCCCCAGGAGGTTGTCTGAGTCCGCCCAAGGATGAAAGGCTGCATCTGCTGCCAGGGAAGTGGGAGGAGATAGCACCTGGGAGTGAATGAGGCTGTGCCTGCCTGCCACAATGCTGGCTCCACCTCCCGCTGGGCGGCTGTCGCCTCTGCCCCTCACAATGAAAGGAGTTCCCTATAACCAGTTCTAGCTGGTTCTCACACTGCCTGCACCCTTTAGACAAAGGATTTTATAGTATAAAAAGGGGCTGTGTCCCCTTCCAAAATGTTCTTGTTTTCAACTTGAATCCTGCCAGGGGCGTGCCGCTGCTTGGGCTCAGGGGAAGGCTTGCCTCCCTGAGCCCTGCCCAGCCCCTGGATGCCTGGCTGCCTGCTGGACTGGGAGGCTGGAGGACTTTTCCTGGTTCTTGGGAGCTGCTTGCTCCATTTTTTGATGATCCTGGACTTTGGGAGGGGCTCTAGCGCTTGGGAGCGCTTTATCTCGCCATTAGCGCTGGGAGCGCTTTATTTGCTTTGCAGGTGCCCACCCTGCTTATGGTTGCCCTAGCGAGTGCCCACCTCGCTTATCTGACATTATTTTGTCCCCTGGCAGGTGCCCACCCTGCCAGGGACCTGGCCGCTATTTTTTTTATATATATTTTAACGCGAGGGAGCCCACTCCTCGGTTAATTCATGCCCCGCCTGCGGTGTCTGAGAAGGGCCGCCGCGCTGCCCGCGGCGACCGGAAGTGATCCTCGGCCGGCCAATTGCGGTGCGGCCAGGACCGGAAATCCCGCCCCGCAGCCGCGAGGAAGGAAGCTGCCTGCCGGGTTCCCCGGGGCTCCCGAGTGAAGGGAGAGCCCCGGGGAGAGAGAGAAGTCCGGCGCGAGGGCAGCGAGGCTCCCAGAATGGAGGGAGAGCCCCGCAGCCGGTGAGAGCAAGCCGCTGCCCCGCCGAAGACAGCCCGGTGAGTAGACAGGGCTGGGGGGCTCCGTGAGGCTGCTGTTGGTGCCCCGTGTGTCAGTGGGCCGCTCCAACGTGGATAGATGGAAGAGGACCCCGTGGGGGTCCCAAGACCTCGAGAGCACCTTCAGAGTGCAGGGGGCTACAGAGTATGAGGGGGTCAGCGTGCCCCCATGGGCCAGGTGTTTTCCGAGCCCAGATGGCTCCAACAACGGGGCCATATTTGTTTTAGAAGCCTGGAAGGCTCAGGGGCATTGTTTGTTTTGAGCCCTGCAAGGCTCCAACGGCGGGCCATTTTGTGTTTAGAGCCACTGAGGCTCTAGGGGGCATGTTTGTTTTAAGGAGCTGAGTTGGCTCCCCCCGCCCCCCTTATTTTTGAGAGGAGCCAAGGTGCTCCAAGGCCACAGTGATTTTAGCGTCCCCACGAGGGACTTGGGGGACATCTTTATTTACAGAGCCCCGTGTGGCTACAGCCTGCGCATATGTGTCTTCAGAGCCTGTGTGGCTCCAACAGAAGGTTTAGTTTTATTTCTAGGGCCAGTGAGGGCCCTGGCGCAGTTTTGAGTCTCCAGCTGCCCAGCAATTAGTGGGCAGCTGCACCGTTTAGGTGCAAGATAGAGAGTGAGTCCCTGAGAGGGACAGAGATGGCACATAGGTGCCCGGCCAGTCACAGCTGTGCAGCACTTAGTGCCAGCTGCAGCGTTTAGGCCCTTGTGATTGTTCACAGGTGCCCAGGAAGTAGTGGGCACCTGCACCGTCTAGGTTTTGCGCCAGTGGCGCACCCCTGACTGGCGCTGCAAGGCAGCACGCCCTGACATTCTGGACACAGGGCTCTTTAGTCCCTTTATTGGATGGGGGCTGGTATGTGATTTTATTTAGGCGCAATGTGATTACCTAAGTGATGGTATTTGCCTAATGTGAGTTTTGCGCAATGTGATGTGGTGCTAGGAAATGTAATGCATTTAATATGATTATGCACCTTGATCTTACACCTCTGAATGATTTAGGCATCATGTGTCTCCTTGTTCTTACACCGCTGAATGTATTTCTATGCATCATGTGTTTTCTTTCCTTGCACCTCTGAATGTTTTAGGCATCATGTGTAATGTGTTCTTGCTTATACTCCTAAATGTATTTTATTCTTAGGTGGTTGTTCTTTCCAGTACAGGTGGTCCCAGTGAGGTCCTGGTTCCCTGCGTGACATTTCTCCTAAGGTGTTTAGGGTTGCGTAGGTGGTACCTACCTGTTCCCAGTAGTTACTCGATGTGATTTACAACTGTTATTTTGTGCTATACTTATTCTAAGTTCTAGAAGTGCTATTTCTAAGAGTGTTGATTCTGACAGTGGCCCATGTGGCCCTGTCCTGTAAATAATCCCTTGTGAATATTGCCCGTGCCAGTTGGCACAATGTACATGTGTGATTTCTATCTAATGAGTTTTGACAATACAGAAGTTATTTTTATATAAACTTGTGTGGAGTTCCTTTTGTGGTGTGCCTAGGATGTTGTTGCTGTTGTGTGCTGGCGCAAATGCTTTACACATTGCCTCCGAGTTTAGCCTTACTGCTCGTGCCAAGCTACCAAGGGGGTGAGCTGGGGTTATCTTGGCGTGTGACTCCCTTGCCCTGACTAGAATGGTGGTTTCTGCCTGGCTTTGGCGTCAGCCTTAGCCTACCAGAAATAGCCAGTTCTAACAATGTAGAAGACTGAAGAATCTCCCTTGTGGTCAAGGAGTGACCACCCTGTGCAAACAGGCACCATCCAGCGCCTCACTGTTTGCTTTGTTGCAGTTCCTGCCAGAACTCAAGCAACAGAGATCGACAAGATCCAGCTTCCCTGACTTCTAACAGCCCGATCCACAGTCCCAGCGAATCTGAGACCCATGGAGGTGACGTGAAGCGTGGAGCCGGCCATCTTGGAAAAACTACGAAGTGCTGACCTTGCAGCTCCCGAGGCACCCTCGAAGCTGTGCATTGGGGTTTGTGAAGCCCCAGCCCCGAGCAGCTTTTGCACCGAAGATCTCCCCTCCACACTCACCGAGTGCTGCGTGGGGCCCTTTTGCATTTTTCTGCTTGACACATTGGTCCGGTCACTTGCCCGTTGGCTAGTTGCCCCAGTACCAACGAAACCTTGAATTTGCTCTGCTAGTCTGGTTGCTCCAGACTGGCCCTCGCTCCCCTGAAAAGGAGCACCCGCTCTGACCTTGCTGGTCTGAGTAAGAAGCGATCTTCGAATTCTGCGTGAGTTGCCCTTGCCAAGGCTTGTTAACTCCAATCCGGAAGCCAACACCGCCGACAGCGAGAGCCTTTGTGGGACAGCTCGTGATTCACTCCAGGTCATCCTCGGTGCCCCAGAGTCCACGTGGCAGCGGAGACAAGCTACTTGACAACCACCTGATTGCGCCCGACATCGCCTGGTTCCTTCCTGATTCCTTCCTGGTCACTGGCTAGTGACCCAGACTCTGTCCCCTCTGCTTTCAGGTACTCTACATCTTCGATCCACCCTTGGATCACACCGGACACTTCCCTCCTGGCCGCCTGCAGCATCTTCATCTCCAGGCTCCATAGATCTACACGACGAAACCCGACACGCTTTGGCACCTATGCACCCCCTTCCTGTGGGTGAGGTAACTCATGAACGCCGGTGCTCCTGTAGTGGTTTACACCTCTAGTGTCTAAGTTTAAAGTGTGGTAATTCTAGTCCAGTCGGAAGACTCCTAAAACTGTAACTCGATAACTTTTACGCACCATTGACTTTGCATTGGTGCATGCGTGTGCTTTTAGCGCTGCACCCGAATCCCGCGCTACCCCCTTCCTAACTGCTGTTAGTCCAGTGTAGTCCCAGCGATTCCCAAGGCCCCAGGCCTTACCACTGTTCGTAAAGTGATACTTATACCACTTTTTTGATATATGGTTTTAGTGGCCACCGGCCTCATCCTTAAACGTGCAACTTTCATATGTTAAAGTGTGCTTTTGTTTAAACGCTTGTGCTTCTATACTCATAAAGAGTACAGGGGATTATTCTAGTAATAAATACATATATTTTTATAATATATAACTTGTGTGGTGTCCTTTCATTTGATATTACATGATTGCATATGGTAAAACAGCTGGCTTCACATGCCCTCTTGAGTTTAGACTGAAGGCTGCTTAGTCCATGCTACCCCTAGGATAGCTTGTCTATAAGGTTGACTTACAACCACCACCATAAGGGATTGTTTGGACTGATACAAGGTGCCCACAGAATTGTGGACATCATACATCAGGCCAACTTCTCACATTGGTGTGCAGCGGTTGGGATTTGAGCTTGCTGTTGTTTTACCATTGCAATCTTTTTATCAAATTGAAAGATCACATTAAGTACCATAGGTACATATAAACAAAGCTTACATATTTAAGTTCTACTGAACTTAGTAGTTGTAGATCAAAGGGCGTACCACACCCTGCCTACAACTCACTAGCAAGGTTCCAGTAGGAAAACACTTAGTGTAGGTAAGTGCACCACTTACACCTCACTAGAGTCATGTCTGGCACAGGTGAGCAACCCATTGCTCTTCCTGTGATAGGTGACCTTACCAAGGCACCTTCCAACTATGACAAACTCAGCCACAGGGACTTGAGTGCCTTGGGCACTACAAGGAGGCTGAAAAAGTGTCACAACCTTACCATTCCTGTCCTGATAGCCATCGTGGAGATGGATGATCTTGAGAAAGCTAGTGCATTCCCCTCAGGGTCAGGAGAAGGAGTGAACCCCCAGATACTGAGAACACCACCCCAGAGGCAGAAGATGAGGAGGTGGACCCAGAGTCAGAAGGTCATGATTCAAATCAGTATCAAGGGGATATCCAGGTACCAGTTAGTAGGCTTAACCAAGCCAACTTGGACCTACATGGAAATGGAGAGGACCAGCACCTCCCCAGATTCCATAACAGAATACTCCCAGGCAATAGAAGGGAGAGATCTCATTCCAGGGATTGTCACCTTTCTAGTGCCTCAAGGGAATCTCAATGGGGAATGACTTCATTCAGAGAAAAGAGCATAGGGCAAGAATGAGAGCTGTCAAACTCCAGATAGAGAGGGAGGAAGTAGCTCTGGCCCAAGCTAAACTTGCTTTAGCAAGGGAACAAAAACTGTGTGGGGAGATACCCACTGGTGGCAGCATTATTCCTAGAGAGAAAGGCAGGTCCTATGATAATAGAAACATGACAAAGATTGTGCCTCCTACAAGGAAGGGGATGACATCCACAAATGGATGACTGCTCTGGAGAGAGCCTGCATGGTACAGCAGGTTCCTCAAGAACAGTGGGCAGCAATCTTATGGTACTCCTTTTCTGAGAAAGGGAGAGACAAGCTTCTCACTGTTAGACCTGAGGATGCTAAAAACTACTCTGTCCTGAAGAGTGCTCTTATTGATGGGTGTTAGAACTGGCTATTTCTGGTAGGCTAAGGCTGACGCCCAAGCCAGGCAGAAACCACCATTCTAGTCAGGGCAAGGGAGTCACACGCCAAGATAACCCCTGCTCACCCCCTTGGTACACATCAGATAAAAATCACACATGTACATTGTGCAAACTGGCACGGGCAATATTCACAAGGGATTATGTACAAGACAGGGCCACATGGGCCACTGTCATAATCAAAACTTTTAGAAATAGGAATACTGTCAGAAATTAGAATAAAAGGATATACAATCACTGTAGCACAAAATAACAGTTGTAAATCACATCCAGTAACTACTGGGAACTGGTAAGTACCACCGGCGCAACCCTAACCGTCTTAGGAGAATGTCACGCAGGGGACCAGGACCTCACTAGGACCACCTGTACTAAAAAGAACAACCACCTTAGTATCACACAGCATTTAGGGGTATAAGCACAACACATTACACATGATGCATGAAAACACATTCAGCGGTGTAGTAAAGGGAAACACATGATGCATAAAACATTCAGAGGTGTACGGACAACCACCTAACTATCACACAGCGTTTAGGGGTCTAGGAAAGAACACATTACCCATGATGCATAAACCTACACATTCAGCGGTGTTAAGAACAAAGCAATAGCGCAAAAATCACATGATGCCTAAAAACATTCAGAGGTGCAGGGAAAAACCACACAATTGCGCAAAACCTTACATAAGCCACCACCTGTGGCAGTCCCTAGGCCAACTGGCCTTGTTGGGGCTAAGACGCCCTGTGTCTCAATGTCAGGGGCCTAAACGGTGCAGGTGCCCACTACTTGCTGGGCACCTGGGAACAGTCACAAGACCTAAACGGTGCAGCTGCCCACTAATTGCTGGGCAGCTGGAAATCAACAAAACTGCGCCAGGGCCCTCACTGACCCTTAGGCGCAAACTGCGCCACTGCTGGAGCCACACAGGCTGTGAACTGCGCACTTGGAGCCACACAGGCTCTTAAACAATTATAGGCCCCTGGATCCCTCGAGGCTCTGAACAAATCCCTCGCAGGCAGGAGGGGGCGGGCACCGGCAATGTGCCCCCTCTAACTAATATGGCCCTCGAGCCTCGCTGGGCTCATAAATCAAATATGCCCCCTAGAGCCTCCGTGGCTCTAAACATAAAATGGCCCTCGAGCCTCCCTGGGCTCGTAAATCAAATGCCCCTTCAGAGCCTCTCTGGGCTCTACTTCAATGTTGGGGCGACCCACTGCCAACCGGGGCCGCCCTGCTTGCAGTATCTAGGCCCCCCTGAAGCCCTTGTGGCTTCATACCGACAACAAGCGCGAGATCGCGCTACTGGGGGGGGCGGACACCGACAATGTGTCCCGGCGCCCCTCCTTTCTCTTCTGCCCCACTCACCGGGTCTGGCGGCGGCGCTGCTTCTTCTCCTGGGCTGCGGCGGCGGTGCTTCACCCGGCCCCCCTCCTGGGACCCGGGGCTCCTCCATGCACCACGAGGCTCCCTCTGCTCATGGGAGCCCCGCAACACCTCTACCCTTCCTCCTCTGATGCCGGCGGCGGGCGCGAGACTCCTCATGCAAAACCGGAAGTCCCGCCCGCCGCCAAGCAAATCATCGCCTGACTTCCTGGTTCGCCTCCTCCTCCCCCTCTGACGTGGCGGGGCCTTTTCAAAATGCCGGCGGCTGCCTTTCAGGGGAAACTCGGCCTCGGGGCCGCGGCGGTGATCACACGGGGACAATAACGAGGGGTGGGCACCCTCGAAATCCAAAATAAACATAGAAGCGAGGTGGGCACTCGCTAAATAATTAAATAAATGCGGGCAAAGTCGCAGGGTAGGCACCTGCCAAACCTCACGCAAAATGCGTGACGGCGACACGCTAGGATTTCAGCAAAAAGCGCTCTTAAGCGCTATGGGACAAAATAAAGCACTTCCATCCTGCTGGGGGCACTGGTAGCACCCACAAGCCCCTAGAAATGACCCCTATAGCAAGAAGGGTCCACAGAAGTTCTTCAGGGGATGCAGCAAGTCCTTCCAGGCACTTTAGGCTATAACAAGCCTTGGCAAAAGCAAGAGAAAGTTCCCAGAAGTCTGCAGCAGGGGACCACAGGCAAATTTCCCCAGGGAAAGTCCATCAGGTGTCCAGAGGCTGGGCAGGGCCCAGGGATTCCCCTGGGCCCAAGCAACAGCACGCCCCTGGCTGATTCAAGTCCAAAAACAAGAACATTTTGGAAGGGGACACAGCCCCTTCTTATACACAGAAAAGTCTTTGAAGTCTTTGTGCAGGCAGGGTGAGAACCAGCTAGGACTGGTTATAGGGAAGTCCTTTCAGTATCAGGGACAGAGGTGACAGTCGCCCAGCGGGGAGGTGGAGCCAGCATTGTGGCAGGCAGGCACAGCCTCATTCACTCCCAGGTGCGATCTCCTCCCACTTCCCTGGCAGCAGATGCAGCCTTTCATCCACGGGCTGACTCAGACAACCTCCTGGGGGCTCCCCAGCCCCTGTCATCCTCAAACCAGATAGTCAATCCACAAGCAGGCCCAGGCACTCCTGGGCCAGGCTCACCAGCCAATCATACGCCAGGCACAAATTACACAAATATACCAACTTCTAAAAGTGGCACTTCTAGACTAGATACAATCATGCCACATACACCATTACGCAGCATTCAATCTCACGAGTTCGCACATATCAAACTCGACCCTGCACTCCCCACACATCAGGAACTACCATGGGCATACATATTCCCCATTCATTCCTATGGGAGGGCAGGTCACTCACCACACATACACAGAGAGCTCACGCACTTTACACTGTACCACAGTGAAAAAGTGCGCAGAGGCCTAAAACCATCAACACTAGGTTCCAGAAACAGGCTAGGAAAAAGCAAAAAGTTTCAGGGTGAACCTTCCAAAAGGGCCAGGTCCAACACAACCCCCTTCCAGCCAAAACGCAGGGTAGACCAATCACTCCACTGATGGGCTTCCTTGCTTTGGGCGACAAAACACGGACACGGGCCCGCACGGCAGGGACACCCTCCTGTTCTTCGCCACTCTGAACCCACATGTACTTCTCTCAAACAGAGCTCTCTGGCACAACTAGGATACCCCACTGGTACTCCCTAGTCATCCACGGCCAAGACCAGGCCCTAAGCCATCCAAATGTCACAGGTCCTAACCAATCCACGGAGCGGGGGGCAGTAACCCCTGGCACACAATAGCCATTCTCCACTCTCTCTCTCAGTGTAGCTATAACTACCACTGATCCATCAACCCAGGGACCACACCCTCAGGCTGACCAGAGGTCACGGGCAAGACTGCCCCACCCTACCTCTTTTTCTGGGGTTCCCGCACCCTCACAGGGAAGCACTCACCAGAACACAACTCTCCTACCAGATCAGGACCTCACTCCATCACTAGTCTACCACCTGGAAACTATTCCACTTCTGAGGTACAAAACACACAGCACAGTCCCTCTTCAAGCAGGTGGGGGGACACAGCACACAGCAAAGTCCCCTTTCCTCTACCTTAGTGGAAGCAACAAACTGCAGGTGGGCCCCAGAACACACAGCAAGGGCAGCCCCCTCAGTCTCTTCAGCTGATCCACTTTGGTAGAGATTCCTCTTGACCTGGAAACTTCCTAATCTCCCAACCTAGGATCTAAACCCTCAGGTTGCACCGGGGTCAGAAGTAAGGACACCGTCCCTCTGCACCCCCTTCCAGAGTTCTGCACCCTCCCACCTTGGAGCGGTACCCCTGAAAGCCAAAACCCGGTCAGGACACTGATTACAGATGCCCTTTCCTCCAGGTCAGGCTGAACCTGAACCTGGCCTCCCCCCTCCTCGGGGAACGACCTCCAGAGGCCCCACAAATGGTCAAGCACTCTAGTCGGTCAAATGCCCAGCAAACCAGGACTTCTGCACCCTCCACTTAGGAGCGGTACAGCCCAACACCAGGACCGCCGGAGTTCTGGTTACAGACACTCCCCGTCCTCTAGACCCAGGAAGATCTTCCTCAAATGACCTGCAAGTACAGCCTAGGCCCCTGACCTGGCGCTCCTTTAGGGAACCCTCCAGGCCCTGAGATAGGGTTTCGGGCCAACGTAGGACACACCGTCCCACACTCACTCCGCCTCCACTGAGACAGGACGTGAGCCCCTACACCCCTACCATCCTAATGGGACATAGCTGGGCTACACATGAACCTCTTCCCCTACACAGGATCATCAGATACACAAGCCACTATTTTTAGAATCACTCTCTAATGTCTATGCAAGACATCTAGCACACCGCCAGACGTCCACCTTCTTGTCCAGTGCCTCTGCAGGACCTCCTGCACACCACCAGAGGTACACCTCACGTGCAAGCTCCTTAAAAAAACCTCACACCAACTCCTCTAGCTCAAGACACCACTCATCCACGCACTCCCCCTCCAGACTGGTGAGACAGTTCCTCACTGCCGCTGACTCTCAACCTGTACCCCTCTTACTGAGCATCAGGCACCATACTCTGGGAACTGGGAATGGGACTTCATGCACTGGACACATTTAAGCTGCCACCACTGGATCCTACCATACTGGGGTATCCAGACACACACACTACACTCAAGGGATAACCACCCTCCCAAGCAAGTCATTTCTCCTCCACACTCCCTCTCTTCCATCTACCCACACAGGGACAGGAAAAGGATTGGCCACTGGACCCAGCAAGGGATTCCTAATCTATGGGAACCTCCCCCTCTACTGGCGTCCCGCCCTGTCATTTTCTCTCATCTGCCACTAAACCTAAAGCGCAGGAACACCATCTGGAGATGACACTCTTGAGGAAAAACAAAATCAAAAAACAATAATCCCAAACATGTGACTATCTGAAAAATGCAGAGTTTTGTAATGTAGCCAGTTGTCGCTGTGGCACTGCGCAAACACAAGTCCTAATCCGCATTGCTGACCAACAATGTTAGAACTGGCTATTTCTGGTAGGCTAAGGCTGACGCCCAAGCCAGGCAGAAACCACCATTCTAGTCAGGGCAAGGGAGTCAGACGCCAAGATAACCCCTGCTCACCCCCTTGGTAGCTTGGCACGAGCAGTAAGGCTAAACTCGGAGGCAATGTGTAGAGCATTTGCGCCAGCACAAAACAGCAACAACATCCAAGGCACACCACAAAAGGAACTCCACACAAGGTTATATTAAAATAACTTTTGTATTGTCAAAACACATCAGATAAAAATCACACATGTACATTGTGCCAACTGGCACAGGCAATATTCACAAGGGATTATGTACAAGACAGGGCCACATGGGCCACTGTCATAATCAACACTTTTAGAAATAGGAATACTGTCAGAAATTAAAATAAAAGGATATAAAATCACTGTAGCACAAAATAACAGTTGTATATCACATCCAGTAACTACTGGGAACAGGTAAGTACCACCTGCGCAACCCTAACCATCTTAGGAGAATGTCACGCAGGGGACCAGGACCTCACTAGGACCACCTGTACTAAAAAGAACAACCACCTTAGTATCACACAGCATTTAGGGGTATAAGCACAACACATTACACATGATGCATGAAAACACATTCAGCGGTGTAGTAAAGGGAAACACATGATGCATAAAACATTCAGAGGTGTACGGACAACCACCTAAGTATCACACAGCGTTTAGGGGTCTAGGAAAGAACACATTACCCATGATGCATAAACCTACACATTCAGCGGTGTTAAGAACAAAGCAATAGCGCAAAAATCACATGATGCCTAAAAACATTTAGAGGTGCAGGGAAAAACCACACAATTGCGCAAAACCTTACATAAGCCACCACCTGTGGCAGTCCCTAGGCCAGCTGGCCTTGTTGGGGCTAAGAGGCCCTGTGTCTCAATGTCAGGGGCCTAAACGGTGCAGGTGCCCACTACTTGCTGGGCACCTGGGAACAGTCACAAGACCTAAATGGTGCAGCTGCCCACTAATTGTTGGGCAGCTGGAAATCAACAAAACTGCGCCAGGGCCCTCACTGACCCTTAGGCGCAAACTGCGCCACTGCTGGAGCCACACAGGCTCTGAACTGCGCACTTGGAGCCACAGAGGCTCTTAAACAATTATAGGCCCCTGGAGCCCTCGAGGCTCTGAACAAATCCCTCGCAGGCAGGAGGGGGCGGGCACCGGCAATGTGCCCCCTCTAACTAATATGGCCCTCGAGCCTCGCTGGGCTCGTAAATCAAATATGCCCCCTAGAGCCTCCGTGGCTCTAAACACAAAATGGCCCTCGAGCCTCGCTGGGCTCGTAAATCAAATGCCCCTTCAGAGCCTCTCTGGGCTCTACTTCAACGTTGGGGCGACCCACTGCCAACCGGGGCCGCCCTGCTTGCAGTAACTAGGCCCCCCTGAAGCCCTCGTGGCTTCATACCGACAACAAGCGCGAGATCGCGCTACTGGGGGGGGTGGACACCGACAATGTGTCCCGGTGCCCCTCCCTTCTCTTCTGCCCCACTCACCGGGTCTGGCGGCGGCGCTGCTTCTTCTCCTGGGCTGCGGCGGCGGTGCTTCACCCGGGCCCTCTCCTGGGACCCGGGGCTCCTCCATGCACCACGGGGCTCCCTCCGCTCATGGGAGCCCCGCAACACCTCTACCCTTCCTCCTCTGATGCCGGCGGCGGGCGCGAGACTCCTCACGCAAAACCGGAAGTCCCGCCCGCCGCCAAGCAAAGCATCGCCTGACTTCCTGGTTCGCCTCCTCCTCCCCCTCTGATGTGGCGGGAGGCTCGGCCGGCTGTGCCAATCCCAGCGCGGCCTTTTCAAAATGCCGGCGGCTGCCTTTCAGGGGAGACTCGGCCTCGGGGCCGCGGCGGTGATCACACGGGGACAATAACGAGGGGTGGGCACCCTCGAAATCCAAAATAAACATAAAAGCGAGGTGGGCACTCGCTAAATAATTAAATAAATGCGGGCAAAGTCGCAGGGTAGGCACCTGCCAAACCTCACGCAAAATGCGTGACGGCGACATGCTCGGATTTCAGCAAAAAACGCTCTCAATCGCTATGGGACAAAATAAAGCGCTTCCATCGCGCTGGGGCACTGGTAGCACCCACAGGCCCCTAGAAATGACCCCTATAGCAAGAAGGGTCCACAGAAGTTCTTCAGAGGATGCAGCAAGTCCTTCCAGGCACTTTAGGCTATAACACGCCTGGCAAAAGCAAGAGAAAGTTCCCAGAAGTCTGCAGCAGGGGACCACAGGCAAAGGTCCCCAGGGAAAGTCCATCAGGTGTCCAGGGGCTGGGCAGGGCCCAGGGATTCCCCTGGGCCCAAGCAGCAGCACGCCCCTGGCAGATTCAAGTCCAAAAAAAACAAGAACATTTTGGAAGGGGACACAGCCCCTTCTTATAAACAGAAAAGTCTTTGAAGTCTTTGTGCAGGCAGGGTGAGAACCAGCTAGGACTGGTTATAGGGAAGTCCTTTCAGTATCAGGGACAGAGGTGACAGTCGCCCAGCGGGGAGGTGGAGCCAGCATTGTGGCAGGCAGGCAGAGCCTCATTCACTCCCAGGTGCGATCTCCTCCCACTTCCCTGGCAGCAGATGCAGCCTTTCATCCACGGGCTGACTCAGACAACCTCCTGGGGGATCCCCAGCCCCTGTCATCCTCAAACCAGATAGTCAATCCACAAGCAGGCCCAGGCACTCCTGGGCCAGGCTCACCAGCCAATCACACGCCAGGCACAAATTACACAAATATACCAACTTCTAAAAGTGGCACTTCTAGACTAGACACAATCATGCCGCATACACCATTATGCAGCATTCAATCCCACGAGTTCGCACATATCAAACTCGACCCTGCACTCCCCACACATCAGGAACTACCATGGGCATACATATTCCCCATTCATTCCTATGGGAGGGCAGGTCACTCACCACACATACACAGAGAGCTCACGCACTTTACACTGTACCACAGTGAAAAAGTGCGCAGAGGCCTAAAACCATCAACACTAGGTTCCAGAAACAGGCTAGGAAAAAGCAAAACGTTTCGGGGTGAACCTGCCAAAAGGGCCAGGTCCAACAATGGGTTTGGCCTAACCACTGAACAATACAGGTTGTTGTTCAGAGATACCCAAAAAGCTCAGACTAAGGACTGGACTGATTTTGTTGATTGTGCCACTAAGGCTCTGGAGGGTTGGCTGCAGGGAAGTAAAGTCTCAGACTATACAGGATTGTACAATCTAATAATGAGAGAACAGATCCTTAATAACTGTCAGAGCCAGCTATTGCATCAACACCTTATTGACTCAGATCTGACCTCTCCCCAAGAATTGGGAAAGAAGGCAGACAAGTGGGTCAGAACAAGGGTTAAGCAGAAACCCCAGAACCATGGAGGTGATCAAAAGAAGGCAGACCAGAAGGGTGGAGATAAGAAAGAAAAAGACCAGAAGTCTTCTTCAGGCCCCCAAAATAATTCTAATAAGGAGGGTGGTTCCCAAAATGGAAACAAGAAGAAGAATAATGATGGCCCAAAGAAACCTTGGTGCAATACTCGTAAGTCCACTTCCCACTGGGGTAGTGAATGCACCAAGAAAAATCCAGTCCCTACCACTGCAGCCCCTAAGGCACCTGCACCCCCTAGTACAGTCAGCAGTGGTGGTACACAACCCAAGGCTATAGTGGGGTTAACCCTGGGTACTGAGATGGAGTCTGGCTTAGTCAGAATCCCTACTCAGGCAGTTCTGCTATATGATGTGGACATGTCTGTGTCCACTCCTATGAGTCCCAGTACTTTGGGCAAATATAGGCAGACGCCTTTAATTAATGAGAAACTGGCTCAGGCCTACAAGGACACATGTGCCAGTGTCACTATGGTGACACCTAACTTTGTGGACCCTGGACAAATCATACTAGGTGAGAACTACCTAGTGACCAATGCTAGCAATGCCACTACTACACATAGTGTGGCTGTTGTTAAATTCTCCTGGGGAGGGGTAACTGGCCTCAAGAAAGTTGTTGTGAGTGCAGACCTCCCAGTTGACTGTCTTTTGGGCAATGATCTTGAAGAATCCTTATGGTCAGAAGTGGAGTATAGGACTCATGCAGAAATGCTAGGGATTTCAGCACATGTCCTTGTTGTAACCAGATCCCAGGCCAAGAAGTGCCTACCTGAACCTGTGTTGGATCTTGAAACAATAGACCATCCACAACCCAAGAGGAAGAGCAAGAGGGTTAAGGCAGTGCCTTCCCACTTGCCCCAGGTTGAGGATCAGCCCTCTCAGGAGGATGATTCTGTGACCCAAGAGGAGACTGTCCTGGAAGAGCTTGAACCTGATCAAGTTGAGTTTCTGGGGACAGGGGGACCCTCAAAGGCATATCTGGGGCAGGCTCAGTTAACTTGCCCTTCTCTTGAACCCCTCAGACAGCAAGCTGCTGCTGAGGCTGCTGGGAATGCTCAAGGTACCCATAGAGTGTATTGGGATGATGGGCTCCTTTATTCAGAGGCTAGAGACCCCAAGCCTGGTACAACCAGGAGGTTGGTCATACCTCTGCAATTTAAGGGCTTCCTTCTCACCATGGCCCATGAAATTCCCCTTTGCAGGACAGTTAGGCCAGAACAAGACATGGGACAGGCTTGTCCCGCACTTTCACTGGCCTCACATGTCAGAGAATACCAAGGAGTTTTTTCGCTCCTGTGAAACCTGCCAAGCCAGTGACAAAGCAGGTGGAACAACAAAGGCCCCCCTTATACCTCTACCTGTGGTGGGGGTGCCCTTTGAGAGAGTTGGGGTTGACATTGTTGGACCAATGGATCCCCAAACAGCATCTGGGCACAGATGTATCCTGGTGGTAGTGGATCATGCCACCAGGTAGCCAGAGGCAATTCCCCTGAGGACCACAACAGCTCCTGTTGTGGCAAGGGCCCTACTTGGAGTATTCTCCAGAGTGGGCTTTCCAAAGGAGGTCCTTTCAGACAGAGGTACCAACTTTATGTCTGGATACTTAAAAGCAATGTGGAAAGAGTGTGGAGTAAACTATAAGTTTACCACACCCTACCATCCACAGTGCAATGGGCTTGTTGAAAGGTTCAACAAGACCCTAAAGGGAATGATAAAAGGGTTACCTGTAAAGCGTAGGCGAAGATGGGACATCCTTTTACCCTGCTTGCTCTTTGCTTACAGAGAGGTCCCACAGAAGGGGGTTGGCTACAGCCCTTTTGAACTTTTGTTTGGCCACCCTGTGAGGCGTCCATTGTGGCTTGTGAAGGAAGGGTGGGAGTTACCTCTCAAAAAGCCTAAGCTTGATATTGTGGACTATGTACTTGGTCTCCGCTCCAGGATGGCCGAGTACATGGAGAGAGCATCCAAAAACCTGGAGGCCAGCCAAGAATTACAGAAAGCTTGGCATGACCAAAAGGCTGTTCTGACTGAGTACCAGCCAGGGCAGAAGGTGTGGGTGTTGGAGCCAGTGGCCCCAGCTGCTCTCCAAGACAAATGGTGTGGACCGCATACCATACTAGAGAAAAAGGGAGAGGTCACCTACTTGGTGGACCTTGGCACCCCTAGGAGCCCCCACAGGGTGCTCCATGTAAACAGATTGAAGGCATATGTGGACAGGGCAGACATGGGTTTACTCATGGCTACAGATGGGGAACAGGAGGAAGAGAGTGACCCTCTCCCAGACTTGTTATCCCAAAACCCTGATGATGGTTCAGTGGATGGAGTAGCCTTGGCAGGCAGCCTCTCTGAACAGCGGCAATGGGACTGCAGACAAGTGTTGCAGGCTCATAGACATATGTTTTCTCTTACACCCAGTCAAACTAACTGGTGCACCCATGAGGTGGACACTGGTGACAGTCTTCCTGTGAAGAATAAAATCTACAGGCAACCTGCCCATGTCAGGGATTGTATAAAGGCTGAGGTGCAGAAAATGCTTAAAATTGGAGTTATTGAACCATCAGAGAGCCCCTGGGCCAGCCAAGTAATTCTTGTGCCAAAACTTCATACCCAAGATGGAAAGAGAGAAATGAGATTTTGTGTGGATTATAGAGGTCTCAATGCTGTCACTAGGACAGATGCTCATCCTATTCCAAGGGCAGATGAGCTCATAGATAAGTTGGCTTCTGCCAAATTTCTGAGCACATTTGATCTTACAGCTGGCTATTGGCAAATCAGGTTAGCTGAGGAGTCCAAGGCCAAAACAGCATTCTCAACCCCCAGTGGACATTATCAGTTTGTGGTAATGCCCTTTGGTTTGAAAAACGCACCTGCCACCTTCCAAAGGTTGGTGAATCAAGTCCTTGCTGGGTTGGATGACTTTTGTGCAGCATATCTAGATGATATTGCTGTCTTCAGCTCCACCTGGGAGGATCACCTGATCCACCTGAAGAAGGTTCTGGAGGCCCTGCAAAAGGCAGGCCTGACTATCAAGGCTACCAAGTGCCAGAGAGGGCAGAGCAAGGTTGTGTACCTGGGCCACCTAGTAGGTGGGGGTCAGGTTCAACCATTGGAGAGCCAGATACAGGTCATACAGGACTGGGCTCCTCCAACTACCCAGACACAAGTCAGAGCCTTCTTGGGCCTGACTGGGTATTACATGAAATTTGTGAAGAACTATGGGTCTATTGTGACACCATTGAATGATCTGACATCCAAGAAGATGCCTAAAAAGGTTCAGTGGACAGTTAGCTGTCAAAAGGCATTTGATGACCTGAAGAAGGCCATGTGCTCTGCACCTATCCTGAAGAGTCCTGACTACTCCAAAGAGTTCATTGTCCAAACAGATGCTTCTGAGTTGGGGGTGGGAGCTGTGCTTTCACAACTTAATGTAGATGGTCAAGACCAGCCCATTGCTTTTATTAGCAGAAGGCTGACCCCTAGAGAGAAACGTTGGTCAGCCATTGAGAGGGAGGCCTTTGCTGTGGTTTGGGCCCTGAAGAAGTTGAGACCATACTTGTTTGGCGCTCACTTCCTAATTCAGACAGACCATAAGCCCCTCTTGTGGCTTATTCAGATGAAGGGTGAAAATCCCAAACTCAGGTGGTCCATTTCCCTACAGGGGATGGACTTTACAGTGGAGCACAGACCAGGGACTGACCAAGGCAGTGCAGATGGTCTCTCCAGGTATTTCCACTGAGAACATGAAGACTTATCTGGTCAAGGTTAAGTTTAATGTCCCTGCGTTTGGGGGGGGGTTGTGTAGGAGAGTAGGGTCTGCTATCCTATGGTCACCCCAATTTTTGCTTTTTGCTTCACTGGTTTTCGACTTAATGTGGCTGTGGGCCTGCTAATCAGACCCACAGCCTGCTGTTCTCTGTCTAAATTCATATCCATGTACTATAGGTACATCACCAATTTGGTACTGGACACCTTATCAGCCCCTGTACCATGCACTATAGGTGCCCAGGGCATAGGTGCATCCAAGGCCTAACAGGGGCTGCAGCACATCTTTTGCCACCCCTGGCTGGCCATTCAAATCGACACAACTGGCTGATCACTCAGCTAGGGCAAGGTGGTGTAATCACCCCTTGCTTGGATATTGTATACCTGTATCTAAACCTATATCTGGACACATATATACCTATCAGTCACTCCTATGGCAGGCCTTAACAATCCTGGAGTCAGAGTGCTTGGTTTTATGTGAGATGGTGCTCTAGCATGAGCTGAGCCTGTCTGCAGTGTTCGGAACCATTTCCTTACTGCTGTTCCAGGATATTGCCATACCATATACTCTTAAGTGCATTATAATCCTCGCGGTTATTGCTAACTTTGGTTTGGCTTTATCAAAACATGTTGTGTAACGTGTCATACACTTTGGAATACTACCCCCTCACCAGTTCTGATGACGGGGATAGCATTCCACCCTTCTAGAGGGAGAAGACATGTTACTTTACTTAAAACGCGGTTAATCCTAACCAGAGCCTCAGCATCACAAAATGGATGCTGCTGCCCCGACACAAGTCTGACCTCCTGCTGCTGACCGAAACTTGGCAGGGGAGGCCTGGACAAAGGGTTTCCTGTCACAGGGAGGTGCTACACCACCCCAGACAGGAGATAGTGGATTGGAGCAGGGAGGGTTGAAAGAAACTAGACACTGCCTGGGGCACACAAGGTGTCCCATGCAAAATCAAGTCAAACCGGTTCTGGGGCTCTCCAGCCCCAGCTCTGGCGCGAAACTGGACAAAGGGAAAGGGGTGTAACCACCCCCTTCCTGGGTCCCACCCATAGGAGGGACCTAGCAGGTAATCCAGCCCCTTGAGTTGGAATAAAGGTAGGAGCTGTGCCAATGCACATCAGATTATCCTGACTGAAACTTATGAAATGAAACTCTGGACCCTTCGACATCCTACTCGACGTAGAAGACTGAAGAATCTCCCTTGTGGTCAAGGAGTGACCACCCTGTGCAAACAGGCACCATCAAGCGCCTCACCGTTTGCTTTGTTGCAGTTCCCGCCGGAACTCGAGCGACAGAGATCGACAAGACCCAGCTTCCCTGACTTCTAACAGCCCGATCCACAGTCCCAGCAAATCTGAGACCCGTGGAGGCGACGTGAAGCGTGGAGCCGGCCATCTTGGAAAAACTACGAAGTGCTGACCGTGCAGCTCCCGAGGCACCCTCGAAGCTGTGCATTTTGGTTTGAGAAGCCCCAGCCCCGAGCAGCTTTTGCACCGAAGATCTCCCCTCCACACTCACCGAGTGCTGCGTGGGGCCCTTTTGCATTTTTCTGCTTGACGCGTTGGTCCGGTCACTTGTCCGTTGACTAGTGGCCCCAGTACCGACGAAACCTTGAATTTGCTCTGCTAGTCTGGTTGCTCCAGACTGGCCCTCGCTCCCCTGAAAAGGAGCACCCGCTCTGACCTTGCTGGTCTGAGTAAGATGTATAAATAAAGGTACCAGCAAGGGTTTTGTTTTTAAACTAAAGATTACAGCATCAAAGGTCTATACCACTAGGACTCGTAGACTGAATATATCAGTTGCTGCCGTTGTTTTATCACACCCAGGAATTGATGGAAAAACCTCAAAAGCTACCACACTAGCTCTAAGGAATCAAAACAATTCAGAAATGAGAAGCAACACAAAAGTTCATATTTCAAAAGACTTATTATTTATATCTTTGAGTAAAATGTATCTATTATAAGGGTACACAATCAACTGAATTGATACCAGATCTTCGGTATAAGGAAACAGACATTCATTCCATTAATACAAAAGATAAAAAATCCAGTCTGTATGATTAGTAAATGTGACTTCTTGTTGCAATAACCAGTAAATCAGATGAAAGTATATGCAGACATGGACTGGTATGTCGACGTTTCGGTATTTTGCAGTATTATCCCAAGACCATCATCAGGACGGAGGGCTAATATGGTATAGTTGACCCTTGTAGAAATGATTACACTGTGTGACTTTTATGGAATGGTTAAATTCTAGTTGTTGGTGTCACACTCTTGGAGATCACAAGTGTCTCTCTTTAACGGCGTTATGTCGGAAGTACCAGGCCGGGTTATAATTCTTTCTAATGGAATCGAAGTTCAATTCTTTAGCTTGAAATGAAACGAAACGGGAAACGCTGCCACCAAAATCTCTGGTAGGAGGTTATCCGAGTAAGAAGCGATCTTCGAATCCTGCGTGGGTTGCCCTTGCCAAGGCTTGTTAACTCCAATCCGGAAGCCGACTCCGCCGACAGGTCATCCTCGGTGCCCCAGAGTCCACGTGGCAGCTGAGACAAGCTTCTCGACAACCACCTGATTGCGTCCGACATCGCCTGGTTCCTTCCTGGTTCCTTCCTGGTTCCTTCCTGGTCACTGGCTAGTGACCCAGACTCTGTCCCCTCTGCTTTCAGGTACTCTACATCTTTGATCCACCCTTGGATCACACCAGATGCTTTCCACCTGGCCGCCTGCAGCATCTTCATCTCCAGGCTCCATAGATCTACACAACGAAACCCGACACGCTTTGGCACCTATGCACCCGCTTCCTGTGGGTGAGGTAACTCATGAACGCCGGTTCTCCTGTAGTGATTTACACCTCTAGTGTCTAAGTTTAAAGTGTGGTAATTCTAGTCCAGTCGGAAGACTCCTAAAACTGTAACTCGATAACTTTTACGCACCATTGACTTTGCATTGGTGCATGCGTGTGCTTTTAGCGCTGCACCCGAATCCCGCGGGCTACACCCATCCTAACTGCTGTTAGTCCAGTGTAGTCCCAGCGATTCCCAAGGCCCCAGGCCTTACCACTGTTCGTAAAGTGATACTTATACCACTTTTTTGATATATGGTTTGAGTGGCTACCGGCCTCATCCATAAACGTGCAACTTTCATATGTTAAAGTGTGCTTTTGTTTAAACGCTTGTGCTTCTATACTCATAAAGAGTACAGGGGATTATTCTAGTAATAAATACATATATTTTTATAATATATAACTTGTGTGGTGTCCTTTCATTTGATATTACAGGATTGCATATGGTAAAACAGCTGGCTTCACATGCCCTCTTGAGTTTAGCCTGAAGGCTGCTTAGTCCATGCTACCCTTAGGATAGCTTGTCTATAAGGTTGACTTACAACCACCACCATAAGGGATTGTTTGGACTGATACAAGGTGCCCACAGAATTGTGGACATCATACATCAGGCCAACTTCTCACAAGGATCACCTTCAAGCTCCTCACCCACGCACACAAAGCACTCCACAACGCCGGACCAGCCTCCCTGAACAGCAGACTCAGCTTCTACACCCCCACCCTCCAGCTCGGCTCCACCAGCCTCGCCCTCGCCCCTGTTCCCCGCATCCAACAAACAACCTCCGGCGGCAGATCCTTCTCCTACCTTGCCACCAAGACCTGCAACACCCTCCCTACCCACCTACGGCAGACCCAAGACCTACTCGCCTTCAGAAGACTCCTCAAGACCTGGCTCTTGGAGCAGTAGCGGCACGCCCTCCCCTCAGGGCCTTGAGACCCTCACGGTAAGTAGCGCATTTTACAAGTACTCTGATTGATTGATTGATAAATTATAAATACGTAGAAAACTTAAAAATAACTCATACAACAGACTTGATTATTTCCATTCTTTCCATATTCTATTTAATGTAATCATCGAACCCACTCTCCTTGCATAAACGGTTTACTGATTAAAAATTCTATTTATTTTATTTATCCATTGGGAAATAGTTGGAATTGTTACTGATTTCCAATTAGCCAAAATTAATGATCTTGCTACCAGAGTAGCGATAAAGATAAGTTGACATTGATATAGAGTTAACAAACTTTGAGCTTTCGCTAGACCTAAAAGAGCTGTGGAAGCCTTGAGGGGGAGATCGATTGCCAATATTCTTCTTACTTCCGAAAAAAACATTTTCCCAGAAGCTTGCGATCTGAGTACAAGTAAATCCAACATGTAGCCAGTCTCCTAAACCCTGATGGCATCTAAAACAACAAGGATCAACTGCAGGGTACATTTTATGGAATTTGGCCGAAGTAAAATAAATGAGCCATTTACTGAAAAAAGCCATCCTCCTTAAATTAGCTGCTCTTACTGCCTTACAGCTCATTTTATTAAAATTATGCCATTGCTGAAGGTCGAGACGGCAGTAATTTGATTGAAAAATCTTTTCCAGATGGTTTATAGCTATTTGTTCGTTCTGGGTAGATTTGAGCAATTTGTACCAATTCCCAATTCCCCGAACTTTAAGTACAAAGTGAGCTTTACTTAATAATAACCCTTTGGAATTATCCATCTTACTCAGTCCTGAATAGAACTTATTTATCTGAAAATGGCAAAAAAAAGAGATGTCTTAATATTGCTGTTAAACAACCTAATTTCTTGCCAGGTTGTAAGTCTGCCATTTTTTTTTAAATCCTGAAGCTTGGAGAATCCAAATTTAGCCCAGAGATCACAAGTCCGAATGGACACATGTAGTCCCAAGTGGAGGAATTCCACTAATCTCAACTGCTGGTGTAGCCTAGGGATTTCAAATGTCTCCCAAATCTTCTGAAATTGAGAGGCCACTATTTTGGGAGTCTTGTATCGTGATCTCTTTGGAACCTTAGGAATTCGCAAAAAAGGTGCAAAAGCAATCCCCATTTCCCCCAGCATTAAATCAAGAATTTATTTTGTGGAGGACATTTCTTCCAAGCTATTATAATCTAACCAATTGATTAATGAATCTTGGTAGTATAATCATAGATTGGGAAGCGCAAGACCCCCGTCTATAACATCAAGTTGTAAAGTTGCTAACTTTAGTCTAGGTTTTTTACCCTGCCATATAAAAGAACTCATTTCTGAATTAATTTGCTCGAAAAAGGACTGAGGAACCCTAACCATCAAGTTAGAAAATAAGAATAAGAACAGGGGAAGTATATTCATTTTAATAAGAGCTACTCTGCCCATAATTGTCAGGGGAAGATCCTTCCATTGAGAAAGCAGGTTTCGCATTTTGTTAAACATAGGAATTTAGGGGCATATGTAGGTAATTTCCATTTTGTGATTCTCAAATAGGGATTTTTAGGGAATCGCTATTTGAGAATTGCAAAATGGAATGCAGGTAAAAAATCGCAATTTTCTTGCGAATTGCTAAAATTCCTTAATTGCGATTAGCAAATTGCGAAACGCAATTAAGGAATGAGTGTCCCATTCATTCCTATGGGCCAAGAGGCCCATAGGAATGAATGGGGATACATTCTCAAATTGCGATTTTCTATGAGAAAATTGCAATTTGAGAATCGCAATTCCAAGGGTGCCAGGGTGTCCAAAGGACACCTGTTGCACCCCTGGAATGTGCCTGTAAGTACATGTGGCACATATACATGCCCTAAGGGCATGTCTGTGCGCAACATGGCACTTTGAATTTTAAAAAAAAATGCATTTTGACAGGAAATCGCAAAATACCATCTACTTTGTGTAGGTGGTATTTTGCGATTCCTTAAGCCAACATCGCATTTTAAAAGTCACCCCTACATAACATTTAAGGAATCACAAAATTACGATTCCTTAAATGCTTGAGCAAAATAAGGAATCAAGATTTTTGTGATTCCTTGAATCGCAAACGCCTTCCTACATATGCCCCATAGTTAAGTAAAAACAGATCTTCCACGTGGGATGAAACAAATATTCCCAAATATCTTATAGAGTGGGTCCTGAGATATAGCCCCTGCATCGAAAGAGGTAAGACAGCTGGCAAACAGTTAAAAAGAAGAGCTTCTGAACTTGCTTGATTAATTTTATATCCCCCAATAACTGTGATTTCACTTATTTTGGCCAAGGCAAGTCTGATATTATCTTTAAAGCCATATCATCGGCAAACAGCTTCAATTTAGTGGTGCCTGGGATCGGGGGCAAGATATAGCAATCTTGCTGTATCGCACAGGCTAAAGGCTCCAAAAATAAGGGAAACAGTATTGGAGAGAGGGGGAGCCTTGCCACATCCCCTGACTGATGGAGATCGTGCCCGCTCTATTGCCATTAATCATTATGGATGCCTGAGCACCTAAATATAGGTTTCTAACTGCTCAACAGAGTTCAGATGGAAGCACCAATCTACTTAAAATTGCCGAACATTCCACTGAACTCTGTCAAACGCTTTCTCTGCGTCCAACATCATAATGACTGCCTTGGTCCCATTGGTGTTAAAATAATCAATTGATTGACACAGATAGTAAGTATTGACAGCTAAGAGTCTACCCTGGATAAACCCATTTTGGTCGCTGTGTACAAGGAAAGCAGACACTTGAGATAAACGATTCGCCAAAATCTTTGAACAAATCTTATAATTGTTGTAAAGAAGATTTATTGGTCGATAAGAATTTACTTCATCCTCTGTTTTGCCTTTTGTGACAAAGCTAACTACTACAGCTTGCGTAAATGAGACTGGGACCGTTTTGCCTTTCAATATCTCATTAAATAAAAGTTTCAAAACAGAGCTAAGCTGTGGTAAAAAAAAAGCTTGTAAAACTCTATAGGGATCCCATTGCACCTGCATGCTTTAGCAGAGGTTGAAGACATCACACAGTTATTTATTTCTTCTGCTGTGATTTCTGTAATTAAACTGGTTTTATTTTCTCCTACGATGATGAAGGGCAGTTAATACCATTGAGCCAGACATCCGCTGCCTCCACTGAGCTAATATAAGGATGAGAATAAAGCTTCTTATAGTGTTAAAAAAATGGGCGAAATTTCCTGGGGGTGTGAAGTAGATCTACCAGAAGCTGGGTCCTTTATCTTTTTGATAGTAAGTGATTAGCCTTACGTTTTGCTGACCAGGCTAAATATTTGCCTATATGCTCATTCTCCTCGTACCTTTTCTGTAAGACTGCATCATGCGCAAGGATTTCTTTGAAAATGAAAAAATCTTGTAGGTTATATGTGGACTGGAGCAAGTTAATTTTATTTTCCCTGGAGGGTACTAATAATTATTTTAGCCATCAGATTAGAAAACTGATTCTCAAGCTGCGACTTTTCTGCCTTATCCTTTCTCCGTTTATATGCACTATAGTTAATTACTTCCCCTCGAACAAATGCCTTGAAAGCCCCCCAGACTGCGAAGATTGGGACTGTGTTTTCATTTCATTTCCAGAAAACCTCTAGAAGCACACACATACCTGCCACCCATTTCTCATCGACTAAAAGGGACTTATCCAATGACCATCTAAACTCGGTTTGAACTTAGGATGGAATTCGAAATTGGACCGAAATGAATGCATGGTCAGAGAAAGGATTTTCGATAATCTCTGATTGAGTGCTTAAAAGAGCATGTGAGACAAGAAAAAAGTAAATTCTTGATGACAAATGATATCTCTTTGAGTGGCAGGTGAACTTCTTCTCTCGGAGGAGTTCATCACGGCAGCAGTCAACCAATCTCAAGTCATGTATTTATTATTAACATAACTTGACAGATTTGGGTTTAGATTGAGATTTCTGAGGTCGTGATGAATCAATAGCTGGATTGATTAACAAATGAAAGTCCCCCCCAAAAACTAAATATAATGCTTGAGCAATGGAAAAGTCGTATAGTGACTGCAGTACCTCTGGTGAAACTTCTATTGGGCCATAAAAGCTAACAAAATTCAATATTTGGTTGCAGATCCTCATTTGCAGCCAAAGCCATAGTGCGTTATTATCCTTCTGGACCATTGTAATATTCCCCTGTATCTTTTTACTGACCAATATTGCTACACCTCTAATAGCCGCATTTGCCGAGGCGAAGAATTCATATTGCACAAAAACAGGGGTTTTATCCCTAGACGCGCCCTCCTCGTAGTGAGTCTCCTGTGAAAAGTTTATGTCGGCTTGAAAGGTCTTAAACCAGGCCAACATAGAGTGGCGCTTCAGTCTATTATTAAATCCGTTCACATCATAGGAAATCATCTTTAATGGTCTAGGAGTCATTTGAGAAAAAAATAGAATAGATTAATATCTTGATCCTTTGCAATTCTATCAAAAGTTTGCTACATTTTGTATTTTCACCCCCCTGCCCTCCGTGACCCCCACACCCTTCCCACCCCCTACCCTTTGTGAGCTCTTTCTCCCCACACCCATGGATCACCTCAATCATGGAGCATCCCCGTCTGGGGCTACCTGAGGAGACCCACCACCGTACAGCAAAAGCCCTCCCACCTTCCCCAAGTGACCCCACCCACCTCCGAACAATATGGTGCTGTGACAAGGCACCCAGGTGGTAAGCCAATTGCTGGTTGTCTAAGAACATATAGAGAAATACAGAGGGGAAGAAACAAAAGGAAAAGCCCCTAATTACACCTTCATTTCCATAAGCTTATACTCTTTACCAAACTTAAAAGTTAATGTAAAGCCGCCCTCCCTGGAGGTTGTAGAGAATAGAGGAGCTCCTGTGCCTCTTGAACTGATTCAAATATATGAACTTCCCATTTATGGAACACTTTCAACTTTTATTGTTGAACTAGTCCTGCAGGAGCACTGGCTTGTTGAAAACCATTTATCAAGCCTCTAAACTCTTTTCTCTTCCTAGCCGATTGGTTAGACATATCTGAAAAGATTTTAAACAAGAAGTTGTCTCTAGTCTGATACCCTTTATCACAAATTGCACAGGCTAATATTTTCACCTTTATTCGAAAGTCTAAAAAATTCACAATGATTGTTCTTGGGTATTTGGCGTTTGGATATTGAAATGCCGGAACTCTGTGTGTACGTAAAATCGTGTGATCCATCTTCTGGGTAGTAGCTTCTGGGCATACAAATTTAGTGATCAAGTCTGTGATAACTTTATACATTGGTTGACCTTTTTTCGAATCCTTCTGTAACCCCTGTGATAACTTTATACATTGGTTGACCTTTTTTCGGATCACTGACATAATATCGAGGGACATAATATCGACTATCAAGAATATCGTTGACAAAATATCTACAGACAGAACATCGAGTTTCTATCTACAAACAGGTAAGTACAAAAATATCGAGTTAAAAATATAGTTTACTAAAATATAGTTTATAAAAATATCGATTTATTAAAAACAATGTTAAATTAAATTAATATTAAAAATAATTACTAAAATATACTTAAAAATACTTAAATTAACTTATAATAATTAAATAATTAATGAAAGTTATAAAAACAAATTTTTACATCATATTTGTTAAAACACATATATATATAGTAACATAATATAATTAAATAATATCCAATATTATTACCGTACAATAGCGTAAGTGTAAAAATTACTATTCCCACTCCAGAGAGTGCAACAGTAGGGAAAGCGTTGGATAGCGTAGGGATACAAATTACTATTCCCACTCCAAAGAGTACAACAGTAGGGAAAGCGTTGGATAGCGTAGGGGTTAAAATCACTATTCCCACTCCAGTGGGTGCAACAGTAGGGAAAGCGTTGGATAGCGTAGGGTTAAAAATTACTATTACCACTCCAGTGGGTGCAACAGTAGGGAAAGCGTTGGATAGCGTAGGGGTAAAAATTACTATTCCCACTCCAAAGAGTGCAACAGTAGGGAAAGCGTTGGATAGCGTAGGGGTAAAAATTACTATTCCCACTCCAAATAGTTCAACAGTAGGGAAAGCGTTGGATAGCGTAGGGATTAAATTACTATTCCCACTCCAAAGAGTGCAACAGTAGGGAAAGCGTTGGATAGCGTAGGGGTAAAAATTACTATTCCCACTCCAGTGGGAGCAGCAGTAGGGAAAGCGTTGGATAGCGTAGGTGTAAAAATTACTATTCCAACTCTAATGAGTGCAACAGTAGGGAAAGCGTTGGATAGCGTAGAGGTAAAAATTACTATTCCCACTCCAGTGGGTGCAACAGTATGGAAAGCATTGGATAGCGTAGGGGTAAAAATTACTATTCCCACTCCAGTGAGTGCAACAGTAGGGAAAGCGTTGGATAGCGTAGGGGTAAAAATTACTATTCCCACTCCAGTGAGTGCAACAGTAGGGAAAGCGTTGGATAGCGTAGGGGTTAAAATTACTATTCCCACTCCAGTGGGTGCAACAGTAGGGAAAGCGTTGGATAGCGTAGGGGTAAAAATTACTATTCCCTCTCCAGTGGGTGCAACAGTAGGGAAAGCGTTGGATAGCGTAGGGGTAAAAATTACTATTCCCACTCCAAAGAGTGCAACAGTAGGGAAAGTGTTGGATAGCGTAGGTGTAAAAATTACTATTCCAACTCCAATGAGTGCAACAGTAGGGAAAGCGTTGGATAGCGTAGAGGTAAAAATTACTATTCCCACTCCAGTGGGTGCAACAGTAGGGAAAGCGTTGAATAGCGTAGGGGTAAAAATTACTATTCCCACTCCAGTGAGTGCAACAGTAGGGAAAGCGTTGGATAGCGTAGGGGTAACAATTACTATTCCCACTCCAAAGAGTGCAACAGTAGGGAAAGCGTTGGATAGCGTAGGGGTTAAAATTACTATTCCCACTCCAGTGGGTGCAACAGTAGGGAAAGCGTTGGATAGCGTAGGGGTAAAAATTACTATTCCCACTCCAGTGGGTGCAACAGTAGGGAAAGCGTTGGATAGCATAGGGGTTAACCTTACTATTCCCACTCCAAAGAGTGCAACAGTAGGGAAAGCGTTGGATAGCGTAGGGGTGAAAATTACTATTCCCACTCCAAATAGTGCAACAGTAGGGAAAGCGTTGGATAGCGTAGGGGTTAAAATTACTATTCCCACTCCAGAGAGTGCAACAGTAGGGAAAGTAAATACTTCATATATTATTTAAAAATAAATAAATTAATATCTATAAAAAAAATTATTAAAAGTTATTACCAATTTAATATAATATAATAATTAACCTATTAAAATTACTAATTAACATTAATTATCACAATTAGTTACCTAATAATACAAATTAATTACAAATTAACAAATAATTATTTAACAATTAAAAATTAATTAACAATTAATTCAAATTAAATACAATTAAATAAATGTAATTATTTAATTAATTATAAATAATTTACTTCCCACCCTATTCCCCTATAAACCCACAACCCGCTTCAGAAAATAAATTAGTACAATTAACATAATTAGCAATTATTCAATTAAATTAAATTAATTGTCAATTAAAATTGTATTAATTACACATAACAACTTAATTAACAATTAATTCTAAATAAATACCAATAATTAATTTTACATATTTAATTAATTATAATTAAATTACTTCCCACCCAATTACCCTATAATCCCACAACCCGCTACAGAAAATAAATTAGTAAAATTAACACAATTAGCAATTAATTAATTAATTAAAATTAATTGCCAATTAAAATTTAATTAATTACCAAATATAAATTAAATAACAATTAATTAAAAATTAATACAAATAAATAATTTTACATATTTAATTAATTATAATTAAATTACTTCCCACCCTATTCCCCTATAAACCCACAACCCGCTACAGATTTAAATTACGTAAAAATTAAAAAACACAAAATTCATTATTTTAAAATTAATTATAACATAAATACACACTTTTCACACATATAATAACATAAAAAACACTATAAAAAATTCGATATTATTAAAAATTCGATAATTTTAATAACCTATATTATATACTTCGATATTTTAACTTTCTATATTTTTAACATTCGATATTACATTACTTACCTTAAAAACAATATTTTTTCTGTCTATATTCTGTCCAGTCGATATTTTGTCCACTCTATATTTAAAACTCAATATTATGTCCAATCGATATTTTGGACTCGATATTTTGACTGTTTACCCCTTTTTTCGAATCCTTCTGTAACCCCTGTGATAAGTAAGTTGCATCTCAAGCACGATTTTCCACATCATCAGCCTTTAACTGAGGACTTGCTAACTCGGATTGTAGTTTAGTTATCTGAACTGTTTGCAGGGGAGTTGAGTCTTCAAGACCAGATATATGCTGTTCCGCTTCCATAACTCGAGATGTAGGTTGCTGGACATGAGACTGGATCGAGTTCAGTTGTGACTCTGTCCTTTTTTGAGCTTCATCTTGGGAAAGTTTCATGTTTTTAAGCTCTGTTAAGATCTGAATAAGAAGGGTTTGAGTGAGAGCTTCCAGAACAGCCATACTTCTTGAATCCAGTGATGTTGAGTCCAGTCTCTGAATGATTGGGCTACAGCAAGATCTTATCTGGAGTTACAGTTTTTTTTTTTGTTTAAATTTCTTTATTGGGAGTTTTACATTACATGGTACATAGTTGCACTTCATTATTAACACATGTTGACAGGTAAGTGCAGGCAATTGGATGGTATCATTGCAGTACGAAACAACCATCCCATCATATAGTTTGCATCACAGGTAGGATACAGCGAGATGAAATGGGGATTACTCTTCAGTTGGACCTTAAGTGGAGCAATAGGTTCCTTGGTATCTGTGTACGTGTTCTAGAGGTATGGGTTGATGTTCAGTCCCCATCCCTATCCCTGTAAACCCACTTGTGTAATGTCCATGATTGAATTCCCAATGCGAGTAGGCCGGCTTCGGGGTGCCGGGGGAAAAATATAGGACAGTTAACTAGGGGGTGGGAGATCGGGGGGAGTGGTTGGAGAGCTGTCGGATTGTATAGTGGTAACTGGCTATTATGTGGCTGATTCTGGTTCGCTGTTAGTATGTTGTTGTGTCTGTAGCGGGGGGAGAGAGGAGCCAGGGAGTCGTGTCGTCTGTTCGGGACAGGGGTACTTTTCTGGTAGTGCCCTAGTGCACAGTCGGTTTTATGTATCACACGGCTGCGTCGTGTTGGTCATCGTTTGTTCCATGGAGCACAGGGGTGGATTTTGAGATTGTGTGGCTGTGTGTGATTCCTCTGGTGTCGTCTCCTGAATAAATTGGAATAGTAGTTGCGCCTATTCAATAGAGATGGGATGTTTATGCATCCCCTTCACCTCCTCGTTCCTCAGTGTTTCTTCCTCTGCCGCCCCCATTTTTTCATGGCACCTATCTAAGCTGCTTCTGGGGGTCCTGTTGAGGTCCTCCAATGCATGGCTATTCCACGTTTTGCTAAAAGAATGGCTAGGGATGCAAACCGGCATTGTACCTTTTCTGTCCTTCACCTGCGGAAGATTCCCAGGGCACATGCCTCCCATGTAGATACAAAAGGGGGTGGTGATGGACGGAGCATCTGAACCAATCAAACACTCACACCCAGTCAACAGATCTGGGTTTAATCCATCACCGTTCTTTAGCCCACTCTGCCACCCCAGTTCAGACATGGCCATATGCAAATCTGTCTGACCCTGTGCCTCATGGGAACAGTCCAGCCCGAGATTGACTGTTGCCAGGAGTGTCTCGTGCACTCTATCCCAGTACTGTTGAATTGTGGGACAGTCCCAGAACATGTTTAACATTTGCCTCAGGAGTCTGGCATCTGGGGCATGTGAAATGTGTGTCAGGGTAAATACGGTGGAGTCGGTGGGGTGTTAAGTATGCACAATGTAAAATATTGAATTGAATATTCTTGAATTGTGCGTTCCTAGAAACCTTTTGGAGGTACTCCAATACTTTTTCACATTCTTTGTCATGAAACACCCGTCCTATCTCGTCCTCCCATTTCTGTCATAAGACATGTAAGGGGGCTGTGATCAGTTCCCGAATCGCTATGTAGTGCCAGGTGACTAAGTGTCTTCCCGTACCCATGCGCAGAAAAGTGTGTAGTACAGGGTGTGTCGGTGGTTCCCCCTCATTGAGATCCCAGCAGTGTTGTCCGCTGTCTACTAATTGTCTGTGTATCAGGAATTGTCCTGGTTGGGGTTAGGTCATAGCATTCCCTCATTTGGGCATATGTTCTCAGCTGTCCATCCTCGAACAGGGACTCGACCTCTGTCACTTCGTGATCGGTCCTTATCTGGAGGGCCCTGGAAGTGTAATGTTTCTCACACTGGGGGAATCCTACTAATGGGAGTAATGGGGAGTAGAGGGGCTGACCTCTTGACATACGGTGGATACGCATCATGCATTTGCGGGCTATTGAGACCTGCATAGGGTGTGTACATATAGGTTTGGTACCCGGCATCAGAATTCTCTGGAGGGCACGGATAGGTACACGGCCGTCATTGGAGAACGTCTCCTCCATGTGGCGTTCGGCTGTTCAATGAGATAGCCATTGAAGTTGAGCTGCTAAGAAATATGCATTGAAGGAAGGAGCTCCCAGACCCCCTTGCGTTGTGGGTAAGTATAGTGTACGTAACGCCACTCTGTGTTTACCACCCCCCCATATTAATGTTGTGAGTTATGCGTCTAGCTCTTGAAAAAAGGAGCAAAGTGGTATTACAGGGAGATTAGTAAAGGAGTAAAGCAGTCTGGGTACCATAATCGGTTTTGCTAGGGCTACACACCCTATGGGGGCTAAGGTCTTCCGGAAGGCGACCGCCATACGTAGCCCTGCCAAAGTCTTGTGGTGATTCCCCTCATAGAGGTTCTCGGGTGAGTGATACAGTCTCACTCCTAAATACTGGGGTGCCGCAGCATTCCAACCGAGTGTCTGGGGTCCTATCAATACCTCTGAGCAAGCTAGGTGGGGGCTGAGTGGATAAATCGTTGATTTATCCCAATTGTCTTTGAGTCCAGAGGCCTCTGCAAAGCCTTGTAATATTGTCCATATCGGCGTCAGGTCGCTCGTGATGTCCCGTACATAGATCAAAAGGTCGTCTGCGTATAGTGATATGCAATGTGTTGTGTATGCTATGGGAATGCCCCATGCCTCACCCCTCTGACGCAAGCGGATGGCCATGAGCTCCACTGCCAGGGCAAACAGGAGGGGAGACAGGGGGCACCCCTGTCTAGTCCCCCGCTCCACCGGAAATGGGGTCAAAATTTATTTTCCTATTCTCACCCTAGATGTGAAGCCCTTATAAAGGAGGTGTGTGTATGCCATCAGGGTTGGTCTAACACATATTTTTCGGAGGACCATGAATAGGTATGGCCATAGTAGTGAATCGAAGGCCTTTTCAAGGTACAGCATTAGGCATGCGGTGCGTGGGAATCGATCTGTTGCTCTATCCTGTATATGGAAGAGTCGGTGTATATTCTGTGAAACGTTACGCCTGGGGAGAAACCCGCTTTGGTTTGGGTGGATCAACTGTGGGAGGACTAGGATATATCAATCCGCCAAAATTTTGCCTAAAATTTTACAGTCTGCATTGAGCAGGGTTATTGGTCTATATGAGGACGGGAGAGTGGGGTCTCTATGTAGTTTGAGGAAGGTCACCAGGGTAGATTCCCTGAATGAGCACGGGAGTTCCCCTCTTTGTAGCACATTCTCGTACATGGAAAATAGCCGTGGGGTCAGCTGGACTGAGAAGGTGGTATAGTATTCGAGGGGAAAGCCATCCATCCCAGTGCCTTACATCGTGCCAGTGCTCTGATTGCAGGGGTTATTTTTGGGGGTTTAATCTTTGTCTCTAATGCCTTCCTATCCGCTGATGGAATGTTGGGTAGAGGCAGTGAGTGGAAGAACTGGGACAACACTTGCCGTGTCGACGGCGGTGGAGCCTGATAGACTCTTGTGTAATAGTCGTGAAAGATGCCTATTATATCCACTTGTGACTGTTTAGGGGTGCCTGCCGCGTCTATCAGTTCGGTGATTGATTTCATATCCGTGTTCTGTTTCGCAAGCCAGGCTAGGAGTGTTCCCGCCCTATTTCCCTCCCGATGCACCCGGGTGGCATAGACCCTAAAGTTATTTTTGCGAAGGTGTCTCATTGTCTCTGCATAAACTGTTTTGTCCGACGCTACTTGCTCTGGAGTAGCTTCCCCTTTATCCATGATTTTTGTTAGGCCCGCCAATCTTGTTTCCGCATTTTGCAGTGATTGCTCTAGTGTTTTTCGCACTCCTACTAGCTGTTGGATGCAGTGTCCCCTGGCATCGACCTTAAACATGTCCCATTCTATCAATCTAGATGTGGCTGTGCCATTTTAAGTGCGAAGTATTCTCGGATGTGGTCGCCATGCTTGTGACAGAACACCTGATCAGTGTGGCATTCCTGAGGCAACTTCCATGTGGGTATGGGGGTGGGGTGGTCGCCGCCTGAGGGTCACTGCATGTGCGTCATGGTCTGACAGGACTCTGGCTAGGTAGTCAGTGTGTTGTATTTGGGGGAGTAGTGCTTTGGAGCAGAAGAATCTATCTAGCCTCACCCATAGATTGTGTGGGGCAGAGTGAAAGGAGTATATTTTAATGTTTGGGTTCTTTTCTCACCAGGCATCTACTAGTGTCCAGTGGTTCACCCAATTTTGAAATTGATCTGTCTGTTTCGGTGCGGGGATTGCGCCGGAGGGGGATGAGATCTATCCAGGCTGATGTCTAGGGTGCAGTTATAATCTCCTAACAGTCATGGTATTGTTGTGTATTGTGCTAGCACTCTAGTGAGGCAGTTCCAATATTGCTCCTGCTCCACATTGGGGCATATATGCTTCCGAACAGTATTAATCTACCCTCTAGTAGTCCTGCTATCAGGGTATATTGGCCTTCTTTGTCTACTACTCTTGATTGCTCTCTGAATGGGATCCAGGTCTAATCCAAATCAGGGCACCCCTGGCGAATGCAAAATATGTTGTGGCACAGATAATACCCTGCCATTTTTTGCATAGGCGATCCACCTCTGCCGCCGTCAGGTGCTTCTCTTGTAGGAGAGCTATTTGCACTTGCTGTTGTTTAATGTAGGCGTAGATCGCGTATCATTTGTTTGCTGTGTGCATGCCCCTGACATTTAACATAATGACTTTCAAATCTGTGGTAGGGATCTTGCCTGCCATTTCCTCTGGTATCTAGGCGGTGCGTCTCCTGGCTTAGTGTCCCCTCCACCCCTCATGCCTCCTCCTCGCCCAAAAACCTGCCACTTGTGTATGTACTACATTTCTTCAATCAGTGTATATGCTCCCCTGGGAGTACTGGGGGATGTGAAGTGGGGGGTAAAGTAAGGTGAACCAACGGGAAACAGTCCCAACTCAGAGGACCTATCGCTCAAGGCGATATGTCCAAACTGCACTTCATGTGCTAACTTTAGTTTGTTGCTTGGGCGAAGTGGTCGTCCGTCTCCCCCAGCCGCTGCCATTGCGGCTGCCCGCCTGTTGACTATGTTTTTGTGGTGCCCAAAGATGTCCGTCACAGTTCAATTCTATATTCAATCTTCAAGTGTGTCTAGTTCAGGACTGGCACTGGAGCACCCCCTTGGTGTTGAGCAATATCTCTCGGTTTAGGGGGTCGTTGCGGTCACGGAGTATATCTTCATTGATGTTCGTCATTCCGTGCTGGGAGTATCAGATCAGTGTGTCCGCCGTTTGGGGGGTTACTATTGTTGGTGTTATCGAGCCATCGCAGGGAGTATTCGTGTCGCTGCCATCTTCCTCCGAAGTGAATATATGTGGGCCTCTCTCTCCATCCGAACTGTCCCCTGTTAGTCTCAACACTGTGGCAGCTTGTGGTGCCCTTCGGCAATCAGCTATAATTTGTTCGAGATCGGGAGAGTTGTTGTTGGATGAGTCTGAACGTGGGCTCAGTTGTCTAAGAGTGACTTTTTTCTGTTGTCTTCTCTGGGGTTGTCTATGTGTGAGAGCCGCTGTTCTACCCAGCTGCTAGCTTCCGAGGGGTCTGAGAAAAAGTGGGTGTTTCTGTTGTGGATGATTTTGAGATGGGCTGGAAACAGCAGTGCATATTGTATGTTCTTTTGGCGCAGGATTCGTTTGACTGCTATGAAGGTGACCCTCTGTTGTTTTTCAGCCCATGAGTAGTCTGGGAATAGCATGACTTGTTTGTCCTCCACTCGGAGCGTTCCCTGTTACATTGCGGCTCAGAGGATGGTGTCTCTGTCCTGGTAGTGAAGCAGCTTTAAGAGAAATGGACGGGGCAGTGTTCCTGGTGGTGGTTTGTGGGCCGGTATCCGGTGTGCCCTTTCTATGGAAAAGAAGGGGGTCAGATCCCCCGCTGGTGTGAACATCGCGATCCACGTTGTGATATATCTGAGAGGGTTAGACCCTTCCACTCCATCTGGCAGATGAATAATGCAGATGTTGCTCCTGTGGGATCGTCCTTCTAAATCATCAGTTTCATTCTCCAGGATCTTCACCCGTGATTGCAGGTCTTTCAGGGTGTCTTGTTGTAGTTCCAGGGTGTGCAACGTTTTCTCACCTTGCTTAACTTTGTTTGCCAGCTTCCTGTGGTCATCTCGGAGCAGATTGAGGTCTGGGCTAGTTCCCCAAACTTGTTTTCCATGGTAACTCTTGAGTGTTCAATTGCCGCGAGGACTTTGTCCATTTTGTTCGACATGTACTCTGAGTGTGAGGGCTCCTCTTCCAATTGTGTATTGTTGGGGACCGGGGAGGTTGTTCTTAGGGGTCCTGGGGCTTGTGATGTGCCCGTTGCCATGTTGGTCATGTCCCTCGCCGATGTTCAGTGGTGGATTCCTGCGTCGCGTTCCTCTTGTAGAGGTCTGGATGTTGCTCTCCTACAGTGACAGGGAGAATGCTTCTCCAGTGACAGGGGTCAGTGCCTGACTCTCTGGGTGCTTTTCCGGTGATAACAGTGACACCTCTTCTCTGGGGACAACAGTGTCAGTCTCAGGGAACGCCCCTCTGTGATAGCACCGACAGCCTCAGTGAACGCTCCTCCGGGACAGCGGACTCAGAGAATGCTCCTCCAATGACAGCAGCCAGTGACCGACTCTCCGGGTGCCTCTCTGGTGAAAGCAGGGAACCTGCTCCGCTGGGAATAGCAGTGCCAGCCCCAGTGAGCTCCTCCCCGGTGACAGCCCCTGTACGCGCTCCTTCGGTGACAGCACGGACTGTCCCAGAAAAAGCTCTCCAATTAAAGCAGCGACACCGCTCCGCTGGGAACTGCAGTGACAGCCAAAGTGCCCTCTTCTACGGTGGCAGCCTCAGTAAGCGCTCCTCCGGCTGCAGCATACACAGACCCAGAAAAAGCTCCTCCAGTGACAGCCGTGACTGACTCCCTGGGTGTCTCTATAATAACAGCAGTCACAGTCCTAATGAGCACACCTCCAGTGACAGAGAATGCTCCTCCAGTCACAACCTCAGTGGGCTCTTCTCTGGTGACAGCCCCAGTGAGCGCTCCTCTGGTAACAGCAGAGACAGATACAGGGAACAGTTCTCCGGTGACAGTAGTCAGCAACTGCCTCCCTGGGTGCCTCTCCTATGACAACAGTGACCGTCCTAATGAGCGCTCCTCCAGTGGCAGCCTCAGTGAGCGCTTCTCCAGCAACAGCAGAGACACAGAGAATGTCTCTCCAGGCACCTCAGTCAGCGACTGACTCCCTGAGTGCCTCTCCTATGACAGCAGTGACAGTCCTAATGAGCGCTCCTCCGGTGACACCATCAGTGAGCTTTCCTCGTTGACAGCCTCAGTGAGCTCCTCAGTGACAGCCTCAGTGTGCCCTATGTCGGCTTCAGTCGACCTCAGCGACAAGCTCGCAGGGTGCCCGCCCCACCCGCCTGGGTCACCGGTGCGCCCCTGCGTTCTTCGGTTTCTCGCAGGCCACGGGTCTCAGCACCTAGTGGGATAGGGGGTCTGCTCCATCAGGTTCCAGTCCCACACAGCCTGGATGTCGCTCCGACTCCCCCCACCAGGGAGTGGTCCACAGGGTTCTCCCAGTGTTGGTCTGCCCGTTAGGCTCTGTTTCCGATTGTGCCTCCCCACGCACCTCAAGGCCCGGTGCCATGCCGGTGGAGGGTGCCTTGCTTGGGCGCTTTGCGGGTGCTATGTGAGGTGGCTGGGCGTCAGGGGGGTGTCCCCTCCACTGGGTCCCCACGTGCAGGAGTCTCGTTACGCAGGGCTTGTGAGCGACCGCATCAGCGCTCTCACCTGTCCCTTCTGGCCACACTCCACTGCCTGGAGGCTACTTGTCGGTAATTTCGTATCGGGTCCTTGTCCAGGGATCGGTGATTATCAGGTTCAGCCTCTGATCCCTCTCCCCAGCCACCAGGAGCGCTCAGGGCTCCCGGGGCGCCGCCATTTTGAGTTCACGGCTGGCACCCCACCGAAGCTCCTGGTGTCATCGGGAGCGCCTCCTCAATCGTCCTCCAGGGCTCATCAGGCGCTCCTCAGGGACGTTGTTGCTGTGGTGGCATTTTCGGTGGTTTTTAATAGGGTAGAGCTTATATAATTATCGATGTCGCGGGCTGCCAAGTGGAGCGCTAGGGAAATGCGTCCGCCATGCCCCCTTATCTGGAGTTACAGTTTCGGCTCCCATTGCCTTAGTGAAAAGAGATACATCCAATAGCTGGGGGCTCCCCACCTCCTGAATCGCCAGAATAGAATTAGATTTAGGTAGAATAAAGCTATTTAAATTTGTCTGAGCCTTTACGTTGCGTCTCAGAGCAAGCAGGCCAGGGACATGCTGTTTATCCGCTGGAAGTCCTCTGTTATTAGTATTTGTGTTATTGATGAAGACGTATCATTAGATTGAAGAGTAACTACATTAGCTGAGCTGAGGGGAGGGATATCACAAGTGCTCATATCTCCCAAGGACATTGATTGAGACATTGTTGCTTGCAGGCTGTCACTGCCCGGGGGAGCATTCATAACTTGCTGCTTCTCAGGCTTCTTTTGAAGAGTCACACCTCTGAAACCAAACAAGCCTCTGGATTTCTTAGATGAATCTTTTTGCAGGTCTCCACTTCCACTGAACAAGCCAGACTCCACGTTTTTAATGGATGGTCTCTTGCTCTTACGACGTGAACTCGTACCCCTTGCAGGGTTTGCCGTCAGCCGAGGTTTCACCGTAGTGTCCCCAGAGATTCTTTTCATATTAGTTAGTTTTCCAGACTTATTACCAGACTTATTGCCATTCCTTGAGATGAATATAAAGATATTTAAGACAAGGGCACAAGCCGCACCCAGCCTAGCCAGGCCGCTTCCGTGCCTTAACCCCTACAGAACCTTAGCAGAGAAAAAAAAATGAGCAAACACACTCCTTTCAGGTGGAGAATATTCATGGTTGTGCTGCCGCTAGCGTTCTTTCCCGAAATTCCCAACTTTACCACCTTCACCTCAGCCTCAACCTCACAGGAGAACCAGAGTCCCCTTCCAGCAGCCTCGGATTGGTAACGCGGGCACTCGGGCAATGCCCGAGGGGCCGGTGTCGGAGTTCCTGCTCTGGGCTGCTTTATAGCTAGCGGCCTAGTGGGTGGCTGAGTGGCCTTTCTGCAGGCAGATGGGCGCTCGTTACCACCATCCCACCGTCCCCCCCCAACAACACCGCCGGTCCCCCACCCCCGGTTTAGCAACAGGCAGAGGTATCACTCCCTTTGTCTCGCTGGCCAGCCCATTAATGTATGCACATACTGAGTGGGGCAGGGGGACTCAGTAGAAGTGGCCTCACCTGTTTTCAGGTGTGTTTCACTAGAGTAAACGAATGCGTGCATTTTTGTAAGCCCCCCCCGCCTCCTTCTTTTTAATGCAATTACGCTGAAGCAGTGATTTGAGGAAAAGCATTATGTAAATGGGGGCCTATTTTTTTGCGTGTGCCCGGGCCGATTTTCAATCCCAATTCGACCCTGCCTTCCAGCCTGCCAGCGTAGGTGCAAGAAAAGTTCTGTTCAAGCTTGTTATGCAGGTGAGATCGTGGGAACCCTCCCAGGCTGACAAAACCAAGCCGAGCTGAAAAAGGGAGCCTGGAAACACTCATCCAGAATCACTGAGCAGAGGCCACCGCCGGCGCCTTCACCTTCCCACAGTGCTCGGCCACGCCCACCTCAGTCAAGGAGCATCACTGGAGCCCCTGTGACCGCATTAATTGGTTGTTGATTAGTAATAATTAATTAATTGATAATTATGGTAATTGTGTAATTTGTTTTAGGTGCGAGTTGTGGGGTTTATAGGGGTAAAGGGTGGGATGTAATTTTTTTTATAGGGGTAAAGGATGGGAAGTAATTTATTTTTGAATAATATTTAGGTCTTAATTTATGTTAACTAATTAATTGATCATGAATTATGGTAATTGTATGATTTATTTTAGGTGTGGGTTTTGGGGTTTATGGGGTAAAGGGACGGAAGTAATTTATGCTTAATTAATTAATATAAGGTGTTCATTTATCTTCACTTATTAATTGATAATTAATTATGGTAATTGTGTGTTTTTTTTAAGTGTGGGTTGTGGCGTTTATGGGGTAAAGGGTCGGAAGTAATTTATGTTTAATTAATTAATAATTAGTTGGTCATTAGTATGAATTAATTAATTTATATTTAATTAGGGTATCTGTTTATATTTTTGTGTGTGTATTTTATTGTTATAGGGGTACAGTGTGGGGAGTAAATACATTTTACTTACTTTATAATTAGTTGTTAAGTACTATTAGTTTTTTAATTGAAGATAAGATTTAATTGTGTACTTTTTTTACAGTTTAATTTTAGCTGGGGGTTGTGGGGATTATAGGGGTAAAGTGTGGGAAGTTAAATAATTTTGATAATTTGTCATTTGTTTTCTAATTAATAATATTTCTTTAATGGGTAATTAATTATGTTAGTTGAGAAAGTACATTTTTTTTAAATGTAGATGTGGGTTGTGAATTGTGTGGTGTTATAGGGTAGGAAATAAAAAAAGTAAATGTATGGAATAATTAATGTTTCTGTTTCTAAATAATTTTTCATTACAAATATTTGTTTGGAAATTATTTTTTATTTATTTAATATACTATTTGTAGGTGTTTGTTATATGTATTTAACATTGTAATAGATATTTTCTTCAATTTTAATATGAAATATATTGTATTTGAATTTTTGACATATTTATATATTTTTTAATTTATTCTGCCTTTTAAACATTTTTATTGTTGTTCTAAATTTGTTTGTTTTTAATTTTGAACTGACTGGAGTGAGAATATTAATTATTACTCCTCTGCAATCCAACACTTTCCCTACTGTTGCACTCACTGGAGTGGGAATAGTATTTTATTACCCCTCCTCTATCCAACACTTGCTCTACTTTTACAATTATTGGAGTGGGAATAGTACATTTTTATCCCGCCACTATCCAATACTTTCTCTACTGTTGCACTCACTGGAGTGGGATTAGTAATTTTTACCCCTCTGCTATCCAACACTTTCCCTACTGTTGCACTCACAGGAGTGGGAAGAGTCATTTTTACCCATCCGCTGTCCAACACTTTCCCTACTGTGCGTTCACTGGAGTGGGTATAGTAATTTTTACCCCTCCGCTGTCCAACACTTTCCCTACTGTTACACTTACTGGAGTGGGAATAGTAATTTCTACCCCTCCACTATCCAACACTTTCCCTACTGTTGCACTCAATGGAGTGGGAATAGTATTTATTACCCTTTTGCTATCCAACACTTTCGCTACTGTTGTACTCCCTGGAGGGGGTAATGTAAGTTTGAAAATTTTTAAATAGTTTAATGTTTCCCTTAATACAAGCGTTACTTAAACAAGGAGTGATATATGAGAGAGCATCACCCTGTAATACACCGATTTACCCGATAAAAAAGGATAAGGGAGAACTGGGAGGATGATTCAAGACTTCCTCCCCCTGCACAATATAATAATCCCAGAATTTCCATTGGTACCAGACCCATCAGTGATACAAACAAACCTTCCCATGGATGCCATCTACTTTTCAGTTATAGATCTGAAAAATGCATTTTTCAGCTTTCCACTGCCCCCAGACAGTCAATATCAAACAGGGTTTATGTACAGACAAACTTGGTATTGCTATAGAAGGGTCCTTCAGGGCTGTTACAAGTTTCCATGTATCTTTAACAGGACAGTGAAAAAGGATTTAGCAAATGTAAAATTAAAGGGCACCCTTTTATAGTATGTGGATGACGATTTAGAGAGTAGCCCCACTAATGACATATGCAATGAGCGTACTATTGATCTCCTTTGCATGCTGCAGAAAATGGATACAAAGTGGATAAATACAAATTGCAGTATTTGCAGAAAGAAGTTAATTATTTGGGTCAGATACCATCTAAAGATGAGAGGAGGGTGACACTTGATAGAGCAGAGAGCATCAAAAACATGCCCAAGCTCACCACTACAAAACAAATGCAGCAGTCCTAGGACTCTGTAATTATGTAACAAATGTGGGAAATTGACTACGCCACCCTGACTGCACCACTTTTGACTGCTTTAAAAGAGTCCCATACCAATGGAAACAAAATAAACTGGACTTATGAAAGAGAGACAACATTTTGGGAGCTGAAGAATGCAATCACAAATGTTCCAGTATTAGGTATGCCTGACTACAGCAAACCATTCTACCTCTTCTGTCATTATAGTGGAATGAGAATGTCTGGCGTACTGACTCAAAATACATCTATAGGGCACACACCAAGTGCCTACTACAGTGGGCTGCTAGATCCTGTCATGAATGGTCACTACCCATGCAAGTTACAGCAGCATGTGCAGTCCAGAAAAGCACCACAATAGTGATCGGATCACCTTTAACGCTGTTTTATAGAGCATGCAGTATTTGCTATTTTACAAAGAAGCAAGAGCACCCTCACAACTCAGAGGGCATCTGGGTACAAAGTAATACTTTCAGTACCATCTTTACAAATGGTTCGCTGCCATACAGTTAGTCCAGCAACATTCTTTGCACACCCAGTTACTGACGATGAACAAGTACATGACTGTGCTAATTACATACCAGACAAAGGGAGTAAGGTAGGAGAAGACGCCATCCCAGAGAGCATGTTGCTCTCTGATGATGGGTCCTCTTTCATAAATCAGGGACCTGGGATCAGACATTTGGGAGCCGCAGTTGAAAGAGCTGAAAAGCAGGGATCATATAATACATCGCAAATCATTAGCCATATGCCACTACCTTCCCATTTTCAGAACATGTGGCTGAATTAGTGGCCATTATTAAAGCACTGCAGCAAGTTGAGGGTCTACAGCTCACCATTTATTCAATGTAAGCATATGTCACCACCACTGTACATTCTAGCATTCACAGTTGGGAAAAGAGAGGATTCATTCAACCAGATGGATCCCCTGTGATGCATAAAGATTTGTTGGCACACTTAATAAAAGCTTTAACACTTCCATCTAAAGTTACAGCGATAAAATGTGCAGCACACACCAATCAGCAGGACGTTATCTCTAATATTACACAATACATACACTGGTAGATATTAGCACTATACCATGAACATATGTTAACATATTTCGTTATATAAAGACATTTTATCCTGTTTGGTAATTTCCCATGCTGTCCATCTGCTCAGCTGCTGGCCTATAATTCATGAATGAAAGCAAAGAAATTCACTTAAAAGAAGCACAATTTTCTGTATTTATCCATTTTTAAAGATAAATGCAGACAGAAGACACATTGTTTTCTGTCTGTATTTATCTGTAAAAATCAGTGAAAACGGAAAAACGGGAGCCTTAATTGTGAGGTACAAGGATAAAACTTGGAGAGCTAAAATATTACAGCATGGATTTTTAGGGATATCCTGACCTACGCTTTTCTGCAATAATTATTCCGCTACACCCCAGCCCCATGATTGTCAGGAAAGGCCATATTTCAGAGTAAATGTATTAGTATACATTAATGGTCATTGACACAATGGAGCTACATTTGGGTGCAGGGCCCTTTCTTTATGGAAAGGAAACCAGACTGATAATAGCAAAGGACAATGGTGTCTGGCAGTGTGGGATGATAATATATCATGACTAACTTGGGTAGAAACACCTAAAGCTCTTTGAGCAGGTAGAAAACCTATTCTTTCTCTTTGTGTTTTAGGGGAAATGGAACAGTCCAGGTGGGAAAGAACATCAATTACAATGTCATAAGATATAACGTTGACATGCAATGGGGCACCTTCAGCCTAATGGATTTTTACTAGAACTGTGATGAGTAGCTCTATACGCAACTTCCTTCAGGATGGAAAGGAATTTTCTTTTTGGTCACTGTGTACACTCATTCAAAGGTGATTCCAGGAGTTAACATTTCTGAACTACATGATCTTCCAATAAGCCTTCCACCGACCTTGCTGCACTATGATCAGAGGATGAGATCAGCAGAGTATGGCGATACTACAGACTGGGATAATGTCCTGTAAGAGAACTGACTGTTTAATAATGCGCAAATCTTCTTCAGAAGCATCCTTCTATTCATTTGTAATACTGGCGGGACTGGAATTTGAACTTAATACAATAACTCTGTAACTGTGGTTAATGCTTGTCTTCATTTTCTCATATACAAGGTTCAGTCAAGTCCAAACTAATATGTAGAGAGAACTGGTGAAATTAAAGATAACAGTCCGTATTCGAGCTTCTTCTTCAGCCCGTTCGTTCTTTCTTTTCTTTTGCAGATTCCACGAGATAGCCCACGACGTTGTAGGGAATGTTCCAGGGAAAACACAATGATTGAACCAGGTAAGAAGTCTTGTTCCTTACTTATAGAACATACTTCAATAGGGTAGTGTCTCTCAGAGGGATATAAAGAAACACCTGTGTCTACTAAGGAAAGGAAACTAAATGAACCGGGATAAACCAGTCTACGAGAAATGGCGCTTCTAGTTTTTCCTGAGGGGGATTGTAAAGTATACTCCATTGACATCATGTGAATAGATAGTAGTTAATTGACAACTCTGCATGAGGTACACAACCTCTTCAATTCGACAGCATCTTCAACTGTCCCCCAAAGAATACTCCCACCCATACATTCTAACAATGACAACCCACACATTCTCACAGTGATGTAGATACATTCCATACAATGGAATGCATCAACACCACACATCCCCCCCTATATAAAACAAACAAAGAGCAACTATATACAATGTACTTCTACTATTAATACAATAAAATTATGACAGCACAAAATCTCTGAGCTTTCGAGGAGTATGAAGGACTCGTCCCATTCTTCCTACTCTTCTCGAGTCTGTTCCAGCCTGTTCTTCTATTCCAGGAGACACATCTATGGTTTCCTGCTGACCCATAGTTTGTTCTAGCTCTACTCCATTTTCAACCTCATCCTCCCACAACCAATCATTAAACATCTTAGTTGAGATGTCCGTGGTTTCCCACACATCTCCTTTTTGTGTTTTTTGAAAGTTTTTACATTTGGCAATATGACTCATATGCCAAACACGATTGTCACTTAATCTAGCAGAATCTCTTAAACATTCTACTACCTTTAATGGTTTAGAAAACACACTTTCTCCTTTAGCTACTTTACCAGGTTTCTTTGTTTTCACCCAATCTCCCACATTTAGATCTTCCATTCTAGTAACATTCCTTGTATCATAATTCTTCTTGTATACTTGTTGTACCTTAATGATGTTTTCTTTCACAATATTTGGTGACCATTCAATATGCTTAGTACTATCCATCCACCCTATATTATCTTTTGTGAAAGGTTCCCTTCCCCTCATTAAAACAAAGGGACTACGACCTGTGAGAGATGGTGTTACACGATAACCCCAAAGCATTTTTTTAATCTCCACCTCCCAATTTTTCTTTTATTGCAAGCAATTTGAATAGTGCCTTTGATGACTCGAATAAATCATTCCACTGCACCATTTCCGGAGGGATGATACACAGAAGTTTTAGCATGAAATATACCATTCCTTTTTAAAAAAAAAAAAATCCTTTTTGAGCAGTAAAATGTGTGCAATTATCACTTATTATTCTTTTTGGCAATCCTTCTTTCAAAAACACATCACTTAAAAATGTAACTACGGTATCAGCATCAGCTTTTTCAACAACTTCTAATTCAACCCATTTTCTAAAATAGTCAATTAAAACAATGATACATGCATTCTCTCCATTCCTAGTTTGCACTGGACCAACAAAATCTATCGCTAGTAAATCTCACACCATTTCTGGACACTCAATGGGCATCAACTGTGGTCTCAAAGTCCTTAAACTTTTATCTTAATCTGCACAGTCCTTACACTCTCTCACAATCCTTTCTACCTCAATGTCTACTCCTGGCCACCAATATGAATACTTTACTCTCTTCTTTGTTCTTACAATTGCAAAATGTCCTTCATGACATAGCTCAATTATTTTTTTCCTTAAGCCAGTAGGTGGTACAATCCTTCCTCCCCTACTAATATATCCAGCCTCAACACTCAATTCATTCCTTACTTCCCAAAAACTCCTTTCCTCTACTGTATCAGGTTTCCTTTCTCCCCATCCTTTCAAAATATTTTCTTTTATTTTCCCCAACAGCCCATCTTTCTCATATTCTAAAATCCAATCTTTCCTGTCAATAGATTCCAAACTTTCATCTTCAACTATAGCAACTTAGTAATCATCCCAAATACTTTTCGGTACTTCCTTAATAGGTAATGGAATCCTAATCAAACAATCTGCAATCTTATTTTGCACCCCAGGAAAATACCTTATCCTGTAATCAAAATCTTGCAGCCTCATTGACAGTCTTGCTATCGTTGCTGACGCTTTCACCATTCCACCTGTAGTCAACAAATTCACTAATGGTTTGTGGTCCGTTCTCACATCAAATTCATTACCCCACAAGAATACCCTAAAATGTTCCATTCCCCACACTCAACCAAGGGTTTCCCTTTCAATTACTGAATATAATTCTTCTCCTTGATGCAAAACCTATTACTACCTCCTTATTCCCTTTTTCACACTGTGTAAAAACTGCACCCAAACCTCTTCCATTCACATCTACTGTAAAAACACTTCTCAACTCTGGATCGAATCCCTTTATGGATGTCGCATTACAAATGTCCCTTTTTAAAGTCTCAACATTTTCTTTACATGCACTATTCCACACAAATGTACTTCTTTGTTTAAGTAACTGTCTTAAATCATACGATTTCTACGCAAAATTTCTTACAAATTTGGAGTAGTACTCTGCAAGTCCTAGAAATGAACAAAGTTCCTCCTTGTTCCTCGGTTCAGGTGCCTCTTTCACAGCTTCAACTAATTCCTTTTTCGGGGAGATTCCATCTTTTCCTATGTTATGACCTGAATATGCAACCTTGTCTTTGGCAAACTTACATTTTTCATACTCAGCTGTCAATCCTCTTTTCCTCAAAACATTAAATACATCTTCCACTCTTTGATCATTCACTTCTCTGTTCTCACCCATTATTAGAATGTAATCTTGGAAATATAATATTCCAGGAATATCCTTCAAAATGTCACTCATTATTCTTTGAAAAACCGCTGCGGCGGAAGCTAGTCCGAACGGCATCTTGATGTATTGATCCAAAAGGAATTATAAACGATGTTATCTTCCTGCTTTCTTTATGCAATTGTATCTGATGATAAGCAGATGACATATCCACAGTAGAGAACCATTTCATACCTTTTGTTTTAGACAATAACTCATTAATCTTTGGTAGAGGATATTTATCAACTTGGATTTCTCTGTTCACACCCCTCAAATCCACACACAACCTAATTTTTCCATTCGATTTCCTTGCCACAACAATCGGAGACATCCATTCTGATGATTCTATTCTATCAATCACTCCTGCTGTTTCCCATCTAAGTAATTCTTTTTCCAATTCATTCCTCACAACAAAAGGTACATTGCTGACCTTAAAATGAACTAGTTTTGCATTCTCCTTAAGCTTAATTCTATGTTTAAACCCCTTGAGCATACCAATTTTCCCCGAGAACACATCTTTAAAATTGTCACTTATCTTCTTACTCAAATCATCATCATCATTGAGTACAAGTACTTGCTCCTTGCTACTAGGGTTTAAAATTACCTTCAAGCTTCCCTGATCTTTGTAGCCTAAAACACTCGGACCATATTCTGCAACATACATCCTTCCCTCTGCTTTCCGTCCTTTAAACTCAAATGTGACATCTCTACATCCTACCATAGGTATACTCTCACCAGTAAAACTGGTTGGGTTTACATAACAAACATTAAGTTCCTCACCAATTTCTTTTATAAATGTATCCTTCCACATTTCTAAATTAACAATAGTGTAAGGCGACCCTGAGTCTGCCACTAATACTACCTTCACTCCAGCCACCACAATTTCACACGATGGTTTACTCTTCCCTTTACTCTTTACATCTAAAATTGCATCATTATTCATGAAAATCTCATCATCCTCCTCTGATAGTTCTTCCTCTGTTTCATTTCCCTTTCCTTTTTCATTAACATATTTAACTCTTGTTGTTTTATCTTTCCTATTACATGCACATGCATAATGCCCTATCAAACCACAAACAGCACATTTTTGATCTCTATTTCTACACAGTTTGCTATTAGCTAAATGATTATAGCTTCCACATCTATAACAAGCCAGATTTCCTTGAGTTTCTTTTCTTACATTTGTTCTCATGGGATTACTACTTTTCTTTCATTTTTACCTTCCTTAATTTTCTCTTTCTCAAAATTTTTATTATTCAGTTTTCCCACTTTTATCGCAACACAAACTTCTTCTTTCACTTTTCCTTTCTCTTCGTTTAATGCTGCTTTAGCACATCTCACAGATACTTCTGCTTTTCTCACCGCCGCAAGTACCTTGTTCAATGTGCCATCACCCATAGTCCACAATCTTTCCTGTACTCTTTTATTGTTGGTTAACATAATAATTTTATCCCTTTTCAGTTCCTCCTCTATTTGCCCAAATCGACATCGCTCTAGCAATTTTCTTAAAGCACTCAAATAATCATCAATCTTCTCATTCTGATCTTGTTTCCTCCTGAAAAATGTATATTTATCAATAGCAACACAAACAGTCGGTGCATAATATTTTTCTAGGTCTTCCAAAGCATTGGCATAAACATCTACTTCATCTTCTCCTCTTACTTTCTTCTGCATTTGATGATATTGCCTTTTTTTATTTCCGGTGTCATACTATCATTGTTTATAGTGACCATATAATTAATGAAATAAACTTTCCATTCTTGCCATTTAATGCGTGGTTCCCCAGGTTCTGCTAAGAATGGAATTGGCGGCGTCAGTGTAAATGTTTGTGCTGCACACATTTTCAATTCCTCTTGTCTCTTAAATGAAGAATGACTATTTTTAAATGTTCCTTGAGTGTTGAAAAATAGTTTACTTTTCTTTTTCAAAGGTGAGAATATCTCCGATATGCAAATCAATTATGTTCAAACTTGAAAGTCTAACAAATATAAGTAACTTAAAAGCAGAATTCTTTTCACTCCTTCACTGCGCGCTTTAATCCCAATAACTGTGACTTCTTGCGTCGCTGTCACACTCACCATTAATCACCGCTTGCTGAAAGGTATTATTTCCTTCATCCCGCTTGCATAACCAACTTAATTTCTTGTGCGCTCCACTAAATAAACTATGCGCCGCTGTCCCACTCACCATAAATCACCACTTGCTGAAAGTTTTCTTTTTCACTTCTTAACGCTTACACAAATAGCCCCGTTAAGCATTAACTCCAATGCTGTCGTCTTCCGTGGATATAATTAACTTAATGGTTGCCTTACGCGACTCCTCGGTGCAACCTAATCCATTTCAATGCGTTTCATCCTCACCTAAAATGGCCGCCTTACGTGTTACATCATCACGTCAGGCGCCACGCTTCAGAGGCAGAACAATTACTTTCTTCCTCTTTACTGCTCTCGTGCTCTTGCGCAGCTACACTTCAGGCTTGTTCCACAACTCGTCACTGCTCCCGGATCGTGCACTTCTCCTTGCGCTTCCAACAGCCTCGTGGGTCAAATTTAATTTGTTTCAATTCTCTCTCTTTCTTTTAATAAGCTCCTCCTCACGCTTCTATTCCACTCTTGCTTTCACCGCTCACCTCGTTTAGTATCCTTCGTTCTCCTTCTCTTCAAATTTTGCTTAATTCCATGTACATGAGATCGAACACCTTGCGTGTATTCCTGCAGAGTTGTCCCCCGTCACCAGCTTGTAAAGTATACTCAGTTGACATCAAGTGAATAGATAGTAGTTTATTGACAACTCTGCATGAGGTACACAACCTCTTCAATTCAACGGCATCTTCAACTGTCCCCCAAAGAATACTCCCACCCATACATTCTAACAATGACAACCCACACATTCTCACAGTGATGTAGATACATTCCATACAATGGAATGCATCAACACCACAGGGATCCCCTCTCCTGGATTGGGAAGTGCTCAAACGAAGAAGAGAGGGAAAACAAAACAGAAGAGGATATCAAATAAAGTAAAGGATCTGTGGGGTCACGGTATTACAGTCTCACACCGCTAGTCCTGTCCACCAGAGTTAGCAAGTTTTTTTCAGCACTGTTAACCAGGTCCCTCTGCTATGTGTGTCCACTATAGAGACCCATACCACCTCCCCTATCCCTTCGACTACCCTCCCTCCAGCCAAAGATCCAACCTCGTACCTGGGTTAGCCACGTTTCTCCAGAAATGTGGTGAGACGTCGGGCTGGTCGTGGGACTCCTCTTGCCAGAGACTTCTATGTTGCTTCTTGGTAGGCTGCTTGGGAGTCTGGACCTCCAGCTCGAAGACTCAGGCATTGTTTATCTCGAACGCTCAAGAGTTCACGGTGCAGTGTGATTCCTGAGTCTCCAGCTACTACTCAAGAAGGGCGTAGGACATGGCAGGGTTCTTGCTTCTTTGGTATGCCCCATTGCTTCCGTGTCTTCTCCTCGGTATACGGTGGTCACCTAGGATTTCGTCAGGGCCCGATCTTCCTGTTCAGCCCCATTAAAACACCAGCCTCTCTTGCTCATTGGTAGATCCAGTGTCACGTGAGAGGTTATGCTGATGGGTAGGGAGACAAAATATCAAAATTAAAATATCGATATACAATAATATCGATGTTTTAATTTCGATGGTATAGAATATCGATATGCAATAATATCGATGGACATAATATCAATTTTAAGGTATGTATGTTACTAATATCGAAATTTTGTTGCGTGTTATGTATTTTATTATGTATTTTATATGTTTGTTAAACATGTTTTTAATGTATGTTTAGAAATTAGTAATTTTGTTTGCATTTTGCGTTTTAGTATCAGGGTTGTGGTTGTATAGGGGAATAGGGTGGGAAGTAATTTAATTATAATTAATTAATTATTATGTTTTAAAAAAAATATTTTTGATTAATAATTCATTGTTAATTAATAATTAATTAGTAATAATTAGTTAATTAAATTAATTAGAGTTAATGTAGTAATATGTTTTTATTTTTTGTTATTGTTAATTAATAATTAATTGGTAATTAATTATTATTAAGTGATTAAATGATAATTACATTTTTATGTGATTTTTATGTGTAATGGGTTGTGTGTTTATAGGGGAATAGGGTGTGAAATAATTAAATTAAATTAATTAAAGAGATTGTATTTATTTATTGGTATTTATTATTAATAATTGGTAATTAGTTGTATTAAATTATTTTAGAATATTAATTATAAATAATGTATTGATACATTTTGTTTATTTTTGTAAATATCTTGTTAATTAATTATTAATTGGTAATTAATTATTAATTGGTAATTAATATTGTCAATTAGTTAGTTTATAATGACATCAATTTAATAATATTAATTGCTATTAATTGATTAATTGATATTTATATTAATTGTGTTTTTTGTATGTGTTGTGTGTTGTGTGTTAAAGGGGGAGTAGCGTGGGAAGTAATTTTTTGTTATTTAAGTAAATATTAATTATAAATATTTGGTATTTAGTAATTTTTGTTGTTAAAAAAAATATCTAATTGATAAGTATGTTAATATAACGCTATAACGCTTATGCTATTCAGCGCTTTTGCTACTATTGCACCATCTGGAGTGGGAATAGTAATTTTTACCCCTATGCTATCCAATGCTTTCCCTACATTTGCACACTTTGGAGTGGGAATAGTAATTTTTACCCCTACGCTATCCAACGCTTTCCCTACTGTTGCACCCTCTGGAGTTCGAATAGTAATTTTTACCCTTACGCTATCCAACGCTTTCCCTACTGTTGCACCCTCTGGAGTGGGAATAGTAATTTTTACCCCTACGCTATCCAACGATTTCCCGACTGTTGCACCCTCTGGAGTGGGAATAGCAATTTTTACCCCTACGCTATCCAACGCTTTCCCTACTGTTGCACCCTTTGGAGTGGGAATAGTAATGTTTCCCCTACGCTATCCAACGCTTTCCCTACTGTTGCTCCCTATGGAGTGGGAATCGTAATTTTTACCCCTACGCTACCCAGCGCTTTCCCTACTGTTGCACCCGCTGGAGTAGGAATAGTAATTTTTACCCCTACGCTATCCAACGCTTTCCCTACTGTTGCACCCTTCTGGAGTGGGAATAGTAATTTTTACCCCTACGCTATCCAACGCTTTCACTACTGATGCAATATGTAGAGTAAGTATATATATTAATTTATATGTAGAGTTTTTAATTTATTTTAAATGTATATGTATTAGTTATTATTTTTTAAATATGTTTTAATGTTTATATCTATAATTTTTTTAATTATATGTATTTAAAAAATATTTTTACATTATTATTAATACATTTAAAAAAAGATATTTTTTACTTCTATATTTTTGTACTACGATATTTGTTTTTCGATATTTTTGTACTTACCTTTATGTAGATAGAACTTCGATATTTTTGATGTCGATATTTTTGCTTCGATATTTTTGTATGTCTATATTCTGTCTGTCGATATTATGTCATAGATTCATGCTGATGACTTTGGAGCTGTTCTGTACTTGTGTTTCCGGTTTCCTTGTGCGGCGGAGCTGGTCCTTACTTGCAGTTCCGATTTCTCTTGTATGTCGCCTCCTGTGGTGGGCTGTGGAGAAGAAGGAGGGCTGTCAGGAGAAGAATCAGGTAAGTGGAGTATCTGCCAGGGGATGGGGTCTTCGTCACTCTGGCTCTACCCTTTCACACAATTCAAGCAAAGGCAACTGCATGTTGGCTTCAGATTACCAGCTGGGCGTTAAGGAAGGCCATAAACGCCACTGAAGATGGCTTCAACACAATCAAGAAAGAGTTGCGAGCCATGAGAGTAATGATTATGCAGCACAGATATATGTTACTCTTCATGATGACTATTAAAGGAAGATTCAAACAGCTGGTTGCATGTTAATCTCGGCCAATGAGGCCGAAAATGGGACACTCACAGAAGCCATACAAGATGGTGCACAAAGCGGGTACTCCAACAATTGGTTATCAGAACGGTTCACCTGGATACCATCCTGGATGTCAGGACTATTTAAGGTCGTGTTGCCTCTTCTTGTGATATTGCTCTTGATGTTCTGTGTCATCCAGATAGTCGTAGGATGTTGCTAGAGGGTTAGTCAGAAGTTAGGAGCCTGTTCAGTAATAAGCTGGTCAATAAGATGCAGGACGTTGAGAAGAATGTATACACATTGATGACTCCAAGCAAAAGGGAAAGTGAGGAAATAGTTGAAAAATCAACTAATGGGGGAATGTTATAATATATGTAGAAAATGAAGAAGGCCCACTCATGTCAATGCAAGCATCAGCAGAATGTTGTGTACAGATTTATGTGTTAAATGAGAAATACAGACCTAAGCTAGTAGAATAGAAAGCAGCACTTATGGAGTCAGTACCTGGGGGAGGGAAATAGACACGAGTTTCAGTAGAATAGAGAAATATAATTAGACACAGCAGAAATGGCAAGTTACAAGCTCGCTTTGCGAGAACATGTCTCTGAGAAAATATGTAGATGAAATAGCACAGAGGCACATGATAGGTGGGAGATTAGGCCTTGCAGAGCAGTAGATATGTAAGGGGTAGACCATTGCTAGGCTTCAAAGAGACAAGTCAAGGACAAGCGGTAGTACAATGGGTGATGTGGAAGCATAACGAATAACACATACACACGAGTCACATTCCATAAACATGTGATTAGCTTATTTTTGCAGAGAGTATTACTTTTTAATATAATGTTGTGCTTAAGCAAGTGCTTTATTAAATATTCAAAAGTATGATGTATTTGCGCTCACAAATGTATAAATGAAACTGTCCCCCACATAGTAAGCTGAAACTCAGATTCTGATTCCAAGGAGCTGGCTAATCTTCTGAGCGCTTTATAAAAACATTATACTTATATTGCAAACAGAAGTTTTTTTTCTAATTTGTTTTTATTGATTTTATACAATAATCCGCTACACAGTGATTATCACCGCACATTCACCTTTGCACATAACTTAGTTATACATGGTTACAAACAGATTAGAATAATACACCTCTATAACGCCAAAGGTCTATGAGAGTTCCTGCAGGGCTATGCACAGAAGTCTAAAACCGTTATATGAATCATGAACAGCAAGCTAGTACAGGTAATCACAGCATTGTCAGCCGCACTAGTAAACCAGTATAAACTATTATGAACAATTAGCTCCATAAATATCCATTACATCTACATCAATCTAACACAACTTACCCACCCATCCCTCCCCCCTCACGCTCGGCCATAAACAGCTGTAGGCCAACAGAAGTTTCGTCTTTTTCTTTGGTCTGGCAACAGCACCACACTGCCTCACAGATCAACAACCATAGACGCAATTGTTGAGAAAGCCATAGAGGTCGTAACAAATGAGATAGCTCTAACTGAGCATAGATTGTTCACAGAACTCTGGAGGGGACCAGGGGAGTAAGTTCATAGCACTGACATACTTGTGGACTCAACGGTGAAAGGCGCATCAAGCGAGGACGGTGTGGAACGTATTTCTAGTTTATTTATTTATTTATAAACTGAAATAGCTGAAAATTGAGTCATAACTGCTCAGGACAATCAGTGCATTTGCTTACCACTACAGAGTTCAATTTGTGTCAATTCATTCCCCAGAGTCGCTAAATGCAGGAAGACCAGTAGTCGTGTTCCCCAGTCGAAGCTTCAAACTAATCCAATGAAAACAGACATAGGGCTGGACCCAATGACCCCGGGAAATATGTAAAAAAAATGATCTTGAATTTTACCCAAGCAACTTAGCCAGTTAAGAAGCGACTCACTACTATGGAACTCCAGTTTTACGGTTAGCAGCCAGATTAACCGTAACGACTGTAATGTGTGTGCATTACCTCAATAATGACAGGAGGCTGTTTGGGTATTATGGGGGTTTATTGGCTTTCTTCGCATCAGAGAGCGCCGAGCCGCTGCTTCCTCTCGGCTCCGGCACTCGCGCTCTTTTCCCCGGGATGCGTGCGCATCCCTAACATGGCCGCGGGCGTATTGCGTCATTACGCTATGCGCCGTCTAGAGCGCTAACATTACATATCTCCCCTTTTTACACCAATGAAACAAACGTGAAAACTATAGTCCATCACTCATATCATAGTCTTGGAACCTGGATGGTCTCACCACCGCTCTCCCCCCTCGGGTGCGTCTTACCGGGGTGGTTGGGTCTTCTCCCTCATGAGTCTCTCTAATACCTTCTCTTTGGCTCAGTTCCGCAGGGCTACCCATCGATCTTCTAGCGCTCCTCTCCGTCTCTACTCTGTGGTCGCTATTACTGTCCTGCTCCACATTCGATCCGTACTCTCCGGTATCCCCGTCCAAGTTGGAGAGCTCAATTTCCTGTTCCTGTTCCACTGTTCTTTCCTGCTCCTGCTCACCCAAGTCCCATTGTACTATTCTGTTGCATCGCGCCATCCTGTCTTGCGACCATACATTGCCATCGCTTAGTAGGGCCGCTCTATCATACACTTCTTTGACCTGGAGGGGCTTGCTATACTTGCTGTCCCCCTTCCTTTGCAATGTCGCCAGCTTGACTCTCACCCATTCGCCTTTCTTCAATCCTGTGTCTCTCACGTTTCTTCGTAGGTTGTAGTACTTGGCATAGACCGTTTGTGCTTTCTCCAAAAATGCCTGAACTACTGCTGGGGACCATTGGCTGGTCACTGTCTTCTCCTTCCACACTCTGATGTCTCTCGTGAAGGGATCTCGGCCCCTCAATATTTGGAAGGGGCTATACCCTGTCCCAGTAGGGGTGATCCGGTATGCCCATATCATTTTCCATATTTCCTTCTCCCAGTCCTTGTCACTCATTATGGCCGCCTGTACCGATCCCATCACCACTCTGTTAAAGCGCTTGACTAGGCCATTCCCGGCCGGGTGATATATGGAAGTGTGTTTGGACAGGATTCCATTTCTCTCCATGAATTTAGTCCATTTCTCTGATGTGAACTGAGGCCCGTTGTCGCTCAGTATCGCCTTGGGTATGCCTTCTCTCACAAATGTGTCATCCAGGAACCTGGGAATTGTCTCTGTGTCCATCACTTCGGCCACCTTCGCTTCGGGCCACTTGGAGTACCTGTCTATGAGGATACATACGTACTTTTGGGTTCTTTGCCCATCTAATATTGGGCCCAAGATATCAATGGACAGCTCCTCCCAGGGGTTCTTCGGGGAATCAAACTTTCCCAGGGCTGGCCTTAAGGGCTTGAGTGTTTTGTCCGCTCCTTGGCATTGGAGGCATTCTCTGACGTACCGTTCAGCTTGCAAGTCCATGCCTGGCCACCAGTATCCTTGTTTGGTCCTTAGTTTCATCTTCCCGATCCCCAGGTGCCCTTCATGGAGTAGTGTTAGCAGTTTCTGCATGATTTCTGCTGGGGGAATGACCTTGTCTCCTCTATATACAAACACCCCCTTATCGTCTACTGACAGTTCTTCTCTGATGTCATAATACTTCCGCAGATTTTCCTTGAGGTGTTTCTTTTCTGGCCATCCATTCACTATGCACTCCTTCACCTCTTGTATGTCGCAGTCATCCTTATAAGCCTCGTCCCACTCTTGGTTGCTGATGACCCTTTCTTGGTCCTCCGTCAGCGCTACCATTTCCTCACCTGCTTCTTTGTCTTCCTCTTCAGATTCCATGGCAGCCGCCCTGCTCAAATAGCCCGCTACTTTATTCCGACTTCCCGGGATATACTCCACGTCGTATCTGTACTCCAAGAGCTTTAGGGTCATCTTCGCGATCCTGGGAGTGGCACTGGCATGGCCGCTTGAGGTGAGTACTTTCACCATTGGATTGTGGTCAGTCTTCAACTGTAACCGTGTACCCCATAGAAATTGTCTGAATCTTGTCATTGCCCACACAACAGCCAGCATTTCTTTTTCAATGACGCTGAACTTTTTTTCCGTGTCACTCAGTGTGTCAGGATTGCACTCCGCAGGATCCGCATGCAGCAACAATGCTCCACCTCCGGACCCTCCGAACACCCTGAATATGTCTCACAGGGCGTTCAGACGATACGGTGAGGGAAAAACCCCAAAAGGGGAAAAAACCCAAATGAATAAAGGTAAGAAGGAAGGGGCAGCAAGGGAACAGAAGCTGTAATAGAAAACACACAAGGGTTAATACAATTCTTAACCCTTCTCTCATTTCAGTCTCGCTAGACAACAGGGAGCTTATTTTCACCTGTAAAACGACTTGTGCATGACCTTCATATAACCGGGTCTTCTAACTTCCTTCTGTCCTGTATAACACAAGAAATCCTTATTAACACATGGAATAGTTTCCCTCTGCCTATATCCCCAGTTCTCGCTACAACCTACCCCTTATCCCAAAAGCTGATAACTCTGAAGAAGAGTCCACAACGCTACGAAATCACAAGGTGCTTCAAATCCAAGAAAAGCAAAATCCCAAACGAAGCGCCTGAAGCACAGCGCTTAATAACAGCAAACAATCCTCTTTCACTGTGCAGAGTACTTTAGTAGCAATCACTGTAACAGAGTTTACAAAGTTCAGAACCAAACACGGCATGGCGTAGTTACTTCACTACTGCCATCCGCTTTGGTATTTATATTCCACAGAAGGTTGTATATAGAACACGTCATGTCTTCATGACGGTAATGCGGAGGTCCTCTTCCCCCCCTGCACTCCGCCACAACAAAAGTAAACAAAGCCCAAGGTAATACGCCTCTGTGTACTTGTTCTCGAAGCGCATTTAAATCCAATGTTTCCTAACACCAATCCTCGCAGCCGCAAGGCACTGTAAGCTCAAGTCGAATAACTCCGAACCCTGAAAGGAGAAGTGAACACACGCGCTAGCCAGCGCGTGATCAATTACCGGTAGGCGTCTTCCTCTGTAATACTGGACACCTCGAAAAGCCGTCCCCAAAGGGAGACAGCAGAACAACAGGAACTTCGGGAACTAAGCGCTCCCGCTGCTAACAAAGAATAACGAGCCCCGATCACCTGGGTCCGCCCTGCCATATCCTGCAAACTGCCATGAACCATGGGAAATGTAGTTCTGACCCTGAGCCTCATGGGAACTGAAGTCTTTGGCAGGCGCACGGTGCTCTAAACCCTGACAGTACGCCCTCCTCCCAAGCGCCTCCTAGGACCAGGCTTGGAGGGAAACCTCGAGTGGAAGGAACGGAGTGCCCTAGGAGCATGTATGTTCTGCCACGGCTCCCAAAAGTCATCTTCAGTCCCATACCCCTTCCACGAGACCAGATACCAAAGCACCCCCCTGCGCATCTTGGAGTCACGAATAGACCTCACCTCGTACTCCAAATTCCCGTCGCAAGCAACAGGAAGTGGAGCCGTTCTGCGCGATGTGAGGGCTCTCTTCAACAAATGCACATGGAACACCGGATGAATTCTCAACGTGTTGGGCAACTTAAGTTTATAAGCTACAGGGTTGATTCGTTTCATGATGGGATAGGGTCCGATGTAACGCGGATGGAAAACGCTCCTCAACTTGAAACGTATGTATTTTGTGGAGAGCCACACCTTGTCCCCTACCTTGAACTGAGGACCGGGATCACGATGTCTATCCTCCCATCGTTTGTACACCTCTTTTGCTTTACGCAGATGTTGTTGTACCCCTTTATGCACCTTCCTTAGGGCCTGAACACGTTCTCTCACGGAAGGCTGAGTATGCAAGTCAGTGGCGATGTTGATCGGCAATGTATTAGCGTCATAGCCGAAGTTAGCTTTGAAAGGCGACATGTATGTTGAACTGTGCCATGAATTGTTGTACGCCAACTCAGCCATCCATAACAATTCCACCCAAGATTCATGTGCTTCCTTGGAGTAGCAGCGCAGATATTTCTTTAAGTTCTGGTTTAGGCGTTCAGTCTGCCCATCAGTTTGGGGATGGAAACTGGTAGAGAGTGCTGACTCGATACCCAGCGCCTTACACCACATTCTCCAAAAACGAGCTATGAACTGGGGCCCCCTGTCATTACCCTTGGGATGCCATGTAACCTTATGACCTGGGAGGCCAGTAACTGGGCTGTTTGACTGGCTGTGCGAAGGGTCACACAAGGTATAAAATGCCCCATTTTTGTCAAGTTGTCCACTACCACCAATACAGCGGTTTTACCCTGATCCAAAGGTAGGCCTGTGATAAAGTCTAGACTTATGTTTTGCCATGGTCGATCAGGTGTAGGCATAGGCATCAACAGACCTTTCCTTTTGGTATTGTCTCCTTTTGCTCTGGCACAAATCACACACCTTCCTACCCATCGAGTAGCGTCCCTAACCAAGGACTCCCACCAAAAAAGTCTTCTAAGCAAGCTCACGGTCTTTGTAACCCCTGGGTGTCCTGCCGACGGAGCGTCGTGACACCAACAAAAAGCCTTCTTTCGTATCTCCTCTGTGGGTAGAAACAAACACTCCCCCTGAAAAGGCAATCCCTGTCTCACCTTCCTGCCAGACTTGGCAGCAGTCCAACGGACCCATGACCCCGGTGACCTAGAACCCTTAACTTCACCCTAAAACTTTTCAGCTCTTATCACACATATCACCTTAGCAGAAGGGATGATGGATTGATGTTCTTCCTTAGGCTGTTCTACGGGTATCTCTTGTCTTGACAGGGCATCTGCCTTCCTATTCTCCACCCTGGGTCTGAGGGTCACCACAAAGTTGTATTCGGAAAAGAAAAGCATCCAACGCATTTGCCTTTGCGTCAGATGTCTCGCTGAGGTCATGTATTGGAGATTTCGATGATCGGTATATACAGTCACAGCCTGACAAGCCCCCCACAGATAGGGCCTCCATTCCTGAAAGGCTCTTTTTATAGCCAGAAGTTCTTTTTCCGCTATAGTGTAGTTGACCTCAGCCGAGCTCAATTTCTTTGACAGGTAAGCAACGGGATGGAGCTGACCGTTTTGTGGATCTCTCTGGGAAAGAATCGCCCCTATGGCTTCATCCGAAGCATCTGCCTCAACTATAAAGGGGTGTTCTAAAACAGGGTGTGCCAACACCGGTGCTGAGGTGAAAGCCCTTTTTAGAGTCTGGAACGCATCCTCCGCCTCCCTAGACCATACAAAAGGTGTTCCCTTTCTTAACAACCTGGTAATGGGAACAGCTGTCTGAAAGAAATGCAGAATGAACCGACGATAATAATTGGCGAACCCCAAAAACTCTGCACCTCCCTTACGTTCTTAGGGGCTGGCCAATCCTGTACCACCTGTACCTTCCTCCCAGACATCTGCAATCCGCTTGGGCTGAGATTCACACCCAAAAACTCCACCTCCTGTACTCCAAACTCACATTTGCTCAGTTTTACGTATAAGCAATGCTCCCTTAGTTTGTCCAAAACCTTACACACCTGGGCTGTATGACACGAAACATCCTGAGAGTATATCAAGATGTCGTCGATATACATCACCACAAAGTGGTCCACGTACTCCTTTAACACATCATTTATGAAAAATTGAAACGCTGCAGGAGCATTACAAAGCCCGAAGGGCATGACCAGATATTCGTAAAGACCATATCGCGTCTTGAAAGCCGTCTTCCACTCGTCCCCCTCTCTCACCCTGACCAGGTGATAAGCCCCACGTAAGTCTAGACGGGTATAGATCTTAGTCTCTCTCACCTGGTCGAGCAGGACTGAAATGAGGGGGAAAGGGTAACGGTTACGTATGGTATTCTTGTTCAAGACGCGATAGTCCACACAAGCCCTCAGATCCCCGTTGGCCTTCGCTATGAAAAACAGAGGGGAGGCAGCTGGAGAGCGAGAGGGCCGGATGAACCCCAAACGTACATAATGATCGATGTATTCCTTCAAATGGGTGGTTTCGGGCACAGACAAAGGCGTAAACTCTGCATGATGGTATCGTGGCCCCCTCCACCAAATCAATGCGGCAGTCATACTCCCTGTGTGGGGGTAGTTTCTCCGCTTTCTTCTCACTGAAAACATCCCTATAGGACACATATTCAACTGGTAGCTGAACATCCGTTTCCACAGCGGTTGCGGCCAAGAAAGGGGTAGCCAACACAGCAACATGAGCAGGCGCACATGGCACTATGTGATCCTGGCAATTCTCTAGTACAAAATGGAAAGTTTTTGTCTGCCAATCCACCACCGGATTGTGTTTCCTTAACCACGGCATGCCCAGAATGACCTCATACTGAGGCGCAGCGATTATGTTCAAAGTCAAGTTCTCAGAAAGGACAAATCCCTGCAATATCAAGGACAAACCCAACTCACTGGTTCTTTCAGTTATGTGCCCTGAAGTTAAAGGTTTCCCATCCACCGCTAATACTTCTTCCGGATTCTCCCTAGGAACCCGAGGCAAAGCCAACCGAGTTACCAGACCATCGTCAATAAAATTGCCTGTGGCTCCGGAATCCAACATCACCAGAACCTGATGTTGCTCTAGTTCACATTCGAGTGTCATAACCACCACTAAATGCGATTCTGTTTCGTCTTTACCGAAAGAGGAGAGAGAGGTGAGTTTCCATCCCTGTTCACCCTCATACCTAGGTTTATTGTCCTCCTTAGGTTCTACATCCTGCAATGTTTTAGATACAGCCACCTTTTTAAATCTGTTAACATTACCCGAAGTTTTGGGTTTGGAGGGGCATTCTCGAACATAATGACCCTTCTTCCCACAGTACATGCATAAGCCCTGTACCCTTCTCACTTCTCTCTCTTCCCTTGACAAAGGTGCCCTAAGGGCTCCTATCTCCATTGGTTCGGGAGTTGTTTCTGATCCCCCTGCTACCTTACGAGGGCCCTTTTCACTACTGTACGTTCCTCTTTCCCATCTTCTTCTGTTATTACCTCTTTCAGACAAACGGCTATCCAGTCTTAACACCAGATTCACCATATCCACATAGGTAGTAGACTGAGGATCAACCTGCGCCACTACATCTTTTAAATCCTTTTTTAACCCCTGATAAAAAAGGGACATACTTTTCTCCTCGGGCCATTCCGCTTCAGCCACTAGCCTGTTGAAAGCTGTGAGATAAGTAACTAGTTCTCCCCTGCCTTGCCTCAATTCCAATAGCTCTCGATCAGCACTAAAGGACGTAGCTCTTCGGTCAAAAACTCTCTCGAATTCTGCTTTAAACGCCGTCCAATCCGACAGGATTGCATCATCGCGTTTTACTAAAGGTACTGCCCAATCGGCCGCATCCCCAACCAAGTACGAGATAACAAAGGCCACTCTCGAGTGATTAGTAGGGAAAGAGGATGGCTTACAGGAAAAATGCATAAGAACCTGAGTCATAAATACATGCACCTTGCGGGGATCACCTGAGAACCTTTCAGGAGTAGTCAGAGGAATGGGTGGAGGCACAGTGACCTGTACAGCAGAGGACGGGGCTGAGGCATTAAAAGGGTTGCCACTTAGGCGTTCCACCTTTTCCCGTAAAGCAGCGGTCTCAGCTTTAGATGAGGCCAACTCCTGCTGCACCAAAACCAACGCATGCAACACATCCTCCATGGACGCCATTGTTACCCCACGCGGACCGGGCAGAGTGAAATTCTTGGGCTCGTTATCCTGTCAGGATTGCACTCCGCAGGATCCGCATGCAGCAACAATGCTCCACCTCCGGACCCTCCGAACACCCTGAATATGTCTCACAGGGCGTTCAGACGATACGGTGAGGGAAAAACCCCAAAAGGGGAAAAAACCCAAAAGAATAAAGGTAAGAAGGAAGGGGCAGCAAGGGAACAGAAGCTGTAATAGAAAACACACAAGGGTTAATACAATTCTTAACCGTACTCTCATTTCAGTCTCGCTAGACAACAGGGAGCTTATTTTCACCTGTAAAACGACTTGTGCATGACCTTCATATAACCAGGTCTTATAACTTCCTTCTGTCCTGTATAACACAAGAAATCTTCATTATCACATGGAATAGTTTCCCTCTGCCTATATCCCCAGTTCTCGCTACAACCTACCCCTTATCCCAAAAGCTGATAACTCTGAAGAAGAGTCCACAACGCTACGAAATCACAAGGTGCTTCAAATCCAAGAAAAGCAAAATCCCAAACGAAGCGCCTGAAGCACAGCGCTTAATAACAGCAAAGAATCCTCTTTCACTGTGCAGAGTACTTTAGTAGCAATCACTGTAACAGAGTTTACAAAGTTCAGAACCAAACACGGCATGGCGTAGTTACTTCACTACTGCCATCAGCTTTGGTATTTATATTCCACAGAAGGTTGTATATAGAACACGTCATGTCTTCATGACGGTAATGCGGAGGTCCTCTTCTCCCCCTGCACTCCACCACAACAAAAGTAAACAAAGCCCAAGGTAGTACGCCTCTGTGTACTTGTTCTCAAAGCGCATTTAAATCCAATGTTTCCTAACACCAGTCCTCGCAGCCGCAAGGCACTGTAAGCTCAAGTCGAATAACTCCAAACCCTGAAAGGAGAAGTAAACACACGCGCTAGCCAGCGCGTGATCAATTACCGGTAGGCGTCTTCCTCTGTAATACTGGACACCTCGAAAAGCCGTCCCCAAAGGGAGACAGCAGAACAACAGGAACTTCGGGAACTAAGCGCTCCCGCTGCTAACAAAGAATAACGAGCCCCGATCACCTGGGTCCGCCCTGCCATATCCTGCAAACCGCCATGAACCATGGGAAATGTAGTTCTGACCCTGAGCCTCATGGGAACTGAAGTCTTTGGCAGGCGCACGGTGCTCTAAACCCTGACACAGTGTGCGGGACGCAAAACTCAATGTCTCCACCACTCCTTGTCCCCGGTCCTGCATTAACACCGCGCCGAGTCCCTTATCACTATTTACAACAAGGGGTGGTGATGGACAGAGTCTCTGAATTAAGCAGAGTACTCTCACCCAGTCAAGAGATCAGGGCTAGATCCAACACCGTTTTTTAGCTCATTGCACCATCCCAGTTTCAGAACCTGGCTGTATGCAAATTAGTCTGTCCCTGGCCCAGTGCATCATGGGAACAGGGCAGACCAGACTACAAAAGCCAATTCTTACACTGGGAAGGAAACAAGCTTCCGGGGACCGGTTTCTGGCATTACAGCCGTCTTCGGCCCGGCTTGCTTGAATCCTGATGGTGCAATGAGCAAGGGACTCACATCTGAGTATACCCTTCCACGCTTAGGGTGGACAAAATTATTTACAACAAGGGGTGGTGATGGACAGAGTCTCTGAATTAAGCAGAGTACTCTCACCCAGTCAAGAGATCAGACTAATTTGCATACAGCCAGGTTCTGAAACTGGGATGGTGCAATGAGCTAAAAAACGGTGTTGGATCTAGCCCTGATCTCTTGACTGGGTGAGAGTATTCTGCTTAATTCAGAGACTCTGTCCCTCACCACCCCTTGTTGTAAATATTTTTGTCCACCCTAAGCGTGGAAGGGTATACTCAGACATGAGACCCTTGCTCATTGCACCATCAGGATTCAAGCAAGCCGGGCCGAAGACGGCTGTAATGCCAGAAACCGGTCCCCGGAAGCGTGTTTCCTTCCCAGTGTAAGAATTGGCTTTTGTAGTCTGGTCTGCCCTGTTCCCATGATGCACTGGGCCAGGGACAGACTAATTTGCATACAGCCAGGTTCTGAAACTGGGATGGTGCAATGAGCTAAAAAACGGTGTTGGATCTAGCCCTGATCTCTTGACTGGGTGAGAGTATTCTGCTTAATTCAGAGACTCTGTCCCTCACCACCCCTTGTTGTAAATATTTTTGTCCACCCTAAGCGTGGAAGGGTATACTCAGACATGAGACCCTTGCTCATTGCACCATCAGGATTCAAGCAAGCCGGGCCGAAGACGGCTGTAATGCCAGAAACCGGTCCCCGGAAGCGTGTTTCCTTCCCAGTGTAAGAATTGGCTTTTGTAGTCTGGTCTGCCCTGTTCCCATGATGCACTGGGCCAGGGACAGACTAATTTGCATACAGCCAGGTTCTGAAACTGGGATGGTGCAATGAGCTAAAAAACGGTGTTGGATCTAGCCCTGATCTCTTGACTGGGTGAGAGTATTCTGCTTAATTCAGAGACTCTGTCCCTCACCACCCCTTGTTGTAAATATTTTTGTCCACCCTAAGCGTGGAAGGGTATACTCAGACATGAGACCCTTGCTCATTGCACCATCAGGATTCAAGCAAGCCGGGCCGAAGACGGCTGTAATGCCAGAAACCGGTCCCCGGAAGCGTGTTTCCTTCCCAGTGTAAGAATTGGCTTTTGTAGTCTGGTCTGCCCTGTTCCCATGATGCACTGGGCCAGGGACAGACTAATTTGCATACAGCCAGGTTCTGAAACTGGGATGGTGCAATGAGCTAAAAAACGGTGTTGGATCTAGCCCTGATCTCTTGACTGGGTGAGAGTATTCTGCTTAATTCAGAGACTCTGTCCCTCACCACCCCTTGTTGTAAATATTTTTGTCCACCCTAAGCGTGGAAGGGTATACTCAGACATGAGACCCTTGCTCATTGCACCATCAGGATTCAAGCAAGCCGGGCCGAAGACGGCTGTAATGCCAGAAACCGGTCCCCGGAAGCGTGTTTCCTTCCCAGTGTAAGAATTGGCTTTTGTAGTCTGGTCTGCCCTGTTCCCATGATGCACTGGGCCAGGGACAGACTAATTTGCATACAGCCAGGTTCTGAAACTGGGATGGTGCAATGAGCTAAAAAACGGTGTTGGATCTAGCCCTGATCTCTTGACTGGGTGAGAGTATTCTGCTTAATTCAGAGACTCTGTCCCTCACCACCCCTTGTTGTAAATATTTTTGTCCACCCTAAGCGTGGAAGGGTATACTCAGACATGAGACCCTTGCTCATTGCACCATCAGGATTCAAGCAAGCCGGGCCGAAGACGGCTGTAATGCCAGAAACCGGTCCCCGGAAGCGTGTTTCCTTCCCAGTGTAAGAATTGGCTTTTGTAGTCTGGTCTGCCCTGTTCCCATGATGCACTGGGCCAGGGACAGACTAATTTGCATACAGCCAGGTTCTGAAACTGGGATGGTGCAATGAGCTAAAAAACGGTGTTGGATCTAGCCCTGATCTCTTGACTGGGTGAGAGTATTCTGCTTAATTCAGAGACTCTGTCCCTCACCACCCCTTGTTGTAAATATTTTTGTCCACCCTAAGCGTGGAAGGGTATACTCAGACATGAGACCCTTGCTCATTGCACCATCAGGATTCAAGCAAGCCGGGCCGAAGACGGCTGTAATGCCAGAAACCGGTCCCCGGAAGCGTGTTTCCTTCCCAGTGTAAGAATTGGCTTTTGTAGTCTGGTCTGCCCTGTTCCCATGATGCATTGGGCCAGGGACAGACTAATTTGCATACAGCCAGGTTCTGAAACTGGGATGGTGCAATGAGCTAAAAAACGGTGTTGGATCTAGCCCTGATCTCTTGACTGGGTGAGAGTATTCTGCTTAATTCAGAGACTCTGTCCCTCACCACCCCTTGTTGTAAATATTTTTGTCCACCCTAAGCGTGGAAGGGTATACTCAGACATGAGACCCTTGCTCATTGCACCATCAGGATTCAAGCAAGCCGGGCCGAAGACGGCTGTAATGCCAGAAACCGGTCCCCGGAAGCGTGTTTCCTTCCCAGTGTAAGAATTGGCTTTTGTAGTCTGGTCTGCCCTGTTCCCATGATGCACTGGGCCAGGGACAGACTAATTTGCATACAGCCAGGTTCTGAAACTGGGATGGTGCAATGAGCTAAAAAACGGTGTTGGATCTAGCCCTGATCTCTTGACTGGGTGAGAGTATTCTGCTTAATTCAGAGACTCTGTCCCTCACCACCCCTTGTTGTAAATATTTTTGTCCACCCTAAGCGTGGAAGGGTATACTCAGACATGAGACCCTTGCTCATTGCACCATCAGGATTCAAGCAAGCCGGGCCGAAGACGGCTGTAATGCCAGAAACCGGTCCCCGGAAGCGTGTTTCCTTCCCAGTGTAAGAATTGGCTTTTGTAGTCTGGTCTGCCCTGTTCCCATGATGCACTGGGCCAGGGACAGACTAATTTGCATACAGCCAGGTTCTGAAACTGGGATGGTGCAATGAGCTAAAAAACGGTGTTGGATCTAGCCCTGATCTCTTGACTGGGTGAGAGTATTCTGCTTAATTCAGAGACTCTGTCCCTCACCACCCCTTGATGTTAATATTTTTGTCCACCCTAAGCGTGGAAGGGTATACTCAGACATGAGACCCTTGCTCATTGCACCATCAGGATTCAAGCAAGCCGGGCCGAAGACGGCTGTAATGCCAGAAACCGGTCCCCGGAAGCGTGAGTCCTTCCCAGTGTAAGAATTGGCTTTTGTAGTCTGGTCTGCCCTGTTCCCATGATGCACTGGGCCAGGGACAGACTAATTTGCATACAGCCAGGTTCTGAAACTGGGATGGTGCAATGAGCTAAAAAACGGTGTTGGATCTAGCCCTGATCTCTTGACTGGGTGAGAGTATTCTGCTTAATTCAGAGACTCTGTCCCTCACCACCCCTTGTTGTAAATATTTTTGTCCACCCTAAGCGTGGAAGGGTATACTCAGACATGAGACCCTTGCTCATTGCACCATCAGGATTCAAGCAAGCCGGGCCGAAGACGGCTGTAATGCCAGAAACCGGTCCCCGGAAGCGTGTTTCCTTCCCAGTGTAAGAATTGGCTTTTGTAGTCTGGTCTGCCCTGTTCCCATGATGCACTGGGCCAGGGACAGACTAATTTGCATACAGCCAGGTTCTGAAACTGGGATGGTGCAATGAGCTAAAAAACGGTGTTGGATCTAGCCCTGATCTCTTGACTGGGTGAGAGTATTCTGCTTAATTCAGAGACTCTGTCCCTCACCACCCCTTGTTGTAAATATTTTTGTCCACCCTAAGCGTGGAAGGGTATACTCAGACATGAGACCCTTGCTCATTGCACCATCAGGATTCAAGCAAGCCGGGCCGAAGACGGCTGTAATGCCAGAAACCGGTCCCCGGAAGCGTGTTTCCTTCCCAGTGTAAGAATTGGCTTTTGTAGTCTGGTCTGCCCTGTTCCCATGATGCACTGGGCCAGGGACAGACTAATTTGCATACAGCCAGGTTCTGAAACTGGGATGGTGCAATGAGCTAAAAAACGGTGTTGGATCTAGCCCTGATCTCTTGACTGGGTGAGAGTATTCTGCTTAATTCAGAGACTCTGTCCCTCACCACCCCTTGTTGTAAATATTTTTGTCCACCCTAAGCGTGGAAGGGTATACTCAGACATGAGACCCTTGCTCATTGCACCATCAGGATTCAAGCAAGCCGGGCCGAAGACGGCTGTAATGCCAGAAACCGGTCCCCGGAAGCGTGTTTCCTTCCCAGTGTAAGAATTGGCTTTTGTAGTCTGGTCTGCCCTGTTCCCATGATGCACTGGGCCAGGGACAGACTAATTTGCATACAGCCAGGTTCTGAAACTGGGATGGTGCAATGAGCTAAAAAACGGTGTTGGATCTAGCCCTGATCTCTTGACTGGGTGAGAGTATTCTGCTTAATTCAGAGACTCTGTCCCTCACCACCCCTTGTTGTAAATATTTGAGTCCCTTATCACTGGCGTCCGTTGTGAGCATCGTACGACCTTGGGGGTCATACCCTTGTAGGGGTTCGGCTCCTACCACGTCTCTTTTAATGCTTTCAAACTCCCGCTGCGTTTCTTCCGTCCAGCTGAACGGGGTCTTCTCCCTTGTCAGTTGTCTCATGTGGTGGGTCTTTGTTGCAAAATGTTAAACAAATTTACTATAGTATTCTGCCATGCCTAAAAAGGACCTGACCTCTTCTCTGTTGGTGGGGGGTGGTGCATAACAAATTGCTCTCACGTTCTCAGTCTTTGGTGTGATCCCCTGCACCCCTATTTCATGCCCCAAATAGGTCACAGATTCCATGCCCAGGTGGCACTTATCCCACTCCTCCGTCAGGCCTTTATTCTCCAGCACCCTCAGCACTTTGGTTAGCTTGGCGTCGTGGTCCATCCTGTCTCGCCCCATTACCAGGATATCATCCTGGAAGTACTGGACGCCATCCATGTTCTTGAACAATTGGTGCATCAGCTTCTGAAACACTGCTGCTGCCGATGCTAGTCCAAACGGCATTCGACAGAACTGGTAGCACCCAAAGGGGGTGATGAAGGACGTCAATTTCCTGCTCTCTGGGTGTAACGCGATCTGGTGGTATCCTGAGGTTAAGTCAATAGTGGAGTACCACTTTATTCCTCTGGTTTTGGCCAGCATCTCTTCAAAACGAGGCAAGGGGAACTTCTCCACTACAATGTTCTTATTGAGTTCGCGTAGGTCAACGCATGGCCTGACCTTCCCACTGGGTTTCATTACCACTACGAGTGGTGCTAACCATTCGGAGCACGTGATGGGTTTGATTATACCCTTGATCTCCAGCTCTTGCAGCTCTTCCTGCACTGCCTCTCTCACGGCGAGAGGTACATATATCACCTTGTGTGACACTGGCACTGCTCCTGCCTTGAGTACAATCTTGGGCGCAAACTTCTCCAGTCTTTCCACTGTGCCTCCGAATACCATGGGGAACTCCTTCCTTCACCGGTCTAAGTCCGGTCAGCTTTCCGGTTCTGTGAGTAATATCTGGACTTTTCCTCCCGGATCCAGCTTGATTCCCAGGTCCCCTTGGTCCAACCATCCCAACACTGAGGGTCCTTTCTCTGAGACATATAGTTTGCAGACGGCGCTGCGTCCCCTAAATTCAAACTTCAATGGTCTGAACCCTACCATGGGTATGCGATCCCCATTGTATGTGACCGGTCTTATGTCCAGGCGCTCGAGTTCTGGGCCCAGTGTTGGTCTAAATGTTTCGTTCCACACCGCCCTTTGGACTATTGTGTAGGGCGAGCCTGTATCTGCCACGATGCTGATCGGCACTCCTCCAATCGTCATGTCCAGCACTGGCTTGGTCGATCTCTTGGTGTCCACACAGAGTACTTGGTCGTAGATGCATAGCACGGTATTCTCTTCTTCACAGATGTCTTCCTCCAGGTCGTCTTGTCCCTGGTCCACAAATTTCACTATGTTCCTGGCTGACTTCCTGCGGCACTCCTTCTCATAGTGCCCTACAATCCCACTGAACAGGCATTTGGCTCGAAACGCCGGACATTTCCTGTCGTGGGCCTCGTGCTTCAGGCTTCCGCATCTGTAACAGCTCTTCTTACTGCTTCCTGTTAGCTTGCCTGAGGGTCCTGGATTTCCCTGCCATCTGTTCGGACTTTTCTGCGCGATCCCTTTGTTCTTGCCATCTCTTCGGGGCCCCTCGTCCTCTATTCTGTTTACCATCGGTCTGGCTATTGTCTCTTTCTTTGCCGCTTCAGCACATCGCTTCGCTAATTCTGCTTTCTTGACTATCACCATGACATCCTTCAGCGTGGCGTCCCCACTCGCCCATAACTTCTCCTGCATGGATCTGCTCATGGTGTACATCACTATTTGATCTTTGATTAACTCATTCTGGAATGCGTCGTACTTGCACGTGGATGCTAACTTCCTCAGCGCCGCCACGTATTCTTCAACCGATTCCCCAGTCTCTTGCTTTCTCTGTTGGAAGTTGTATCTGTCGATAGAAACGCAGACCGCAGGCCGATAGTGTTCGTACAACTCTTCAATAGCATGGGCATAGACGTCATCATCCGTACTTGCTCGTTGCTTGGGTACTAGATTTTTGAAAACTCTGAGCCCCTCCGGGCCTAGGTTGTGCAATAATATACGTTTCTTCCTCTTGCTTGTAAATTTCTCCTCATTTTCATCTTCCAGTACCTCAATGAAGTTGTCTATGTAGTCTCTCCAATCTTCCCACCTCATAAGGGGTTCCCCCAGGTTTAGGTAGGAATGGTATGGGCGCCGTTGCTGATGATGCCTGGGCACACATATTTTCGCGCCTTTCCGGGGGGACGGTTCCGCTTTGGCTCTTGGGGCTGCCCGGCGAGTCGTCCTCCTCCTCAGTCTTAGGTTGTCTCTGGGGGCTCTTATTGTCTTCCCCTTCACCTTTCCCCGAGGTCGCCAGCGCTCCGGCTCTTATGTGTGTCATGCAGTGGGGTTCCTCACTGTCTTACCCCTTGCGTGCCCTTGTTGGCCTCTCCGATGTGCGGTATGGCTCCTGTGTAGGAAGGTGGGCTCTGCCACGCTCTCTGATGCTGCTTTCGCCTATGTCGTGGGTAGCTCTTCCGAGCCATGAGCCACGTGGTCCTTGCTCCTGCCCAGGGTTCGGTGTTCTGTCCTGTTCGCCGATCTGCTTTTCACCCGTTTTTATTTTCTTTTATCCGGCTCTCGTCGCCATTGTAATGTGTGTGCATTACCTCAATAATGACAGGAGGCTGTTTGGGTATTACGGGGGTTTATTGGCTTTCTTCGCATCAGAGAGCGCCGAGCCGCTGCCTCCTCTCGGCTCCGGCACTCGCGCTCTTTTCCTCGGGATGCGCGCGCATCCCTAACATGGCCGCGGGCGTATTGCGTCATTATGCTACGCGCCGTCTAGAGTGCTAACATTACAACGACGTCACTGTTGAATGCGATTGTTGCCATATGTCTCATCAGAGCATGTCAGGAAAGCCTTTTTTCTGCAGCAATACCAGCACAGAACTCTCCAGCGCCCGCTTTATCGCACATATCTAATCGCAGCACCACTGGCTCTATTCCCACTAAACAAGGTGTAGGGGCGCTTAGTACTGTTATGCAGATGTTATACATTTTCTAACCAGGGCTTTAAGTGGGGGGGGGTCTGTGGGGGTCTGAGCAACCACCGTTGTTTGGGGGCGCCTCGAAACGGGTCTCTAGGGGGCTCTATTTTCAGGCCTCAAAGGTCATAGGTAGTGGGACCAGACGTCCCGGTCTTTGTTGGTGTTTCGGGTGAGCATGCGCGCGCACTGCTTAAGCAAATCAAGCTAATGCGCTCTAAGTACCCCTGGCATCCCCACACCAGCTTGATCAGAGGCGCAACTAGAGTGCCCACAACTCCTTGGTAGTGTGCTTTCATCGCACCATTGTGTCGATCAATGGTAACTCAAGTGGAATCATTTAGCAGCTTAAACCTCTTCGTGTGAGAAACTGCCTACATTTTGATATTTCTTCTTTACTTCTGATCATGGGAAACGGGCTTGGAAAGGCAAGTCAAACAAAAGTTAGACGTGAAATAATCCAAACGTGTTTTCACAGAAGAAAATGTTATGTGACCGCATCATAACGAGGATGTGAGAGCCCTATTTTGCAAGTGTGAGAACAGCAGGCTGATTTTGTGCGCTGCAACACTGGCCTGCAGCATCACACAGTTGTTTGGAACACCACAAGCCTCCCGGCGTGTTTACCGCCAGTGTTAAAGCCATTGAGGGGCCTATTCAATGTCCTGGCGACAAGCACCCACTGGGATACCCACGGGGTGACGAAGGGGAGGAGGGAGCATTTGCACTGTTGAACAAAACGCCCCTGGGAAGTAGTAGTAGGAAGTGTGGAGATGCAGGGGCTCTAAGAAGGGGTGAAAAAATGACAAGGAATCATTAACATGCAAATGGTCTTTTAACCCCTTCCATGCTCATGATGGAACGGTTCCGTCATGAGCATCGGTCGAGCTGTGCTCATGACGGAACCGTTCCGTCATGACCACGCCCGTTTTCATTAGGAAGGGGTTAAAGACCTTTGAAGTACTCGGGTGCGGCTGTGTGTGCGCCCCGGAAGCTGTCTTAGCCTGGGCTGCCACACAGAGGGGGATCTGAAGAATCCTAGAGCTGACGACTTGTCAGAGCAGGGGGTACTGCTACACTAGTTATCTTTATTTAGACCATGCCCCTACTTAGATAGGCCACACCCCTTTGAGGCTTGCCCGCTCCTTTTAGAGCACCCCCAGTTTTTTTTCCCACGTAAAGCCCTGATTCTAACAGACTGCAAAGAGCTAGGAGACCCCCCCCCATCTAAACCAGCCAGCGTGCAAAGCCATATGGCCATGGAAAACACGAAAACAGAGGTATGGACTTCAACCCAAGCTCCACGTTTTTAAATTTACACCCAGAGGCTTGCCCGTAAGTACTGACAGTAGCAGGAGTGCCCCATTTAAAGCATAACCAAACTGAGACTTAGGAGCAGGCCCATACAAGGTCATCCATTGGCTTGGCAGCCATAAAAATGTCAACGCTGCAGAGAGCAACAAGATCTTAATGGTGTGCAGGGTTGGCTGGATAGGACCATCACTAAAATACATCAAAGGAAACTGCATTGTTCTGAACTTCAGACACATATCGAGTGTAGGGTAGCTATTAAGACCACACATGGAGGGTCCATCTGTTAATACTAGTATTGTTACGCTACCTTTGGGATTTTTTAACAAACCTTCCACTCGATTGTCAGCTCTAGCCAAGATGGGGTTTATTGATTAACAATAGGTACCCTTATCAGGTTTCACCGAGAATGAGTGACAGGGTGTGCCCAGGTCACCTACAGTGACCGCCCCGCCAACTGAGTCTGTGGTACTGTCTGAATGTTATGTTATGTTATGTTATACTACATTTCTAAAGCGCTCAGCTACTCAGAGTATCCCGGCGCTGCTACCCTAAGCCCCCACCACCAGCTGAACAGGAAGAGCCTCTAAAAAAGAAAAAAGGGCTCAGAATAGTAGTGTTTTTAGGTTCTTTTTGAAGACAGCCGGATCCGCAGTCCTCCTGAGAGCAAGAGGAAGCTCATTCCAGGCTAGACCAGCCTTACGGGTGAAAGAGCAGTCCCCTAGCCTCTGGCATGAACAGCGCGGGTTCTGAATAAGGAGTTGGTCCGAGGACCGCAAAGTCCTGGGAGGAATATAGAAAGAAAAGCGCTTCTGTAGATATAGTGGGCCCAATCCATACAAGGCCCGATGGACAATAACCAGCCTTTTAAATTTCAAACGGGCCTCAACTGGGAGCCAATGAAGGTGGCGGAGAAGGGCCCGCACACTCTGCCTGGGGGAAAGACCCCGAAGGAGACGCGCAGCCGCATTTTGAACTACCTGCAGTTTTTTTATCAGATAGCCAGGGCATACCACTAAAAGCGCGTTGGAGTAATCCAGCCGGGAGAGGATCAATGCCCGGACTACAGTTTCTTTAGCCTCAACCCGCAGAAGAGGGAGGAATTTGCACAGGGTTTTAAGTATGCCAAAACAGGTCCCTGTAAGTTTTTTGACATGTGTCGCAAAATTCAAATTTTCCTCGAACCAGACACCCAGATTTTTTGCCAGGCCCTTATCTGATTGGGGAGGTGGGAAGTCCGTGGGCCACAGTCTGGTACGGAAACCCGCAGGGAAAGTTCCAAACAGGAGCACCTTGGACTTCTCCTCATTGCACTTAAGTTGTGCATTGGCCAATCAGCGAAACACCGCGGAGAGACAGCGCTGAGCCGTGTTGACCGAGTCCTCACCCCTTCTCCAGGTAAACAGTAACTGCGTGTCATCCGCATAGGCCATCACCCTAGCCCCCAGTGACTCCGCCAGATAAACCAGGGGAGTCACAACGATGTTAAACAAAAGGGGGCTAAGGGAGGAGCCCTGCGGGACACCAGTGGAGAGAGGGGAGAGGGATGAGGCAAACGGAGGGAGCCAGACTTGCTGTGATCTATCCCCCAAAAAGGATTGCAGGCAGCTCCACGCCATGCCCGCAATGCCGATGTCAGTAAGTCGATCAAGGAGGAGGGAGTGGGGAACCGTATCGAATGCCGCCGAGAGATCCAGCATCACCAGAGCTGCTCTCCCGCCGGCATCCAAACAGTCCCTGATAGCCTCAGCCACCTCCAACAGTGCTGACTCTGTGCTGTGGGCGGCCCGGAACCCCGATTGCGCAGGGTGTAGCGCGCCCGACATTGTCACATAGTTGGTAAGCTGCAGGGTGACCGCCTTTTCACAGACCTTGGCCAAACTAGGCAAAAGCGAGATGGGTCTGTAATTACCGGGAAGCGAGGGGTCAAGGGTGGGCTTCTTAAGTAATGGAAGTAAGAGGGCCTGCTTCCAAGTGAGCGGAACGTGTGCCTCGCGAAGCGACTGGTTGATCAGAATGTTAACTTCCAGATTAACCGTATCGGCTAGGTCGGCCAGCAGCCGAGCTGCGCAAGGATCGTTGGGGGAACCAGATTTCAACGCCCCAAGGATTTTGCGAGAGGCCAAGAGATCAATGGGGAAAAACGCCGAGAAGGAGTGATCTGGGTCCTTCGCCTCACTAATAATAATAATAATCCACATTTGTAAAGCGCACAATCACCCGTTAGGGTCTCTAGGCGCTGGGGGCCGTCGGGAAGATTAAGCAAGCTATTGCCCAGAGTCACATGGTGCTGGGCTAACCTGCCGCCGGTGCTGGGGATCGAACCGTGATCCCCAGATTCCAGCGTCAGTCGCCCTGGCCGCGGCGCCACATCTCTCCCTGGGGCCTGGGAGGCGTCAGGTTTTTTGGAAAAGAGTTTTGGATATCCATGATTTTCTCCCTGAAGTGATTGGACCGAGTATTTGCCCAGATGACTGAGGACGTTGCCACTATCTCCTGTGCACTGGGCGCCACAAAACTCTGCACATGGCAAAGATTTCCTTCGCATTGTTGTTAGCCCTATCAATGTGCGCGGCAAAATGGGTACTTTTTGCCACGGAGATGGCTGAATAATACAGTATCTGTTAGTCCCTAAGAGCCTGTTTGGCCATAGGACAATAGCCGCTGGCCCTCCAAATTCTCTCCAAGACCTTACATGAGTGTTTGAGATCCCTCAACTCTGCGGTGAACCAAGGCTTGGAGGGGGTTTCTCTCCCCAACTTACGGGGGCCAGAGGCCGAAAGGCCCATGACAGTGTCACTAATCCAATTCGAAAACATAGTAACGTTCTCCGGAAGGGTGCTCCCAAGTGTCAGCCGCGAAGCCACCAACTTAGCACTCAAAAGCACCGTGTCAATCTTTCTGACCTTCGGGGCGCGGTGGCGGGGTGGTGGATGGCGACCATGCAAGGCCGTCCATGAAAAAAATACTGGAAAGTGGTCAGACCACGTGGAATGCCCAGTTACAAGCTCACCTATCTCACTTTTGGAGGAAGCTCTGCTTACTGATTTTGAGGCTGTGTCTGAACGTCCAGTCCTAATTCAATCTCTTTTGATATTTATGCAATCAGACCTTCTATGAAAATATTAAGTAATGGAAGTAAGAGGGCCTGCTTCCAAGTGAGCGGAACGTGTGCCTCGCGAAGCGACTGGTTGATCAGAATGTTAACTTCCAGATTAACCGTATCGGCTAGGTCGGCCAGCAGCCGAGCTGCGCAAGGATCGTTGGGGGAACCAGATTTCAACGCCCCAAGGATTTTGCGAGAGGCCAAGAGATCAATGGGGAAAAACGCCGAGAAGGAGTGATCTGGGTCCTTCGCCTCACTAATAATAATAATAATCCACATTTGTAAAGCGCACAATCACCCTCTAGGGTCTCTAGGCAATGAACATCCACAGGCAAAAGTGCAATCTTCTCTCACACAATAAACATCCACAGGCACCAGCTTCTCTCACACAATGAACATCCACAAGCACCAGTGTAAGCTTCTCTCACACAATGAACATCCACAGGCACCAGCGCAAGCTTCCCTCACACAATGAACATCCACAGGCAAAAGTGCAAGCTTCTCTCACACAATAAACATCCACAGGCACCAGCTTCTCTCACACAATGAACATCCACAAGCACCAGTGTAAGCTTCTCTCACACAATGAACATCCACAGGCACCAGTGCAACCTTCTCTCACTCAATGAACATCCACAGGCACCAGTGCAAGCTACTCTCCCACAATGAACATCCACAGGCCACAGCGCAAGCTTCTCTCCCGCAATGAACATCCACAGGCACCAGCGCTTGCTGCTCTCCCGCAATGTTTTTTTTTCTTCAAAAAAACGTTACCTAGCTACCAATTTCAGTACTGCTAATTAATACTGCAGATTCGAAATACAACGCAAACAATCATTGTACTTTACTTTCATATTTGTATTGATTCAACTTCATTTTAAACAACTATTCATCACTTTTGATGCATAGGAGGAATACACATTTCATTCAGTATATTGTGTGACTCAAAATTATATAAAAAACATTTTACAAAAACATATTAGAAAGTCAAAAACAAAGACAAAATACTGTTGTATTTGCATCAATTAATTACACCAGTCCAAAATTTCAACAATTGCCTGTCAAAATTCAAATTCTATGTGGCACTATGACAGGCAGACTGCGGGGGAAATTATTTTTTATAAAAGTTCGCTCCCGGGGTATATTTCAATTATGACACCCTCACTAGAGTCCCATTCAATGTTGGTCCCTCGCAGACGATTAAAGACGTGCCGACGCGTTTCCAATCCCCTTCTGCATTGGGGGATTATCATCAGGGACTTAGACCATGGTGTAATCCAAGCGTACCTTATAGCTTTTGATGGGGTTCTTTTGATGGTCCATCTTCTGTCCTGGAGTCTTCGTACATCTATTTCGATGACTCCCCACTTCTGTTCGTGTTTCCAGACACAGTCAACTTAGGACGTTTTGAATTCACCTTGTGTGAAAGGTTCATCTTCTAGGAGATGAATTGCATCCTCATCTAAATTTGGGGCAGCATCATTTCTTTGCAGCTGTTTTCTTCTGGCATAGATTCTGTATTCTTCCACCTTGATTCGGAAAGTGGCATCTCTCACCAAACATGCATTAACATGCAACCTTCTCTCCCACCTTGATTCGGAAAGTGGCATCTCTCACCAAACATGCATTAACATGCAACCTTCTCTCCCACAATGAACATCCACAGGCACCAGTGCAAGCTACTCTCCCACAATGAACATCCACAGGCCACATCGCAAGCTTCTCTCCCGCAATGAACATCCACAGGCAAAAGCGCATGCTTCTCTCTCACAATGAACATCTACAGGCACCAGCACAAACTTCTCTCACACAATGAACATCCACAGGCACCAGCGCATGCTTCTCTCCCACAATGAATATCTACAGGCACCAGCACAAACTTCTCTCACACAATGAACATCCACAGGCACCAGCGCATGCTTCTCTCCCACAATGAATATCTACAGGCACCAGCACAAACTTCTCTCACACAATGAACATCCACAGGCAACAGTGCAAGCTTCTCTCACACAATGAACATCCACAGGCACCAGCACAAGCTTCTCCCCCGCAGTAAATATCCACAGGCACCATCGCAAGCTTCTCTCACACAATGAACATCCACAGGCAACAGCACAAGCTTCTCCCACACAATGAACATCCACAGGGAACAGTGCAAGCTTCTCTCCCAAAATGAACATCCACAGGGAACAGCGCAAGCTTCTCTCACAAAATGAACATCCACAGGCACCAGCGCAAGCTTCTCTCCCACAATGAACATCCACAGGCACCAGTGCAAGCTTCTCTCCCACAATGAACATCCACAGGCACCAGCACAAGCTTCTCTCACACAATGAACATCCACAGGCACCAGCTCAAGCTTCTCTCCCACAATGAACATCCACAGGCACCAGTGCAAGCTTCTCTCCCACAATGAACATCCACAGGCACCAGCACAAGCTTCTCTCACACAATGAACATCTACAGGCACCAGCGCAAGCTTCTCTCACACAATGAACATCCACAGGCACCAGCGCAAGCTTCTCTCCCACAATGAACATCCACAGGCACCAGCGCAAGCTTCTCTCACACAATGAACATCCACAGGCACCAGCGCAAGCTCCTCTTAAACAATGAACATCCACAGGCACCAGCGCAAGCTTCTCTCACACAATGAACATCCACAGGCACCAGCGCAAGCTTCTCTCACACAATGAACATCCACAGGCAACAACGCAAGCTTCTCACACACAATGAACATCTACAGGCAACAGTGCAAGCTTTTCTTACACAATAAACATCCACAGGCACCAGCTTCTCTCACACAATGAACATCCACAAGCACCAGTGTAAGCTTCTCTCACACAATGAACATCCACAGGCACCAGTGCAACCTTCTCTCTCACAATGAACATCCACAGGCACCAGTGCAAGCTTCTCTCCCACAGTGAACATCTACAGGCACCAGTGCAAGCTTCTCTCCCAGAATGAACATCCACAATAAAGAGGCAACACTGCAAGCTCCCCTTACGCTCAGAGAATGGTCAGTATGCTGCAAACTTCACTTACCTGCAGAGAAACATTACAGAACAAGTAGTCGCAGTACAGGTTTCTCTCATAAATATTAGGTGCAGCAACTGTGCAAACCTCCTTTACAAACACAGAGACATAGCAGCAGCAGCAAGGGTGTAGCTTGGTCAGTAAGTCGGGAGGGGGGCACTTCAAATTTTCAGACAATCACGCTCGGATATCATGTTAACTATTATGTGAGAAGCAGTGCTTGAGGGGGGCTCACGGGCCAATGGAAAGGGAAAGGAGTGCAGATTGTGGAAGGTGTATGCAGTATTTAGTGAAATACCCATGTTTTAAGATCTTCAGAACAGGAGAGTGTATATATGTTTTTGTGTGTGTATTTAAAAATCCTAGGTGAAATCCGACAGACATCTTACCATACCAGACTGAAAGCTCCTGTACCCAACTATTTACTAAAGAATACATTTATTGGGGGGGTGTAACACCTCAAACACCCCCTTGAAGCTATGCCCATGAGCAGCAGCACAATACACACATGCACACACCCAGGCACACGCTCTCTTTATTTCTCTTTCTCTCTCCGTGGTGCAGAAGGGTACCATGTGCCCTAGTGCAAGGTAAAGGAGCCCACGGTCCCTTGGTTTAGTAGTAAAAAAAAGCAATAATAAGGTTGGCCGTTCACACCCACGCACCCCGGCGACAGGGCACCCGTTTCACTACTAATAGCTATGCCCTGAACACAGTGTAGGAACAAGTGTAGAATAAGTCTCAGTAGGCACAACCATCGCAAATTAAATTACAAATGCAATAAAGCACACTTCACGCACACGCAGAACAGGACACCATGCACAGCAGCAGTGGTGCCAGTTTCCCTTACACACGTCACATGTCATGTCAATGTGGTCTTCACATAGTCACAGGTTTGCTCTTTTACTTTCTCATCCAGTCTTTCTGGGTTCGAGAATGTATTGGAACCCATGCAAGCTGCACCGTATTGGTTTGCCCTGGGTCATTGTTTTTAGAAATAAGTGGGGTTGAAAGGGTCACTTGGGTGCCTACTTACCCCAGTTTCCATTCACTGCAGCCATTTCGCGAAGAAATTGGATTCTTTTAGACATAGTTTTGACATTTACAGTTAAATTCACACAGACAGTGCCAAAAAAGCAAGGAAGTGCACTGGCCACTGTTGTCATGCCAAATTTGTCAGTATTTTATCCAGTGATTCTTTCACTATCCCTCCCCAAAACTACACTCTGGTAATTTCAATCGGAAAAGCAACTTTTAAGATCCTCCCTGAATTGTTTCCCTTCTTACTCCTCTGCACAAAACTTTCCAAAATCAAATTTACTTGTTAGTGAAGTATTTTGGAAGTGCTTTATGTAGTTATGTTATAAGACACAAAAGTTTTAATCAATCCAAAATAGGCTTCTATTTTGACCTAACCAACTCAACCATAATTACAGCCACCATCGCCAACTGTAGTGTTTCTCTCTCTCTCTGTCTCTCTCTCTCTCTTTTTGACTCGTTTCACTGATGACTTCATGGCCACTGAGAGATAACAACGTTTTTAATTCTTCTTCTCTTTCTTCTCCTAGGATGGTTACTTCATGGATAGTCAAGGAGGATGGCGAATGACCAACGACGAAGACCCCTGGACTCACTGGGGTGACTACGGCTACCTGCCTGGTGCCACAAATCTTGTGGCTTACAGTGTAAGATGAGTCAGGATTTAAAAGTTGCTTGAAAGACCACATGTGATGGAGCCCTAGTGACGTACCCACTTAGGACTAGTTTTGGGAACCTCAGGAGAAATTCTTTGATCAATAATAACCCACTTTATCCATAAATAGCAGAACATTGGTTGTCAGCAAATACTTGTTTTACTTGTAATCTTGGGGGTCAGTGGTACCTGGTCCTCCAGGTCTCCAACACATTTATGTCAAGGTGGTGTATTTCATCTAGCTGTCATTGTCTTATGCATGAGTAAGACAATTTTGAATTCTTTATTGTGTAGTTAATAAAAACCATTACAAAATATAAAATACCACACTGTTTAAAAAGCAGGGAGTTATCACTGCTATATGAAAGATAACATTTATAAAATGAAGATATCATTCAAACTTCAGGATAAACTTGTCAAGGACCATGGCTCAGCCACATAGATAAGGAGATCATGTTGCAGGTTCAAGTCTTTGCCAATAGCCCTAGCTTTTTCTCAAGATTGGCAGTAAATTTGACTGCTCTGCAAATGAATTGAGGATCCACTGAGCCTAGGATTTGTACGATCGCAGACCGACAGGTGCGAATTCCATGTTCCTTGAACTTGGCCTTTAGCCAACTCCGACGTTCCTGATTCAGAACAGGACAAATGCAAATCAGATGCATGAGTAGACCTAACCACTTACCTGACTCTATTCCAGGAACATGAGACATGCCTACATGGCCTTCACAGGGCAATGGCTATCCTAGCAAAGGTTTTCGATTCCGTTGTCTATGACTGCTTGCCCTTCTCTTAGTCTAACCCTTTATTTTGTGATAGCATTGATGCTTACTCTTTCCATGTCCACCAATACACATTTTCACTTCATTCAGGTGTTCCTTAGCATGATGTTGCTAGAGAACCTTTCCCTTTCCTGAGCAAAGACTGCCGGTAAGTGCCAGGGGCCGTGACAGTGGTATCTAAACTATTCACACCCTTACCATTCCAGCTAGTCAATGTGCTACCTATAAATGTTGGAAGAACAATTTCTGTGTATGTCTTGTTGCTTCGAGTCTTCCATGGCACATTTGTATTATCAAATTGGTACTTTTGCTCAAGAACCATTACTGACTGATTCCACGACTGGACAACAATCACATTGTATTCAGATTGCAGACTCCCCTCTCTGCTTTACATCAGCCGACCATCACAATCGTGTCGTCTCATGATTCTGCCATTGAATCCAGTTACAATACTTTTGGTTAATAAAAATACAGTCTTAGATTCAGAAGGTAGTCAGAAAATACCTGAATGGACCATTTCATTGTAGGGTTAGGTGGGGACTACTCCTCTGTGTGCAAGGCGCATGAGGACTGGCCAGATCTAGGCGCACTCTGGAGGTCTACGGAGATTATTTGTAGCCTTGATGCGCCTCAGAATTTAAAGGAAACAGTTCTGCAAGGACTCATTTAACATAAAGTTACTTTGTATTATACAAATAAATCACTATAGACAATCACTGCTAAATGTAGAGAAAGTAATAGCTCAGCCTCTCAATCCATGCAACAAAAAAAATCTAATCCTTTAAACTAAACATAGAGAATGTCAATTTAAAACATAGGAAAATAGCGCCAGAAAAGTGCCCTGTGTTCCAGTGAGCACATGAAAAAAGAAGAAACCTTGTGACCAAGAGTAAGAGTATATGCATACAGAAGACAAGCAGCTAAAGTCTTTTTTTAATTTAAAAAGAGGTTTTTAATTGAGTTTTATACTGGAGATATTATACTTCGACTAAGGTCAAGGATTGGAGAGGGCAATCAATGAAAAAAAACGCTAGATGCAAATCATAGTCCAATGCAGATGAGCAAATATCAGCAACATAACTTTGAAGGAGATACTTTGAGATCTAAGGTATTATACAGTAAAAAACGTACTTCAAGTGAAGCAACTGTAACCCACTTTATAAATAAATAAATAATAAACGTTGACTATCATAGCATAATGTCTAACCAATAGTTTAATCACAAGTAAAAAGAGAGATATAAGTCAGTCAGAGATGAAAGGAGAGAGGCGAGAAGGGGCGGGGGAGGACTGAATTGTGGCATGTTAACCATTATCACACACCTGGAAGGGACTCACAAAGTGTTACTGCCTCTGTGGAGGGTTCCCAGTAAAGCTGCCCAAGTGGTCACAATCGTGGCTCAGAAACAGTGATTCTGTAGAGTGAGATGGAAAATCCTAAATATGTTTTACTTGGTAGGTACTGATCAAGGCTATCCCATAGATGCCTTGAGCTACGAAACAAATACAACTTCTAATACATATTGTAACCTGCATTTTTAGTAGCCCAGAGCAAGGACACAATGGAGGTTCATTTCCACTCCATCAGTATTATCTTAGTTTCCAAGGTTAGGAATGGGTTGAGGAGTAGTAAGTTGTGAGTTGGCAGCGCCTTGAAAGCCTCTCGGGTGAGTAGCGTGCTTTATAAACCCCTGATTGATTGATTAATTGATTGATAGACGAGATTGAGTGGGCAAAAATCCCCACAGCCTTTATCAGAAAATCAATCATAAAAGTTACTTCACATAATTCTTGAATCATGTTTTGTATTCTAACCCAAAAAGGGTTGCCCAGTACTATGTAGGAGTACAGCATATGTTCCAAATAACCCACCACCTCATTGGCTTTTGAACAGAGTCTGGACTAAGTCAGACCCAGTTGGTGAAATATGCTGTGGTTCAATTTTCTTATGAATAGACCAGAATCTTGACTGTGCTAATGCAGGGGTTATTTTGTCAAGAGAAAGGGAGCACCACATCTTTTGCTTGATGATAAATCTGTAAAAGAACTAGTATGTGTAGGATGAATACATGAGCTCCATTTCTTTTTTAAACTTTTTAAGGGAACATGACTTATTTTCCCGCTTTCCCTCACCCTGCATGTTGTTACAACGCGTTGTTACAACAACCGCGTTGTAACAACACAATACCATTACCCCGCAAGTCTGTATAGAGCTGCAAATCGATGTATCTAGTTTTTTATCTAACTTTCAGAGCTTGGACAGTATCTAGAATTATAGCCCATGAATGTTCTAATATTAGTTGCGAGATTTGATGTATGGAGAGGGTAGCGCTAAGGGGCAAAGAATGTAGTAGTCTTAACCAAAGCAGAGTTTGGCTCTCCTGTGAAACAAACCATCATGTACCTTAAGTAGCCAAAAATGCAAGTTGGTATCTCTGGAAGCCAGGAACATTGAGCCCGCCCCTTAGTTTTGTTAATTTTGAATGTGTTCATGGTGCTCCTAGCTCTTTTGTCCCTTCCACAAAAAATCCGAAATGTATTTGCCTACTAAATTTAAAAAAAAGAGTGAGGGAATGAGATTGGTGGCATACTTGATAGAAAATTAAACGAATTCTGGTCGCAAAACAGTAAGAATTTATCACCAATTTAAAACTGGTGGCATCCCACTTGCAAAGGAAAAGGGGTCCCATGGGACCCCTTCCCCTTTGAGAATGTAAATAATTATATGTTTTTAAGAGCAGGCAGTGTTCCCACGGACCACTGCCTACTCTTAAAAATAAAACTTCAAGGTTTAATGTTTTTCTTTTTAAACACATCCCTTTTTCCTTTAAGGAAAAAAGGCTGCATTTTTTTTAAAGATTGCTTTATTAAAAAACAATCACAGACATGGCGGTTTGCTGAATTCAGTAGGCCACTATCCCTTAGGTGGCTGTGATTCTAATGTGTCACAAACTGAGACCTACCCCATAATATTCATGAGGTAGGTCAATTTGCGTCCTACAAAGAATCCCTAAATGAAATGCAGTGATTTTTATACATTAAGATTCCTGATTTCCTATTTGTAATTTATTTTATTTATAACATTTATAGAGCGCACTGTTACCAAACGGTGTCCTGGTGCTGGAATGAAAGCTCCCCTCGCCTAAGCCTAAAGTTTAATGTAAGAAAAGCCATGTTTTCAAACTTTTGCGGAAGGCCATCAAATCTGTAATCTGTCTAAGAGCCAAAAGCAGAGCATTCCAAGCCCTTGCTGCCCCCAAGACAAAGCTCCTGCCTCCCCAGCGCGCTTTCCTCGTCCGAGGGGTCAGGATCAGCCCCAAGTTAGCTGACCTAAGATGTCTACCCGGCATGTACCATTGAAAGTACTGTTTTAGAAACGACGGGCCAAGACCTCGAAGGGTGTTGAAGACTATGCACAAGGTTTTGAAAGAGATCCGTTTCCGCACTGGGAGCCAGTGCAGCTTCACCAATTCCTGGGAAACGGATGCAAACTTTGGTAAGCCTGTGATGAGTCGAGCTGCTGCGTTTTGCAAGGCCTGTAATGTGTTAGGAAGCCACTGTTGCGTATCAAGAAATAGGCTGTTGCAATAATCAAGGCGAGATAAAACCAGGGCGGTCACCACTGTTTTCTTACACCCATATGGTAACAAAGGAAGGATCTTCCGGTTTATTTTCAATGTAAAGTGAATGGATGGCGTCATTGCATTAACTTGGGGCCTAAAGGTAAGCTTATTGTCGATCAGAACCCCTAGGTTCTTGACCTTCGTGACTGGAATGGGGGGAAATACCATCCCTTCAGGCCACCAGTTCGGACTCCAAAAGTTATCACTGGAGCCGAAAAGTAAAACTTCGGTTTTTAGCCGAGTTTAACTTTAAACAGTTCCTGGCCATCCAGTTGCTAACCGCTGACATACACTCCTGGAATTTACTGGCTACGCCTTCCTCTCTACCTGGTAGCAGTGACACCACAATCTGCGTATCGTCTGCGTAAGATGTAAGTTCAAACCCATATGATTGAATAACTGGGGCCAGTGAGGAAACATAAACATTGAAAAGGGTGGGAGTTAGGGAAGATCCCTGGGGAACCCCACAGGGTAGCACGAATGGTTTAGATTCAAACTCCCCCAGTGCCACAACCTGGACGCTATTGGTAAGGAAAGCTTTCAAGATGTTAAGGGCTTTCCCTTGTATCCCGCAGGCCTCCAAACGGTCCACCAAAATCATGTGGTGGACCGTATCGAAGGCCGCCGACAGATCCAACAGGACCAGGGCTGCTCTACCCCCAGCATCCATCACTTTCCTGATCTCCTCTGTCGATTTGATTAAGGCAGATTCTGTACTGTGACCTGCTCTAAAACCATGTTGCGATGGATCGAGGGCTTTTGTGGCCCCTAAAAATGCGCTAAGCTGAATATTCATGGCTCTTTCTATTAGTTTGGCCGGTAGTGGTAGTCTGGCGATAGGACGGTAGTTATAAGGATCGGTAATGTCTAAATTAGGTTTTTTCAACAAAGGAAGAATCGAGGCCCATTTCCAGCTAGATGGGAATTCACCAGCCACAAACATGTTGCTAAACAAAGTGGCTAAGGTGGTGGCTATAGGAGCCGCGGCTAACTTCGCCACAGTAGCTGGGCAAGGGTCTCGGGGGGAGCCCGACTTTGTACCTAATAGCAGTTTCTTAATTTCCTCCGTACTCACCGGGGAGAAGTTCCGAAGCTTGACCTTATTTGGATTGACTGTTGAGTTCCCCAGCCTGGCCTCTGGCGAGTTATCCCTAACTTGACCTTCAAGGGAGTTAAAGGTGTTCTCCACCTTGCTTAAGAAGAACTGAGCTAGATCCACGCACAATTTGGAGAGAATTGCAATTAGGTCATCAGTATTCCTAATTTTTGCACATCTGGCCCTATGTCTTTCTTGAAGGCGAGGCCCAGAGTTTGGGATATCCAAGATTCCAAGAATTCAGCACATGAGTTAACAACACGGTCCACATTGTCTGGTAGGCCAAAAATCCAGAATTTAAATTCTGCGATTTTTGTTTACAAGTTCAGTCAATCCTCTATATAACATTCATTTTTTGAGCGGCCACGCGTGACTGTTTCTTTGTAGACATATTTGCACCTCCAGCATGTTTATTCTAGATTCAGCTTCTGTAATTGTACCTGCCAGTTCTTTAAAGTGGTTTCAAAGGGCCTGGATACCATGGTATATTTTGTTGGCGCTACCTTTGGTTTCTTTTTTTGTCATAACACACTCTATTTTTGTTCTGCTTTCCTTGCAAAAATCAATAAACACATGCATAAAGACAATGATTTGTTTGCTACTGTGGTCCCAGTAGCCCCAAGTGTGAGCAGGGGGCTCTTCTCCCAACATGATCAGTGGTTTAGCAAAGCACAACATATGTGCAGATAGTATCAACGGGTTCTCCTCACCAGCAGAAAGCATCCACATCACTAACAGCCCAAGGGCAGAGAAACAGACTCGTCCCTCTGCAGCATTAATTAGCCAGGAAACCGAGTGCTGTGTTTCTAGGGAGCCAAAATGCAATAATATGTATGTGGGAGACCCCATGTGTTAACAAGCATTGGCATAGCCAATAGGTCTCGCCTTTGGGACCTTGTAAGTAAAAAAAGAAAAACTGAAGTGTAAGACTTCACGTTTACATTTACTGCATCCTAAATACGAGGTAAATGTAAACGTGAAGTCTTATACGTCCGTTTTTTTTACTTAAATGGTCCCAAAGGCGCGATCTTTTGGCTATGCCAATGCTTGTTTATTGTGTAGTTACGATTTTTGCTACTGACGCTCGTAGGGGCATATTATCAAGGGGGTTTATCTCCGCCTTTTTGGCTTTAAAAGCCAAGAAAGCGGAGATAAAATTATCTCCATATTACTTAGCTGTCGCTAACCCCAGTTAGCGACAGCTAGTAGGAGATAGCTACCATCCTGGGCCCCACTTTGCATGTCAGAGAAATTTATCACTAATGACATGCAAAGTGGGCTTGCCAAGATGTTAGCGACTATTACTAACTTTTGGAGATATTCGCGCTAAGCGCGAATATCTCCGAAAGCTAACACCTGCCCTGAGCAGTTCTTAGCCATGTTATCCAATGGGAGGTGGATAACATGGCTAAGAGCATTAGCTCGGTAATGCATGAATATCGCTGACTTTTCAGCGATATACATGCATTGCGGCCGATTTTTATCGCATTTGCGATAAACCTTGGTAATACCAAATTTTTGTCTCTAACCAAGCAATAGCGATAATTATCGCTATTGCTTGGTAATATGCCCTGTAGTTCTTTGCTCCCATCAATGAAATATGCCTGCATTGTTCCTGCTGACTGGCTGCATCTGTTTTTTTTCGTTTCAAAACTCCGAATGGAAAAAAAGAACCTTTCAGAATCACATCAGTTTAATCACCCATTTTCTTTACCGTTAAATGTTCTTTGCTGGGCTTTCATAGCACTGATGCGACATACATACTGGCATCCACAAAACAGCACACTTTAGAGGCCCCGATCATTACTTGTGCTACTGAGATCGGATGACGTTAAATGCATTCCCAATTTTACATTTCAATCTGATTTTTACAGATCAGGATACAAGTGCATTATTGGAGATATGTACGACTAGGGACTGGCATAATAAAGGTCAGATTATTGTAGGGCATGGGGCCCGAAGTATTCTCCTTACACAGTCAAAGGACAAGATGTCAACAATGAGAAGTAGGGTGTCACAAAAACACAAGCACTAGTCTTTGTAAAGAGTTAGTACGGTAGTAGATGGTGCACACAAGGAGACTAAAGGGGAGAGTGGGGAACTGTTTCCGGGATCGGGTGCAACTCTCACCTGGTCCTCCTCCATCACATCAATAACAAGTTAAGCTATTTTAAGAACAACAACTACGAGGCAGGTATCAGATGTTTCGTCAATATTATTTTTTTCTGAATACACATTGATCTCTGAATCAGCTGCCTCAACACCTCAAATTAGCTTAAAATACTATCAGTATATTTTATCCCCTGTGTTCCGTCATTACGGATTTCATGGGGTCAGAGTTTCTAAATATTGCCTCGCGTTGCTTCCTATGGCAGCATGACTCGGTCGTCCCGGCGTTTCAGAACGTTGCCGGGTTTAGGGACGACAAAGGCGTGCTGCTCAGTATGCGCTGTGATCACATGTTCTCAGGCCAGGCTCGCCCGTTTAGCTCCTCTCCGCAGCAACAAAGTATGTACCAGGCTGCGAATTATAATGACCCGAAGACATAAATCCAGACGATAATAAAAACACAAGTGGGAAAAAGGGCGCCAAGCCTGGAAGGCCCAGACGGCCAAGCCGCTGAATGTAGCGCCAAATCCACGGAAGATCTGCGAAAAGAGAAAGACTGTCAAAAATTATAATGTTTACTTGAAATACGCCACAGTGACACCAGGGCGGTGTACAGCACTTGATAGGAAGCCTAGGGTAGGGGAGGGCTGGAGTGAAAAATCAACCCAGGGGCACATATCGGAAATTTGTATTCCAGAAAGACTACTACAGAGCCTTGATGTTGAGCTAATGACAGGCGATAAGCCGCTATCCCAACAAGAAAAGCGCTCACGCGGCAGCAGGGGGGAGGGATTCACTCACGGGAGCGATAATTGCGACAAGATGGGCCGCGCGCTCCCGCGAGTGGATCTCCTCACGTGCACGCGTTGCCATTGAAGGCAATGGCAACGCGTGCACGTGCTTGGCTGAAAAGCCTAAGCGCTAGGAAAAGGTCATCTTCGTATGCAACGCATGCGCTGCGAAGGCTCGACCTAAAAACCAGCTTCTCCATTGCCGTGCAGTAGTCAATGCCCCACGTCCACTCATGCATAGGGAGGGCCTATTCTGCTCTTCAGTGCATGGCCAGGTCTCTCTTAGCAACCAAATAAGCTATGACAATGGGGCCACGTGTAGCCCTTGTGTCCATCATCCCCAGCAGTACAATTTTGGGGTCTAGTGCTAGGCTGCGACCGCCCACCAGCCCAATCCTGTTATTAACTGCCAGCCAATATTTTCTCTACTTTTAGTTTCTTGAGTCAAATTATTAAGTGTCCATAGTTGTATGATATGATTCATATTTGCAGCAGAATCAGATTTCGGTTTCATCGGTGAATCGGGAAGCGGCGGATCTGCCTTTGTGTGTTTCAGACTGGGTTTGGATTCTTAAGATTCGCTGGTTTCTTTGCCCTCTTTGCTTCTAGATTTCGCTATTGTGCACTGTTCACTAAAGGAAGACGAAGCAAGAAGATGTACAGCCCCTGTAATGTCACAGTTTATTCTTTGTAGATTCTACGGTGTAGTAAGGGACACTTAGAATAAGTAATTTAGTACGACCGACTTTTCTACAAATGTGCAGAAATTGAGATTGCTAAAAACCTGCTTTCAAGCACCAGAAGGTAACTGACCGTGCATTCTCTCATAAGTCCAAAAATATAAAGTAGGCCATGTTACAATTGTTACATAACGGAATGTCCAAAGTCTGTACATGGAAAGGCAGTGATTGTAGATCTGAGCTGTAAAATTCGTCAGAAACTTCAAGTAGGCAAGATATGTTGCACTATATCTCTGATGTAGAACAGACAGACAATTTGTCTACATAGTTCCATGGGAGGAGAATGGCAATTCTCAGATTAACATGCATAGAGAATCAGGATTTCATTAAAGACACGGAGGTTAACATTATGCAATACTCTTTTATCGGCACTTCAATCAGAAGCACCTTTCAAGAACTTCTTCAAACAAGAACAATCCAGATTTAGAACTCCACTCTTCATAAAAGTTACTTTAACAGAACACTCTTCCTCTTTTAAATGTAAAACTGTAATGAAAATGAACTCCTTCCTTCAATCCGAATTTTCGATTTTCCCAACTTTGTAAGACTTTAAATCTGAAAGAAAAAATAACATATATACTAACAACTTGTCCTCCAAAGAAAACATCATAAAAGATTGTAAATTTTCTAGCTTCCTTCTTTCTTTACAATTAAAATATATATATATATATATTACACAATCCATATTATTACTATTCCCTAGGGGCGAGGCAGGAGGAAGAACGTTAGCCTCTGTGTCTTGAATGAAATCCTAATTATCTATGCATGTTAATCTGAGAAACGCCTTTTCATTACAAGACCGGAGCCTACCATTATCCATGATGAAAGCCCTTCAACACCTCCTCTGACATGTGCTGAATTGGTCTAAAATAGGGTTTTCCAAATGTTACCACATTTGACCAATCAGCTGCTTCAAAATATTTTGTAACTTACCTACAGACCAACAAGAATTACTTGGCCATAGCACCTCTTACCGAATGGGCTTTATACCGTTTCATATTCACCCTGCTTTTTCCATTGCAATTTTAACCCATCTAGAAATTGTTGCATTACTTAGCGCCTTAAATGGCCTCACATAAGATATTAATAATTGATTCCCACCATCCCTTCTATTTTCCAATACTCTAGACTCAAATTCTCTCAAACATTTAACCACACATAACTTTGGACTTTCATCAAACTTTGGATAAAAACTTTACATAGACATTGTCTTAGTCCTTTTCCCAATTTCAAACAATACTCCCTCTGGATTAAACATCCTGTTATTGACCTCTAGACATTTTACATCCAACAGTCTTCTGGGAGACACCAAGCACAAAATTGTCACAATTTTAATGGAAAGGTTTTTAGTACTCAAATATTTGTTCAATGGCCATGAGAGAAATCATTTCTGAATCACATTCACACCCCACAAAAAAAATACGTTGACAATTGGGCCTCTTCAATCTCATGCTTTTCATAATCCTACAAACCAAAACATTACTATCAGCTGATTTATCCCCGACTAAAACATGGCATGCAGAAACTGTGGATCTATAGCAATTTAGAGTCCTGTAACTCAATCCCTTTTTAAAAAGTTTCACCAATAAGTTTATAACTTCTACCACAGATGCCTCCACGGGATCCACACTCCATTCCATGCCCCAACCACCCAAATCCCCCATATTCCTTTGTATCTACGTCTTTTACCTGGTGCCCACGAGTCCTCAAGCAATTTTGTAGTCCCCTCAAAAGGTCTTCGAATGATCCAGGACTCCTGACACATTCCAAACAAGAAGGTTCAACACACTGCTCAAAACCAAAGAATGCTCCTCTCCTTCTTCGTTCATCAACAGACCATCCTCTGTCATAATCAACACAAGAATCTCACATGCCATTTTCAGAGCAGCTGGAAACCACTCCTGAGACACCCAAAAAGGAGTTACCAATACTAACTGACATCTCTCCTTCCTCACCTTCAGAAGAACCCTCTAAATTATTGCAAACTGTGGGAATGCGTACCCTTTATATCTATCCATTTCTGTTGAAAAGCATCTACCACTGATGCATCTGGGTCTAGTAACCAACTGTAGTATTTGTGTATCTGAAAAGTCAATCTTGTAGCAAACAGAGCCACATCCAAAGGACCCAAAATCCGATCTATCCTCCTGAAAAACATATGACCCAGTTTCCAGTCACTGACATCCTTCACATGTCTTGAATTTCAATCCTTACCCCTGGTAGATATTCTGCCCTTAAGCTTATCTTGTGTTCCAAGCAGAATAACCAAAGTTTTGTCACTATTTCCGATAGATTCTTGAACCTGCAACCTCAGAAGTGGTTTATGTAAGACAGCACTGAAACTTTGTCCATCTTTATCACAAATGTCTGAACCGGCATTGTTTCTGAAACTCCGCAGGCATACAAACCTGCTGTTAATTCCAAACAATTTATATGATAATTCTTCTCTTGACCTAACCATGCTCCACCTGTCTCATGCTCTCCTAAACAAGCACCCCAACCAATCAAACTGGCATCCGTCTTCAGAAAAAAGTGTGGTACACAACCAAAAATTGCTTTCCATTCCATGCCTTTAGATTGTGCACTTGCCAATCCAGCACCGCTTTTGCTTCCTGATTTCAAATAACTTTGTCCCCATACCATAGGCCCAGCCTCAAAGCCTCTGTCCTTACCCTTTGCAAAGCCCTATAATGCAAAGGACCTTGGAATATAGCTTGTATCAATGATGAAAACAATCCTAATATTTTTGCCAAACCTCTCAGAGCCAAATTGTGCTTTTTTACAACACATACAACCTCCTTCTTTATCATCTTTATTTTCCTCTCCGGTAACAACATCAACTCCCAATGGTGTCTATCCTGAAGCCTAAGAATTCCATACTCAGATGGAATCATAATGGATTTCTCCTTGTTTATGATAAAAGCCAAACTTTCCAAAAGTTGAATCATATCTTTAGTTGAGAAACCAGCACTTCTACATCCTGTGACATCAAAAGAATATTGTTGAGATAAACAATAATTTCTCTAAAAAATGCCACTACACCACACATCACCTTTGTAAAGCACCAAGATGTCAAAGAAAGACCAAAGGGAAGACATTGAAACTGCTTCCTCCATCTGAACTGAAGGAATCTCTGACTGTTTACCTCCATAGTAACTGTGAAATACACATTCTTCAGGTCTAATTTCCCCAACCAGTTTCAAACTGGAAGCATATCCCTTAGTAGATGGATTCTCTCCATCTTAAAATGCCTGTAAACTACAGATCTGTTTAAAATTCTCAGATTTATAACCCGTCTCCATCCTTTGTCCTTTTCCCCCCACCAAAAACAGCATGCTTACAAATCCTTTTGAGTGATCTCCTATTAAAATAATTGATCCTTTTTCTAAAATTGCACTTATTCCTAAATTCACTATTTTCATTTGCCCCTGATTTAGACTTATTTCCTGTGGTTCTTTTACCTGACTTTGTAATTACACAAAATCTATTTTGAAACCCTGAATTGTACTCAAGATCCAAGGATCGTTTGTTAAACATTCCCATTCTTTTACATGATCACTCAACCGTCGTCCTACACTTTTTTGAGAAAAATAAAGCAAATCTCCGTATTCACCGTGGGTACCAGAGGATGCATGTCCTCATCCCCGGACAGTTCTTGATCTCGCAAACTGTCCCCGCTGAGGGAAGAATCCTGTTGAACTCAGGAAGTCTCTTCCAGACCCTCTTCTGATGTAATTATATTGGGAACTTTGCAATCCCCAGCCAGGGTAACACGTCCAGAAACTGTTTGCATATTATTCTGCGCCCTGTCTAGCACTGTGAATGGGGATACATGTTTTCCTGAACTTTTAACCATGCCATCACCAAACAGTACACCTTTTGTATTGCTGCTGGCTTCCTTATTAGCGGTATCACCTAATTTTGGATTTATCTTCCTCAACATCAATTTCCTACATTCTGCAGAAGTCCAGAATTGGTATTTCCTAGAAATACCATAGCGCTTTATCTCCAACCTCGCAATAACTCTACATCCACTTGTTCAGCATGCATATGTGCCTCTTGTGCCATATCCATAATCTTTGCAAGTGGCCCAAAAACGTCTAATAAACTATCCTAACTTTGATTAGCTGATCTTTCCATGCCCCTACGTGGGCCTCTATCCATCTTAAACAGATATCAAATCATATCTGGATCCAGATTGAAAGTATAGCAAACCCCATGCTCATCTGGGGCCTCAAGCACTCTACCTTTAATACATTTCTCATTTCTCTCTCCAAAAGCCTTCTTATCCACTCTTTTATAAATTTACTCATGTAATCAAAAGGCCACCAGCCTGCGCTTCTTGGATGGCATATGTTGTACGGACTAAACATGTCTTCTACCAATGGGTCTTATATTACAGCATTTACCGAAGTAGATGCATCAACCTTAATGTCATCATTCAAAACATCTTGATTTACATCAAACATGTATTCATCATACATTTGACCCACTCCTTCCATGACATTGTAATCAGAATATTTTGTCATTTCTTCATCTGACGTTTCTTGTGTGTTGCTATGGACACATTTGCTCTTCATTCCGCTTCAGACACCCACCTTATTCATTGAGTTAAATCCATCTTTTCTCCTCTTATTCATATGCTTAGGTTTCCTAAGCTTCTTACCCTTCTTACCATCTATTCTAATCTCCTCGTCCTCTGACAACAATCAAAATTCTTCACCTGAGGCACAATCTGTTCTTTTCCTATCCATAACTAATTCCACAACTTCTCTCATAGAGGCCTTTACTTCACTATATATTAGTCTCCTTAAACTCTCTTCACGCAGCCTTCCTTCCATCATATTCTGCTCACCACTATTTCATTCTGTGGACATTTCCCCTTAATATTTGAACAAAATCTCTCTTCTAATCTATTTTCTCAAACACAAACTAAATCTCCAATTTGTCCTTAAAGGAGAAACTATTTTTCTCTTTAAATTAAATTCCTATCCCTTTCTCCTTATCACCATTCCTCCGTTCAGCTGTTAGTTTCCCAGACTCCGTAAGTCACAGAGCTTTCCCTGAAGCTTCAGCATATTTTCTAGTAAACCTCATAGAAATTAGCCTGATCCAAGATGGCACCCATGATTTCGCAAGATCAAAGGAACCAGTCTTGGGCCTTTCCTCTTACTCTATTACGTGAGCGGATTGCAAAGCCTGAACTGTCTCGCTGGTTGTTTCCCTTTGAAAGAAGCATGTGCCTAACTTGCTCTGAGCTTCTTTCCTAATAAAGGCCCTCACTGCAGCACGAGTACCGCCGCATGTACCGGACCGCCAACTGGTAAGCCACAAACACGTGCTAGCATAGCCTTGCCTTAAAAAATGTGGCTAATTAGCCGACATCCAAATTGAAAGAAATCAGAAGTTTTGCAAAACTTGAGCATTACTATCAAATAAACCTGCAAATATTCTACTGATGATCAGTAAGACCAAGAAAAAATCGTCTTCCTTGTATTGGAACAATGCTCGCATTGAGGATACGTCAGTATATAAATACCTAGGAGAAAAAATCGATAACAGTGGGCAGTTTACTACACAGAAAACCAGCATCAGAGGTAAAGGCCTTGCCTTGGCAATCTCTCTAAAAGCACTAAACAGCAAACTTACTGCCCCCCCCCCCCTCCTACCTCTGGTACAAGTAATACGAGCTAAACTCTTGCCAACAATCACTTATGGGAGCAAAGTACAGAGAGGCAGAGATGCAAAGACCCTTGATAATACAGTCATAGCTGCATACAGAATTATTTTTAGCCTGCCCAATCGAACCTCACCAGCACAAATTAGGCTAGAGTTTGGTGTCCAGAAACAGCTTCTGGCAAGACGGGGGCGTACATAACTACCTGGGACAAAGTGCGAAAATCCAAACAAGGAACTCTAAATGAGCATCTTTGGATGGAGTTAGAGCAACACCCTGCCTCACCTGCTGCCAAGTATCTTAAAAGTAGCTTCGCAAATATGGGCTTAATTCAGCTTTAGGATACCCCCACAAATCATATAACACTTAAAAACGTGGTTAATAAAACAATCAAACATCTTTTGTGGGTTGAAGACAAGGCAGCCCTCACGAAAAGGTCACATGGCTGGATGATCCTGAGCTCATATTCAACACAAGCACCACAGAGTTAGCTTGAATTGGGTTATGCTAAAACTGCTAAAATGAAGTTTTTAAAGTACAGGCTGGTCTTGTTACCCTGTATCCGACATTTTCCATATTGGCTAAAAGATAAGGTGGGCTCCCTCTGTCGGTTATGTGGCTCAGCGCCAGAGGATATGTTGCATTTGTTATGCTCCTGTGACAAACTGTTAGATGAACGAAAACATCTGCTAAAATGACATTTTAATCAACGAGGGATACGCTCACGAAGACAAGCTGTTCTTGCCTGCTTTGCACCCCAGGATCCACAGCTGAACTGTAGTTTTGTAAAGTTTATGAAGTGGAAAGGAAAATGCCAAAACTTGATTCCTAATTGCTTTTTAGATAATATTAGAATACAAAACTGTATCTATTTCCACTTAAGGTCATCCAAATAGTATGCATCTTTATGATTTTAAAATGAAACGAAAAATTGTGATTACGATATACTGGCTTTACCAATGCATGTAGATCTAGTATTAAATTTTGATGTTCGTACTGCAATGATTTTAATTAACTGTGCAAATAAATTACTTACTTACTTACGTAAACAAAATTTATGTTTAAAACGAACTTCCTCAACCAAAAGTATTTCCATTCATTCTTTCACTCTCCAGCTCCCAAAAATTATGAGCCCTTCTTACATTAACTCTTCTCACAGACTCTCACTAAAACATCACAGCTGTCTCTTAAAGTACTGTGTAGTTAAATGAAAGGCACTTATCTGATCAGAAGCAGCATTTAAAAGAAGAAGCGTGTTTTGTTACATGGACCTTTATGAAAAGTGGAGCTCTTATTCTGGATTGTTCTTGTTTGATGAAGTTCTTTAAAGGTGCTGCTGACTGAGTGGCAGTAAAAGAACATGGCATAATAGTAGCTCACGGTCTTGTAAAGAAATCCAGAGGATTGAGATGTGTGTGAGATGCATGTCTACGCAACTTAACAATCCTCTGAAAGCACATTGCCGAAAATATTATTCTCTCTTAGGCATCCCAGTGGCCTTTCCTTTGTGATTACGGTCTTACCACTGGTACTGGCACTAGCATACCAGTTTAGGCCAGGTGTCTCACTTACCAATTTGTTATGTGGTTTTGCCGGCGCTGGTGCCAATTTTGAATCAGACAGGATTCAGCATTTAGAAGCAAACTACTGGACAAGTAGCATTAGTGAAGTTGGACCTCATACAACTTTTTATGTGGGAAAATCAGCTGTCCCGTCATTATTTGTCATGGAGAAACACCAATGCAGGTGGATCGGGAGCGGAGCTGACGGCTCAGGCAGCCATCATGCTCAGGTGCTAACGGCCTCCCTCTCACTAACCATGCCCCCCTAGCTTAGGTCTTACACATCAGAACCGAATATGGTTGTTACATTTTATTAGTCCTGCCTAACAGTGGGCATAGGGACACTGGGCCCGATTTAGAATTTGGCGGATACTCTGTCACAAACTTGATGGAAACCCCGTCCACCTTATTACAAATGCCATAGGATATAATGTGCTTGTAATAATGCAGAAGGAATATCCGGTATATTGTTTATGCAGAAATCTGTCCACCAAACTCTAACTCAGGTCCTATGTGTGTATATTATTGTCAATGGCATTACGACCTTTGCATTTATTTGAGAGGCTCCATCAGTGCAGGAAGTAACACTTCATAGAAGATATGGTGGTGGGCCATATATATTACAACAGGTCATAGAACATATGACAGTGGACCATACAAAGAATAGGATATAGAAGATATGACATTGATCAATAGAACTGGCAACTTACCTGCAGGGAAGATGCAACAGTGGCCATAGAATTGGCAACCTCACTTCATTGAAGTTATGCCAGGCTACCACAGAAGATATGACAGTTCTCATAGGAGATGTGGTGGTGGGCCAACAAAAAAATTACATTGTGCCATAGAATTGGCAGCCTATCTACAGTTAAGGTATGACAGAGGGCAAATCAAGATATATTAGTGGATCGCAGAACATGTGATATCAGGCATGGTTTGAATAGGCCAAGACAGATAGTGTGAGATATTAAGCAATGTTAATTACATTCTCCTTTGGATTCAATTTGAAGAATAGCAATGAGGTGCAAAGCTTCTGAGAGTGTGTAGGGCATTCCAAACTCTTGTTGCTTTCCTGAGAAAGTGCATTGGAGGGTGAATATTTTGTTTGAAAACAGATGGCCCGATTCACAGAACTAACTTAAGACAAAATCCTAAACTTACTACCATTTTGGTATTCACAGAAGGCACTTACTCATTTTGGTATTCATAGAGGGCACTTACTCATTACTCATTTTGGTATTCACAGAAGACACTTACTCATTTTGGTATTCACAGAAGGCACTTACTCATTGATGATACCAAAATGAACAAGTGCCTTCTGAGGCACTTACTCATTGATGAGTAAGTGACTTCTGTGAATACCAAAATGAGTAAGTGCCTTTTCTGTGAATGCCGAAATGAGTAAGCGCCTTCTCTGAATACCAAAATGGTAGTAAGTTCAGGATTTTGTCTTGAGTTGGTTCTGTGAATTGGGCCCTGAATTTCGAGAAGTTATGTTCATGTCCTTCTTTGGGTCCCGGATTTGCTGTAACTTTTCTGTGTGATTTACTGCAATTGTGAAGGTTTAAATGTACAGCTTTGAATGCGAGGAAGCTTATTTTATAGGTGGAGCAAGATTCAAGTGTTAACAATTTGAGGTATTTCAGAGCGGGATGATCTTGTCAAATTGTCTTGTTTGGGTAATCAACCTGGCAGCTGAGTTGAGGATACCTCTTAGAGGAGTCAGGCCAGATTTCGGGTCTGATTTAAATCTTAGTGGATGTGTTACTCTGCCACAACGGTGATGGATATCCTGTCCATGAAATATAAATCCCAAAGGATGCAATGGGATTTATATTTCGGCGGATGCAATATCGTTCACTGTTGTGACGGGGTAACGTATCCACCAGATCTAAATCAGACCCTTAGTCCAGTTATTATTGTATTACCATATTTGATGCAGGATATCACAAGAGCCAGAATGGTGGATTTAAAGTCATGTTTAGATATGAAACATGTGATGTTTAGGAGAAGCTTCTTTCTGAATCTGGTGCTTTTAGCAAGTTCTTTGATTTGAAGATAAAGACTGATCTGAGCGTTTAAATAATGTGAAGGGTGGGATCGCTGCTGGACTAAACGTGGTGTCCCTCCAATGGATGGCCAACTGCAATGACTTATTACCCGCAAAGTCAACAGAAGCTCCACCGACAGTCAATTAACAGGTCCCCAACTCTATATGGGGCTGGTGAATCGGCAGGTCTGATGGAGTGGGAGACTGACTTATTTGCAGCAGGCCGAGCCCTCTGCCAAACCCTAAACGGCTCCCACAGTCTTTTGAGGGTTTAGAAAAATTCTGTCAGAGACATCAATGAGCTGATGTTTCATGGGTATGGGGCTAGAATGTCAGTACCATCAGTCTTTAGATACGGTGCACCATCCATGAAATGATGAACTTTGATACACGCTTTGGAGACAATCGCACCAAAGAAATGACATATAGGTAAATATAAAGTGGCAATTATAGATCCTTGTCATAGTCCGAACAGAACAGCTGTGATCACTGACAAGGGATTGCCTGTTTGCCTGTTTTAATGCAGTTAAATATGTTTTCAACCGTTCAGTACCAAACTCTGAATGCCCAGTCTGCCGCATTAAGATTAGAAATGACTGTTACGGATGATGGTATTGAATGCTGCGGACAGGTGCAAGAGTACTTGCAAGTAGTGTTGCCTTCTCTAAAGATTCTTAGAGGGTCATCAATGATTTTGAACAAGGGGATTTCTAATTACCTTGGTATTCAGTTTCAGGAAAAGAGCTATTGTTAGGCCCATTTGCAGAATGTTCACTTGTTTATGCACAACACGCTATGGTTATTAGCTAGGAGCAAGGCTGTGATAGTACAGGGCCCAAGTGATGTCTTCAGCATTGTACTGTGTGGGGCTTTGGCAATGGTAATAAACCAGTGCTTGGGAGACAGGAAAGTTTGTTTCACTTTGAACTACCATCCACCCTCCCTCTTTTGTCAGAATTCAGATTCAATGCAAGTCTGAGTAGAGGCAGATTGCTTGTTGTGGAGGCCGTCACACTTGACTGTTTTTAGGGAAACCATTACAGATGTGCTGGGGACCCATGTGAACCTTCTGTATTGAGGACAGCTAGACATAGGAGTGCCTAAGCTGTTCCACTCGCAAGAACACATTACACCCAGTAACAAGATTACAGTGCAAACATCCTAAGGGAAAATGTGTGGAATGGCAGTGGGCAGGAAGGATCATTGCCAGTTGTACGGTCCCCGCCTACTTGCAGAAGAAGGATTTACCAGCCGGGGCTGTAGCTGACAATGACTGACCTACTTTATACAAACCTCTTGCACTGAACAGTTGGACTTTCTCCTTCTTACCAAATATATTAAAGCCTGGGCTGCTGTCCTGAAGCTGTGAGTACTATACTTGCAAAGAAGAGCTTATGAGGCACTACCTGATGGACTGCTCTTTATTTATTAGCAATAGAAGGAAGGGGCTAGAGCCAGTTATGATGAATTACCTGAAATATAGCATTTGTGAACCGCCGCAGGTGTGGAAATGTACTATTATTGCTGCTGTCCTGTCACTGTTGCAGTTACAAATATATTGAGGTGCTGGGAGGTCTCGTCATAGACATCTTTTTTGTATGCATGTGAAAGGCATGGTCGCACTCCCATGCTATACATGTTTTGTTTCCAATTGAATATAAGGGATTTGTGTTTGGATTTTACATATGATTTTTCTGTGGCTGTCTTACCTGCTATTAGTACTTCTCACCTACCACTTTCTACCATGCTGTGGATGTTTTTTAATTGTTTTAACTTTATCGTCATGGATTCCCACATTTTCTTTGACTTTCATGTTTTGTTTCTAAAGATTCTTACAGCTGAAAGAAATATGCGTGTAAACTGGTCTGATCTAACCCAAGATTGGTACAATTCAAATAAATGGTTTTGTGCTGTAAGTTTCAAGAGCTGAGTAGGTTGGTTTTCTCTATGAATTTGTCCAGGAAAGGTTTCTCTCTTATTTGTCTATAGTTAAAGAGACTGTCAGTTCCAGCAATAAGGTGTTTTAGAAGAGGGCAAACGTAGCCTACTTTAAGGGTACCACTACTTTTAGTAGGGAGGGAGGTAAAGAGTCAGAGGAGAAGGATGAGGGCTTTGAATTTGAAATTAATATTTTCACATTAGATTGCGATATGGGGTGAAAGAATACCATGTTACTGAAGGTATTTTCACCGGTAGGGGATAGCATTAAAATGCTGGTTGGAGAGAAAGTCAATCAGTACCCTGCTTAAACGCATTAATTTTTTAACTGTGCCACCCCAGCTGGGAATGGTAGGTGGAGGATTGTTGGACCCTTAAAAAAAGAAACTCGACTGATCATGAATATTTTTGTGAAGCTCTCTTGATCTATTCATATCATTCTGATATTTGGAACAGAAAAATTAGGAATTTGACTAAAAGGACCTTTTTCCTTCTGTGGGGTTGAGAGTTTGGAGAGAGATGAGAGAGATGCGGATGTCCTTCTTTTCCTCTCCTGGGAACTTTTGAAGTTTTTCTGATTGCTCCTACCTTAGTTGAGCCAACTGATTGGCTTCCTTGGGTTCTTTTTACTTAATTTTGACCGAAGCACCTTATTAAATAGCTTGGTTATATTGTATTTGTTGAGATGTGATAGCTCACTAGGGACATTGGAATGGGGTTTCCTGATTGACAGATTGTTTTCTGTTTTCTGTTAAAATCATGCACAGTTTCTTGAAATCACTAAATCAGCGCCAGATACAACCATTTAATTAATGTTTTTTAAAATGGTAACAGTTTTTGTTCTTTTTACAGGACTCTAAACCTCGTGTTGAAGAGTTTCAGCCCCGTATTGACCACCACCTTCAGGTAATAACAATGAATGAGACAGATCTGCAATGTATTGTGTGTATCAGTCACTGAGTATAAATGGATCCAAATCCTGAGTGAGTGAGGGTGGCTCTATTCAGGTACCCGGCCGGTGCTGCTTAAAAGATGAAAACATACTGTCTAAACCAACCTTAATGAAATGAATTGAACATCCCCAGACCACTAATTAAACAACACTATATCTTAGAATATTACAACCTGTCATGGAGAAAAAATGTTTACTTAAGGAGCAGATTACTAACCTTGGTGAAATTCATCCATGGAAATAATACTAAGATGAAAAATATTTTCAGGTAACCACTGTGCATCCTTATTTCTTTTTTAGACCAGTTACAGTAATAACGTTGTCCTTATTTAAGCCCTGGCACACAACGTGCTGCACCTCAGGGAGAAAGAGTTAGTAGCGTCTTACCAGCCTGGGTACTCGCCAATGACTTGATAAGGCCTTCCACAGGCAGGATGCCTCCTGCTCCTTCCCCTTCACTGTCAACGAGTATGCGTTGACAATTGAAGGGGAAAGAGCAGGAGGCTTCCAGCCTGCAGAAGACCCATTTCAAGGGGTGTGTGTGTTATATATATATTTATATATATATATATATATGTATATATATATATATATATATATATATATATATATATATATATATATATTTTCCCTCTCCGTGTACACCTGCCGACCGCACTCGTAGGCTGGTGCTTGCTTTGTCGGGGGGGTGCCCGACATTTAATATTTGCTCAAACGATTCTCAAACCGCTGTCGCGCGGCCTTCTTCAGTATTCCTACTGAAGAAGGCCGAGTGCCGAAAGCGCGTTCTTGAAATAAACCTTGTGCATATACCCTTGGAGTGCTGCTATCTCTTTTTCCGCGCGACAGCGGTTTGAGAATCGTTTGAGCAAATATATATATATATATATATATATATATATATATATATATATATATATATACACAAAAGCAGGAACCCAATTTGGAAAAAGGCTGCCCAGAGGTAAAATAAGCGTTTTTAATGATTGTTTGCCAGCAGGAGCACTTCGTAAGACACACACCTTCAGTCGAATTGCCAGACGCGTTTCAGAACACCAGTTCTTTCATCAGTGGCATTTGCGGTGACAGGAAGTGGCGCTTAAAGTTCATGCACAGTCATAATTATTCACACCTGCCTCAAGAGGGCATGGCCCCACAGCATTCTGGTCTTCGTAGTGCATGACATTTTTTTCCCAAGTGGGTGCGTCTCCTCCAGTCCAAATAAAAACCTTTTATAAGTGCACCAAGTTCACGAGGGCACCTGCCCCGCCCCTGAGCAACCATCGAGCTTCAAACTGGCTCCCCCCTGCTAGAGGCTCCAGCTTGCCTCTGTTCCGCAGTTCGCAGCTTCTTTTGGTGCTGCGCCGGACCCGCCAAGACAGCAGTGAGCCTTCCTCCGCGACCTGGAAGGCCGTTTTACATCCAACAAAAGCAGGAACCCAATTTGGAAAAAGGCTGCCCAGAGGTACAATAAGCTTTTTTAATGATTGTTTGCCAGCAGGAGCACTTCGTAAAACACACACCTTCAGTCGAATTGCCAGACGCGTTTCAGAACACCAGTTCTTTCATCAGTGGCATTTGCGGTGACAGGAAGTGGCGCTTAAAGTTCACGCACATTCTGGTCTTCGTAGTGCATGACATTTTTTCCCAAGTGGGTGCGTCTCCTCCAGTCCAAATAAAAACCTTTTATAAGAGCACCAAGTTCACGAGGGCACCTGCCCCGCCCGTTCTTTGGAGAACGGAAACCCATACAGTTACTAAAGAAGACGCAACATTTGGCAATACAATAATTCTAGGAGAAATTAGTCACTGAGGAAATAAACAATTTATATATTGAAAGGAGAACATAAGAACAAACAAGTTTCTAGGACAGATCTATCAGCCACATGCATCATTGCACCCATTTGCGATTCATAAATTGTGAAAATTAGGGAATCGCAATTTAGAAATCGCAAACTGCAATGCATGAAAATTCGCATTTCTTTTTGCGATATGGTATTTTTCCTTAATTGCGATTCACAATTTGCGAATCGCAATTAAGGAAAACCCTTCCCATTGATTCCTATGGGCCAAAAGGCCCATAGGAATGAATGGGAAGGCATTCACATTTTGCGAATTTCAAATTGCGATTCGCAAAATGTGAATGCAATTTCAAGGGTGCAGGGGGGGGTCCAAAGAACCCCTCCCTGCACCCCTGAAATGTAACTTCAAATGCAATTTACACACACACATGCCCCAAGGGCATGTGTGTGTGTAAATTAATACTTTCAAAAATGCAATTTGTGCATATTTGAAAGTTTTTGGTAAATTAGCATTAAGGTCAACTTCATGCTATTTTACCACTTCCAAATTGCGAATTCGCAATTAAAAAATGATCATGCATTGCATTTAAGAAATCTGAAATTGCGATTTCTTAAATGCAATCGCAATTTTAGAAATCGCAACATGGTTGCGATTCCTAAAATTGCGAAATGCATGATGCATTCCAAATTAGTCAATTGCATTCGCAAACGTCCGAAAATTGTGATTCGCACCGTTTGCGAATGCAATTGACTTTGATGCATGTGGGTGTATAAGACTTCAATATTATTAACACAAAAGTGAAAGCTCGTAAATGGTTTTGATGATGATTGTATGAACCAGACCATGCTGCACTAATGTATTAAGAAGCCTTGAGAAAGCCCAGGTCTAATTGACCCCTATGGGCGAAATACGTGTCGCTGGTGCAGCTTTAGCAATGTGCTGTTAGGAACAAGGATGTTATACCTACATTGAACTGCACAAAATATTTACAAATCATGTGCAAAAAAGAACAATAAAAAACAGCTCTTCAAAAAGAAACTGAGATCTCCTTGTGCCTATTTAATTACAAACAAGAAGGAGGGGGATAAACTCACAACCATTTCCTACATTTACAATTTTGAGGCTGGAACGATCAAGTGCCTCGAGTGAACCCTCCTCAAACCTACTTATATCTATAGCTATATTGGGCAATACCATCCGGGACTAGGATCCCTGGACCTTAAAAATCTGGGATTGGCTATACCACAATATGCCTTCAAGCATGGGGGTGTCTGCTGTGATGTGCCAGGATATCTCCTAACCCGACTGGGCTGGCATCAACAACAACCTCTGTATGAAGCTTTGGATTAATATAGGCCATTTCAGTAGCAGTTGCAAAGGCTTGTTTGATTTTCTTAAAACTTCACTCACATTTTTGTGACCAATTGAATGAAACCTGTTTCTTCGTTAACTCTCGTAAGGGAGCACTTATGGTACCAAAGTCTCATATGTATCTTGGACATTAACTAGTCATGCTAAGAAACAAAAAATCTTAGAAACGTCTTGTGGGGGATCAGCATTTGACAGGGCGTGTACTTTGACATGATGTGGTGTCATACACACATCTGAAAACATAAGGCTACATTTTTTTACCCATGTCTTTTGGAACTCCCCTGTTTGCATTCAATGTCAAGCCTGCATAAGTCAGTAAACAACATACTTGGGTGAGAGCCTAATCATGCTCCTTCCGTGTAGATCCAAAAATCAGTGTCATCGCTATGATTGAATGCATTGACCACCGGCTGGGTGACACATCAAATGACTTCTTGGAAAAGTTCTGCTGCCGATGACACACCAATACTGAGTCTCTCAATTCAAAACAGACCGACATGTGTAGAAAAGGGTTGTAATATATGTGCAATCTTCTTCTAGTTCCAACTGATGATAACCTTTATTTAAATCAAGGCAAGAGAAGACCTTTGCACCATTCAATTGTGTTATCATGTCAGCAATGTATGGACCTGGATGTTGTTCTCGTTCAATTGCCTTGTTTGCTTGGCGCATTTCAACGTATATTCATACAGCTCCTCCAGTGTCCTTTTTGGACACTACCACTATGTGAGAAACCCATGGCATCGGACAAGTTGAACAGTCAATAATGTCATGCTTAAGTAACGATTCAAGTTCTTTTTCAACAGCTACTTGTAAATAAAAAGCAACTCATCCATGTCTCAACAGGACGGACATCATTGTTAATATGTAACTTTATTTTCAGAGTCTTCAGCTTTCCCAAACCATGAAACAATAATGGAAATCGACTTACTATTTCATGGTGAACATTTATATTGTAATTCACAGAAATCCGTCTCATATCAGCATCAATAATTAAACCGAGCAGACAGGCACTTTCTGCTGTACCTAGAAGCACATGAATGGGTGCTTGCACCTTCATTTTTATGTGTTCAATGTCGCTACAAACGAACCTTGAATTTTTCGATGCAGCCCAGGTATACACTATCATTTTCAATGGCGTAAGTTGAGGATATGAAGATAATTATTGTATTTCTCTTCAGGTATTATGTTTATTGATGCTCCACTGTCGATGAAGAAAGGTATCGAGCACTCATTTGTTCTTAATTGTAATTTTTGGGCAATGTTTATATGACTTTGGTGCTTTAGCCTGTTGACTTTTCTTTGGCTGACATTTTTTCTCACATGCAGCCAGTGTGACATGGGCACGCTTCTCTGAACATCGACATGGCACAACTGTCTTCCTCACATTCACTTGATATTGAGGCAGACAAACTGTTTGACGATGATTTTGATGACGATCAACTTCGTTTTGTGTTAATTTTCCTCAATTGATGTCGCCCCTTGGCCTTATAGGGGTGCGTCAATTGTTGCCTCTGGAATGTTCTGTCAGCCATTTTGTCTTTGCGCCTTGACGCACTTACTTTGTCCTTCACTTTACAAACCATCACAAAATGATTCTCTTTGCCACAGCCATTACGTAGCTGTCCAATGGTGGAAAATGTACCTTCATGTGGAACCGAAAATCCACATCTATAACATAACTTCTTTTTACTTGTAGACATCGCGTTGTGTCCTTCAGTTATTTGCTTTGGATTTTTATACTCATTTCTGATTCACTCTGGGCACCTCTGGACTCTATGTCAGCAACTTGCTTTTTACCAAGCTCCTCAGCTCTGGCAGACATCAACAATAATTTTTTACTAAGAGTTTCTCACAGTATTCATCGCCTGAATGAATCTGACAAGCATCCATCAATAACTCTAAGCTGCATAGCTTCCTCATCATTAAATTCATTGAACTTACTGTGTGTGATGAGTGTATCGAGTCTCTCCACAAATGTATCAACGGTTTTACCAACGTTTTGGCATTCTTAATTGAAAATGTATCATTCGTAATCAACGTTTGGTACTGTATCAAATTTGAGATTCTCTGTTTCTTCAATGTGAAAAAATTTAACTTCTTTGACTGTTCGCAACATTTTCTTTATGACTTCTTTCTCACCATCACCAGCAAGATGTTTTAGATACTTGGTAATCTGTTATCAGTCTCTTCAAGTGCATCAATTAATTCATCAAATGTCTCTATCCATGCAGTCAATATTTAGCTTTTTGGTGGTATCGAAAGGTGGGGGTGGTTTCAGGAATGGAGTAGCAGTGTAGACCAGTGTGGAACTTACTGACACCTCAGGTGGATCCCTGTAACTTGGTGTCTGCAGCTCATCTGTAAGACCATGCAACATGCTGGCCTCTGACTCCTCTTTAAGGAGAGCTGGAAACATGACTTTATTCACAGCCATCTTAAAAATGTCACTATTCTGGGCGTTTATCTTGGCTCTCTAGTTTCCCAAGACCTGTGAAGATTTTCTCAGCCCCACTAGGCAACTCTTGTGCACAAACTGCTTCAGGTATGGATGGCTCCCTAAGCACAACCTGTACACTTCTCCTTGAGACAAGTCTACCTAGGGCTGCAGTATGATGACTCGGCCCTCTCATGGTGGAATTGCCTGATAGTGTGTTGGCCCTGCAAAAAATGTAGTCAAAAGCTCCTTTCCTAGGCTCCATATGTGAAAATAGGGAAATTACTGAAGGGGGGAAATCTATGGTTTGTTTATATATGTCACTTTCATTTGGTGAAGGTTTTAAACCTTACTTTTTGGTCACACACCCTCAGCACTGATTTGTTTTAAATAGGCTGCTGCTGGGAATAGTGCATTTTTTAGTTGCCTTCCCAGCAATGAATCAACTATCCAGTGAGGTGATCCCTTGCACATTTGATGGTATTTTTAACCAATGCACTAAGCAGTTTTTAGGTCGAGCATTTGAGACCTCTTGTATATACTTTAGTATATACTTATATGTGTATGTACTTTGTGGACTCTGGAAATCAGCCCTAGGACTTGTCTGTAGGAGAGGAGGGTCTGCTTCCTATGGTCACCCCCACTTTTTGCTGTGATTCTCTAGTTTTTCAACTTTAGTGTGGCTGTGGGCCTGCTAATCAGACCCACAGCCCAACTGTTCTCTCTCTAAATTGATACCATGTACTTTAGGTACATACCAGATTGGTTACTGGGTCACCCTTGTGAGCCCCTGTAGGGTGTACCATAGGTACCCAGGGCATCGGTGCACCTTAGGCCTACCAGGGGCTGCAGCATGTATTGTGCCACCCGAGGTTTGCCTTCCAAACTGACACCACAGGTCTATTCACACAGCCTGGATAAGGTGGTGTAGTCACCCTTTACTTAGATATAGTATCCCTATATCTACATATATATATATATATAGACACATATACACCTATAAGCCACTCCTATGGTAGGCCTCAACAATCCTGGAGGCAGAGTGCTTGGTTTTATAGGCCTCAACAATCCTGGAGGCAGAGTGCTTGGTTTTATGTGAGAGGGTGCCTTAGCATGAGCTGAGCCCATCTGCAGCTTTCGGAACCATCTCCTTATAGCTGTTCTATGATATAGCCATACCATATACTCTTAAGTGCATTATAATCCTCGCGGTTAATGCTAACTTTGGTTTGGCTTTATCAAACATGTTGTGTAAGGTGTCAAACACTTTAGAATACTACCCCCGCCAGTCCTGGCGGTGGGGGTAGCCTTCCCCCGTTCTAGATGGAGAAGACATGTACTTACTGGTTTACCCGGTTAAAGTTAAACAGAGCCTCAGCATCACAAAATGGATGCTGCTGCCACAGACACGAGTATGACCTCCCGCTGCTGGACGAAACTCCAGCAGGGGAGGCCTGTACAATAGGTTTCCTGTCCAGGGAGGCACCTCCCCAGACAGGGTTTTGTGTATTGGGACAGGGAGGGCTGCATCAGCTGATGCTATTCCAGACACTGCCTGGGGCACACAAGGTGCTCCATGCATAGCCCAGTTCACACCAGTTGCTGGGGCACTCAGCCCCAGTTCTGGCGTGAAACTGGACAAAGGGAAGTGGGTGTAACCACCCCCTGCCCAGGTCCACCCATGGGAGGGACCTAGCCTGGTAGTCCAGCCCCCATCCTTAGTATAAGTATAGGAGCTGTATCCCTAGGACTTTAGATTACCCTGGACGAATCTTTGAAAGACATATCCTGGACCTTCGACGTTCCATTCTGACTGGAAGACGGAAGATATCTTTCTTGGAGTGACCACCCTGTTCAAACAGGCACCAACAGCAACTTTGCCAGTCTGCATTTTTGAGGCTCCCGCCGGATTCCGAAGAATCTGTGACACAGGAACTGGACTTCCAGACTTCTCTGACCCCGACCCACATCCACAGCAAAGCTGAGACCCGTGGCGGACACGAGAGATGTGGGACCGGAACTCCTGGACATCCGGCATTTTGCAAGCTGCACTCCTTCAACGAGATATTTCGAAGTTGTGCTTTGGGGTGCTTGAAGCCCCTGCCCCGAGCTCCATTTGCACCGAAGCCCAAGGCCCCCACACACCGCGAGTGTTCCGTGGGCCCCGCTTTTGCATTTGAGCTTGATGCATCTTCCCGGTTCATAGTCTGTTGGCTAGTGAGCCCCCTGAAGACCTTTCTTTAAATGTAACTTGCTTTCCCGGTTGCTCCAGGCTTGTTCCAGCCTCCCTTAAAAGGAGAAGTGCCACAGACCTTGCTGGTCTGCAACAGAGCCAATCTTGACATCCCGCGTGGGTTTCGGTTGCCAAGGCTTGTTGGGTCCGATCCAGATACCAACACTGCAGTCATTGAGATCCACTGTGGGACAGCTCAAATCCAGCGCCTGGTCATCGTCGATGCCTCTTGGACCTCGTGGTTGAAGAGACAAGTTCGACTACTTCACCTGAAATCACCCAACATCGCCTGGCTCCTTCCTGGTAACTGGCTAGTGACCCAGACTCTGTCCCTTCTGCTTTCAGGTTCTTCAGATCAATCAATCAATCAATCAATAGATTTGTAAAGCGCGCTGCTCACCCGCTAGGGTCTCAAGGCGCTGGGGGGAGGGGGAGTCGCTACTGCTCGAACAGCCAGGTCTTGAGTTGCTTCCTGAAGGAGAGATGATCCTGGGTCAGCCGTAGGTGGGTGGGGAGGGAGCTCCATGTCTTGGCCACCAGGTAGGAGAAGGATCTTCCTCCGGCGGTGGATCTGCGAATTCGTGGGACGGTGGCGAGGGGGAGGCTGGCGGATCGGTGATGGCGGGTGGGTGTGTAGAATGCGAGGCAGCTGTTGAGGTATTTGGGGCCCGTGTCGTGGAGAGCCTTGTGTGCGTGGGTGAGGAGTATGAACGTGATCCTCTTGCTGACGGGGAGCCAGTGCAGGTCTCTCAGTTGGTCAGAGATATGGCCGTGACGGGGGATGTCCAGGATGAGTCATGCAGATGAGTTCTGTATGCGCTGGAGTCTTTTCTGGAGTTTGGCTGTGGTTCCAGCGTAGAGGGTGTTCCCGTAGTCCAGTCGGCTGGTGACGAGGGCCTGGGTGACCGTCTTCCTGGTTTCGGCGGGGATCCACCGGAAGATCTTTCGGAGCATGCACAGGGTGTTGAAGCAGGATAACGAGACGGCGTTGACTTGCTTGGACATCGTGAGGGAGGAGTCCAGGATGAAGCCCAGGTTGCATGCATGGTCCGTTGGCTTCGGGGCTGTGCCCAGGGCAGGGGTCCACCAGGAGTCGTCCCAGGCAGAGGGGGATGATCCCAGGTTGAGGACTTCCGTCTTGTCTGAGTTCAGTTTCATCTTCGATCCACCCTTGGATCCACCCGGACACTTTTCCTCTGGTCGCCTGCAGCACTTCTTTGCAGCTCTCCATAGAAAACGATGAAGAAACCCGACACGAAAAGACACCTATGCACTCTGGTGCTCCCGTGGGTCTTGACTCTCGAAGTGTCCTGGTTTAAAGGGGTTCCATCCTAGTCCATCGGGAAGTGTCCTTAAATTATATATTTATAACTTTTACGAACTCCATAGAAAGTCAATGGTAACCCGCGCCTGTGTTTAGACACTGCATGCGGCTTCCGTGGGCCTCCTACTTCCTACCCTTTGGTCGATTAGTGTAGCCCCAGTGATTCCACAGGCCCTAGGCCTTCTTTCTAATTCTCTTGTGGTACTTATACCACTTTCTTAGTATATGGTTTGTGAGGCCCCTAGGGCATAACGTATACTGTGCAACTTATCGTATATTAACTGTGTGACTTGTATTGTAGTTTGACCTCTGACCTCATAAAGAGTGCAGAGGGGTTGTGTTTAGATTAAATACATATATATTTGATATATACCTTGTATAGTGTCTTTTCATTTGGTACTCAAGGGATTATAATGTCTAAAACAACTTGCTTAACTCGCCTCCTGAAGTCTTAGCCTGAAGTCTGCTGGTTCATGCTACCACTAGGATAGCTTTCTATAAGGTTGGCTTTACAACCGCCATCAATAAGGGTCGATTAGACTGGTGCAAGGTGCCCACTAGAACTAGTGGACATCATATGCCAGGCTAACTACTCACATTGGTGTGCAGCGGTTGGGATAAGAGCTTGCAATTGTTTTACCAAATAATCTTGAGATATCATCTGAAAGATCATATCAAGGTACCTGTAGGTACATATAAATCAAGTCTTATATATACATAGGTTCTACTGAACTTAGTAGTTGTAGGTGGTAAGGGCTTAGCACACCCTGACTACAACTCCTAGAGAGGTTCTAGTAGGAAAACAAGTAGTGTAGGTAGGTGCACACACCACACCTCACTAGCAATGTCCTTGGAAGCAGGGCCTAGTGGCCTCTGCCAGAAGACAACCAAAGGTTGCCTTCTAAGTATGACACATTATCTTTTCAGGAACTAAGAAGCTTGTGTGTGGTCTGAAGACTGAGACAAGGACAGAGTCCAACCTTTAACCACCTGGTAGATATCTTAGTGGATTCATGATGTAGAGAATGCATCAGACCCAGGTAACCAAGGTAGTAGAGAGGGGAGCCATCCCTCAACAGAAGAGAATAATACTGGGGAGGATCCAGTGGTCTCTGATGATGAAGTGGATGCTGAACAGGATGAGGTTGATGAACCTGACCTGGTCAACACAGGACTATCTGGAGGTGGAGAGGGCCATGGTAGGCCCCCCTCTAACCTTCCAAATAGGCCTAACAGTGGAAACAGAAGGCACAGATCACTTCCCAGTGGTCTGATCATTCTGATTCCTCAGTAGGGACCAGTGCCTCTGCTCTGAGGAGGATGACTTCCCCTCAGAGGAGAGAGCACAAAGCTAGAATGAAACAGGTCAAGCTGAGGATCAAGAGGCAATAAGTTGCCCTTGCAAAAGAGACCCTAGCTCTTGAAAGAGAGAAGAAATTGTGTGGGCTAGAGCCCGCTGGTGGCAGCATAATTGCTAGAGATAGGAAGAGGTCTTATGACCATAGAAACCTGAACAAGATTGTCCCTCCTTATCAGATTAGGGATGACATCCACAAATGGATAACTGCTTTGGAGAGGGCTTGCAAAGTACAGCAGGTACCCCAAAGTCAGGGGGCAGCAATCTTGTGGCTCTCCTTTGCAGACAAAGGTAGAGACAAGCTCCTCACTGTAAGAGAAGAGGATGCTGACAACTACTATGTCCTGAAGAGTGCTCTGATAGATGGGTTTGGGCTAACCACGGAGCAATACAGGTTGCTGTTCAGAGATACCCAAAAGACACAGACTCAGGACTGGACTGATTTCCTAGATTGTGCTACTAAGGCTCTGGAAGGCTGGTTGGTGGGCAGTAAAGTAAGTGACTATACAGGATTGTATAACCTTATTAGGAGAGAACAAATTCTTAACAACTGTCAAAACCAGTTATTGCATCAGCACTTGGTTGACTCTGATCTGACCTCTCCCCAAGAATTGGGAAAGAAGGCAGACAAATGGGTCAGAACCAGGGTGAAGCAGAAGGTACAGAACCAAGGTGGTGATCAGAAGAAGCAAGACCAAAAGGGTGGGGAGAAAGCAAAATACCAGAAGTCTTCTCAAGGTCCCCAAAAAGCCTCTAATGGTGGGGGTTCCCAACAATCTAAAACGAAAGAAGGCCCAAAGAAACCATGGTGCAAGTTTTGTAAAGTAAATACTCACTGGACCAGTGATTGCACAAAGAAGGAGGCAGCTCCAGCCACCATTGCCCCTAAGGCAACTGTTCCCCCTAGTTCAGCTCCAAGTGGTGGTTCTCAACAGAAGGGTGTAGTAGGGTTAACCCTGGGAACTGAGATGGATTCTGGCCTAGTCAGAACACCAACTCAAGCTGTTTTGATCTGTGATGGAGACATAATTATGTCCTCTACTGTGAGTCCCAATAACTTGGACAAGTACAGACAGACTCCTTTAATTAATGACAAAGTGGCTCAGGCCTACAGGGACACATGTGCTAGTGTCACTATGGTGACGCCTGGTTTTGTGGACCCTGGACAGATCATACTAGGTGAAAATTACCTAGTGGCCAATGCTAGCAATGTCACTACCACTCACAGTATGGCAATTATTAATTTCTCCTGGGGAGGGGTAACTGGACTTAAAAAGGTTGTGGTTAGCGCAGACCTCCCTGTCGAATGTTTGATTGGCAATGACCTGGAGACTTCAGCTTGTGCTGAAGTGGAGTATAGGACCCATGCAGAAATGTTAGGGATATCAGCACATGTCCTTGTTGTGACTAGGTCACAGGTCAGAAATTGCAACACCGAACAGGTACTGGATTCTGGAACAATGGACCAGTTGCCTACCAGGAGGAGAAGCAGTAGGGTTAAGGCAGTGCCTTCCCCCTTGCCTCAGGAAGAGAATCAGCCTTCTGAGGAAGCTGATTGTGAGACCCAGGAAAGAACTGTCCTAGAAGAGCTTGAGCCTGATCAGGTTGAGTTTCTTGGGACAGTGGGACTTTCCAGGGCAGATCTGAGGCAGGCGCAGTTGGACTACCCTTCTCTTGAACCCCTCAGACAACAAGCTGCTGCTGCTGCAGGGAATGCTAGTGGGACCCATAAGTTTTACTGGGATGATGGGCTCCTGTATTCAGAGGCTAGAGAACCCAAGCCTGGTGCTTCCAGGAGGTTGGTCATACCTTTGGCATTCAGGGGATTCCTTCTCACACTAGCCCATGATATTCCCCTTGCAGGACATCTTGGCCAGAACAAGACTTTGGACATGCTTGTCCCTCACTTTCACTGGCCTCACATTTCAGAAGACACCAAGGAGTTTTGTTGCTCCTGTGTCACCTGCCAAGCCAGTGGCAAAATCAGGTGGCACCACAAAGGCCCCCCTTATACCACTACCTGTGGTGGGGGTTCCCTTTGAACGTGTAGGGATTGACATTGTTGGACCAATGGATCCCCAAACAGCCTCTGGGCACAGATTTATTCTGGTGGTAGTGGATCATGCCACCAGATACCCAGAAGACATCCCCCTGAGGACCACAACAGCACCTGTTGTGGCAAGAGCCCTCCTGGGAGTTTTCTCAAGAGTGGGCTTTCCGAAGGAGGTTGTCTCAGACAGAGTTGCAAACTTTATGTCTGGATACCTGACTGCAATGTGGAAGGAGTGTGGAGTGAACTACAAGTTCACCACACCCTATCATCCACAGTTCAATGGCCTAGTTGAGGGATTCAACAAGACCTTAAAGAGCATGATTAAGGGTCTCCCTGAAAAGCTCAGGCGGAGATGGGACATCCTGCTGCCCTGCCTTTTGTTTGCTTACAGAGAGGACCCACAAAAGGGGGTTGGCTACAGCCCTTTTGAACTTCTGTTTGGGCATCCTGTAAGAGGACCCCTTTGTCTGGTGAAGGAGGGATGGGAGTTACCTCTCAAACCTCCCAAACAAGACATTGTGGACTATGTACTTGGTCCCCGCTCCAGGATGACCGAGTACATGAAAAAGGCATCCAAAAACCTTGAGGCTAGTCAGGAATTGCAAAAGGCCTGGCATGACCAAAAGGTGGTACTGACGGTTTACCAGCCAGGACAGAAAGTGTGGGAGCCTGTGGCCCCAGCAGCTCTCCAAGAGAAGTGGAGTGGACCCCACACTATTGTTGAACAAAAGGGAGAAGTCCCCTATTTGGTTGACCTTGGAACTCCCAGGAGCCCCCACAGGGTGCTTCATGTCAACAGATTGAAACCATATTTTGACAGGGCAGACATGGGCTTGCTCATGGCTACTGATGAAGGACAGGAGGAAGAGAGGGACCCTCTCCCAGACCTGCTCTCTCAGAACCCTGATGATGGTTCAGTTGATGGTGTAGCCTTGGCAGGCAGCCTCACTGACCAACAGCAGCAGGACTGCAGACATATGTTTTCACTGACTCCAAGTCAGACTACCTGGTGCACTCATGAAGCGGACACTGGGGACAGTCTGCCTGTTAAAAGTAAGATTTACAGGCAACCTGATCATGTCAGGGACTGTATCAGGACATAGGTCCAAAATATGTTGGATTTGGGAGTCATTGAGCCCTCAGAGAGCCCTTGGACCAGTCCAGTAGTCCTGGTGCCTAAACCTCACACCCAAGATGGTAATAGAGAGATGAGGTTTTGCGTGGAATACAGAGGTCTAAATGCTGTCACTAGGACAGATGCCCATCAAATACCCAGAAGGCTTGGAAGAAGTAGAGTGGCGGCTGCTGGCATCATCCTTACCTACAGATAAAGCTGCATTCCTTCTTGAATTACTTCATTTCTCGCTTTACCACAGTTATTTCACTTGGCAGGACAAATAATATTTGCAAAAAACTGGAACATCCATGGGGTTTCCCGGGGCCCCTTCCTACGCTAACACCTTCATGGCCCTTTTTAAACACACTCACATCTTAAACAACCCCATATGGAAAGCATATACTGTGGCATTTTTTCGCTACATCGATGATATATTGGTGATCTGGAAAGGATCCAAAATGATGTGAGAAGAATCTATCGCTGAATTAAACCAACATAACCCCAGGATAAAATTCACATACGATATAAGAAATGACAGCATACATTTTCTGGATGTGGAAATCATGAAGACAACACAAGGTCTGGTGACATCAGTTTACAGGAAGCCCACAGACGTGAATAATGCTTTGCACTTCTCCAGTGCTCATCCCATTTCTCTCAAACAACATCTACCCGTCTCACAACTCATGCGGATCAAAATAATTACTTCAGATGCACACACTTGCGCTACAGAAATTGAGAAACAGATGACGCGATTTAAAGCCAGAGGTTATCCCCCGCAAACATTAACACAAGCAGAACAGATTATTGCTTCAAAGGATAGGGAGCAGCTACTCAAACCTAGTACAAAAATCCCCCAAAAACGCGAAGTATTTGTATTGAAATACTCAAGTCAAGCGTCCCAGATAAAAAGAATAATAAGAAGACGCTGGGAGATTATTGATCACGAACCAGACTTTATCAACATTTTCAGGGATCAACCACTGTTTGCGCACCATCAACCTAGATATGTACGGGAACTACTTAAATCAAAATCCACCGATACCAAACAAGTGTTTAAGGGAATGAGCAAGTGCCATAACTGTGGACAGTGTAGTAATGTCATTCTAGGAGATATATTCATGCATCCACATACGGGGAAATCTATAAAATTGCAACATACCTCTAACTGCAACTCTGAAGCAGTTATATACACGATTAAATGTCCCTGCGGGTTGGTTTATGTAGGGAGAACCAGCCGCAAAATAAAAACCAGGATAATTGAACATAAGAGCAGGATTTGCAACCACAACACCACCTCCCCATTAGCAGTACATTGGGATCCATCTTCCCACACAATACCCCAGTTACGGTTCACTGTCCTTGAACAAATTAAGATGAGCTCAGGGGCAGACATTAATACATCTTTAGCTAGAAGAGAAACACACTGGATTAACAAATTGGGAGCATTTACCCCTGAGGGGCTTCATGATCACTATGAGATGGTATGTTTTCTGTGATAATTATTTGCAATATTACTGTACAATCATGTTATCTCATCCTTTGTAAAGAATTTGCACTCTATTTTTATTCTATTTCCCCACCAATTTTGATATCTTCTTTTACTTCGATTATGCACATTTTACACACTCAATTAGATTTATTTACATACAATACACCCGACATTAGGTTTGTTGGACAATAGGAGTGTCCATCGGGTTGTCTTCAACTCATGAATTTCGTTGAGCATATCGCAATTATTGCACCACTCGATGGTACTATTCATCGCTCCAGTATGAATATCTTGACTTTCACCACACTTTATTAATTAAATGTAGGGTGGAAATCAGATACTTTGTTAGGCACGAAGTGCACATAAAGTTTTGTTGACCTCTTTTCACTCCGATCACGTGATGGAAGTTAGCGATGAGGCGGCCCCTTTAGACTTGCTTGGTAGCTTAAATTCATGCGCGTTGTCCCGTTTTCTGGCATTGCAGTCTGCAATTTGATCGGTCGGAAGTCGGCGATGTTATTTCGAAAGCGAAGGTGAGGCTTTGATCTTAGGGCTAGAGCAGGGGCACTTGTATTTATATCTCTCGGATTAACGCCATATTTAATCGGTTACATTTACAGAACTTTCACAGTTTGGATATTGTGGACGGCTCCACATATATGAATTTGATGACTGTCAATATACTCCTGAACGTAAGGTGAGACGGTGCTTTGATTTATGGCATTAAGTACATTGGTAATATACTCTAGACACATTGTCATTCATGGCATTGCTTGTATACAGGGAGTGGTGAATCCGGTACAGCAACACGTGACGTTCTATACTCTTCAGGTTTTTTTTCGAAATACGGGTAAGAGAGCATACCTGTGAGCATTTTCTAATCCTATCACGCTGTGTAAATGAGGTCATTTAAGTGTGCTTTTATATTCACAGAAATTTCACCCCGCTCTGGTGAGTTTTACATTTCTGATTGATTTTTGTAACGGTTTGCATGAAAGCAATATTTGGGCTATAAGGATTTAACTTACAAGTCCACATATCGGCAAAGGCTGTCACTTTGGGTTCCGGTTTGGTATACCTGAGTGCACTATGGGTAACAGTATTACGGCACCAGATTCATACTTTTACTTCACTACATTTTGACTGGCATTCTGAGCCTTTCATTTCTTTTCTTTTACCACGACCATCTATTTACGGGCAGTAGCATACTCTCTTCATTCTTTTTTAGAGTGCAAATTCTGATTCATTATTTATGTAATGAAGTAATAATAATTTTGTTATAGATCCCTGTGGAGGACTGCATTATCATTTGTATTGAAACACAACGGACTTAACATCTATCCCCTGACGGAGGGTTCAGATACGAACCCGAAATGCATTGGGAATGTCCCCATTTGTGAAAATGTATATATGGAATTACTGATGTTATCTGGCATCTTGAACATTTCACTTTGTTTCTCAAATAAATGTAAAAGCATTATTGTAACATAAAACAGCTTCTAGGGATGCTGATATGTTTTTGAAAGTTTTGAAATATAAATGTAATATGAGACAGGATTACTGTGTGTATATGTTATTTTGAAATCATTGCATTTATTTGAAAAATTGAATAAGACATCAATTGTCTATAGCTGTGCTCGACCAAGGCTGTGGTGTTTCCTCAGCCCTCTTTTGTATTTTGCATCCAATACCCAGGGCAGATGAACTCATTGACAGATTGGCATCTACCAAGTTCTTGAGTACATTTGACCTGACAGCTGGCTACTGGCAGATCAGACTAGCTCATAATGCAAAGCCAAAGACAGCATTTTCAACCCCTGGTGGGCATTATCAGTTTGTGGTGATGCCCTTTGGTCTGAAAAATGCACCTGCCACATTCCAAAGGTTGGTGAACCAAGTCCTCTCCGGTCTGGATGACTACTGTGCAGCTTATCGAGATGATATGCTGTCTTTAGCTCCACTTGGGAAGATCACCTGATCCACTTGAAGAATGTTTTGGAGGCCCTGCAAAAGGCAGGCCTAACTGTCAAGTCCACCAAGTGCCAGATAGGGCAGAGTCATGTTGTATACCTGGGCCACCTTGCTAGGTGGAGGCCAGGTTCAACCATTGCAGAGCAAGATCCAGACCATAATGGACTGGACTGCTCCAACCACCCAGAATTAGGTCAAAGGTTTCTTGGGCCTGACTGGGTACTACAGGAAATTTGTCAAGGGGTATGGTTCCATAGTGACACCCCTTAAGGACTTAACTTCCAAGAAAATGCCAAAGAAAAGCTGTCAACAGGCATTTGATGACCTGAAGTAGGCCATGTGCACTGCACCAATTCTGCAAAGCCCAGATGCTTCTGAGTTGGGGCTGTTCTTTCATAACTGAATAAATATGGTCAAGACCAGCCAGTAGCTTTTATTAGCAGAAGGCTGACCCTATTTAGAGGGAGGCCTTTGCTGTGGTTTGGGTCCTGAAGAAGCTGAGGCCATAGTTGTTTGGTACTCACTTCAAGATTCAGACAGACCATAAGCCCCTCTTGTGGCTTAACCAGATGAAGGGTGAAAATCCCAAACTGCTCAGGTGGTCCATTTCCCTACAGTGGTTGGACTTTACAGTGGAACATAGACCTGGGACTGACCATGCCAATGCAGATGGACTCTCCAGATATTTCCACTTAGAACATAAAGACTCAACTGGTAAAGGTTAGTTTAATGTCCCTGCGTTTGGGGGGGGGGGGGTTGTGTAGGAGAGAAGGGTCTGCTTCCTATGGTCACCCCCACTTTTTGCTGTGGTTCTCTGGTTTTTCGACTTTAGTGTGGCTGTGGGCCTGCTAATCAGACCCACAGCCCAGCTGTTCTCTCTCTAAATTGATACCATGTACTTTAGGTACATACCAGATTGGTTACTGGGTCACACTTGTGAGCCCCTGTATAGTGTACCATAGGTACCCAGGGCATAGGTGCACCTTGGGCCTACCAGTGGCTGCAGCATGTATTGTGCCACCCCTGGTTTGCCTTCCAAACTGACACCACAGGTCTCTTCACACAGCCTGGGTAAGGTGGTGTAATCACCCCTTACTTAGATATAGAATCCCTATATCTACATATATAGTATCCCTATATCTACATATATATATAGACACATATACACCTATAAGCCACTCCTATGGTAGGCCTCGATAATCCTGGAGGCAGAGTGCTTGGTTTTATGTGAGAGGGTGCCCTAGCATGAGCTGAGCCCCTCTGCAGATTTCAGAACCATCTCCTTATAGCTGTTCTCTGATATAGCCATACCATATACTCTTAAGTGCATTATAATCCTCGCGGTTAATGCTAACTTTGGTTTGGCTTTATTAAAACATGTCGTATAAGGTGCCAAACACTTTAGAATACTACACCCCCCCCCGCCAGTCATGTTGGCGGGGGTAGCATTCCCCCCTTTTAGAGGGAGAAGACATGTAGTTACTGGTTTACCTGGTTAAAGTTAAACAGAGCCTCAGCATCACAAAATGGATGCTGCTGCCACAGACACGAGTCTGACCTCCTGCTGCTGGACGAAACTCCGGCAGGGGAGGCCTGGACAATAGGTTTCCTGTCCAGGGAGGTGCCAGCACCTCCCCAGACAGGGCTTTGTGTATTGGGGCAGGGAGGGCTGCATCAGCAGATGCTTTTCCAGACACTGCCTGGGGCACACAAGGTGCTGCATGCATAGCCCGGTTCAAACCAGTTGCTGGGGCACCCAGGACCAGCTCTGGCGCGAAACTGGACAAAGGGAAGGGGGTGTAACCACCCCCTGCCCAGGTCCACCCATAGGAGGGACCTAGCCAGGTAGTCCAGACCCCATCCTTAGTATAGGTATAGGAGCTGTGTCCCTAGAACTTTAGATTACCCTGGACAAATCTTTGAAAGACATATCCTGGACCTTCGACGTTCCATTCTGACTGGAAGATGGAAGATATCACCCTTGTGGTCAAGGAGTGACCACCCTGTTCAAACAGGCACCAACAGCAACTTTGCCAGTCTGCATTTTCGAAGCTCCCACCAGAACCCGAAGAATCTGCGACACAGGAACTGGCCTTCCAGATTTCCAGACCCCGACCCACATCCACAGCAAAGCTGAGACCCGTGGCGACACGAGAGACGTGGGACTGCAACTCCTGGACATCCTGCATTTTGAAAGCTGCACTCCTTCAACGAGGTATCTCGAAGTTGTGCTTTGGGGTACTTGAAGCCCCCGCCCCGAGCACCATTTGCACCGAAGCCCAGGCCCCCACACTCCACGAGTGTTCCGTGGGCCCTGCTTTTGCATTTGAGCTTGGCGCGTCTTCACGGTTCCTAGTCTGTTGGCTAGTGAGCCCCCTGAAGACCTTTCTTTGAATTTAACTTGCTTTCCTGGTGGCTTCAGGCTTGCTCCAGCCTCCCTGAAAAGGAGAAGTGCCACAGACCTTGCTGGTCTGCAACAGAGCCAATCTCGACATTCTGCGAGGGTTGTAGTTGCCAAGGCTTGTTGGGTCCAATCCGGATCCCGACACCGCAGTCATCTAGATCCATCATGGGCCAGCCGGACATCCAGTGCCTGGTCATCGTCGATGCCTCCTGGACCTCGTGGCTGAAGAGACAAGTTTGACTACTTCACCTGAAATCACCCGACATCGCCTGGTACCTTCCTGGTTACTGACTAGTGACCCAGACTCTGTCCCTTCTGCTTTCAGGTTCTTCAGATCTTCGATCCATCCTTGGATCCACCCGGACACTTTTCCTCTGGTCGCCTGCAGCACTTCTTTGCAGCTCTCCATAGAAAACGACGACAAAACCCGACACGAAAAGACAGCTATGCACCCGGCTTCCCTGGGTGAGGTAACACGAGAACTCCGGTGCTCCCATGGGTCTTGACTCTCGAAGTGTCCTAGTTTAAAGGGGTTCCATCCTAGTCCATCCGGAAGTGTCCTTAAATTGTATATTTGTATATTTGTAACTTTTACGAACTCCATAGAAAGTCAATGGTAACCCACGCCTGTGTTTAGACACTGCACGCGGCTCCCGTGGGCCTCCTACTTCCTAACCTTTGGTCGATTAGTGTCGCTCCAGCGATTCCACAGGCCCTAGGCCTGCTTTCTAATTCTCTTTTGGTACTTATACCACTTTCTTAGTATATGCTTTGTAAGGCCCCTAGGGCATAACGTATACTGTGCAACTTATCGTATATTAACTGTGTGACTTGTATTGTATTTTGACCTCTGACCTTATAAAGAGTGCAGAGGGGTTGTGTTTAGATTAAATACATATATATTTGATATATACCTTGTGTGGTGTCCTTTCATTTGTTACTCAAGGGATTATATTTGGTAAAACAACTTGCTTAACTCGCCTACTGAAGTCTTAGCCTGAAGACTGCTGGTTCATGCTACCACTAGGATAGCTTTCTATAAGGTTGACTTTACAACCACCATCAATAAGGGTCGATTAGACTGGTGCAAGGTGCCCACTAGAATTAGTGGACATCATATGCCAGGCTAACTTCTCACATTGTCTGGGGACTTTTTTCTATTCAACTGCCTCTATTTAACTGTCTTGATAGAAAACGACCAGCAGAGGTCAGTAAAATACCAGAATTGCTTTCTGCTGAGGGACTTTCTTTTTTAAAATTTTTCTGGCAACTGCTTCTATTTAACTTTCTTGATAGAAAATGACCAGCAGCGGTCAATAAAATACCAGAATAACTTTAGCATTTTCTATATTCCAGTCCATAGTATTTGTCTTCCACCAGCACCAGAAGGCAATAATATTTTTTGAAATCTTGTATTTTCAGTGATATGACCACCGAAGCGCCCGATTTTATATTAAAAACAGAGCTCTGGACGAAACCATTTCTCGCTGAAAGGCAGCATTTCTCTCTATATGTTCCCTTACCTGGCGTGTCACGCAGTTTGGTGCTTACTTTCCCGCCATGTTAAAGAACAGTAGATGTTTCAGCACCCAGGCTAATGTGCTGCATAGCTAAATAGATATAACATCCCAAAGGCGAGACCGTTTGCTTTGGAAATGCTTGTTATGATGAGTTGAGACGATTTTATTTGAAATCACTTTTTATTGAGAATAATATTAGGGACCTCAAAGCTGCACTAAAATTCTTATGTGCTTTGATGGCTCCTTGTCTATGTTTTAGTGTTGCTTCATTTATATGGTGCGCAGTAAATATTAGGAAAGGTATTACTTTCGAGCGAAAATCCAGTATTCACATTTAAGCACTTTTCTGGGAATCAACAGAAAAGATTGGTCCTCAAACTTTGCTGAACTTGCGCTATGTGTAATGTATGTGTTTCTTGAATTGCTACACCTATCTACAATGCAGTTTGTTTTAAAAAGATTTATGGACTGGGTTTAGGTAAAAATAGCTATTATTTAAGAATGCTTATTTTATATTTTTGTTTTACCTGTTGGGATTAAATCTTTATCCTATTTTTTTTAATTAATATTAATATTATTGCTCCTTTATGGTAAACATATTTGCACCGAATAAAGAATTTGAATCAAATAGTCTCTCTTTAGAGTATTTACTAAATCATCATCATCATCATCAAAATATCTTTATTCGATTGTGAAAAATGATCATAAAAAACCAACATATAAATATCTTAAAACAAAAATAAAACCCACCTACTGCTGATCATAAATGCATTGAGAAAAAAGAGAAAGAAAAAACAAATTAAGAAAATTGAAAACAGAAAAAAATAATCACATAACAGTGCTATATTTCAACTCTAAACAGCAACAGTTTAATGAAACCTAGAACATCTTGAACACAAAGCAGTACGTAAAAAACAGCAAGTAAGGCATGCTCATTCGGTAAAAGTTGAAAATAGAAAAGTGCTGGTCATACTTGTGCAAAATTAAGAGCTTTCAGTAGAAGTAGGAGAAAATGTTTCCTCAGTGCTCTAAAAAATATACATAGCAATACAAAATGTAGGGTATCCTATGGAGAAGAACCATTGCAGCCACAGGGACCTAAAGTGCCTGAGGATAACCATCCACGTGGACCGGCTAATAGATGATGTAGTAAATTGAACCTAAAGTGTGCTACCACAAATCTGTCATTAGCATTGGATAGAAGAAAAAGATATGGCTCCACTCCCAGATAAGATTTTAGCAATAAATAACTCTGTAACATAGGTTTACCAAGCTCCACATGTTCACAATGCACTGAAACACGTTCTAAGAACAAGTCCCTCACAATTGTGTGTTCCTTATGACACAGGCTGTGATGGTTATCAAAAATATCTGCCCACCCCAAATTGTTGGAAGCAGTCTTCACTTCGGCAATCCACAGAGTTTTAAGTATGTGGTCAAGGGAGAGGGAATCAGAAAGTAATAATCTGTTTAGCTGATTGCCTTTCCCTGTCCAGATCCTTATCCAACACAAAAGGGGCTAGAGGGCTATAAAATCCTCGATGTGCCTAACCCCAAGTTCCCCGTGAATAGAGAAGGCTGGGGTACTATGTGGAACCCTCAAATGCGTTTTAGAAATTGTTCTCTGTAGTTTGGATCTTGCCAACAGGTTTATAGCCCCAGACTTCACTACCATATAGAACCTTGGAAATGCACTTTGACTGAAAAAGCTTGACAAGAGTAGCTGGTGGCCAGGACCCCAGTCTTTGAGCAAAACTGGCCACTGTCCTGGTTATTTTAACCAAGTCCAGAATCTTACCCTCAACCAAGGGATTCCATTTCAGATTGGCATCATATAACAACCCCAGAAAGCTGAGACCTTAGCGAGGGTATGAGTTCCTGCTCTGAATTTTTTTTACTTTGTTGAATGTGGACCGACTGTCAAAATGTGGGATTTATTGAAATGAACCTCTAGATCCAGACTGTCCATAAAACTGACAAACCTATCCAGCAGGGACTGCAATCTTACAACCGTGCAGGCCCTAAGTATCACATCGTCGTCATATATAGGAGCCCTTGTAGTTGCCTCGTTCCCACCCTGAGGCAGTCAGACTTGGCAGAAAGAAAGGCAAGTTTAAGGGTGAAAAGAAAAGGAGCCAAGATGCAGCCCTAGTGTACTCCCCTTGAAGTTCTAAACAAATCTGTGAGTTCCGAATCCTGGGAATGCAGCTGCAAAAGTGTTGGCATGCAAGTTTGACAGGAGTAAAATGAGTATTCAGTAAGTCATTTATTTATTATCTTCTAAATGTCACTTTGCATTTTCTAACACCTGATTGATCTCCACCTTGCAGTGCTTCTGTTGCAAGTTTTCAGCATTATCTTGCAAAATATGCACTTTGTAAAACAGGTTGAATTCATTTTCAGCGTTAACACTATCATTAACAACTTTATCTTACGTGGCAGCATGGTACCTTGATGTATGGATTGACCAGCAGGTTCTCGACCATCAACATGTAGATTCATGGTCAAGCTTCCGTTGTCTTCATTTGCTTTACAGCGGCTGGAGTTGCGCTTTGACTCCACATGAATGAATAATTGATTCTGTTCTTCGACAGCAACACACATGGCATGCAAAAGCAGTTTGCTTAGACTACGGCACTCTCTCTTGAAGAGCACAGTCATTCTTAAAGATACTTATCCCCTATCTCATCACCATTTATAGCGTCTTCCGAGCATCAGTACTTACCAATGACGACGCCACAAACAGAGCTTTGTATTAAACATCTTTATTCTGCTGCGTGTAACTGCGAACTCAACATTCTAAAACAAGCTTTCATGGCATTGCGCACTGATACCTATGTCACAGCTCTACGGATTCTGTTAAAAGCCAAAAAGGTTCCATCACAAAATATTGAAAGACACTACAGAGGTCATGATGTCCGCCACCGTGACAGAAGGCCATCTACCATATTTAGATATCCCTGCCTGCCAGGCCGGCACCGCACTGTTGTGAAGGAAGCACCTCCACAGCACCTTCCTTTACAGCATTGAAGTCTGCCAAGTGGGCACTATGTTTAAAGTGACTGTTAAAAAACATTTTTGTTCAGAGAAACAGACTCTGAAAATTTTCTTAAAGCAGATACTGGGGCCTGTGATTAGGCGGGCGCTTAGGAGTTTCAACATTTGCTTGTTTCTGGGCTGCAGTGCATACCTTATTGAAACATCGGCCCAACAACACTGACAAAAAATCTTTTTGAGTGCTATTCATAGGAAAGCACTGCTCTGGCAAGAATATCTGGCTTTTGGGCTTGAAATTCACACCTCACTGACCCTTCACTACTTTCTCCCAACTCCAGTACAGGACACCTATAAAAATTCCAGCAAAGAGATTAATTCTGCTCTACCTGGTGGGGGAGAGCAATTTAGAAGATGGCTTCCTGCAGCTCTCAGGCCATAGTTTGTACCTGTTTAGACTGACAGTATGCTCTGCAGTTCGAGCGGAGAGAGATACCATGCACTGTTGCTGTTTTTGTGAAGGCTAAAACAATGCCTAGCACTAAAAGACCAGACCGAAGCTGCTACCCCTCCTTGGGAGAAGAGGATCTGGGATAGCCACAGTGGAGATAAGAGAAACTGCTCTGATCTAGAGGGGAAGAGCCACCAGTCATGAAAAAATACATCCTAGCCGATCTGGACCGACAACTTAGTCATCTACTGCACCATCTACACAGAAACATGGCTACATGGGTATGCTCTATACCACAACCATCATTAGACATCTCATTTTAAAGTGATGCATATCATCCATAAACACAGACCTAGACAAATATAAGGTGTATAGCAATCATCCATAAAGTGTTTCGGGACTGTGCCATAAAAATATCACCCAGTTCCTTGCCCTTGAGCTACTGTCAATGTACAATCAATGACGTCTTCATAGAGACAATAACAAACTCCATCAATGAACTATCGCCCCATCTCCTCTCCCCAACTCTCAGAGTAAGGTTTGATAAGCCTTCAAATCCATAGTATTCTAATAAACTACAATTTAGTAAAACGTTAATGAAGTATCACAACCTAGGACAGTCATCTTAAAATGAAGGGAATGAGCTCTGATGCAATTCCACTACTCTCCACCAAATAAGAACTGAGGGCTGAGAAGTGTGAAAAAACCACCCTTCTGCTTTTTGTTAGGGGGGAATGGGAAAGGGAAGGAGAAGCACACTGGAGGCTGTAAACTTGGTAAATGTCTATATCTTGAATCTGTTAAAGGGACCACATATGCCCCTGGTACAGTTAACCTAACTATAATGATATATGCAAGCATGCAACATTGTACTAGATATGTATATACCACAACAGAACACAATCCCTATTCCCATGTAACTCACCTGATGCTCCTGAAGAGACAAAGGTTAAAGACCCCAGGATGTAACCAGAGACCTTCCTGGGCACCAGGAGATGCAAAAGTGGGTGTAGCACTGAGTGGAATTCAAGAAATGAAGGTCAAAGGTGAAAGCAGGCGAAACAAGGGAATGTTTGAGAAAAACAAAGTTGTATGAAATGTAAAATACGTGAGTGAACACAACCATACAACCAAGCAGGTGCTACCTGGCTTCTTAAATTGTTCTGGATGCAGTCCTCTTGTTCTGAGTGGCTGCCAGTTTCTGCCTGATCCAGACGACCTGCCTCCTGTATCTCTTCCCCTGTCCCTATTGTCTAGTCTTCTATAGACTCCATGTTTTCAGTCTCAATCTGTTCTTGTGTGCACATATAGGGCTAGATGTAGGTAACTTCAATTTACCGACTCATAAATGCCGAATTTTACCGATTCGGTATTTATGAATCGGTAAATTAGAAGGAGGGAGATGTAGGAAAATTATTTTTTTGAAATACCGAAACTGTGAAAATCGGTATTTACCGAATCGGTAAATACCGATTCGGTATTGCCCATTGATTCCTATGGGCCTTGAAGCCCATAGGAATCAATGGGCAATACCGAACCGGTATTTACCGATTCGGTAAATACCGATTTCTGCATGGGTGCAGGGGGTGTCACTTTGACACCCTCTAGCACCCAAAATACAGGCACGTCTAACATGTGGCACACATACATGCCCAAGGGCATGTCTGTGTGTCACCTTGCACAGGTGTGCATGCTCAGATGGGCATGCACACCTGTATTCGGTATTTTACCACCCAATAGGATTGGGTGGTAAAATACCGACTCTTAAGGGCCTGTGGCACTTTCTGAAGTGCCACCTACATCTCATTTACAGAATCGGTAAATTTACAGAATCGGTATTTTACCGATTCTGTATATTTAGCGAATCGGTAAATTTACCGATTCTGTAAATGACATGCCCCCTACATGCCAAATCCTAAATACCGGTAGGTAACGGCCGAAATCGGCCGTTACCGACCGGTATTTTGGCTCCTACATCTGGCCCATAGTTTTTTTATGACCACTAGTGATATTCTGATGAGTCATGACACTAAGAGACTGGTAAAAACTCGCAACTAAATAAAATTGGCAGGTGTACTCAGGGCCCTTAAAGAGCAGAGAAGTAAAAATAAACATATATTCCACACTACAAAATCCCACTGCTTCAAAAACTAAGATTAGAAAATAATTCAACAGACCAAGAACCCTCTTACAAACCATAACATCCTGCTGTAATCTGATTACCCACCCAGGGACTTTAAGCTCAAAGACCAAAGCAGAAACTATTTTATTGTATTCTATTGTAACAGAATAATATTTGTGAAGCACCCCTCTGCTCTCTGTGAATATCATAAGTAAATACACTTAAAACATCCCTCTGCTCTGCACTCTATGAATACCATAAGGGAACAAATAAATAAAATCATAAATACATTAATCTACTTTAAAAGAGGGAAAAGGACATGAAGAAAACTCAAGAGAACTGGGCTGTCTCCTTGAGCGCTTAACCTCTACACCTGCCCTATAACTCAGTAGAGCGTTGCTAAGTCAGTGACTAATTGGTGGATAGAAGTAACCTCATTTTATGTCTCAGTGCGTCTGAGATCCACATCACTGACTGAGACCACTAAGATGGGCTTAAGATATTACTGATCCCAAAATCCTTGTCCATTGCTATCCATGACTGTCACATGAACAAAGAAACTTCTGTACACAGGACATACATTGCTTAAAAAACTTTGACCAGTCCCTTCCTAGCCAAGCAAAAGCCCCATCGTTCATTCAGTGGTTTACAATTCTGGATGGCTGGTGTCATTGCAGTTGTGCAGAGGCCAAGGAGCTCAGGGGCAAAGTGGCAATCCTTATATCATGGGTACTACTGTTAACTGACTGAATGGCTAAGTATCTTTATTGTAGACTTTGACCTTCAGAGGACAGTAAGGTACACCAGTCAAACAGTCAAGGGATGCTTTTAAATGGTGATGTTAGTTTAGAATCGCAGGTAGAATTAACACATGAACAGTGTGTAGTATTCTGTGTTATGTTATTTTACTTATATCCTGTTTCTTTTAGTTTACTTGTGAATGTATTGTCTCTGTTCCTATTTTAATGTTTCTGGTTGCCTAGGAACATGAGAATGTACATAGGTTTACTCTTGAAGCTGTATGTGTTGGAGCTGGTTGTTCCCTGGCTGGCTCCTTTTCCATGTAGCCTTACAATAAATTTCTTCAAGACTGATCCTGTTTGCAGCATCTTTACTACACAGTGCACCTAAGTAAATCTACAAAATCTTGCATTCTTCCTGTGTGTGCAATAAATTGAACATCGAGTCAGTTTTATTACTTTCTAAAACACTTAGGGACTGATTTATAGTCTAGCGATGGAGTTTACTCTATCCGGATGATGGAGAACAATACATCTGCCAACCTCTGCCATTCCAAGGATTCTCCCCCACAATAGTTTGCATTGTCTGTCGGCCCTCTGGACAACTCTCTAAATTGGCAAGAACCGCTCTCATTGTGGTTCCTGTCAATGTAGGAAAGTTTGATGGTTGTTACTGTCAGCCAAGATGACCAGTGTCAAAATTGTTTTACCGTTTTTTGTTTTTCGTAAACGGGCATTTGTTTTTGAAAAACAAAAAATGAATGGCTTTCACAACCTGGCAGTTCACTTCCAGAGTGTGGGGTTCATAATTGTTTTCCTGCCCCTTACCACCAGGTTTTCCTGGTGATGACAAACAGGGAATGAATTAGTTTACACAGTCCACTCTAAATAACGCAAATGGTCTAAAACCCTTCCTCTGATGACTCTTACTCGATTGGGCTATTTTATTAAGCACTCCAATTATGCAATCAACGGGGGCTCCATTGACAAAATACTTATGGTCTGCCCAACTCTAAATGAGGTGGGCAGACTGAGTGTTTAGCAGACAGGGTACTTTGTTGCATTTGCAAAAGAGCACACTGTTGGCTAAACTCTAAATCTTGCCCATAGACTTTTATTTGCTTTAGGCTAAATAGCTATGTGATTGGTTGGCCTGGTGATATATCTGTTCTACATGATCAGTTCAGAACGTTTATATTCACTTTTAGCCATTTAGTTTTACATGAGTTGGGTGTGTGGCAGTGGCTTCATGGATGCAGAGCAGCTCCAGAAGCCTGATGGAGCACCGGCTTGGGGGTAGATATTTTAGCCATGTGATGTACTTGGAGGGAAAGTATAGCTTCTATTGAAACAGGCTCCCAGCCTCAGAGAATCCACAGTTGTGAACCATAATTTGGGAAAAAGGCTATCTGAACTGATAGGCAACAATGTGGGATCTGAGCATCTTCACAGGCATGGATGAAGCAACTTCCTTTGTGCAGCTAGCAACAGCATTAACATGAACAGGAAGCCCACACTCCACAGTCACAGGACAAAATGCCACAAGAAACATAGGAGCACCTCTTTCTTGAGTTTTTCTCTCACCTTCCATATTGTATCTGTATCATAACAGTCACTGTCTCAGGGTGATGTGGAGGATGAGTGAAGGCATAGTCTCCACTGATTATGATCCTTAGGTTGGGCTGGGCAGGCCAGTAGTAGGATCACTCCACTCGAATGCAGCTCCTCTATCACGTAGACAGCTGAACATTGCAGCAGCATCACAGCTGCTGACCCTTTTTGCCTCTTGCAGCGAGTTATGGTTGGTTCTTAGCAGACAGGGTATTTACCTCCAAGTCCTCTCTTTCAATTAACAGGAAGGTTTCGTATTTAGTTCTAAAGGTTGTCCATGACTCTAAGTGGAGGACATCACCAAAGTCCTGGCTCAGGTCCAATCCTTACTCTGTACTTCTGCACAAAACGTCAGCTTGAAGTGAAAGGTCAATTGATAGTCTGGCTTCCAGAGCCCACTTATATCTCAGGTTAGTGGCAGCTACTCTGGACCTTGTGTAGGATTTGTGCATTTGGAAGGTGTGGTGTTTACCACAGAATAAGATAAGACAATTTATATAGTTTAATGAGGATGATTTATTAAACCTCACCCACAGACAGCACAAGCTCAACTGCCAGGAATCCTGCCTGGACGTTCCTAGCAACAGAACATCACAGGGAGTTGATTCTACATTCCAAAGAGAATAAAGACATGGTGAGAATAGTATACAAAGCTTGGCATTACACATCTCCCTTCTTAACAAAATAGAGATAAACATTCAGGTAAGATAAGAGTACAAAGTGAATAAAATCATGGAACCAAGCAAAAACTAGGAAAAAGAGTTCATACATAGTCATTCATGTAAGCAGGAGCCCTGCGTAATCTTTGGCTCCTAGCACGAACTCCAGGAGTATTACTGGAACCAAATGGGGGAACACCGATGGAACCAAACAATTGTTTATCAGCATCAGCATCACCTTGTTCACCACACTTGGACTTTATTACAACTACACGACTTTTGTTCCAAATCCTACCATCATCAGTTTTGATAGCATTCCTAAAAACTTTTATTACAGATCTTGCATTTGTGTATTTAGACCAAGTTTGACGTCCTACAGGTGCTTTTATTTTGACTAGATCACCTATATTGACTTCTTGGAAATGAACACATTTTTTATTATCAAAATACAATTTCCTACTGGCTTGTATTTCCAACTCCTTCTCCCTCCATGGACCAATGCGATTATCAACAAACCCTTTATTCAGCTTCATCCAACCAGGACACCACATAGTATTGGGAATTCTGCCTTTGAATAACTCAAAAGGAGACCTTCCAGTGGTAGAGTGAGGTGAACAGCGATAGGCATCTATCCTTTCCTTGAGGGCTACCTTCCAATTTAAACCATTAGCTCTTGCAAGCTGAATACATTCTTTCAATGTTTTGTTCACTCTCTCAACAGCACCATTGGTCTCTGGATGATATAAAGAAGATTTCTTGTGAATAATACCACAATTATTCAAGAAATTGCTAAAAACAGAAGAACAAAATTGGGGACCATTGTCCGACAAAATACTATTAGGAAAACTTTCCCTTTTGAAGATTTCTTCCAAAAACTTAATAACAGAACCAGACGTAATGTCACTAACTGCACACACCTCAATCCACCTAGAATATAAATCAATTACAACGATTAAATAAGGAGTGTCTGACACACCAGGGAGAGGTCCTAGAATATCAATGGCAATCTCATCCCAAGGATGATTGGGTAAATTCCTACAAACCATGGGCATTTGTTTAGTCTTAAGAATTTTATCACTTGCGCAATACTCATCACAATCTCTAACCATTCTTTCTATCTCCAAATCCATCCCAGGCCACCAAAATTGTGTTCGTAACATCCCCTTAGTCTTCACAATACCCAGGTGGCCACAGTGTGCATGCAACAACAATTTTTTTCTCAAGACAGAAGGAGGTATAAGTCTCACACCACGTGTCAACATGCCATCAGAAATAGACAATTCATCAGAGACAAGAGACCAAGGTTTCTCTAAACGTTTTTTTCCTCAGCATACTCATAACCTTGACTAGATCCTCATCTTTTCTCAGTTCATTCTTCCACTCATTCTCCTCAACAACACCTTCTGTAATTTCACAGACACTGATAACCTCATCGTCTTCCTCAAACACACTCTCAACAAACAAATTATCTCTTTTCACCAATCTAGAGAAACAATCTACCGATTTATTAGAAACATCAGGTATGTACTGTACCTCAAAGTCAAACTCCTGCAAAGAAATAATCCATCTCTTAATCCTAGACAAGATAGAATCTAAACCCTTTTTGCAAAAAACCTCTTTTAAAGGCTTGTGATCAGACATGACAAAGATCTTAGTACCCCAAATTACATTTTTTAACTTCCTCAAAGCCCAGAAAATCGCCAAAGACTCTTTCTCTATAACAGAGTAATTCAACTAAGGCCCTCTAAGACACCTTGAAGCACAAGCAATTGGGGAATCATTACCCTGTTTACTTTGAACTAAAACAGCACCAAGACCTTTATCACTAGCATCAGTGAATAAATAGGTTGGAAATCCTGGAACAAAAGCATGAAGACAAGGAGCTTTCTTCAATTCCTCTTTTATCTCAACAAATTCTTTCTTACATTCAACTGACCATTCAAAAACCACACTCTTCACAGTAAGCCTTCTCATGTTCTTGGTCTTATCTGCAAAATGTATGATGAATTTCCCATAAAATTCTACCATACCAAGAAACGAAAGTAGCTCCTCCTTATTTACCGGTTCAGCCAAGTCGTCAATGGATCTTACCAACTCAGATTTAGGAAAAACACCTTCTCTCTTTATACAATGCCCCAGATAATTCACCTCTTCCAATCCAAAGTTACACTGTTCTCTCTTAAGTGACAACCCAGCTTTACTCAATCTGTCCAATACTGCACATACACGATCGTTATGCTCAGACATATCAGCTCCATAAATCAACAAATCATCTTGATAACACTTTACACCGTGCAGACCTTTAAGAATACTTGCCATTATGCATTGAAAAACTGAGGCAGCTGAAATCAGCCCAAAGGGCATCCTTTTAAATTTGAATGTGCCCATAGGAGTAATAAATGCAGTCAAGTCCTGACACGATACATCTAATTCTACCTGATGGTAGGCGGAAGCTAAATCTAAGGTGGTAAAGTACCTTGCACCTTCCAATGTTCCTACGATTTCATCAATATTTGGCAATGGAAATCTGTCCACAATAACTTCCTTATTCAAGGCACGTAAATCTATGCATAAGCGAATCTCGCCAGTAGGTTTCTTAGCTATAACAATGGGTGCCAACCATTCTGTGGCCTCTACAGGCTCAATAATTTGATTCTCAATAAGTTTATCAATTTCCTTCTGTACCTTTTCTTGTTCTCCTAAAGGAATCCTCCTTACTTTTGCTACCACAGGAATTGCATCCTTCTTTAATTTGATACAATGTTTGTAACCTTTTAAACATCCTAAGTTCTCATTGAATACACAGGGAAATTTTCCTGCAAACATTGAAGACAAATCCTCCACCTCTTGTATCTGCCCTTGAGGTGAAGCATTTGGATTAAGCTTAACACCTAGATCACGTTGATGTCTCCAACTAATCAGAGCATCCCCATGTTTGGCTACATAAACCTTTCCAGGAATAATGCGACTTCCCAATTCAATGGTAGCCATAAAATAACCCAACAATTTGATAGGTTTGTTCCCATATCCCAAAGGTAGAATGTCACTTCTTAAGAGTTTAACATTTTTCCCAAAACTTTTGTGTAATAATGTCTCATCAATCATTGTAATTTGCGAACAAGAATCAAACTTGAACTCAATTAAGACATCATCAACTTTTACCAAGTGAGAAGGATGTTCTAATTGTCCTCCATTAATTTGAAAAGTCACAGTCTTTACCTGAGGTTGAGACCATCTTCTATTAATATTCTCTCTTTTGTTAATTTTAGTTCTACAACATTTTAAAAAATGCCCTCTCTTACCACAACTATTTCACATAGATTTCAAAGCAGGACATATGGGAGAGTTCGCCAAATGACCAATATTTCCACATCTGAAACAGGAAAACTTGTTATTAACATTCGTAACATTGGAATTAGTGCTAATCAATGCAGAATCACTTTTGTCTATTGTTACTTTGTCTTCTTTTTTTACTTGACAAATTACTTCCTCAACTTTCAATTCACTTTTTTTCTCTGTTTCCGATGCCCTTTCTTTTTCTCCCTTCAATTCATCTACACATTTAGTCATGTGCTCCACCTGTTTTGCAATTACTAAAACTTCTTCCAAAGGAGGTTTATCCTTTAACCAGAGTTCTTTCCGGATACTGTCATGTGCACATTTTAAAACAAACTGGTCTCTTATTCTTTCATCCAACGTTTGACCAAATTTACAAGAAGAGGCCAATTTCCTTAACGCAGAAACATATTCTTCCACGGATTCATCTTTTTTTTGACCTCTCAAACCAAAATGGTACCTTTCCATAATGGTACTCAATCTGGGAAGATAATGTCTATCCAATTGTTCAATTGCTATTTCATATTCATTTAAGTTCCTTTGTTCAGATGCACTTAGTTCTGGTAAATGTTCTAATACATCTTGACCTTCGCCTCCCAAACAATGGAGTAATAATGAATGTTTCCTTTCAGCACTTAAGTTAGTTCCGCACACTCTCGCATAGTTAGCAAATATTTTCTTCCATTTCTGCCATTTTATATTAGGCTCTCCTGGACTCGTTAGAAAAAACGCTGGCTGAGTTACATTTTGCATTTTCTTTTGTTTTCTTTTTTATTTATTCCAAAATGTTATCCTCCTTTTTTTTTTTAAGTACTTCTCCTTGAATATAAATAAATATGTATATTTTATTTTGATCTAATTTTAAACATTCTGTCTCTATAGTTCTTGGAGATCTTTATAAACCAGTCAGAATGCGTGTAAAAAAAAAATATTTCTAACGAGCTGTCTATTTTTATATTTGACTGAGGACAGAGTAAAGAAAACTTATGGCAAAACAGTGCTGATTATATTTTCATTCAGAACACAGAACAGGCAATTGTTGCGAGTAGAACGATGTCTTCTTTTTTTTTTTTTAGTCAAGTATTGTGCGTCTTAATGCTTTGTATGATAATGCTGGCGTTAAGCGTCCAGTCACAATGGTAGATAGATAGCTGGTAACGTTGTGTGTCACTGACACGCACACGTTGAACAATGTTCCAGACGAAGCGCACGCTGTTCTTGATGGAACGCAGACGCGAGTGAAAGCAGCGTCATTGAAACGCAAAGCGTTTGAACGGGATTCGAAACGACTTTTCCCGACTTTTTATTAAAGTCTAATAAAACCCATTTATAGGCCTCCCGCCACACTCCTCACCGTGTTACTTCATTTTTAAAAATCGAACAACTGCCGCTGGGAAGACTACGCTTCCGTCCAATTAATCAGCCGCTGGAGGAGTGGTGAGGCGATGCAGAGCTGGCTTCGTGTTGAGGTAGGAAGGGTTCTCTTCCGATCGTCGCCAAATTAATGTGGTGTTTACCACAGAATAAGATAAGACAATTTATATAGTTTAATGAGGATGATTTATTAAACCTCACCCATAGACAGCACAAGCTCAACTGCCAGGAATCCTGCCTGGACGTTCCTAGCAACAGAACATCACAGGGAGTTGATTCTACATTCCAAAGAGAATAAAGCCATGGTGAGAATAGTATACAAAGCTTGGCATTACAGAAGGGGCAACGAAATTCAAGCACATCTATCTTGTAGCAAAAGTTCTGTTCCATGGTAAACAAAAGCCCCATTATATGCACATCACTTCCAGAATCTATGGTGATGTCTCAAATCCCGCAATATCTCCTGTAGATGTGTATTCATTCTAGAAATGTGTATAGCCAATCATAAGCTCTTACAGAAACTGCAACTCTTCTTGAACAAATGCTTATAGGATACAGGGGATGGGCGTATACTTAGTCTCTTTATCCAGGTGAGAAGATACGGCAGTGCCTTGGAGATAATGCCAGAGATGCTGGACAAGAAGTGGTAAAACCCAACTACACTGCACTGTATGGCACTCCCCACAGCCCCCAGCACCGCAGCTCCCCCAAGTCCCATTTCCTGATTTCTCTTTCTTTTTTTGTGATGTCCATGGTGGGTATCAGCTCACAGGGTTTAAACCAACAGCCATGGTCTGGTCACCTCCAGCAACACCTATACAATCCCAATACATGTCCAGCACACCCCCAGGCCCCCTCCTGAGTACATTAAGAGTATGTCCCCCCTCTTTACAGGCCCTTCAAAAGTACATTAGAAGCTGGTGAGAAGAGGAAAGGACAAAACCCAGTGAAGCAAGAGGCCCAACAGACTAGGTAGCAGCAATGGAGCGTAATGGATTCTACACAAGGAGCTCTTAGGTGATATCTGTATACATATCCATGCTAATATTATAAAGAGAGAGCCCAAACCTTTGAGGCGGGTAATCTCAGTAACCAATCACAACACCCAATACAGCGTTGGAAAGGGCAGTTGCAGCAGAAGGACATAGGCTATGCAGACGGCCACCATTTACATTTTCTTTTTTTTAAAATTGTTTTTATTAACTTTTCAAGAAACAGTGGTGTTCATCACAATGATACAGTGCAAGACATACAATTGTACCGTAGGACACTGTGAGAAGGAACCGCCACTTACCCGCATAACAGCACCAAGGGGGGGGACCGTGGTTACGGCGTTCCCATGGACTACAACATCCATGTTCCTCTGACGTGTTTTCACAGGAAGAAGCGGACCAGAGGCACGACCCGGAAGTTCTGCCCCCACAACCCGGAAGAGACGAGCGCGAACCAATAACATGCGCGCAGGGTCAAAGGGAGAGAGAGAGAGTTGGCGCGAATGAAGGAGCAGGACGACGGAGCAAAGACGAAGAAGAGAGAGAAGACGCGGGACCCGTGTGCAACAGAGAAGACGCGGGACCCGGTTCGGAGGACATCGGGACGCCAGGGAATCCAGAAGACGCTGAGGAAAGCTGGGCAGAGGACTGGTGGTGCCCGGAGGATGCTGGAGAGCGGCCGTAACTCAAGGAGAGTTACGGCGGAGCCGGTGAGTGCAAACGGCTCGGGTTCACACAGAGGGAGGAGGGCGGGATTGAAAAGCTGATAAGAAGGGGAGAGACAGGTCACTAACTGTGGTAAATGGTCTTGGCTTGCTGAAGGAAGCGGGAGGGACCTCAATGTTGGCATAATAACAGTGGGACGATTCCACCGATATTGTACATGAATATCAAGTGTAGTATAGACTGGTCATCAATCGCTGCACGATTTTGCACTTTATTTCTTCTTCCTTAGGCACATAAGGTTCTACCCCCCCTGAATCTTTCTTTCTGACCCAAGTTTGGGGAACTCTTTTGTTTCTATTCTCATAAAGTCTCTAAGATATCTATAACAGATCAGACAGTTTAGACAAGAGCACAACGGTTTGGTGACGGGATAACCTATCTTAAACTTAAGGATACCATTCTGACGGTTCCCCTATTGTCTCTTTTATCCTTCTATGAGCCTCCGGGGAGACCATCTCGGTCCAGAGGAGCCAGAGAGCAAGAGTCCACCTTTGCCCACATCAACTCCCTCCGGTTCATCCCAGGAGTCATCATCGGACGAAGAAGAGCAACTAGGACTTCCTTTACCATCGCTTCTCTCTCACCCTATACTCAATAAACCACTTCATATTAAACCTCTATTGCAGCCTCCACGCCTGTTTATCAGACCTGCGCTCCCACACACACCATATAAATGTAAAAGGTAAAAGAACCGTGCCAGAAAAGTAGTCCCTTGTGGGCGTGTCTGAGTTGTGCTGTGGACGTGGGCTGGGGGCGTGACTAACGCTGGGGGCGTGTGGAACGGCCATCACATCGTGGGCTGTGGGCGTGACAAATGCTGGGGGCGTGTTTCCGCCCTTCATGCCATGTGAGTCGCACATACAAGCGCCAATTACGTTGCTGTGCAGCATCAAGGGGCACGCTGGGGGCATGAGAACCGCTGGGGGCGTGCGTCCGGCCTTCATGCCATGTGAACGCAATTGCGCCGCATCAAGGAGCACGCTGGGGGCGTGAGAAATGCTGGGGGCGTGTGCTACGTTCCGCCCTTCATGCCATGTGGGTCGTACATTAATCAGAAGATCGTCTGCTGTGGCCGTGAGCTGGGGGCATGACAAACGCGTTCAGCTGGAGGCCTGGTAAGTAACATTACTGCAGCCCCTCCTGCGCGCTGTTACTGAACTCTCTCATTCAACGAAATTAGACGGGCTTGCTACCATCAACCAGGGCCTAGCCGGGCTCAGGCGGCGGATCAATACACTAATTACACGCGCCTGATAACATCAACCAGGGCTGCAGCTGGGCCTCAAGCCGGGGAACACACGCCTGCTAACATCAAACAGGCCTGCATCTGGGCCTCAAGCGGGGGGAACACGCAAATGAGCGTGTCTGCGGGGAAAATTACTGCAGCCTCTCCTACTCGCTGTCACTGAACTCTCTCATTAAACGGATTTACCCGCGGCTGATAACTCTCTCATTCAACGACATTACACGCGCCTGCTAACATCATCCAGGGCTGTAGCCGGGCTCAGGCGGCGGATCACTACACCAATTACACGCACCTGCTAACATCAACCAGGGCTGCAGCTGGCCCTTCTCCGTCCCTATTCTAATGAAACAAAAAATGTTGCCTACCGCAAGATTTCAAAATAAATTGTCCTTGCCAAATACACATATTACACACATTCTATTTCATACCCGGACAAAGTCGGGACGGGCTGCTAGTACTATTATAAAGAGAGAGCCCAAATCTTTGAGGCGGTAAGCTCAAGAAGAACAGCACCAATCACACACCCAATACAGCATTGGAAACGACAGTTGCACCAATAGGCGTGGCATTCACGGGGCGCGGGGCGCGCCATTCCCCGTCATTACTGGTAAAAGCAAAAACGGCATTGTAAACAAAAACCTTCACATTACTCCGTTGTGGGCCTGGCCGTTGTCAGAGGTGAGTGGCAAAACCTGAATGGGCTCCGCATTCACGGGAGCGCCTCGTGGACGTTGTCAGAGGGGCATGGCCAAACACCAATGGCAAAGGCTTCAGGGGCCGCGGCATTGCTACGGTGCTCATGCGGGGGCTCAAGCCACTCGGCCTAACAGCGGGGATCACAAAGCTTTGCATACTGCTCCGGTGCTCAGGTGGGGGCTCAAGCCACTCACACTAACAGCGGGGAGCACAAGCTTCGCTTATTGCACGTGCAGGCCTCGCAGGCACGCTGTCACGCACTGCAGTCTCAGCGTACACAGACTTACAACAGGCAGCCTTCGCATTTACCACTGCCAAAATTGCTACGGTCTGGCAATGTCGACAGCCAATTTATTCTCCGTCCCGATTCAACTGAAACTACAAATGTGGTTACCGTGAGATCTTACAATAAATTTTGCTTGACTATTACAACCCTTTGCACACATTCTATGTCAGCCCCGGACAACGTCAGGACGGGCTGCTAGTATGTGTATAGAAAGACATATTCTCTTCTAAATGACACATTATGAGTTCCATCTTCCTTCATGTCTGCCTGTACCCCGCACCTGTGTACCAATTCTGGTGGGTTCCACTCTCTGAGTGCCCCAGATGTACCTGCTTTTTTCCAAACCCTGCTAGTCTGTTATACACCACACAAAAGGCTGTGAAGCCAGGGTGATGGGGCAGACTGATACTGCCGGGATTTGCTCTTGACAGACTGGGGGAGGTAGTTTGTCGAGAATAGCATGGGGAGGGGGTCAACAGCAGTTGAAGGAAGAAAGGGCGCTCTTGGGGGAATCGGGGGTCCTACTTCCAAGCAAGACTTACTGGTGGGTGAGAATACAACCCATCTGAAATGGCGATTAATTGAGAAGCAATGTAATGTTCTTGATGCATAACATGGGAGCATAGCCAAGGAACTTCAACATGCCGAAATGTCTCACACCTGCAGAGGAAAAATATTCACACACATGCTACTCGAAAAGACGCAGACCTGGCGAAAGGAAGAAGGCAAGCATTGGCAAAGCCAAAAGGTCTGGCCTAGGTAGGCTCATTCAATGGTTATCTTTTTACCTTTTTTCTTTCAAGCATATTCAGCAAAAATGTATAGAAAAAAATGCAACTACCTAAACATGGTTGCCATATGTCGCAATTGAAAAAAGAAAACCTTTAAAAATATTCACTAATGTGACCGTATTTATTGTGTAGTTGATTAAATCAGCCTCGTAGTGGTGCAATGCATTTTATTGTCATTTTATTGTTATTTTTGAAGGAGACAAAATATCACATAACCTAACACTTAATTTGCACGCAGATACAATGTTAAAATGTCACTTTATAACAGCAGCTTTAAACATGGGATAGAAAATAAATCACCATCTAACTAGGCAAAGTGAGGTGTAGGCAAAAATATATAGTTGGGATTTAAAAGTTAATAAAAATAAAGAAAAAAATAAAAACCAAACCCAAGGTGAACCATTTGTGTCACAGAATAAAAAAAGAACTAATTTTAAATGGATGGGAAAATGTGCACAAGCTTGGTGCAGTCACTGAACGTGAAGAGAGCTAATGGGCAAAATTGCTGACCTTTTGTGCCATGACATTTCCTGGAGTGGGTAGACGCTAAAAATAAATACCAATTTAACAGACCAATGGACGAAGCCCACTGACCAAAAGCCAATCCAAGTATCTGCAATATATATTAACTTTATGAAAAACAATAGTCTGGTGAGACATCTAAAGGTGTCACAATGACGAGACCTAAAATAAATTCCCAGTGCAGTGTTTGTTCAGTATTGGTCTCCCCACCACATACCAAGTAACCGGATACGTCACTTCCCATCCAAATAGCCCACACTCAGCTCGTAGACTTAAATTAGAAGCATGATTGGCCCAGAAGATTGGGGAACAAAATTGATCAGAGAAACAGGTGTGTGATGATGGGCAAGGATCGATATGCAAACAAGGTCGGGTCAGACTTGGTTTTATTGTGCAATGCACTCTTTTCTTATGAGAGGCCGGAGTTCAAGTCCTCATATAATGCTTCTTCTTATCTTCTCCTGTTCAGTTCACAGGGTTATCTCTCCTTCTTCTCTTTCTATTTCCTTGCGATGCCCTCTGGATGCTCGGAAAGGGAAAAGAAAGTATAGGACACGTGAGGGCCTCTATATACCCAAATTCCACGGGAAGGGAGTGAAGGCTCACCAGTGCTGAAACAAACGTCTAGGGATGTGTGGGTCAGTGCTTGGGGTACCGGGTAATGCATAGGGTGTCAGGAGGCGTCTTACTCATCGGCACTCACTCTCCTCCCAACCCACCCTGAAACACGCCCCGTACCTGTTTGAACCACTCTCCTCCAGGAGCGTAGCAGAGTGCCGAACCATGACGTTGGCCTCCTGGCTTTCCCGCTGCTGCTACTCCCACCGGAGTCATCGTCAGCAACAGTCGTGCCTTCTCCGGTGTCTCGCTGCCGTTCTCCAAGGATCTCTTGCTTCCGCTCTGCCTTTCAGGTACGGTGGGGCTCTCATCACAATTTCATCCTCCTTCTATTGGCCAGTTGGGGATGACGTCAGTCCTTGGGGCGGCTTCTTTGGTAGAGTCGTCACAGTTAAAGGGACCGGGTCCTATGAATCGGGTGTTCTCCTCTTGCTGTGTGCTTTGGCCCGTACAAGCAATGAAAGGACTCAGTTCATGGGGCAGGAACCACCAGCCTCTTGTATCCTCCTATCCCTCCCATGTGGTAGTGGAATCGTGCCCCCCCTCCTGCTGTCCTCCCCCGGGATTCTCCCGATCGGGGAGAGGAAACACTCTTGACAAAAAGTCCGCATTTCCATTGTCGGTTCCCCTGTGGTGTTTCACCTCGAATGTAAAGGATTGGAGTGACAGAAACCAACGCAGCATGCGGGGATTATGGCCCATGTTCCTGCTCATCCATTGGAGGGGTGCATGATCTGTATACGGAGGGGTGCGTGATCTGTATACAGGGTGAAATGGCTGCCATCCAGATGGAACCTCAGTTTGTCTATGGCCCACTACATAGCAAGGCATTCCTTTTCTATTGTAGGGTATTTCTCCTCACAGGGAAATAGTCTCCGACTGATAAAGAGGACAGGGTGGGCAACACCATCTGGGGAGAGCTGAGACAATACTGCCCCAGTCCATAATCAGTGGCGTCTGTGTGAAGTATGAAGGGCTTGTTGAAGTCGGGAGAGGCTCACACAGCGGGCTGCTGGTGATGGCTCATTTTGACTGAACGAGTGCATCTAGCATTTCCTCTGAAGGATTCAGTAATGTCTGTACCCTTACATTTTTGCGGCGAATGTCCATAAGGGAAGCCGCCATCTCTGAATATTGAGGGATGAAATGCCTGTAGTATCCCAGCAACCCCAGAAAGGCCCTCATCTCTCTTTTGGTTGGCGCGAATGGTGTTTCTGCAATCGCTTTTACCTTTTCTTTCTGGGGGCCATGACCCCATGACCCAGTACATATCTTACATATCGGACCGACTGAAAGCCCGACCTGGATTTTTTTAATTAATACAGAGCCCAGCCTGTCGTAAGGAGTGTAGTATTAAACTTAGGTGGTCTAGGTAGTCCCCCCAGGTGGGATTGAACACCACAATATCATCCAAATAGGCTGATGAAAATGTCTGGTGTTCCCAGAGGACAGTGTTCATTAATTGTTGGAAAGTGGCGGGGGCTCCGTGGAGACCAAACAGGAGAACAGTAAATTCGTACAGCCTATCTGGCGTAGGAAAAGCAGGTTTTCTCTCTATCGGTCTCTTTTAGCGGGATTTGCCAATAACCTTTTGTAAGGTCGAAAGAAGTTATGTACCACGCCTCCCTCATTTTCTCGATCAACTTGTCTATCCTAGGTATCGGGTAAGAATCAAACTTGGAGATAGAGTTGAAAGCTCGAAAGTCAATGCAGAACCGGGTAGATCCGTCCGGTTTGGGGACCAACACAATTGGAGAGGACCACTTGCTCTTGGCGGGTCGAATAACCCCCATCTCCAACATGGTTTTGACCTCGTTACGCACACCCTATCTCCGGGCGGCCGGTATGCGATATGGTCGCTGTTTGATAATATGGCCTGGGATGGGTCGTGATAGTATGTTCTGCAAGGGTCATTTTCCCAGGGTTATAGGAGAAAAGGGAAGAGAAGGTGCGCCAGACAGCATCCAAGGACTGTCTCTGTTGGGGTGACAGCCCATCATTTACGACCAGTTGGTCTATGGTACAAGAAGGTGTTTCTCGGGGTATAGGCATGGCTATATGTGCCGAGGTAGGGAGCGGTCCTAACCATTTCTTTAAGATGTTTATATGATATGTCTGAATACGGGAGGGTCGTATCTGTACTTTGTAGCTGGTTTTTCGAAAAGTACCCACTATTCTATACGGTCCCAGCCACGTGTATTTACTTGTAGAAGAGGGTAACAGTACCAACACCCAATCGCCAACGGTCATCCACCTCCATTTTTTCCCTTGTCATAGTAATGTTTCTATCTCTTTTGCTTTCGCTCAAAGTGAGAATAGGCAAGAACCCGCAATTTCCCTATCCTTGTTTTTAGGGTCTTGGTGTACTCAAGAAACCTCCGGGCTTCATCTGTCTCCTCCCTTTCCCAGGCCTCCTTTGTCATCTCTAAGAGAGACCTTGGTTGTCTTCCGTACAGCATATCAAAAGAGGAACACCCAAGCCTGCTTTGAACCTGACTCCTGATCACATATAGGGCCAAGGGGAGTGAACAGTCCCAGTCGGTCCCTTCACTACTCAGCATCTTTTTGAGAATTAACTTTAGGGTCCCGTTATACCTCTCACACAGGCCATCGGTCTGGGGGTGGTATACTGATGTTTTAATGTGTTTAAGATTGAGAGTTTTACACACTTCTTTCATAAGCCGGGAGATGAAAGGGGTGCCCTGATCAGTTAATATCCCTTGTGGGAAACCTACTCTGGAAAAGAGCTTGATCAGTTTCTCTGCAATATTGTGGGTGGTGGGGGCTGTTAGAGGAAACGCCTCAGGGTATCGAGTTGGGTAGTCCACAAGTACCAGGGCAGACTGGTGCCCCTTTCAGGTTTTTTGTAGGGGGCCTATGAGATTCATGCCCGCCCTCTTGAATGGCACACCTATTATTGGTAAAAGCTGGAAGGCTACCGGGGGAGAGTGATACGGGTTCCTTTTCTGACAGGTCTCGCATTCCTGAGAGTATTTTTGTATGTCCCCGTACACACCAGGCCAATAAAAGTGCCTCAATACGTTCTGTGTGACTTTCTCCATCCCTATGTGTCCCGCAGTAAGATGTGAGTGTGAGAAGAATAGTATCTGCTCCATGAAGGCTAGGGGAACGAGCAGCTGTGGATCCTCCCCCTCATTTCCAGTCCGATACAGTAGCTCATTTTTAACAATGAAATGGGGATATGTTGCGGGAGGATTTACTTCGTTATCCTGGGCTCTCTGCCATTTAACTGAGCGAATTTGAAATTCCTGTCTAGGAGCCAGGGTTCAGACGTAATAAGGGCAGGAAGGAATGTACCTCGGGTGGTAACCCTCTCTCTTCTTTTGTTCTAGTTCCGTACTGTAGATAGGAACATTCTGAGGAAACCCGGATTATCGGTCCCTATGATTAGTTCCTCAGGTAACTCGGCCAACACACCCACCCTGACTTTGTAAGGAGACCAGCCTTTTGGAGTGATGATGATAGAGACAATTGGATAAGGTTTCACGTCACCATGAACACATCTGATGTGCCATAACTCACACAAACAAGAGGGGAGAGGGTAAAAAAGAATCTCCACTACCCGAACCCCCTAGAGTAATATGTAAACACATAGAGGGGTAGGGAGAACAAAAACACCCAAACGCAGACACACAAGTGACAAAACTAATATGTTTTGAAAACTGCCCTCACTCACACACAAATGTGTGTGACATGCTTCATCATCGGGTCTGCTTACAAAACGCCCTGGCGTTGCCACGCTCAGGACAGAGCATAGGGGGGGAGAAACTAACACATACACAACACAACACAAATGTGACAGAATAGTGAGAACACAGTGAGTATCACCCTGTGACTGGGTATCGTGATAGAACAAAGTGCAGCATAAGAAAGTGCTTTAAAACTGGGTAATGGATACAATCAGGACCTTTATTTATAGGTTCCACGACCAGGATTAAAATAGTGAAGGATGGGCCATGTTTAGAGAGAATGTTGCGTTCTCAAAACACCCCTCCTTAAACTGCTAGTGCCAACATGTTTCGACCGACTTACTGTGCCATTAATAAGCTGGTCACCCGGGACTTCAACAGGACGTCTATCTGTCCCAGTCCTAATGTCCACCTTACCTCAATCAGGCAAATGGATGGAGTAAACAGGATCGTAATCGATCATGTACGTGTGGAGGATAGTCCCGCCATCATGGAATACAAATACGAGTTTATCAGTGAATTAAACTCGAAAGGGCGCCCGGCAGGGAGGATTCTAAAGAACACAACTGTTGCGAAGGATATCCACACTTGTCGTGCCTGCTCCTGGACCACCGCCTGCCGGGCGCCCTTTCAAGTTTAATTCACTGATAAACTCGTATTTGTATCCTAGTTATTTTACATGTTTATACAACGTAATACACAAAGATACGTACATATCGTTAGTGAAAAAAATGCTTGTTTACAGAGGGATATGCTGTAAATTTCTGTTTGCGTATGGTGCTTATGTGGGGAAGAGCCAAATCTTGAGTAGTTTTTGAAGATAAGGTGGTTGTCGGTGGACCTTATGTTGGGGGTAAAGAGTTCCATAGTTTGGCTGCTTGAACAGAGAAGGATGAGCCACCCATGTTTTTTTTCTTGTATGGTGGGATTTTGAGGCGAGATGCTCCTTTAGAGCGGAGGTTTCTTTGTGGAATGTGTTTGGTGATTTTATTCCTGATGAAGAGCGGTCCCATTCCATGTATTGCTTTGTGGGCGATACAAAGCAGCTTGAACGTGGATCTTCTGGCAACCGGTAACCAATGCAGGGCTTTCAAGGCAGGGGAGATGTGGTCTTGCGGTTTGATATGCAAGAGTAGTCTGGCAGCCGAGTTCTGAATCCGTTGTAGTCTTTTCATGGTCATTAAAGGTGATCCGTGGTAGAGGCTATTGGCGTAATCGAGTTTGGACAGAACAAGGGAGATGGTAGCTTGGACCTTGTGTGGAAATCTCAAATGAGGGAAAATTCGTCGCTGTGTTTTTATAGTAGCAAAGCTTGATCTTGCTAGTTTATCCACTTGATCATTCGTCGACAGCTTGGAGTCCATGGGCATTCCGAGGTTTCTTACTTCCTTTGATACTTTAGGCAGTGATCCCAGTTCATCAGGCCATGTGGCAAGCGGGTTGTAATGTTTCCAATCGCCACACGTGAGTATTTCAGTTTTTGAAGCATTCACTTTGAGATGGCTCCAGGTCATCCACTGATCCACGGCTCTGAGACAGCTGAAAATTGGCCTCTATATACACAAATTCCACAGGAAGAGAGTGAAGGATCACCGGTGCTGTAACACGTCTTGGGACGTGCGGGTCAGTGCTTGGGGTACCGGGTAATGCGTAGGGTGTCATGAGGCTTCTTACTTGTCGGCACTCACTCTCCTCCCCACCCACCCTGAAGCACGCTCCCGTACCCGTTTGAGACACACTCCTCCAGCAGCATGGTGGGGTGCAGAACCGTGACGTTGGCATCCTGGCTCTCCCACTGCTGCTACACCCACCGGAGTCATGGTCAGCAACAGTCATCCCTTCTCTGGCATCTCGCTGCCGTTCTCCGAGGATCTCTCGCTCTCGCTTCCTCGCTGCCTTCCGGGTACGACGAGGCTCTCATCACGATTTCGTCCTCCTTCTATTGGCGAGTCGGGGATGACGTCCGTCCTTGGGGCGACTTCTTCGGTGGAGTCGTCACAGTTAAAGGGACCGGGTCCTATGAACTCGCCTTTCTCCTCTTGCTGTGTGTTTCGGCCCGTACACCAGTCATCTGGCTGGAAAGCAATGAAAGAACTCGGTTCAGGAGGCAAGGACCACCAGCCTCTCATATGCTCCTGTCCCTCCCATGTGGTGGCGGAATCGTGACGAGGTGCCTCATATGTGGCCACTTATATGCAACAGAGCCTAATTTAATGACAAGACAGGAGGCTAGCATTATGCATTTCCTTTTAGTCACCAACTTCTAAGCAGCACTTTAAAAGCTACTAACATCACAGAATGAAGTCATAAAACAATAGAACATTCAACCCCCATAACCCTTCAACATTCTGGGCTCTTCCTCTTTTGTTTGCTGCTTTTAAGCAGATATGTATACTTTAATGGTGCTTGACTTATTTCCTAATTAATATTATATATATTTTTCTTAAATACAAGTGTAAAGATGAATATCGTAGAGTGATTAAGTTATGAAGTGTTTTAGTTGTTTAGGATTTTTGTTAGAATAACCCAATTGTCAGGTGATTTTTCGTAGGTTATTTTTAGAATATATGGGATTTAGGAATATAAATGTAATCAAAGTTAATTGTCTTTAAAGTTTTTATGACCTTAGCAATTTGAAAAGGAAGCTAAAAATGATTAAATAGAGAGGTTTATTTTTTACCGTTTAATTTTAAATGTCGGCGCGTGCTGTTTTGAGTGTTTCATTAGCGGTGTCTGAGGAGACACGAGACTGCTTTCACTCGATCGCGCAGATTTCTACGTAGTCATGATCGCACAGTCTTGCAGCATTGAGGCTTAATTCTGTGAGAGATTTGACACATTTGAACTGCGTGAGTTCAGACACGTCTTTTTCTAAAAGAAAGTGAGCTTGTTTCCCAGACGCATGACGACTGAAGGAAACAAGCATTGGAAATGCAATAGGGCTCGCATTAGGAAAGTTTGAGCTATTGGTCTTATAAATCAAAGTTTTTTTTATGTGTTATTCTTTAAAATAGCTAAATTAATAGCTTTGTCATTTGCTATGTTTTGTTATGTATGCTATGTTTTGTTGTGTTTTGTTATGCTATACTATATTTTGTTTTGTTTTGCTATGTTTTGTTTTGCTATGTTTTGTATTGCTATGTTTTGTTTTGCTATGTTTTGTTATTATATGTTTTGTTATGCTATGCTTTGTTATGCTATGTTTTGTTGTGTTTTGCTATGCTATGCTATGTTTTGTTGTGTTTTGTTATGCTATGCTATGTTGTGTTTTGCTTTGCTATGTTTTGTTTTGTTATGCTATGCTTTGTTTTGCTATCCTATGCTTTGTTTTGTTATGCTATGCTATGTTTTGCTATCCTATGCTTTTTTTTAATGCTATGCGGTGTTTTCTTATGCTATGCTATGCTATGCTGTGTTTTGTTATGCTATGCTATGCTATGTTTTGTTATGCTTTGCTGGTGAGGGGTGAGAGGGTTGTGAGGGTGAGAGGGTGAGAGGGTGTGAGGGTGAGAGGGTTGTGAGGCTGAGGGGGTGTGAGGGTGAGGGTGAGTGAGGGGTGTGAGGGTGAGTGAGGGGGTGTAAGGGTGAGTGAGGGGGGGTGAGGGGTGTGAGGGGGTGTGAGGGTGAGGGTGAGTGAGGGGGTGCGAGTGTGAGGGGGCTGTGATGGTGTGTGAGGGTGAGTGAAGGGGTGTGAGGGTGAGTGGGATAGGCGAGACCTAAAAATCTATCCAACAGCTGTACTGAATGAGTAAAGTGAAGTGCAAAAACCAATCAAATGTCAGAAGTGATCCTTCTGGTGTTAATAATCTTTATGAATTCATAGTTCTTGAACATGCTGGAGAGCACCTTCAAAGCGCAAACAACGTTTTTAACAGCTTAATCGTTGTGATTGGGTGGGTTTTTGGTGGTCAAAAGGACAGCATTCAGGCTGGTTTTCTCAACAATGGAAAATGCTGCATAACCAATGAGTCACCTCTAAATGCACAAAGGCATTAAAGGGCTTTACCTGCAGAGCGGTGTGAACTGCAGTGGTAGATCAGCTGCTGCAGGGGAGGAGGAGAGGTGGGCTGATCACCGTGACCCCTGTGGCTATAGAGGGGATCCGGGAGAGGCTGACCCCGGGCGGCCGATGACGAAGGGCACTCTACTTAACCCGGAAGTGGGGGTGGGAGGAGTGTAGATTTTGGTGTTAAGAGGGAGGGCACCAAACGGGGAGAAATGTTAAAGGTCAATGTGATTAAACAAGTTAAACAAGTTTTTTTTAAAAGTACACTGGGGGGAGGAGAATCACCAAAACGTGCACTAACCCTCTATGAATTTCACGAGCCTGCATTCTGGCGTCATGATGTTACACGGCGTCCCTGCCAAAAGACCCCCCATTCCGCTCCCCCCAAATGATTCTGCATTTGCTAATGTTTTGTGACATAAAACCGGGAGATTATTATTTTTTTCCCTGCCTTAATTGAAGGAAGCATTTAGTGGAGATGTACCCATTATTGGCTCTCGGCGCGCATGCGGCGCGCTCGCGCACTCCGGAGCAGGTTTGGACGAGCTTGCAGGATTTATGCGAATGGGCCTGCGGGGAGAGGCAATTTGTAGCCGAGACGGATGTTAGAATTGGGGGTCTCTGGTTGGCGCAAGTAGGTACTTGTGACAAGCAGGGACCCTCTCCTCTAAGTCAGGGCAAAGGATGACCCTTCAGAATTACCCTTGCTCACCCTCTAGGTGCGTGGCGTGAGCAGCCAAGGCGATTCTCCAGGCGTTAGTCAGTTAAGCATTTGTAGACACACACACAGTAAAATATACCAATCCCCCCACAAATGGACACCAGGCTGTGAGTATATAAAAATACGCTTCTTTATGTAAAATATATATATCTCTTAGGTCAGACTTATCACAAGATCAAATAACGTTTTTGTAGCACCACAGATTGTAAATAGGCACTTTTCTTCTTAGTTGCAGTTTCAAATGGGAATATCTTTGTTATATGTTCCCACAATAGTTCTTTCTCCTTCTGCACAGTTCTCCTAGTTCTTTGGTCGTTTCTGACCAGATTGTGCACTTTGTCACCCCTCTAGGACCTTAGGGACTCGGTCCTGCACTTTGTAGCACTTCGCGGCGCTTCTGACAGGGGAAATCCCGACCCCCTTCCAAGTCTCACGCTTCCCGCGTGGGACGCGGTCGGCCCGGCCGGGTCTCTGGGAGCGTACGGCCCCCCCTGGTCTGCGGGACCCCCGCGGGGGAGAGCGCCGACCTCAGAGCTGCCAAGGGGGGAAGAAGGCCAAAGAACCCAGCGCAGCCCCGGTCAGTCGTGCAGGGGCTCGGCTTGCAGCCTGCAGCTTCCCGACGTTCAGAGGATTCCAGCGGGAGGGGCTGGAGCGCGCTCGCGGAGAGGCGCTGCAGGCAGGCACACAGAGCAGAGCGGTGCGAGTCTGGTGAAAGGAACGGCTCGCACCGCGGGGGGACAAGTACAGTACCTTGGTCACTTGTAGGCAGGAGCAGTCAGCAAGGGGAAAACAAACGTTGCGGGCCCCGAGCCCGTTGACGGTCTCGGTGGCGGCTTTCCTCCGGGGACAAAGGCAAGGTGCCCAGCGGCTCAGGCAGAGCGAGGCTGGCACCCGAGGCGTCCGTCCAGTTCGGAGGTCTGTCCCCTGGGTCTGTTTGCGTCCGGTGGGGATTTCTGGCGGGAGGGTGAGGCACCGCAGCGGGCCCTCTTAGGCGGTCGACACAGCGATCCCCTCAGCGGGGGAAGAGCGGCTCAACGGAGCGGAGCTCTTCCTCGGCGGGGACGAGGAGACACAGTCGGTCACGGCCTCAGGGAGGGGCTGGGGGGCACCACAGCAGCGAGCCTTCCAGGCGGTCAACACGGCGATCTCCTCAGCGGGGGGAGAGCGGCTCAACGGAGCGGAGCTCTTCCTCGGCGGGGACGAGGAGACACAGTCGGTCACGGCCTCAGAGAGGGGCTGGGGGGCACCAAAGTCACCGCTCCGGCAGTAGTAGATATCCCGGTTAATTACCGGCAGACGGGCAGAGGCAGGTTGAGCCAGATGGTCCTGTGGCTCAGGTCAGGGGGCAAGCTCAGTCAAGCCCTTGGAGAATGTTTAAGCACAAAGCAGCAAAGTCTTTTCTCATCAAGTCTTTTCCTCTCCTTTCTCAGCAAGGCAAGCAGCAGGCCAGTTCTCCCAGCGTCTCTTCTCCTTCTAGTCGGGCAGAGGTCCTTCGTGGTGAAACAGGATTCTAATTTACAAGGAGCAGGGCTCCTACTTTTATACACAGTTTCTTTTGTTCTCACTGGCCAGGGGGGCCTCTGCATAACTGCTCTCAGCTCCTGAGCACTTGTGGTGGGTACTTCTGCTTCTGCATTCAGTGTGAGGGCAGGCACATCAGCCGCTCCCCAGGGGGGCGGAGCCGGCATTGTGAAGACAGGGGCAGCCTGAGCACTCTGTTGACAAGCTTCGGTCCTTCCTGGGCCAGGTGCAGGCTGAGTCATCAGTCGCTCCCCAGGAGGGCGGAGCCAGCATTGTGGAGGCAGAGCACAGCCTGATGCATCATTCAGGGGAAACTCCCACCACCCACTAAGGTGTCATCCTGCTATTCACAACCTGTCAACTCCCAGCCCTGTCACTCACACACTCAGACAGTCAGATACACACAAGAGCAGAGGCGGGCTGAAATGGTTAGACAAGCAAATGCTAGCTTTCTAAAAGTAGCATTTGCAAACACAGGATATTAAAATAAACTTTACTAAAATAAGTATTTTATTATTCTGAGTTCAGGCATACTAAACATTAATTTCTACCATGTTCCCTGAGCCTGCTGGGATTATAGAGTGTAATAATTCCAGCAGCCCATCTGGCCTAGAAGGGAACTGGTAGCCTTACAATAGTGAAAAACGAATTTGGCAGTAATTCACTATTAGAACATGCCACACACATCAGGGCATGTTCTACCTTATACTTACAATGCACCCTGCCCTTAGGCCTACCATAGGGGTGACTAATATGAAGCTAAGGGAAGGTTTAGGGGCTGGCAAGTGTGTGCACTTGCCCAGCCAGCATGACAGTACCAGACTGCACGCAGGTTCTGCAATGGCAGACCCTAGACACATTTTAAGGCTGCTTCTGTGGGTGGCGCAACCAGCGCTGCAGGTCCACTAGCAGTATTGGCATTCACAAGCCCTGGCACTCCTGGTGCACTTTACTGGGGACTGACAGTAAATCCAATGAACCAATCAGGTATATCAATCACATGTACACTTTTCACAGGGAGAGCATATGCACTTTAGCACTGGTCAGCAGTGGTAAAAGTGCCCAGAGTCATTAAACCAACAAAAACAGGTCAGAGAGAGTATTGGAGGAAGGCAAAAAGTTTAGGGATGACCCTGCCAAGAGGCCCAGGTCCAACACAACCCCCTTCCAGCCAAAACGCAGGGTAGACCAATCACCACTGTGATGGGCTTCCCTGCTTTGGGCGATAGAACCTGGACCTGGCCCGCAACAGCAGGGGCATATTCCAGTTCTACGCCAATCTGAACCTATTTCAAATCCTCTGTCCATACTCTCAGGGTCCACCAAGCCAATCCCTGGGGCACCCTTTTCTTCCTCTGTGGACACCACCTGTGCAGCCTCTAACCTTAACTGGCTCACAGGTGTGTCCCAACAGGCAGTCATCAAATCACCGTGGCCACTGACGGTAGTCAGGGCTGAGACCCAGGCCTCATGCCTCTCAGGGCTCTCAAACCTCTGTGGCCTCAGAGAGCGGGGGGCAGTAGCCCCAGGTGCTTGGCACCCTTTGTCCACTCTCCCTCCTGTCAGGTCAGGTATGCCATCCTGGCACTGACTCACCAGCCCCAGGCCTGTACCTGGCTGGTGGACCAAAGACTGGGGTGGGCTCTCCCACAACCGGTCCTCCTCCTTGGGGCTCTGTACCCTCCCACCGGGAGTGGTACCCCCTTCCAGAATTGTCAGGGCACCTGTGGCAGGTGATCTGCACAATTCTCCCACCAGTTCAGGGGTGCTATCCTGCAACTGGGGCACCAGGTCAGGGGGGACACCCTGCACCTGGCCCTTAAACCTAGGGTCTAAACCCTCAAGTCGCACCGGGGTCAGAGGCGAGGACTCCCTCCCTCTGCACCCCCTTCCAGAGTACTGCCCACTCCCAACTGGAGTGGTACCCCTAGAAGGGACATGGGCCAGGACACTGATTACAGTGGTCCCACCCTCCAGGTCAGACAACACCTGAACCTGACTCTCCAACTCAGGGACCCAACCCTGCAGTTGAACAATTGCCTGGCGCACCAGGACTTCCCGGGGAGCACGCATGCCCCCCCTGAGGGTGGCACATAGCTCATGTGCCGTGCGACAGTCTACCTGGCGCAGATCTCCCAGCCTCTGTCCCTCTGACAGTGTGGGAAGATCCCCAAGGACAGAAGTGGTGTCCCCCTGGTCATTCACTGGGGACACAGCCCTGCTGGCTGGCCCCTGACCCAATGGTTCTTCCACTGGGGACTCTTTCCCCCTCTCGCCCCTCTTTCTGGACTTCTGCACCCTCCCAACTGGAGCGGTACTGCCAGACACCAGAACTACTGGAGCCCTGTTTACAGAGCCTCCACGTTCTCTAGCCACTGGGGGATCCCCCTCAGAGGGTGACTCATCCGGACAGCCTAGGCTCCCCACCTGGTGTTCCCTTAAAGAACCATCCAGGCTCTGAGACTGAGGTTGGGCACTACCGGGACAAAACCCATTCTCACTCCTTCCCCTTAAAGACAGGACGTGAGGCCCTACACCCCTCTCACTACTACAGGACCTAGCTGGGCTACTCTGCGCCACTTCCACCACTCTGGGCTGGAAGTTACCTGAGCCACTCCCCACAGGATCACACCCCAATGCCTCTCCAGACCCTCTGGAATCCACCACAAGGTCTGCCTTCAATGTGAGCTCCCTGGGGTCAGAGAACTCACTCTCAAACAGGTGTTGGCATAGCTCTGGAAAACTGGGACTTAAAGTATGCTCTCCCACAATTGGATTACACAGCCCCCTAGCAGGGTTAACCAAACTATCCTTCACCTCACCATCCAGCGCCTCACACACATACTCCACACCATTCTTCTGAGACTGGCCAGACAGTAGCGGACTTTCTCTGTCACGCAACCCACACTCTTCTGGGCGGTCCTTACACTCACCCACCAGGACCTCAACCATGGGGGAATCCCTCCCACCACTAAGACCATGAACTCCTACGCCAGCCACCCTATTCCCTTCAGGGACGCTGCGCACTACTGGAGCTACCTCATGCCCTTGAACCTCCTGGTGTATGTTAACCCCCTCCAAGTCAGTTGCCATATCTCTAGGTGCGCGCGCTATGCTGTCAGCACTAGATACCTGAATGTTGCTGCCACCATCTGAGCTGGACTCCACCTCCAACTCAGCAAAGCTCAATCTGCGAGCTACACAAATCTCTGGATGTTGGGCGGAAGCCCTCCTGGCTTCAAGCTCCAAATCAAGTTCTTTCATCCTAAAGTAGTGATCTCTTTGGCGTTTTAGCGCCTCCATGGCTAATTTTTGGCTTTCCATTGCCAATTTATGCTTGTCCATTTCCATTTGTCCTTTTAATTTCGCCATCTCTATTTCATGTGCCCTGGTTGCTGCCTTGTCTGCCAACTCCTCTGGCGACAAGCATCTGGTTGCTGCCTTTTCCATCCTCACTGAACCAGGCATGACGTTTCACAAGCACATGGAGATCTCCCAGCAAAATTATAAAAATGGAAACCTGTGGCTACGTTATAGATCTGCTCTCACTATGTGGTGATCAGTAATTCACTGTATGTAAACTACAAATGCAAATTCGCAAATCCTCACCGCTGCGACCAATGTTAGAATTGGGGGTCTCTGGTTGGCGCAAGTAGGTACTTGTGACAAGCAGGGACCCTCTCCTCTAAGTCAGGGCAAAGGATGACCCTTCAGAATTACCCTTGCTCACCCTCTAGGTGCGTGGCGTGAGCAGCCAAGGCGATTCTCCAGGCGTTAGTCAGTTAAGCATTTGTAGACACACACACAGTAAAATATACCAATCCCCCCACAAATGGACACCAGGCTGTGAGTATATAAAAATACGCTTCTTTATGTAAAATATATATATCTCTTAGGTCAGACTTATCACAAGATCAAATAACGTTTTTGTAGCACCACAGATTGTAAATAGGCACTTTTCTTCTTAGTTGCAGTTTCAAATGGGAATATCTTTGTTATATGTTCCCACAATAGTTCTTTCTCCTTCTGCACAGTTCTCCTAGTTCTTTGGTCGTTTCTGACCAGATTGTGCACTTTGTCACCCCTCTAGGACCTTAGGGACTCGGTCCTGCACTTTGTAGCACTTCGCGGCGCTTCTGACAGGGGAAATCCCGACCCCCTTCCAAGTCTCACGCTTCCCGCGTGGGACGCGGTCGGCCCGGCCGGGTCTCTGGGAGCGTACGGCCCCCCCTGGTCTGCGGGACCCCCGCGGGGGAGAGCGCCGACCTCAGAGCTGCCAAGGGGGGAAGAAGGCCAAAGAACCCAGCGCAGCCCCGGTCAGTCGTGCAGGGGCTCGGCTTGCAGCCTGCAGCTTCCCGACGTTCAGAGGATTCCAGCGGGAGGGGCTGGAGCGCGCTCGCGGAGAGGCGCTGCAGGCAGGCACACAGAGCAGAGCGGTGCGAGTCTGGTGAAAGGAACGGCTCGCACCGCGGGGGGACAAGTACAGTACCTTGGTCACTTGTAGGCAGGAGCAGTCAGCAAGGGGAAAACAAACGTTGCGGGCCCCGAGCCCGTTGACGGTCTCGGTGGCGGCTTTCCTCCGGGGACAAAGGCAAGGTGCCCAGCGGCTCAGGCAGAGCGAGGCTGGCACCCGAGGCGTCCGTCCAGTTCGGAGGTCTGTCCCCTGGGTCTGTTTGCGTCCGGTGGGGATTTCTGGCGGGAGGGTGAGGCACCGCAGCGGGCCCTCTTAGGCGGTCGACACAGCGATCCCCTCAGCGGGGGAAGAGCGGCTCAACGGAGCGGAGCTCTTCCTCGGCGGGGACGAGGAGACACAGTCGGTCACGGCCTCAGGGAGGGGCTGGGGGGCACCACAGCAGCGAGCCTTCCAGGCGGTCAACACGGCGATCTCCTCAGCGGGGGGAGAGCGGCTCAACGGAGCGGAGCTCTTCCTCGGCGGGGACGAGGAGACACAGTCGGTCACGGCCTCAGAGAGGGGCTGGGGGGCACCAAAGTCACCGCTCCGGCAGTAGTAGATATCCCGGTTAATTACCGGCAGACGGGCAGAGGCAGGTTGAGCCAGATGGTCCTGTGGCTCAGGTCAGGGGGCAAGCTCAGTCAAGCCCTTGGAGAATGTTTAAGCACAAAGCAGCAAAGTCTTTTCTCATCAAGTCTTTTCCTCTCCTTTCTCAGCAAGGCAAGCAGCAGGCCAGTTCTCCCAGCGTCTCTTCTCCTTCTAGTCGGGCAGAGGTCCTTCGTGGTGAAACAGGATTCTAATTTACAAGGAGCAGGGCTCCTACTTTTATACACAGTTTCTTTTGTTCTCACTGGCCAGGGGGGCCTCTGCATAACTGCTCTCAGCTCCTGAGCACTTGTGGTGGGTACTTCTGCTTCTGCATTCAGTGTGAGGGCAGGCACATCAGCCGCTCCCCAGGGGGGCGGAGCCGGCATTGTGAAGACAGGGGCAGCCTGAGCACTCTGTTGACAAGCTTCGGTCCTTCCTGGGCCAGGTGCAGGCTGAGTCATCAGTCGCTCCCCAGGAGGGCGGAGCCAGCATTGTGGAGGCAGAGCACAGCCTGATGCATCATTCAGGGGAAACTCCCACCACCCACTAAGGTGTCATCCTGCTATTCACAACCTGTCAACTCCCAGCCCTGTCACTCACACACTCAGACAGTCAGATACACACAAGAGCAGAGGCGGGCTGAAATGGTTAGACAAGCAAATGCTAGCTTTCTAAAAGTAGCATTTGCAAACACAGGATATTAAAATAAACTTTACTAAAAGAAGTATTTTATTATTCTGAGTTCAGGCATACTAAACATTAATTTCTACCATGTTCCCTGAGCCTGCTGGGATTATAGAGTGTAATAATTCCAGCAGCCCATCTGGCCTAGAAGGGAACTGGTAGCCTTACAATAGTGAAAAACGAATTTGGCAGTAATTCACTATTAGAACATGCCACACACATCAGGGCATGTTCTACCTTATACTTACAATGCACCCTGCCCTTAGGCCTACCATAGGGGTGACTAATATGAAGCTAAGGGAAGGTTTAGGGGCTGGCAAGTGTGTGCACTTGCCCAGCCAGCATGACAGTACCAGACTGCACGCAGGTTCTGCAATGGCAGACCCTAGACACATTTTAAGGCTGCTTCTGTGGGTGGCGCAACCAGCGCTGCAGGTCCACTAGCAGTATTGGCATTCACAAGCCCTGGCACTCCTGGTGCACTTTACTGGGGACTGACAGTAAATCCAATGAACCAATCAGGTATATCAATCACATGTACACTTTTCACAGGGAGAGCATATGCACTTTAGCACTGGTCAGCAGTGGTAAAAGTGCCCAGAGTCATTAAACCAACAAAAACAGGTCAGAGAGAGTATTGGAGGAAGGCAAAAAGTTTAGGGATGACCCTGCCAAGAGGCCCAGGTCCAACAACGGACAATTATACATGGCCCATGAGTGCAAGAATGACGGCGCCAGGTGGCTAATGGGTAGTAAGGCTGCGCCGGCAGCCATGAGCCGCACAGCGGTGTGACGGCGGCTCCAGAGAGCGCCGAGAAGGGGTGCTGCGAGGCACTGGCCGCAGCCAAAGAGAAGGCTCGCGGGGAACTTTAAAAGTGAGCGAGGGAGAGGGGCTGGGGTAGAGAGAAGCCAGAGGGTGAGGAGAAAACAGGAGAGGGATACAAAAAGAGTGTGTGGGGAGTTAATTCAATAGATTAGAGTACAGGTGCGTGGGTGTGGGAAGGAAGTGAGAAGGCAAAAGAGCATTAGAGATTTTAAGAGACTGCGAAAAGAAAGTGAGAGTGGGAGAGACGATGGGGGACAGAGAGGCAGTGCTGTAGTGAGGAGAGAGAGATGAGTAAGTATGAGAAAGTGATAATGAGAACGAAGATAGGTGGGAGGAGAATTAGTTGGGGTGAAGGGTTAGCAGTAAGGATGAACTGGGAGAGGAAGGAGGAAAATTGGAGGGGAAAATGAAAAGAGGTAGGAAAAGAGGAAAACAATGAAGTGGAGATAAGCGGAAAGGATGAAGAGAGGGAAATAAAATGGACAGGTATGAAAATGAGTGAGGGAACGAGAGTGACGACGAGAAAAGAATACGGGAACAGCGGAAACCAGAGAGAAAGATGGAGAGAAAGACTGAAAACCTGAAATAGAGGGAGGGGGAAGAATCACAAAGAAGAGAGAGACGGACTGAGGCTGGAGAAGTGATTTAGAGAGGCACCGAGAGAGTAGCACTGAAAAACAGGTCCAGGGCTCGAAAAGAGAGACATATATGGTCGAGGTGGGAAATGCAGAAATCAGAGACAAACGAGCCAAAGAGAGGGAGGAAGATAGCGAGACGATGAGAGAGAAAGCTGGCCAGTGAGAGAGGCGGTAAGAAAGAGAAAATCAGAGAGAGAGAACATAGCATGTAACTGGGTAATGTGGCCCGATATTGCCATGAGGGGGTTCTAGTAATATCATGAACCACAAGGTGACGAGGCAGAGTGGTTTATAAATGTCACAGGAACCCTAAGATGGCAATGTAGGGCCATATTATGTACGCATGGTACCCATTGTGTATTTTAAATGGCATACATTAAGTTTGGGAAAAGTAGCTTGAAAAAGCAGTTTTCTAAAAAGTGAAGTTGGCACTGGGATTTGATTGGAATTATATATAATGTTTAAGCTTCTTTTAACTCTCCTTTAATAAATTGGTAATTGAAAAATGGTGAGGGTCATTGGATTTAGAAGATTCTGTGACTGCTGTGTTTACCGCACAATTATGGACTTACACTGACATTGAGGGAGAAAGCTGGACAGTGAGAGAGGCTGCAAGAAAAAGAAAAGCAGACAGAGAGAGAGAGGAGAACATAAAGGCACAGAGAAATGGAGAATCAGAGACAGAAAAAAGACAAAGAGAAAAGCATAAAAGGAGACACGGCCTGTGGCCGTGAAACTGAAAATACGGCCGGCCGGCCGTGAAAAATTAGGGGGTGAGAAATGCGCTGGGAGGGCTGCCTTTGATGTGGTAATGAGAGGCAGGCAGGCAGGCGGCTGGTGGCATTGTGCACGCGCTTTTTAGGGCTTGCGCTTGCGCAATGACCTAAAAAGCACATGCACTCCGTGGAATCGCCAGTGTAATTGTGCTTGGTTAAACGCTGTTTAAGCCCCTATAGAGCTTCGCCAGCTATGCGCATGCGCACAGCAGGCGAGCCCTAAAAAGCAAAGGTTACTAAGCAACAGGGAACCGATTGGCAAACAGAAGTCAGTTGACTTTTGACAGTTTGCTGATCGGAGGAAATGACGAGATTGTTTAAGGAAATTGTGGCGTTTAGGAGCAAAAGAAAAGAAATAAAAAATGTAAGGAAATTGGGGTGTCCTTGATATAGGAAATGATATAGATGTTAAAAATAAACAAAAACGAAAGAGTAATTAAGTGAATTAAGAGAGACAACTTGATTTATTTAAACAAACTTTATTAACATGAGTGAGGGAGCAGAGGTTAGTAGTAAGAAGGTATAGGAGGAGATTATTAGGAGACTAATAGAGCAAGAAATAGGAAATAAGGTACAGGTAACAGTAGAAAGAACAGTTATGGAAGGGAAGAGGAAGGCAGATAATTTAGATGAGGAAGAATTCTGGACATTATTTGAGGAATAGGATACTCAAAATAATGGTCCAGATGGGAAATGTTTTAAAAAACATAGCAACAATGTAGAGAATATCTCAAGTGAAGAGATTAAGAAAGTAAATAATAAAAAGAAAGGAGTGGCATTGAGAGGTGCACAGAGCGGCACGAATGAAAGGCAGGTTAACCCTGCGATTGAAAGAGGTGGTCAACCCACATGGCGAGATAATAAGGAGGATGATGGCATAGATGAGTATGTATTGGATCTTGATTATGATGAGGATAAAGATGAATTTTCAGAGTATACTAGCACTAATACTCAATCAAAGAAAGAAAAAAAAGATCCATTTGGGCAAACACTATTTAATCCTGCTTTAATTAGACATCCAAGAAGTTCGGAATGGGGGCCAATGGAACATGTTTCAGACTATATTACATTTTGGATTCTGAGACCTTTAGAGAGAAATGAGAGAAATGTCATGAAAGCAGAATGCTCCCGGCCTGTAATTGATGTAAAAGGGACCATGGCTCTTAATCTGGAGCCGGACCTAATAACTTATCTTTTTAAGTTAGGCCGTGACCCAAGAAAAGGATTAGAAAGATCGCTTAAATAATGTGAAGATAAGGTTTTAGATATTCTAGGTCCAGTGGCCAGAATTATTGACATGGAGGAAGAGTCTTACCCAAATGGTACTGACATTGATTTGGGGCTCCTAAGAGGTTGGAGTCAAAGGGTGGTGTGCTTCTTTGCAAATGTTAATGCAAGCTTGATATCCGAGAGACGGAAGGTAGTCTTATTCAGAATAAGCCCTAAATTAGGGTATTTTGCGCCAGAAAGGAAAGCAGTGAAGAGCCAAAAGGACTCCTTTTCGGAATGTTCCGGTAAAATCCTTAGGGAAACATGTGCAAACATTTACTTCTCTAGATAAGGCACATACGTCATTGAGAAGAGTCTTCGGAAGTGGAAATTTATATGGCAGGGCCGGAAGGAGGGGTCAGTCTTTCGGCCGTCCATTTTCAAGAGGCCCATTTTATCAAGGAGGAGGAAGTTTACAAGGAAGAGGTAGTTTCAGAGGAAACTCACATCAAAATACATTCTATCCACAAAGAGGACGTGGTGGAAGGAACAAAGCTGCTCAGGGAATCTTGAGGACAAACAGGTCAAGGTGAGTACGAAAATTATTTTTGGTTTTACCCAGGAAAATTCAGGAGGGAGATTGAAAATGTTTCTCGAGAAATGGAAATAAATAACTGGAGACTCCTGGATTTTAGAAACAATAAAAGGTTATGTGATAGATTGTGTTACAGTTCCCCAGCAGGATAGAGAACCAAAGAAAATATATTTCCAAAGAGAACTTTAAACTATTATAGAGGAATATGTGAGAGAAATGTTAAAAAACACAGGCAATAATAAGAGTTTCAGAGTGGAGAAAAGGGTTTGTAGGTACCCTTTTTGTCATAGAAAAGAAGGATAACGGGTGGAGGCCTATCATAAATCGGAGGGACTTCAATCAATATGTAATTTACAATCATTTCAAGATGGAAGGAATCCATCTGTTAAGAGATATTTTGAAGGACAATGTTTGGATGATGAAAATAGATTTAAAGGATGCGTATTTTTCAATAGCTATGGCAGAGGAAAGTCAGAAATACCTTCAATTCAGGTGGAAGGGTCAGCTTTACCAGTTTGTATGCCTCGCCCTTGGACTATCTTCTGCCCCTTGGTGTTTTTCAAAGGTTATGAGACCAGGTGTGGGTTTCCTGAGAGAAAGAGGGGTCCGGATGTTGATTTATTTGGTCGACATACTGATAATGAAAGGATAGGTAAATAGTTTATTGGAGCACAGCCTCATAGTGCAGAATCTGTTGAAGGATTTAGGTTTTGTCTTAAATTTGGAGAAATCTATTTTAGTGCCAGCACAGAAAATTGAGTTTTTAGGTTTTGTGGCGGACACGATAAAAAAACTGTTGGTGTTACCAGAGAAAAAGATCATTTTAATAAAAAGAGAAGTGAAATTATTGTTAAAAAACAAGAAGTAAGCAAGTGAGCAACAGTTTTGGGACTTTTGTCTTCATCGATTCAGGCAACATTTCCATACCATTGCATTACAGATCTTTGCAGAGTGTGAATGGTGCACATTTGACCGAAGGATTATGGTATGGAGACAAGGTGAAAATTCATGTGGAAGCAAATGAGGAATTGATTTGGTGGCTAGAAAATTTAGAAGCATGAAGTGGCAGGGCAGTTTTTGGAGCAACACCAGATTATGTGATAGAGACAGATGCGAGCAGCTTAGGATGGGGAGCGAGACTAGAAAGTCAGGAAACAGGCGGACGTTGTAATATGGAAGAAAGGGACGATCATATAAATTGTTTGGAGCTGAAAGCAGGTGTTTTGTCAATTTGCAGTTTCAGGAGGAGAATTATTCAGAAAAGGACAGTCTTGTTAAAGATGGACAACACTGCTGCTGTGACTTACATAAACAAGTTAGGCGGAAGCAGGTCAAAGAAGTTAGCGGATCTGGGGAAGGATTGTTTGAGGTTTTGCAAGGAACACAAAATAAGTGTAATGGTTCAGTATCTGCCAGGGAAAGAGAACTTGGTAGCGGATTGGAATTCACGTTTTTTTTTCATTACATTTTTTATTAAAAGAAGAAAAAAAACAACATACAAGGCAAAAAAGGAAACAGTGTACATGGACATGTGTTCACATAGGAGGACACCAAGGCACGATATTATACAATAGATCAATAGTACATATTGTGGGGAGGGGGCCAGCGGGGGAACAAATTTAAGGATAACAGAGAGCACACAATACATGGAATGCCGGATCAGGGGAACAGAGGGACTTGGGGGTCGTCCACGAATGGAGGCGCACATAGATTTCCACGGTATGCGTTCCATTGGCTCCAGATACTATTCCATTTTCTAGGTTTGCCCCGCGCCACATACACAGTCTTCTCTCTGAACATACACCAGTCCATATTCTCCTTCCACACCGATACCGTGGGCGGGCGCTGGAAACCCCACAACTGCGCTACATCTCTTTTGGCTATCATATTCCCAAGGGTCGCCCACTGCGTCTGGGCCACACTATATCATTCGGCTCCCACACATTCAAAAGGCATCGCCTGGCCTCGGGCTGCAGCACCACCCCCGTGACTCTACTCATCACTGCATGCACATTATTCCAGAACTGCACCACCTCCGGACACTCCCAAAGTATATGGAGGAAAGTTCCAAGCATCCCACAACCACGCTTACATAACCCGTCCGAGGAATAACCCATGCGAATCAAGTGCGGACCAGTGATATACACAGGGTGTAAGATTTTGAGCTGAACGAAACTGAGACGGGCAGGAATCGCGACTTCTTTAGGCGAGGATAATGCAGCTTGCCAATCCTCATCATCCAGCTCCAAACCATCGCCGGTCCAGACCTCCCTAAGACGCACTAACAGATCCACTCGGGTGTTAATCAACTTCTTATATATCAGGGAAATGGTACTGTTGGGGACGTGGCCATCAAGGATCCTATCTTCAAGGGGGGAGGACTCCGGGACGACAGTACCCGCAGGGAGAACCGAACTCAAGGCATGGTGAATCTCTGTGTATTGGAAGAATTCCCTGACACTTAATTCATATTCTGTCTGTAGTGCCGCAAAGGTCTTGATTTTGCCTTTGACCCAAAGTTCGCCCACGCAGCCAATACCAATCATATCCCATTTTTCAAACCCTTTCGTTTTACAGAGACATCCCAACCTTTCAGAAGCATACAAGGGGGTCGCACGAGTCAATCGATCTTCCCAACCCACAGACGCATTTGCAGCATGCCACACGCGTACAGCAATCTTGGTAGGTCCAGATAAATCCTTGCCCGCTGCCTTCGAGTAGAGCGCCCTCCTGTAGTCCCCGCCCGGTAGCAAATACTTATCCATCTCGAATGCCGGATTAGGAGCAAGCGCATATGTCGCATGGTTGATCGCACTCAATTGCGAGGCCCAATAGTAACGCCTAATATCCGGCAACGCTATACCCCCATCATACCAGGGAAGAGTGAGTTTAGCGAGGGAAATACGCGAGCGTCCATCCCAAATTAACCGTCTCTGCAGGCTCTCAACCTCTCTAAAGTAGCTCGCCGGAATAATATCGAACGTATTCTGAAGCGCGTACAAAAACCTCGGCATGGCCATCATTTTAAAAAGGGCTGCGCGCCCGAGCAGCGATAGCGGCAACCCGCGCCAGCGCACAAAGTCAAGTCTCAGTCTTTGAAGGGGGGGAGCAGATTATGTTCGTAGCGAGCCGCAGGGTCTAAAGATGGAATTCACGTTTTTTGAGGGATTACAGCGACTGGAAACTGAGTCTTTGTTTTTCAGGAAGATACGGATAATATCATGTCCTTTAGAGATAGATTTATTTGCATCAAGGATAACAAATCAGTTGGAGAATTATGTGAGTTGGAGGTCAGATCCAGGAGCAGTTTGTGTGGACACATTTAGTCTAGATTGGAAAAGGTTGAATGGGCTATGCGTTTCCACCTTTTTCGATGATTCCGAGAGTCCTGGCACAAGTGAGGAGACAGGCTTCCAGTCTGGTTTTAGTAGCACCTTTCTGGATAACTCAAGCATGGTATCCTTCAGTAATGGAATTGGCGGTGGACGATTCTTTTTTGATTCTAGCAGTTTAAGGGTCTTTTGATGGATGTAGACGGAAGGGAACATCCGTTAGTAGAGTCAGAGGTGCTCAACCTTCTATTTGAAGCATTTCAGGAAATCAGATAGATTCGCAGAATTATCAGAGGAGGCTTCAGATTTGTTATATGAATCTTGGGCACCAGGAACAAGGAAGAGGTACACTGGAGCATGGAAAGTGTAGGGTTGCTGGTGCATGGAAAGGGGTTTGGATCCCGTGGAAGTGGATGAAGTTATAATAGCAAATTTTTTAGCAATGCCTTTCAGGAAAGGATTAAGTTATAGAACTGTGAACTGTTACAGGTCAGCTGGTCATTGTTTGGTTGATGGAATTTCTGTTGGCAAAGGTCAATTGGTTTTTAGGATTATGAAAGGAATTAGTTTAAAGAAACCTCCAGGTTCTAGGTATAGTTTTCTATGAGATGTATGTTTGGTTTGGAAACTTTTTGAACGTTGGCAGGGTAATAGGTTTTTGAGTTTGAAACATTTATGTTGGAAGTTAGGTACATTATTATGTATGGTTTATTTTAGACGGGTTTCAGACGTGAAAGCCTTAGATCTTTCAGGAAGAATTATTTCACACAAAGGAAGTGTTTTTTTAATTAAAACAAAGAACTAAGACTATGTCTGAGGGAATCTTATGTGTGGAAAGATGTTTACGGGAGTGTTAGAAAGGCGGTCCCCGGGACGGCAGAAGATGTCTGACTGACCACCCCTAGACCCACCTCTCCTTCGGGAGATGGCCGAGCGTTTGTCGAGAGGCCTCCTGGGAGAGGTTCCTCCCCTAGAATCGTAACAGCAGAGCAATCACACCACTACAAAGGTACACCACACCAAAGGATAACTTCTTAGGGTCTTTATCAACAATAAAGATTGGTTCTCTCGGCAAAATGTACAAGCGGATCGAGGGATCCTTAAAGTCTTGGTGGGGGGAAAGGGGTAGCAGGACAGTCTTAGTACCAGCCTGGTACAGGGATACCCTACGCACAGCTCTCAATCCTCAAGCCGGGGGGTTCCGCAAGGACGAGCCGCGGCAGCGCCAGCAGGACTCCAAAGGTGGTTTCAGTGAGGTTGGGCCGCGGCAGCGCCAGCAGGACTCCAAAGATAGTTTCAGCGAGGTTGGGCCGTGGAAGCACCAGCAGGACTCCAAAGGTGGTTTCAGCGAGGTTGGGCCGCGGCAGCGCCAGCAGGACTCCAAAGATAGTTTCAGCGAGGTTGGACCGCGGCAGCTCCAGCAGGACTCCAAAGGTGGTTTCAGCGAGGTTGGGCCGCGGCAGCGCCAGCAGGACTCCAAAGATAGTTTCAGCGAGGTTGTGCCGCAGCAGCGCCAGCAGGACTCCAAAGATGGTTACAGGGATCAGAGAAGTGAGTTCTTTTCGGGGTCAGCCACAACAGCGTCAGCAGGGCTCTCGACTCCAGGATACAACTGCTGATTCATTCCAGAGCTGCCCCAGATATAGGTCTGGAGTCCTTTGATGTCCGGACCTTCGCGCTTGGGGGTCAGAGGGGCCGGGATGAGGGTGTCCAGACACCCAGCAGGGGGGTGGAGCCAGCGCCCAGGGAGTCCGGAGGGCGATCGAAACCAGGCATCCGGGGACGGCTGGAGGGCCATCGAAACTCTCCTCCTCCTTGATTCGTCGAGTGGCCGTTTTACCCCCTGGTCGGATCTTGGTGCCTCGATGTCGGGGCTTCGCTGGGGCCGCGGCCGATGTCGGGCCGAGGCCACGTGGTCGTGACGTGGAAGGCCCAAGATGGAGTCGAGCCTGAGATGGCGGGCCCGGTTAGGGGCCAGACCAGCAGAGTAGGGGTCGCCGTGTTCCTGAGGGGGAGAGCCGGGGGTCGCCAGGAGTGGCGGCTCTCGTTGAGGGTTGGAGAGGGAGGTTCGTCGAGGAGGCCAGGGGTCATTGCTGACCAGGGCCCGCCATGCGGGGAGGAGCGGGACCACGCCACGAGGCCGGGTCCAACACACGTCCCCCCCAGCTGAAGGCGGGGAGAGTCACCCATTTCCTTGGGGGTTCTCCTCGTCGAGGCGGAAGAAGCGGGACAGGCCGTCGGCGTTGGCGTGGTCGTTGCCGGGGCGGTGTTCCACAGTGAAGTCCATCCCTTGCAGGGAGATGGACCATCGCAGCAACTTTGGGTTCTCTCCTCGCATCTGCATCAACCACCGCAAAGGCCGGTGGTCAGTTTGCACCCGGAAGTGGGTGCCGAAGAGATAGGGTCGGAGTTTCTTGAGGGCCCACACCACGGCGAAGGCCTCTCGTTCAATGGTGCTCCAGCGTTGTTCTCGGGCCAGCAGACGTCGGCTGATGAAGGCCACGGGCTGGTCAACTCCTTCGGCATTGAGTTGGGAAAGGACCGCCCCGACACCATGCTCCGAGGCATCTGTCTGTACTATGAATTCCCGGCTGTAGTCAGGGGCTTGGAGCACCGGGGTTGGTACACATCGCTGTTTTTAGGGTCTCAAAGGCGGCCTGACACTCGGGCGTCCAATGCACCTTCTGGGGCTGTCTCTTGGAAGTGAGTTCGGTGAGGGGGCCAACAATGCTCCCATAGTCCTTTACGAAGCACCGGTAATACTCAGTGAGCCCCAGGAAGGCTCTGACTGCTGTCTGGGTAACTGGCGGCTCCCAGGCCATAATGGCGTCGATCTTGGGTTGGAGGGGAGCCACATGGCCGCTCCCCACTTGGTGTCCCAGATAGGTCACGGAACCTTGGCCTATCTGGCACTTGCTTGCTTTTATTGTCAGTCCAGCCCGTCTGAGGACCGTCAGACCCTCCCAGAGGTGCTTGAGGTGCTCGGCCCAGTGGAGGCTGTACACCGCAATATCGTCCAGATAGGCGGCGCTGAACCCTTCTAGCACCGCCAGCACCTTATTCACCAGCCTCTGGAACGTTGCAGGGGCGTTCTTCATCCCGAAGGGCATCACCCTGAAGTGGTAGTGGCCATCGGGGGTTGAGAAAGCGGAGCGCTCTTGGGCGCCCAGGGTGAGTCTGATCTGCCAGTAGCCGGAGGTTAGGTCGAATGTGCTCAGGTAGCGGGCCGCCCCCAGGCGGTCGATCAGTTCATCGGCCCGGGGGATGGGATGAGCATCGGTCCGGGTGACGGCGTTCAACCCCCGGTAGTCTACACAAAATCGCAGTTCGGGAGTGGCACCAGGAGCGGCGACTTTGGGGACCAGGACGACCGGACTGGCCCACGGACTGTCGGAGGGTTCGACTACCCCCAGAGCCAACATCTTGGAGACTTCCGATTGGATGCAGGTCCGGACTCGGTCGGGAACTCTGTAGGCCTGGTGTCGCACAGGCGGGCTGTCCCCGGTGTCGACATCGTGTACGCACCACTGGGTGACTCCGGGGGTGAGCGAAAACAAGTCTGTGAACTGACCCAGCAGTTTTTGGCAGTCCTGGCACTGTTCTGGGGTCAGGGCGGAGGAGAGGGTGACCCCCTCGACGGAGCCATCTTGCTCGGAGGTGCTCAGGAGGTCCGGTAGGGGCTTGGAGTGGTCTTTGGCCCCGCCATCCGTAGCCATCAGCAGGCTGAGTTCAGTCCTGACAAAGTGAGGCTTGAGCCGGTTGGTGTGGAGGACCCTGAGGGGGTTCCTGGGGGATTCCATGTCCACCAGGTAAGTGACAGGACTCTTACGCTCCACCACCTTGAAGGGCCCCGTCCATTTGTCCTGGAGGGCACAGGGTTCGACCGGGGACATGACCCAGACCAGTTGGCCCGGTTCGAACTCAATGGAAGAGGCGTTTTGGTCATACCAGCGTTTCATCTCCTCCTGGCTGGCCTCGAGGTTGGCTTCTGCAAGTTCCCGGAACTTCCGAGTTTGATTTCGGAGGGTCAGGAAGTATCGGTAGACGTCGGGGGGAGCATCTTCGACTGCAGCCTCCCAGCCTTCTTTGACCAGGCTGAGGGGACTCCGGACGGGGTGTCCATACAATAGTTCGAAGGGGCTGAACCCCAGGGACTTCTGAGGGACTTCCCGATAGGCGAAGAGCAGGCAGGGCAGCAGCACGTCCCATTGGTGTCGCAAGGGCTCCTCCAGGCCCATGATCATCCCCTTGAGAGTTGTATTGAAGCGCTCCACCAATCCATTCCCTTGGGGGTGGTAGGGGGTCGTGAATTTATACATGACCCCGCACTGTTGCCACAGGGCCTTCATGTATCGGGAAATAAAGTTTGTACCCCGGTCACTAACGACCTCTCGAGGGAAGCCCACCCGGGAGAAGATCCCCATCAGCGCCCGGCCCACCACGGGGGCCGTCACAGTCCGGAGGGGGATGGCTTCGGGATAGCGGGTGGCATGGTCTACCAGGATGAGAATAAACCGGTGTCCTTGGGAGGTGTGAGGTTCCAGAGGCCCCACAATGTCTATTCCCACCCGCTCGAAAGGGGTGTTGACGACTGGGAAGGGTTGGAGGGGGGCCTTGTGCTTCCCTCCACTCTTCCCGCTGGCTTGGCAGGTGGGGCACGTCCGGCAGTGATTGTGCACATCGTTTCTCATTTTTGGCCAGTAGAAATGGGTTACCAGGCGGCTGTATGTTTTGTCCTGCCCCAGGTGCCCGGCGAGGGGCACATCGTGTGCCAGGTTCAGGAGGAAGTCTCTTAACCTGCAGATTGGTCTAATGACAAGGTATTTAGGGATTTTTATTTTAGGCCAGTAGAGCATGTGTGTGGGAAACATCTAAAAGACTTTAAACATGCATAATGCTAGCCTACTGTCTTGTCATTAAATGTCGATTCTCAAAGATTAAATGCATAGAGAATCATCATTTAATTAAAGACAAGGTGGCTAGCGATATTCCTCCCTCCCTACTCATTAGTGGGTGAGGAGATTTTGTTAAAAAAGTAAATATTTTAAGGAGAAGGTTGTGATGTTTTCTATTAGTCTTTTTCGTGAAAGAAGTCTAATGGAGTTTTATGATTTAATGTTATTTTTCTATTCTAGATATTCAGTAGAAGAGTCGTTGACAGAATGGGGGAAAGATGGAGGATTTAATTTATGAGAAAGAAGAAGAGAAACAAAAGAGGAAGAGCCTAGAATGTTGAAGGGTTATGTTATGGTTGAATGTTCTATTGTTTTATGACTTCATTCTGTGATGTTACCTAGCTTTTAAAGTGCTGCTCAGAAGTTGGTGAATAAAAGGTAATCCATAATGCTAGCCTCCTTGTCTTTAATTAAATCACGATTCTTTATGCATTAAATCTTTGAGAATCGACATTTCCCTCCATCTTAAATAGAACCCACCTCGTTGTGTTGACAATTCTGTCTCCAGTTTGTTCCAGTAGCCATTAATGAGCAGGATGTTGATTACATACTGTTTTCTATGACTGTGTTGTCATTAATACCCGTAAATGGTATTATGGTTCTCATTGTATTATTGCATGCAGTAACACCTCATTATGTTTTAAATAGGGACAGTTCCTTCAGGTCCTTCCTGGAGATCTTTGATCAAGGCAAAAGTCTCAGAATTATGGGTTTGACGATTTTTGCATGTTAAACTCCATTTCAAATGGGCAAATTGGGGATCAACATGTGATCCCTTGACACATACCCCTGACATAGGTAATATTGTGTGCAGTGTCACCTCCTGGGAATGCTGAGCTACTTTTAATGGTGATTCAGAAAAGGGGGTGGTGATGAACAGAGTGTCTGAATTAAGCAGACCACTCTTACCCAGTCCAAAGATCAGGGCTTGATCCATCACCGTTATTTAGCTCACTGCCCCATCCCAGCTCAGAACCTGGCTATATGCAAATTAGTCTGTCCCTGGCCCAGTGCATCATGGGAACAGGGCAGACCAAACTACCAAGCCAATTCTTCACCAGAAAGGAGACAAGCTACCGGGGACCGGTTTCTGGCATTTCAGCCTCGTCGGCCCAGCTTGCTTGAATCCTGATGGAGCAGTGAGCAAGGGACTCATGTCTGAGTATACCCTGCCACACCTATAGTGGCCAAAAACGATTTAGAAAAGGGGGTGGTGATGAACAGAGTGTCTGAATTAAGCAGACCACTCTTACCCAGTCCAAAGATCAGGGCTTGATCCATCACCGTTATTTAGCTCACTGCCCCATCCCAGCTCAGAACCTGGCTATATGCAAATTAGTCTGTCCCTGGCCCAGTGCATCATGGGAACAGGGCAGACCAAACTACCAAGCCAATTCTTTACCAGAAAGGAGACAAGCTACCGGGGACCGGTTTCTGGCATTTCAGCCTCGTCGGCCCAGCTTGCTTGAATCCTGATGGAGCAGTGAGCAAGGGACTCATGTCTGAGTATACCCTGCCACACCTATAGTGGCCAAAAACGATTCAGAAAAGGGGGTGGTGATGAACAGAGTGTCTGAATTAAGCAGACCACTCTTACCCAGTCCAAAGATCAGGGCTTGATCCATCACCGTTATTTAGCTCACTGCCCCATCCCAGCTCAGAACCTGGCTATATGCAAATTAGTCTGTCCCTGGCCCAGTGCATCATGGGAACAGGGCAGACCAAACTACCAAGCCAATTCTTCACCAGAAAGGAGACAAGCTACCGGGGACCGGTTTCTGGCATTTCAGCCTCGTCGGCCCAGCTTGCTTGAATCCTGATGGAGCAGTGAGCAAGGGACTCATGTCTGAGTATACCCTGCCACACCTATAGTGGCCAAAACGATCCAGAAAAGGGGGTGGTGATGAACAGAGTGTCTGAATTAAGCAGACCACTCTTACCCAGTCCAAAGATCAGGGCTTGATCCATCACCGTTATTTAGCTCACTGCCCCATCCCAGCTCAGAACCTGGCTATATGCAAATTAGTCTGTCCCTGGCCCAGTGCATCATGGGAACAGGGCAGACCAAACTACCAAGCCAATTCTTCACCAGAAAGGAGACAAGCTACCGGGGACCGGTTTCTGGCATTTCAGCCTCGTCGGCCCAGCTTGCTTGAATCCTGATGGAGCAGTGAGCAAGGGACTCATGTCTGAGTATACCCTGCCACACCTATAGTGGCCAAAAACGATTCAGAAAAGGGGGTGGTGATGAACAGAGTGTCTGAATTAAGCAGACCACTCTTACCCAGTCCAAAGATCAGGGCTTGATCCATCACCGTTATTTAGCTCACTGCCCCATCCCAGCTCAGAACCTGGCTATATGCAAATTAGTCTGTCCCTGGCCCAGTGCATCATGGGAACAGGGCAGACCAAACTACCAAGCCAATTCTTCACCAGAAAGGAGACAAGCTACCGGGGACCGGTTTCTGGCATTTCAGCCTCGTCGGCCCAGCTTGCTTGAATCCTGATGGAGCAGTGAGCAAGGGACTCATGTCTGAGTATACCCTGCCACACCTATAGTGGCCAAAAACGATTTAGAAAAGGGGGTGGTGATGAACAGAGTGTCTGAATTAAGCAGACCACTCTTACCCAGTCCAAAGATCAGGGCTTGATCCATCACCGTTATTTAGCTCACTGCCCCATCCCAGCTCAGAACCTGGCTATATGCAAATTAGTCTGTCCCTGGCCCAGTGCATCATGGGAACAGGGCAGACCAAACTACCAAGCCAATTCTTCACCAGAAAGGAGACAAGCTACCGGGGACCGGTTTCTGGCATTTCAGCCTCGTCGGCCCAGCTTGCTTGAATCCTGATGGAGCAGTGAGCAAGGGACTCATGTCTGAGTATACCCTGCCACACCTATAGTGGCCAAAAACGATTCAGAAAAGGGGGTGGTGATGAACAGAGTGTCTGAATTAAGCAGACCACTCTTACCCAGTCCAAAGATCAGGGCTTGATCCATCACCGTTATTTAGCTCACTGCCCCATCCCAGCTCAGAACCTGGCTATATGCAAATTAGTCTGTCCCTGGCCCAGTGCATCATGGGAACAGGGCAGACCAAACTACCAAGCCAATTCTTCACCAGAAAGGAGACAAGCTACCGGGGACCGGTTTCTGGCATTTCAGCCTCGTCGGCCCAGCTTGCTTGAATCCTGATGGAGCAGTGAGCAAGGGACTCATGTCTGAGTATACCCTGCCACACCTATAGTGGCCAAAAACGATTCAGAAAAGGGGGTGGTGATGAACATAGTGTCTGAATTAAGCAGACCACTCTTACCCAGTCCAAAGATCAGGGCTTGATCCATCACCGTTATTTAGCTCACTGCCCCATCCCAGCTCAGAACCTGGCTATATGCAAATTAGTCTGTCCCTGGCCCAGTGCATCATGGGAACAGGGCAGACCAAACTACCAAGCCAATTCTTCACCAGAAAGGAGACAAGCTACCGGGGGCTACTTTTAATGGGCCATGAAACTTTAGACTGTCTTTGTAGTGTGTGTTAATCTTCTGCACGGTTGCATGCTTCATCATAGGGTTCTTCCCATTCTGCTACGGAACAGGTCTTGCTACTATCTGTGAATTTCGTTGGATCACTGAATGGTATGCTCTGATGATGATGGAGTAGGAGTAGGAGGTTATTTGGGTGAAAATTGAAAATACATGCCTGGTAGGATAGCAATTCTTTAATCCGTCCTCCAGACAGTATGGTTAACCTCTTGGTGTTCATCCTTGAATACTGATTGTTCGGTTAGCTTCTTTGAAACAGCCTTACATTTCAAAAGTAACCTTGCTTATAGTTACCCTCCTCCTCCCTGCATTTCTTTCTGCTTTGAATCTTTGATGTTTGAAAGCAATGACTGTAAAAGAGTGCTGTGCAATTCTTTAAGTTTAAATGCTCCTGGGAGGAAAGCGTATTGCAGCCCCAACTAATTTCAATGAAATGGATACATCTTGAGATGGGCCCTAGGCCACTTGCATGCTAAGCCACTAGTCTTATTCTGGGAGTGGTGCAGGAGGAGTGAGGTGTAGAGGAGGAAATTGCAGTCTATCCTAAATTAATATGTGAGCTGATTGGCCATTTGGAAGATTCCTTTCCATTTGTATTGATCCAACATTCGATATGAAATATCTTTCAGACCTTAAAGATGGTTGAAATGTTGTTCAGGAATGTGTTTGATGGTTTCAAATTGCATAAAAACGTTATGGTATTCCTCCTGAACACAATGTTTTTCTTGTGGATTTTAGATAGATATCATGTTATTTAAAATCTACGATGAAGTTAAGATGTTCGAACTTGTTGAGCTGGAGCCCAACTCCACCGAAAACCGATGTCTTGACTGCTGCACTCCGACACCCTATGATCCCAAGCGTCCAATTATGAGAAGAGAAGAAAGAGCTTCGACCAGAGATCATCCACCGCAAAATGTGAGTTTTAGAAATAAATGAAAGTCAATAAGTATAATATTAATAAATTATACTTAAAACCATCTCAAATTTAACAAACAAAATAATGTGGCAATATTGCCACTATTACAATTGCAAAACATTGACAAAGTTTTAACTCTAGAATGTATAACGTGGCTGCTATTGACAAGATCTCCAATACAAAGGCCCTTATCTGAGTAACAGGTAGATTCATCATGGTCCCGATTTGCGAGTCCTTAATAGCGATTATTAAGGAATCGTTATTAAGGACTCTCAAATCGGGATTCATGTAGAAATTGCAAAAGAAATTGCGATTCCTACAGCCTCCTTATTTGCGATTAGCAAATTGCTAATCGCAAATTAGGAATAACTCCCCATTCATTCCTATGGGCCTAAAGGCCCATAGGAATGAATGGGGAGTCAATCCTTATTTGCGATTAGCAATTTGCTAATCGCAAATAAGAATGCGATTTCAAGGGTGCCGGGGGTGTCCAAAGGACACCCTGTAGCACCCCTGAAATGGAAATGTAGCCTGATGTTGCGCACACACATGTCCAAAGGACATGTGTGTGTGTAACATACCACTTAGAAAAATGCACTAAGTTTTCACTATTTACCACAAAGTCAGACTTCGTGGTAAATAGCGGCCGGAAATTGCGAATTCGCATATTTTAAAAGTTTCATGAATTGCATTTAAGGAATCTCAAATAGAGATTCCTTAAATGCAATTCCTCGCAAATATGCGATTTCGCAATTAGTGATTTTTGCATTTGGGATGATGAATCCCAAATGCAAAAATTGCGCTCGCAAAGGGCCAGAATCTGAGAATCTGGCCCTTTGCGAGCTGATTTTTCGTTCATGAATCTAGCTGTAAGTCACTTAAAGCTTTATAATTGTTAAACAAATGCAGCAAAAAACATGACAGGTTTTGAAAACATCATAGTTACTCTCACTGGAGTTTGTAAGGTACTTAGGGGCATATGTATCAAGCCCATTTCCCGTTCGCAAATGAACCGATTCGCCGAATCGGCCCATTTGCAAACGGGAATAGGCCTTTTGGGATTTATCACCCCAAAAGGGCATTGCAAATTAGAGAATCGCAAAATTTGCGATTCTCTATTTTGCAATTGCATTTAAGGAATCGCAAATTGCGATTCCTTAAATGCAATGTATAAAGCACAGAAAAAGTGCAATTGGGCCTTAAGGAATCGCAAATTATCACCAACTTCAAGTTGGTGGTAATTTGCGATTTCTTTGAAAATGCATTTTTTTGCATCTTTCAAAGTGTGATGTGGCGCACATACGTGCCCGTAGGGCATGTATGTGCGCCACATGTGCAGACATACATATTTCAGGGGTGCAACAGGGTGTCCTTTTAACACCCTGGCACCCTTGAAATTGCATTCTCAATTTGCGATTCTCTAATCGCGAATCGCAAATTGAGAATGTCTTTCCATTCATTCCTATGGGCCTGCTAGCCCATAGGAATGAATGGAAAGGTATTCCTTAATTGCAATTCGCAATTTGCTAATCGCAATTAAGGAATGCCAAGGAATCGCAAAATATTTGCAAAATTTTTATTACATCCCATTTTGCGATTCTGTAAAAATCGCTATTTGAGAATCGCAATGCCGGTGTTTAATACATAAGCCCCCATATTCTGCTATAGATTCCGGATTCTACACCAAATCGTCACTTAGGGCCTCATTACAATGCTGGTCGCATTGTAATGAGGCATTGTAGGGGACACCGGACCACCCGGACCACCCGACAAGAAGTCTGCGGTTCCGCTACCTTGATTTTGATGCAACCGCCTTGATGGCGGTCGGAAAGTTTATTTCTCCTGTTGTGGCTTGGGCTGCGGGCCACAGCACAAGCTGCAATAGGAAAAATACACTTTTGAAACATCCATGCATCGTGTGGCTGGCACTAAGCGGTGCCTTCCACATGATGCAAGTATGTTTAAGGCAGAAACATAGGTGCACCCCAGGGTCCATAGCGGAGGGCCACTGGGGACAGGGCCCATGCTAGGGGCCCTAGAAGACCCTTTCCGCCAGCCTTTTCATGGCAGAAGAACCAACATAACAAGGCTGTTGTGAAGGTGCATCGTAATCCCCACGGCGGTGCCTGAGTAGGCACCACCTCCATTTTGGGGATTACTATCTGCCCACTGCCTCAATGGGCATCTTGAGCCTGTCAGAGGTGGAGCGGATTCCCAGCACAGGCATTGGTCGGACTGCCTGTATCCTAATACTGCAGTTGGATAGATGTCCCAGATGTCGGACGGACAGCCACCAACGAGCTGTCAGATAGCCTTTTGCCGACATCGTAATGAGGCCTTTTAGTATTTTATTTTACTTAATAGATGTCCTCCTCTTTCCCCTTCATCTTCAATACCTTTCCCTTAGATTTATTTTTTATTCTTTCAGTATGTAAATTGTTATAAGGTTTTAAATTACATAAATGATGGTTTACGTTGATTAATGTACCCCCAACTATACAGCTGGGAGTGCGACTTTGGATGAAAATTTGATCTGCAGAATATATTTTGACCGACTAAAAATGGAAAAACTACTTATAACTATCTTATAATCAAATGTAATTTTTATTTTAATGAAGAAGAAGAAGAAGAAAATGCTTTATTATGCCGTAGGTCATTGAAGTAACACAATAAAACAATAAAAACACGATACATTGATATTAAAAATCAGTACCGCAAATGTAAAATATTGCATTAAAATGTTCCTCTGTTTGCCTGACTGCACAAAAGTCAATTTAGAAGGCAAACCATAAACAAAAACCTAAATGGTCGGTCATGCCTAAAAATAAGGTTTATGCAATCATAATGTAAGCAATGACTTAAACTAAGAGCAATCACATACCAAGTAAACAGTTGACAGTGTAAGAAAATACATCAATAAAATTCATTAGTTAACGTGTTAGCCTGCAAGAATAAAATTCATAAACCATTAGGCTAAAATATAACTCCATACATAAGCTAGCAGATGGCAACAATGGCTCACTTGCGCAGCACTGGTACCCATGCAAGCCCTAAAGGGTTCCACAAGCCAAACACAATATATAAAGTTCAAGTGCTCTTTTAAACAGGCAAGAGGACAAGTTCATCCTGATCAAGCCCACTGTCAGATTTGCTGGAAGTCCGGAACTCTAATATTATAGCAGAACCCCAAGTCGCTTTCTAATCACAGCCACTGCCAGTAGGAATGTACCCAGAAAACAGTTAGTCTACTACTCTTAGAGCTCAGGATTTGAAAAGCAAGCAATATATGCAGCAGCCCCAGACTACGACAATAGGGTTTCAGTCATTTTGATCGCACTGAAGAATACAGCTGACAGCTAAACAAGATATGTTGTATGATTTCCGCCCTACCCAGACATATGGAACATGATTGCTTCTTAATCGCCTCGGGCTCGACTTGTTCCATCTGTGCGTGTTTACTGTTCACCGCTAATATACCAACCCTAAATTTGATTAAAAGCCCTTGGGTCCACTGTGGAATAATCTCATCAAGTTCATCTTCAAACTTAGGGGAAGGTTTTATAGACAAGAACCTTCCAGTAAGGCTGTCACTATCAGCTTTCCATATGCACTCACTTTTAATATGACCCCCAAAATGCTTTCTTCACAATCCTTCTGCCTTGATGGCAGACGGATTGGTCCACTCGGCTTCCAAACCTAAACTAAAGAACCAATTTTTAACATGAGCTATCCAAGGAACAATCAAGTCCTTACCCAGAGGGATAATTTCACGAAGGCCTTGCCTGTACAATTCAAGCTCGGGGCATGACCATAGCCTAACTTAAAATACCATGGGTGTCAAAGCAGCTAGATCACTGATCCGCTTTAGAGCTAAGTCAAAATACAGAGGGACAAGTGGCGAGGATTGGGGGACAGATTATATGGACCTTTTAAAATGCTTTTCTAAAACTGTGAGAGTATCCAAAGGACCTATGCCCCAAACCTCAACTCCATAAGGTGCAGCTGACTGGACTATGACCTTATAGACCTTCATTACTGGAGAGACTGCTCACTGGGTGGAATCCAAGCACATCCTTCCAATTGCAGCTGATTTATAAAATAGCGCTGGACTTTTCAATGTGGGAAGACAATGTCATGGAGCCACTAAACCTTAAGCCAATGTAATCAAAATGTTTAATTTCTTTGAGTACCTCAGAATCCAATGTTAGGTTTCTACGGAAAGTTCTATGCAGCCTTAGAGTCATAAATGTGGTTTTCCATACGTTAATCTCAAACCACCTATTACTACAGAACTCATGGAATTTGTTTAACAATTTCTGGATCCCCCACAGGTGTTCTGGAGATAAGAAGTGTGTTGTCAGTGAACAACAGGCCAGAAATGGGGACACCATCAAGTTTAGGAGCACCATTAATAAAATCATGAAAGTAATTAAATGTGTCGTTAAGACAGAGGGAAAAAAGTGCTGGTGCACCCCCGTGTGACACTAATCCTCTCTGTTAGTGCCACGTCCTTACCCAAACGCCTTTGGGCAAAGTTGTTCTTGTGTAACCTACCCAAGATGCCTGCCAGGGATGGAGGTGCCCCTATTGACCTGAGTGTGTCCCAGAGACTAGCTCTGGGAACCAGATCAAATGCTGCTCTCAGATCAATGAAGGCAACATAAAAGTGGTTCTTTAAAATCTTAATATACTTCCAAAGTATCAGTGAGAATCTAAATATTTGGTCCACAGTTCCTACCTTGACTCTGAGCCTGGGCTGGAATGGTAAGAGGACATTCAAATAAGTGGCCAACGCCTGGAGTTTGGCCAAAACCTGGCAGCAAAACACCTTTGGCAAGGTGTCACTAAAGCTAATAGGCCTATAATTACTTGGGTCGGATCTGGCGGCCTTTTTAAACATTTGAACAATCACTACTCTTCTCCATGAATTGGGGAGATCAGAGTGGTATGAGTCGCCAGGAATGAGATCTAATTTGAGAGCATTCCCTGGTTTCAGAAACAAAATCGCTTCCTTAGTCTCCTCTAGGGAAATCTTTAGGGGAGAGGAGTTGGCCTAACGGCTAGGGCGGTCAACCTCAAATTTGGAGAACCGGATTCGAGTCTCAGCAATAACGCAGAACATCCTGTGATTCTGGGCAAATCACTTAATCTCCCCATGCCTAACAAAAATAAATGTGTCCTCATGTAACATAACTGGTGCTATGTTAAGCGCCCTGATACCCGATTCTGGGTCAAGTTTGCGCTATATAAAACTCCGTAATTAAAAAAAATATTAATAATATCAACCGTTGCAAAATCTGCATTAGCCAGTGAGTACAATGCAGGGCTAGGAGGCAACTGAGCTAGGGAGGGAGTAGAGTAAAGATGACTAAAATGTTTGCCCCAGATCTTTAGTTGAATGTGGTGCGCAGTTGGGGATTGAACTTCTAAGCTACCATGAACAAATATATGCAAAACGGAGGAAACTTCCTTCCTTTAGGAAGCTTCTAACAACGATGCCAATTTTGCTCATCCCAACTCTTCTTAATGGCCTCTAACACCATTTATATGAATTCCATGCCTCACAAATCTGCTCGTATCATAAAGATCTAAAAGCAGTCAGTATACATGATTTAACCAGTCTGCTGCCTTTAGAGAACCAGGGGGAAGATTCAGAGGGGGCTTTCTTAAGGTTGCCGAAATTCACCTCCACCTCAAAGAGACAACTTAAGGTGGTGACAAAGTGGCCAAGGATAGTGGTAATGGGAATATTGTCTTTATCAACATACTCATATGGAGAAAGTACTACGGGCAATATTATCAAGAAAGGGCGATACATTGTCGACCTTTCTTGATAATGTGGCCCGTAGTTCAGAACCAGAACCTGGGCTTCTATGGGAATTCACAAGGGCATATTATTAAGCCCATTATCGCTGCTTTAGCGGCAGTTTCCTGCTGATAAAAGCGGCGATAATGTATTGCCCTTTCTTGATATTATGGCCCTACATTTTCAGAAAGAAGACGGTGGGGGTTAAGCCAGGTACGCAAAAGGGTGTATTTACACAGTACGTTCCAACAATTATTATCTCAATTATAGCACTCTACTCCTCTCGTGGTTCACCGTCCAAGCCACTCAAAATGATCCAGAAACACAATGAACAAAGAAGGAGTGCTCCAAATTCAAAAAAAGATTTTTCAGTCCAATGCTGTAGTCCCAAAGTTCTTTATTTCCTGATTAATCCAATTTTTTCAGTTTTTTTCTTTTTTATCACCGGAACAAAATATCCAATTCCAATATATCCAATTCTTGAGATGACAATCACATACGATAACAGCCTTGAGATGACAATCACATACGATAACAGCCTACGCGTTTCGTCCTTGACGGACATCATCAGGGCTGCAAAAATAATAAAAGGAAAATGTTTTTTACAATCATATCATCTTATCATCTTATTTGTCATCTAAATACATCGTACAAAGTAAAATTTACAAATATTACATTTAAATCACTGAAATTTCATGACCTTAATTTCCCCTGCCTATATACCATTCTGAGTTCCTTGTTATACGATCCTGTACCAGCTTCAGTATTTACAAGTCTTCAGATCCACCCTTGACCATTGATTAGAGCCCACTGTTCAGTTTCACCCATCATGGAAAGTTATATATAAAAAGACCAATACCTCCAATTTCATCAAGATCCTGTCATCCAAGTTCTGCACATCAGTTTTCTGTCACTTCTATTGTTCTCGCTCTTCTCTATTGTCTTAATTGCTAATCACTTTGGCCTGAGTGAGGGAAATATATAAATACGTGTCTTAACATCCCTATTTTATATGTCAAAACCTCAATTGTTGTATCATTATCCAATTATCATGGATCCCGATGCTCACCATTAATTAGCTATATTCAAATCTCAGCGAAGTACATTCAGTTCCAGGTACTTCTGGATGACAGTTGGGTTCACAGCTTACCCCAATTCTGAATAAAATATTTAAAAAATTGATAATAGAAATTATCCTTCTTTCCAATCGTGTCCTACAATTAATACCCCATTCTAGTCATTACTACTCTATTTACAGAGGTCATAACATATCATTTTCATTACCCTCTTTCCGATCGAGCTTTGATACTATTTTGTGAATTCTGTTCCATTGTCCTCAACACCCCTACTATTGTCCTTATAGAGCTCTATTCCATATTATCAACCACAAATATCCAAACATTTCGACTTGATTCAACCCAATACTAACCGCAATCCTCTCTTTACAGTCTTGTTTCCCAGTTCTCAGTAATTCTCTATTTATCCCAAACCGCAACAGTAATCTGTAAATAAAGTAAAAGACGGAAACCAAAACCTTAACGTCCACTCCTTAAAGCACATAGCCTATCTACTATCACACCTCTTGATGCCCAACAGATTCAGTGTCAAACTCTCACCTTCAAAAGAGTCCCGGAAAGCCGATTCTCGTCCTCCAACCAAAGCGACACGCCTGATCGTGATACATCGGCCGTGTACTGCAGTAGTATTATCATCAACTATAAATACTCTCCCTAATTTGGTAACAACCTCGTTTCAGCTGTTGAATTTTCTATCGTAGCTCCCTCTCTGGTCAGCTAATCCCATTCACCAATCACACGCACACATTTAAACGAACCAATAGCCTTATTCCATCGTAATGCTGGCAAGCAGTTCTCTGCCTGGTCCGCTAGTCAAGCCCTCTAGGTTCCCGTACGGAACCGGAAATGCTTACACATTATATTCAACACGAGCGGTTTCCACCTAGGTCCGTTACTTCTCTTATCTGTAACCGTGTAGGTAACCGGAAAGACTATAGATTTCCAGTTATAAACTGAAGCATTACGTGAACCACTTATATCGCAGAACACTGTTATCCAATGTTAAAACCACTTAAAGTCTATTTGTCAGTTTCATCCTTCGTATCTTACCTAAGCGTGAATGTGATAGGCTGGCTTACTTAACCGGAAATATTCCATGCTTTCATCAACTGTTTGTTTATTTTTAACACACCCAAATAGCTATGCATTCGTCATTGATGCCACATCCCTATTACAGTAATCTTAATAATTCAGTAACTAACTGTATCATAACATCACACAAATCTCCACCTCATTGCGCTTTAGTCACATCGTTTAGTAATATATTGCCCGACTCCTTTTAGCCACTGCATTACTCAAAACGTCAACAAATTTTTATAAAAGCACTTCTATCAGCTGGTAAGTAGATGTTGAGAAAAATAACCAAGTATATAGACAGTTATTATGCCTTTACCACCCTAGTTCAATACTGAATAAAGGAAAACTTCATCAATCCAGCAACCTGAGTAATATATCCTCCTTCACTATAGCCAATTCTGAAAAAGTGAAAGATTAATATTACTCAAGTTCTCCCAGCTTACAGATACTCATATCTATCATTATAGAAAGTAGTGTAGTTCATTATCAAAATTCAAGTCTGCATTAACCGTACTACATCTACTGATCCACCTTGCTTCCTCCTTTCTGATACTCAATTCCCAGTCTCCACCTCGTCTATCGGGCACTATTTTTTTAATTCCATGAAACCTAATTTTAGTCTCCATTGCATGATTATTCCTCATGTGTCTGTACAATGGTGATTTCTCAACTTTATTCTTAATGCATCTACTGTGTTCTTGAATTCTCAACTTTAATACCCTTTTCGTGCTTCCAATATACACCTTATTGCAATCGACGATAATGGCATAAATAACACCTGTGCTATTACAATTTATAAATTCTTTGATCGTATACATTTGTCGAGTTGCTCTATCTGCAATCATTGTTTAACCCACGCATTACCTTTTGTATGGCGAATTTTTTGGTTGCTGCAGCTAGGATAAAAAAAGTACACTCACTAGCCCCACCGTTATCCCTTTTTTAATTTTTGGTAGGCCTAGTTTTGTGTTAATGTATTAATGTATTAATGTATTAATGTATCGGATGGAATGGTTATATTTTAATGTGTTTACAACGTCCTACAAATTCCCTGTATGAAATGTTCTTAATTTCTTTGTATGACTTTAAATTAAGTCGAATAAAGATAATTTGACTGACTGACTGACATTTGTCGAGTATTATATGAAAAGGTTTTTGACTTATTCAGTCCCACTTCACACGTATTACAATCCCCACAAACATAAAAGCCTGCCGGGGGTTTTGGAAACCAGTTTCCACTCTCAGAAACTAGTGGTTCCAAAAAGTTTTTAGAAATCATTTGTTTAATAGTGGGACTCCTTCGATAAACTATCTCTGGTTTATCCCCTTTTATGTTTGTCAGACCTGGTACCCCTTTTAACAAGTCCCAATTCTTTTTCAGAGCTTTATAAATCTTTTCCTTCTGTGTACAATATGTAGTCACAAAAGCTAACCGATCCTTAGACACTGACCTATGTTTCTTAACCAGGGTGGATTCTCTCTTAATATTCATAATACGTCCTCTAGCTTTATGTAAAGAGGATGCATCATACCCCCTCAGGTGCAATCGATTTTGTAGTAAATCTAGTTCTGTTTGAAAATCCAAGTCCTTACTGCAATTTCTCCTAATTCGTACCATTTCTCCATACGGGATCCCCCGCGTTACTGCTTTTGGATGTGCACTATCTGCTCTAAGTATAGAATTAGTTGCAGTACTCTTCCGGAAGAGTTTACTTAATATCCTGTTTCACTCTACAAAAAGTTCTACATCCAAAAAGTTGATGTTACAACTGCTATGTTCTATGGTCAATTTCACATTAAAATCATTCCTATTCAAGTGATTAAAGTATTCAGCAAGCTCTTCCTGTGTCCCTCTCGAAATCATAAAAATATCGTCTATGAATCGGACCCAAAATAAAATGTGATCCGTCCATGTGCTAGCCCCTCGACTCCAGGCATGCTCCCTCTCAAACCAACCCATAAAAAGGTTGGCGTAAGAGGGAGCAAACCTGGAGCCCATCGCCGTACCCCTTATTTGGTGGTACCAATCCACACCAAACAAGAAAAAGTTATTAGTCAAGATCAATAAGCACATTTCCACCAACATATCAGAATGAGCCCTTAGGCTAGAACTGCGACTACCAAGAAAGTGATGTAAAGCTTGTATCCCTTTCTCATTCTCTATACAGGTATAGAGTCCAAGCACATCTAGGGTGACTAGAATAAGTCATTCTTCCCAGATTACATCTTGTACCTTGTTGATCACATCCATTGTGTCCTTGATGTAGGACGGTAAATTAAAAACTAAAGGTTTTAAATGTAAATCAACTAATTCAGATAAGTGTTCTGTCATTCCCCCAATGCCAGAGACAATAGGTCTCCCCGGTGGATTGGTTCTTGATTTATGAACTTTTGGCAGAACATAAATAAACGGATAGGTCGGATTCTCCACAAATAAGTATCTATATTCTGCCTCGTCCAATAGACCTTCTTCCTTCCAAACAAATAATCTCTCGTTAATTTGTTGAGAAGCTCTCTTTATCGGATTCGTGCTCAACTTCTCATAACATGAGCTATCTTGTAACTGACGATTTATCTCAAGACAATAATCAGACCTGTTCATAACAACAATATTGCCTCCTTTGTCAGCATTTTGTATTACAATGGTCTGGTCTGATCTCAATTTGCACAGTGCCACCCGTTCTCCCTTGGTCAAATTATCATCTCTAGCCACAACTCTTTTAAAATTGTTATCATCCAATTTATGAAGTTCCTCCATTGTTTTTTGTGTATATAAATCTATTGCAGCAAACTGCGCACTTTGTGGGGTGAATTTAGATTTAATTCTCAAACCACTTGAGCAACTATAATCCGTGGAAATATTAAGTGCATCAGCAACATCATCAGCTGTGAAATCATCCCCTTCAGTAATTGACATTAATAAATGAAGATTCCGTAATTCTGAAGTAGTCATTTCACAACTTTTAATCGAAGAACGTACATTCATTGGTTTATCAACAGTAGCAAAAAAACTTTTAAGCTTTATGGCCCTACATTGTATAGGTTGAAAATGTAGAGACAGTTTGCTGAAAAAGCCAGCCAAATACCAAGAGAGAATCTGCAGTTGTCCCACAGGTCTTGATTGTTCCAGTGCAGTACCAGAGGGTTTGTCCCTGCTCTCAGGAACAGAATCTGCCTCTGCTACCATCGGAGATGACAAAACTATGGGGACAGCCTCTATGGGCACCCCGACAGAAGTAGCTTTGGCAATTACAAACAAGACCTAGAAGCAGGTGGGGGTGCTAGGTGGCGCACAACCAACATGGCCGCACTGCCGTGAGGCTCTGGCAGCGCAGCAGCAATATCCTGCCAAATATCCTGTCCACGACTACCTGCATGGTCACTGAACCAAGCTGATTGCCCATGACTCCTTCCATCACCCACTGCTGCCAAAATTAGTGCAATAGGGGGCCCCAAGACTGCGCAGGAGCCCGTCGACTTGGCAACACATGATCGCCGCTGTGAGCTGCTCGCTGTGTGGTAAATAAAATATTACCCTGGCAGAATTTCTAGGCATTAACAATTAGCATGCATCAAGTGAGAGGCAGAGTCCGTGGTATCTGAGTTAAAATGGGCTTTATTCCAATAACTCGAGTCAAAGGGAGAATATGTTCCATCACCACAGAGGTTCAGGAAGAGTCTTCTAACATTTAATAACAAAACATTATATTATATACTTTTCACTCCTTGTACATAGGAGCAGGCGCAAGACAGAAATGAGATAAGAACATGTGGGTGTACACTTGATGAGTCATAGGTGTTTGATAGGTAGGTGTCATAGGTGGGTGGGTACTTAGAGGAGGAGTTGGCATGACCAGCACGAACTGTGCCCTAATTGTGCAACTTTGAACATGACGTGCAATTGACGTGTAACTGGGTGGAGGCTGACTTCCAACCTAGTAGAGAGATCTCTTATGTCAAGGCGACCAGCACATCTAGTACAACTGATATCTAGAGTCAGGGGATGTATTATCTGAAGAAAAGGTTGTTCGTCACTAAAAGACAGAGAGGGCATATTTATTCGTTGCATGAGCTTTCTATGGGTGCAAGCACTGTGATTTACTTTAATGGAGACAGAATGGCTAGGCCTATCTCCCTCGGACGGGTTCTGTTTACTTTTCCTCACCGGGCAGGCAGATAACTGTTAAGCAAAATATACTGTCTTGGCAACCCTTACTGGGCTTCTTGCGGCTGAGCTAGAAGTATGCGAGGTCAGAGGGACGTAACTGCAGCTTCAGTGTGTCAGGAGTCATGTAAACATTAATTCAGAAAGTGGTTTCAGGCTCAACCAGTACGATATTTATTAGAGGTGTACAATGCAAAATGCAAATACATGGGCCTTATGCTAACTTAACGTTTGGGAGACTTGATGACTGGCATTTCTAATGCAGGACATGATTGCAGGGGCCTAGTGATTCAGGCCACTACGGGAAATATGCATGGGTGATATGCACACACATGTAACATAGGGTATATGTAGAGGACATATTTGGTCATATTTGGTCAGGCAAAATATCATTTTCCTCATTCCCTCCTTGTCCCCTACATAACCCTTCAGGATACATCTATATTCATGAGACCATATAGTTGATCATACAGCATCATTTCTTCATCTTTTATCCTTTGTTTACGTGGATGTGGAATACAGGCAGTAGCACACAGCCCGCAAATCGCCGGGCCGCGCTGCAGACAGAGACAGCAACCAAATACCATAAGTAGGGCCATTCCTAGGAAGGACATAACTTTCCATCCCCATGCAGATATTACACCCCAGAACCAACTGGACCAAGTCCATGTGCCTGGATCTTGATGTATGGCATTAGCAATCTTGTGGAGTCTTGTTATTGCTTCGTACACAGATGGTGCATTATCTGGGATGAAAACGCAACAACTAGATCGGATGACTCTACAGGCTCCGCCCCTATCCGCCAAGATGACGTCTAGAACGAGGCGGTTTTGAAGAACGACAAGTCTAATAGCAGACTGTTCCTGGGTTAAGTTCGCCAGGGCAGATGCAGTTATATTTACAACTGTTTCAAGAGTCCTTGTTAACCTGCGTATCAGTTTACTGTTTTGGATGGGACCTATGAAGAAAAAGAATCCTCTGTTGAAATCTGTATATTGCTCCAAAGCTGTTTCAGTCTGATCGATACCTGCAGAATCTGTCTCTCTCTTTTGTCTAACATGTTCTAGTCGTGAATCTCTATGATAATTTGATGGGGCTAGAAAAACGGGTGGCAATAAGAATGCTATATAACAAGTCCCACCCCAGTCTAAGGGCAGATGTACGTAGGCTGTCTGACCACAAATGAAATAGGTATGGCGTGATGTTTTGAAAGAAGATAGTCCGTTATCATCAAACTCTACTACAGTGTTACACTCGCTGTGTCCCATATGTACTGAGCCTTTCTTACTAACACATAAATCACCTTTTGCTGGCAGGACTGAAATAAACGGTGGACCTGTGTTTTGCTTGGGCTGAACATTTAACATTATAAAATTAACAGATGCATTTCCCTGTTCGTACTCTTCATTCTCTAAATCGGATCCCTTTCTTTGGGGGAATCCGTCTTTGTCTGGGAAGCATGCTTCATTCATTACTTTATTCAGGTTTCCATATATCCAGCCACCTGAATAAGCTATGTACCTTCTATCTATTGATGTCATTAGAGCAAACCATGCTCCACACGAACCATTGTGTGAGAACGGTAAAGGGTAGAAGGGCAATACTCCCTTCGTCTCTTGATAAGGGGGCAGTTGGCCACATACCCAGCAATTAGTCGCATTGCTGGTCTGGTGAGAATGGTGTAACATTCGAATAAAGGTATTGTTACGTAGTGCAAGTCGATATGACAATTCATGAGGTGGCAGGTCACTAAATGTGTGCTCTGCGGTGCTGTTACTGGAAGAGTGTAAACGTGAGGAAATGGGAAAGAAAACATGTAGCAATAAACTGACACCAATTATAACAATGCACAGAATAAAAAGGACGATTAAGGTAACTATACATCTACTGCGTAATCTCTTGCAGTATTTTTCCTTCTTATCTCTCTTCTTGCTATTCTCATATGTGATCTTATGCATGTCAGAATCGAGTCTAACCGATTCACCACCGGGTGGGCTTAAACAATTAAACTACGTCTGACTTGCTAGTTCTAGACCTATACTCTTGCTGAGGGGTATTTTCTAGCAAAGGTCAGTGTTCCTTTTTTAGTTTTTTTTTTTTTCAAAGTTCAAAGTTCCAAATAGTGATGAAGGTGAGTTCGGCCTTTACGTCCTTCCACCAGCTTCGGCGTCTTCCAACGTGGCTCAAGGGGACTTGAACGATCAAAGATCCTGAGGAGTCCAAATTCTCCTGGTGCTATGGCATGTTCCTCGACCTTGGTGTTTGTCAGGTGTCAGGGAAGGCAGCAGCAACCTGTGAATGAAAAGAGAGTAGTGCAGACATCAAGGAAGCCAGGTAATCTGTCAGCATGTTACTGTCAACATCAGTTAGTTTTTCCTTTCTAGGCATAGGCGTACGCCACATATACAGTTCATAAGGAGATAGGCCTGTTCTGGAATGAGCTACCATAAGCATGTAAAAGAGGGCGACCGGCAAGGCCACCATCCAATCCACGCCTTTTTCTGTACAGATCTCAGCAATTTTTGTCTTAATTGTCTGGTTTGTCTTTCTACAAGGCCTGCGGCTTCTGGGTGTCTGACACAATGGAATTTCCTCGAAGGGACACTTGTTTCATTAATTCAGAGGAGAATGGCTGATCGTTATCTGAATAGATCACATGAGGTGATTCATAGCTGGGAAAGTACTGCGCACTACTTGTCTGGCTGTTGTAACAGCAGTATAATCTGGAACTGGATATGCTTCTGTCCATCTGGACAGGGCACATACAACTAAGACATATTTGTTGATTCCTTGATCCTCTACATCTGTCCATTTGGATATAATTCATCTGGAGAACCTCAAAAGGGTGGTCAGGAGGATGAAATCCGCCTTGTTCCACCGGAATGCCTTTACCTGGATTGAACTGGCAATAGATCATACATGTTCGTAGATCATACATGTTCGCACTGCTGCACGTAGGTGCTTGTTAAACCATATGTTCTGTAGGCAGTCTAGCATTGCCTTCTCTCCTAAGTGTGCGGGACTATGTGTTGGGCTTATGATTATTTGTACCATAGAATCCGAAAGAAACCATGTGCTTTTTCCCTTAGTCATCTATGCCTATGGACTTTAAAAAAAAAAAAAAAAAGCATAAAATGTTTACTGTGACATGGAGTCGCTTAAAACTGGCGCTTGACATAATGCTCTTTTTAATTCCTCAAATGCCAAGGTGTGTTCTTGTGTCCTAGGGAGAACAGTCAAAATGGCTGCCTCCTGTGTAGTTAACTGTATGAGTGGTTTGGCTAGATATGCATACTGGGGAATCCATTGCCTACAGTAAGAAGTGAGGCCAGTAAAGGCACGTACTTCCTTTTGTGTCCTGGGCTGTGAAAGGTTAGTAATGAGCTGTATGATTCTTGTGTTAGCTGTCTACCTGGTGACCCTCCTTGGAAAGCAAGTGTTGTACACCACTTGCTTTACACAGAAAGTGCAAGACTGTCAGAGATGCAATGTCACGGTCTGGTTCTGATCCCGCTGTATTAGCGCTGTGTTGGTAGGCATGTCAATACTGTCTAGCTGTCTTTTCAGTGTCTGACTGTAAATGCTAGGGCTCACTGCCATCAATCTAGCAAAAATGAATTACATAAAAACAAATAAATAAATAAATAATTAAAATTAATTCTCAATTCCAAAGCTCTGCAGTTTACAAAAAAAAAAAATCCTACTCTAGATCTTGGGAATAGTATGACCATACTACCTACAATATGTTCTCTAAATGTATCTGAATTAAATCCACATTATTCTTGTTATAAACAGAAGGCCTAGAAGCCTTGAAAAAAAACTCACTCCTTTGAGAAGCAGCCCCTCCCTCTAGAATTATGTTCGCGCTCGGAGCTTTGAATCAATTCCAAGCCGGGCTACACTGAGATCCAAAATTGAATGACTGCCAGATGCTGAACTCATCGCAAGAGCAAGACTCTTGCCAATTATTCTGTTTACACTACTGAGGCAATAACTATCCATTTGCAAGCGTGACTTATCTGAAGTCAATGAAGCTGGCTGCTAGGAAGAGCCTGACTCAGCTGGAGAACAGCCAATAATTGTCCGCGGAAAAGAATTGGAGGATGGCCAACAAGACAGGCACTGCTCGCTCCAAGAGGGAGTAGCCCTCCCTTTTTATATAAACATTAATTACTGGGAACCAAGCCATCTCGGTCTCGGACGGACTGTCTCAAGGTTAAAAAAACACATTCCTTGTACGTCATAACATATCTCTTCCCAGGCCAGAACCATTATTCTCTAACTAACTGAAGCAAACTTTAAAACGTTGTAAAAAGTAAATTAACAAAGACATATTTTTATTTTGTAACTAAGTGACATGCTAGCATTTTAAAATAATTCTGTACTGCTACTAGCTGCAAGGGAAAAAATAAACAGAACAAAACAATCATGGCATGGAAACACACCATATTTTACTTTTTTTGAAAATAACATGTCGAACTTCTTAATTCTGCATTGCATAACCAATATTTTCATAAGTAAGTGTGCAAGCTTTTCTATTTTACCTATTAAAAGGGCCAGATTCATACTTTTTCAAAAGGCCATGTTTTCTAATTTTAGTGGGGACTGTTCTCTGCACATATTAATTGAAGCAGTCTGTCAAAGTACATAGGTGAGCCTTGAAATTAAATGAATGCAAATCAAACTAATGTAGGGGACTCTTAGCAATACACTAAGATGGTAGTGTATTATAGCTATCAAAAAGGGCCACGTTCATTAATTTACAAATAGCCACTTACCTAATTGAGTGGGCTAACATTCACACGCTATTCTAAAGGGCAGCTTGCATTGGGAAAAATAATAATTCATATTTTGTAGAAACATCCCTATTTAAAAAACACACTGTTCTATTACACTAATGAAAAACGCATTCTATGAAGGGTCTGATTTATATTTTCTTGTCAACCCTGAAAACATCTAAGCACCCTTTGTGCAAACCTTTATCTCAATTAGACTGGTCTATTTACAACTATACCGACCTCTGAGCCAAACACATTAAATCAAGTATTCCAAAGCAAAACCCTTCACAAAAACACTCCTTTACCCTCCATGCAACATTTTACCATTCAATCTGCAAACCGAATACGCCCATTGGATAACATGGCAAATCGCACCTACACACAAAACATGCTTTTTCCACCCCTTCCACAGCCCAGATCCTTTTCAAATTTGGCATCACAGTAGTCCAAGCTATTCCCTAAATCCCCACCAAAAAACAACCAAATCCCTCCACTGGAACGGGTACGAATTTCCGCTCAAAAACACGCCCCCCCCGCAAACACAAAAAAAAAACGCCAAAATTCCACAACACCTTGTTAAAACAAATACTGCCTTCTCAATAAAAGATATTAACTCTTTGGCAGCCGAAGCACAATCATTCCCCAATGACTGCAGTACATGGGAAAGTCATGAACTCATCTCTCCACGTTATCACAGAACACATACGCACATCTTCAAAACATTTTCTCTAAGCACTTGAAAGAGATCCAGCTCTCTCCTGCCTAACGTAATGGCTAGGGACCTGATGATAACATGCTCTGCACAAAACATAACTACATGGCGCTATTTACAAGCCATATTTACAAGAAACTCAACAAGTCACAAAAATGACACGCTATTCACAAGGCATATTTACAAGGAGCTATACTTAAGAAAATTCAACATACCACTCACAAGTCTGAAATACCAGTTAACAACGGCATTTCTTGGCTTGTTTAGTTCTCTCTGCTTTATTGAATTCATTCTTTGTTCTCCTATGTCACTCTTTGCGCCATAACTCAATGGCATCTTTCTGAGAGGGTCTTGACTTTTTAACACATATCATGACCCGGTGTGTCTCTAGGCCGGATATTAACTGTCTATTCTAGTATACCTTTTCTGGTCCCTATCTGACGTAATTTTGAAAACAGAAACCAATACAATGGAAACACAATACACAAAAATAGACTGTAACAATCAACAATCATTCACACTAAACAATTTAAACACTGAAACAGATACAGATACAACCTAAACTGATACAGAGAGTTAAACATGTACTTGAAAAACAGTTTGTGCACTGAAAATACAGTACAACCATACCGGTCCCAAAAAATTGAGACACGTCTTTACCGGGCCCACCTTTTACCGTGGGCACGTCTTTACCGGGCCCACCTTTTACCGTGGGCACGTCTTTACCGGGCCCACCTTTTACCGTGGGCCCGTCTTGAAACTAGATGCAATCCCCATAGTGGTACTCACCGGGAAAGCAGAACTTGAAACTTGAAGGCCTCGGAAACTTGACTTGACTACGCTTGCGCCTTGGAACGGGTGGACCTCTGGAGACCTCGGACCTTGCTCTCTCACGGGCTGGGCCTCTGGTTGAGACGACCCGCTTTCCTCACCGCCTCACATGGATGCCTGGTCCGTCCGTCCTCCTCCGTGGGCCTGAGGGAGTGGCAGGAAGACCTGCTGGTGCGCTTTGAAGTCCGTCACGGCTGTAGAAGGGGGCAAAGACTAGACCCACAACTCCGGCGAGTGGGGAAAGGGATATGTCCCGGTAAGGGCACCAAATTATGTGGTAAATAAAATATTACCCTGGCAGAATTTCTAGGCATTAACAAAGTATCATGCATCAAGTGAGAGGCAGAGTCCGTGGTATCTGAGTTAAAATGGGCTTTATTCCAATAACTCGAGTCAAAGAGAGAATATATTCCATCACCACAGAGGTTCAGGAAGAGTCTTCTAACATTTAATAACAAAACATTATATTATATACTTTTCACTCCTTGTACATAGGAGCAGGCACAAGACAGAAATGAGATAAGAACATGTGGGTGTACACTTGATGAGTCATAGGTGTTTGATAGGTAGGTGTCATAGGTGGGTGGGTACTTAGAGGAGGAGTTGGCATGACCAGCACGAACTGTGCCCTAATTGTGCAACTTTGAACATGACGTGCAATTGACGTGTAACTGGGTGGAGGCTGACTTCCAACCTAGTAGAGAGATCTCTTATGTCAAGGCGACCAGCACATCTAGTACAACTGATATCTAGAGTCAGGGGATGTATTATCTGAAGAAAAGGTTGTTCGTCACTAAAAGACAGAGAGGGCATATTTATTCGTTGCATGAGCTTTCTATGGGTGCAAGCACTGTGATTTACTTTAATGGAGACAGAATGGCTAGGCCTATCTCCCTCGGACGGGTTCTGTTTACTTTTCCTCACCGGGCAGGCAGATAACTGTTAAGCAAAATATACTGTCTTGGCAACCCTTACTGGGCTTCTTGCGGCTGAGCTAGAAGTATGCGAGGTCAGAGGGACGTAACTGCAGCTTCAGTGTGTCAGGAGTCATGTAAACATTAATTCAGAAAGTGGTTTCAGGCTCAACCAGTACGATATTTATTAGAGGTGTACAATGCAAAATGCAAATACATGGGCCTTATGCTAACTTAACGTTTGGGAGACTTGATGACTGGCATTTCTAATGCAGGACATGATTGCAGGGGCCTAGTGATTCAGGCCACTACGGGAAATATGCATGGGTGACATGCACACACATGTAACATAGGGTATATGTAGAGGACATATTTGGTCATATTTGGTCAGGCAAAATATCATTTTCCTCAGCTGCCTTACTAGCCTCCATTTCCAACTGAGCCCCCGGCGCCCACGTGGAGACTGGGCCACTCCAGCGAGATCGCGCTGTGGTGAAGTGCATCGCCCCACAAGTAATTCTGGGGCTTTTATGTGCCACAATGCTGCATGCTGCAATGTCCAGCGCGAGTACAGCGATTTAAAGCTGCCAGGTATAGGCGCTGAGGAGACCCCCGCTGTGTGGGCCTGCAGTCACTCCATTTTCCGCAGCTGTTGCATACTACCACGCACCTCAGAAGAACGGCGGAACGGACAGCCCCCCCCCGGCACTACATGCTGGCTTTGGCACTGCTGGGCACTGAGGTGGAGGAATACAGCATGACATACCCATGGTGCCTCCGGAGGGCCCTCTCAATCACTGTGGCCCTGGCAAACAGACACAGCCTCCCACATTGATATCTGATCCATATCCAGTGGAACTGGTGTACCTAGAGAGAGATGTTCTCCCATGTAGAGCTGACTGGTGGACATTAACACGTGCCTAGTCACTCTGTGCTTACAACCCAAGGGATGAGTTTGTGATTTGGCACCTGCAAGAGAATGCATTACGCCCTAAGGATTGTGTGCTCACTCCTGGCTGGACATTATAGAGTGCATGCTCCCTGTCTACTGGGTACTTGATTGCGTGAGATACCCCAAAGTCACTATATGACCTGGATGAACTACATTTATACGACAATGTGGACAGACGCAGATGCAGTGACAAGCCCGTGCAGCATTATAAGAACCTTGCTAATATTGGACCTGCAGTCCTTTGGTCCCATTGAGCTACAGGATTCCCTTTGCTGCATCCCTGAAAAACGCTGCATCACTGGTTGCTTAGACTGTTGCGCCTGAGGCTTAGACAAGCTCATAGCAACCTTGCACTGAGCCCACCATGGGGAAAGCGGACGGCAAGCAGTCAAAGCTGCGCTTTGAGGCTCAGAAAAATGTCACGCGATCTAGCCCAGATGACCCCAGATGGTGCAGGCGCAGAAAGGACGCATGATCCAGAAGCCTCCAGAGAAGATGATGTCAAAGCCCTTCTGCTTGTCATGCAGCAAAGTCTCACATCTATAGAATCTAAAATGGACTCCATGAGCACTCAATTGGATTCATAGTTCATAAACTGGACAAACATGAAGAAAGGATAGTGGAGGCTGAGAAATGCAATCTCAGATAGTGAAGACAATGCGATCCAAATGCAAAAACATATTGCTCAAATGGATAAGATCCTGAAGGTCATCGCCGCAAAGAATGAGGACTTGGAGGCACGCAGTAGGCGTAGTAATGTACGCATTATTGGATTTCCAGAGAGCACCAATACTGGAAGGATGGAGGATTTCGTCGAACGTCTAATGCGTGACACTTTTGGAGATGAGGCCTTCTCACAACACCTGACCATAGAACGGGCACACCGCTCCTTGGGCCCCAGGCCTCCCCCAGGAAGTCAGCCGTGCCCAATCATCGCTCGCTTCCTTAATTATCGGGCCTTCCTTAAATATCATGGCCTTGAGGTTGGCCCGAGAGAAGCACCATTTGAACTTTGAGGGGAATGACTTCACCATATACTCTGACTTTACTCTTACAGTACAAGAGGCAAGTAGCAAATTTGTTCCAGTATAGCTGAAGCTGGGCAAAGCACAAATTGACTATGCACTCCTGTATCCTGCGCGCATGCGCATCACGCATCAAGGCAAACAACACTTCTTCACTACTGCACAGCAGGTGGAGGATTTCCTCAAGCGAGTTAAAAAACAGACTTCTCCTCTTATGTCAGAGGGTGCTCCATCCAGATCACCCTTGCCAACACAGGAATGAGCGGAGAGACTTTAACCCCATTGGATTTGTCATGTGATGTTGCAAATGTCTATACTCCCTACCCACTCTCTGGGACAAAGGGATTACCAACTGGTTTCAGGACTACTTACCGGACTAAATGCCCAACATACACTGGGCTTTGATAACATTGATGCGATCCTGCTTTCAGATAAGTTGATTGTATTGCGGGGAGGCGGAGGGAGGTGAAGAAACACAGCAGTTAATGGGACTATATATGGATTAAACTGGGCTACACTCTCCCCCACTCCTGACTATATCTGGGCTACTTTAACATCTGGTGGGAGGAGAGAACCTTGTGTTCCCCCTATTGTACACCCCAAGGGTGTTCCTCTCGCAACTTGGGTCCTAATAGTTCTAAGTTTTACTCTGTTTAATGGGAGGGATGGGCGTACAGATACCAGCATGATTGCTGTTGTGGGTGGTAGGGGAACGGAGATTTGGGAATGTTGGCAAATGGTTTTTGTAAGACACATGTTGATATGGAAAGATCTGTTGATACACGCACAGTGCACTTTAGGCAGCGGAAACTCTACATATCTCGATAGCCTTCATGTGATACTTCCCCTATGACTCAGGATGCTGAAATTCTGAAAATACGTTTCTTGACATGGAATATTAGAGGTCTGGGGACCCTCGTAAATGTAAGCAGATATTGGCATACCCAGATAGACACAATATAAACATTGTTATGCTCCAGGAAACACATTCTAATCCGGCACCGCCTCCAGTTTTTGCCGACAAATGGTCCATGCATAAGGTGTTTTCTTCTTACTACTCATACTCTAGAGGCACTGCAATCCTGATAGAAAAAGGCTCCTATTAATTACTGATGGCATGTCCTCAGATAAGAATGGGAGATACTGGCGGAGCTTGGAGGCGCCGAAAATGGCCGCCTAGTAGAGAAGCTCTGCATTTCTCACTAACTATCCTTCTATTATCCTGCTTTTGCATCGGACGGCACTTCCCGAAAATTGCAGCAGCCTGTGGAGGAAGTTATCAGCTGCCTGCAGGTGTTCCCTGACTGCGCTTGGTTGCAGCCTACTCGAGAAAATGCTGGAGGCGACGCCGTGAGTGGACTGGGCCGTGCATCCCTGATATCGCCTCACTGACTTGCCGGCCGGAAGTGCATCTCTGCCGGGTCGTGGCACCAGAAGGAGCAGGTCGGAGCTTTTGGCGGCGTGCAAAGCCCAAGACGCTGTGGAAGATTTTGGCCACCGGTGCATTGTATGTGACGTCCTGCCCTGGTCCGAGGGGGTGTACTGGGACGCACCGGCGAGACTACTGGAAGGGGCGCATTCATCGGAGTAGCTTCGGCGGCAACAGAGGGCAGTCGAATTCGGCCCTGAGGTGGAGAAAACAAGACGCTGCATCCTTGCCCGACGGTGCGCTCTTCTTTTTAGGAGCACTGCTGCGTAAATGTGTAGCCTACTCCCTCCATCAGACGCCACCTGAATGTCGCATTGAGAAAAGTGCGACCTGCTGCTGGCAGTGTACATGTTGTGAGGTGAGCAGACTTGAGGACTATATATAACTACCCCCTTTGGCCTTTCTCCCCTTAAACAGTCAATCAATCGGTTTGGCTGCTGGTTCTGCTCCTCACAGTTGCCAAACACATTCTTACAGCGTTTTGTCACCACGACTGGTCCTCCTGGCACCTGCTGATTTGCCGCAAGTGACGCGGTGTTGCTGGGTACACACATTGTTTGGTGGGTTCGCCTTGTTGCGCTATCCCCTGGTGCCCATAGAACGGTCGTCACTTATATTGGTGGATTGGGAGCCCTTGAAGTTGTCTGGTGTGCTCGGCTATCATCTCAGTGCATGGCGTGGTGACCTGTGGAGGTATACGGACCTTCACCTCCTGTCTAATATCCGCTGCGACATGCGCTGTTGATGGCTGTTGGTGCACTAATACTTCTTGACCCAGAGTGCTCTCTTGCTGCGGGCAGCAATGGGAAGAACGGACAAAACGCAACAGAAGCTATCTTTTGAGCAGCGCAAGCCTAGAGAACGCATGCAGTCAGCTGATGATCGAGAACAAGACGAGCGTGAACAGGGGTCATAAGCTGGAGAACGTCTTGGGAACGAAGATTGATTCACTTTCCTATCGCATGGACCGGATGTCCGAGAGGCTCGATAAGCAGGTGGAACACATTGATATGGCAGAAAGGCGTATCACTGAAGTAGAAGAGGCACAGACTGAAATGGTCTCAAGCCAGAAATGCATGGATCGGATGCTACAAGTTCTACAGAACAAGACTGACGACCTTGAGGCGAGGTCTCAAAGATGCAACCTACGAATTACTGCTACTGATATTATGGAGCAGTTCGTAGAGAAACCACTGGTCACGCTTCTGGGTCCTGAAATATTCTCGTCCATGTTTGTGGTTGAGCGAGCGCATCGCTCCTTGGGCCCGCGCGCTGCTCCTGGTGCCCCTCTACGGCCGAGAATAGCAAAGTTGTTAAATTACCGTGATAGAGATGCGGCGTTAAGATTAGCTAGAGAGAAACAAACTTTGCGATATGAGGGATCTGAGCTCGCTTTATTTCCAGACTTAACTATGAAAGTGCAGGAGGCGAGGCGCCAGTTTGTGCCACTAAAAAATCAGCTAAGAGAACAAAACATTGACTATGCAATGATGTATCCGGCAAGCCTGCGCGTCAACAGGCAGGGCAAGTCCCACATCTTTATGGACCCCAAGGTACTCCAAAAGGCCATGAAAGACTGGACCAGGGATCAGCGGCACAGCCCAGGCGGGGAGGCCTCGGCTGGAGCAGTTGGCGGCTCCATGGAGGAGCAGGACTGATATCAGCTTGTTCCTGACACAGATAAGACTCATGTCTTTGGGGGGATAATAGTTTATTATCATTGTTTATTAACGATACTGGCAGCCGGGAACATTGGGAGGCGACTTGGGAGGATTGTTGTTTTTATAAGGCCTACTCCAGTGGTATTATTTTTGGAATACTGAGGATGTTGCAGAATTGAAAACTTCTTCGGTTTCATTGTTATGTTATGTGAGGTGGGGGCGTGTGTCCTTTGCTAACGCTTAAAAGTTGCATGTGAGAGTGCGGAGGGCTGTTATTTGTTGTCCAGTAAGTAGACAGGGCATAGTGGGCAACCTCCGCCTATGAGTGTAATCCACACCAGGGGTAATTGTTTTAGCTGCTTCTTGGTGGGAGGGACTGTTGCCAATTGGCCTGAAGCAGCGTAATGTATGTTCAATTTCAGGGGGAGTTATGGGTATTTTTTTCATCAGGTCCTGGTTGGGGGTGTCTTGATGTGGGTGGGGAGTGGGGGTTATTGAGACTCAGATGTTATATTGTACTTGAACTTGGGTGAACACACTTGCTATGTGGTACCAAAGTTACACGCACTACTGTGATATGGCAACGATGACCGATCCTGAGCCACAACCAGATGGTGGCGATCAAACTCCTCAAGCAGACACACTTAGAGCACTCACATGGAACGTAAGAGGACTGAATGACCACAGGAAAGTCCGAAAAGTAATTTCTTATCTGACAAAGCATCATATAGATGTGGCCCTCCTGCAGGAAACACACCTCCCTCTATCTTCTTCCATGCTGCGTAGTAGGGGTTTGCTAGGCAACATTCATGCTGCGGGTTTGACCACACACACGCAGGGCGTGTTTACATGGGTAAACCCTAAATCTGCATTAACTATTCACCCTTTGCACACTGATACTGAAGGCAGATATGTCATTACAAGGTGCTGCGGGAAGGGAACGGATTTACATATCGTGAATGTATACGGTCCAAACTTTGATAATCCTGAGTTTTTTTACTACACTGGCCCATAGAGTAAGAGGTAACGACGATGTTCTTTGGCTGTGGGGCGGCGATTTCAACCTGGTTAGAGACCCCAAGTTAGATAGATCGGGGGGGGGGCTGTGGGACACATTACAGCTGCAGCCAGAGAAGTTGACTCTTTGCTAGTTCGGTTTGATATGAAAGACGTGTGGCGTTTGAAACACCCAAGCGTTGGAGGCTACACGCACTACTCAGCATATCATAACTTACACACACGTATAGAATATTGGTTTGCGTCTGTCTCCCTGTGCGATGGTGTTCATTCGTGCCATATCCTCCCACGAACACTTTAGGATCGTTCGCCAATCCTATTGATATTGGACTCCCCTAGCAAGCGTATACCCCATTCACTTGGCGCTTTCCCCCCTACTCACTACTGGACGCTGTATTCAAAGAAGAACTAGCAGAAGCAATTGAGACCTTTTTGATAAGAATGTGGGCTCTGTTGATGACTATAAAGTTGTCTGGGAAGCTTTTAAAGTCTATATCATGGGTATCACCATATCTAAGCACTCGGGGGTTCTACGCTCTATACTTAATTGCCTGATGACTTAGAGGGAAAAATCAAAACTCTTGAGCATAGCATGCTGCTCGATATGGATAGTTCGGTTAGGGAGAAACTTGAAGAGTTGCTGGTAGAGTATAATACAGTGGCTGACGATGAGATTAAACATCTTGGTAAATATGCCACTGCTGGGGCATATGGGGAGGGTAAGAGACCGGGGACAGTTTTAGCACAATTACATAAGAAACGTGGGGAGGTGCAGCACACGGTGGTGGTTCGGTCTGTAGAGGGTGAGCTATTGACTGAGAGCACAGAAGTCGCTGAAAGGTTTCGGCAATACTATACTGCTCTTTATGCCTCTAGAAACCATGCCACGGACGAAGAGATCCTGGATTATTTGATGCACATACAGCTCCAATAGCTCTCCAATACACATAGAGAATTCCTTATGAGACCCCTAGAGAGAGACAAAATCATTCTTGCTTTAACTAGTATTAGGGCAGGGAGTGCTCCGGGGTCCAAAGGACTCACTGTTACATTCTACAGGGCATTCATAGATTTACTGCTACCGCAGCTGACTAAGCTATTTGATGATATGTGTGTTACGGAACAGATGCCGCCCTCCATGTCTGAGGCTGTTATAGTTGCTCTCCTTAAACCTGGAAAGCCCTCGAAGGACTGTGCATCGTATTGCCTTTTTTCCCTCCTTAATGTACACAAGAAGATCTTCGTAAAGATTCTAGCTAATCGATTTGTCCCTTTAGTCCCACTCCTAGTTGCTCCAGGAACAAGCAGGGTTTGTTCCCTGCCGAAATTTAACATATAACTTACAAACGGTTTTTGGTACCCTGCAACACATCAAGCCGGAGACACTTGCTGTGGCGCTCTTCCTGGATATAGAAAAGGCATTTGATTCAGTAGAGTGGTCATTCATGACACAAGTGCTAACTAGGATGGGAGTTAGCACGTATTTTTTACAATTGGTGGGCACACTCTACTGCAAACTCACGGCCTGTATAAAAATAGGCAACATCGTGACTGATCCCATTAGCATTACACGAGGCACAAGACAGGACTGTCCATTGTCGCCGCTGTGGAGAAGTGTGGCTCAATGGTTAGAGCGGCAGACCCTGATGCAGAAGTCTAGCCCGGGACCAGGCTTCAATTCCCCGCCTCGGCGGGTCTTGGGCTCAAAATTCCACGGACCTGATAATTCTTGCCTCGGTGCCTATTCCAATCATGGAGTCCCACTCTGCAACTCTGGGCAATAGCTTGCTTAATCTCCACAACGGCCCCCACAACGCTAAGGATGCCTGGCCTCCACCTTGGAGGTGCCCAGGAGTGGACACCTCACAGGGAAAGCCAGGATGGGTTCCACAGCGGTATTTGTACAAGCGCCTTGAGACCCTTGCGGGTGAGTAGTGCGCCATACAAGTATCAATTTTTTGTATGCTTTCGTTGCGGAACCCCTAACCTGTGCACTAGGGGAATACCATCAGAATCGGGGTATATGCTTCCCGCATTATAAAATAATAGTATCCACATATGCTGATGATACACTACTGTACATAAGACAGCCGGAATCTAATCTATCCGCAGTCTTACGGGAGGTGGTGCGCTTTGGTGGCCTCTCTGGGCTACATGTTAATTAGCCGAAGTCCATTGTCTTTCCTCTTACTCCGAGCACCCCCCAATTTGAAGTGGATTATCCCCTACTGTGGACCACGAATGCTGTGCGATACTGGGGAATTAAGGTACACACAGACTCCGACATAGTATTCAGGGAGAATTGTGGGACTGACTTTATCAAGTTCGAAGACGACGTAGAGAAGTGGATAAAGCTACTGCTTTCCCTTCTTAGCGGAATATCCATCATGAAAATGGTAGTGCTCCCACGACTTCTGTTTGTATTTACCAATATATCCATGGTTCTTCCGCGAGTCTTTTTTGACTGCCTTACTTCCCTTATGGTTTGATTGGCGTGAGCAGGTTAACAGCTGTGGGTTAAGTGGCAGATACTGGTATTACCTTATTCTATGGGCTGGTTGGGGGCACCGGATTTTAATTTGATTTATATTACAGAGCTGCACAGAGTACTCACGCCTATTATTGGATGCATGGCTCCCCAGATATTCTTCCTGGGCCAGACTGGATTTTTGGATGGTCACTCGGGGTATTGGCCCTTGGATAGTTGACGCTACACATTGAGCCAGGACGTACTTAGACCACGCCCTGGTCTGCTCGACATTATCCCCGCCGATGTTATACTCAGCCCCCAGAACTTGGAGACTCATCCCAGAAACGTTGCTAGACGCGGCCTTTAAATCCAAACTGGGACAAGAAATCACAGACTTTTTCCAAAGAAATATAGGCTCCGTCACACATATAGGCATAGTATGAGAGGCCTTTAAAGTCACCATACATGGCTTTTGCATAGCCAAAAGTTCCAGAGTTTTGAGAGACATTCGGCATTGTTGAAACAAAATCACTCAAGGAAACCTTAAATTGGTGTGGAATTTTCAGCAGCTCAACAGGGCCATAAATGTCATAATCAGTTCTATCCCATGCTATTCCACCAGGTAGAGGAACCGCTGTGATGTTTACTGATGACAGGTCTCGTTGTTCATGATGAGATGATTTGTGTGGTTTCAGGAGCAAGTTGATGTTCTTACTTGCTGTGTCCATTTTAATGTGTTTTCCATCTATCAGAATTCCCAAACTTAAAACGAGAATGAGCCATAGTAGGAGATAAAATACACCTAATCCAATCCGAAATTCAACCCTTGGTGAAACTAGATATGTATTTGCAAGCTCTTGACCAAGTACCGTTAATTGTTCCTTGAAAGTTTTGTTTGTCTGTACTGTTTCAGGTTCACTGGGATCCTCAGAAAAGGTATCGAAGTTGATGAAATAGCCACAGGCAGTTTTGTCAATAGTTGGTATTGCATCTGGATTATTTGAAATCGCTGGGACTGCTTGTTCCCTTGACATGTTAGTATAGTCAGATGCTACATCATTGTTGCTGGGAGTTTCTTGACAAACTGTTATTTGGGTTTCAAGAGACACAAGTTCCATGGCTTTATTGCCTAGTCCTTCTTTTCTCACTGCAGATCCCCAATCTTTGGAATCCAGACAGGTCTTGCTGGGACAGGTGGTTTTTCTTCAGTGGTCGTTGGCTTTTCACTGGTGTTGCTTAGACTTCTTGTTTCATTTAAATCCTGTAAAACAGCCAAACGATCTTTGATATCAAAGGGTTTTTGTTCCACCACTGAAGTATGATGACCAAGGTCTTCAACCAACTTTCTAGTACCAAAAAGGGTTTCTTATGGAGTGATTCCACCCAGAGAATTTCTTGGCAGGTTATTAAGACTCCGTTGGACACTTATTAGATGTTTGACCCAACCCATCACCCGAACCTAATACCCTAGCTGTTATAGATTGCTTTATGTCACGGTTTTTTCTCTACACAACCAAATTTCCCTCAGGATGGAATGGACTCGAAAACCGCAATGCAACGCCCAAGCTGGCCATGGCCTCCTTGTAAGCCCTAGAGCTAAACGCAGGACCCTGGTCAGAATGTAGCGTGCCGATTGCATATGTGCCAATAAAGACTCGCAAATCTTTTATAACAGTTCGGGCGTCTGCCGAGCGCTGAGGCCACAAACAAATGAATCTCGTCCTAATATTTGTGGGATCGCATTCGTCCATGGTGTCTGCGTGTAGAAAGTCTAATGCTGTCTAACAATGGTGTCTGTATTGGGATGGCTACACTGTAGTCCGGTATCTCGCGGCGCTCTAAGCTGTGATCTCTGAAACAGACATCACAATTAATCCCAAATTCGTAAATGGGGGCGTTCATCCCTGGCCACCAGTACATTTCTGTTAATTCTAGTAGAGATTTTGAGATCCCTTGATGTATCAGACCCTCTCCCATACGTGCTTTGTGAATCAGAGCACCTCTCCTTTTCCTGTTTGGAATTACTCTATCCCCCACTCCAGGGATTCGAGCAAAAGGAACACAGTTTGCATCAATTATGTATGTATACTCGAGTGGATAATTTAGAGGTAATGCAGCTCCGCTGCCTTTGCTCGTGGCATTGACAGCGAGCATGGTTTCACCGTCTATTTTTGTTTTTGAACGAGTGATTGCAGCTACGGAAGCCGTTTGCACAGCTGCCTTTGCGGCTTCATCAGCCAATGAATTTCCTTCAACGGGAACGCCATCACGCTGATGACTCAGTGTATGGATCACGTGAGTCTTTTGTAGTTCTTTCTGCAAAATAACTACTTGTTCCCAAAGCATTTTATGCTTGATTGTGCCACCTTTTGCATCTTTAAAACCATTTTGAACCCAGTTCTGCAGATATTCATTGTAAATTGCAAAAAACACAGTTGATGGACAGAATGTAGAACAATGTCATACATTCATCCCAGTACAAGGATCTGAGCCTAAATCCATCGTTTTTTTGCACTCCACACCACCCTGGGTTAGACACTGGCTATATGCAAATCAGCTCTGACCCTGTGCCTCATGGGAACAGTCCAGTCCGAACTACCATGCCATGTCTTTCCCAGACCGGAACCAAGCATCCAAGGACCGGTTTCTGACTATCAGCCTTCATCAGCCTGGATAGCTTGACTCCAGTGGTGTTGAGAGCATGGGACTCACGCCTGAGCATACCCAGCCCACTCGGGGTGAAAATTGCAAAAAACACAGTTGATGGACAGAATGTAGAACAATGTCATATATTCATCCCAGTACAAGGATCTGGGCCTACATCCATCATTTTTTTGCACTCCACACCACCCTGGGTTAGACACTGGCTATATGCAAATCAGCTCTGACCCTGTGCCTCATGGGAACAGTCCAGTCCGAACTACCAAGCCATGTCTTTCCCAGACCGGAATCAAGCATCCAAGGACCGGTTTCTGGCTATCAGCCTTCATCAGCCTGGATAGCTTGACTCCAGTGGTGTGGAGAGCATGGGACTCACGTCTGAGCATACCCAGCCCACTCGGGGTGAAAATTGCAAAAAACACGGTTGATGGACAGAATGTAGAACAATGTCATACATTCATCCCAGTACAAGGATCTGGGCCTAAATCCATCATTTTTTGCACTCCACACCACCCTGGGTTAGACACTGGCTATATGCAAATCAGCTCTGACCCTGTGCCTCATGGGAACAGTCCAGTCCGAACTAGTCGGATGATTTTTTAACTGGATTTTATGGTGAGGAGAATCCTCATCCCATCCCACATGATTTTTATATAATGCTGGAGCCTGACCCACAGCCTATTTTCTGGCATAGGTGTATTTTTTATGAATAGGAATATGATTTGAGATGGCTGGCATAATGGTCTCTTCGCCATGTGGGCACTCCCTGACAAATTCAGGTGGCCAGTCTTTTTCAGCCAGAAGAATGTCATAACCCTTCGATAGTTTTTCCCAAAAGAGTGCTTTTATTTTCCTAGTTATGTCCCCCTCTATTCGGAGTGTGACTTCATATAACTTGTGTGGTCCACTAACCCTGGTATCTGCAGTTTCAACTTGAATGCATTCATTCAGATCCACTGTCTCCAGGATCCTGCGAGCTATGGTGACCACAGCTGCACTGTCCAGCATTGTCTGGGCCCACTCCCCATTCTTGAGTTGTGTCCTCAAGATCCTCGGCATGTCTGATTTTAATACTTGCTACCTTCTTTTTGGTGAATTGAGTTTTCTTATTTTTTGGAACGTGTTGATCGTCTTTGGATTTCACACGTTCTTCTGTGCGTTCTGATCGTCCTCTTCTTTTGGATGTCTGCGAGGAAGTCTGAAAGGTACGAGAGGAGCGTGTATCATTATCTTGATATCTATCAGGTTTTCTCAAATTATCCCTATTTCTGAGGTTAAATCTTTTTTCAGAGTGCTCTTTTTGAGGAGATCTACCTCTGGATTGAGAACGCTTTTCATTAGGCAATGACTGTCTACTATTTTCCCATTCCTTTTTTGTCGTAGTGAGATTGTTTTTGATAAAAACTTTTTCAGGATTTTCTGTTAGTTCGGGCTTTACTGGTTTCCCTCCCAAACTGTCTCTACCTAGTTCTTCATAGGATTTTTCTATTATCCTGACAAGTTCATATGGTTGCTCACTTCTTTTAGTTTTTGGCGGATTGCCATGGATGCTGCTTCACCTTTAATGTTAGCTAATAATATAGCTGAGACCTGTTTGAAATCTACAGTAATTTCATACCAAGATTCAATGCAGGTTCTCGTCCGTATTCATTTTGAATCTGTTTCAGGACGTCAGGTATTACCGCCATTAATGGAACACCATGTGTTTTAGTGTAGATTGAAGCAAAGACTGTACCCCAAGTGTCACATTCCTCCACGTGTGGTGCTATCCCCATTGGTAAACAGGTTGTTAAAATCCTGTGTATCTCATGAGGTGTACTATCGGGAAATACTGCCTCTATTTGAGTAATTTTTTTAGCTAACCAGAATGGAATTTGTTCCCTTTTTGCAGGCAACCTACCAATGACTGATTGTATAGTCTGTGGTGTAATTTTGTTTGTGTTCCCCTGATGAGGGGTGTGCTGTGGAATCCTTATAGCAGGTTGGACTGTTAAAGTCCGCATGACATATTGTACCAATTGTCTATGTATTTTGATTAATTGTTTTAGTTGAGCTAACAGTTCTGGGCCTATCATCTGTTCTATGGCAGGATGTGGTGTATAGCTAGCTAGTACCGGCCATGTTGCTCCTGGTCTACCTGATGGACCGAGCCTGGTAATGTGATTTTGATGTTGTAGGGCACCTTTAAACCAGAGCTGATGCTCTTGGTAAGTTAGTGGAATTTCAACATCCTCGAAAGGAGCGTATTCCGCTGGAGGTTCCTCCATCTTGTAGAAGTGGAACACATGTGTTGTTGGATTTGCTTGTGGAAAGATAATCCATGAATAGAACACCTCTTGCTGATAGGCCATTTCCTATAAGCTTTATAGCTATGGCTTTCCTTACATTTTCCGGGATGATTATGGCATCCATGTCATCTTCATTAAACCCTGTGGTATCAAAACCTGGTCGGGTTGCAGTTCCTGCAGCTCCACCGTTCTCGGGGTCGCTATTCGGCATTTTGTTGAAAGTTTTGCAGAGCAAGTTTCAAGGAAATAAAGATAAGGTGCACAATATTTTGGAACACTGAATCCTTCAACGTTGAACAAAACCAAAAACTAATACATAGGATTTTTTCGTCCTACTTAGTTATGGCAGATATTTTATCCTTTTAACCCACTCCAGACGTCTATTGGAGTTTTTACGGGAAAAAGGGGTGTCTGTGAAAAGCACGACTGAGTTACTCTAGTATCTAGCGTTGAAATTAGTGCCTTGCCAAACGTTGGGCGCCATGTAGTGTAGTTCCTATATTCCCAATAGGCTCTGCGCACTGGAATAATATATCCTATAGATGTGACGTAGGACTTGTGTCTACTAGGTCTCTATCGAATATACTAGACTTAATTGTAAGTGCCAGATAGCTCAGAGGTCACTAGAAACTTTCTCAAGTTCACAAGAAGGGATTTGTTTCTGACAACTGCATAAACATGACAACTTTGTTTCCCCAGGAATAAACTGATCTTCAGAGTCGTGGAAACAATAGATAGATATTTCACTCAGTCAATCGTGCATGCTTCGTTTCACCAGTTGTGCAGAGAAATAGATAGACGGGGCGTTTTCAATAAAAAGGATTTATTGAACAGTCTTCTTTCTCAAGCATAAGAAATGAACTGCTACAATCGTAAGACTGGTTGCAAAATATAATGCATACAGTAAAAAGAGTAGAATAAAATAATACTGTAGGAGCATTGTATGGTTCCTAAACCATAGATAAATACATACATAAATAACAAAGGCTAAAAGTACTCAACTGGTGCTTCTAAAATACACCTACTCCGATGTACCTAAGGGAAGAAGTAAGTGAGGTGTAGCATAAATGTAGTATTCTTTTGCCAAGAATCTGTCCAAGATTTCTCTTAGGGTCTAATCAGCTCTGTACCTTGATTTGGAATGAAGAAGGTCAGGCTCAGGACTCGATTTCCCAACAACCCGCAAGGCTAGCTTGGAAACACTAGAGCTGGATTTCTCGGCAGGAGAAAAGACAGCGTCTCTCTCAGTGCATCTGCTGGAGGATCGGCTTCCTTCGGCACTTGCAGTAGCAGGGCGCGTCGGGCAAGTAGATAGTCGAACTGCTCCAAACCACTGTGTGTTTACTATGGCAAGTGTGGGCATATTTATACCTTGAAGATACCGAGTTTGACGTAAAGGTGGACATAATAACATCATCAAAGACTCTCAGTTCTTTGAAAACTCCATGAGTTCTTGGACAAGTCAGTTTTCGTGCAAGAGGAAGTCCCTAGCTGCTGAATCCGAGTTTTCCAAGAAATCATTGTCAATTTTCGGAACTAGTGGAAGTAGCCCTGCCGTATTTGGACTGCATGAGCTATGTCTAAATATGGTTATGATTCTTATGCCTATATAAGGATATGGTGATTTATAACTTTATAAGGGAATATATATCGGGAAAATTACAATAGGGTCCTAAAATGTTATACAACAGTTCTGGTTTGCATGGCACAGGAGGATATTTATTACCAGGCACGTTGTAAATCACAACAGACTTCCAATTAAAATGATCTACTGTAACATTTATAAAAGCAAACAATGAGCCTGTTCTAACTAATGGGAAGTTAACTTGCTCCTGCAATGAGAAGGAAAATCTGCCACTCCACTCTGAAACACTCTACCATACACTGTGTTCTCACAAAATATTTGATTTGCGATGTTATAACTGTTTGTGTAAGTACTATTATTTTACATGGTATAAGTGAGATAATATAAAATATTATAAGCAGTGCATGGAGAAGTTCCATGTTATAGTTAATGTAGTGTGGTTACCGAGTTGAATACGCTGGTTATGAAGGTGCGCAAGTTATTATACTTGGAAGTTGCTGTGTAGATAATAAATTAAATGCATTAGTGTAAGTTTAGAAATGTTGATTTTTCCGTACTTTAACTTTTGTTGTTGCTAAAGAATAAATAAAGTTGTCAGGGTCGGAGAGTCTACCGGACTTTCCTTAATAAACAATGCAAAACAAATGTTTTAAAAAGTATGCTTTGAAGCTGTTTGTTTTGCATTGTTTATTTAGAAGCGCCTGCATCTCCTCAGGAAAGTGTTCCCACTGCTCCCCGACACCACCAGAAGAACCTTGGTACAATCGCTCGTGTTGAGCAGATTAGATTATTGTAATGGTCTGTTGTTAGCTGCCAACGAGGGGGCCATTGCAAGACTACAAGTTGTGCAAAACACCGCTGCACGCCTTGTTCTTAATTTCCCCGCTCGAACTCCATCCAAACCTCTGCTGATCAAACTCCACTGGCTTTCAGTGAAACAGAGGGTGAGGGTTAAAATATGCTGTGTCATCCATAAATGTCTCACTGTGAATGGTCCCGATTACCTGACGAAAAAGTTCAACCTATACGTCCCCCCCAGATCTCTTAGATCTGGAGATCAACAATTATTATGTGTTCCCAAGTTTAACAAGACAAGACAAGGGGGCAGAGCTTTGTCAGTGGCTGGTCCGAAGCTATGGAACGATCACCCCATGGAACTCAAACTATGCAGAGAACACTTTCCATTCAGAAAAAAATTAAAAACCTTTCTCTTCCAGCATTAGGTCATCCTTCTGGCATGACCATTACATGTTTGGGCTCCTTGCTCTTTGTTGTGTGCCAGAGGCGCGGAGATACTCCTTCGGGAGTCGAGTCCTAGCGCCGTATAAGTCTGAAATAAATAAATAAAAAATAAATCTCCCCAGCAACAAAATCGGCCCCTCCCCAGTGAACCAGAACCCCGCCCTGCCACCCCAGCAAAAAACACCCGGGTGCCAGTCCTGCCCAGAAAGTTGCACATTTAAAGGTTTTGCGTAAATTATGAATTTAAGTTAGTTGTAACGTACAAATTTCTAATGTTGGTATATTTTAAGTTTGGTTTACATAGAAAGAATATATCTTTCTATAAGTTTATATTCATGTATCTGTGCCTCTATCATCTGTGTATCTTTTATTCTATGTCTCTATTCCTGTATGTATTAGTATATTTGTTTACCTCTGTATAGCTCAATCCGTGCTGGGTATCTGCCTTCAGATCCATGTATTTGTGTATATCTCTGCCACCATCTAGTCACAATGTTTTGTCTTACAGGTTTCAGTCACTCTTTGGAAAGAGGTAGTGGCCTCTAGTATGGAAGTGAACAGAACTGGTCTCTTGAGAAAGAGTTTGCATTCTAGTATGGACAGCTGCTCGCACTGCTGCCGTCTCAGCGTGGTTCAAAAAGTCAAACGCCTGGATGCCAATGACTCATAATAGTGAGAGGCCAGGTACAGGGGAACCAGCTTCTGATTCAGACAACGGGATCATCCTTTCATGGCCAAATCCAGAGCCTGCATCCACATGAGAATCTCTGGGGGTAACACACAGGTTGTGTAGCATGACCAGGCGTCCAAAACCACTTACAAGACAAAGGCCCTGATAACCTCAGGACGATTTTGATTGGACAGGAATCAAATAAAGCTTTATATTTAGATTATGTTTTTTTTAAATACGTTATATCAACTATATTCATTTACATTATGCAGTGCAATGAAGTGGAAACTCATTCAATATGTATATTTTTATATAGCAACATATAGCTCTGGTGGGAGCCAGGATGTACATAGGAAATTGCTAAAAGCTGGTCTCCTTCCTCTTGATCTAGCCTCATTCTGAACCAATAAGTTGTTTAGCCTCTACGTCCCAATACTCAGAGTTTCTTACATTACACAATACATTAATTGTAATGTTTATTGTTATGTGTAAACCATGATGATGACCCTAAGGTATAGCAAGGCTATAGAAAACTGCTAAATAAATAAATAAATACAGTTCGGCTTCTATTTGCTGTCTTTAAATGTACGTGAGTCTCCAATCTTATGTCTTTATCCAGCCTCGCGTTTTCTTCTTATTTGCTCCTTGCTGCCTTGTTCTTAATACCCATTCTGTTTCTACACTTGCCACCTCTCTTGTTCTTAGAGCCACTTCTAATCGCAGTTTTTTAAAGTGAATTTTCCACAGCTCTGCCTGTACTGGCAATTTGTACTATTTTAATTTGTTTTAGGTATTTGATAAAACATGGACCTGGCTTCAGTGAGAAGCTGAGTGCTGCACATGGACCATTTGCATTGCAGGAGGATCATTTTAAACATGAGGAGCTGTGCATTAAACAGTATGGTGCCCGAGATCCTGCAAAGAATACATTATAGGATCCCAAATTAGCGTGGCAATGCGGGTGGATCAGCACAGTACTATACAGCACACTAAATTGTATTTCTTACATTGCACTTGTTCTTAAGTTACACAGTTGCATGCATTAACTTTTTCAGGCCCAGGGAGAGGGTGTAATATGCTCAAAATAATAAACTTGTATTTGAAGTGCCAAAGCCTGGGTTAGACAGCAATTTAACCACTAGGCTGCTTCGTCCCACTATGTCCTGTAGACCACTCTATGACAGAATTAGAAGATAATTATAATTAAATAATTATACGAAAAAGGTATCAGAGATGGTCAAATTTAAATTCATCTGTAGTCGCCAAACCTGAGGATTGCACGCTCTAAACATGCAGTTTGAAGAAATCAGCAAGTCTACCGACGCGAAAGCTCATACCCTCGCATTTGACAATGAAGAATGCCGCTGTATCTATTCTCTGATTGAAGAAGATATTAACCCCAGCACAACCTTGCGAACCAAAGAACAATGCCTGAAACAACTTATATACCTTTCAAAGAGACACATCAACCAGAAGCTCCATGCGAGCACTTTATTGCGATACCACAGAGCCCACAGAATCCCACGAGGACTCAGAATCTCCCTCAAGCCCTCTTTATGCAAAAACTCTAAGACATTCAAAGACAAATGGGAAGGCATACTTAACAAATGCAGCTTGGACTTAATCTTGCTTATTGTTGAAGAATTCTCTAGCATTTTGAAAGATCTTGAAAAAGAAATCAGTGAGGTCGATGCTGAATTGAAAGATCTCTTAACCCCAGAAGAATTAGACACCATGTTACAAGACATCAAGAGTACACTCGACAAGCACACCAAAGAAATCAATGAGCGAAAAATAAGGAAGTATCGTCGTGATACTCTTGATTACAAGTTAGACGAGGTCTATACTTGGGCCGACATATATGCTCAAAAACGTCGCAATCGACCACCCAACACCCAGACGGACACATCATCCTCAAGCAGCGATTCCACCTACCGACCAACGCGACGAACTGTTCCAAGCACCAACAATGAAACTACGGCAAGAACCCCGAGCACACAAGCCAGCACATCAACCACCGACGCACAATCTACATCTCAGGTTCATTTTTTAGCGTCAGGCCCAGAAGTCACCGAAGACTCAGGAGGAGCAAGAAGAAAAGACACAGAGACAAGTCCACCATTAACCAGGAGTACAGTTTCCAAGAAGGATGCCAAATTAAAGAAAGTCACTTAGTCATCAACATTTCTGACACCCAGTTGACGCCACACCAGATCAACCTATTGGATAAAGGGACATCCTTCATCCCAGTCACACAAACTAATCTACTAGAACTGGAGGTATCCACATTCAAATTGACACGCAAACTCCGCTTACGTCATTTTTTTGATAACATTCTCACCAACGACCCCACTCAAAAACCTGACCAACTCAGAGGTCTGCGACCAGCGAGCACCTACCAAGCTCCGAACAGCCACAAAAGCATAGATCTTTTCGAGAATCTAGTTCGCCAAGAATTATCTAAAATTAATTTCAAAACGAGATCTAAACGTTCCAACTTCACACAAAAAGACAAAGACACTTTAAAAAACTTGGCCAACAATACACACATCAAATGTGTTAAAGCCGACAAGGGTGGAGCAATTGTTATTTTGAACAGTAGTTTTTACAATGAACGCTTACTTGAACATATTCAGGATGATAACATCTACCTGGAATTAGACCACAATCCTACCAATGAGTTTCAATCCACTCTTACAGATTTAGTCCACAACGCCCATCAAAATGGCATCATTGAAGACCGCACGAAAAAATATTTGCTTTGCAACCACCCTAAAAGTCCGGAAATCCACATGGCACTGAAAATACACAAAAATCTACACAATCCCCCTTTCCGACCTATCGTATCCACCAAAGGATCCATTCATGAACACGTCGGTAAATATATCGACAAATATCTACAACCTTCAGTCACCAAGATGCGGAGTTATATCAAAGATACCACCGAATTTCTATTGAAATTACAACAAATGGATATCAGTACCCTCGAATCCATCACATTATGCACAGCTGATGTCAGTGCATTGTACACTTCGATACCCCACCAGGGCGGGATAGAAGCGATCGAACAAACCTTACTACAAAGCGACATTGAACCATCCATGCAATCCTTTTTAATGGAACTTATGGTATATACCTTATACCACAGTTACTTCCAGCATGATAAAAAATGGTACCTACAACGTTCAGGAATGGCGATGGGAAACTGTGCGGCTCCCACGTACGCTAACATTTACATGCACAATTATGAACAGCAATATATCTACGACAATCCTGACTTTTATGACAAAATCAAAATGTACGTCAGATACATCGACGACCTGTTCTTTGTATGGACAGACACCAAGGAATCTCTCAATTCAGCTTTGAACACTCTCAACACCAAGGATGAACGAATTAAACTCACATGGATGATCAACGACAATGAAATCTCATTTTTGGATGTTAATATAAAAATCATCAACAAAAAAATCATCACAGACTTACACCGAAAAAGCACTGACCGGAATAACACTTTGCACTATTCAAGCTTTCATCAAGAATCATTAAAAAAACACCTTCCTTTTTCCCAAATGCTACGTGTCAAACGTATAGTTTCAGAAGAATCTACATGCACAACCAGAATGACAGAAATGCAAAACCGATTCACCGAAAGGGGTTACCCTCCTTCAATTCTGAATGATGCCCTAACACGTGTCGCAGCTATCAGTAGACAAGACAGCTTGCAAAAAAAAACACCAACTGACACGACTAAACGCATGGTCCTTGTATCTAAATACTCTACCACCAGTCACACTTTCAAAAAAATTATCCTCAAGTTTTGGCCTATTCTCCAAATGGAACCTGATTTCAGGGAATGTTTTCAAGATTTACCGCTATTTGCATATTCACGCAGCAAGAACCTGAAAGAAATTCTGTCAAAAACACCGGAAGACCACGTTGATTATAAAGGAACTATCCCATGCAAAAATTGCAGCAACTGCAACTGTATCATTAAAGGCAACATTATACAACATCCAATGAAAGGTTACCCCATCAAACTTCATGTTAACGCCACCTGTGACTCAATGAACTTGATTTATGCAATAAAATGTCCATGCGGTCAATTATACGTTGGCAAAACAGAAAGGAAAGTGAAAACACGCATAACTGAACATAAGTCAAACATTCGTACTAAAAATGAGAAGTCAAATCTAGCAGTACATTTCAACGAATTTCGCCATACCATTGCCCAACTACAGTTCATCGTGCTAGAGACACTGTCCAAAAAAGAGGGCATTGACATTCGCAAATTCCTCTTACAAAGAGAATTAGAATGGATCTATAGATTACAGAGCCTGAAACCTAACGGTCTTAATGACCGGGCTGAATACAGTTGCTACTTGTAAATATACCTGTCATATATTGTTGTTATTTCATGCATTGTTCGCTTACACTTTGTACCTATCATCTCACTTTTTACGTTCCCCACTCCAAGATGGCCGCCACCACCCGCGTCTTAATCCTTTGTTTATGTTGATTACATTTTCTACTTCATTTAACTCTCTTCCACTTGCCGGTCCTAACTCACCGAGCACGCTGACAGCGAGACGCATGCTTTTCTCCGCATAAAGTAAGTAACTAACCCGGTAGCCCGCACGTTTGATTAATCTCCCACTTCAGTCACTTGTTTTCGGAAGCATGTTTTGATCCGCTTTCAATCTATTACACGTTGTATCTGAACCACTCAATATAGACGGGCATAACCTGTAACCTCCTCACAGTCACTTGGTCACTTCAACACGAAGCGCATGATAGTTTTACTTTGCCTGCTCACTCCATTTAACGCGACTCACAAGCTCCTGTTGTTATCGTTTTTTACCCTCTAGTCACTGTAACTCCACAAACCCTCACACCGATGATTTTTTTATCTATTTTATTTTATTTAATCGCGTGACCCGTTTTTCACATTCCTAATCCGCGCTAATCTCTTCTTCTTTCAGCGCTCCTTGAAAAAGGGCGTTCTTAGCCCGAAATGCATCGGAGCTATATGCGTGAAACGATATGTTCATCAGTATTCTAAGACTTTTTTGATATGAATCTCAATATCATCGAAAGAAATAATTTGAACGAATAAATACTTTCAAACAAACAGTGGAATCATTATGTTTTGAGCCACCCAGGAGTGCCTCCCTGGGATGTACTCGCATGTTCCATGCGTACACGACTTTTCAGTATTGTTATGTGTAAACCATGATGATGACCCTAAGGTGTAGCAAGGCTATAGAAAACTGCTAAATAAATAAATAAATACAGTTCGGCTTCTATTTGCTGTCTTTAAATGTACGTGAGTCTCCAATCTTATGTCTTTATCCAGCCTCGCGTTTTCTTCTTATTTGTTCCTTGCTGCCTTGTTCTTAATACCCATTCTGTTTCTACACTTGCCACCTCTCTTGTTCTTAGAGCCACTTCTAAGCGCAGTTTTTTAAAGTGAATTTTCCACAGCTCTGCCTGTACTGGCAATTTGTACTATTTTAATTTGTTTTAGGTATTTGATAAAACATGGACCTGGCTTCAGTGAGAAGCTGAGTGCTGCACATGGACCATTTGCATTGCAGGGGGATCATTTTAAACATGAGGAGCTGTGCATTAAACAGTATGGTGCCCGAGATCCTGCAAAGAATACATTATAGGATCCCAAATTAGCGTGGCAATGCGGGTGGATCAGCACAGTACTATACAGCACACTAAATTGTATTTCTTACATTGCACTTGTTCTTAAGTTACACAGTTGCATGCATTAACTTTTTCAGGCCCAGGGAGAGGGTGTAATATGCTCAAAATAATAAACTTGTATTTGAAGTGCCAAAGCCTGGGTTAGACAGCAATTTAACCACTAGGCTGCTTCGTCCCACTATGTCCTGTAGACCACTCTATGACAGAATTAGAAGATAATTATAATTAAATAATTATACGAAAAAGGTATCAGAGATGGTCAAATTTAAATTCATCTGTAGTCGTTGACAAAATAAGATTATGACTGTAACAGGGTTAAACAGAAGGGACACAAACTAGTATTGATGGTGTCTTTGGGCCATATGTATCAAGCAAATTCGCATTCGCCGAAATTAGCAGATTTTTTAGCAGAATTTCGGCGTTTGCGAATGCGAGTATGCCAAATGGTATGTATTAAGGGAAATCTGGTGCAAAACAAGGAATCGCAAAACTTGCGATTCCTTATTTTGCAATTGCATTTAAGGAATCGCACATTTTGCGATTCCTTAAATGCAATGTAAGAAGCAAAAAAAAAAATGCTAATTGTCCTTAAGGAATCGCAAATTACCACCAACTTCAAGTTGGTGGTAATTTGCGAATTCCTTGAAAAATGCACATTTTTGCATTTTTCAAAGTGCCTAAGGGCATGTATGTGCGCCACATGTGCACCCATGCTTATTTCAAGGGTGCAACACCCCTGCACCCTTGAAATTATTCTCAATTTGCGATTCTCAAATTGCGAATCGCAAATTGAGAATAACTTCCCATTCATTCCTATGGGTCTCCTGGCCCATAGAAATGAATGGGAAAGTATTCCTTAATTGCGATTCGCAATTTGCTAATCGCAATTAAGGAATACTAAGAATTCGCAAAAAAATTGTACATACATCCCAATTTGCGATTCTGAAATAGCGATTTCTAAAAAATCGCTATTTCAGATTCGCAAATCAGGTTGATGATACATATGGCCCTTTGTTTTTATTAGGCACTTTGTAAGATTTATATTGTGGTTTTAATGAAACAATAGAACTTAAGGAAAAAGAAAACTCAAATGGATTTTCGTTATCCCAGAGAGTTCCTTCCCTCATCTTGAGTCTCCCTGGGTCCTAGATACAGTAAGAATGTGTCTGCGTTATTATTTCTCAGGAATGTGGGCCTAGGGCATACAACATTACAGTGGTCCTCTTCTGTTGGTGGCCGGTTCTGGTGGTGACGTCATGGCGCAGGATCCTTCACTGACGTGCATCGCTAGAGGCGCCACCTTCGACCGCCCAGTGCAAACTGCGGTACATACGTGGAAGTGCCGCTGTCTCCTGCCACAATGACATAAAGCTTGTAGTATACATTTATATTCTGACGTTCTAGCGTTTACTTTGAAGACTTCCTCTACATGCCTCAGAACTAATCTATTTGAACACCTTTCTTTCAAAGTCTGAAATTCTTTTTTAGAAAAGAAGCAGATGAAAAAACTGTTTGGTTTGAGATGACTGTGCTAAGGTGTATCAAAGTTATATTATAGAAGGACCACAATTGTGAACAGAAAATCGATAGACAGAATATCAATGAGAGAAGTGAACAGGGGCAGGTATGGATTTACTATTCTTAACTCCACATCCACGTACCTTGAAGATATATATATCACCAAGGAACGTAGATGTGGAGTTAGGTATAGAAAATCTATACATACTTACCTTTCCATATTTTGTTGCTCAAATATTCTGTTCAAGGGGCGCACTGGAGTAGAATAGACCATGTCGGCCGCAAGCAGGAACCAAAAGTCCTGCTTGTGGCCGTGCGGGCCCTTAAATATGGGTGGGATTTAGTCGCGCTGCCCCGGAAGCAGGTTGCTGCTTCCGCGTCAGCGCACGCCTGGCCCAATTGCCGCTGACCTCCACATTGGGAGCTGGGGTGACCACGCCCTGGTCCCATCTGTGTCCTCTGGCTCCCCACCACCAAGGGGCAGAGCCTCTGTTAATATTGTACTTCAAGCGGCAGCAAATCATTTCCCCCAGAGGCGTGTATGGAGGGAATATAGAAGTCAGTGAGTTAAACATTTCATCATAATCAACCCATATTTACACAAGTGTCTCCCAATTACATCTAAACTCATTTTCTAAGCATAAGTGCTTTCCTGTGATTGTACTTCTGAATATCAACACCAACAATATTGTGGTACAAGAATATTGAGGTACAAAATATCGAAAGGTAAGTAAGTGTGTATAAGGAATACAGATTTACTATTCCTAACTCCACATCTACGTACCTTGAAGAGATATGTACTTCATAGGTACATATATGTGGAGCTGGTTATAGAAAATCTAGGCTTACGTACCTGCTGACATTTTATTTTTGATATTCTGTCCTGGATATTGTGTCCCATTAATATTGTGGCTTCGATATTCAGGTAGCACACCCATTCAGGCATAGAGAACTTACTAGTAAGGAGAAGGGTGGGTGATGAAAAGGCACACCTTACATAGCAGAGGTATCTCTAAGGAAATACAAATGTTAGTAGGACAAGCTGGTCTAGGCCACATTTATCTTACATTTTCAAACCTCAAAGAGCAGGTATTGTTATAAATGAGAACATCTTGATAAGTATGGATACAGATGCTTCTACGCAAGCCACTGAATGTCTGCCACAGGAGCAAGAAAATTACTTCCTGCAACCAAGAAAGTGACAGAATCGAAAGAGTGCTCTTTAATCAGCATACATTATCACTAAAATCTTGGAAGTATTCCTGGTTTGTACAGGCAGCAAATGCAGCTGTCTCAGCTCTGAACTTAGGTGAGATCTTTGAGAGATCTCAGTGACAATTTGTGATTCCAGATTCTAGATGATCTGCAAACTGTACTACAATACTGCAGGCAGGCCAGCATAAAGGGAGCCGCAATAATCCATTATGGCACCAACAAATGCATAGGCCACAGCTGCCAGATGATCTTGGGAGAAAAAGATTGATCTGACAAATTAGATTCCTGTAGTGTGAACCCACACTGACCACACATTCTCATGTGATTTTAAGAACATACAGACACCCAGGTCTATGTTCAAGGCTTGGCTGACAGGGTAGGCAGAATGTTGAAGAATAGCATCTTGTCATTTACTGATAAATAGGTACATTGTCTGTGTATTTTGGGTAAATTAAAAATTTTCCCCCTAACATAAGTTTAGGAATTTCTTAAGCAACACAAACTCAGTCCTCAAATACCAGATGTTTCTTTGTAACAATAATATACGTTAGTTTTGAAATATCAATTAATCATTTTATGAAGAAACATACTTTTACTCACAAATTAGCTTAACATTTTCAGTAAATGCACTAATTGCTTTCCAAAGTATTATTCTGTCATTTTTAGTAAAGACATATATCCCAGGGATTGCCATTTTATGGCAGTCAATGCTTTAATCCCTCAAGTGCCATATTCCAGATAGTGCAATCATGTAAAAGATGGGAAACATCCTTTACAACGCAACCATTACATCGCACTACACTTACAAGGCAGTCATTACATCGCAACATCCTTTACAATGCATGTCACTACAACGCAGGCAGTACAACGCATACCATTACAATGCATACCATTACAACGCATAGTACCCCTACACTATCCAAAACCTACCCTACTATTGCACCCCCTGGAGTTAGAATAGTAATTTTTACCCCTACACTATCCAACACTTACCCTACTGTTGCACCCCCTGGAGTTAGAATAGTAATTTTAACCCCTACACTATCCAACACTTACCCTACTGTTGCACCCCCTGGAGTTAGAATAGTAATTTTTACTCCTATTCTATCCAATACTTACCTGAATGCAATGTAATGGTAGGCGTTGTAATGGTATGCATTGTAAAGGTATAATGCGATGTAATGGAATGCGTTGTACAGGTAGTTTAGAAAATTCGATGTAGTGTCATGCGTTGTAATGGAGTGCGTTGTAAAGGATGTTACGATGTAAAAACTGCGTTTTTAAAGATGCGGAAACTGACTGAGGGGTTCTTTGACCATAAAATCACCTGTGTCTTGGAACCATATCTTGATTTTATCCAGGTCCCGCGAGATAGGACTCTGTAGATCAAACTGAGACTTGGGACCCTCCCTGTTAATAGTGTGACAGCACTCTGGAAGGGGCCAAACCTGCCATCGGCACCCTGTCCAGGTTGGCGTTACCATAACGAGTCTACTGCCCATTTCCTTTTTGCCTGCCCGGCATATAGAAGCGCCAGAGCCAAATGGCTCAAACCAGTGTGCAAAATGTTGGGTCCTATGACCCATCGCGCAGCCCTCCGCATTTTAAGAACCGACACCTCATCAATATTGATGATCTGCGGAGTGGCCAAGTTCCTGGGCATAGCCTGGTTGATACGGAGAAAGATGGTAGAAAAGATGTGCTAGCCCAGATAACCCAAAGGCTTTTCGATTGGGATCTCTCTGACATGTAAGACCCCTGATCAAACATCTAGCGCACACTAACCTTTTGGTTCTTAAGTGAAAATGCGAGTATGAACTATGGGCTACTTCCCCCTTGCTTTCCCTTCATCCTTCTTATCCAGCATACCCTTGAATTAAGTGTTTTTATCTTACGGATGCCTGGATATTTTCCCTTTTTTAAATACTTGTTTTTAACGATGTCAGCCTAGCTGCTACATTTTTTTATGATCAATATGTGTTTATTTATGTGTAATTCTATGCTGTACATATTCTCTCTTTTATCATGGTACTGTTTTTTATTCTGTAAATGCTTTGATGATATCTTTTATATCGAATAAAGCTAATAATAATAATAAAATGTATGCGTTGTAACGTCATACATTCGTAAAAGATCGTGTTTATCACATGGCAATCAGTGTCATGTGCAAATGTATGCTGAAGCACATTTACTTAGGTTCTATGCTTCCACAACCTCAACCATGGATCATGGACTTCCAGAGGTCTGCCCCGATATTTCATAATCTTGAAGCCATGGTAGTTGAGAGGGTGCATGGTTGTGGAACACAGGTCCCAAGACAGCACACAGTGGGTGCCAATTTTTGAATCTATTTGGCAATGCTTCATTAGTCTTTACTTACTGTGCAGAGAACCTTGAACTTGCTCTCTTTTCCCACAGGGAGCCAGTAGAGTGCTTTCTGGACTGGTTTCTGGTGGTCACACTTTGTTGACTAAAACCTTTCCTCCACCTTTTTTTTTGATAAATCAATGTTATTGATTTTTCCGAATTAAACATAAACAGTGAAGTGCAAACAGTATTACACAATCTAAGTCCATAAAATCATAAGTCCATAATAGGCCCATCATCTGACCCATATTGTCTGAAACCATTGCTGCCAGCCTTTCACCTCGTAGATAGGTTCCTTGCGTTTTCTGCCACCTTTTAACACATTTCTTTGCGAGCTCCTGTCGCAATATTGATGGAATATTCTAAGCATTCTTTGACTAATTCAGCAGCTGGTTTGAATTAAGGAGAGGAGTTTCTATAAGGGAGGATAGCAGCAAGATTGTATCCTTCACCACTGTACTGATTTCCAGAGGGGATGAATGAACTGTGTTGAATTGTACTGCTAAATTCCTGATCTTCAAGAGTACCGAGAACGGTATTTCCAGGTTTGGAGGAAAGACAAAAAGCAGCGACTTATCATTTGATTTTCCCACATCCAGAATCTCAGTGTTGTATCTGTTCATGCAAAAGAGCTCTCACACATATGGCCTAGACAAGTGGTGGTGTTGGTCTTGATCCTTGCCTTCATTTCCAAACAGAAGTGGATTAGTGTAATGTTTGCATGCATCTAGAGATGCCCTTACAACAGTACAAGAAGCAGCACCAGATGACATGTAGTTTTGGAACAGCATGCACACAAATGAAGTGCTTCTGGAAGAAAGCCAAAGAGAATCTAAAAGCAAGCCAGGAGGTCATGAAACAGTAGTGAAGGCCACTCTGGTTTAGTTTCAGCCTCGCCAAAAACTGTGGGTGATAGAGCCTGTGGGGCCCAGGGTCCTGCAAGACTGCTGGTCTGGGCTCAATGAGATCAAAGAGCGCAAGAGTGAGATCAACTACCTGGTGTACCTCAATACTCCCAGGAATCCTTTAAGGACATATCAATCACCTCGAACCCCACTTCAAGAGGTCCGAGGTAACCATGCTCCCGGGCACACATGATGGAGTGGATGAGGAGAGTGAACCTATCCCAGACCCCCTTTCTTCTAAAGGGCAGGATGGGCCAGTGGAGGTTGTCAGCCTCTCCCCTACACTGATCCTAGAACAACAGTGAGACTGCTGCCAGCTGTTGAGGCAGTATGCATCCATCTTCTCCCTTACCCCAGGACTCACCACAATGTGCACCCATAATGTTACTGGAGATAGCTTATCTGTGAAATGTCAGATCTACAGGCTGTATGATACGGGGAGAGCCAGCATTAAGGAGGAGGTTTCTAAAATGCTAGAGTTAGGAGTTATTGAGCCCTCAAACAGCCAATGGTCCAACTCAGTGGTGCTGGTCCCTAAGGCTGCTCCTCCAGGTGCCACCCTAGAACTTAAGTTCTATGTGGATTACCGGGGGCTCAGTGCAATCCCCAAGACTGATGCGCACCCCATCCCCAGAGCTGATGAGCTCATACACCGGTTAGGATCTGCCAAGTTCCTCAGCATGCTTGACTTAACATCTGAGTACTGGCAGATTTCCTAAACTGAGGAGGCCGAAGGGAGTTCTGCATTCTATACCCCATAAGGGCACTTCCAGTTCCAGGTAATGCCCTTTGGGTTAAAGAACGCTCCTGCCACCTTCCAGAAAGGCTTTCCTTCCAATGTATGACTGTTCAGTCCTTCCTTTCCTAAGCAACACCCCTCTTACATTGTCAGTTCTTCCAGTCATCATGTGAGGCTAGAATCATGGGCAGTTACTGGCTCCAGTCTTCAATCTGATTGTGGGAAGGGTTGTTGGTGACTGAGGAGCACGTCATAAGAATCCCCATGCCTGAAGTGGCAGAGGATAATAATGATTGATGTCTGTAACACTTGTGCCCCTATTCCTATTCCACTTCTTTCTATGACATTTCTCAGCTTGGAGTAGTTGTAGGGGAAGCAGTAGTGTCTGTCACTTGTTCTACTCAAGGCACCAGTGGACCCAAAGGTCACTTTGTGTATTTTTAATCAATATATATTTTTTTAAGTTTGCCTGCTTTGGGTACATCACATGGCAAGAGGAACTTACCATAGAGCTCAGTTAACATACTTTTTTAATCAATCCAGGTTAGATCGGTCGGAATGACATTAAGGTATTCACTAAAGGAAAATTAATAAATAAAAATATATATGTTAACACATTACATAGACCGCCATTTGTTATTTAAAGTGAAACTAAGAGATAGGTGTTAGGAAACTAGAAGCAGATACTTGCCTCTTGACTTGAATGAAGAGACTTTGTTGAAAAGTGACCATGGTTTGTATAGCAAAGTACAGGAGTTGTAATTGAGCATAAGGTCTCATTTGGGTCTGATAGCAATCCCTTAGAGATGACCATGGTTCAAAACTCTAGATTAGAGGGTGCAGAAGGTTATATGGTGCATAGATGATGAGGGGAATTAATCTTCTAAGTTCCTCATTATAAGGCAACCATTACATTCCGGTAGGTGCAGTAAATCCTGTGGGTGCATAAACCAGAATAATATGTTTTGCGGCTAACACTGCACCCTTACAATTCTCCTTAGGTTAATATCAGTCAAACCTGCTTGGGGTAAAAATACCCGTTAATTATTGTGGCATGCAGGTTTTGTCTGATTAACACCAAAATCTACATGCTTTCCCCAAACCTTGTAACAGACACTATTTATCACATCTGATACATTTTGTTCCCAAAGAAGTTGATAAATAGTGCACCAAACAGGATGACTCATAATGGGGCCAACATAGATCCAGTAAAATAGTGTATCCACTTATGTGCAATGCCCGGTTACTTACAGGTAATAGTCATTACTCCGAGTCATGTCTTCCTCATCACAACCCTTATGTATGAGTTTATCTCCATTCATGCAGAACCTAAAAACCAAACTTGACTTTTCCTTCCCAATCCAAGATGGTCCCCATAACAAAGGGTATTAATACATCACTTCCTGGGAAGGACTTCCTGAAATAACAATGCTTAGAAAGAAATCAGTTGAACAACAAGGAGAACTCAGGACTGTGAAGAGGAAAACAAGGAGTCAGAGTGATGTATATTACTGGTTAGTAACTGAGCATTACCTCCTCATTCGTCTTTCTCTCACAGTACTTACATAAGTGTATGGACCCAAGCCAAAAACTGATTTCAACAAACAGCACAAGAGAAGCAAGAACAACTGAAGGCAAGGCAAAGACCAAAACACAGGACACTGCTAGAGGATTCACGAACCCAAAACAGCAGACCCTAAAGCAGAAACCCAATGCCCCCCGATGGCAAAGGGCCATGGATAGTGAAAGGATGAGGCAGAGCCCAAACACCAGCAAAGCAAAGACGCCGAAAGGAGGCACTCTGAAAGCCGCCCAGAAGGCAGAAACACTCCCGTCCAACCCCCCCCCCCCAGAACAAAAACTGTAACAGGGAAGCCAGCGACTGAAAAAAGAAAGGGAAAACCAACCCACACCAATAGGATCAAGGACAGAGAGGGTGTGAGCCCCTCACCACCAGACAATGAGACAAATAAAGCATCTGACCTGCAAAACAAAGCAGAGCAAAACAAAGAAATTGATATCGCACGAGGTACACCCAGAAACGGAAAACGCCCCCAGTGCCAGACACAGGAGGAGGACCAAAGGCAGTCAATACAACCTCGGAAGGCAAAGGGAAAGAGGAAAACACCTCGTCCAGAAACCAACTGAAGGTCCGGAGGGGAGTACTAAGCTCCAAGCACCCCTCTTGGCACCCTGAAAAAACAGCCACCAGAAACACAACAGTGGCAAAAGGAAAATCACAAGCCAGGCGACCACCAAGGTCAAAATGAGCAAGCTACACACCGAGCCAAGCCAGAGGCCCCCTAACAAGGCACCATGAAGCAAACAACCGGATGCCAGAAAGAGTAAGGCCACATCCCAGATAGAACACCCGTCCCCCTGAAAAGCTAGAAAAGCCGTCTCCTGGCTACGGGGAGCAGACACAGCCAAATCAAGTGGAAAACCACCTGAAGGAACTCCAACACTGCCATAGGAGCACAAGAAGAAGTTGACAAACCCCATCAGGATACCAGAGAGAAAACCTCTACTAAAGGACGGCCAAGAGCTGCAAGGTCAGACAGCAGCCGTGACTGCAGGGCCAGGGCTGGAACAGCCAACAAACACCCTTGCACCAAGAGTGTCTGCCACACAAGCCTCAGACTGCAAACTTCAACCTGTAAAGCATGTCCAAAGGAAGAAGAAGCAGATGCTGCGGTGATGGAGGAAGTGGTAACCCTCAATGTGGCCGCACCAACAAATGGAGAAGGCAAGGGGACTAAGGGCACCTTGACCCAACTGGGGAAATCCACAGAATCACCGCCAGGTCCCGTGCCACCCTCTGAACCATCCGGGGGAAAAGAGGAATGGGGGGTGGGGGATGGCTCCGGAGTTCCACGCCTCTGTGTAGCCATCGTGACTCGTGGCCCCGCCCCTCTCTGACTGCAGTAATGATGATGGCGAACAAGAAAGCGGTACGAAAGTGAGCGGCGAGCTGGAGCCGCCGCTCAGCACTTTAGAAAAGGAGAAAGACGCATAACGGAGCCCTTGGAGTTTCGGGTTCAGGCTGTGAGCCTTTGAAGCGATGTCGGTGCAGTCTCGGCGCCCTTGTGTTCAGCGGCGGCGTTTCTCGAGCGTTTCCCACAGCAACTTCTGCTGACTCGGCTGGAGAGGTGTTTTTACCGGCGCGGAGGAGGATCTTGGCCGCAATTTCATTGAAGTTGCCATGAGTTTTTGGGAGTGGGGCAAGGAGCAGAACCTGATATAGACCGGACGTCTTAGAGGTGAGGCGGAGAAAGGGGGCAATTTGACTGTTTATGTAAAGCACTGACACTGACACACACGTGTGCAATTTATTGATCTCCCCTTAAGGCTTGAATTCTTGAGCCCTCTGCTTGTGCAGCCATGGGGAAACAATTGAAAGACGGCGAAGGGTCAAAACAGACTTGCAAGATAGAAATAGCCGCCCGCCTCAAAAGTAGAACTCGGCAAGCGCTGGCTAGAAAAACTGCACGACTAGCGGCAAAAGAAAAGGATAAAAATAGGGAAGGCAATCCGGTTTCCCCAGCCCCGGATACAACGCTAGAGAGTTCAGAAGATGAACTCCACGTCACCTCAATCTCCTTACAAAACGAGGGTTCGGGAGAAGCAATGCCGGGAGGAGATCAGGCAGAGAACGCAACGGAAAATGTTTTGACTTCATCAGAGGCTATATCGGAGGCGGAGCTGTCTCCGGTAGCCTCGTTATATCCGGCTCAAGACTATCAAAACGGCCAAAGCGGGAAAAGTACGATTGGAGGGAAAAAGATGAGAGATTTTCCTCTGTTTGCAAGGAAGATTACTCCCAATCCACAACCATCAGCGGTCCCAACCAACGCTACCCTGCCAGAAAAGAACACCATAAACTCTCCCTCGACACCAGCTGCAGTACAAGTACAAGTACAAGTACCCCATGGGAAACTTGATTCTCTGCAAAAATCGCCTGAGAATGTAATACAAGCCATCTCTGAAGTTGCTCAATTACCAGCGCAATCCCAGGGTCAAAACTCTAACGAGGCAGCAAAGACTGATACAGTTAATGTGGATCCAGTGACAGGGGTTGGTCCCAGCATAATCAATGAGGAATCTAGGATGGAGATATTGGTGAATCAGAATCTACCTCCAGCTGCAGTTGTACAATCTCCCTCCCAGCCACTCGATGTACCATTTCAAGAGGGGGCCCTAGGTAGTCCAATATCTGCAACTCATTTTGCTTTAGCAGACCCTATAGCCCTGGTAAGTCAAAGGGGGAAAGGCGATACCTCTGACAAGGAGACAAGTTATCAACTTGATATTCGCGAGATGCTGAATTTGATTCTTGACGAGATTCGTGAAATAAAGGTGAACCAGCAAGTCGAGATAGCCACCCTGCATTCCAGGCTCGAGAAATTTGAAGAGTCGACGTCATGACTCCCAAATAGACTACAAGAGGTGGAAGAAAGAATCTCGGCTATCGAGGATCATATGAACCAAGCAAGGGCAGAGGCCAAGGAGGCAGCAAGTAAGAAGAGCCCTCTGGAGAGTAAACTGGAGAGTAAACTCGAGGAACTCGAGAATCAGTCCCGAAGATCCAATCTAAGGATTGTAGGGGTTCCTGAAGGTCTAGAAGGATCCGACACGCTACAGTGGGTAAACTCATTTATCCACCAAAGGGTATTGCCAGAGTTCGAGGGTGACTTAACTATTATGAGAGCTCATCGCGTTCCGGCACAGCGCTTTGCCAATTCAACCTTCCCCAGAACTATTCTGATGAATTTCGCAGATTTTCGGATTAAAGAAAAGATTCTATCTAAAGCGTTTCAACAGAGACAGTTTCCGGTGACCGAGACAACCAAATGTAGAATATTCTCGGACATGACTGCCACGGCAGCACGACGCAGGAAAGAATTCGTTAAAATCCTCCACCTCTTCAAGTCTCATGGGGCCCAAGCCTCGATTGCTCAGCAATCAAAATTAAAGGTCCTTGTAAAGGGAAAGTTTTACATGTTCTCAGACCTCGAGGAGGCACGATCCCTCCTCAAGGAAATCTCTTCAGGGGCTAACGTCTGAGCAATGTGCAGGATTGGTTGGTTTAGCGGTAACGGTAACCAATGACAAAGGGTGTGGGTGAGGCAAAAAAGGTAAAAGAGAGGTGGAGAAAGGTTATGGATTAGGCCTAATTCTTTTCTGCTGTGGGCAAGATTACTGGTCTTCTTAATTTAAATACATGAAAACTACGGAAAATATAGAGGGCTTTTTGGGTTGTTAGGGTGCTTTAACTATGTATGTGTCCGGCTCTCTTCTCCTGATACATGATTGTGTTTTATTGCTTTCTTAGAAGTTAATTCTACTTTAGTGTCGGGGTGGGGTTTGTGGTCCACAGGTTCACGCAGGGTGTGACAAGATGATACCCAGGCTAGCAGCAAAGGGTGAAATGTGGTTTGCGTGGGGGGGATGGAAGTTTCCACATTTCAGGGGGGGTGGGTCCTCACCAGGGGCGGGAGAGGGGGGGTTGGGGTGAAAGCAGTAAAAAAGAGCAGGAGCCTTAGGCATGGGCAGCATCCAATCAAGAATTTAGGATTTACTGTCAGAAAAAATCATTATGGAAATGAATAAATGTAGCATCTTGTCAGTCAATGCCAACGGTGTTTTAAATAAACAAAAATATGGCACCCTCATAAAATGGTTAGTATCCCTGAATCCCCATGTGTTATTTCTCCAGGAGACCCATTTAAAATCTAATACCCCCAAATTATTTATTCCAAAATTTTTCTCTCATGCATTTTTTGCGTCAGCTGGGGTAGCTCAGCGAGGCGTTGCCATCTATTTATCGAGAAAACTACCCTGGGAATTTGTAAAAATTCAAAGGGACCTTAAGGGGAGATGGATTTGGGTTATTGCCAGAATACAGGGGAAAGTCATGAATTTCGTTAATTACTATGGCCCGGTATCAGATGATGTCTCTAGCATCACAGAAATTAATGAACTTTTGAGGGGGGCTCCTGGGCAACATATTTTGGGAGGAGATTTTAAATATATACAAGACTTAAAAAAGGATACTTCCAATAAAAATAAGAAACAACTAAAACCCAATACTAAAAAAGTTTTGGGTGCCTTAATTTCAGAATACCAACTATTAGACCCCTGGCGCTGTGCGAAGCCAGATCAGGAATTTTTTACCTGCTATTCGCATCGCTTCAGGACGGCATCCAGAATTGATTTTTTTCTGATATCAAGATCTATTCAGACCCTGAGCTCATCTATCGGATGCAATCCCTTTTCCGATCATGGGAAGGTAGAGCTAGAAATTAGGTTCAGGCTAGAAAACAGGGACCAACCCAGGTGGCAGCTGGATCGTACTCTGCTTCAGAAACAGGATTGGGTGGCGGGTTTTGGAGAATGGATCTCGGAGTATTTCCAAATTAATAATGACACGGCTGAACCATTCTCAGTGTGGGGGGGATTTAAGGCAGCAGCTCGCGGCCAGATTATATCTTACACATCTGCCCTAGCAAAAGAGAGGAAACAAAAAATAACTATGCTCCAAAAAGCAGTAGATAAAGAATATGCCCTCCAGTTCCGCCTATACCCGAATCATCTTGTGCAGGCGAAAGCAGAGTTAAGGGATTTATTTGTCCTGGAAGAGATTAACAGCTCCAGAACGTTCCAGCAAAAGGTTTACGAGGATAGCCAGCTTTTAGGGAAGCTCTTGGCTAACTCTGTGAGAAAGAGGCAGGAGTCTGCAATGATCGTTAAAATAAGGGACCCCTTGAGCGGCCAGGAGGTAGTGGACAGCGAATCGATTGAAAGGGTTTTTCTGGAGCATTTTAGTCGCATCTACACTACAGAATATTTAGTAGGGGAGGAACAGATACAGGAATATTTCTCAAACACAGAGATCCCGAAGATTACGGTCAATCGGGCTACCCAACTAGGGCTTGAAATAAGTACAGGCGAAATTGCAGATTCCATCAAAGCAACAGCTGGGGCGAAGGCTTGTGGTCAAGACGGGTTTCCAATCGAATTTTATAAAACCTTTTCGAATGAATTACAGACACCCCTGAAAAAATTATTTAATTACATCAAACAAGGTGGATTGGTACCTGCTTCCTTTAAAGAAGCAACAATAGTATCCTTCGTTAAAAAAGATAAAAATCCAGAGGACATCAATTCATACAGGCCCATTAGTCTATTAAACTCTGATTATAAGTTTTTAATGAAGGTCTGGGCCCATCGCTTTGTATTTGCTGCACAAGAGGTTATACACAGCGATCAGTCAGGTTTTATAGCGGGCCCATCAATGGCATCTAATACCGAATTTTTAATACAGGCCCTGGATTACTTCCACATCAATTTAACCCCAGCGTGTATTTTAATGGTCGACGCCGAAAAAGCGTTCGACTTGGTAAACTGGACAACCCTGTTTTATTCCCTTGGCCAATTCGGGTTCCCAGAGCAAGTTACTAAGATGCTTCGTAATATCTACCAGGGAGCATCGGCCCAGGTAGTAATAAACTCGAATAAGGCCGGTTCTATCAAGGTTATTCGAGGGACTAGACAGGGCTGCCCTCTGTCTCCTTTGCTTTTTACTTTCTTTATTGAGCCCTTAGTGATTAAAATCAGAAACAACCCTGCTATTTTACCCCCTATCACTGGGATGGCAAAGCTCAAACTTTTCGTGGACAACATCATACTTTATTTGCAGCCGGATAAAGAGAATATTGAAAGTATATTGAGGGAATTTAAAGCATATGAACAAGTAGGGGGCTATAAAATCAATGCTAAAAAAACGGAGGTTCTCGCTTTAAATACCAATCTAAGCCTTTTTCCATCCTGTTTACGTACTCAGGCCGCTAGTCACGATCCTGTTAGATACCTAGGCATATATGTGACTTGCGATTACCATCAGCTTTATTTCGTAAATTACGTGAGAATGAAAAATAAAATTAAGAGACTCCTCGCCCAATGGCTTTTACTCCCTCTCACACTGATAGGCAGGGTATCATTGGTCAAAATGTCGATCTTACCCCTGCTCATATTCCTGTTCGGCAATGTCCCAATCAGATTAAATTCATCCTTTTTAAAGAGATGGAAACTATGATTAGAGGTTTCGTCTGGGGTGGAAAAGCTTCCAGGGTCAAGCTGCCAGTGATTCAACTACCAATTGAACAGGGGGGATTGGCCCTACCTTATCTCAAAACATATTATGAGGCAGCCTTTCTAGATATAGTGGCAGGACTGTTAGGTGCAAAAAAGAATCGAGATAGTTTCTTCCTAGCAAAAATGTTGCAAGAGGTAGATTCTCAAATTCAGGTATTTTTAAAGATCGTAAGGTTTCCAAAAAGGATGAGATATAAGACACTGAGAGAATATTCATTCAGGTTACAGTGCTTTTTTAAAAATACTGGTTCCTCAGGCTCCCAATATTTAAGCCTACAAGAGTGCACCTGTCTGGGCCTCCAAATTAGAATAAGCCATATTATAAACTGGGAAAATTATGGATTTAGGGAGTTGAGGCATTTTGTCGTTCAGAATAGAATTATTACGTGGCAAGAAGTTATGGCAAGAGCAAATAATCCCAGGCGACCAATTTTTTTTGAATATCTTCAAATTATCCATTTTCTAAGAAAGGATATAAGTGGCCTCTTTGACTCCACGGAGGAGTCTGTAACGCTCCTTTATGGAGCCAAAATCAGTGGTATAGGGAATTGGTACAAGTTGCTCCACAGTCCTGGCCAATTAGCTCTGGAATATCGCCTTCTAGATAAAATAAGCCGTTCAACACAATGCAATTTGACGCGCAAAGACTGGGAGTCCTTATGTTTGTTGGGCTATAAATGTATGCGCGCAGCAAATTTCAAAAGGATGGCATTTCTATCTCGCTGGCTAGCGTATTTAACTCCCGGGGCACTAGGGAAAAGGTTCCCTAAGGTCGAGAACAAGTGCTTTAGATGCCTAGCGGACGGTCAGGGCGGATGGCTCCACATATTTTTCACCTCTCCTCAGCTTAAACTCTTCTGGGAGGCTATCTATACAGATATCGAGTTGGCTATAGGGAAAACACTTCTGCCCTCGTCTGAACTGGCCCTCTTCGGTATATGTAATGATAGAAAGTTGCTAAAAGATGCTGAGGAAACATTTGTATTTATTTCTTGCTCCGTTGCCCGCTCCCTAATACTCCAGAATTGGAAATCTAGGGAAGCTCCATCCCATCTGAAATGGCTTAACAAAATGAGGAGGTGCTGGAATTTTGAAAAAGCTTACGCTAGCAGAGTAGGATCAGTTAGGAGATTTGACAGGAGTTGGAAGTATTTTGAGAATCTGGAGGAAATAAGGGGGGAACAATAAAGATTTTAAGACTGAATGTTGATACTATGTCTAACCCATTTTGAAACTGTCATGAAGCATCGCTATGTCAAGTTAATATGCTATGTCGAGTTAATAGCCACAAACGCACTTTCCAAGGCTTGAATATTTTCTGCGGATTTTGCACTACTAAGTACTATTAAGCACTAGCACTTTTTTTTGTACTTGTTTGATTGTATTGTACTGTATAGCACTAGCACTTTATGCTCGTATATTGCGGATTTTGCACGTCGCTCATAATCAATTATTATTAACGACATTAACTGCTACCGGTTTGACAGTATCAGAACCCTCCTTTTATCCAGGCCTTAATAATAGAAGAAGCTTTTAAATGTGTTTTACAAATGCCTTCACATCCTAAATTGACTGTGTAATGTACTGAATTGTCCTTACCTATGCTCTGCTCAATAAAAAAATTATAATAAAAAAAAGAGAAGCGGAATGGGCAGAAATCTATAAAGGAGACCGCCGGGCAATGGAACAGCCAGTGAGAAGAAAACGGGGAAGGAGGGCATGCACCTCTGAAACGAACAGAACCAGTCAAAGGAGACCGAACTGAAGAAGAAAAAAACGAAAGACTACAGATGCAAACACAACTTCACAGAGAATGGACCAACCCCGGCAGGCCAAACCCCCCACCACCGGAAGATAAATTGCAGCGAACCAAGAGAAGGGAAATGGCCCAGAGGCCAAACCTCAGAGAAAGAGAAATGGAGAGGGGCACCCATCGGAGCACACAAACTGGCTGACTGCCAGAACACACACTGCCAAGTGCAACAACAGTGGATGGAAAAATAAAACGTTCATCAGAACTGCTGCCAGCCCCTCCAAAGTGGAAAACAGTAGTGTCACCATTCAGCACCCCAGAGCAGCGAAATACCCCAGAGAGGCACCCCATCCATCCCACAGGTATCGGTCGCAAGAACCAGGACCAGAAAATTCCCAAGGGATAAAAGAGCCCAAGGGAGAGGGCCGCACCCTCCGACTATGGGGCCACACACCTGCAGATGCTGAGAGGCAAAGTAGGTGAGAGGACAAGTGGAAACGGAACTCAAAACCCCAACTGATACAAAGATCACCCCAAGGCCAAGCTGAAGTGGACCCCTACAAAGAGGAGTTCCTGGGACAGCCAGACCAGGGACTATCCCAGGTTCAACAAGAAGCTGTCCTGCAGCCACAACGTGCGCACCCAAAGAGCCACCATCTGGGCTCGAAAAAAAGAACATCAGGCAACCAGTCAGCCATCCAGGGAAGAGGTGGACACCCGCAAATGTAAAATTACCCATCAATGGAGTCAAGGGGTGGAGAACACCCAGGGTACGGAGCCCAGTTCAAAGTGCAGGACCTAGAACAGCCAGGGGAGGCCCTGGATAAAGAAACAGAGGACCAACTGGTGAGACAGAAAAACCGGGACCTGGGGAGAGGCCACCATGAAAATAATAGAGGTCAGAATCCGCCTCCCTGAAACGAGGCAGAAGCAGCTGGAAAGACACCAACCAGAATGACACATGAGAAATAAACTGAAGGAACACCATGAGGACTGGTAAAGGGCAGAACACACACGATGCCAACCGGACCACGAAAAGCAGGGACAAACACCTAAGGAAAATCCACCAAGAGGAATGAGGGAAGCCTAATGGACCCACTAAAGGCCAGCAGAGAGACAACCCACACCACACCAAAGAGGGAAAGTCTACTGCAAAAAAAACTCCAGCGGATACCTGGCAGACAGAAATCAAGGAAACCAGATTAAACAAAGTCCAACCACTCTCAACACAAGAGCCACAAAAGCTTAAAGAGTGTTCAGAGAATCAGGCTCCCACCACTGCTACTACAGAAAAAAGTACCAGAATATGCATGTGAATAAAAAAAAGAAATGAGTGCCAGTAGAACCCACATATGCGAGCCAAAAGGAATCTGTCCCTGAATACCACATCCGTAGACGGCAATCTGGAGCAGCCGAACACGAAGCATTAGGATCAATGAGGCAGGATCTCCTTCTCCAGCTGTTAAGGGAGAATTCCCTGTTTTATTAAACAGTTTCTGCCGCAGTACCAGAACAAGTGAAGAGCCCCCCCCACCTCATGCAAAACCGCTGGGAAAAGGCACCTCAGGTTAAGCCCCCTCTACCTCCTGAGGAGACCACAGCAAGGCAGCCTATACATGCAGGGACCCCGTCCATGCCCACCAAAGAGCAAAAGATAAAGGAGAACCAGGACAGTCCACAGCGCAATGTAACCAAGCAAAAGTGAGGGGGCTAGGCCCACCACATGCCGTACTGTAAAGCAGGATGAACAAGAATGAAGAGGCAACAAGATTGTGCACAGGGGAGATCCAACGCAACCTTCCACAGCTAGAGCCGATCCCCGCTCCCTAGCACAGCAGAGTGGGAACACCAGAACCAGCAGCACTCCAAGACCAATCCACCGAGCCCCAGAGTCAGCCCCATAATTGCCCAGTTGAGGAGGCAGCACATGAAGAATCTGACAAACGGAGTCCGTAAGGCAACTGCAGGAGCAGGCAGTTCAAATATAAACAAGCATTGGCATAGCCATTAGGTCTCGCCTTTGGGCCTTTGTAAGTCCTGTGGCAGTGGAGGGATCATCCCGAGATGTGCAGGAAATAACTACAGCTTTACAAGAGAGGGGGGAGCTTTGGAGAAACTGAGGGGAAGCTACCTGGGATTCCAGCCTCTAATGCGCGCAGGAAGACAACAGTTTGGAACAGTAAAGAACGCACCACTACTTAAAAAAACGCACACAACTCTAACATGGCTTAGACATGTCTCGTTCTCAGAAACAGCAGCCTGGGATTATCTACGTATGCCAGATAGTGAGCGTGCCTACTGACACCCACAGCCCAATTATTAAGGACTAATAATGACAAAATGAGAGATGTGACAGAGCGCACTACCGGTAACACGTCACAAGCCCAACAAACTTTGATATGCTACTGAAACATCAACGCTGTTTTGAAAGTCGTCCTCAGACTGCCAAAAGGGGTAAAGTCAGCATCAGTGGAGGAGTGCTCGCTTGTTTGCCCTTCCTTTGTCATTCCAGACATTAGCGCTTTAAAAACGCACAAATAAATGCATGCAAGTAGTGTAACGTTCACAGTATGTTGTCGCCAGGTGTAACAAAAGTAATAAAATAACAAGCTGTCACCAATGCGCGAATGCAGCCGCGTGTTTATTTTTGCATCACGCTTTCACTTTAACAATAGCAGTTAAAGTGAAAGTGCGATATAAAAATAAACCTGTGGCTGTCTTTGCCAAAGCCAAATGAAGCAAGCACGGCCGCGCGGCCGTGAGAGTGAAAGCAACATGTCCCAGGGAAAGTAACATGATCCACAACAGATGGCACCCTGTGCGCCGCTGCTCGCTCCCGACAGCAAAACGCCATGGGAGTGAACATTTTAAGAAGAGGTGGGACATGCACCCGCCTTTGGCCTATTGCGTCCTTTCATTTTTTGAAAGCCACACGCAAAGGCCAATAGGTTTTGACAACCAGGCGCACAAGCTTTCAGAAAGCTTTCTGAATGTCTGGAGTGATTACAAGAGGCCCTCTCCTAGAGCAGCGCATGCAAGCTGAGACCTAAAAATGAAACTAAGACAAATCTATGCCCTGCACAAATGGCCTGTAAGGTTCTAATCACACCAGCCAACGGCGAAAGAACCTATGTATCATGCATGAAGTGGAAAAAGGCCTACCAGGGAAAACACCAGGAATCGAACACATAACCTGATTCCAAAACCTGAACACCTAGATCACATTGATACTTGAACAACAAAACATATTTGAACAACAAAAGACTCTGAAGCGAGTAGCAATAAGGCCACCACAAACTGCAACCAGCACGGCACCGGAAAAGCATTCTATGCCAAAGCCAGCAGGACGCCGAGACAATGCCGCTCACGTCGGAGTGCACTCCCTGCCCCCACCTATCAGGAGGAAGCACCCAGACATACTGATTAGACTGCATAAGGTAGCCAAAAGGAAATACACCATCCGGAAAGGCAACAAAAGAAAGGGCACCAAGGACCAACCTCACATAACGTTACAATGAAGCGGAAACCAGACTGGCACAAGCCAGTCTGGACACTTTGCCACCACGGCCCCATGCCGCATACTAACCGTCCCACAAAGGATAGGCGGTAGCCATGAGACATGCTGCGTGCAATTATGTGACCAGGTAGATGCCACACGACTACCAAATCAACAAAAACATGGACCAGGCAGACCCAAGAAGAGCCAGGCACCCCCACCGGAGCCCAGAGTTAAACACGAGGGTCAGCAGGAGCGCCAGGATATGTCCCACCACAAACATGGAGGGAATCTCTGACAGAATATCGAGGCTGAAAATATCGACAGACAAAATATCGACGCTGGAATATCGAAGGCAAGTATATCGACACCCTATCTACAACATGGTAAGTACAAAAATATCGAAACTAAAATATCGATGTTAAAAATATCGTAATTAAAAATATCGTTTTTTTTCTGTTAAAAAAAAGGTAAAATTAAGTAAATAATACTTATATATAATTTAAACTTATGTTAAAATGTGTTATAATGTTTAAAATGAATAAATAATACATATTTAATATTAAACATTTAATTAACATTAAAAATACAATATATAATATATACTTAATTAATTATAATATATACATAATTTTTTAAATAATTAAAAAATATTAACAAATACTACAAATTAAAAATACATCAACACTCATAAAATAATAACATAAATAATAATAAATAATTATATTTAATAAATAACAACAATTAAATATACTTTCAATATTTTTAAAATTAATTAAATACAACATTATGTAACATCTTATATACATAAATAAATACAAATAATATTGAATAGCATAAGGGTAAAAATTACTAATCAAACTCCAGAGGGTGCAACAGTAGATAAAGCGTTGGATAGCGTAAGGGTACAAATTACGATTCCAACTCCAGTGAGTGCAACAGTAGGGAAAGCGTTGGATCGCGGGCATGTCAAAATGACTATTCCCACTCCAATGAGTACAACATTAGGGAAAGCGTTGGATAGCGTAAGAGTAAAAATTACTATTCCCACTCCAGAGAGTGCAACAGTAGGGAAAGCGTTGGATAGCGGGTGGGTAAAAATTACTATTCCAACTCCAGTGAGTGGAACAGTAGGGAAAGCGTTGGATAGCGGGTATGTAAAAATGACTATTCCCACTCCAATGAGTGCAACATTAGGGAAAGTGTTGGATAGCGTAAGGGTAAAAATTACTATTCCAACTCCAAAGGGTGCAACAGTAGGGAAAGCGTTGGATAGCGTAGGGGGAAAAATTACTATTCCCACTCCACAGACTTCAACAGTAGGGAAAGCGTTGGATAGCGTAGGGGGAAAAATTACTATTCCCACTTCAGTGAGTGCTACAGTAGGGAAAGCGTTGGATAGCGTACGGGTATAAATTACTATTCCAACTCCAGAGGGTGCAACAGTAGTGAAAGCGTTGGATAGCGTACGGGTGAAAATTACTATTCCAACTCCAGAGGGTGCAACAGTAGGGAAATGGTTAGATAGCGTAGGGGGAAAAATAACTATTCCAACTCCAAAGAGTGCAACAGTAGGGAAAGCTTTGGATAGCGTAGGGGGAAAAATTACTATTCCAACTCCAAAGGATGCAACAGTAGGGAAAGCATTGGATAGCCTAGAGGGAAAAATTACTATTCCAACTCCAAAAGATGCAACAGTATGGATAGCGTTGGATAGCGTAGAGGGAAAAATTACTATTCCCATTCCAGAGAGTGCAATAGTAGGGAAAGCGTTGGATAGCGTAGAGGAAAAAATTACTATTCCCACTCCAGTGAGTGCAACAGTAGGGAAAACGTTGGATCGCAGGTATGTAAAAATAACTATTCCCACTCCAATGACTGCAACATTAGGGAAAGCGTTGGATAGCGTAAGAGTAAAAATTACTATTCCCACTCCAGAGAGTGCAACAGTTTGGAAAGCGTTGGATAGCAGGTGGGTAAAAATTACTATTCCCACTCCAGTGAGTGGAACAGTAGGGAAAGCGTTGGATAGCGTATGGGTAAAAATTACTATTCCAAATCCAAAGGGTGCAACAGTATTGAAAGCGTTGGATAGCATAGGTGGGAAAATTACTATTCCAACTCCAGAGGGTGCAACAGTAGGGAAAACTTTGGATCCCGTTGGGGGAAAAATTACTATTCCCACTCCAGAGAGTGCAACAGTAGGGAAAGCGTTGGATAGCGTAGGGAGAAAAATTACTATTCCAACTCCAAAGGGTGCAACAGTAGGGAAAGCGTTTAATAGCGTAGGATTTTATTTTAACATACTTATAAATATTGTTTTAATTTGAAATAATGTATTAATAATTTTTTTAATACATCAACATCTATAATAAACAATTAATAATTAATAAAACCAATTACATTTGAATAATTAATTGACAATAAATTAACAACAAATACAAATAAGTAATAGTTATTAAATATTAGTCACCAAATAATAACTATAAAAAATTAAATATTTATCATAAAAACACATTTCTTTGTAAATTTAAATCACAATTAAAATTTAAGAAACAATATACTAAATATTTAAAAACAAAAATGTTAACAATTAATTAAAGAATTTTTCTAGTTAATAAAAAATAACTACGAATTAAAAATATTAATTGCCAATTAAAAAAATTAATTATGTTTGAAATACATTATTTGCAAATTAATAATTAATTAACACATTAATTATCCCTAACAAAAAATGTATAAATAATTAAATATTTACAATTAAATTACTTCCCACCCAATACCCCTATAAACCCACAACACGCTCCGGTACTAAAACATAACATTTAATAAAAATGAACATTAATTACTAATTAAATAATTAATTTATCAATTAAAATAATTAATTGCCAATTAATAAATATTTTCAAAATATATTATACATAGAAAAATGTAATTAATTACAATTAAATTAATTCCCACCCTATTCCCCTACAAACCCACAACCCACTCTGGTACTAAAACATAACATTTAATTAAATTAACATTAACATTAATTACCAATTAAATAATTAATTTATCAATTAAAATACTAAATTGGCAAATAATAAATATTTACTAAATATATTATACATACATTTTTTTAATTAATTACAATTAAATGACTTCCCACCCTATTCCCCTATAAACCCACAACCCGTTCTGGTACTAAAACATAACATTTAATAAAAATTAACATTAATTACCAATTAAATAATTAATTAATCAATTAAAATAATTAATTGCCAATTAAAAATTAAATAAAAATTTAATTAATTACAATTAAATTACTTCCCACCCTATTCCCCTATAAACCCACAACCCGCTCTGGTACTAAAACATAACATTTAATACAAATTAACATTAATTACCAATTAAATAATTCATTTATCAATTAAAATAATTAATTGCCAATTGTTAATTAAATAAAAAATTATTTAATTACAATTAAATTACTTTCCACCCTATTCCCCAATAAACCCACAACCCGCTCCGGTACTAAAACATATAATTTACTTAAAAATAAATTTATTAATATATAAAAATAATACACATTTTATATAAATTAATTTAAATACTTAACAAAAACATATAACACATACATAATAAAAATCAAAAAAATAATACTAATATCGATATTAGTAACATCGAAATTAGTTACATCGATATATATGCTATCGATATTACTAACTTCGATACTACTTACATCGATATAAATGACTTAGATATTACTTACCTTAGAGTCGATATTCTGTCCTACGATATTCTTGACATCGATATTCTGTACCTTTGAAATTTTAAACACGATATTTTGGTAGGTCGAAATTTTCAACTCGATATTTTGACTCTGCACCACATGGAGGCACTATTCTGTAATCAGGCAGACGCCTCCTGGCTGCTGATTCCAAGGAAAAACTGCATCACACCGATGCAGAACCTAGTGGCTGGCTGCCTGGCCATTTTTTGTAGGAAATCTACTTTTTCTGCTTGGTCACCCTGTGCTTTTCACCTTTTGCTGGTGTTAAAACTCTGTGCACTTTAAACCTGATAACCAACAGAAAAGTGCCAGTGCTCTCCCTTTAAACATGGTTGAATTTTCATATTTCTAATTGGTATATTTAACTTTTTTTTTTTTTTGGAAAGTTTTAAACCTTTATTAGTTGCGGTCAACAGAGATACATGACAGTTACAGCAATAACACTTCAAGAAAGCATGATAGTTATGGTACATTCATTAGAACAGCAGTATTTGTACACGGGTCGGTCCACTACATTTAGGCTTGCCGTTAATACATTCCCCAGTGATCTGCAGTGGGAGGAGACCCGAATCAGAACACACCTCTTACATAATCACGGACATAATGAATATGGAGCCTTCAGTATCCTCACATACAGGCGTAGGACCAATCAAGGAGGGAAGGTGCCACTGATCCCCCCCCGCCTCATGGCCATCTCATCCCTCACCAGTAATCCAGTGACGTCACTGTGAAGAGCAGTGAGCCATAAGTGTGTCAAGGAAAGGTAGTCTCTCCCGTCCCCCCAGCAAGCGTTCAGTGTATAGGCAACAGGAGTGCAATGCGTAATAAAGGGGGTGCGCAGTGCTCAAACGAGTAAATGCCATCCCTACCGATGTGCAGTCTCAGGATCCAATGTGTATGCCTACCCCCTGTCGAACTACTGTAGCTGGGCAGCAGGAGGGCCAGGAAGGTGTGTTCCGTACGTAGCAGCACATGACATGCAAGTGTCCCAGAGCACCCAGTGTCACTCCAGCATCAAGCCTACCTCAACTGTATAAGCAGGGGGGGCCGGGGTCCCACCCTCCATGCGATATGTAGTATGGTGAGTGTGTTACGCAACATCCACTCGCTCACGGGCCAGGTAACAGACCTTCATCCCCAGAGGAGTCACTGTGAGCCGCCTGGGACATCCAGTACACCTGCAAAGGGGACCAAAAATCCCTGGGTCTACAGCGGGCGGGTAGCAATTCCGCATAGATGCCATGTTGATCTTGGCAGTACGTGAGGTCGTCCAGCCATTCCTTAAACTTCAGTGCCCTGCCTCTCCCCCACCTGCAAGCGATTCTCCTCTTAGCCAGTAGCAGCGCGATATCAACAAACCTTCGGTCCGCCTTGGGTACATCCTTGGTATACCCCAGCAACATCACCACCGGGTCCAGAGAAAGAGGGCCAGCAATCATGACCTGGAGTGCAGCATGTACCTGCGCCCAGTATGCCTGTATCGCCCCACACTCCCAGGCCAAATGAAGGAAACCCGCGCCTTCCGCACGGCAGCGTGCGCACCTGTCATCCTCCGAGAGGTGAAAACGTAGCTTCCTGACTGGAGTGTAATAATACCTCTGTACAAACTTGTAATGAATGATTTTCAATCGACAGCTGGAGGATATGTTAGCCGTGACCGAGCAGCAATACTTCCACTGCTCGTCTGTGAGCTCGACAGTTAATTCAGAGTTCCAGTCAACCCGCGCTCTAGACAGAGCCGGTGGACGCTGCCCACGGATGGCAGCATACAGTTTGGACACCAAGTGCCTGCCGTCCGACACCAGCATCAAATGCAATGGCAGGACTGTCTCCGGCTCCTCTGGGAAGCTTGGGAGTATGTCCCGCATACCCTGACGAAGACGAATATAATAAAACACCTCCATCGGTGTCGGGGGTCCATTCCGAAATATCTGATCTTTGGTACGGAACAACCCATCTTGGAACAAGTCACCCCATGTAGTAAGGTGAACGCGTTTGCACATGGCCCGAAACCCATTCTCCAGCAATAGCGATAGCTTCGGGTGATATGCTAGGGGCATCGCTGGTGAATAAACATGGGCGCTCCAAGTAGTTTAGTCACTCTCCTCCAAGAGTCAATAGTACAAGTAACAGTGGTAGCAGGCGTCTCGACATCACTAGTCAGTCCCATATTCATGCCCTTGAGCGGGAGTGGATGTACTATCCAATCTTCGGCAGCAGCCTGTGGCATAAAGGGGGCGGGGCAAACCCAGTGATAGGCGTGCTGCGCCTGAGCACTGAGGTAATACACTTCCAGATCAGGCACATCGAACCCGCCCCTGTCATACGGCTGTGTCAGAACAGTCCAGCTAAGGCGCGGCTGCTTGCCACCCCAGAAGAGGCGAAGCAGCTCAGTCCGAAGCCTCTTAAAAAAATAGGTGCCCGGGTAGTAGGGAATGTTCTGGAAAAGGTATAGGAAACGCGGAAGGATGACCATTTTTATCAAGGAGGCTCTGCCTGCCATGGAAAGCGGGAGGGCCAACCAGCGGGTTACATTGTCAGTCAATTGAGAGATAGCCACTCCATAATTCAGCCGAATCGTGTCCTCTTTATTGAGCGATATCTCAATGCCTAAGTATCGCAGGTCAGAACTACACCACTCTAAGGGGTAGTCTAATGGAAATTGGGCAACTGATGCCGTGAGGGGGAAGAACTGCGATTTCTGCCAATTAATGTGCACTCCGGATATGCCTCCAAACACTATAAATTCTCTCAAAAGCGGGTTAAGGTGTTGTTGTGGGTGTCGCACATACAATGTAACATCATCTGCGTAAAGGGAAATCCCAATCTGCCCTTGGTTACAGTTAAAGGCGCTGGCCTTATGCACTTGCCGGATTCTGCATGCCAGTGGTTCAATTGCCAAGGCAAAAAGCAGGGGCGACAGGGGGCAGCCCTGCCTGGTCCCTCTCGTAATCGGCATTTGGGCAGAGAGCACCCCATTAATGATGACCCTGGCGACTGGAGAGGTGTAGAGTAGTTTCACCCAAGCAATGAATATCCGAGGGAACCCCATTCTGCCTAAGATAGCCATGAGATAGCCCCACTCCACTGAATCGAACGCTTTTGTGGCGTCCAGAAACACAGCAGCGACCGGTAGCTCAGGCGCTCTGGTGGGTATAAGGGAAAACAGGGTACGGAGGTTATTCGATGTGGCACGACCTGGGACAAACCCTGATTGGTCCGGCAGCACCAGTGTACGCATTAGCAGGGACAGCCTAGTCGCCAGCACTTTAGCAAGTATTTTTGCGTCGCAATTTAACAGCGAGAGGGGTCTATAGGCGTCGGTATCAACCGAATTCTTTCCCGGTTTCAGAAGGGAGGTTATCGCTACCTCCCTCATTGAGCCCGGCAGTATCCCCACCTCAAGCGATTCTTCAAAGACTTCCCTCAGCACTGGTGCCATGGTGTCTATGTAGCACTTGTAGAATTCGGCCGGAAGGCCGTCCAGCCCCGCAGCCTTGCCATTGCTGAGGGACATGATCGCTTCCCTGATCTCATCCAGTTTGAAAGGACATCCCAGGAATGCCCTGTCGCCGTCACTCAGCCAGCATAGCGCTATGTCCTCCAGGAAGTTCCCGAACTCCACATCTCCCTCCTGCTGTGTGGAATATAACCGTCTGTAGTGCTGCAGGAAGGTGTCCTGAATGCTCTTAGTATCTTGATAGGACCTACCCTCGCTATCAGTAATTTCCAATATGTGAGTGGCATGGCGCTGGTGTCTCGTGAGCGCCGCAAGTACCTTACCCGGCCGATCCCCCTCACAGTAGCGCCTAGCCGTCCAGTACTTGCCACAAAACTTCACCTCTCTGGCAGCTTCCTCCTCATAGGACGAGAGTTTGGCCCTGAATTCCTCCGCCAAGTCAGGTCGAGGATTTCTGACCATCTCAGCCTCCAGCGCTTTAAGCTCTAATTCAAGTTTAGTCAACGTGCGCACTATGTCCCTAAGTATACCACAGCTCTTAGAAATCGTGACGCCCCTGACAGTCACTTTAAAGGCTTCCCAGATTGTTTCCACCTTCTCAACTGACCCCTTATTTCTAGGGAAGAAAGCTTCTATCTCCTCACCAAGTTCATATTTAAAGACAGGGTCAAGCAGGGCAGAGGGGAAGAGCCGCCACGGCGGGCGCACTTTGGCGTAACCAGGCATCTCCAATACAGCCAGTACAGGGCAGTGATCTGAATAAGTACGAGGCAGATGTTTCACTTGAGCAACACCCCCAGCCAGACCTCGCAAGATAAAGCAGTAGTCAATCCTCGCCCATGAGCGTGCATGTGTCGTGAAATGCGTGCCCTCCCTGGCCGCCGGGTGTGTGTGCCTCCAGCTATCTAATAGGCCTGCCTCTGTCAGTATACCTTGAAGACTGTCTCGCGCTTTCGTGTTGTACTGTCCACTACCATCCGACCTATCCACCCCAGGATTCAGTGATAGGTTGAAGTCCCCACCCCAGATTATGTGTGTAGCCTCGATCCCCAACACATGACCCCACAACGTTAGGAAGAAACTGGGTGTGTCAATATTGGGTGCGTAACAATTAACAAGCATGATCACATCAGTGCCCAACCTGCCCCAAAGGATCACATACCGCCCCTTAGTGTCCACCCTCACACCCAACTTTTGGAAATGCAACGCTTTATTGACCAGAATAACAGTACCCCTCGAGTAAGTGGAATATGAGGAAAACTCCCTCACAGTTGCCCATCTACTTGCAAACTTAGGGGCACTGCGTGGGTTCAGGTGGGTTTCCTGAAGCATCGCTATCTGCACATGATGCCTATCCAAATATGCAAGTACATTTCTGCATTTCCTGGGGTCATTAAGGCCTCGAACATTCCAGGACATTATCGAAACATTACCCAAGGCGCCATCACCTATGCTCATCATCGTATTCCTGAAAAAAGCCCACAGCCAGTGCTCCAGCCTCCGTACGGAACGTACCATACACAAATCTTCCTGCTGTTCTGACCATCCGCCCCATCCATCCACTAATGCTTACACACACTCTGTCAATGTACTCTGCATACATGCCATGAACATCTCCCGCAAATCTGCCGCCAGGTTCAACAACGCATACCCCAACAGTCAAACACCCCCCACCCCCCACATGCAGCACCCCACGCACCAAGTCCTCCCCCCTCCCACTGAAGCAACCCAAACTTGCCAGTACCGTAGCACCCCCCCAACCCGAACCCCACATTCAAGAAACATAGAAGAACTGTGTGGGGAATCCCCTCCTGGGGGCATCAGAGGTACACACCAATACACCCCTACATTCCCCTCCCGCCCCGCACAGGTCATACGGGAACAGTCAGAGAAGGGGGGGGTGGTGCCTGGTATACATTACCCCTGCGGGCCAGTGCCTGTCCACCATATCAACGTCTCTCCCGGCAACCTCCCCAAATGGAGAAGATGCCAGCCAAGGCAAGTGAGCCGTCCATGCTCCTGTCACTGCTCACACCACCGCAAATATCACCACTATCCCGGACAGGCAAATACCAATCACAACCCTGGTGTACAGTGTACGACCAGTCCGCCATTCCACAGCCAGTCCACACAATGATGACATCGCAATGCAGTTCCTCAGCCCAGAACAGGACAACCAGGGCTAAAACAGGCCATAGGATCCAAACCGAATGTTAGTACAACAACAGCAGGTCAGCCAACTAGCAACAAAGAGGCAATCTCAGTCTTCAGCTTGCTCCTCTGGGCCTCTGTCCGCATCTCCATTTTCTGCGTGTCGTCTGTCTCTCCTAGCAGCCCGGAGTTTCTTGATGTAGTCCTCCACCTGCTGCGGATTGGTGAAAAAATATTGCTTGCCCTGATGGGTCACCCTCAGTCGCGCCGGGTACAGGAGTGCGTAATCCACCTGCATGTCTCTTAACTTTTTCTTGACGTCCAAAAACTTCTTCCGCTGTTCCTGCACCAGAGGCGTAAAGTCCGGATACACTGAAAAGGGCACACCACCGCAAGACAAGTTTTGATTCATCCAAGCTGCTCGTAGTGCCGCGTCGCGGTAGTTAAGCAAGCGGGCGATGATAGGCCGCGGCTGCGCCCCTGGTTTGGGCACAGGACCCAGAGATCGATGCGCTCTCTCGACGATAAATTGACGAGAGAAGGCCTCCCTGCCCATTGCAGCAACTAGGATTTTCTCTACATATTCCTCCATGCGACCAGTGTTGGTGGACTCCGGCACACCCGTAACGCGAATGTTATTGCGTCTACTCCTCGCCTCCAACTCCTCATTCTTCGCCGCTATCACCCGCAGGATATTGTCCATTCTGGAGAGGCGCGCGTCGTGAGATGCCGAGGAATCCTCCGAGGCAGAAATACGCCTCTCTGCTTCCGTCAGGCGTTCTTCATGGACCTCCAGCTTCTGTACGACCCCATCCATCCTGGAGGATAGGCGGTCCACCTTGTCCACTATTGTGGCGAAGCCCTGCCTCATCTCTTCCAGCATTACTCGCAACTCAGGGGCCATGGACGTGGAGGGGGGCTCAGTGCCCGACGGTTCGTGGGCCCCGGCAGCGCCATTTGTGCCACGCAGCTGTTTCTTGGGGGGGGCAGGTTCAAAAGAGAGCTTAGGTTGTTTATTGTCGTTCTTCCCCATAGTGCTACGCCTGTAGGGGCCTGAGGCGCCCAGCGAGAGGCGATCAATGTGGCGCTCACTGCCCCTCGCCAATCCTTTGTGCTTTCGCGCCTCCCTGCGCAGTGTCCGCGCCGATGGCAATGCCTTCTACGGGAGGAGCAGGTCAGCAGCGACAGAGCGTCTCCCTCTCCTTAATGTGTCCCAACTTCAGTAGTCAGAGCCAGCCTATATCGCCCACGAGGGGAACTGAGGCCCCAGCTGGCCACATTGTGTGGATAGCGGGCAGCAACGTGCCGGAGAGGAGCGAGCAAGGTCCGCACTCGAGGAGCCCTGGGTGGCGGTGGGGAGGGGTAGGGGGAAGGAAGGTCCAGCGCGCCTCCACCGGACAGCAGCTCTCGTAATCCGACCACAGCCTGTGGCCCCCAGTGATCTTCAGATGCTCCCCCGGCCCTCAGACCTCAGAAGCAGTGAGCCCCCAGAAGGAGCAGGGGCACCGCCAGCAAACCGCTGTAAGAGGCCGGGGTCCCAGACAAGCACCTCTCAGCTCAGGCGGCAGTTCTCGGCACCATCCGCAATCCCTGCAGGGCTCAGGATCGCCATCCAGCACCACCACACGCAGTCGCGGCCAGGGGAGGGGGAAGACTCACCGCCACCGCCGTTCCCCGATCTCCGGCGGGTCCCGCACCTCCAGGGCAAGCCTCTCCGTTCCCGAGGCCTACCTGCCTCGTGGACAGCCCCGGCCTCGCGTGGCTCGGCGCGCAGGTTCTCGCACCGCCCCTCCTTCGCAGTATGTCCCGGCCAGAGTCCCTGGTCGGCTAAGTTCGGCGCCGAGCGTCGGATCGTCCCCAAATTTGGACTGGAGCCACAGGATAGGCAGGCTCACACTCGCTGTGATTTTCAGGCGAAAACCCGCAGGCAATCAGGAGAAAAGCAGGATAGAACGGTCCAGGCGGCCAGAGCCTCACTAGAGTGCGGCCATTAGCTCGTGCGCCCTCTAGCGCCCCTGGTATATTTAACTTACCTATAATTCCATAGTATATGGTACAAGATGTACTGAGGGCTTGGAAGTTAAATTGCACTAGTGGACTGCAGAACCTATTGTTCGATCTACTACAGTGGCAATGCAAAGATGGCTTCTGGCCTACCAGTGCAGCCTCATTGTAGCTGCATAAAAACTGCAATTTGACCTGTCAAAATAAACCCTATTGACAGCTCAAAACTCCCTTTTAAATATTAATAAGTCACCCCAAGTAGGCCTTGTTATCCACAAGGCAGGGTGCATGCTATTTAAAATTAGTATATGTAGAAATGTAATGTTAACATATCCTTAAATTAACTAGCACCCAAAATAAATTTTCACTGTGGCAGACCTGGCTCAGTACAGATAAAAACATCCTAATACTGTATCTCAGGAATGGGCCTACCTAGAAAAATAACTAAAAAACTACTTTTATTGATTATTAAAAGCTCAATACCATGGTGAAGTTGGATTGGTAATAAATATTAAGGGAAAGAAAGTCCCCTAGTCTCTGTCTGAAGTTCCTGGAGGCTAATTTGCATTTGCTCTCAAATTTCTCCCAGGGTCAGATTAGCATTTGAATAGTTGTAAAAAAAAAGGTGTGAAGTGCTTCCCAAGAGCAAACAATAGGCTGACCTGCATGGGCAGACATGACTCCTCTACACCTCCCAGAATATGCAGCGTGGGGGCTGTGAGCATCCTTTTTGAAATTACAAATCTTGCTTGAGTGTCAAATCCTGCTTGACAGATCTGCTGGGTCTGCATATAACATCTTTGGGTGCATTGGAAAGGTAAAGAACAAAGGGCTAGATGTAGGTAATTGAAATTTACCAATTCGAAAATACAGAATTTTACCGATTCGGTATTTTCAAATCGGTAAATGCTAAGTAGATAAAACATCGGTAAAAATTACCAAATCGTTAAGATTCGGTATGTACCGAATCGGTATTTACCGATTCAGTAACTGCCATTCATTCCTATGGGTCTGGAGGCCCATAGGAATGAATGTCAATTACCGAATCGGTAAATACCGATTCAGTAAAATAGGGAAAGAGTCAAGGGTGGCAGGGTGTCACATTGACACCCTGTTGCACCCCTGAATAGTGCTTGTGTGCACATGTGGCACACATACATGCCCTAAGGGCATGTATGTCTGCCACATGGCACTGGTGTAAATGCACAGATTTGCATTTAAAGAGGTATTCGTTATTTACCACCAACTTATAGTTGGTGGTAAATAATGAATCCTTAAAGCACAGAAGCACTCTTCAAAGTGCTTCCTACATGTCATTTACAGATTCGGTAAATACCGAATCGGTAAATGATGATTCGGTAAATACCGGATCGGTAAATACCGATTCGGTATTTACCGAATCTGTAAATTCCACACCTACATCACAAAAGCCTATTACCGTCGGTAACGGCCGAAATTCGTTAATTTCGGCCGTTACCGACTGGTAATAGCCTTCCTACATCTGGCCCAAAATGGTAAGACATTTCTTGAATATCCACTTTCTGAATGCAGACCAGCCCTGCAGTGTCCTACCACTCTTCTGTCCTGTGTTTTACATATAAACTGAGGGTGAAAGGAAGGGAAACAAGATGCCCTGACAATTGTTGTATGTATACTGTCCAGTTTTTGGAAAACCCTGCTTTGATATACCAGACTTCTGGTTCTTGGCTTATTGGGGGTTCTGTGGCTAACCTAAGCTGGATTTTGGTGTTTGATAGTGGGGACTAGGATTACCAAGTACCCCCCCCCATACACACCCAGTCCCCAGAGTTCACGTTTAGTGTGACTGAAGACTTTTGCCAGCTAGAGGTTGCCCAAAGGAAGCAGGGTTGGCCATTGGGACTTCTATTCCATAGCTTAGAACATGCCCAGGAGCTTTTCCCTCCCACTATCCTGTGCCAGGCATAAATGTAGAATCTCCAAGATTCTACTTTAGAACACTCTTGGACCCAAGGAAGATCATAAGAGGTCTGAACCTGCTTTGTGACCTGAGAATAGCCATGAACGTCATGGCGTATTCTCTCTTATAGCCAGGACAAAAAAGTGTACTCCAAAGGTTCATAAAACCTGCACTGGGCCATGCTGGTGGCCTATGCAAGACACCCGGTGAGCCTCTAAGCCCTCCCATGAGGTTCTGGGGGGGGGTTTACAAGTTTCCTGCTGTGGGGGTTTGGGACCTAAAGAACTAAAGTCATTAGGTAAAATCTTTGAGCAGGAGGAACCTGCATGGTGTATCCGACATGTGATCCTTTGCGGCCAGTGTCAAATTGTGCCTAGGCCCTATTTCTACTTACTACTCTAAAAATTCATATTTACAGTTCAGCTAATTAGATTTGTGTCATATTGGTGTAATTTTGTTTTTTAACATTTTTATAATTCTCTTTGGGATTTTTATTGTTTTGCATTTTAACTTTTTAGCAGTTTGCAGTTTTCGTACTGCATAAATACTTTAAACATTGCTCCAAGTTAAACCTGTATGCACTCTGCCATAGCTACCAGGGTGTTGAGCTCAGGTTGATTTAGTAACTTTCAGGGTTCCTCATGATGTGTCATGATTATTCCTTGAGGTGGTTAATCACCCACCCCAAAATAATAATCCAATATCCTGCAGTGTTACCTGTAGGATCAATGCAAGGTGGGACTGACGCTTAGTATATTATATACAACAGATATAGTTCCTTTCGAGCATGTGGTAGATGCAATGAACTTTTCTAGGCTGCAGTACCCACTATCTCAACAGGGTATAGTGGTATCGTTCTACCTCTCTAAGTGAGAATTCAACAATGTAGGTATCGCATGATTTGGCCTGTTACACAGGTCCATGATCATAATACAGCCTTGCTTTCACCATACTGATGTTCTAGAGATAAGGCTAATCCCTTTGGGCTTCTGAAGGGTTTGTATGGCAACTGGATTTTGTTGCCCACCATAAACAAAAGCTTGTAAATGGCAAGTAATTAGTCTAGATTTGGAAGGCCATCCTCCCCTCAGGTAACTAGTCCATTATGTATGCGCAGAGCACATGTATCTCATTTTCTGGTGCCCCCCCCCATGTGGGTGAGCTATCAAGATGTGCACGCTGTCTTGAAGGGTGCATCAGTGTGTGTTAGGCCCTGGCTTGATGTGGTGCTCACCTTCATCGAACACAAGTGCAGATGCAACAATCAACTCCATGGTTTATTTCTGCCAGGCTGCCATAGTATCATCACAAGCCAGTCACTGAGCAATTCCCTCTGAAAGCTTCTTTGGGGCGAGCAGCTGCATCCCCAGGGCTTCCATCACCGTTTCTCGGGTCCCTCCTGCTCCACTGCCACACCCTCCTCCTGCAGCCCCTCTCTGATGTTAAGATCAGAGAAATTAGATTTCACGTTGTGCTTCTACTTTTTGAGTTGAAGCCTACCAGACAGTGCAGCTATCTGGTTTGATAACAACATCCTGGGGACGTCTGGAAAGCTTCCCTGGGTATGTATCCTGTCTATTGCTTACCATTGGCTTTGTGGTTTGTAACTCATTTGCTTGCTTTCTATTTTCTGGCTCTATTTGTTTTAGGTTGTCCAGCTTGCGTTCATCCCTTCTGTTGTGCAAATTCTATTCACTGTATTCTTCTACCAATTCTTGATTTCTGTAAAGAGGCCTTTGAATCTTTTTCTTATCTTGTCACATTTGCTGTGCAAAAAAAGCAGAGATCAAATGTCAGGCTCTGTCTTCAAGGGAACTTGGTGTTTACTTTTCATTCTCTGAGTTCAAAGTGAGAGGATTTATGTGACAATCATGCTGGCTACTGGGGGTGTGCTTGAGGAAGGCTGCACAATGTAATTTTTTTCCAGCACACAACAACATGTAAATGTCTGCAATGAGTTGTGCAGATATTTTGGAATATATCAGAATTAAAAAAGAAGAAATGAAGCACATTTTTTGGGGAAGTGTGGTGGAACCAAATATTTTAATACAATAAAAACAAATCAATACACTGGATGATGACTTTTCCACACATTTTTGTTTATGCACTGAATACTTTATGTGTACTATATGTATGTGTATTGTGTGATGACGTGAGCTCTCATCAGACAGCTAAAGATGCCTGTAAGCGAGACAAAAAACATGAGGAGTAGTTACAAAGAAAGAAAGCCAGGTTAAAGGAAAGGGGATGAAGGATAAAGGCTTAATGGAAGAGAGGGCAAAAGGAAAGAAGGAAGAGTGACAGGATAAATGTAAGGCATAAAGGAAGGATTAAAGAAAGGAAGTAAGGAAAAATTATGAAAGAAAGGAAGGAATGATGAATGAAGGGTAAAAGGAAAAATGGAAATTGAGCAAAAGAACAAATGTTAGAAGGAACGGTGGAAGGATGGGTAAAATAAAAAAATGAATGGTTAAAGGGTGAAGGGTAGGGTGGACAGAAGGATATGGGGGTTGATAGAATTGTGATCGAATGTATATAGTGTTTACCACGCCTGATGAGGCGTTGAAATACTTTAAGCCAGGCAGCATGCTGTTCCGGACCTAAGGTCAGTAGTTAGTCAAGTTTTATTGGTTATTGTGCACTGAAGCAAACCATTCCAAGCAATCACTCATGATTCTTTGAGGTAGATTAAAGTAATAGGAATTAGATGTGATCATCATAGGGAAAGCAACCTATGTAATTTCACACAAGTTTTAGGTGGGTGGTTAATAGATGAGCTAGAGGAGAATAGGTCATGTTAGGTTGAAGGGGTATCAGTTTCCTTTGGGGCGTCCAATCGCCATCATTGTGGGAACGGGAACGGCCGACAGGTAGTCGGCAGTCCCGCCCGCCAAATTACAATACGATCACCGTGGAGGCAGTCGGAAACATGCCTCTTTGCATTGAGGTATGTGCTGCGGCCCTGAAAACGGCCTCAGCATAAGCCACAATCCCAAAAGGCATGTTTGTAAACATCCCTGCACCCTGTGGCAGGCACCAATTGGTGCCTGCCACACGATGCAGAGATGTTCAGAGTGGCACCGCAGGTGCCCCCCAGGGCCCATAGTTGAGGGCCAAGTTGAACAGGGATCCTGCAGCGGTCTGATCACGGTTATAGACGTCAGTGGGACGGAGGGCATGTCAGTGTCGGCCCCACCTACATCATAATCGGTTCCTTTGTGAGTGCTGAAATCAGCAGTGGGAAATTTGTAGAAATACAGTGATGGTGATTGTGGTTAACATGCAGTCACTTAGAAAAGGTTTTGCTCAGACAGAGGAGGCATGGATATGATGAAAAAGAGGGAGAAAGCCATTTAAAAGGAAAAAGGAGAAGAAACCATCAAGAGATTTTCAGTAACACTCGTTTTTCGTTTTTCATGCCAGGCTTTAGAAATATATCGTTTTGGGAGGGACAGTGTGCCATTTGAGGACGCAAGATTGTAAAAAGAAACAATATCATTTACATGTGAAAATAGCACTATGGTAGGCGCTAGAATAAGGCAAATAATTGGCCCACTGTTAGGTTACCACTAGAAGACAGCTTTAGCAAGGAGAGTGGGAACAGAAAGTAAGGGCTGGATGCAAACATTGAAAGGAGATTCTACAAATGTTGGAGTAAAAAATACAGATGTCCAATCTAATGTATGGCTCAGTATTAATTATTACGCACAGTGGGATCAATTTAGGATCTCTGGTTGTGACAGGGCACAAAATGTAGGGTGAGAACAGCTCACTCAGACAGTGGAAGTGTATTACCTGCATTCCTGAGGGTGGGGCTCCAGACACAGAGGTGAGGCAGATCCCAATACAAATTCAATGAAGGCTTTGTTAGCAAGGGGCAGTTCACTGACAAAATATCGACTACCAAAATATCTACATGCAAAAATAACGAGTCAAAAATATTGATCTAAAAAATATCGAATTCCTATACTTAAAATTAAAATTATAAATATAGCGAGAAAAATAATTAATTGTCACTAATATATTTATAAAAAATATCGATTTTTAATATATATATACATTTAAATAGTAAACATTAATTAAATAAATGATAATACAAATATAATAAAAATAAAATATATTGAATAATGATTTTGAAAAATATAATAATTATTCTTATTTTCAAAAATGTAAACAAATATATATTAATATATATGTATATTTATTTACATATATCTAATTTATTAATATCATTAAATTAATATTTTTATTTATATTATTTGTTATGGTTTAAAAAAAATATTATATACAAAATTTATATATATATATATATATATATATATATATATATATATATATATATATATATATATATATATTACCTACTGGCGGTTGCCAGTAGGTATATATAGTTAGGATTTTTTTCCTATGGGATTTTTGAAAATTCTATGTCGAATAACTTTGGCGTTTGAGGACGGAATTGGCTGAAATTTTCAGGAAAATTTAACATTTTGTTTCTGAGCAGCCCCTGAAAGTTTGGGGGGGTTTTGTCAAGGGGGGGCCGAGAAAAAAGGGGGGTCCCAAAACGCGTTTTTCCCATCCAATTTTCCATAGGGCGGTTGGACTCACTTTTAGCTCGAACGGCTGAATGGATTTCCACGAAACTTGGCAAAATTGTAGATATTGTTTGCCCGATGTGCCTTTGCTAGGTCTCAATATATGTGCTCCAGTGGATTTTGATAAATAAACGTTCAAAAAAATATATATATCTGTAACAGCGCTCCGGTTAGCGCTCCGGTTCGCGTACCTGACGCGTAACGGAACTTCGCGAAGCGAAGCTGATTGGCTCTGCGGTGTCTGTCAACATTCTAAACAGTCCGGAGCGGCCGCCATCTTGTCTCTCGGTAGGATCGAGAGACAAGAGGTGAAGAAAAACGAAGGGGGAAATTAATGAAAGGGGGCAAGGTAGACCCCTCCTGACCCCCTAGGATTGATGAGGGGGCTATTAAAGGGTCCCGCGGGGCAAAAAATAAAAAAAAATTAAAATTCAGTTTTTTCGCGGTAGAGGCGCTACCCGGTACGCGAACCGGGTAGCTAACCGGTAGCGTACCGGGAGTCCGCCATCTTGTGTTTCGGTCGAATTTAATCACAAGATGGAGGGAAAAAAATGTGGGAAATGGGTATAAGGGGGCAGAGGAGACGTATCCTGACCCCTAGGTTTTCTGAGGGTGGCTGAGGAGGCCCATATATGCGAGAAAAAACCCCACATTTTTTTTCAAATTTTCGCGCGGTTAGCGACCGGTTCGCGTACCGGGTAGCGTTCCGGGAAGCGAACAAAAGTGAAAATTTGTGAAAAAAGGTACATTTGAAATTTTTAAAGAGTAATCATAGTTAAGGTAGCTCTGAAAAGAGCTTTTGGGTTCTGTGTAAGTTCTAGGTACCAATACATAGTCTTAAATTCAGGATGAAAACTCTGTTCCCCTCATCTGAGAAGTGAACTCCATCTCCTCTGTAGATATCTTGCATGTAGTAACGCAAGTTATTGTTGTAGATGGAGCCCATTCCATGGTCTCTCATGTAAGCTGAAACAGACTTATTTACATGCTTCCTCGATTTCTCAATTTGTGAACAAAATTGGTTGGACCACCTCCATTTCTGTCTTTGGCATATATTTGAATATACCAAGGCAGTTTGAGGAAAAAGTGCAATCAATTGCTCAAAGGTGTCCTTTAAAAACATTTCCAGACCTACCCCAGTCAAAGTGCCCAAGTCATTTCCTCCACAGTGCACAATTAACAGGTCAGGTTTTGGCAAATGCAAAAAGGTTTTCACCAATGGTATCAATTGGTGACATCTTAATCCTCTGTGGCCAATCCAGTTGATTTCCACATTTTGTAAATTGAGGTTGTGTAAATTTCTGTTATCAGCATACCTTTCAGCCCAGTGGATGTAACTATGTCCACCAATCCAGACAGAAAACATGGTGAGAGGAGATTCTGCTGCAGTCAGATGAAGTGTGGAAATGGAATGGCAGTTGAAACAGTAGGAGTTTGTAATGAAAAAAACTGTGGAGTTTCTGTGCTAATGATTCAGTAGCAGTGATTGGTGGATTTTGATTGCTGAAAACAGAAAGTTAGGGTGCATGGATGAGTTCTTTGAAAGATGTAATTTGAGTGGTCAAGAAAAAATCATTTTATGAAAGATTGCACTGGATACGCAGGTGTACTGAGAGTTCAGAGTTCAATTGAAACATTGTTGTGTGAACTTGTAAACATGAGAGGTCTTTCAGGAGGTGGTTGCTATGGAAAAAAGGCAGAAAAGGCAGAGGGGGGAAGGGTGTTGATTTGAAAAAAGCGAGGGAAGAGTTTTGATTGGGTGACATGAGAGATATGTGTGATGAATTACAGCATTTCTGTGCCTTTGTTGGTTGCAGCCTCTGGAGTGCATACCCTTTGCTCTGCTAAAGACAAATTGGTGTGTGTCTGAGACTGTTTTGAAACTCAAAAAGTATTTGCTAAGGTGAGAAAAGATTCATTTAAATTAGATAGAGAATAGTATGCTTTAGGGAGAAAATTAGGAAGAAAGTTGTGTATTTAAAATGTTGCTTTGTGTCAAGTGTTTTAAAAATAGATTTTGTTTCTTTGAGTTACATAGCCATGTTAAAAGTGACGCAAAAATGGTGCAAGGGCCTTAAAAATACGCTTTCATGTGTGTTAGGGTATTTTAAGTCACTTCCCCATGAATCTGGGTGATTAATTTGTTTACTTGATGTGTTTAAAAACGTTTCTTGAAGTCAATTAGGTTTCTTGATATGTACTGCTAGAGTTTCATAGGCTGCTTGGGGCATATTTACAAGGCCTTTGAGTCACTTTGACGTTATTTTCCCCATTTTAATTTAAGTCATTTCCCCGTGGTGCAAGGTCCTTGTAAATACAATTATGAAGAAAGTTGTGTATTTAAAATGTTGCTTTGTGTCAAGTGTTTTACAAATAGATTTTGTTTATTTGAGTTACATAGCCATGTTAAAAGTGACGCAAAAATGGTGCAAGGGCTTTAAAAATACGCTTTCATGTGTGCTAGGGCATTTTAAGTCACTTCCCCATGAATCTGGGTGATTAATTTGTTTACTTGATGTGTTTAAAAACGTTTCTTGAAGTCAATTAGGTTTCTTGATATGTACTGCTAGAGCTTCATAGGCTGCTTGGGGCATATTTACAAGGCCTTTGAGTCACTTTGACGTTATTTTCCCCATTTTAATTTAAGTCATTTCCCCGTGGTGCAAGGTCCTTGTAAATACGCCCCCATGTGTGCTTGGCAAATTTAAGTACTGACAGGGTGTGCTTGTACATAGGAGCTGTGTTGTGTTTTCAAATTATGACCAGAAAATCGTTTTTTTAAAAACGGTTCTTTAAATAAATATTTCATTTTCCGCCATGAATATGGGAGAATAATTTTATTGTTTGCCGGTTTAAAAACACGTTTCTTGAAGTCATTAAGGTTTCACAATATGTTCTGCAACAGTTTCATAGTCAGCATGGGGGCAAATTTACAAAGCTTATGAGCCACATTCACGTCATTTTCCCCATGTTAAAAGTGACTTTAAAGGTGGTGCAAGGTCCTTGTAAATAAGCCCTCATGAGTGCTTGGTAAATTTAAGTCATTTCTCTGTGGTGCAAGGCTCTTGTAAATACGCCCCCATGTGTGCTTGGCAAATTTAAATACTGACAGGGTGTACTTGTACATAGGAGTTGTGCTGTGTTTTCAAATTATGACATGAAAATGGTTCATAAAGAAAAGGAATGCTTTTTACATTTATGTCAATGACAAAAAGGTGTCTGCTTCTTTAAATAGATATATCACTTCTCACCATCAATCTGGGAGAATATTTTAATTGTTTGTTGGTTAAAAAATCGTTACTTTAAGACATTTAGGATTCACAATATGTACTGCTAGAGTTTCATAGTCACTATGATGATAATGATATACATTTAGAACTGTGTAGGAGGCATGGAGAAACTGAGGCTTCTGTAAGTGTCAAGGGAGGTGAGTAATGTACATTGCTCTGTTGCATACAGTCCTCACCTTCTGCGTACTCTTGGATATGCTAGACTACATCTGCACAATGAGATACCTAAGCTGAGGAAAGACAGGTGATGTGATTGTGAAATGAGCAAAAATATTTGCACGTTTTTCAATTATATCACCTGTGTTTCCTAACATTACGAATCACATTTTGCAGATGAGGTTTAGGCCTGTCCAGGGAGACAGAGGAGGTCTGGCCTTTGTTCAAGAGTGCAGTGGACATGACTTACTTCGTTGGTAGGCCTGCACATGTATTATCTCCTCTGTACTCTTCAACAAGCCTAAATTTCATCTGCAACCCTGAGTAGGCCTCACCTGAAACAAACCTCTGGATAGGCCACACCTTATCGGCATCCTGAATCAATTATTTAAAATGTTAGGGGCAGATTTATGATGGCTGTGTGCCTCTTTTGCGCCGCCGTTGCGTCACTTTTGTGACGCAGCAGCGGTGCAAAAGATGCACCATTTTGCAAGATAGGCCTCACTTCATCTGCAACAAGATACCGTCAGTTTAAACTGTATACATTTAGGACTGTGTAGGGGGCATGGAGAAGCTGAATCTTCTGTAAGTGTCAAAGTTGTTGCATACAGTCCTCACCTTCTGCGTACTCTTTGATATGCTAGACTACATCTGCACAATGAGATACCTAAGCAAAGGAAACACAAGTGATGTGATTGTGAAATGAGCAAAAAAAATTGCACGTTTTTCAATTACATCACCTGTGTTTCCTAACATTACGAATCACATTGTGCAGATGAGGTTTAGGCCTGTCCAGGGAGACAGAGGACGTCTGGCCTTTGTTCAAGAGTGCAGTGGACATGACTCACTTAATTGGTAGGCCTGCACATGTACTATCTCCTCTGTACTCTTCAACAAGCTTAAATTTCATCTGTAACCCTGAGTAGGCCTCACCTCAAACAAACCTCTGGATAGGCCACACCTTATCGGCATCCTGAATCATTCATTTAAAATGTTAGGGGCAGATTTATGATGGCCGTGCACCTCTTTTGCGCTGCTGTTGCGTCACTTTTGTGATGCAGCAGCGGTGCAAAAGATGCACCATGTTGCAAGATAGGCCTTACTTCATCTGCAACAAGATACCGTCAGTTTAAACTGTATACATTTAGGTCTGTGTAGGGGGCATGGAGAAGCTGAGGCTTCTGTAAGTGTCAAAGTTGTTGCATACAGTGCTAACCTTCTGCGTACTCTTTCATATGCTAGACTACATTTGCACAATGAGATACCTAAGCAAAGGAAACACAGGTGATGTGATTGTGAAATGAGCAAAAAAAATTGTACGTTTTTCAATTACATCACCTGTGTTTCCTAACATTACGAATCACATTGTGCAGATGAAGTTTAGGCCTGTCCAGGGAGACAGAGGAGGTCTGGCCTTTGTTCAAGAGTGCAGTGGACATGACTCACTTCATTGGTAGGCCTGCACATGTATTATCTCCTCTGTACTCTTCAACAAGCTTAAATTTCATCTGTAACCCTGAGTAGGCCTCACCTCAAACAAACCTCTGGATAGGCCACACCTTATCGGCATCCTGAACCAATCATTTAAAATGTTAGGGGCAGATTTATGATGGCCGTGCGCCTCTTTTGCGCCGCTGTGCGTCACTTTTGTGACGCAGCGGCAGCGCAAAAGATGCGCTATGTTGCGACATATTTACAACTTGATGCATCTAGGCAGATGTGTCACGCTGTAAAGTCCTGCGCCACATGAAACCTGTGTCAGGTTTCATGTGGGCGTTTTGTTGCAGGGTGGGCATTCACTTGCATGAAAGCCCTGTAAAACTAACACAGTGAAATTTACAAGATTTCACTGAGTCAGCTTTATGGCATTGCTGAATCAAATCCTTACGCCTGTTTGAAACAGGCATAAGGAGTGACGCACCATGCAATGTGTGGCTTGCCCCTGTGCATTGCAGTTGTCATGTCGCGCTTACGACGTGATTCCTGCAATGTGCCGTTTTTGCGGCACAGATGCGTGACGCATCTGTGCTGTTTTTGCTCCATGGTGCTCCGCATTGTAAATGCGGCACATCATGGGTGGCAGAGCAGCGGCGCACGTTAACTGGTGCATCCCTGGGGATGCGCCAGTTAACATAAATCTGTCCCTTTACATTTAAGTATGAGCAGGGGACACAGAGTCGGTGAGGCTTATCCAAGGTTAAGAAGAGATGAGTCCTGCTCACTGAAAACTTGGACATAGGCCTCACCTCCTCAGCATCGCTCGACATGGCTAAATAATATCTGCAAAATGTTACTCTTGTTAAACAATTTTACTATTATAGTCTCTGAGATTTGTCTCTTACTCTGCAACATCTCATTGTTGTTCTCTTTCTTTAAAGATAACGACAACATCAACCATGAGTGATAATGAGCAATCTGTTGATCTCGATTTTATCATTGAACTTGTCATTGAAACGTCAGTGGAAGTAGATCCCTTGGATGATTTATATCCTGTGGATGATGAAGAATATGATGAGGATGCTGATTTGTCAGAATTGTATGACATAGGGTGGGCAGCTGACCTGATGGAGCCTACTGAATTATAAAGACTTTTAAAAATAAATTTAATTAACTGGAAATGAAAAGTAACCATGTTAACCATTTCATTTAAAATTAAATACAACTTGAAAAACAGCTTGTGTGAAGTGTCTTTAATGAAATAGTGAAATATGCTAATAAAATTAGTTCAGATTCACATATAAAAGAGCACAGGTCAAATGTGGAAGCATTCCATTTCTTTGCTACTATTTGTGAGTTTTAAATTTGTCAATGCACTAAAAATTATTGTAAGTAGAATTGACAACTAGTGTGTTAATTTTTTGATGACTGTTATTGATTTACTGTTTGGTAATAGTGGTTAATAAAATGTTTTATTATATTTTACCACAGATTCAACTGCAGATCATTTCAAAATTAAAGTATGCCTTCGAGGCAAAGAAGGAGGAAGGCTACAAAACGTCAAACACAGCAGCTTACTACATGCTTGCAGCAGTCCTCTACAATAAAAACTCGTCAAGTCACCAAGAAAGCTCCGGGTAAGACAACAAAATCTTTCCTAAGAAATATTTCCAGAAAAAAAAGTATCACTACAGAACATGTTTTAGTCCAGAAGAAGAGAGCCAATTTAAACGGAAAGGAAAGGCCACTCAAAAATGTTACTGCTAGAGCAGGAGAAAACTCTTTGCATGGTAGTAGAAGGAAAAATCAGTTTAGGGACATTCGTAGACGAATGTTCCGCAACAGGATAATTGGCAATTTGTTAAAAAATATTAAGAAAGGTCAACAGAAAGTGGCTTTTTATAAGAGAAAGAAACACGTTGAGAAAATTATTGATCAGGCATTCGAAATTAAGCGAAAGTTCTTTATTTTGATAATCAATAGAATTAGGAAACTAAACAAGGCAATTTATGATTTCAAAACAAATAGTAGATGGAAGAGAACAGTTAATCGTAGTAATTTTTGTGACGTTTTTTCTGGAGAATGGATGCATAGTTCAAGTTGTGAGGCATTTTTTAATGAGGAGAGTTATTTCCAGGATAATGATTTGGTGCATGCAGTTGACACCAGTGGTCGAGCATATGAGGTGAAAGATGGTTGTCCGGTTGAAAAAGAAAAACTTGTGTCAACAGAGGCAGAAGAGGTGTTAGGTAATGAGGTTTTAGGAAGACGTCCTAAGGGACCAGTGTACACCTGGAAGTGTAGTAGTATTTGCAGTGTGCGACAGGATTCCATTAATTTGCTTTGTGATTTTGTACGGACATTTAATAAGAAAAGTTTAAAACAGAAAATGAAGTTGTTGCAAGAATTAGATCCTTGCAGAGTGAGAGAAGTGACAGGTTTGCATGGTCATTCATTGGCTTGTCTTTCCAGGAGAGTATGCCAGAGTGTTTTTCATCATTTCAGGATGCTAGCAGTGCATCATAATAAAGTGAGGAAATTAGTTAGAATGTTGTATTATGCTAAGAGTCCAGCAATTGTGCTTAAACAATTATGCACTGCTCTTTTGCATGGTTCAGAAGTAGATGTGAAGAATATTTGTGCAGAAATTGAGTTTTGTTACTTTGCTAGTAAAGAGAACAATGTTGAAATTGACTCAGAAGAAGAAGGTAATGTGGAAGAGAGTGTACAGATTTCCAGTACAGATAATTTTCAGAAGGAAATTGCCACGTTTCAGATGAAATCAAGTGAGAGGCCTAATTTCACTTGTGTGTGTTGTCGACGCACTTATTATAAGAATCAGACTAAGTTAGTGGATTTGTATGCAAAAAGTGAAAGGGAAAATAATAGTGAATGGAAGGATTTCGCAACATGCTTGATGGTAGAAAATTGTTTTGATTTGGGATCGGATCAACGTGTGTGTACTTATTGTTGTAACAAATTAAATCAAAACCGGATGCCTGCTTGAGCGGTTCATAATAATCTGGAATTGGTTGACATTCCTTCTGAATTGAAGGATTTAAATACTTATGAATCTATTTTGATTCAAAGTGTCCATCCCTTTCAGGCTATTGTACGAATGGAGCCAAAGACAGGGAAATGGCCTCCATCAGATTTACAGAGAGGATTAAAGGGAAGAGTTGTTTATTTGCCTCTAGATTTGAAGAAAAACATTAATACAATTGGAGTAGAGAAAGTGGAAGAGGAACCTCTGGTTATCTTAGTTAATGGGGTTCCGACAAAGAGTAAGAAAATCTGGCAAGATTTAGTGGATGTTAGGAAAGTCAAAAAGGCAACATTGTATTTGATGAAAAACAATAAGCACTACAAGAATGTATGTGTTGCAGAAGAGGAAGTAAGTGAAGAAGAGGACAGCGATTTGTGTGCTGGACAAATTGAGAAAGTAGAAGCCTCTAAAAATGAAGAAATATATGAACATTATAGTGTTCATCCTTTGCATTCCAAGGAAGTCATGGGGAATGCTATTGAGTTGTTTCAAATGAAACAAGCGAAAGGGAGTCCCATTAGTGTTTGGGAGGAAAGTTTGGAAGCTCGGTGTTTCCCACAGCTATTTCCAACAGGTCAAGGAGGAAGATATGATGAGCGACCTGATCAAATTCCTGCTTCTGAATACCAGACTTTACGATTGTATGCAGAAGATCCTAGGTTTCGTCAATGCATTCCCTATTTGTTTCATCTACTGTTTGAAAGCGATCTGTCTGGACTGTCATATGCAGTGAACCACATCTTGGAAAGTGGTGTACAGATGCAAAATATCTCGGCAAGGGACTTTATGGATAAAGTCAATGTGCAAGACAGTATTTTGGATTCTCACCTGATTAATCTCATGGCATGTCAGCGTGGTACTAATGAGTACTGGTACCGACGTCATGGTGATTTAAAATGTATGCTGAGGAACTTAGGAACCCCCACATGGTTCCTCACTCTCAGCTGTGCCGAGTATGGCTGGGAAGACTTACTTGAATTTCTACGAGAGGCAAATGGAAACATTGAAAATATCGAATTCAAGACACCCGGAGAACTGTGCTCTTTGGATCCAGTGAATGTATGCAGGTACTTCAATCATAGATTTGAGGCTAAGATGTCTTTCATCATGAACAAGAAAAATCCACCTCTTGGAGAGGTGTTGGATTTCTTCTGGAGAAAGGAGTACCAAGCAAGAGGTGCTCCTCATATACATATGCTGCTAAGGATCAAAGATGCACCCAAATTTGGAACATATTCCGGATGACTTAGTGATGAGTTTAATAGAACAGTATTCTACATGTGCTGTTCCAAAGACAAAGGAATACAAAAGCCTAAGATAACAAGTTTTACGCTTTCAAAGCCATCGTTGTGGAAAGTACTGTCGTCGTAAATTCAGAAACAAGGACAAGTTCTACACAAAATGTCGTTTCGGCTTTCCACGACCGGTGATTTCTAAAGGAAGAGTGAACAGTTTGATGTCTTCGCTGCGACATTTTGTGACGAGGAAATCACCCAAAAATACATACAATTTGAAAAGAAACGAAGAGTCCAAGTACATCAACGACTACAACCCAGTGATTTTGTCCATGTGGAATGCTAACATGGATATACAGTTTGTGGCTGATAACTGTATGGCTGTGGCTCGGTATGTGACATCTTACATCACCAAAAAAGAAAAGACAGAATTGAAGGATATGTGGGAGGACATTTCCCATGAAAAGAGCCTCAGTAAGAAGTTGTACAGTTTCAGTCTGAAGATGTTGTTGCATCGAGAAATCGGAGCTTACGAATGTTCTGACCGGTTATCTTCAGCAAGTCTCTATGCCAAATCTAGGAGTATCATTTGGGCGAGTCTTGGTCTTGCTGCAACGCGTAATCGAGTTCTGAAACCTGTACGGGAAATTGAGTATTTGGCGGAAAAGGAGCCAAACAGTACCGATATTTTGAAGACCAACATGTTGGATACATATTATCCAAATAGAAGCAGTCACCTCGAGAATGTTTGTCTGTATGAGGTTCTACAAAATTACATATTCAAGAGGAACATCAAAGAAGATATTGATAAAGGAGTGTATGCTGTAATTGGAAGTGAGGGATGTCTTGTCAAGCAAAGAAAATGCCAATTGGTAAACCATTGAAAATTGAGTGGCGAATCTCCTGAAAGAAAAGAGTTTTTCTATTTAGCTCTTTTGCAACTTTTCAAGCCTTGGCGTGCAGAAGAGGAACTGCTTGGAGATTTCCTCTGTTACGAAGACTCTTTCAATGCCGCCAAGGAGACCATAGAATGTCCTGTTTTTCCAAAATATCTAGAAATGTTGAATGCGGAAATCGAGCAGGAAGCAACGATTGCAGCCGAGATTGCTAGAGACAGTTCTCAGGACAGTCAGAGTTCTGTTTCATTGAGTCAGGATCCACTAGGAGGACCAGTTATCGAAAATGAAGCTGCCACTGCCATGATTGAAGTGGAAAGAGCCATGGCACATGCTCAGGAGGATGCGGTTAACTTAGAAGATTTGGAAAGACAACTCAACGTTGAGCAGAGGAAAATATATGACGAAGTTACCAACCAAATTGATCATGGATTAAGTCATGAGAAGAAAGAGTGCTCATGTACGTCGTTGAAGCCTGTCCGACTGTACGTGAGTGGAGAAGCAGGAACTGGAAAAAGTTTCCTCATTAAAGCAATTTCATGTTATTTGCAGAAAAGGACTGAGTCATCGCTGTCTTGTGTTGTCACCGCTCCAACTGGACTGGCAGCACATAACATTAAAGGTATTACTTTGCATCGTCTACTGATGCTGCCAGTGGAGCATGATAACAAATTACAATACCACAAGTTATCTGGAGATGCTTGTTGTGAAGTTTCAAGAGTCTTGAGGAAAATTAAACTACTTATCATTGACGAAGTAAGCATGGTTGCCAATGTCATGCTTGCCTTTGTTCCTTTTGCGAATGCAAGAAGTTCTTAAAACAGAGTATGATATGTTATTTGGTGGCAAACACATCATTGTTTTCGGTGATCTTTTGCAGCTGACACCAGTGAAAGGACAACCAGTGTTTAAACTACTTACACATGAAGATACCAGGAAGTGCCTAGGGAGCATTGGCAACGTCAATATATGGTTAAACTTCAATTATGCTGAACTGCGTGAAAATATGCGTCAAGCGAAGGATGAAGATTATAAGAATATTCTACAAGATGTTAGAATCGGAAAAGTGACCGAGCATGGGAGAGAAGCTTTACATGCACGATTACTGTCAAATTTGTATCCAGAAGAAGACATTCTGCCAGAGAATATTTTTCGGAAAATTACTGAGAAGAAATCTGGAATATGTTTGATGCCAACTCTTGCAGAATGTGCCATCTTCAACAACAAAATGTTGAATTTAGAAAACCAAGAGATTGTGAAACTGGAAGCTATTGACAGAATAGAGCATATGGGAGCAACAATTATTTTGTCTGAGAATTTGAAATCTAAATTGGATTCATTAGAGAAGACTATATCTAAAACTGCTGGTTTTGAAAAGACTCTGAATGTGTGCTTAAATTGCCGTATCATTTTGAGAAGGAATTTACATGTTGAAAGAGGTCTGGTAAATGGATCAATGGGTAATGTTGCTGATTTTGAGAAATACAGAAATAGAGATGGAATTGAATTTTTAAAAATTAAATTTGATGGCATTGAGGAAGTACAGCTAATTGGTCGTTGCTCTGCTAGGTTTTTGCTTGTAAAAGACTTATATGTTCGCCGTAAGCAGTTTCCTGTTTGCTTGGCATATGCGGTGACAATCCATAAATCGCAAGGTTTAAGTGTAGACAGTGCATTGGTGAATATTGGCAGTTCGGTGTTCAAGGAGGGTATGGCATATGTGGCATTGTCAAGAGTCAGAACTTTATCGGGATTGTACTTGATTGAGTGTGATGTCACAAACATTTGTGCGGATCTAGATTGTGTTAAGGAATACAATAGGTTAAGAAGAGAGTATGCGCCACATTTGCCTCAATATCCTTTGTTTGAGAAACGTGTGGTAGGCCGGAAACGAAGAAATGTGACCAATAGTAGGGAGGTTGTAGCAAAAAGACGAAAAGTCGATGAACCTGAAATTATAAGCAGAAAGAAAATGGATTCTGTTGAAGATGTTGTTGGTTTTCAATTTGAAAATAGTTCTGGTGTCAACTGCTATGCTAATGTAGTGGTTAATGTTGTCTTTTCTCTAGAAACTTTAAAAGAACAGATTGTGATCAATTCGGATCAAAGTTTGTTTATTGAACTCTGTGTTAGAGAAATGTAGCACTGATAGAACAAAAATAGAAAGTGTGTCTGAAATTCGAAATCTGTTAGACAAATGTTCAGGTCAAACGCAATTCTCTCAAAATATTCAGCAAGATTGTCAGGAGTTTTTAATGTATATTCTTGATGTATTGCAAGATGAAGGTGTAGATGTAGATCATCTGGTTGGCCTTTCTTATCAATGGCAGCATGACTGCGAGAACTGTAGGGTATCAAGTACTAGCTAGTGTAGACTCAGAAAGATTTATATATTTAACTTTGCCAGACAGTAAATCAGTGTCCTTTAATAAGCTAGTAAAAGCAGCCGATCAAAACATGGAGTGTAGCCAATGTAAGTCTGCAATGCTGTCCACATTATTTATACGAACATATGGCCAGTATGTCATTTTAATGTTCCAACGATGTAGGCCTGATGGAACAAAATTGACAACTTTAATTAAAAATTTTGTGGCTTCGCAGTTGTCAATATCAGGAAGGACTTTTGTAACTGCAGCAATTATATATCATGACGGTCCTTCAACAACATCAGGACATTACACAGCTTATTTGAAGTCTGGAAACGGCTGGTCATTCTGCAATGATTCTGTTTTAACTTTCAAAAAAAGATTGCCTTTTGACCTTAAAAATTCTTACCTGGTGTTTTTACAACCAAAATTTTAGGGAAGGAATCACGGGATTTGCTCTGAAGAATTTCAAGAGGTTCTAATGGCTCCTACACTATTTGGCCTTGAGGATAAGTGTAGTACAGAGTGAAAAGTTATTTCTGAGTTTTAAGTAGTTCCTGGAAAAAAAGAAGGTTTTCTTACAGAAAGTGGTGGGCACGGATTAGTTAAAGGACAACAGAGTATTTCCCAAAGCAAACGGTGTTCTTACCATAACACTTGACGTCATGGAAAAATAACTGCACTTTGAATGAGTTCAGAAAAACTGTTTCTTTTAATAAGCTAATTCAAGCAGCCAATCAAAACATGGAGTAGAGGTAATGTAAGTCTGCAATGCTGTCCACAATATTTGTACAGAATTTTGGTTATAATGTCATTTTAAAATTCCAACTATATAAACCTGATGAAAGTAAGTTTTCAACTTTAATTACAAATGTTGTGGCTACACAGTCGTTGATTTTAGGAAGAACATTTGTAACTGCAGCTATTATATGACATGATGGTCCTTTGACAACATCCGCTTATTACACAGCTTATTTAAAATGTAAAAAAAAGCTGGTGTTTCGGAAATGATTCCCATTTGACTATGAAACAATGTTGCCTTTTGACTTAAAATATTCTTACTTTGTGTTTTCAGAAGAGAGAATTTAGGGTAGGTAACTGGCCTATAATGATTCTAGGAGTTAATATAATTGTATGTACTGTTTTAAATTGCTTTGTGATTAACAGTGATGAAGAGAATTAAATAATTGTAGTAGTCATAGAGGTAGTGTAAGTGTGCCTCATAGTAAGCAGTATCAGTGTCATAGGAAATGTGGAACATGAGTGAGCAAGAAGGGTGAGATATTACTAGTACAGGATTGTGAAAGTGATCTTGAACGTTTTCTTTCTGAAAGTTGCGGAAAAAGAAAATGACGGGATTTGCTTAGAAGAATTCCAAGACTTATAAATGGCTCTTACACTATTTGGCCTTGAGGAGAAGTGCGGTAGAGAGCGAGAAGTCATTTATTGTATGTAACATATTTCTCAAAACGATGGAGCTTTTCTTTCAGAAAGTGGCGGGCAGAAAATAATAGCAGCACAACAGAGTATAAGCTGTTCATAGGACATCCTTCGACGTCATGGAAAGTAAGTTACTTTTGAGGAGTTCTGATTTCTGATTGGTTATGTTATATGGGTTTTTTAAACACAATCATTTTGATTGTGTTTTTTTTCCCCCGCTGTTATATGATGAATACCTTCAACTCACTGTTTTTAGTGAAATTTGATACATTCTGAGAACAGCAAAAATAAACCATTTAACATGTATAATTAATTCTGTACTTTGTATAGTGAATTTTAATTTGTACTCGTCTTGTCTCATGCTCACTCATCTTTTACTACCTTCTATCAATCCTCTTTACATACTCACATTGCCTTTTCTTTTATTCTCTTTCACCCTTGCTCTCTAACTCCACTTATCTTTCAACCTTTGTTTCCCTATTCCAACTCTGCTTTTTTCTTTTCTCCCTTGCACCATTTTCCAGCTTTTAGGCCTTCTGCTTCGCTTGTCTTTTCCATCTTTCCGCCCTTTGTTTTCTAAATTAAATATTTTTGGGTTCTCCTTTTTTGGTGCAATCAGTTAGTATAACTCACCCTCACTCATTTATCTTTCTTTGTTGCCTCACTCAGTCTGTATCTGACACTCTTTCCTTCACTTCCTCTGTCTCCTCTCTCCCTCACTCTCTTTTCCTTATTCACCCTTTCCTTATATAGTTTACCTTACTCACTTTCTGTTAGTAGCTTACACAACTTCAATTTAGTTTTCTCTTCTATCCTTCTTTTCTGTCACTGAAAGTATCTTCCTTTTTTCTCTTAGTAATTTACTCTATTACAATTTCTTTTTGTCTGTGACTGTCTATCACCGTTTCTTTCTCTTTTTTTCTGCATGTTTATCTCTAACTTTATTTCTTTGTAAAATTGGATGATTGTCAATCTTTTCCCTTGTCTTTTCTAATTTTTAAATACATGTTTTAATATTTTTCAATTTTTTGTTCTTTCTTTCACAGATTGAAAGTATAAAAATAACAAGTGACTAAGTTAACGACAATTATATGGTAAGGGTTTTGTACTCTTTTCGTTACATTTCTATCACATTTAACTTCTATTAGTTTCACTGCTTCATTTCTTTAACCCTCAGTTTCCTGCCTTTGCTACTTCACTCATTCCTTTTTCTATTACTTACTTACTCTACTCCTTCCACTCCTTTTCTCAGTCCCTCTGTTCTCATAGTTCCTCACTCCTGTTCACTCACTCCGTCTCTATTACTCTCACTGTCTCTGACTCATCACTCTTTCACTACTTGTTCATTATGCTTTCTCCCTGTAGTTCAAGCACACTATGTTATTTACATTTCTTTGCTGTTTCAATCATTCCTTTTCTGTCCCTTCTTCTTTTCTGCTTTCTGTTTTTTCTCTCTGTTATTCCACATGTTTTAACCTTAGTCACTGTCATACATCTTGTTTTATTCCTATTTACTTTCGCTCACTGTTTTCTTAACACTTTCCCTCAGGATTGTTCTTTTAGTCCGGTTCTATCCCTGCCTCTCATTCCACATCCTTTACTGTTTTTCTTCTTAATTTGAACATTCACACACATTCTCTAAGAAACTCTTGTTTATTATTCTTCTACTCTCCTTTTTTTCTTTCACTTCCTTATCTATTTTGTTTTTCACAATTATACCCTCTTACATCTTTTCTTCGGTAAATAGATCTATTAAACAGTATCTCTGTGTTACTCCTTCTAGCTGTCTTTCTTTTAACATTACTCTCTGTTTCCTTCCCTTATACTTACTCTCCTTTTAAAAAAAAAAAAATTCTGGTTCGCTTCCGGTTCGCGTACCGGCGCGCGAACCGGGAAGCGAATCAAAAGAAATAGAGGTTGCCAGAGTGCTAAACAGTCTAGCAATTTCTTATAAAGGGGAGGTAGTTCTGAAAAGAACTTTTTTTTAAATTATTTTTGTTGTTTTATATTTTTTTTATTTTTTTTCTGAACATTTTTTTACTTTTTTTGTATTTTTTGAACGGTTTTATATTTTTTTTGTTTTTTTTGGGGGGGGAAACGAAAATGATTCATTATAAAGGGCTCAACAGGAGCAACAAAAAAAAAGATAATTTATTTTCTGGGGCGTTTTGGACATTTGTGATTGTCAATAGCTGTGTTGATTAAATGTATGCTACTCTCCCTGTAGCAAATAAATTGGCCGCAAAAAATTCACACTTGCTTCACATTCCCAAACTTCAGCTGGATATTTGGGACCGTCTCCCTTGCCTCTGGTCCCGTCACTGCCTCTTAATTTGATGTACTGGCCACAGGAGGGGGGTTATCCTGCAGGTCACGTACCTGCGCAGCACTATCATTTATAGGGTGCCACCTGTCCATGTGCCGATGCATGGTGTAATTGCCATAGCTGTATTTTTTATCAGTCCCTCTGGACAGATCTTTTTTGCAGATGAGGTAGCGGGCATTTACTTTTTTTTGGCCCCGGGGAAATGTGAAAAATTGCCAGATGTAATTTTCTTTCACATGGGACCTCCTCTGCTCTTCAGGCAAAAACAGCCTCCTCCCTTGCTCCTCTTCCTCTTCTTCCTCTTCTTCCTCCTCTTGCTGAAGGATAACCTAAGGAGGTGGTCCTCTCTTCCTAGGAGGTGGTGGTGGTGGTGGGGGTGCACCAGCTGCAGCTACTAATGAAGCCATTTCTTATGAATCAAAATAGGTCTTTGTTAGACCTGTCTGTTTTTTTTGCGTAGTCCCTCCAAATTATTTTTTTTTCCCCTTTTTGCCCCTCATACCCTTAATAATTTTTGTGTCTACTAGTTTTTATAGGTGTTGGCCAAGGGGATAGGTGTTCTTTTGTCCCTCATAGTTTTTCACCTCAGGCCCAGAGGCCTGTTCTGACAGGAAAAGTTGGAACCACACAAAATGGTGGCTTCCAACTGCCCTAACTGTCACACTCAGAACTTGGCCATAGCCTAGCATAGGGCGTTCTAGAACCTTCTGGTCCATTCTAGACCACTGAAGGGCAGCCTATATAAGGCGGAATGCGGGGCAGCCATTTTGTCTGTCAGTGAGGAACAGCTGGAGTGAAGGTTGAGGTCTGGTAGGGATAGGATCCTGAAGGGTGGTCTACTCTACAAGGGTTGCCCTCTGTCTAGGTATTTTCCCCCCCAGGCCTGTTGTCCTAGCCGTGTTAGTTTCATCCTGCTGACCCTGGACAGTAAGGCGCCTCCAGTCAAGTGAAGGGGTTAATCCCAGTGGGCTGAGGAGCTGCAAGTGGCCCTGCGCTGAGAATTGAGCTGGGTGCCCCCTCTATTATTTCACTTGCCCCTGTCCAGTATTGAGTACTAGCAGAACTGTGAGGTATATGAAGGGCTGGGAGATTTATAAGTGACAAGCCAGCTCTGCCTCCTATCTGTGTGGTGACCGCAGGTTCTTGGCCTGCCTGAAGCGGAGATCTCTGTCCCTACCCCTTACCGGTGTCTGGACCTGCCAAGTGGAGTGAAAGGGTTAATTGCCTTTCCATTGCTGCCTTGTTCCTTCGTGGGCCGGGCCCCCTGGGGTCTCGTATGCGCCCCTGAGGCAGCGCTGACTGAGTGAGAGGGGACGCAGGGACTGTGACCAGCGCTACTGCGCATTCTCGTTGGTTCCGCTAATCCCCAGGAAGGGCCTAGGGTCGAGCAGGCCCACTGCAGAGCCGCTACTGGCGCCGAGCCGGCAGAGCAGGCTCAGGAGGCGGGTCGCTACTTCCCCGCGCATGCGTGTTGCGCTCCTTCCGAGGTGAGGAAAATCCAGACAGCCAACGGCGAGGGAAACAGAGAGGAGCAGCCGCCGGGCATCGAGGCCCCGCATCAGAGCGGGAAACGTCTGCAGCAAGGACCCCTGCTTCTCTAAGGAGAAAGGAAGCGGGGCGGTCCATTTGTTACGAGCCCTTCTGCCCGAGCAGTGGAATCTAGGTGATTTGATCCCTTGCCTCCGCACTAGCGAGGAGGGAGGTCAGGAGGCCCCGGGATCATTTGAAAGAATCGGAAGCCTTTGGCCTGTCTCCTGAAATCGGCGGAGACACGGGCCGGAGAGCCCAGACCCCCCCCCTCACACCAAACGAAGTAAGGAGGGATTGAGAAGGGAGGGGGAAAAGTTACAAGTGGAGAAGTGTCTCTCAGAAGAGCAGAGACTACCGACTGACTAGATCAGGATCAGGCTGGTGCTGGGGAGCGTCCCTCTGGTCCTGAGAAGTAACAGTTTATAATATAACATTGAAGGTGGAGGGAACTTACAAATGTAAACTGTTAATCTGATTCAAATAATTCTAATGATAACCCTAGTAGATAATTCAACTGCCAGGAGTTAGAGTAGAGGGAGGCTAAATAATTCTTCTATGAACGAAGGTGGGTAGAGAGTTAAGGTTAAAGCGTATCAGAGGAGACTACATCTGCAAATCTGGAATGCTGGGATCTGATTAAATGTATTGTTAATGATAAATGCTGAGAATAAGTTAGCCTCTCTGAAGGTAGTGATACTGATGACAAGACATTTAAATGTAATGTACTGAAGAAGCTAATTAATAATTTGCTTAGCAATTTAAAAGGTATAATTGTTATTTCTGAGAAGCCAATTGATAATTTGCTTAGTAATTTAAAAGGTATAATTGTTATTTCTGAGAAGAACTGAAATGTCCTAAATTGTATAATTTGAAACCGAAGAACAGAAAGATTATTTTTATAAGGCAGTACTTATTTTTCCACATTTTTGGTGTAGCGTTATCTTTTTGAGTGTCATTGCGTGGTTTTAGTGTTGGGTGGTCTGCAACCTTCACACTGTGCCTCTGAACTGTATGTCTTGCCCTAGGCCAGGCTACCCCAGGTTCTAACAGATTGGTGCCTAGCGGTGGGATTCTGACTTGGTTGCAGCTACTCATTAGTAATTCAACGCAATACACTGACCTACACCAGGAGTTTTCTCCTTGCGGCCCTCCTAATTTGAATTTTGTTTTTTCTAAATTTATTTCTGGTGGTGGGTGGAGGTTAACCTCAGGTCACTTCTTGGTTTTCTCCTGTGTGTTAATTTTATTCCATAGTGAAAGATGGAATTGAATTTTAAAGAGCTAGAATCCAATACTGTGGCCCAACTCAGAGAATGGTGTCAGCAACAAGGGGTATTCTTTAACAAAGGTGCCAAGAAAGGCGAGTTGCTGACAAGCATAAGGGCATGGGTGGAAGCTCATTTAGTGGAAAACCCAGATACTGAAGAGAGTGACGGGGACACTGTCCTTGAGATTGCAATGTTGAACCAAACTGGAAGGGGGAATCTGCTGACAGGTCCCAGGATACCTTCGAGGGCGAGCAGCAGCGTCTCAGACAGGGGTTTAACTGACGCCGAGCTAGAAGATAGGAGGGAGGAGAGGAGAATGAAGTTGGAATTAGCTAGGATGGAGATGGAAAGGGAGGACAGGAGGTTAGCCCATGAGCGAACCATCAAAGAGATGGACCTACAAGCCTTAATACAAAGGCCTCCCAATCCAGATAATGGTGGCAGCGAAAATAAGATGAACACCAGGGAACCCAGACCCTATTTACCCAAAGATGTCATTGCCAGTTACACCACAGGCGATGACATTGCCAAATGGTTGGCCGCCTACGAAGTTTCTCTAAGGGCTCACGGGATCTTAGAAACTCACTGGGGAGGTGGGCTGTATAAGTACATGCCCCCTGCTGGCAGAGACATCTTGTTGGCTCTGGAGCAGGATGAGCAAACCCACTACCCTACAATGAAGGTGGCACTGGTGAAGAAGTTTGGACTTACCCCTGAAAGGTACAGACAGAAATTCAGGGGAAGTCACAAACTGAGTACCCAGAATTGGGTAGACTTTTTAGACTACGCCAAGAAAGCTTTGGAGGGTTGGGTCAAGGGCAGCGAGGTGAAAGATTATGAGGGGCTGTACAATCTATTTTTGAAAGAACACCTCCTCGAGAAATGTTTTCCCGAGTTGCGCCAACACCTGGTGGACAGCAAGCTGACCGATCCCCGGAAGCTTGCAGAGGAGGCGGACACTTGGGCAAGTACCCGGGTGTCCTCAAAGGGGACTGGAGGGGATTCTCAAAAAGCCGGACAGGGCTCCCCCCAGAAGAAGGAGGGGGGAGATAAAAAGAAGGAGTTCTCCAAAGGTCCCCAAAATAATTTCCAAGGTAAGGGAGCAGGTTTCACCCCTAGGGCAAACCCGCCCAGAAACCCTAATCCTGGCCAAAGCCAGCAGCCAAGGGTTCTCCACTGTTTTGAATGTGGTGGTGTTGGACATTATAAGGGAGATGTCAGATGCCCAAAGAGACCACCCCCTCCCACCGGAGGAAAGTCACCGGGAGTAGCTAGTGTAGCGCTCGGGGAGGAGTTGCCCTTAGATAAGGGGGGTGAGTGGGCGTGTGTCACCTTAGTGTCCCTGGGAGAGCGGGAGATGGTTCCAAAGATCCAGGTGCCCCCAAATACTACAAAGTATGGGCAATGGGTTACCATCAATGGCCAAAGAGGGGAGGCTCTGAGAGATACAGGAGCCAGTATGACTATGGTGAGAAGTCAACTGGTGTCTCCAGAGCAGGTTGTTCCTAATGTACTCCACCCCGCCGCGATGGCTGACGGCAGAATGGGCCACTATCCAGTGGCTGAGGTTCCCTTTGAGTGGGAGGGGGTTGCAGGTTCACTTCGAGTTGCCGTAAGCCCTGCCGTGCCAGTTGATTGTCTGTTGGGGAATGACATGGAGCACAACACTTGGAGAGAGGTGGAATACCGGACGCATTCTGCGATGCTGGGTACACCTGACTGGGCCTGTGTAAGCACACGGTCTGCGACTGCCCGGAGAGGGAGTTCGCCTGGGTTGGAGCCTGGAACAATGGCCCAACCCGCTGCCAAAAAGGGACAGACCCGGAGACAGGAAGAGCCTGCTTCGGCTTCCACGCCCCATGTGACAGATCGGCCACCTGCGGTGGTAGGTCAGGAGTCCATGGAGGGGGAAGTAGACTCTCTGGAGGATTTACCCATCCCTGCTGAGTGGCATGTGGAGGGAGGACCTACCAGAGAGGAATTCTGTAAGGGGCAGAGGGAGTGCCCTACCCTTGAGGGACTGAGGCGTCAGGCTGAAGCCCAGGCAGCAGGTGATGCTACGGGACACCACCATATTTACTGGGAGGATGGACTCCTCTACAGTGAACCCAAGGTACCCCTACCTGGCTCATCAAGGGCCTTGGTGGTCCCGCAGCAATACCGAGCCTTTCTGCTGGAATTGGCTCATGCAATACCACTGGCAGGACACTTAGGCCAGGACAAGACCTTTGCACGGCTTGTCCTCCACTTTTACTGGCCTCAGATGAAAGTGGCGTCCAACACATACTGTCGGACATGTGTATCCTGCCAGGCCAGTGGGAAAACAGGGGTGAAGCTAAAGGCTCCCCTGGAACCACTTCCAGTCGTTAGCACCCCCTTTGAAAGGGTGGGCATCGACATTGTAGGGCCATTGGATCCACCAACAACAGCTGGTCACAGGTTTATCCTGGTTCTGGTGGATCATGCCACACGGTACCCAGAGGCCATCCCTCTGAGGACTGTTACTGCACCTGTGGTGGCTAGGGCCCTGATGGGAATCTTTACCCGTGTAGGATTCCCCAAGGAAGTTGTGTCCGACAGGGGGACCAACTTCCTGTCAGCTTACATGCGGACAATGTGGAAGGAGTGTGGAGTGACCTACCGGTTCACCACTCCTTATCACCCCCAGTCAAATGGACTGGTTGAGAGGTTTAATAAGACCCTGAAGGGCATGATAAGAAGTTTGCCGGAGAGCTTACGGAGGAAATGGGACGTCCTCCTACCTTGCTTGCTGTTCTCTTACAGAGAGGTGCCGCAGAAGGGAGTGGGCTTCAGCCCTTTTGAATTGTTGTATGGGCACCCTGTGCGTGGGCCTCTCAGCCTGGTGAAGGATGGATGGGAAAAGATACTCCATATCTGCGAACTGCTGTCCAGGGAGCCCACTGTGTAAACCCTGCAACGTGCTTGCTGCTGCAAGGTGAAGATCAACTCCTCGCGGTACCCGCTGCCCGGGTCCCGCGTCGCCCTCCCTGCGGGGTGTCCAACTAAGGAAAAGGATCGTCGTCGGTGATATTTGCTGTTCCTGAGGGCGGGAGAGGAACACTCCTTCAGGGCTGCGAGCGCCAGGTGAGGGACAGGGACTCCATTTCCCAGGAGTCCCTGTGTTGCCATCACCTGCACCTGGACGCTCTCCCTGCCTGCCCCGCCCCCGACCGCCGAGCTAAAGGCGCTGCCTTCCAGGAACAACTGTGTTACTCCATATCTGCGAACTGCTGTCCAGGGAGCCCACTGTGTAAACCCTGCAACGTGCTTGCTGCTGCAAGGTGAAGATCAACTCCTCGCGGTACCCGCTGCCCGGGTCCCGCGTCGCCCTCCCTGCGGGGTGTCCAACTAAGGAAAAGGATCGTCATCGGTGATATTTGCTGTTCCTGAGGGCGGGAGAGTAACACTCCTTCAGGGCTGCGAGCGCCAGGTGAGGGACAGGGACTCCATTTCCCAGGAGTCCCTGTGTTGCCATCACCTGCACCTGGACGCTCTCCCTGCCTGCCCCGCCCCGACCGCCGAGCTAAAGGCGCTGCCTTCCAGGAACAACTGTGTTACTCCATATCTGCGAACTGCTGTCCAGGGAGCCCACTGTGTAAACCCTGCAACGTGCTTGCTGCTGCAAGGTGAAGATCAACTCCTCGCGGTACCCGCTGCCCGGGTCCCGCGTCGCCCTCCCTGCGGGGTGTCCAACTAAGGAAAAGGATCGTCGTCGGTGATATTTGCTGTTCCTGAGGGCGGGAGAGGAACACTCCTTCAGGGCTGCGAGCGCCAGGTGAGGGACAGGGACTCCATTTCCCAGGAGTCCCTGTGTTGCCATCACCTGCACCTGGACGCTCTCCCTGCCTGCCCCGCCCCCAACCACCTCACCTCCTCATTAGGAACTGCAGATTCCCGCAACGCGGGTCACGTGCGGGATGCCCGGGGCTAAGCCCGGGCAAAGGGCGGGCCCTCTGTGGCCCTCAGTGGCTGAGGTAGGCTGGGCTGGGCCCGGTTATTTCTATTTTGGTGTATAAATCCCCTGGTTATATTGTACACGAGGTATCTCTCTGTGTAGCAATTGTACCGTACCTGTCTGGTGCCCCATTGACATCTACTAGTGGGCTTTTGCCCACTCGTCTTCTCACTTTAACCCTCTGCATATTGGATTTAATTTTTAATTTGGACATACACTTTAAATTTTTGCTCCATCTGGGAAACTTATTGCAAGGATGACTAAAAAACTTCGCTCTGGGAGACTAGTGGGGGGGAGGTCCTGTGCTAAAACTAAATCCAACCCACTAAGAAATAAATCTGTCATCAATCCACTATTAAAGGGTCAATGCCAGCTTTTTGATCTGTGGGATAAATCTATGGATAAGGCTGTACCTACTGGTGAAAAAGATGTTTCCCTATCTGGGGAATCTATGACTCCTGCCCAAATGGCTGGTGTGCCGGCTCTTTTATCGATCTTAGACCCCCCTCAAATTGAATCCTCGGAGAAGTTCAGCCATGCACTTCTTGAGGGTGATGGTGTTTCTGATTCTGAAGTATACACCTCGGAAGAAAAACAAATTATAAATTCTCCCGCGCCACATGCTCCGACAATGTATGTCAGGCCGGGTGGAGAGCTTTCCCTGTCTTCCATCGACCTTGAACTGTGTGGTCGCTATATGAACTTAGGTTGTGTGAATCCCTCAGATGCTAACAAGCCGCCAGTGGGCGCCACTGCATCTGGGTTATTGCTGTATAGTAGCACTCCTTCAATAAATGTGCAGGATATGTCTGAGCTATTAAATGCTTCTTTGAATCCGGATCTCAACCTATCTGGAATTTGCCCCTCTGGTACTGTGCGTGAAAAACCTATATCTGAATCGCTGATTGCCCTGGAACATTTGCTGTCTTCTATACTTTGCCTTTTGGGTAAATTTGTGGGCAGTTCTGATTGTATTCTGGACTCTGTCACCAAAATATTGTCTTCAATGCTGCAAAAGGCTCCGGAAATGAGGAGTGTTCCATCAACTGTGGCTAATAAATGCATGACAACAGAGAATGCAAAGGCTCCAACAGTGATATCTGGTAGTATGCCCTTAGCATTAGCACAAGAAAAACCCCTCTCGGCCCAGGTGGGGCTCGCAGCGTCCAACTGCATAAAGAACTCTATCTTGGAAATAGAAGAGGAAAATCCGTCCTCTCCAGATTGCAAAGTAGTACAGGAATTCTTCCCTATTTTTCTCCCGGAAAAAAAAGGGCAACAAGATGACGCTCAAGAAATAAAAGAAAGATCTAGACACTACAAAAAGAACAAAGGAAAAAAAAGGAAACCTGTGCGCAAATATAAGAAGAAAAGGCAAAGGCGGATTTGTTTCCAAAATTCAATTTCCTTAACAGAAAATGAAGATAAAGTTGCTGACTTGAATCTGGTGACCACAAAAACGACCGAAGAGGAGCTCTGCCCTCCAGTGTCTTGTTGTGACACTCAACCTGTGAATGTGGAAGAGCTATTCCAGAACGTTGTGCACGGCCAGATGGCCCATCCTTTGATAGAGACTAGAGCTATTGTGCCGATGGAACAGGGGGCTCTTAATCCTTTGGCGTCTGCCTTTGCTCCCGTGGATAGGGTTGATGTATGTCCCTCTCTTCCTTCCTATGCTAAATCTCCTACCTCTTATGTGGATACTTTGGTTCTGGACTTTCTACCATTATTTGATGTAAATTTGCCCTTAAATAGATCTTGGTTGCTGAAATGTTTTAGGGATTTGGAAAGCCTCCAGCTAATTCAATCAAGTGATATTGAGTTGGTTACTTTGTTAGGTGGAGACATTGTATCAAGTATAAGGGTCAAATTTTATTCTAAAATAATTGTAAATTTGATATTACAGCAAGCGGAGAATTTCCAATGTAGAGGTATTGATGTTTTGCCTATTCTCTGCTCTGGCAACCTCTTGCCACCCCACAAGCTAACCTGTAAGGGCGATGGACAAGATGGGGTATCCTTTCCTTTTACAGATCTAAAGATCCGGGTCTCCAAGGGAAAACGGTTGGTATCACAGGCAGCGCCCCTTCCACCAAGTCAGAACTCTCTGGCAACAGAGGATAATTATAGGTGGGATTGGTTGCCTAGTGCCCTGTCTACCAAGAGTGTAGATAACTCCAAACTATTCCATCATCTTTAACAATCAATTGAAAATTATTTCCTGGAATGCAGCCGGATTACACAATAGGCCAGAGAAATTTGACTTCCTATTCTCGTTAGGTGCTAATGTAATCTGTATCCAAGAAACATGGTGTGCTAATAATATACATGTAGCAAAAGATTACTATGTAATGGAAGCGCCGGCTGCTCCTTCCAGGAAAGGTCATGCCAAAGGGGGAATTGCTTGTTTATTATCTAACAAAATGGATTGGAGATTTTCGCACTACATTGACTCTAGTAATCTCTTTCAAGCCATAACAATTGCAAATCCATCTAGTTCTGCAATTAAGTCTCCTATTGTAATTATCAATGTGTATATCCCTCCCGAAGAGAGTTTTAACTTTTTATTGAAACAGGTATTTCAGTATATCGGACAGATTAAAAATGTGCCAACTCCACCCGAAATTATCTTAGTTGGAGATTTAAACTGTAAAATATCTAATGCCAGTTTAAACCTATTTAGAAATAAGCCCAAAGAAGAGGCATATGCTATTCCTCAATCTATCTTTCCAGATAAAATAATAACTAATAAAAGAGGGAAGATTTTATTGCAGGAATTATCAGCGATTGAGGGGATTATTGTAAATGGAAGATTTCCCTCTGATGTGCCGGCGAAATTTACTCATAGATCCCCTTTTAGCGTCTCAATTCTTGACTATGTGATTTCAGACTATGATATTATCTCACTTATTCAGGATATTGAGATTGCTCCATCTGCTTTGAGTGATCATAGCATAATCACCATAACTCTTTCTTTAAATCCCCCGCTTGCTGAGTCATGGTCACTTAATAGCAACAATGTCACTTTTCATGGCTCTTCAGGCAGATGTTTCTGGAACCCTGCCGCCATTACAAGTCTGCATGATATTTTATGCAACACTATACAAGAACTTGGTGACTGGTATGGCTCCGAAATTGACAACTTCGAAAGATTTATGAAAAGGGTCATTGAAAATGTAAAAAAGGTATCTTGCTCTAGGAAAAAGGTCTTTATCCCTTGTGCATTACGCACCTTGAATAGGGAAATAAACAAATTAGTGCGTGACCAATTTCTTGGTAGATCTGATGACCTAGCTAAGGAAATTTCACGATTAAAAAGAAGGAGAACCAGATTAAAAGCGAGATTCAAAAAGGAGAAGGAAGACTCAGTATGGATAAATCTGAGGGAAGCGGTTACATATGGCAAATCGAGAGAATTTTGGTCTATAGTTGGGAAGGGATGTGGTACTAGAGCGAACCCTATCCCTATCCCTATCCCTGAAGAAGTATGGTCCTCTTACATCCAGGAGCTGTACTCAGGGAATATAACATCTTCAACCGATAGTGACCCGTATGTAATAGCTGAGACTCCGGCTATTTATCCGTCAGAGAAAACAGACACAAAAAGTGTCCCTGCCTCGTGGAGGGGAAGTATACTGGTCCCTATTCTTAAGAAGGGTGCTAGGGATAATCCTATGAATTACCGTTTGATTGCTCTCCTCGACTCAGTTGGAAAGGTGTTCGCTAAGTGTATTTTAAATTTAGTCGACACCTGGATCGAGGAGAATAATATTTTACCGCTTGAACAAACGGGTTTCCGCAGGGGGCATAGTACTCTAGATAATCTCTCCACTCTCGATTTGATTGCCGATAAATACACTCGTGTGAGAGGGGGGGGTGGTGTTCGCGGCGTTCATTCACTTCTCCACGGCTTTCGATAGAGTTGATCGTGGAATGCTGTGGAGAAAGCTAGCTGCCATGGGTTTACCATCTTATCTTTTGGACCTGTTGCGTGCCCTCCATACGGATACGTGGTGTAGTATCCTCCAAGGTGGTGAAAGGGGGCTCTCGCATAGAATTCCATCTGCAAATGGCCTCAAACAGGGTTGTCTTTTGGCCCCACTATTGTTTTCCTTATACACTGTAGATCTCCCGGGGATTTTGACTGTTAGTGATGGGATAGCCCCGGTGGTTGGGGGATCCCCTATCTCTTGTCTGATGTATGCAGATGACATTCTTGTCTTAGATCTGACTCCGAAAGGTCTTGCCAATCGGCTACAAGCTTTACATGCCTTTGCTGATTCTCATTATATGAAGATTAACATCTCTAAAAGCAAAATTATGTGTATTGCGGGGAAAAAGAAGTGCCGCTCTGAAAATTTTGGCTGGTATATTGGAGATCAGAAATTAGAGGTTGTGAAATCCTATACCTTTTTGGGTAAAATTGTAACGGCTAATCTGAGCGAGAAACCCCACATTGAGCATAGCTCCCGTAAAGCCCTAGCACACGGCAAAGGTCTAAATTCCCTTTATCTTTCCACCGGAAAGAGGCATTTTGCCTGTCTGTTAGAGGTATATAGGGCTAAGATTCCAGCCACGCTATTATATGGCATTGAACTCATAGACTTGAAACATTGGGTTTTCTGCCATAGAATAGAGGGGAGGCTCTTAAGATCCCTATCCACTCTGAACACAGCTTGCTCCGTGGCCGCATGTAGGCTTGATCTCGGCCTCAGGAGCAGTTGGGTCCAGGGACTATGTGCCCTGGTGAGATGGGTGGCCTGCTTGGGAAGAGCAGAGTCAGGGACACTGAGAGCTCTCCTCAAAAAGGAATTATTGGGCAACTTTAAAGAGTTCTCACGCTTAGTAAAGAATTTTAGATGGGCAGTGTCTCTTTTAAAGCTAGATGAAAGTGGGCTGTTTCTTCATTCGCCCTCCCACCTAAAATTCTTGTTAAAACAGGCATCGTGGGAATTGAGTTTTCAAACTGATAAGAATTCAATACAAGGAAAAAAGGGTTGTGATCTCCTCCTTAATTCTTATGCTATTAAGTTGGCCCAACCTTACGCCATATGGAATTTGCCACACGGGGTGCGTAGATTTTGGTTTCTTTTACGTTATGATCTTTTGCCATTAAATCTCCTTCTGTCTAAATGGCATGGAACCTCTCCTTTGTGCAACTTCTGTAATTTAAATACTCAGAATTGTATGCACGTGTTGCTGGTTTGCCCGGCTCTTCTTCAATTGCGGCTTAAATGGTTAAAACCAATATGTTTCCAACTTGGTATTTTTAATGTGAACACTTTTCTCCATTATTTGTACTGTCCCCCAAATGAAATGTTCTGTTTTCATATTTTTAAGTATTTTAAGGGTTTTTTATCCATTTATTAGATGTTCCAGTGAGAATTGACATTGTTTATTTCTTTGTATTTGTCAATGGACGCACTTTTGTTATTCTTAGTTTTTGTATATTGTTTGAATCTCTCGCTTGTAATGTAATCTTATTTGAGTTTTATGTGGCCCTCGTCGAGAGCCAAAACATAATAAATAAATTGAATCCCAGAAAACCTCCTCAGGATGTGGTGAGCTACATGCTGGCCTTCAGAAGCCAGATGGCCAAGTTGTGGAAGCAGGCTTCTGACAACTTGGAGGCCAGCCAGGCAGTAATGAAGGAATGGTACGACCAAAATGCTCACCCAGTGGAGTTGGAGCCTGGCCAAAAAGGTATGGGTGATGGAACCTGGAGAGCTAAGTGCCCTTCAAGATCGTTGGACAGGCCCATTTGAGGTGTTGGAAAAGAAGGGTAAGGCCACTTACTTGGTGGATCTTAAGACCCCACGACAGCCCCTACGGGTGCTGCACGCCAATCACCTCAAACCCCACCATGAGAGGCCAGAGGTCATCCTGATGTTGGTGACCGATGGTGCCGAGGAAGCAGAAAGCGAGCCTCTCCCGGATCTCTTTTCATCCCAAGAGAAGGATGGGTTGGTGGAGGGAGTGATTCTCTCCCCATCCCTAACTCCTGAGCAACGAGAGGATTGCCGCCAGGTATTGGAGCAGTACTCTTCGCTGTTCTCCCTCGTCCCGGGAAGAACCCACCTGTGTACCCATGATGTGGACACAGGAGACAGCCCCCCAGTGAAGTCAAAGACCTACAGGCTGTCAGACAAGGCGAAGGCTAGCATCCATGGCGAGGTTGCCAAGATGCTGGAGCTAGGAGTGATAGAACCTTCCAACAGCCCTTGGTCCAGTCCGGTGGTGCTAGTGCCAAAAGCCGCCCCACCAGGCACCACACCAGAACTGAGGTTCTGTGTGGATTACCGAGGACTGAACTCAGTTACAAAGACTGATGCTCATCCGATCCCTAGGGCGGATGAGTTAATTGACCGGCTAGGAGCTGCCCAATACCTAAGTACCTTTGACCTCACTTCAGGGTACTGGCAGATCTCCTTGACAGATGGAGCAAAGGAAAGGTCAGCCTTCTCCACGCCTGAGGGACACTTCCAGTTTTGTGTGATGCCCTTTGGGCTCAAGAACGCCCCTGCCACATTTCAGCAGCTGGTGAACCAGGTCCTCTCTGGAATGGAGAGTTTCTCTGCTGCCTACCTGGATGACATTGCTGTCTTCAGTAGCAGTTGGGAGGACCATTTGCAACATTTGCAAGCAGTTCTCCAGGCCCTGAAAAAGGCTGGATTGACAATCAAGGCCAGCAAATGCCAGATTGGGCAGGGGTCGGTTGTGTACCTTGGACACTTGGTGGGTAGGGGGTCAGTGCAGCCCCTGCAGGCAAAGATTGAGGCAATCATGGCCTGGGAACCCCCCAAGACACAGACTGAGGTCCGAGCTTTCCTGGGCCTCACAGGTTACTACCGTCGCTTTGTGAAGGGGTATGGCACTATTGTAGCGCCCCTCACGGAGCTCACCTCCAAGAAACAACCTCGACGGGTAGTTTGGACGAAGGCTTATCAGCAAGCCTTTGAAAAGTTGAAGCAGGCAATGTGTGTAGCACCGGTCCTGAGGGCCCCAGACTTCTCCAAGGAGTTCATTGTCCAAACAGATGCATCAGAACATGGCATTGGGGCAGTGTTATCGCAACTAAATGAAGAGGGCCTGGATCAGCCTGTAGTCTTCTTATCCAGGAGACTGCTTCCCCGGGAACAGAAGTGGAGTGCGATTGAGAGGGAAGCCTTTGCGGTGGTGTGGGCTCTGAAGAAGCTGCGGCCATAGCTCTTTGGCTCGCACTTCCTGGTTCAGACTGACCACCGACCCCTTCGTTGGCTGATGCAAATGAAGGGGGAAAATCCCAAGCTGTTGAGGTGGTCCATCTCCCTACAGGGAATGGACTTCCGGGTGGAACATCGGCCTGGAGTGGACCACGCCAATGCAGACGGTCTCTCCAGGTATTTCCGCCTTAGTGATGAGGACTCCCAAGGGGTTGGGTAGTTCTCCCCACTTTCAGCTGGGGGGACGCGTGTTAGACCTGTCTGGTTTTTTTGCGTAGTCCCTCCAAATTATAATTTATTTTGTCCCCTTTTTGCCCCTCATACCCTTAATAATTTTTGTGTCTACTAGTTTTTATAGGTGTTGGCCAAGGGGATAGGTGTTCTTTTGTCCCTCATAGTTTTTCACCTCAGGCCCAGAGGCCTGTTCTGACAGGAAAAGTTGTAACCACACAAAATGGTGGCTTCCAACTGCCCTAACTGTCACACTCAGAACTTGGCCATAGCCTAGCATAGGGCGTTCTAGAACCTTCTGGTCCATTCTAGACCACTGAAGGGCAGCCTATATAAGGCGGTATGCGGGGCAGCCATTTTGTCTGTCAGTGAGGAACAGCTGGAGTGAAGGTTGAGGTCTGGTAGGGGTAGGATCCTGAAGGGTGGTCTACTCTACAAGGGTTGCCCTCTGTCTAGGTATTTCCCCCCCCAGGCCTGTTGTCCTAGCCGTATTAGTTTCATCCTGCTGACCCTGGATAGTAAGGCGCCTCCAGTCAAGTGAAGGGGTTAATCCCAGTGGGCTGAGGAGCTGCAAGTGGCCCTGCGCTGAGAATTGAGCTGGGTGCCCCCTCTATTATTTCACTTGCCCCTGTCCAGTATTGAGTACTAGCAGAACTGTGAGGTATATGAAGGGCTGGGAGATTTATAAGTGACAAGCCAGCTCTGCCTCCTATCTGTGTGGTGACCGCAGGTTCTTGGCCTGCCTGAAGCGGAGATCTCTGTCCCTACCCCTTACCGGTGTCTGGACCTGCCAAGTGGAGTGAAAGGGTTAATTGCCTTTCCATTGCTGCCTTGTTCCTTCGTGGGCCGGGCCCCCTGGGGTCTCGTATGCGCCCCTGAGGCAGCGCTGACTGAGTGAGAGGGGACGCAGGGACTGTGACCAGCGCTACTGCGCATTCTCGTTGGTTCCGCTAATCCCCAGGAAGGGCCTAGGGTCGAGCAGGCCCACTGCAGAGCCGCTACCGGCGCCGAGCCGGCAGAGCAGGCTCAGGAGGCGGGTAGCTACTTCCCCGCGCATGCGTGTTGCGCTCCTTCCGAGGTGAGGAAAATCCAGACAGCCGACGGCGAGGGAAACAGAGAGGAGCAGCCCCCGGGCATCGAGGCCCCGCATCAGAGCGGGAAACGTCTGCAGCAAGGACCCCTGCTTCTCTAAGGAGAAAGGAAGCGGGGCGGTCCATTTGTTACGAGCCCTTCTGCCCGAGCAGTGGAACCTAGGTAATTTGATCCCTTGCCTCCGCACTAGCGAGGAGGGAGGTCAGGAGGCCCCGGGATGATTTGAAAGAATCGGAAGCCTTTGGCCTGTCTCCTGAAATCGGCGGAGACACGGGCCGGAGAGCCCAGACCCCCCCCCTCACACCAAACGAAGTAAGGAGGGATTGAGAAGGGAGGGGGAAAAGTTACAAGTGGAGAAGTGTCTCTCAGAAGAGCAGAGACTGCCGACTGACTAGATCAGGATCAGGCTGGTGCTGGGGAGCGTCCCTCTGGTCCTGAGAAGTAACAGGTTATAATATAACATTGAAGGTGGAGGGAACTTACAAATGTAAACTGTTAATCTGATTCAAATAATTCTAATGATAACCCTAGTAGATAATTCAACTGCCAGGAGTTAGAGTAGAGGGAGGCTAAATAATTCTTCTATGAACGAAGGTGGGTAGAGAGTTAAGGTTAAAGCGTATCAGAGGAGACTACATCTGCAAATCTGGAATGCTGGGATCTGATTAAATGTATTGTTAATGATAAATGCTGAGAATAAGTTAGCCTCTCTGAAGGTAGTGATACTGATGACAAGACATTTAAATGTAATGTACTGAAGAAGCTAATTGATAATTTGCTTAGCAATTTAAAAGGTATAATTGTTATTTCTGAGAAGCCAATTGATAATTTGCTTAGTAATTTAAAAGGTATAATTGTTATTTCTGAGAAGAACTGAAATGTCCTAAATTGTATAATTTGAAACCGAAGAACAGAAAGATTATTTTTATAAAGCAGTACTTATTTTTCCACATTTTTGGTGTAGCGTTATCTTTTTGAGTGTCATTGCGTGGTTTTACTGTTGGGTGGTCTGCAACCTTCACACTGTGCCTCTGAACTGTATGTCTTGCCCTAGGCCAGGCTACCCCAGGTTCTAACAGTCTTCCTCTCACAAAGTTGAAAGTCAGAGTGAGAAAAAGGGTGGGGCCTTTCATCATTTGGGAAAAAAATAGTTCTAAACCAATGAAAAGTGTTATTTTTAGGTCACATGACCTAGCCTTACATCATTAGGAAACCAAAAGTGAAATGAACCAATGAAAAGTTTTATTAACAAGTCACGTGACCTGTTACGCTTACGTTACGCGCTCCGCGCCGCGCCCCGGATCGCTTCCGGGGTGCTGCGCTTCGCGCCTCGGTTCGCGCTCCGGAGCACTTCCGGGTGCGCTAACGCAGCGCGTCATAAGACGCATTACGCGACCAACATTGTAGGTAAAAAGTTTAATCGCCATATTATAATGATGAAGGTCAGAGTTTAAACTGACTGGTCAATCCGACGCGGTTCTTTGAGCCGGTTGGCCTCATAATCCCTTAAATTAAACAAGGTGTTTCCACCGTCGGGATTATGATGCCGGTTTCCAACAGTCTTTCCATGTTGACCTTTCCGACATGGAAAGGCTGTCATAAAGAGACTTTGGGGACCCCAGACAGGGCCCTCTTATCCCCTGCCCATCCAATTAGGGGCCTGGGGGCCAGCTATGGTGCCCCCTGAAAATCCCTGCGCTGTGTGACAGGCACTGTGAGGTACCTGCCACACGGTGCAGGGATTTACACAAACTCTAATTTCTCAATGTACTGTGGGTGGTTTCCTCCTCTCGCTCAAGCTCCCATAGAGAAATGGAAATTTGCCACCGCATCATCTGCGGCTGCATCGTAATGAGGTGTGAAGAACCGCTGACCTATGGTCGGGCGGTTCACACACTGAAACGGTGTTGGTCAGAGGCAACTCCGACCGACATTGAAATCAGCCCCTACAATCAATGCAACACTAGGGAAAGTGTTGGATTGCGAAGGATAACATTTACTATTCCCACTGCAGTCAATGCAACAGTAGGGAAAGTGTTGGATTACGGAGGGGTAAAATGCACTATTCCCACTCCACTCAGTACTACAGTAAGCACAGTGTTGGATTGTGGAGGGGTAAAATTTACTATTCCCACGCCAGTGAATGTAACGGTAGGGAAAGTGATGGATTACGGAGGGGTAAAATTTACTATTCCTACTCCAGTCAGTGCTACAGTTGAGACAATGTTAGATTGCGGAGGGGTACAATTTACTAATGCCACTGGGATCTATGCAGCATTAGCAACAGACTATGGCACGTCAAGTAAAATAAATAATTTCAAAACTATAGTAAATAACAACAAAAAATATTTAAATACAAAACTTCTATTTTTTAATTAGCAAATTACATATTTATTATAATGTTTACTACATATTATAAATTAATAAAAATATATTTTTTTTGTAATCAAAATACCAAAATCTATTGTCTAAATAATAACAACCAATAGATACAATATTATTTACAATTAAAACTCATAACGCAATTAATACATACAATAATAATTTACAATTAAAAAACATGTGTTACTCTTTTTAATGTTGTTAATACTTAGATAACTTTCTACCCTATACCTCTACAAGCTACACACCACACATCTAAAATGTATATTTAAATTTAAAAAATTTACACATTTTACATAATTTAATATCTATTAAAATGTGAATACTAATTGACTACTAATAAAACAATTACATTTAATTACCTTTCTACCCTTTACCCATACAAAACAAACAACCAACACCTAATATATACATTTAAAAAAACATGAATTGAAGAATTTACATAATTAGTAATCAATTAAGCAATTAATATTACTCATTAACTAAGAATAAGTAAATTATATTTAATTAACTTCCCATCCTTTACCCCTGCCAATACAACTCACAAATATAACCTAAACAATATTTTTATTACACATTCAGATCATTAATTATCATTTAAAATTAACAATAATTATGAATTATTATAATTTCTCTACACATCCTTTACCCATGCAAAAAACACAAAGCACCCCCCAAAAATATATATTACACAATTTACAAAATTAATTATCAATTAAATAGTTATTTATAATAAATAACTTTTAAATAATTATGATAAATTTACTTCCCACCCTATGCCCATACAAAACCTACAACCTGCAACTAACACGTAAAAAATATTAATTATACAATTAACATAAATATCAATTAAATAATTGATATTGATTTAAAAATATGTATTAATTGATTACAATTAATATGCTTCTTACCCTATACCCCTACAAAACCCACAACCTGCACATAAAACTTAACTAAAAATATTAATTATACAATTAACATAAATAATTATCAATTAAATCATTAATGATAATGTAAAAATGTATTAATTATTTTCATTAATTATCTTCCCACCCTGTTCCCCTATAAACACCATACCCCGCTACGGTATGAAAAATAACAAAAAATGATTACATTAAATTTAAAAACTACTATTAATTTGCAAACCATATTAAAAAGCTAATATTTAACCAAACTTACCTTTAAATCGATATTCTTGTCCACGATTTAATTGCTCACGATATTTCTGTGTCACAATATTTCCAACTTGATATTTTTGTCAGTTCAAATTATTGACTTGATAGTTTGTCTGAACAACGTAAGGGGCAGTTGGTTAAATATTCTGAAGCACTGCCATTTCGTATCTGGTGGGGGATGAAGGTGGGACTGCAGATTTCTGTTGTGCATGGTGAAGAGAAGCACTGCCTATTGTCTTCCTTGATCACACTTTCAGGTTGGCTGACACAAAGATTTGATGAAACCTCACACCTTTACTCTATTTATTTCAGATGCTCCTCTTTGCTACTTGCTACACATGCGTATAGCGCACTTGAGTGTACTTCTTCAGGGGCTTGCCTTGCTCCGCATGCCTGCAGCAGTGTTATTCTTTTTTGTTTTTTTTATTTCAAATGCTTTATTGATTTTTCAGGAAAAAAAACAAAAGAATGATCATCATAACAAGGTTAAAACAACATAGAAATAAATCCAACAACTCTCATATGAAAAACATGGAATGAAATGTTTAGTCCCATAATAACACAAAGAAACTAACCCCTTGTTATATCCTATGTTTTCTTATCTTTTGTTTTCATCATTATTGTGTATGTAACCTGTTCACGTTTAGACTGTCTTCATCCAAGTGCTTGGGTTGCTAGGTAATGGTAGAATGTTGAGCTTCTGATCCTTCAGTTGAAGACTGAAGCTTGATGGAAGAACACTCTGATAGATCCAGTGCTGTACTTGAGATTCAAGAATAAACTTCTTTATAAGTTTAATCTACTTGTTTGTAATCTTTCGGATGCAACATAATTTGGCGACGAGGTCCTCAAGTCAGCACCCCTTGAACTCACGCAAAGAAAGACAATTTATTTTCTGAGAAAGATCTTGTCAGCCTCCAGTGTTCCTGAACGACCTTTTTGATCATCTTTGATGGATTTTCGATATTTATCTTCTTGAACTCTACTGGACAACATTGAACACCCTGAATACAACCTTGAACACCTTGAATACAACTTTGAACACCCTGAATACCATCTACTTCTACCATTATCAAGATAAGTTTTAACTTTTGGATATTTTAAATATTCCTTAAACTCTATTGGGAGCTTCGCTGCATATACCTTCATTCATTTTCTTTACTTCGATGCAGAATCATAGATTTATTTTGTTTGCCTCTGATTGACTTTGGAACTGTTTTTCTTTCCACTCTACATACTTTCTTCCACTTCATTTACGATGTCATATTGTGTGCCTTTATTTTTGAATTCCGATTTTTTTTCACAGACTTCCGACTTCTAATTTTACAATTTTAAAAGTGTTTCTGTGATTGCGGTATTCAAATTAACAAATTGACAGTTGCTAACTCACTTCGAATTATGGTTTCTCAAAGATCGCCATTCTTTGCGCTTCACTGACGCCTCTTCGAATTCCTGTGATCTTCATTCCGGATTCCTTGAAGTGACGGAAATCGTCATCACGTTTAGACGTCAAAGTCCATGTCATCACGGGACGTTAAACAACGTGGCGGCCATTTTGGGTAACCAAGCAACACGGAAACATCTTTGTGTATCATTCTCCGATTTAATTCTAAGAAATCAACGCTGGTACACACAGCTAGGAGGTATTTATTGTTAATTTGTGAAAGTATAACGCGTTTTCCTTCGCTGATACACACAGCTTTGAGACTTCATCTGTGTATCCATTACGCTGATACACACAGCTGGAAATTGAAAAGTATAACGCGTTTTTCTTCGCTGATGCACACAGATTTGAGACTTCATTTTAAAATATGTGTATCATTTACGCTGATACACACAGCTGGAAATTGATTTTTTTTTACATTTTTGTGCTTCATCTACGCTGATGCACACAGCTTTATTTTACTCTTGACTTTACATTTACCCCTATATTTCTGACATATAGCATCTGTTTTTTATTTTATCTTTCCTTTACATATTTATACGTGTTTTACTTTCTTATTTTTCTTTTAATTTATTCCATCTATTCCTTAAGAATTTTCAAGTGTCATAATGGCTCAACAAACTGCAGTCCTTCCATCACCATTTCTCCCTGAACCAGGTACTCCAAAAATTAAGTGGACTCAATGGTTTAAAGCTTTTAATAGTTATGTTGTTGCTATTGATGCTGTGAAATTTTCTCCTGTCAGGAAAAATGCAATGTTATATAGTGCTTTGGGTGCTGAGGGTCAAAGAATTTTTAACCATCAACCTCCTATAGTAAGACCACCTTCAGATGACTGGAATGAATATACTGAAGCTATTGTACGTTTGGAAAAGTATTTTAAGGACGAGCCGAGTATAATTGTAGAAAGACACAAGTTTTATACTCGAAAGCAAAGAGAGTATGAAAAAGTTGATACGTTTTTATCTGAAATGAGGGTGTTAGCTGCAACCTGCGAATTTGAGGGTCCCATTGAACAGTACCTTAGGGATCAAATTGTGGTAAATTGCTTTAGTAACAAGGTTCTGGAAAGAGTTTTATGTTGTCGGAATCCTTCACTTTTAGAAACATTAGAATTGGCAAGAGGGATTGAAAGATCTGCTTTTGCGTCCAAAGAATTGGGTAATAGTAAATTTACACATGTTGAATCAGTAAACAAGATTTCACAAAAAACATCTCAAAGTGTGAATCAACCTGATAAACCTTCTAAAATTGAATGGAAGAAAACTGATAAACCTCCTGCATGCTTTAGGTGTGGCTCAAAGTTACATCTGGCTAATTCAACTTCTTGTCCTGCTTTAAAAAAGCAATGCTCCAATTGTAAAAAAATAGGACACTTTGCTGCAGTGTGTAAATTCAAAACAAAAACAATGTATCTTGAAACTATAAATTCTGAGGAGGTGTCTAATGTTGGTGAAGAACAAATTGTCAGGAAGATTCTATTATCAGTTGACATGATAGATGGACAAGAAGATTCTTGTTCTTCTGATCCTGTTTGTGATTTAAAAATGGGTCAGGCCATAGTGAGAGTTACAGTAGACTCAGGGTCTCCTGTCACTATCGTTTCTGATTTTCTCTTCCTGGAACAATGGAAAGGAGTTCAACTGCTGCCTCCTGATATACGCACAGTAGCGCTTAATGGAAAGGTAATAGATTTAATTGGCTATTTTCTTGATAATCTTACTTTTGAAGATCGCACTGTGCAAGCCAAAATTTATGTAGCTAAAAAAGGCTATAACATTCTTGGGTGGAAGGATCAAGGTAAATTTCCTTTAGTTTTGAGACCTGGTACCAACAATCCTATTTCTTTGGATCGTTCTAACATAATTAGTGCTCTAGTTACTGAAGAACTGTCCTTGGAGAAAATCATGGTAAAACACCAAGCTGTCTTTTCTGATGGTCTTGGGTCTGTCAAGGGTTTCGCACATAAAATCATTTTGAAACCTGACGCCGTGCCGGTGATTCACAAAGTCAGGCATGTTCCCCTAAGCATTAGGGAGAAACTCAAAAATCATCTTCATCAGTTATGCAAGGATGGTGTTATTGAACAAATTAATTCTTCATTGTGGGTTTCGCCAATTGTGGTTGCACTTAAAAAAAACTGTGATGAGCTCAGGCTATGCATAGACCTGAGAGCTTTAAATAGGAATATACAAGTAGATTGTTTTCCTCTACCACGTATCCAAGACATGCTAGCTCAATTAAGAGTTAAAAAAATCTTCTCTAACATAGATTTGAGGGCAGCATACCATCAAATTGAGTTGTGTGAAGAATCTAAGGACTTAACAGCTTTTAATACTCCTTTTGGTCCCTACAGATACTTGAGGTTACCTTTTGGTCTGGCTTCAGCGGCCTCTGTTTTTCAGAAGTTAATGTTTCAATTGTTTGGTGGGGTTTGTGATGTTTTAGCATATCAAGATGATATTCTGATATCTACTAATACTGTTGAGGAACATCTTATCAAATTGGATCAGGTGTTGGGCATTTTAAATGATCATGGTATGACTGTGAAAAAACAAAATTGTAAGTTTCTGTTAGATGAAGTTGAGTATCTTGGTCATACTATTTCTCAGAAGGGCATTACTGCTAAACGTGACTTGTTGCAGGGAATTCAAGATTGTGCCCAACCTAGTAATAAAGACCAGTTGAGGTCATTTTTAGGGTTAAGTGAGTTTTACTCAAGATCTGTCCAGAATTTTGCACATATAAGTCAGCCTTTGAGGATGCTCACCAGGAACAAAGTTACATTTTTGTGGGGTGAAGAACAGAAGTTGGCATTTTAATCTTTAAAAGATTTAATAATTGGAGCTCCTGCTCTTAAACCTTTTGATGAGAAGTCTATTTCCTTTATTACTGTGGATGCCAGTAATGCTGGTTTAGGTGCAGTGCTGAGTCAAGTGATTGGTGGTGATGAGAGTGTAATAGCTTTTGCCTCCCGCCAGCTTTCCTTGTCAGAAAGAAACTATAGTACAATTGAAAAGGAAGCTTTAGCTTGTGTGTGGGGAGTTAGACATTTTTCTACTTATGTTTGGTTCCGTGATTTTGTGTTGGTTTCAGACCATAAGCCTTTGATTTACATCTGGAATGACAAAGGTTTGAGGAATGCCAGTCCAAGATTAGTTCGACTATTTTCTAAACTTTATGATTTTAACTTTGTGATGAGACATATTCCAGGAGGAAGGAATTTCACAGCCAATTTTCTGTCTAGATGTCCCTCAAGCTGTCCTGACTTTGAACCTATTCTTGATGACAAAGAAGTGGTAGTTAATTTATTGGATGGATTGAAGTTGGTTGGAGATGCGGTTTCTGAATCAGATTGGATTAAAGCGTCTTTGTTGGACAATTCTCTTTGTATGTTAAGAAAATATATTACTGAGGGTTGGCCAAGAGAAAATCAGGTGGACAAGGATCTTCTTCCGTTCTCCAAACTTAGAGAAGAGTTAAGCATGGAGGGAGATTTTCTTTTAAGAGGTTCTTTTCTTATTCCTCCTGTATCTATCAGAAATAAGATTATTGACATTGCTCACAAAGGTCATGGGGGGATTACAAATACTAAGAAGAGATTGAGACTTCATTATTGGTGGCCAGGGATGGATGTTTGTGTGGACACCTTTTTGAATGATTGTGTTGAATGTTCTCATGCTGAGAAATCCTTACGTACAGTGAATAAACCTTTGTGTCCTGTTGTCTTTCCTGACAGTCCATGGGAGAAATTGGGCATGGATTTTTTAGGACCGATTGGAGGTTTAAATCAAGGTTTTAGGTTTATCCTTACTATTGTTGATTATCATTCAAAATGGGTTGTTTTCAAATTTTTAAAGGAACCCAACACGGAGAATGTGATAAAATTTCTTAAACAACTCTTCCAGTCTGAGGGAATACCAGCTTATCTGGTGTCAGATAATGGCGTGCAGTTCGTGTCGCATGACATGAAAGATTTTTTGAATAATTTGGCCATTAGGCATCTCACCACTGCTTTATACAGTCCACAGGGGAATGGCTTAGTGGAAAGAGTGAACCGTGTTTTGAAGGATGCTGTCCAGTTAACTATTTCTTCTGGTGTTAGTGTTCAGGAAGTGGTGAGTGACAGAATATGGTCATACAATAACACGCCGCATTCAACTACTGGAGTGACTCCGTTCTATTTGTTAAGGGGAAGGCAATCTTTTAATGAATTATCTCCTGGATGGGTGGTTAGAAAGACCTTTCACAAAAGGGGTGTGTCTGATTTGGATCAAGTTAAAAGGAATGTTGAGTCTGCTCAAATAAAGTCTAAAATCAGATATGATCAAGAGAAACATGTAAAAGAAATTCGTTTTGATGTTGGAGACAAGGTAAAAATTAGAAGACCGTGTAAAGTGAAGGGTTCAAAATATTTTCCTGAAACAACTATTATTCAAGTCAGCAAACATTCTGTTAAGGTACTTGGCGGAAAATGGTGGAGTAAAAGAAGGTTTGCCAAGGTGATGCAACACCCCTGCTAATCGATAATGAAGAAAAAAGAAAAGAGAGAAAAGCTGAAGCGGGAACAAGAAAAGAAGGAGAAAAGGGGAGAAAAGAACAGAGGCCATATGCTGAAGAATTATTACACAATTGTAAGCACAGGAGTAACCCAATAAAGACACGTGTAACGTACAAAGAACCTATAATACAAAATTTGTCGCACAATACAAATATCCAAAAAGGCCTTGTATGTAAATTTAACTTCAAACATAAAATATTATCGAAACCTAAAGAATAACACCAAACCATACAATACACATATTTTTGATCTCACGGCGGTTTAGGAGATTCGAAATAATTGTCCAACGTATTCCACATCGATCTGGATGAAGGTTTCCAAGGAGAATTTTGTAAAGCACTGTTATCAGCAGCAGTGTTCGTCTGCTCGTGTTCTCCGGGGGTCTCCTTGTGAGCCACATGCTAAATCAGCTGCTGTCCACTGGGGCTGGGGCGCGGGGTGTCAAGCGATCGCTAGGTGCTGCTGCAGCCACTCCTGTGACGCTGCGGGTTCATATCTTTGAGGATGTCTTTCTCCCCGTCACTGCATAACTTAATTTCCCAGTAGGTTAACTGAAGCTGTGCACGACCCCTGCACGTTGGTCTCTGTCTCCTGGGAGACTGAGGTGCAATGGTCCAAGAGTACCCCGATGACAGCGGGAGTTAGGCCTCTCAGCGACTCTCGCCATTGCAAAACTCTATGCAACTCTATGACCCCATGCACTCTAAAGTCTATGGTTAGTGGTGAGATGTTTTTACATGTTACACATGTTAGGAAACAAGGGTTACACCAGTGCATGTTTGGATGAGCTGTACAGAGGGTAGGTGCAAGGTTCCAACCTACAATGTGTTCTAACAAGCATTGGCATAGCCAATAGGTCTCGCCTTTGGAACATTATAAGTGTTTAGCCATGCAACAGTTGATGTTGCACCAAGGATCTTGTGCTGCATGATTAAATACTTATAAGGTCCCAAAGGCGAGAACTATTGGCTATGCCAATGCTTGTTTTGTGAAAAAGCATTTATACAATTTCTTTTGTTTTGTGTGTTTGTGGTTTATATGACGGGGAAAAAAAGTAACTTTGCAATTATGCTCTAACGTTGCCAACGGAGGAGTTGTTTCTGTTACCCAAAGTACCGTGGACATCTGGTTTGTCAACATTACCAGAGCCGAGAGCTCACCATGGGATAATATTTTAAAGCCTGGCTGCCTGATATCTGGCAGCACTGACCCACATTAGTCTTACCTGAATTCCAGGGCCAGACACTTCAAACAAGAAAACAGCAATTTATAAAAGGGAAGCGTGAGGCTATGTTTTGGTGCGCGTGTGTATGTGCGCATGCTTAAGCAGAACCTGTAAAGGTTCTAAGTACAACCAGAGCCATGAAAACATGAAAACAGCATCCTCGATTTTAAAAGGTACAAAAAGCTACAAAAGCTTCACTCAATCGCCCTGCAGCTGCTTACGCAGAATCGACGACCCTGTTATTTGTTGTACGATATGTGGATTCATTTGTATTTTATTTACATAAAAGAGTTCACAGGCTAACAGTTTGCAGAGCAATGCTAAGTGACGTTTCCGGTTGGCCTTAAGCTTTTCAAATAAAACCAAGCCGGTGCCTCTTGAAGAGTGCTGCATTTCCATAAAAGTGTGTGTGTTCTGCCAGGTCATCGGTGTTCTCCAGCCCTTTAAAGCAGCTCAGTGCAAAATGTTTTTCTGATAATACTAATTGCCTTATTTGGACACAAAAGAATAAAGTTATTTTGAAAAAATAAATGAATGTTTATTTGTGTTGCTATAATAGTTTATTTCCGTTGATGCCATAGACAGGAGATTTCCACTAGCATGTACTGAAGAGGATTTGACATAATGGCAATCTTTATGTACTTTGGTGCTGGGAAGCAAGGTTCTAGTCTGACTTGAGCGTATTATCCATTATCTTCTTCTGAAAACAAGGTGCGCACGCATTTCAAATAGATTTCAGTGCAAAATTACCATATACTACAGCAACACTGACAAGCATCTTAACTGCAAGCCCTGTTTCCGTTTATTAGAGGATGGCAAGCATTGGATTCACTGCAGCTTACAACCTAATGCAAATTGTATAAAAGTTAAAGTGACCATGAAGTGAAAGCAGCTGCGCACACGTCTGAAATCTGACAGACTGCACACTGTGCGCTGCTGCTCGTAACCGCAAGCCATAGGCCTTTTCACACGCACGAGCGTGTGTAAAGTCCAGAGCGATTCCAAGAGGTCGTTTTACTAGGGCAGCGCATGTCAGGTGTGTAGATGCAGTGGCTGTTTCTCGCCAACGGCATCCGGGCTCCACCCCCTTTACTTTTGCCATCACCAAAAGAAAAGCAGTGTAAATTACATTTTTTTTAAATTCCACACTGCACTCATGTACAAACCACATTATTGTTTTATGCCGAGGCAAGAACTGCTGTACTCTGTGAGCATACGTATTCCCCCCTCCAGAAAGGACTAATGTTTGTCACCTTAAAATTAGTGTGTTACTGCAAAGGACATCACCCCCTCTGTGACCAGGAAGCCGGGATCCCCTAAAGTCTAGGGTAAGGAATAGGTTTGTCTCCTCACTAGGATTACCTGTGTTTTTCACACTGCTATAGTCATATGTCACCGTTACATGTGCGCTCGTGAGGGTTGCCAAGCCCTTCTCACTCCTCCCTTGTTTCCCCGTGGTGTGCCATGACATTGCACTTGCATGCCCACCTTTTTAATTTTAATAAAAGTATACGCTGATGCAGGAAAGTCTTTCCTTTTTATAATTTACTGTCTAAAAATGTATTTTATGGCAATCTCTCCCCAAATAGGAGTGTGTAGAACACTAGATACAGTTCCAGGTAGGATTCACCAGGATGAAAAGGTAGCGTACACTTTTAATAGCATTTTATTTAAGTGACTATTAGAACCACAGCAATTAGTGGAAGGGATCGACAATCCCTGAAGAATGCCCCAGACCTTTTAAGCTACCATCATTGGGCAGAAACATGTTGGCAGATTAGAGACAGGTTTGTGCCATTGTCCTCAATATGTCTGTTTGTGACTGTTTTTAGATATACCCAGTATCCTCTTGAATAAAGGTAACAGTCTTAGAACACCGAGGTATTGTTAGCTAATCTGGATCCTGCCTTTGTCCAGTAGTTTTTATTTAAGAACTCCCTCCTTCCTTTAAAGTCTTTGAGGAGGTTGAGTCCGCCTCTGTGGCACAGACCTACCAGGATGGGTAGAGGATGCCGATGATGAAGCATGACACTATTATGTGTGTGATGTTTCCTCTTCCAAAAAGGTTGCCTTTCCTCTGCTGCACTGCAGAAGTCCTGTGACATCCTAAATTCTGGATTCCTGACTGTTCCTAGAACATTAGGAAAAAGTATACTTTCTATGCTTCTCTTTACTTCTCTGGCGATACCGTACCGATTTTTGCGATTTATTTGATTTATATCTCTGCAGTTCTCTGCACTTTTTATATAGCAACTTTGAGAACTCGACCTGAAGGTAACGCAAATGCTTTTTGTATAATTGGCAGACTGATTGTTCATATTTTATTGAAATTGCTTTCATACGCAAAAATTATGGGGAAGAGTTTTGGTGAGAGAAAATATTTGCCTAAAATCACACAATTTGAATGGGGATGCCCTGATTTATCCATGTTGTCTAGTTACACTTTGTACAAATCAGCCAGTAATTACAGTTTTTATATAGCGACTGCGAGAAATCGACCTGACAGTATTGCTAAAGTTGCTCAGACCTTGCTCTATAATAATCTGGGCCACCTACAGGGTTTACATGGCAACTGGCTTACCTCTTAGTGCACTAATTTTCATGTTTAAACACTATCACTTCATTAAGTATTTCTCAGTGCAGTGTTTTAAAGGCAAAGGTAAACATCAGGGACATTTCCTAGTGCTATAACACAGCCACGTACGTGAATGAGATTGTGGGGTCTTGCAACGCCCCACTGTGGCGGCGGTGCTCGCAGGGCCAGGTCGCTGATGGCTCTCCACATTGCTATGTATAGATTGGGGGCTTCCGGCCCATACTGAGCACCTACATAATTGCTGAGAGGGTAAATAGATCTGCGAGATGGCTCTGGGGGGACAACGTAGGAGCCCCCCCCCCCACAAAGGTACTGGGTAATGGGCAATAGACACTCTGCAAAGTTGGGGGGCAGGCAGTTCCTAAAACGTCATGCAGGGAGTCAGGGAGGGGGGAGGAAAACTGGGTTAATTGGGGAAGTTTTGCTTTAAATGTTTTTTTTGTTTTGAAATGTTTTATGGTACATTATAGGTCTGTTCATACGGATCATGCCCGGCTGTATAGATATCAGATCCTATAGTATACATCGCCAACACTGTCCATGGCAACGCCACCTGACCCCCACCAACCCTGTGTTAACACGCACACAGCACTTGCCTATAATATCCTGGAACGTCAACGGTCTACAGGATAACCCCAGCACTCTTAATGTTTCACATTAAATCCAATCTGATGCATTATCCATCAAGCAAAGAAACAAAAAAATAGAGAGATCCCTCCTATTTCAGGAAACATCGATAACTATTCAATGGATCATTCATTAGATGATTTATTTTATAGTAGCACAAAAAGGAAAGGACTGGCACATAAACATTTGTTAGTACATTCATCCAACAGATTTTTGTATAGTATGCATAGGCTTTCCTGTTTTCAGTTTCTATTTTTGGTAAATTCTGGTGGGTTTTTTTCAGTATTTTCAATATCTTAAAAAACAGTTGTTATCAGTGGTTACACATTTTCGCGCCACTAAAAACAACAGAAAGTGTTTTTCCGGTGTTTATGGAACGTTTTGCTTTTATTATTGCTTGCTTTCTGCACTGAAAGAACATGGTATATAGACAGTGTTCTTATACTTCTGTGAAAAGGTCCTCTCAGCATTCTTGGCCAACCATCAGCTAAGGGACACAGTTGGGATGACTCTTTCTTTAATGCTACATAAAGCACAAAATGATAAATATTTGCGTATTAGTTCCTGTGCATTAGAAACCAGTGCACCAAAATGGACTAAAAAGTCAATAGCATATGCATCTTAAGTTATCAATATGATTATTGTGTAACTTGATTCAGCTGTATGTTTCTACAGGTGACTGATTTATCGACTCTGCTTTTTCTCAAATAAAATCTTATGTTAAAAAAAAAAGTCAATAGCATCCCTCATTAACCCTTAAGATTGTAAAGATGCTTTCAGCATACCATCTAACAAGTGGCAAGGATCTACTACAGGGAATCACTATCAATTTTGACAGGTCATCACACAACTTTTTTATATACATAGCTGAATCACTGCAAATACAAACAATATCACTCCAATCTTTGTTGAACTTGGAAAGAATATTTTGTGCAGAGCATTACAAGTGACACTGCGTTCCATATTTTTCAAAAGTCTGGTGTCATGTTTTCACCACTATCCCAGATGCTTCGTGATATATATACTTGTCACTATACCTTGCATTGAATGTTTAAAGCCTGAGGTGTTGGAAATTCACCTACTATAAATACTGACCCACTAGAAACTATGGTCTGATGTATTAAGGGTTTTTACCCATCTCTGTGGGTACATGTGATGACACATATTAGGAAAGATTTGTATGAAACCAGCCACTTTACCTATCAGTGAAAGAATCAAATGCAGCCAAAATATCAAATATGAGTTTGATATTTCCTGATTTTCTATCCATACTAATAATATAAAGAGAGAGACCAAACCTTTGAGGCGGGTAAGCTCCGGAACAACTGCGCCGACCGGAACACCGCATACAGCATTGGAAAGGTGAGGCAAAGCAAATGGACATAGGCTATACACCAGCGCAAAATGTAGTTTGGAAGGGACAAAGCACGTTGTGGGACAAAGTAGTCCGTTGGATGTAGCACCACCTTTGAGGTGGGCGTGTTCCTAGAGCATAAGCGTGAGAATAGCGTTCTATCACGTTGACAATGTGTGGCATCTGAGTACGCCGTCGGATGACGTTGACGCGGCGTGTGGCGTCTCTGGGGACCACGCCGTGTTGTTGACGTGCTTGAAAGTACGAGGCCAAACAGAAGACACACGGGCACGATGTGCACGGCAGGACGGCTGTGACGCTTTTGCAGACTGTGAGGCCAGCGAAATTGGGAGCGGTCACACACGTTCAACCATAGCGCCGTACATAGCGGATACGTGCCAAATCACAGACGCATGGGAGCGGGTAATCGCGCATGGGATCTGGTAATCGTTGTGCCGTATATGCAGACTGTGAGGAAGTTGGGAGCGGGCACACACGCTCAACTTCAGCGCCAAGGTGAGTTGCCAAACAACAAGATTAATGCAAGTGATTAACCCATGGGAGCGGGTAATCGTGCATGGGAGCGGGTAATCGCTGTGCCGTATATGCAGACTGTGAGGCCGCAGAAGTTGGGAGCGCGCACACACGCTCAACTTCAGCGCCAAGGTGAGTTGCCAAACAACAAGATTACTGCAAGTGATTAATGACCCATTACAATTACAGTGCTAAATCTTTTTTGTCATACCCGGACAACGTCGGGACGGGCCGCTAGTAGTTTATAAATAAAATTAAACTAGACCTAAAACATGAAACTAAACCCTGCATCTTTAGACCAAAGGCTACAAAACTGAAAAAGTAAAAGGAAGAAGAAACAATATTTAGTGGCGTCCCTAAAGAACAAAACTCAAGCAGAATAATGTTAGCCAGTCTTTCTTACTGCTACTTGTATAACAAAGTTACATTGTATTGACCCCTTCAGGAAGAAAAAATGACTCTTTCACTCTCTTTTTCCTTTCTTTGAATGGCATTTAGTTTGTGGTTGTCCAGGTGTTTTTTCAGTGTTTATATGTTTTCACCGGTGAGGGCTATTTTTCTTTCAGTGGGGTTTTATCAGTTATTATAGGTTTAAACCTAAAACCCCACAGCCTAAGTATGCATGATGGTCCAGTCCTTGTTTTGAAGAACATCGATCACAGCCAATGTGTCAGGGGCTGTCCGGGACTATGTGGGGAACACAGTCAGGGACTTGGACAAGGACTGGGAACTGGGTAGAAGACGTACACAGAAAGGAGGAGTACAGTGCTGCCCAGGATCATACAGGGAGTCAGAGGAGAAAAAGGGATCCAAAGGGCAAGCCTGTTCAAGTGAACAAGATGGGTAAGACTCAGTAAGGAAGGGCACTCACAAGGCAATTTAGCATACAGACTAACTACACCCAGGACGGACGTGCAAGACATATATATATAATACAACATTAACAATAAAGGGGGGGGGGGTAAAGCACTCAGGAGCTCCACACGGTAAGACTGAAGCTCAGTAAGTTTCTTACCCACAATTGCTGTTACAGATACTGACTGCAAATACCCACATGTAGGATATGCATGCAAAGGCAGGGTCTGTGGAGCTTATACCTATAGTGATGTTATAAATGTAACTCAAAGACAAAACTCACAGTGAACAAGAAACACCACCTAGGTAGTCAGCTGAGCCCACGGATCCTGGCGATCAAACAGGAACGCGCAAGGCAGTAACAGCAATGGGGTAGAACTAAACACAAGCACAATAGACAAAGAGCTAGAAAGGAGGAGTGCTTAACAGGAAAGGAAGGAAATGACAGGGCACACTTGGCAGAAAGCAGGTAACAAACATACAAGGTAACAGAAGTAACACAGCAGAATAGAAAGGCAGCAAACTAGAACTGGAAACAAGGAAATGGGAAGCAAGGCAGGGACTGGAAACGGATATACAGGAGGGGAGGCTACAAGGGTATACTAGAATAGTGCAGGTTAAGAAATCAAGAAAACAAAGTAGCATAGAAGGCAGTGCTGGGGCAGGAACAAGAAGTGAGCTAAGGCTCAGGAGTCAAGGCAGCACTGCAGACAGTGCTGGTTCAGGAACAGGGAACTACCAAAGCTTCAGGAGTCAAGGTAGCACTGCAGGCAGTGCTAGTTCAGGAACAGGGAAATTACTAGAGCTCAGGAGTTAAGGTAGCACTGCAGGCAATACTGGCTCAAGGAAACAGGACATAGCTACAGCTCAGGAAACAAGGAGTCAAGAGAGCACTGCAAGCAGTGAAAATCAGGAACAAGAAATAGCTAACCCCAGGAATAAAGAATAACTATAGCTCAGGAACTCAGGAAACAAGGTAGCACTGCAGGCAGTGCTAATTCAGGTACAGGGAATAGCTATAGCTCAGGAACTCAGAAAACAAGGTAGCACTGCAAACAGTGCTAATTCAGGATAAGGGAAACTGCTGCAGTTCAGGAACAAGGAATACTAGGGGTCAGGGTAGCACTGCAGGCAGTGATAATTCAGGAACAAGGAAAACAGCAGCAGGTCAGGAACAAGGCATAACTAAAGCTCAGGAAACAAGAACAGCAAAAGCTCAGGGAGCACTGGAAACAAGGATCGGTCTCACCGGTAAACAGCTACAATGACCAACCTTTGCCTGAAGGGAGCTGGGGCTTAAAAGAGCTCACAGTAATCATATGCATCAGGTGTGAGCAGGCTAGCAGCAGCCAGCCACAGGTGAGCTGAATTCCTCCACCCATCCTTGGCCTGCAGGGGTGGAGACAAAGCAGTGAGCAGGGAATTCTGGGTAATGGAGTTTCAGGCATGAGTAGGATGGCTTCAAGTATAAGCAGGCTGGCTTTCACAAAACCCGGCATGGATTGGGAATGGATGTCAATTCCTAAATGATGTCCAAATGCCTGGCAGTCAGGATATGCATACAGGGGAGTGTCTGGGGGAACACTGGAATGCCCCACAATTCAGCCCCCTGGTGGTGGGCACGAGAGCACAGGGAGCGAATCGTGACACAATGCGCGTTTCTTCAAAACCGTGACTTTCTCAAGGCTTCAAAGATGCTCGAATGGATGCGGGAAATGTCAGCGGCTCAACAGTCACAATTAGAAGGAACTTCTTTGAATAGCATTCAGTAGTTCTATTAAAAAGTCTTATTCCTTCCTTTCCTATTCAGTTTTGCAGCAGGAGACATTTCCTCCAGAACGACTAAAAGAATGTGTAGATGTTAACATCAATGATTCCTCGTCATGTTGTCAAATAATATTTAATTGACTATGCTACTCAAGACACAATATACGAAGTCGGTGATAAAGTGGGCAAACTCCTAGCCTGGCTTGACAAGCGAGAAAAGAAAGATAGGTGGATCGCAGAACTTCAGCTCCCCACAGGAATAGTTACACCAAATCCCCAAGCCATAGTAGACCTCTTAGCGCATCATTACGAACAAGTTTACACATTGGCACTTAGGATAACGCAAGAAGATGCGGAGGAGTTCCTCCGTGATACCCGACTTCCTAAACTCCCCAAAGAGGAGTCTCGCCTATTAGAGACAGAGCTCTCCACTGAAAAAATTGCGATAGCAATTGGAAAAATCCAGTCCAGAAAGGCCCTGGGCCCGAATGGTATCCCTATAGAGTGGTTTAAACGAAATGCAACAGCACTTACGCCCTACCTATTAGATAAGTACAGGGCCAATTTGGAAAGGGGAGAACTTCCATGAGACCAAAGAACGGCAACAATAGTGGCCATCTATAAACCCGGTAAAACTGTCCGGGAACGTACCTCATACCGGCCCATATCCCTGCTCAATGCAGAAGCCAAGATATTGGCTAAAACTCTGGCCAACAGACTAATGCCACACCTAGGTACATTAATACACACAGATCAGTCAGGGTTCATGCCAGGAAGAAACACGGCACAAAATTTACAACGTGTCCATAATGCACTGGGACGTAGGCACACAATACAAGAGGAAGCCATCATGTTGTCCCTGGACTTATGAATGGCCTTCGACATTGTTGAATGGCCCTTCCTCTTTGCCATACTCATAAAGATGGGGTTTGGTCCAAAATGTGTTCCCGGGTTAGGTTATTATACACTAATCCCCTGGTCCATGTGGTAGCTAATGGGCATAAATCCAAAGAGTTCCCATTGCACCGAGGCACGAGGCAGGGCTGCCCCCTGTCGCCGCTTCTTTTCACTCTTATACTAGAGCCTTTGGCGGCCTGGATATAGCAAGCTCCTGCTAGACATATGTAGCTCCTATGGTGGGCATTCGGGGTACACGATCAATTGGACTAAATCTGTTCTATATGTCCTGAGAGGGCCTCCACCTACTATACCGGCTGGCTGTGACATGATAATTACTGGGGATACTTTCAAGTACTTGGGAATCCATGTCACCCACGACCCAGAGGTCTTTATGACCGTGAACCTTCAAGCCCCACTGAAACGGCTCCAAAGGGACACTAAACACTGGCAATCACTGCCACTAATCTCCTGGGTAAAGCGGCACTCTTTGAAATGAAGGCACTCCCGAGGTTCCTGTACATCCTCCAAAATACACCATTCATGGTCCCACAATCCTACTTCCGAACCATAGAGGCAGAAGTCACCAAACGCCTCTGGAATAATAAACCACCTCACATAGCTATGGTGAAAATGTTCAGAACCTGGTACGATGGTGGCATTGCACTTCCAAATATACAAACGTACTACTGGGCATCCCAATTGATGGTGATTAACCACTGGCTACATGTCCCCCACACAGATCCAGCCTACAGTCTTTGCAGATTGTAGTTGGGAGAGGGAGGGCTATATTGGGCACTCTACAACAAAACCCGAGCCCTGATGGGCCTGAGGAACTACACACTCTAGGTATGGAAAATAACACACAAAATGTTGGGCTGGCACAACAAAATCACACAGGCAACACCACTCTGGGACACGGACAGGCTGGGCAGACTGAGCAAAAGTAAGGGATTCAAACATTGGGACAATATAGGTATATCCAAGGTGGGAGATCTCTGGGTACAGGGAAGATTATTTCTTTTGCGAAACGCCAAGACCAATATGAATTGGGACCCAAGGAACGATTCCGTTACTATCAGATTAAACATGCCTTAGAGGCAGCAATCCCCTCAGACACTAGTGTCCTTGAGGCATCACCGTTAGAGGATAGATTGTTGACAGATCATATGTCCACGAAAGCAATATCCATTACATATAGAAAGATCATTAATAATATGCCCGTTCCCATGCAAAGGCTCCGAGAAAAATGGCTGGGGGAGGTGGGGGACCTAGATGATTCTGACAGGCAGGAAGCATTGGCTTCACCCAAAGAGCGGGTGATCGCATCCAACAAACTACGCCTTGTACAGCTTAAGATCCTTCACAGAATCTACTACACTAGAACCACTCTATATAAAATAGGGAACACTGACAATCAACTCTGCCTGCAGCAGTGTGGGGCGCCCGGTACCTTCTTTCATACACTCTGGGAATGTCCTGCAATAGTGCCATATTGGGAGTGTGTCATGTCCATCATCACGAGAGTAAGAGGGAGCCCAATTTCTCCAGAACCCAAACGCTGCCTTCTGAATATTTGGGAGGCGACTGACCTTAATTCCACAGCGCAGACTTGGGCAACACTAGGAATGAGGTTAGCCAAAAGAAACATTGCTAAACACTGGGGTGTCCTCACCACCCCCACAGTAGCAGAATGGTGTCAAGATATGGACAGGGCCATGGTGGCGGAAAAAACGGTATATGTGCGCAGATGTAGTCCTAAAAAAATTATAAGATTGTGAGGAGGTTGGAAAATCTACAGGGGGGACTGTGGCATTGCCAACAGTGAGGCATGAAATAGAAACGATTTAATGGAATCTTGACATTAAAATATGTAATTGTGTGGCATATGGACCAAAGTATAATGTGTATGAGAATAAGATAGTTAATAGATGGGATTTGTATTGAACGATTACGCAATGTTTCATGTGTAACTTGATGCTGTAACTGTACCTCTACCTGTGAATAAAAAAATTAAAAATAAACTTTCTTTTGAACATTAGTCCATAAAAGCACAGATAAAAATACAATACATTACATCGAATTGAATAAAATGTGATGATCTAAATGGGGGGCAGAATTGCTCACAAAAATTAATGTATAACATATTAATAATCCATAAAATACTGCAAAAAGTCACACATTCCCATCTCTGGAGACCAAGAATTTGGCCTATGAGTAGAGGTTTCATTAAAGTGCATGTGCATTACATGTGCAATACAAAGACCATAACAAGATAGAAAGAGCACAAAGCAGTTCAAATCCCTCCATTATAATTATCTAAGGGAAAATAGTGCAAGTGCCTTACAACATCTCGGCCAGCCAAAACAAACATTTATTCTTCAGTTCAAAATGGTATTCTCTTTGTCTCTGGTACTCCAGTTAAAACAATGACATAAGGGGTTGAGGCAGGTGGGAGATTGATACAGGGCAAGACTGTCTTCTTTTCACTTATTCCTGCACGTGTAACAAGTCCATCCCCCCATGACTAGGTCCCTGGCGAAGCATATTGTCATGTACTTTTAGAAATATTGGATTGGCCCTACCTTTGTTAACATCCTCCATCGCCTGACTATGCCCCAGACAATGTGTGTTATCATATACTATCGGCATTGCAGGGTTGGCCCTGGTTATGTTAACAACCCTGTGATTGATCTGATCCGGGGGAGTAAAGGAAGACATTATGTTTCCAGGTGGAGGATCCAACCTAGAGCTGGGGGGAGCAGCTTGCAAAACCTGGTGATTGGCTGACTCTGCCCCCTTGTAGTAGCTACTGCCTTGCTTACCCGGGCCTCAATCAAGGATGCAAGCTTATCCAACCGTGCTAACAGAATACTGAGCTTGTCCTTCCCAATGGCCCTACCTTGAACCTGTAAGTCCATCACCAGGTTGGTTACCCATGCTGGGCGCTCTATAGCTATAGTTCAACAACCACCCAACCCTCCCTCCCCAATGTCTCCTATGGCTGTTGACTATTCTGCACCCTTCTTGCGTTTTGCCCCCGACCTCACAGCACCTTTGGGTTTCCCTTTCTTGACGGCGCCAGGAGGAACAACCTCCAGATGCAGGTCAGTACTAGATGTTTCACAAACCGTCGCTCGGGCCCTTGGCTGGGACTTAGGAGAGTTAGTAGCCAAGGCTGGTGAGGTATGCGAGGCAATAAGATCAATCAAGGGGAAGTCTATGTCCGGGAATAGCAATAAACGCCTTTCGGTTAGTTCTATTTCGGAGGCCACCACACCTATAGCCCTCTGAAGCATCCTGTCAATCGAGGTTGCTTGGAATGCTGTTGTGGTTTTGTGGTGGTGGCATTTGTTTCTTCCCAACACAAGTTTGCTTCCCCATAATTGTATGAGTATGCCACGTGGGAGTAGATCAAGTTTGCTTAGCACTTACTGTTTTAAACCTACCCTTCCACTGACTGCAGGTGTGACAGACAAAAAATAGTCCGGACAAAAAAGAGTCAACAGGGGCCGAATTTAAAAGATACCTGGGCAAGCCGCTTAAAAAGTAAAAGGATAACAAATATGAACGAAATAGGAACCTCAGTGATATGAGAGTTTCCAGCAAGCAGAGGCCCTAACCTTAGATACAGCAACCACTAAGGGTCAGATCAAAAAGACTCCACAGGCAGACCTCAGAGGGGTAGCCCAGCCCCGTCTCCTCCAGTCTCTGACGTGCGCAGATGGGCCCGCCGTTGGCCCGGGCTTCACCCACGCTGCGGGATGCTCTTCAGCTTTTTGTGTGCCTCCGGGCACGGGCAGACTGACGCGTTGGAGGATCACGGGCCCCTAGGAGTGCCGGGAATTAGAGTCCCCTGGGTCCCAGTAATGAGTTCTCTCTCCACACACCATGTAACATGCAAATTACAGATTTTTATTTCATGTAGATAGGTAAGTGGGTTACTACTTTAAAGGTGGAGGTCCTTTTGTTACCAGTTCATAAATGATAATCCTTCTAATATAGCACAGTGAGCTGTGAACGACATGTAACTCCTACACCTTGTAACCATCACTGTCTCATATAACACATCTTGTACATTGATTTAAAAACTTACATGATTTATTGTCAATGTATGATGTGTGAGTTACATAAAGCGCTCTGACACTCTGCATTGGGTTGAGTAGGGATATAAAAGAAACACAATAGTGATATTGAAATTGTTATTTGTGTAAATGCTGGGACAGACCAACACATTTGACATTCTTACAGTGCATGCACTTATATACAGGGAATTAACAAAGTCAAAAGCATACGTTTTTTAAGTACATGTGAAGATATCAAAAGCTGTATGCTTTTGTTTCCCCTCTGTTGCATTTGCTTGTGAGGTTCCATGCCGTGTCAAGTCAGAATACCCAATCAAAAGGAGGCCTGATGACCTCTTAACTTTGGCCTTTTTCTTTGGCCCAGCTGGTGTAAATAAATAATTGACCTCCCTGCCTGCAAGTTGCTGCTGGGAATATAAAGCAGACAACATGCAGGCACTGCTGAACATGTCCAAGTCTGAAAAAACACCTGGACAATTTCCGCACATTTCTGTGGGGGCCAACATCTTGGCAGTGTAGACAACGTCCATTCTGTGAAAATAGTGGGTGGACTCCATGTAGGATGCTCTATACTCATGTGTACCCCCAAATGGTGCCCTGAAGAACAGGGAACTACCTAATGCCAAGGTGGTAGGGAGGAGAAGCGGGGGCAGTCTTCAACCCAGTGTGATCCTTGAGATTCCAAATAGCAGGACAGTAGGAGAAGAAAACGGATTCCTCTACAGGTCGGACATGGCATGTCTAGAGGGCTGGTTAGTGGGTTAAGCATTGAAACCTTGGGCGGGTTCAGGGGTCAAATTGCATTACAAAAAAGGAGGGAACTGTGATGATGTATTCAATGTGGACAGGGCGAGTAAACGTGAGGCAGGGTCAAAGGCGTGGCTAGAAAAACAATATATGCTGGACATTTTTCAGTCTTTTATCTTCCAGTGTGTATATATAAAATAACACGCAGCTTAATGTAAAATAAATGCAAGTTAAGTTAATCATTGGGAAATGCACTATCGTACTTTATGAAACCTGTATTCGTTTATGCACTGCAGAGGTCTGTGTCTGTAACCAGAAAACGAATATGTGATGTGTTTCCAATTAGCAATTGGTCACATCCCCTTGGGCACACTCTTGTGGTCCCTAAATAAGGACTTCACAAACGTTTGTCAGTGAGTTCAAAACAATAATTTTATTCTCATAATTTCATGCTTATTTGTTTAAGAAATTTCCATCATTTTGTTTTATCTTTGATCCAAAAAATAGATATCAAATTCATCTAGAGCTCAATTTGCTCCAATGCATTTCGGGCCTGCCGCCCTTCTTCTGGGAATGTTTCTGTAATATGAAACATCATAACATACTTTTAGTCTACATGTACACCATATAAGTTTAAATGCATTATGGTTAAATACATTATGGTTAAATCATGGGATGTGTAAAGTGTGAAAAACAGAAGTGTGCCTGTGTTGCCCAGAGAAAACAATCTGTGTTGAAGTGACTTTGTGAACGTGCGGCGCTGGTTAAAAACCGCTTTGAAACGGAAAAGTGAGGCTTACACTGAACTCTTTAAGTCGATCGGTGTCGAACCTAAAGTGAAATGAGATCATGGAACAATGAGCTGTCAGCATATTGTTCTCAATATTCACCCGACATTAAAAACAATCTTAAATCATTGTCTCTTACTAGTAAGCTGGAATAGAGTAAGACGGCATGCTGAGTCCGTTTCTCGCTCTTGCGACTTGCGTCGGCATATTTCCGTGGTCAGTGTTGCTACTAGGTGATTGGAGGAGAATACATTACGTGCCAGAGTAGACTCGGGTGTGCGTAATCGAAGTGAAAAACAAACTAATGGGCAGGATTTCGGCCTACCGTGCGTGGTAATAAAGAAAAGATTTAAAGCGACATCAGTAACTACGGAAACAAGATGAAAATGCAAGTGAAATCGGCGCTTATTGCTGAAGCTCCAAAAGTGTTTGCAAAGCACAGCGGTTTAAAAGCAATACAGAAAAATAATAAAGAAAATCATAAAAATGGGTAAAGAGTCTAAATGGATAAAAAATTATGAAAATGAGTGAAAATTAATAATCCCCGAAAATCAACTCCCTCATGAAGGGGGAGTGTAAAAATGTGCTCTGTGTTGTGTGATTATGTATGGTGTGTTCTGTAGATACTTGTCCCATCAATCAAATCTGGGATTCAGAACAATGTGCCACTGTGGCATGGTGAGTTGGTTGGAAAAGTCATTAGAGATAACATGCCAATTCGATTCGATCATTTAATCCATGTGGTTTTGCTGAATTCAACTTGCTGATCCAAAAGTTTTCACTACGTAAAAGAAATGTGTTGTTATCCCTTCCTTCCTTCTTTTCAACGACCTCCAGGATCATGAATTTTAGTTGTGAAATGTTATGGTTCTGTTCCAAAAAATGCATGGCTACTGAGGACTTTGCGTTCCGAGTCTTTATGTTGGATTTGTGTTCATTTAGATGTACTTTAATTTTACGTTCCGTCTTCCCTACATAGACTTTGCCACAGGGGTATTTCAGGAGGTAAATCACGTTTGAAGTGTCGCATGTTGCTGAAACAGTAAGTTTAATGCTATGACCCTTCATGTGATGCGTTACACTTCTGCCCAGTATGATGTTATTGCAGTTATTGCAATTGGTGCACAGTCTTGTTCCTTTTCTTTCCACTTTCTGTGCATTGGGTGACTTGAGGATTTCTCCTATATTTTTACTTCTGGTGTATGCAAACAGAGGTACATGTGCTAAAATGCTTTGTATTATGGCGAAAACAAATTGAAAAACAGTGCTATGACACAATCAGGGCTAATGTGCTTTTTTTAAAAGTGAAATAGTACTCGATGCATCACAGTCGATTTTTAATTTTTTTAATTTTTAGCCAACATTGTCGTCACAATAAAAGCAGATAACATCTGTTGTCACAATAAACATCCATTTCAAAAGAGAAAAAGGATCATTAGAAGTGTATGTGGTGTAGTAAAACATAGCTACAAATGGCTACAGGTTCAACAAGGACAACAGCATAGAAACAAAAATAAAAGTAGTACTTCATTTACAGTGTGATAAGAGGAAGGACAGCAATCAAGCAGAAGCGTACAGTACTTGGTCCATGCTCCAGCCAAAAGAAGAAGAAGTGGATCTGCCAGGTGCTGGCCAATTAGAAGGTAGCAAATAAGAGTGACAACAAATGCTAAGCAATGGGAGGGCCTCAAGCCCCATATTGTATATATCTCTCGCAAGCGGCAGTGCATGCAGAACATTCGCTGTCACAGGTATAATCAAAATGAGATCGTAACTGACAGACTGCATTTTCACTCCTCTGTTACATCAAGTTTTCTGCTACCATTTCAGTTGATGAAAGGCTGGTCCCAAAATGCATAGGGTTGTATTGATACAGATATCTGATGTACAATCATCCAAACAGTGTTATATTTGAACACCCTGGGGTCCATTAGGATGTCGGGCGGTGGCACCACCGCAGTGGTGGCGGGGCGAAAAACAGCTTTTTCCGCCCGCGAGCAGCGGGACTCACGTCCGCCACATTAAGATAGGTAAACATAGGTCATTTCCCATCCGTCGCGGAGCGATGCGCACTGCCATCAAAGTGCGCCCGCCACTGCGGCGGTGGGAGCCAATCGAGACTCACCGCCGTGCAGAATGACGTCCGCCCCGCTCGACAAATTAGGATGGCCCAAACAAGCTGACGCACCGCAGTGGATACACCGCCCAGCCTGAGCAGGCGGAAACTCGACAGCGGAGCAAGATAGGCGAGACCCGGTCCTGACCGCCATGAACCCAGCCCTCCATATGCATCCGGTGATGTTCCTCCTACAACACTATTGTCAGATGGGCCACCGCGGACGCCGCCGCAGGTACGCAAATACACAAATGCAACACACAACACACAGGCCGACACAGGGTCCAATCACCACACAGACACCCTGCTAGGGGACACAACACATCCACACGGGCACCCACACATCACCCACCTCACAACAAGGAACCCCTCAGCATCCGGGACACACAGCGACCGCCAACTAGCAGCAACATCCCGGTCCCGGTCACGTCACCGCCGCGGTCAACACATGCGCACTATGCAGAAGGCAGGGCTACTCCAAGTCATGGGCATGCCACAAACACCACAGGGACACACAGCCCCCAACCACACAGCAACACACCCCACCAACCCACAGGCCAGGTGCCCATCCCGTGCACCCCCATGCACACCAACAAGCACTGCAACAACAAGCACAATACACACCCTGCACCACACAACACACAACCAGGGAGACAGCCACTGCAGGAGTGGCTGACACGGAACACACAACACCAATGCCACACACACTCTACGCTCACAATATTTGCCAACACACACACACAAACACACACCCTGGGTGTAGCCACAAACACTACACCCACACAGTGATGCCTCAACCGATGCCTGCACAAGAACAACACACAAACAATACAGGAACCAATACTGAACTCAAACACAGACACACATACCCTGTCATCCAAACTGGGGAAAATCAATGGGAGCACAGACACAACAGGAGTACACAACAACATCACCCAGGAAATAAACACACACACCATAACAGGAAACACACAAGAAGTGCATCTGGACCAACACACACAGCCACATCAAACCCATCACAGATGCTTATGAAACCTCAATCAACAAACACCACAAGACAACAGGGGATGTACATCAGGCAAAATGCCAAGGCCACATACACACAGCACACAGCACCGCCTGCACAACAAGCATTGTCTGCATAACAGGCATGATTGACACAACCACATCACACACCACAAATCATCACTGCACAGATACAACACCACACCCAGGAACTGAAGCTATACCACATCCTACATCAACACATTCAACACAACAACTACACATGCACCACTCTGGGATACAAGACCAAAGCCACCTCTACCACAGCACTGGCCAGCACACACAGCTGAAGTGCACATGACCACTACAGAATGGCCATTAGCACAAGGATGGTACAAAAGGGGGTGGTGATGGACGGAGCATCTGAATCAATCAAACACTCACACCCAGTCAAAAGATCTGGGTTTAATCCATCACCATTCTTTAGCCCTCTCTGCCACCCCAGTTCAGACATGGCTATATGCAAATCAGGCTGACCCTGTGCCTCATGGGAACAGTCCAGCCCGAACTGCCAAGCCATGTCTTCCCTGGACCGGAAACAAGCTTCCGAGGACCGGTTTCTGGCATTCCAGCCGTCTTCAGCCCGGCTTGCTTGAATCCAGTGGCAAAGTGAGCAAGGGACTCACGTCTGAGCATACCCTGCCACACTTATGGCGGCCAAAAGTGGTACAAAAGGGGGTGGTGATGGACGGAGCATCTGAATCAATCAAACACTCACACCCAGTCAAAAGATCTGGGTTTAATCCATCACCGTTCTTTAGCCCACTCTGCCACCCCAGTTCAGACATGGCTATATGCAAATCAGTCTGACCCTGTGCCTCATGGGAACAGTCCAGCCCGAACTGCCAAGCCATGTCTTCCCTGGACCGGAAACAAGCTTCCGAGGACCGGTTTCTGGCATTCCAGCCGTCTTCAGCCCGGCTTGCTTGAATCCAGTGGCAAAGTGAGCAAGGGACTCACTTCTGAGCATACCCTGCCACACTTATGGCGGCCAAAAGCGGTACAAAAGGGGGTGGTGATGGACGGAGCATCTGAATCAATCAAACACTCACACCCAGTCAAAAGATCTGGGTTTAATCCATCACCGTTCTTTAGCCCACTCTGCCACCCCAGTTCAGACATGGCTATATGCAAATCAGTCTGACCCTGTGCCTCATGGGAACAGTCCAGCCCGAACTGCCAAGCCATGTCTTCCCTGGACCGGAAACAAGCTTCCGAGGACCGGTTTCTGGCATTCCAGCCGTCTTCAGCCCGGCTTGCTTGAATCCAGTGGCAAAGTGAGCAAGGGACTCACGTCTGAGCATACCCTGCCACACATATGGCGGCCAAAAGCGGTACAAAAGGGGGTGGGATACAAGACCAAAGCCACCTCTACCACAGCACTGGCCAGCACACACAGCTGAAGTGCACATGACCACTACAGAATGGCCATTAGCACAAGGACAGCACACATAAACCTTTGGGGCAATGTCCAGAGTGGAACAACACATATGGCCCAAGAACTGCACCACAAAGCACAGGCCCACATATGAAGTGATGGGGAGGCACACACACATGGAAACCAAGGGGAAAGCTGACATATAAGTTAAACAGCCTGCATGTCAGTAGCAGACATGTAAGGGTTGTACCACACACAAGGACGGAACTCCCACAATGGCTAAGCACAAGTGGCACACATAGGGGATGGCCTAAAACCACTCACACCATGCCATACAGGAGTTGAAAACCAACATATGCCTGCAATGCATGACAAACACAAACACAATGCCAGTGTGGAGCAGCAGGGCCACACAGTTCACACAAGAACACCCAAGACACACTGAGGACCAATCAAACACAACACTGACGTGCAACTCACACACTTTGTACACTCCAAAGTGAAAACACAACAAGGAGGAGTCTCACACAACAACATGGATACACCTACACACAGCACAGTGCACTACAAACAGCTCACACAAGGGCATACAATCCTCTACCTAGAACAAGACAAAACAAACAACAGGCATACAACTCCTGGGTGACACATGTGTGTCTCACACAATACAGGGGCACACACAGATCCACTACAAACTGACACCCTTCACACTGCACACCTCTGCTACACCCAACACCACGCATCTCATATAGGCCTTGGCACCAGGACCAAGGCCCAACACAAGATGACCATACACAGACAAGGCTGGGCACACAGAAAGCAATCCACACACATACTACATTACATATCCCAGCCAGCTTCGAAACATCTGCACAGCATCACACCCTGTGCTGGCAGTGTCCCCCAACCACACATGTGAACAGTGTAGGCAACAACAGCAAATCACTAACAAGATTACTGCATGCCAGGTAAAATAGCCATCACAGATCACACAATTTGCAGGCTCAGAATGCACTTAAGACCCTGTCACTCCTGCCCAAAATTATGATGGCTGCAAAGGGCCTTGCAATGTTGAAGTGATACATGGAGCATGGCGCACAGGCAATCAAATGTGAATCCAAACAGAACTTTAATCAGCAAGGACACCGACAAAACACACACCAGAAGTAACTGTATTTATTCACATATTGCACAGATGCAGCGGAACAACAATAGTAGACAACAGCAAGGCTCAAAATGATGCAAATATGCTATATACCATGCACAGGTGAAACACAAACAGGAAGGCCAGTGTCCAAGGCAGGGGAGAGGCCAGCACAGCAGAGCAACAGGGCCAGTGTCCAAGGCAGGGGAGAGGCCAGCACAGCAGAGCAACAGGCCCAGTGTCCATGGCAGGAGAGAGGCCAGCACAGCAGAGCAACAGGGCCAGTGTCCAAGGCACAGGTGAGAGCATGACACAGCAGAGCAACAGGCCCCGTGTCCATGGCAGGGGAGAGGCCAGCACAGCAGAGCAACAGGGCCAGTGTCCAAGGCACAGGTGAGAGCACGACACAGCAGAGCAACAGGGCCAGTGTCCAAGGCACAGGTGAGAGCACGACACAGCAGAGCAACAGGCCCAGTGTCCATGGCAGGGAAGAGGCCAGCACAGTAGAGCAACAGGGCCAGTATCCAAGGCACAGGTGAGAGCACAACACAGCAGAGCAACAGGGCCAGTGTCCATGGCAGGGGAGAGGCCAGCACAGCAGAGCAACAGGGCCAGTGTCCAAGGCACAGGTGAGAGCACGACACAGCAGAGCAACAGGGCCAGTGTCCAAGGCACAGGTGAGAGCACGACACAGCAGAGCAACAGGCCCAGTGTCCATGGCAGGGGAGAGGCCAGCACAGCAGAGAAACAGGGCCAGTGTCCAAGGCACAGGTGAGAGCACGAAACAGCAGAGCAACAGGGCCAGTGTCCATGGCAGGGGAGAGGCCAGCACAGTAGAGCAACAGGGCCAGTGTCCAAGGCACAGGTGAGAGCACGACACAGCAGAGCAACAGGGCCAGTGTCCAAGGCAGGGGAGGGGGCAGCACAGCAGAGCAACAGGGCCAGTGTCCATGGTTGTAAACAATGGTCAGGACTAGCACACCTGTATGTGGCACAGGCGCATGAGGGGGATGTCAACTCACTCCTGGAAGTCATGCAGACTTGGACCTGGCTGTGTGTCGGTGACAGCAGGCCCACTTAACTGGGGTGACAGAGCCCCGGGTGCTGTGGGGCTAATAGTGGCCTGGCAAGCTTGAGGGCTGTGTGAACCAGGTGGCACAGTGGCACGTGGAGGTGGAGTAATGCAGACTTCTGACACAGTGTGGGTGGGAGAGGTTGGAGGGGTGCCCTTCCACTTTTTGGGAATATGAATTGGCTTCCCTGTCTTGGGGTTGATGGGAAGTGTTGATGACCCAACAGGCACACACACCAACTGTCCCACATCAGGTGCAGACACTGGCACTACCTCTGGTGATGTGCTGGATCCTGCGGAACGCTTGGTATGGCTATGCCTCAGGTCCTCCTTCCCCTCTTTTCCTGGTGTACCCCCTACAGTGCCCTACTTTGCCTTTTTCACAGGGGTGGTCTCCACAGTGCCCTGCTTTGCCTTTTTCACAGGGGTGGTGTCTACAGTGCCCTGCTTTGCCTTTTTCACAGGGGTGGTGTCTACAGTGCCCTGCTTTGCCTTTGTGCCAGGAGTGGTGTCTACAGTGCCCTGCTTTGCCTTTTTGCCAGGAGTGGTGTCGACAGTGCCCTGCTTTGCCTTTTTGCCAGGAGTGGTGTCGACAGTGCCCTGCTTTGCCTTTGTGCCAGGAGTGGTGTCTACAGTGCCCTGCTTTGCCTTTTTCACAGGGGTGGTCTCCACAGTTCCCTGCTTTGCCTTTGTGCCAGGGGTGGTGTCTACAGTGCCCTCTTCCACCTGCTTCAATGGACTCGGAATTGGGGTAGAAGTGGTGGGTGGATGTGTCCATGTGCTCTTCCTAGGTGTACCCCTGATATGCAACACCTCCTCAGTGGACACGGACCTTGTATGGGTAGGTCTGTGTGAAGTTGCAGTGACAGGAGAGTCATTTGCTGGTGATGCCTCTGCAGCATGTGAGTCTGATGTCAGCCTCATTGATCGCCTGGCCTTGGTCTTCCCTGACTGGCTCTTGTCTGTGCATTGTGGGGTGGCCCTGCTCTTCAGTGGGGATGGTGTCTGTGGGCGGGAGTGCCTGGGTTGTGTCTGTTGTGTGCTCCTTGTGCTGTATCTTTTTGGTGACGCAGGTGACCCGTTGTCACTGTCACCTGATGTGGCCACTGACTGGGGGGTGGACAAAGGCACCTGAGCTGCAATGGGAGCATGTGCCAGTTGAATGGCTGACGTCACTGTGGATGACAACGCCTGGACTGTACGGTGTAGCCCACCCACGTCAGAGTGTATGCCCTCCATGTATGCAACAACCTGGCCTAATTTCTTGTCATGATCACTGAAGGCATTGAGCAGGGCGGTCTGGCCCACACAGAGCTGGCGCAGGAGCTTTACACACTCTGCACTGAGGGCAGCAGGGGGGACAGGTGCAGGGGCAGCGGTGCCAGGTATGAATGTCACACGTGCCCTCTTAGTGACACTGATACGGGCAGCTCCTGAGGAAGTGGATGGGAGTGTGGGACATGGCCGCTGGGTTGTAGATGATGATGCTGACTCCACATCCCCTGTGCCTGCCAACATGGATGCATCCCCGCTGGCATCAGATGATGTGCTACTCTGTGTCTCAGCCACGGATTCCTCCTGCATACTTCTGTCCCCCTCAGATGCGCTGGTGGGCTCTGTGTCACTGGCCTCCGCTGCAGCTGTAGTGCTACTCTCGCCACCACTGCTTTCTGGCTCATGTCCCTCCGTGGTCTCTTGTGAGTCTGCATGAGAGAAACAGGGTTGTGTAAGTGTCATCTGGTCACACGAATTCAAAGCAATGCAGTACAGGAGAGGTCCAAATGTACATGCTAACCACCACACCCAGCAATCACTGTGCAGCTACACACAACATAGACCACACCACTGCCTGCAACGCTGAAAATCTGCCATGAGTGAGCCATGTTGATGCCACACAGCACTACACCCTGCCCCTACATGAAGTGTGCCCCACACACAACTTGGCCTGCCCACACCTTGGGACATGATGAGGGTACAACACTTGTTACCACTAACTGACTGTCAGGGAACAGGAGGGGACAACGCACACACCTATTAGGACATCACAATCCACAATGCCACGTAGGCCATATCAAGCACCATGTGGTAATCTGGGGAACATCATTTGCATATGTTGGGGCACCAATGATCTTGGTGCAGGCAAAGTCGGCATACATGAATTCACACTCAGCAAGTGGACACTGCTGTTTACCCCATAATAGATCACCCACACCATCCCAACGCTGAATGACCATTTGGAGCCCAACACATCTGGCAATGGGAAAGTACAGCAGGGAGTATCTGCTCAGTAAGGCCAGGGTGGCACAATACCCGATACAAGCACACATCACAGCAGCCACTCACATGACACAGCACAGCACAGCAACACACGCACATCACATGGCTCACCGCTGCCACAGGCCCTGTACACATGCATCCAGTCCAAGCAAAAGTCACGATCCCCAGATACTCACTAGCCCTGCCCTGCTCGCCATACTCCTTCAGACGTGCATCCAGGTCTGGATGAGTCACTGCCAAGATGTGGCCCATCACTGGAGTCATGCTGCGCCGTGCCAAACGCCCTGTGCGTGGTAGCATCCCCAATGTCATCTCAGCCACGGTTTTTGCAAGCCGACTGATGTCATCCCACCTCTTGTGGCAGTGTGTGCGTCGGCAATTGGATACCCCCAGGGCTCGCACCTTTGCCGCAATGGCCCTCCACACAGCCTTACGCTGGTTCACCTTGAGATGCAGGTATGAGAGAAAAGAAGGGTAAATTACCAGTTCCACATTGTCACGTAGCAACATCTATCAGTACAGTAGCAAGACCCAGACTCAGGACCTATTGTAACCTCCCTCCCTCCAAAACTGAGGGACCCCTCACAAGGGCAGTGTGCATGGCCCGCACAGATGTGATTGCATGCACACATTGGGGCGTATAGGGTCCAGGATAATCTCACAAATGCCAGATGCATCTACATTTTATGCATCGACTGAAGTGTGGAAGTCTGCTATTACACAGGGCACAGATGTGGTATATCTATTGATCATTGTGAAGGAAGTGGTGCAAGGAACAGGTGAGTCTGGTGGTGTTTATCGTTTGTGTGGGCATCCACTGCTCCGACTCCCTGGGTCACACTGAGTCACACAACAGGGGCACACAGAAATAGTCACACAATCAAGTAATGTCCTGGCACCTACATGGAAAACATTTGTTTGCTCTGTATGGCTGACAATGTAACACTCCCCACTCACACATACAGGTACAGGCATGGAAAAGACTGACATTGTGACACACACACTCCCTCGCCCTGGAGACAGCTTGACTGGCAGTGTTCGACACAACCCCACACCCTCAGGCATATACTTCAGCAGCACAACTGCACGTCTGACACCCCCCTGCCCGACAGCTACCTTCATGGTGACTTACCACGACACGGGGGCCACCAAACAGCCTTGGGTACTGTGCCAGCACCTCGTCCACAAGGACCTCTAGCTCCTCACTGGTGAATGGACTGGCACAGATCTTCTCTGTCCTTGCCATCCCTGTGGACATGGAACACCTGTGGCAGAAGTGAGTGGTGAGCAGCAGGAGAGGGTCCCAGGCAGCAGGCTCAGGAGGCAGCAGCAGGAGAGGGTCCCAGGCAGCAGGCTCAGGAGGCAGCAGCAGGAGAGGGTCCCAGGCAGCAGCAGGAGAGGGTCCAAGGCAGCAGGCTCAGGAGGCAGCAGCAGGAGAGGGTCCCAGGCAGCAGGCTCAGGAGGCAGCAGCAGGAGAGGGTTCCAGGCAGCAGCAGGAGAGGGTCCCAGGCAGCAGCAGCAGAGGGTCCCAGGCAGCAGGCTCAGGAGGCAGCAGCAGGAGAGGGCAGCAGGCTCAGGAGGCAGCATCAGGAGAGGGTCCCAGGCAGCAGCAGGAGAGGGTCCCAGGCAGCAGGCTCAGGAGGCAGCAGCAGGAGAGGGTCCCAGGCAGTAGGCTCAGGAGGCAGCAGCAGGAGAGGGTCCCAGGCAGCAGCAGGAGAGGGTCCCAGGCAGTAGCAGGAGAGGGTCCCAGGCAGCAGGCTCAGGAGGCAGCAGCAGGAGAGGGTCCCAGGCAGCAGGCTCTGTGAGCAGTGGAAATGTGAGGCTCACTCCCACAGATTTATAGCCCCCTGGGGTCATTTGGAAGCTGCAACAATTGGTTGTCCAGGTCTGCCTCTTTCAAAAGTATCCAATGACCGCCTCCGCGGTGGCGGAGCACACCTTCTGGGACTTTCAAATCTGCACCATGCCACCGCGATCATCACTCCCATTGGCTGTAGGCAATGCTCCATGGCGGTGATCCACCGCGGGTGCCCGGGGTGCGCTACCGCGATGGTGCATCATTCAAAATCATCTAAGGACCACCTATGCGCTGGCGGAGCACACCTTTAGCGACTTTCAAATGTGCATCATGCCACCACAATCATCGCTACCATTGGCTGTAGGCAACGCTCCATGGCGGTGATGCACCGCGGGTGCCCGGGGTGCGCTACCGCGATGGTGCATCATTCAAAATCATCCAATGACCGCCTATGCGCTGGCGGAGCACACCTTCCGCGACTTTCAAATGTGCATCATGCCACCGCGATCATTGCTCCCATTGGCTGTAGGCAATGCTCCATGGCGGTGATGGTCCACGGGTGCCCGGGGTGCGCTACCGCGGTGGTGCATCATTCAAAATCATCCAATGACCGCCTACGCGCTGGCGGAGCTTGCCCACCGCCATGTACGACTGTCCATATGCCAATGGCTTCCGCTCTTGTGAAGGGGGTGGTGCTGGTGTCACACCGCCGGGGACAGGCGGTAGGTACCGTGATTCATGCGGCGGAGCTTGCCCACTGCCATGTACGACTGTCCATATGCCAATGGCTTCCGCACTTGTGAAGGGGGTGGTGCTGGTGTCACACCGCCGGGGACAGGCAGTAGGTACCGCGATTTCCATTACCACTAATGGCTATGTCAATCATGAAGAGTGTATCAGTACACAGCAGCAACATGCTAAAGGGCACATCATTGTACACACAATGCCATACTACCATGTCATCCACAGTTGTACGCACGTTATGTGCGACACACTTTGGTCTGTGCTCCCTGCCATGTTACTCATGCACTTAATGTCTGATGATGCTTGACACTCTTGAGCTTGTGTTCATGATGTGGTACAAATCCATTAGTTGTGGGTCTGTGATGACCTTCACAAGGATTGTGTCACAGCATTGTATCGTATCAGACTGGTGCATTCACAACATCTCATGCACACAACAGAACATTTTCCTGCTACTGTGATCATTGTGTTGATGGATGTGTGCATAGTTTACATGATGCATTGAGGTGTGACAGGTACAGCAGATGGGTATGATACAGACATGGTAATTTCTAAAACATTTGCGGGTGTTGCTGCACCTTGCCTGCACATGTGAATTGTGTTCTCCAGTATGTGTGCATTCACATTGTCCGATGTGTTTGTGTCACTTGTGTATTGACAGTGGAGAGGTGTGCCCTCTGTGTGTATCACAAGGCCAGCCATGTCACCTGGTGTGCCATGCATCTCTCAAGCAGTCGTTTTTTCCCCATTACATCATTGATGGTATGTGCTGTGGCCATCTCATGATGGTTGTCACTGACATATCATATTTTACTTCTGTACTAGGAGGACGCCAAATCTCCTACGTCACCTGACAGTGCTGGAGGACATGGAGAATGAGGCATTAATACGGAAATTCTGCCTGGATAGACCAACACTGAAGATCCTGTGTGATCTATTGGAGCCCCACCTGCAGCCTCGCCGTCACTATCCAACAGCATTCACACCCACATACAAGGTGATCGCAGCACTCCACTTTTTTGCAACAGGTTCCTTCCAGGAGACGGTGGCTAACGCTGGAGGGATGTCACAGCCCATGTTCAGCATGGTGCTGAGGGATGTTCTTGCAGCCATGATGCTGTATCGGAATCGCTACATCCATTGCCCCCTGGGAGGAGAATTGGCTGCCATGAAGGGGGACTTCTATCCCCTTGGGCGCATCCCACATGTTGTTGGTGCCATCGATTGCACCCATGTAGGTCTGGTGGCACCACAGGCGACGGAGCACATATATAGGAACCGCAAACATTACCATTCCATCAATGTGCAGGTGGTGTGCCTTGCGGACATGACCATTTCTCATGTGTGTGCGAAGTATCCTGGCTCAGGGCATGATTCGTTCATCATGAGGAACAGCATGGTGCCACGGATGATGGAGAATCTGCATCCCGAGCGAGTTTGGATTGTGGGTGAGTATGCCTACTGATATGGCGCGCTGTGTGTTACCTGATGCACCCTGGCTGTGCAACATTGCAATGGGTGTTTGTCATTCACAGGTGACTCAGCATATCCCAGTTGGCCATGGCTGTTGAGCCCCCTCAGGAATCCCTGGAGCCCGGCTGACATCCGCTACAATGACGCCCATGGCAGGACCCGACGGGTAATCGAACGCACTTTTGGGCTGCTGAAGTCAAGATTACGTTGCCTTGACAGGACCGGAGGTGCACTAGCATACTCACCTGGGAAGGTGTGCAAGATCGTTGTGGCATGCTGTATGCTGCACAACCTGGCCATCCACAAGAGGGTCCCCCTGCTCTTGGACGATGGTGAGGAACCAAGGCCACCACCCGCTCATGGACCTGAGTCCAGTGATGAGGACAGTGGAGAGGATGAAGGAGTAGACCTGCGCCAGCAGCTCATCGACCGCTACTTCACTTGAAGGTGGGTGACGAGGTACAACGTGTACATTGTCTGGTGTGGTTGCTGTTGTTGTGAAGGGCTATGCGCGGATGTAACTGACAGGCACACCTTCTGTCACCTGTGTGTGGTAAAAGTTACATTGACGTTCCATATGTGAACGTATGGTGGACCCTATTTGTTCACACCTGCAGCCCATTGTCTAGTATGCCTGTAGTGTCTTGTGTATGTTTAGTGTACTGTTCTGCCTGTGATGCCACAATGAGACCAGTGACTGTAGTTCTGTTGTGTCTCCCTAGGTGCTACAGACAAATCCTGCACTACATACTGTTCATCATTTGGACACATAATGGACATTGTCAATATTGTAAATATTGCACTAAAGACGATACAGCACACAAACTGGTGCATCAGGATTTTTATTTCGACAGTGGGCATGTGATTTGTGCGGAAATATTTACATGACAGTGGGGAATGAGCAGTGAGTTGACAGTCCTGTTCAATGAGATGCAAGAGTAGAGTCCACATGGATGTGGTGACCCAGTCCAACAGACAGGTGCCATTGGCACGGAAATGTGAGTAAAGACAGTCCAAACAATCAATGCTGTAGGGAAGAGGGTTGTCATCACGGCTGGCTCCGTGACTGGCGTGTGGCAGGTGCTTTGCCTCCGGAGACTCCCAGGCTCTTCTTTGGACGCCCCCTAGATCTTTTTGGCGGTGGGGGTCCTGCTGAATGGCCAGCGGCGTGAGGGGACTCGTCCCTCTCTGTTGGCGCAGGGGAGGATGGTGCACAGTCATCCTGCACAGTCATCCTGTGGCACGACAGGAGGGGACGGAGGTGGTGGTTGGGACACAGGCCTGTCCCTCTGCAACGCAACTTGCTGGCCCATGAGGTCCACCGTCTGTCCAAGGCAGTTGTCAATGGACCTCATCAGCAGGATGACCTCCCTTAAAAGTTCATCCGACCGGCCACTTTGTCCCTGGACCTCTTGGTATGCCTCCACTACACTGGTGAAGTGGTCCAGGGATGGAGTCCACTCCTCCTGAGGTCTGGTGGTGACCCTGGCCCTCCCACCTGCTCTGCTGCCACAGACCTCTTGCCTCGCCACTGTGGGTCCACACACTCTCTCCCTGCCCTCAACAGTTGATGCTGTGGCCTGGCCTGGTCGTCCCCTGGGACAGGGAGGGTGCTGCAGGTGGTACTGGTGGTAGTAGTGGTAGTGGCGGTGGTGTTGGCTGCGGTGGAGGCAAAGGGCGTGATAGCAGGGGTCTGCTGTGCTGTTGTTGCAGCAGACGTGGTGGTGGGGAGGATGGGAGCCTGGGACCTCTGGGTCTGTGGCACACCAGATGGGCCGGCCTAGAGCTCATCGTCCAAACTGTCCAGGGTCTCCCCATCTGAGAGTCCATGTGCCGGGGTGGAGACTGGCTCTGCTGGTCATTGGTGTGGTCCTCAGCAGTGAGTTCTTCATCACCTGTGGAGTAGATGGGTAATGGTCAGTGTTAGGCACAGTGCAAGTATTGTCTCAGCTGGGTGTATTGGACTGTCTGTACACTACACAAATTTGAATTCTGTAGTATTACAATTCATGGCAACAGTGTGTGTAATTTCATATTGCAGTGGAGCATCATTTACTGATACATGTTGGATGTCAATGCATTGCATGCAATTGTTGCTGCGTTTCAGGATGCAGGTCTCCCACACACACATCAGGAAGAGTTGAGATAGCTACCTACCTGTAAGTTTGTTTGTTAACACTGCAATGGCTGACACTTGCTCCTGGGTGGGGGAGGCCTCCATGCTGCAGGAGTGTGGGCCAGGGGGCATGCTGGGAGTAGTGATACAGGCCTCCCACCCCCAAACACACTCCAAGTGAAGATGGCTACCTACCTGTAAGTTAGTTTGTTAACACTGCAATGGCTGACACTTGCTCCTGGGTGGGGAGGCCTGTATCCTGCTGAGCTGTGGGCCAGGGGGCATGGTGGGAGTGATAGTGCAGGCTTCCCTCCCTCACCCATTCAGGCCTCCTGAGCAAGAAGGCTAGCTACCTGTTGGGTGAGGGTGGACAGTGTAATGGTGTTAAGGTTTTGCAAGGGAGTACTTGTCAGTATGTTGTTTGGCATTTGATTGTACTTACCAGCCTCCGCTCCCCCGGCTACTCCTGTGAGACTCTCAAGCAGCAGTATGGCAAGCACCTTCTCCTCCCATGGTGTGAATGTTTTCGGTGGGATAGGAGGGCCACTGCCAGTCACGTTCGCCAGCGTCCAGTTCTTACTCCTCCTCTCCTTGACAACCCTCTTGAGATCTTGCCACCGCTTCATGATCTCCTTCCTGGATCTTGGGGTGTCCCTACTGCATTCACCCTTTGGACTATCCTTTCCACATTTGTTTCCTCGTGGTTAATGGTGTCTGTTGGACCAGGCTACCAAACAGTTGTGGCTCTACTCTCACAATCTCATTGACCATAACTGTCAACTCACTGTCGGTGAATTTGGGCATTTTTTGAGGTGTCATTGTGTGTGGTGGTTGAGGTGTTTGTGGGTGCAGGGGTGTGGGTGCTGGGGTATGGTGTTGAGGTGTTAGATGTGTTGTGTGCTGGGGATTATTTGTGCTGGTGTAAAGGTGGTGGTGATGGTGGTGGTGGTGGTGGATATGTGTGTGTGCTGTGCTCTTTTGCCTCTCCTGTTAGTTGTGGGGTATGGCCTTCTAATCTGGAGTGTTGCAAAGGATTGTGGTTAGTGAAGGGGTGGCTTTATACTCAGCTGTATGGGTGTGTCCAAGTGGATTTTGGGTGTCAGGTGTGTTGTGGGATATTTCCAGGGTATTTTTGTATCTTTTTTCTTTCATTTTTATTTTTTTATGTGTGTTATTTTATTTGAGCACTGTTTGGCATCACTGCGGTGTTTTGGCATCGTCCGCCATGATTTTCATGTCCCGTCCGCTGCGGTGTCTATGCTGCAGCTCTTCCGCTATTTTTTCCATTCAGTCCTGTGTGCGACCGCGGCGGTCGGTGACGGCAGTTTCGACCGTGATACCCTGGGGGATATCCTAATTTCCCGTGCGGTGTGTCTGCTGTCCTTGCGGCGGGTTGTTGCTTTTCCGCAGCTTTTCCGACAACCGCGGTCGATTTTTGGCCATCACCGCCCGCGTCGGACAGCTTTGCTTGGCCCGCTACCGCCGCGGTCGGTCTTTAGTGGCGGTTGATCCTAATGTGGCCGCCGGTGTATCCGCGGTGCAGGCGGGCGGTTGGTTTCCTCCTCCATGGTGGTCGGGGTGGTTTTCCGCACGCTATCCTAATGACCCCCCCCCTATGTTCTGATAAGATTCTACAATAGTAAAAGGAAGATTTGATGTACGAATGGATCATATTGCATTTCTTGAAAGAAACTACATGCAGAATTTGATTTAGGAGTGATCGGTGGGGACGTTTTTCCCATTGAGGAGGATGCTATTCTTTCATATTTTCACACCTATGGATCAGAAGGTGATACCCACCTGCACCCTTTAAAGGTTTCTTAGAATTGCTATTTTTGAGAATTAAGGAATGCGATTGTCTCCTACTCTCTTCATTTTTTTCTTACCATAATATATTATTACTATAATATAACTTTACTCATCATATACTTTATTTCAGCTTTTTTGAAAATCATAAAAGTGTTACATAAATAAAATAATTTAAAAACAACCAACATCATAAAAACAATACACTATTCAAAAGAGGTACAATGTTAAAAAGGCTAGAAAAAAAGTACTTATACACATGATTCTTATTAGCTCCAAAAGATAGATGAAGTTAAGTGCAGACACATCTAATGAATAGGAGCTAACATCAGTTCTCCTGCTGGTTTAAGGACATATTCTCACCCTTCTCGGGCAATTTGCTTGAGCGAGTTCTCCAGGCCCACAATAGAAACCTACAAACATCAAACACAATATATTCTTTTGTGTCATATCTCAAAATCCTACACACTTTCCAGTAGCGAAGTATACCCATAAACTTGCAAATTGGGATAATCCACCTCCGTTGGGGGTGATCGTAAGTAGGGCGGAAATAGAGCAGACGTTCATCAGATTCTAAGTGAGATGATTTAGGGATCAAAATCCCTTTTTCTCCCATTTTCTTATAAAAGCTCTCAGGGAAAGGGTGCCAAATGTAAGCTTCATATAAAGGCTTTTGGCTTGGGAAGGGCAGATACTATCAAGGTAAGGTTGAAATAGCATTTGTTGGAGAGAAATCTTTCAGTGACACTCCCCACTTTTTGCTCCTTCCAGATTAGCTGCAAATTAAGTCCTCAGAAGGCTCATTTCAGCTTAGAGAGAACGCCTTTCTTTAGTGTGGCATGTGACTTCCATACTTCCTCCATCTTAATGGCTTCACTTAGGCATTTAATTTTGCTCAGCCATGAGGGGCATATATGTCTGTCAATTTTAATTAACTTCACCAGGATTCCCTGTACAGTACCAGTTCCAGTGTGGTCCACAAACGGACCCAAAACATCAAGGGCTGTAGAAGTACTATATAGTCGATTATGTTTAGACAAGATCAATACATAAAGATATAAGGGGAGTGCTTGGGGGCAGGTAACGGGTTAAAGAATGATCTGATGAACTGGTTTTCAGTTTGTAATTGTAAAGACACATCAACATCACCCCAAAGCTCTGCCCCGTAGATGGCCCCTGCAACAGCGGTGGCCTGTAGACTTCTAAAGCAGGCGTTACTGTGCCGCTGGATGTGGCTTTGTGTTTACTGCCAATGGAAGAGGACCTTTGGTGAAGAATGGCCCTGTTTTTACCAGTTGAGGTCCCCAGATCAGCCAGTCTCACACCCAAGTAGCCAGAACACTTCACTTGTTCCAAGGGGACCCCCTCTAACCTCATCCTATCCCTAAAAGACCGATGAGGGTTCAACACCATAATTTTGGACTTCGAGGAATTTACCTCTAGGCCCCTTGCTTCACAAAAAGTTGAAGCGCTGTTCAGCAGGGATTGGAGGCCAAATGGAATTCTAGACATGAGAAATGTATCTTCGGCAAGCATGAGCATTGGACAGTTGGTCTCTGTAGATTTAGGGGCATCATGGCTAACCACTCTACTGCTCCTTTGATACACAAACTGAACAGTGTAGGGGCCAACACACATCCTTGCCTGACTCCACGATTTATATCTATCTTAGATGTTAGGTCCCCACCAGAATTCAACCTGCCCTGTGAATATGTGTCAGTATGTAAGAACTTTGGAATCCTTAAGAGATCAGCAGGGATACTATATACATCTAGTGCCCTCCAGAGGTTTTCCCAATGGACAAAATCAAATGCCACTCTCAAATCTATGAAGGCAACATAGAGACGGTCCCACTTAATAGTGACATAAATTCAGCAGATCGTGCTGAATTGCAGGACCTGGTCAAGGATAAAGTCCTTGGGCCTAAACCCAGCTTGACCATCTGAAATGATTTGGTTGCCTGACATCCAGGATTGGAGATTTTCGTGGACCTGCCAGCAAAAGAGTTATCAGCTTCCAACATGCCTTAGTGTTCTCCTTTCTGTAAAGAGTCTGTAACGTCCACCGGAACTCCTCAGAGTCTGGGCGTTGCTCAAATGGGTCCACCTCTTGACATCCCCAACTCTGATATAGAATACACAGACTATTGAGCTGATCAAGTGAGGGAAAGGTATTAGGGTAGGAACAGCGGGGAATAGGATACCTGTAAATCAAGAGTACAAGTGTGAGAAGTTGGCCTGGTATATGATGTCCACAGTTCTGTGGGCACCTTGTATCAGTCCAAACAATCCCTTATGGTGGTGGTTGTAAGTCAACCTTATAGACAAGCTATCCTAGGGGTAGCATGGACTAAGCAGCCTTAAAGGCTTAACTCCAAAGGACATGTGAAGCCAGCTGTTTTACCATATGCAATCCTGTAATACCAAATGAAAAGACACAATACAAGTTATATATTATCAAAATATATGTATTTATTCTTAGAATAATCCCCACTACTCTTTATGAGCAATGAAGCACAAGCGTTTAAATAAAAGCACAGTTAAACATAGACAAGTTGCACGTTTTGGATGAGGCCGGTGGCCACTCAAACCATATATCAAAAAAGTGGTATAACAATCACTAATTGATCGGGGGTAAGGCCTAGGGCCTTGTGAATCGCTGGGACTACACTGGACTAACAGCAGTTAGGACGGGAGTAGCCAGCGGGATTCGGGTGCAGTGCGGGAAGCACAGGCTTGCACCAATGTAAAGTCAATGGTGCGTAAAAGTTACAATGTTATTGCAAAAGGAGTCTTCCGACTGGACTAGGACTACCAAACTTTACCACTGTGTACCAGTGTGGGAACACCGGCGCTAGTAAGTTACCTCACCCACAGGACGCGGGTGCACAGGTGCCAACCTGTGTCGGGTTTCATCACGCAGTTTGATGGTGCCTGAGGATGAAGATGCTGCAGGCGTCCAGAAGAGAAGTGTCCGGTGAGATCCAAGGGTGGATCGAAGTTGAAGGGTACCTGAAAGCAGAGGGGACAGAGTCTGGGTCATTAGCCAGTGACCAGGAAGGAACCAGGAAGGAACCAGGCAATGTCGGGCGCAATCAGGTCGATGTTGGGTGCCTTGTCTCCGCTGCCACGTGGACTCTGGGGCACCGAGGATCTCTTGAAGTGGATCACGAGCTGTCCCATGAAGGCTCTCACTGTCGGCAGTGTCGGCTTCCGGATCGGAGTCAACAAGCCTTGGCAAAGGCAACCCACGCAGGATTCAAAGAAGGCTTAACACTCGGGCCAGCAAGGTCTGAGCGGGTGCTCCTTTTCAGGGGAGCGAGTGCCAATCTGGAGCAACCAGATCAGCTGTGTAAATTTGTAGGTTCATTGGTTCTGGGGCCACTAGCCAAGGGGCAAGCGACCGGACCAACGCGTGGAGCAGGAAAATGCAAAAGGTCCCCACGCAGCACTCGTCAAGTGTGGAGGAGTGAGCTTCGGTGCACAAGCTGCTCGGGGCTGGAGCTTCTCAGACTCCAATGCACAGCTTCAAGGAAGCCTCGGTTGCTGCACAGTCAGCGCTTCGTGGTTTATCCAAGATGGCCACTCCCGCGCTTCAGGTCGCCTCCACGGGTCTCAGCTCTGAATAGACTGTGGATCGGGCTGTTGGAAGGCAGGAAAGCTGACTCTTGTTGATCTCTGTCACTCGAGTTCCGGCAGGAACTGCAACAAAGCAAATGTCGAGGTGCTGGATGGTGCCTGTTTGCACAGGGTGGTCACTCCTTGACCACAAGGGAGATTCTTCAGTCTTCCACGTCGAGTGGGATGTCGAAGGGTCCAGAGTTTCGTTTCATAAGTTTCAGTCAGGATAATCCGATGTGCATTGGCACTGCTCCCACCTATATTCCAAATCTGGGGGCTGGATTACCTGCTAGGTCCCTCCTATGGGTGGGACCCAGGAAGGGGGTGGTTACACCCCTTTCCTTTGTCCAGTTTGCCGCCAGGACTGGGGCTGGATGGCCCCAGAACCGGTTTGACTGGAATCTGCCCAGGGACACCTTGTGCGCCCCAGGCAGTGTCTAGTTTCTTTCAACCCTCCCTGCTACAATCCACTATCTCCTGTCTGGGGTGGTGTGACACCTCCCTGTGACAGGAAACTCTTTGTCCAGGCGTCCTCTGCCAGGTTTCGGCCAGCAGCAGGAGGTCAGACATGTGTCTGTGGCAGCAGCATCCATTTTGTGATGCTGGGGCTCTGGTTAGGATTAACCGCGTTTTCAGTAAAGTAACATGTCTTCTCCCTCTAGAAGGGTGGAATGCTACCCCCGTCGCCAGAACTGGCGAGGGGGTAGTATTCCAAAATGTATGACACCAAACACGACATGTTTTGATAAAGCCAAACCAAAGTTAGCAATAACCGTGAGGATTATAATGCACTTAAGAGTATATGGTATGGCAGTATCACTAGAACAGCTATAAGGAAATGGTTTCGAAAGCTGCAGACAGGCTCATGCTAGAGCACCATCTCACATAAAACCAAGCACTCTGCCTCCAGGATTGTAAAGGCCTGCCATAGGAGTGACTTATAGGTATATATGTGTCCAGATATAGGTTTAGACATAGGCATACTATATCTAAGCAAGGGGTGATTACACCACCTTGCCCCAGCTGAGTGATCAGCCAGTTGTGTCAATTTAAGAACCAGCCAGGGGAGGCAAAAGCTATGCTTCAGCCCCTGGTAGGCCTTGGATGCACCTATGCCCTGGGCACCTATAGTGCACTGTACAGGGTCTGATAAGGTGTCCAGTACCAATTTGGTTATGCACCTAGCGTGCATGGAGTCCATTTTAAGAGAGAGCAGATAGCCTGGGGCCCTGATTAGCAGGATCCCAGGCCAACTAAGTCGAAAACCAGCTAAACACAAGGCAAAAAAATCTAGGGTAACCATAGTCAGGTATCCACCTTCCTACATAGCCCCCCCCCCCCCCCCCAAACGAAAGGAGATAAGGCTATCCTTGACCAGGTAAGCCTATATTGCCTAAGTGGCCATATAAGGAAGTACCTGCACTACCATGGTTACCCCCTGTCTCATGGTCTACTAAGCAATCCCTCACCCTAGGGGTATCAGAGGGTCTCCACCATAGGGAATCACTACCTTTGGTGTGTTTTGGCAAAGTTAAAGGCTGGTGTTGAGATGGAGTACTGAAGTGAGGCTCCACTAAATTAGGGCTCAGCTTCCTCCAATCCTCTTCCACCATGTGTGCCTTTCTTTCCTTGACTGAGTTGCACTGTGCTCTCAGGGTCAACCTCTGGCTGCCTACAGCTGGAGGCTGGGTCCCTTCTGTTGGCTTACTGGAGGGACAGGTCAGGTTTGGGGCCCTTAGGTCCCAGGTTTGGCTGTGCCCAACAGTTTCCATCTGTGGGAGGTCCCTAACTAGTGGTAAGGGGATCCCTCAGGAGTTTTTAACTTGTTCACCTTGCTAGGGCTGCTAGCTTTGGTGTCCCTAATCTGCTGATGGGGGTGCTTTATTTGACAGGGGCCCTTTGGGGCTCCCTGACCTCCTTGACCTCTGTAGCTCTGGGCTGACTGAGGCAGGGTAGAGAGGGGCAGGTTACCTGCTCCAGACTGGGTCCCACCTTGGATGGGTCCACTGACATCAGGGGCTCTGCCAGGCTAGGCCTGACCACCTCTGGGGCAGTTCCTTCACAAGGGGTAAGATCAGTTCCCTGAGGAGGCTGATCCTTTCCTAAAGTCTGGTGGGAGGGAGATTTCTCTTCCTCCTCAATGCTCTCTGTTTGTGTGGAGTGATCTATAGTTTCAGGCTTCACAACACAGGAATCAGTTTGAGTTTGGGCTGTGGCCATCACAGCCCCACCAACCTTTTCAGGAAGGGACTCAGTTTGGGTATGGGCTGTTACCATAACAGCTTTGCTAACCTTTTCAGGAAGGGATTTAGCTGAAGATGGGGCTGAGTCTTGCACAGCCCTACCAACCTTTTCAGGAAGGACATCTTGGATTGGGGCTGTAGCCATTACAGCCCCACTAACCTTTCCATGGAGATTTACCATTTTAGAATGGGTTTCCTTTTCCACCTCAGCCCAGGCTGAGATCTCTAAATCATTTCCAAGTAGACAATCTACAGGCAAGTTTGATGACACTGCCACTCTCTTTGGGCCAGTGACACCTCCCCAGCTGAGATTTACTACTGCCATGGGATGATTTTTCTGAACTCCATCAATGTTTGTCACCTGATATGTGGCACCAGGTAAAGGTTGCCTTGAGGGGACTAGATTATCAGTCACCATGGTGATACTAGCCCCTGTGTCTCTGTAGGCCTCAACTTTTTGACCATTGATGATGGGCTCCTGTCTATACTTGCTCAAAGTGTTTGGGCAATCAGTGAAGTTGGCAAACCCCATGCCATTTTCATAGACAAGAGTATCTGGACTAGGGGACCTGGTTAGGCCAGAATCCACCTGAGCTCCAAAAGTAAACCCACCCAAATTCTTGGGGGTGCTCCCACCACCTGGGGGATTACTGCTGACAGTAACAGGAGGTGTTGGAGCCTTACTTGGAGGTATATTTTCTTTATTGCTATTTCTTGGACAACAGCTGTCTGTTTTCCAGTGGCCAGGCTGTTTACAGTCATGGCAGTAAGGTTTCTTCTCGGTAGAGGAGTTGTTTTGGGACCCACCCCCATCCTTGGAGTTTTGGGGCCCTGTGGGAGACTTGTCTTTAGATTTATCCCCACCCTTCTCTTGAGCCTTGGAAGTATCCTTCTTTTGGCCATTACCCTGATTCTTAGGCCTAATCCTGGTTCTGACCCATTTGTCTGCCCTCTTACCCAATTCTTGTGGAGAGGTCAGATCTGAGTCCACCAGGTGCTGGTGTAAAAGCTGGTTCTGACAATTACTTAGGATCTGCTCCCTCATAATCAAATTATACAATCCTGTATAGTCATGTACTTTGCTGCCATGTAGCCAACCTTCCAGAGCCTTAGTAGCACAATCTACAAAATCAGTCCAGTCCTGAGTCTGAGCTTTTTGGGTGTCTCTGAACAACAACCTGTATTGTTCAGTGGTTAAGCCAAACCCATCAATAAGAGCACTCTTCAGGACAGTGTAATTTTTAGCATCCTCAGCTCTAACAGTGAGGAGCTTATCTCCCCCTTTCTCAGAAAAGGAGAGCCACACGATTGCTGCCCACTGATCCTCAGGGACCTGCTGTACCATGCAGGCCCTCTCAAGAGCAGTTATCCATTTGTGGATATCATCCCCATCTTTGTAGGGGGGCACAATCTTACTCAGGTTTCTATGATCATAGGACCTGTCTTTATCTCTTGGGATAATGCTGCCACCAGTGGGAGTCTCCCCACTCAATCTCTGCTCTCTTGCAAGAGCGAGTCTAGCTTTGGCCAGGGCTAATTCCTTTCTCTCTATCTGGAGATTCACTGCTCTCATCCTGGCTTTATGCTCTCTTCTTTGAGGGGAAGTCATTCCTCTCTGTGATTCCCTTGAGGCACTAGAAATGTGAGAATCCCTGGAAGGGCTTCTCTCTCTCCTATTGCCTGGGAGAATCCTGTTATGTACTCTGGGGAGGTGCTGGCCCTCTCCATTTCCATGTAGGTCCAAGTTGGCTTGGCTAAGCCTCCCAACTGGTACCTGGGTATCCCCTTGACCATGATCTGACTCTTCACCTTCTGATTCAAGGTCTACCTCCTCACTTTCTACTTCTGGGGAGGTATTCTCAGTGTCTGGGGGATTCACTCCTGTTCCTGATCCTGAGGGAGCTACTCTAGCTTTCTCAAGGTCATCCCTTTCTAGGATGGCTATCATTATAGGAATGGTAGGGTTGTGACCCTTTCTCAGCTTCCTTGCAGTGCACAAGGCACTCAAGTCTTTGTAGCTGAATTTGTCATAGCTGGAGGTTGCCTGTGGAGGGTCAACCCTCACAGGTAGAGACCCTGTAGGTTCACCTGTGCCAGACATGACTCTAGTGTGGTGTAAGTGATGCACCTACCTACACTTAGTGTTTTCCTACTGTCCCTTACTAGTGAGTTGTAGTCAGGGTGTGCTAAGCCCTTCTACCTACAACCACTAAGTTCAGTAGAACTTAAATATGCTAAGCTTTTATTTATATGTACCTATGGTACTTAATGTGATCTTTCAGTTTGATAAAAAGATTGCAAAGGTAAAACAACAGCAAGCTCAAATCCGTACCGCTGCTCACCAATGTGAGAAGTTGGCCTGGTATATGATGTCCACAGTTCTGTGAGCACCTTGTATCAGTCCAAACAATCCCTTATGGTGGTGGTTGTAAGTCAACCTTATAGACAAGCTATCCTAGGGGTAGCATGGACTAAGCAGCCTTAAAGGCTTAACTCCAAAGGACATGTGAAGCCAGCTGTTTTACCATATGCAATCCTGTAATACCAAATGAGAGGACACCACACAAGTTATATATTATCAAAATATATGTATTTATTCTTAGAATAATCCCCACTACTCTTTATGAGCAATGAAGCACAAGCGTTTAAATAAAAGCACAGTTAAACATAGACAAGTTGCACGTTTTGGATGAGGCCGGTGGCCACTCAAACCATATATCAAAAAAGTGGTATAACAATCACTAATCGATCGGGGGTAAGGCCTAGGGCCTTGTGAATCGCTGGGACTACACTGGACTAACAGCAGTTAGGACGGGAGTAGCCCGCGGGATTCGGGTGCAGTGCGGGAAGCACAGGCTTGCACCAATGTAAAGTCAATGGTGCGTAAAAGTTACAACGTTATTGCAAAAGGAGTCTTCCGACTGGACTAGGACTACCAAACTTTAGACTTAGGCACTAGAGGTGTGTACCAGTGTGGGAACACCGGCACTAGTAAGTTACCTCACCCACAGGACACGGGTGCACAGGTGCCAACCTGTGTCGGGTTTCGTCACGCAGTTCGATGGTGCCTGAGGATGAAGATGCTGCAGGCTTCCAGAAGAGAAGTGTCCGGTGCGATCCAAGGGTGGATCGAAGTTGAAGAGTACCTGAAAGCAGAGAGGACAGAGTCTGGGTCACTAGCCAGTGACCAGGAAGGCACCAGGAAGGAACCAGGCAATGTCGGGCGCAATCAGGTCGATGTTGGGTGCCTTGTCTCCGCTGCCACGTAGACTCTGGGGCACCGAGGATGTCCTGGAGTGGATCATAAACTGTCCCACAAAGGCTCTCGCTGTCGGCGGTGTCGGCTTCTGGATCGGAGTCAACAAGCCTTGGCAAAGGCAACCCATGCAGGATTCAAAGAAGGCCTAACACTCGGACCAGCAAGGTCTGAGCGGGTGCTCCTTTTCAGGGGAGCGAGTGCCCATCTGGAGCAACCAGATCAGCTGTGTAAATTTGTAGGTTCATCGGTTCTGGGGCCACTAGCCATGGGGCAAGTGACCGGACCAACGCGTCAAGCAGGAAAATGCAAAAGGGCCCCACGCAGCACTCGTCGAGTGTGGAGGGGTGAGCTTCGGAGCACAAGCTGCTTGGGGATGGAGCTTCTCAGACTCCAATGCACAGCTTCAAGGGAGCCTTGGTTGCTGCACGGTCAGCGCTTCGTGATTTATCCAAGATGGCTGCTCCCGCGCTTCAGGTCGCCTCCACGGGTCTCAGCTCTGCATAGACTGTAGATTGGGCTGTTGGAAGGCAGGAAAGCTTGCTCTTGTTGATCTCTGTTGCTCGAGTTCCAGCAGGAACTGCAACAAAGCAAATGTTGAGGTGCTGGACGATAAAAAGCAAGCCTACGTTGGAGATATTTAGCTCCAAGACCAAAGAGCGCTTTATGAGCCAGGGTCAGTACCTTGAAAATTATCCGCTTACGGATAGGCAGCCAATGGAGTGCCTGTAGAACACCGGACGCTCTGGCTCGCCTATGAAGGCCAAAAATGGCACGCGCCGCGGAATTCTGCACGACCTGTAATCGCTGCAATAAATAATCCGGAAGACCCAAGTAAAGTGCATTGGCATAGTCCAATCTGGAGCCAATCAGAGCTTGCACCGTTATTTTCCTATGCTCTTCAGAGAGCAGAGGAAGAAACTTCCGGAGCATCCTAAGGATGCCAAAACATGAGCCAGTGAGGCCGAGAATCTGAGATCTCATAGTCAGATTGTTGTCGATCTTAACTCCCAGGTTTTTGGCCACCTGGGATGCCTGAGCTGGGGGAAACATATCTGTCGGCCACCATGCCTGCCAATCAGGATCCGCGGCACAACCAAAATACAACACCTCCGACTTGTCCGAGTTGCATTTAAGGCTGTTCTGCTGGAACCAATTGAACACCACCCGAAGACAATCCCGAATGCTCCCTCCATCAAAATTCTCCCCTTTCCTACATGTGAAGAGGAGCTGGGTGTCATCGGCGTAGGAAACGATCTGGGCCCCGTAAGACTCCGCCAATGCCGCCAAGGGGGTCATAAAGATGTTAAAAAGAGTCAGGCTCAACACAGAACCCTGCGGAACTCCGACTCCCAATGGCGACATCTCAGCAGAACCCGGGGGGACCCAGACCGTTTGTCGACGACCAGCTAGAAAAGATGTAAACCAGTTTGCTGCCAGGACTGAGGCTGGATGGCCCCAGAACCGGTTTGACTGGAATCTGCCCAGGGACACCTTGTGCGCCCCAGGCAGGGTCTAGTTTCTTTCAACCCTCCCTGCTACAATCCACTATCTCCTGTCTGGGGTGGTGTGACACCTCCCTGTGACAGGAAACTCTTTGTCCAGGCGTCCTCTGCCAGGTTTCGGCCAGCAGCAGGAGGTCAGACATGTGTCTGTGGCAGCAGCATCCATTTTGTGATGCTGGGGCTCTGGTTAGGATTAACCGCGTTTTCAGTAAAGTAACATGTCTTCTCCCTCTAGAAGGGTGGAATTCTACCCCCGTCGCCAGAACTGGCAAGGGGGTAGTATTCCAAAATGTATGACACCAAACACGACATGTTTTGATAAAGCCAAACCAAAGTTAGCAATAACCGTGAGGATTATAATGCACTTAAGAGTATATGGTATGGCAGTATCACTAGAACAGCTATAAGGAAATGGTTTCGAAAGCTGCAGACAGGCTCAGCTCATGCTAGAGCACCATCTCACATAAAACCAAACACTCTGCCTCCAGGATTGTAAAGGCCTGCCATAGGAGTGACTTATAGGTATATATGTGTCCAGACATAGGTTTAGACATAGGCATACTATATCTAAGCAAGGGGTGATTACACCACCTTGCCCCAGCTGAGTGATCAGCCAGTTGTGTCAATTTAAGAACCAGCCAGGGGTGGCAAAAGCTATGCTTCAGCCCCTGGTAGGCCTTGGATGCACCTATGCCCTGGGCACCTATAGTGCACTGTACAGGGTCTGATAAGGTGTCCAGTACCAATTTGGTTATGCACCTAGGGTGCATGGAGTCCATTTTAAGAGAGAGCAGATAGCCTGGGGCCCTGATTAGCAGGATCCCAGGCCAACTAAGTCGAAAACCAGCCAAACACAAGGCAAAAAAATCTAGGGTAACCATAGTCAGGTATCCACCTTCCTACAAGATTAATACATCCTCAATACAGGCTACTCTCATTTAGTCTCACTAATAAGATTATTACGTGAATACAAAGTTAAGTGGCCGCTGTGTTCCTCTCTATTGTCAGTAAAGATACCACTCTCAACTGCAAAAGTACTGTACCTACAACAACAAATAAACATCAATAGATGCCCATTCAGTACACACCTGTTTTCTCCCCCCCCAATGACCAGAAACCAAACTACTCATACATAGCCTCCTTTCTCTTTCCCCAATCGAAACAAGAAGCAAAAACCAAGGAAGAATCAGAGCGAGCAAAAGAAAAGCTTTTTTCAGCAGTCTGTGGTTTGGAGACTTCAGTTCCGCTGCTGATTGTCTTAATCCTGGAATCAATAATTTTCTCACAAAGAAGTCAATGTCTAATCCTGAAGCCAGATTTAGAACAAACAAAATATAAGGAAATAAAGAAGTCAATTTCCTTAAGGAAACAAGCAGTTTCCACATTAACAGTACCTCTGAATCCAGCAAAAATCAGGACCTTTGAATCCCCACTCCTTACTGTAATGTTGTCCTAGAGGGCCGATCCACATGGCCCGGAGAGTAAGGGGTGTTCATCTCCTCAAGCCCAGTTATGCCATGCAGTGGGCTGGCCCAGCGTACGCTTGGCCAGCACGCAACAATGTTAATAAATAGTCCAGTGTGGCTGGGCGTGGTTTAGTGTGTTACTAGCCACCACCGAAGTTGTGTAGTACGGCTCCAAGTGTGTTCCCCACTCGTCCCACAGGACAACACCACACTGGCGATGAGGTGGTCTCTCCACCCCGCAACCACTCTCTGAGCCCCAGAATCACCCACAGCGGGTACCCTTGCTCCTATTCGCAGCCACTCTGCGGGACGCCCGCGTGCTGTGTTGGCCTGTGCCTTTCCGGTGCCCGGCTCTCTCAGCGTTGGACCTCTTGCGGCCTCCCAGGCTTCCGGTAAGGGTGACGTCACCTGCTCCCAGTGCTCCTCACACCACATGGCATCAGCTGCAGCGCTGCTGAGCTTATTCCTCTTGCCCACGCCAGAAACCTTCCAAATTGCCTCAGGCTGCCCACACACGGTGCCACACAGCAGTGCGCCCTTTCAAGCAGGAACACGCAGCACGTGAGCTCTGACCTACCAACACACATGCCACAGCGCCCTCTGGTGGCCGTGGGCAAATACATTTAGTGCCTCATCCCTGGCTGCTGCTCAGCCGCACGCAAGACCCTGTCGTCTACACGCCGCAACAGTGCCTCATTTGATGCCACAACCAGCGCCTGGCCTACTTGTACCCCACGCGAGTGATCCGCCTCGCACACCATGTCATCAATACCTCCTTTGGAGCCTTTCACCATTACTGGTCCCCCACTCTCCCAGGCAGCGCACTGGAAGGCGGGGGTTGAGCGCCTAGAAACGTATTTCGACACCGCCGACATCCCTTCCCCATGGAGGAGACCCATGCTCCTTCACCTTGGAGGAGCCGACATCCATTCAATTTCGAGGACTGTGCGTGAGGCGGAGCCCCCAAGGAACGACGCCACGATGCGTGATGCCATCACAGCCTATTTCGAGTGTTTCCTGCTCTGCCAGGCACGCCAACTGCCCGAGGAGTCAGTGGACGTTTTCTTCACAAGGCTGAAAGAACTGGCGAGCACCTGCACCCTCCCAAGCGAGGACAACGAGATCCGGGCCCAGTTCATACAAGGCTGCGCATCCTCCAAGCTGTGCGAATGGATCCTACAAGAGTACAACATGCCAATAAGAGACATCTTGACGCTTGGCTGCTCCAAATAATTATCCAAGGCCAGGGCGGTGCACATGGACCCCAAGCCAGCCATCACAGTCAAAGAAGAAGAGGTGTGTGCCCTCCGCACCGACGCTCAGGAGCCACGACAGAAGACCACCCGGCCGAAGACTACGGCATCCCAGCTGAACTCCCGCAGTCGCCCATGTGGGTGGTGTGGAGGCCCATCGCCCCACGAAGGAGCCTGCCCTCCGCATGGCAAGACCTGCAGCTCGTGCGGGAAAGTGAACCATTTCTCTAAGGTGTGCTGATCGACTCAGAGGAGGAGACAAAACGGCCCACCACAGAGTTCGCACAATCGAACCCCCTCCCAATGGTTCCCCCAGCAGTGACATGGATGAAGATGAAGCCGCTGCTGCCATGGTTCACGTAGTCAGAATGCTGAACACTCTATCGGCTGCCCAGCATGCCACACCCATGTGCACAGTCAAGGTGCAGAAACACACTGTAGCTGCCCTCATTAATACAGGGGCTACCATCAATCTCATGGCTGCCAGCGTGTACAGGAACTTGCCCAGCCCTCCTACACTACGCTCTACCAGAGTGCAAGTATATGCCTAGGGCAACCATTCTCCACTCAAGCTGTGTGGGGTGTTCCAGGCTAACCTCTCCCATGAGACCGCACGCCCACAAGCCAAAGTCTATGTGTCGCAGGAAGGTTTGGGGTTTCTACTAGGCTGCTGCACCGCGCAAGACCTCAACCTGATCCGTTTTCACCTTGCATGCCAATGGTCTGGACCACCTACTGCAAGGTTTCGAAATGCTGTTTGAAGGAATCGGATACCTGAAAGGTCCAGCAGTCCGGCTACACATCGACAAGTCAGTCGCCCCAGTTGCCCTCCGCCACAGGAGGATCGCCTTCCACCTCCGCCCCAAAGTGGAAGCAGAGCTACGCCTTCTGGAGAGAGCCGGAATCATCAAAAGGGTACGTGTTCCTACCCCATGGGTGTCACCCATTGTCATCGCGAAGAAACCGAAGCAACCATAAGCCCTCCGCATCTGTGTGAACATGAGGATCCCAAACCTGGCCATCAAACGGGAGCGCCACCTGACTCCGACTGTAGACAATATCATCGGAGAACTAGCCGGCTCCAAATGGTTCTCTAAGATGGACCTTCATTCAGGCTATCACCAGATTCCCCTCCATTCAGACTCTCGCCCCATCACCACGTTTTTCACCCATGCAGGGCACTGGCGCTACACCAGCCTCAACTTTGGTATCTCCAGCGCTGCCGAAGTCTTCCAAAACATGGTCAAGAATGTCCTCCAGGGGCTAGATAGAGTGCTCAATGTGAGCAATGACATTTTGGTACATGCCCCCCCACTGGAAGAACACATCCAGCGGCTTCAATCTGTATTCTCCCGTATCCAAGACTGTGGACTCACCCTTCACCAGGAAAAGTGTGAGTTCCTGAGGAGGGACATCATTTTTTTGGGCTATCGATTCTGCGACAAAGGCATTGGCCCTGACCCAGAAAAAGTAAAGGACATACAAAATGACCCGCCCCAATGTCAGTGTCCGGCATCCGCAGTTTCCTGGGCATGGTCACATATTGCAGGCGTTTCATCAAAAACCTCTCTGACTGACCGGACCCCTCCAAGATCTCACCAAAGCCACCAGCCACTGGGTGTGGAAAGCAGAACAAGAAAAGGCATTCCGCCACACGAAAGCTGCCCTCTCAGCCGACACGACGCTGGTGTACTTTGACCCCCGAAACGAATCCCAGCTAGTGGTGGATGCTAGCCCCACAGGACTGGGAGCGGTCCTGGCCCAACAGCAGAGCTGCGGAGAATGGGCCCCGGTCACCTATGCCAGCAGGACACTCACACCCACGGAACAATGCTATTCTCAAATCGAGAAGGAGGCCATTGTGATCCTGTGGGGCTGCCGCCATTTCCATATTTACCTGTACGGGCACCTTTTCACAGTTGTGACCTACCACAAGCCTCTCATCCCGCAGTTTCAAGGGTCGTCGTTGCATCCTCCCCCGTGGATAGAGAAGTGGGTGTTGCAGCTACAAGAATTCCAGTTCACCCTTGAATATAGACCAGGCACCCTGAATCCGGTGGATTTTCTGTCCAGGCATGCCAGGCCTGTCACTGAGCCAGAAACTGAGGAATCAGCAGCGACAGAAGATTATGTGCGGATGATAATCGAACGGTCCCGACTGCTTCCGATCTCGCTGGAGAAAGTGATATGAGCCACCAGAGAGGATGACTGCCTGTAGATTGCCATCCAGGCAATCACTTTGGGAGACTGGAAACCTCTACAGAACCCGACACCATTCCGCACGAACGACGCCTAGACCACTTTGAAAGCTCTACACCAAGTGCACCATGAGTTGTCTGTATATACAGATGGTTGCCTCCTGAGAGGCCCTCGCCTTGTCTTTCCAGGAAGCCTGACACATCAGCAGCCCTCCTTGCACATGGGGTGCACCAAGGAATTGTGAAGTCAAAGAACCACCTCAGGAGTAAGGTATGGTTCCCTGGCTTTGATCAACAGCTCGAACCGTTTATCCAATGCTGCCCAGTTTGTCTTACAACCAGCATGCCCAGCAGACCTGCGCCTGTAATCACCGAAGCGGGCCCCAACGCCCTGTGGGAAAGAGCTAGCGCAGACTTCGGCAGCCTACCAGGTGGAAGGTACATGCTGGTAGTCGTGGACGACTTCTCAGGATACCCGGAAATCGAAATTGTCTCCACTACGTCAGCAGGAGAAGTCATTCCCAAACTAGAGAAGATTATGGCCATCCATGGCCTGATTGGAGAACTCTGGATGGAAAAAGGCCCGCCATTCACCAGCGCTGAACTACTCGAGTTCCAGTCATCTCACCGGATCAAGCACCGCCGGATAACCCCAAGGTGGCCCCAGGCGAACGGGGAAGTCGAACGTCTGATGCAGACCTTAAAAAAGACGATCCAGATAGCTCTAGCCGACGGCCACTTCCTGGACAAGCACTATACCAGTTCCTCCAAGAATATAGCCTTACCCCGCACTGCACAACCGGCATCTCCCCGAGCCGCCTGTGTTTCGGACGAGCAGTAACCGACACCATCCCGCACCATCCTTAGTGGGCTGAGTCCTCGAACCCACCCAACCAGTTACTAGCAAGGCGGATAAAGACCAACCAGGAAGCGTCCCAGAGGAGACATGCAACAGAAAGCCCGATCAGCATCGGTGACCAGGTGCTTGTACGAGACCGCCATCCCGGAGGAAATTTCCGGTTACAGTGTGAGCTAAACCCATGGACTGTGACAGGAATCAAAGGTACAATGGGGATGGCATCACAAGGACACGAAAGTGTGACCCGCAACGTGTCCTTCTTCAAGAGAGTCTCAACCGATGATGCAGAAGAATTTCTACCACTCGATGAGCCAAGGATGGCTGAGCCTGAGAGTCCTCGCAGGCCTGAAAGAATGGACAACCGTCCCCCCGTTGCCACCGAGGAAGTGGATCACAGTACCCCAGTGTTTGAGAATGCCCATGACCAGGCTGTCCAGAGCTGTCAGCCGCCACCAGGCAGTGACAACTCGGCGGAGCCTTCGTAGACTCCCCCTGCCAGGAACAGCCAGAGTCAATATTGTTTGCGGCCATATCCCAAGCCATCCCAGAAGTATCAGGACTTTGTAGCCTGCTGTCGGCCACCGGGCAGAAAACACAAGGGGTACCTGCAGACCAAGTCAGACTGTTCCGCCGATATCCAATTTGTCATGGACTGATAGCTAAAATATTGGAGTGTTATCACTGGTTTGTGATTGTTGTTTTGTTCTTTGGGTAAAGGAGGAATGTAATGTTGCCCTAGAGGGCCGATCCACATGGCCCAGAGAGTAAGGGGTGTTCACCCCCTGAGACCCAGTTACGCCATGCAGTGGGCTGGCCCAGCGTACGCTCGCCCAGCACTCAACAATGTTAATAAATAGCCCAGTGTGGTTGGGCGTGGTTTAGTTGTGTAATACGGCTCCAAGTGTGTTCCCCACTATGCCCACACAACAACACCACACTTACAGCAATGGGCGTTGCTCGGGCCCTTTTCCTAAGCTCTCATCCAGCCGACTTCTCAAGAAAGATGAGCCCTCCCGCCCGCCAAGGGCGGAACACCTCCGGTAATCACAGAATCCTTTGCGCATCACACAAGCGGAATCCAGCTCTCCCAGCAAAGGCGTGCAGACCTCCGTCTGCTGATAAGAGTCACTACGGAGGTCAGGAGTTAATTCCTGCTAACCCCTGGGCTCTGAAGGATTGATTTACAAGGCTCCAACGTGAGTCTCAGCGTTCACCACTGCATCCGCACTGTGAACTTCCTCTCTCCAAAACAAGAACTACGCATGCTACCTTGCGTGCATCTGTGACTGAAATACTCTGTGGTCTCTCCCAGTGTTGTATGGCCTTCTGGGTCTTGTAGTCCACGAGTTTTGATGTGCATTGTAGGCGCACCCGATCAATGCCTGACAGAGTCCGTGAATTCATCCCATTGGTCTTTCTCCAAGGTCCATTTGGCCCGATCAAACAGGCCCTAAACTCTTTTCTAGTGTCACTTAAAGCCCTACGGTCACCTTTTTTTGCAGAATCTAAAATAATTGTTTTTGCATGTCTGCATTCGCGCATGTACCATCCTGGGAGGTTTGTTGGGTGGTGACCCGTTTACGTTCCTTAGTAAAGAGGGTTTTCATCAACTCCATAAATTTACAATGTATGTAGCCAAAATGTACCCTATTTATTTCAATCCACTCCAGTTGACACAATTTCTCCACGAATAAGTTGTATATTTGGAGTTGAAATTTGGGGATCTTTGCTATTTCTGTCCATTTTACATTCCTTCAATTATTACTGGTCTAATTAAGATTCTGGTGGTGTTGGATGGGAACTTTGTACTAAGGAACGATCTACTTGAAAATGGATGTTCAATGCATCATGTTCACTGTCTGGTCTAGGGACTACCTCCAAGTCAATCATAAATGGCCAAAGTGTACTATCCAAAAAGATGTAATCAATGTAACTTGTGCACTGGTCTCTCTTGAAAGTTGGTCATGATGGTAAGTCAGGTACAGTAGAGCCATTCACGACCTTTAACCCATGTGTTTCTAGTAGGTCAACAAGTTGTAATGAAACCTTAGACTGCCTGTTTACGGGTCCAGATGGAACAAAGGACGATACCCTATAGTCATACATTGGGTTTGTCTGCTCCACCGTAATCGAACCAGCAGGAATTTGAGTATTACATTCTCCTGCAACAGTATTGGGATAGATATGCTGCAACTGCTCAATCATGCTTAGGAGGCATTCTACTTTTCCAGACTGTGAGTTTGGGGGAACAGAACGTAGATATATATTTATGATGTCAATATACCTGGCCCCCAAAGCAGAGCCTGTTTTAATCACTATACCCAACAAGTCTCTGCAGTTCGATGGAATGGTCTATTCTGTAGCAAACAAGTCCATCCTCAAACAAATCAACAACCTAGCGGATGTCCTCCCTGCAGGGGGTGGTATGGCATTGCTGGTAAATGGTATGTACCCAGATCTAAAAACCGGTTCTGTTGGCCACGTCGCTTAGAGTAGAAAAATGTGATGTTGATCTACGAATGTAATTTTATTATTTTATCTGTGATACAATGGATCAGATTATAGATACCCTGCTTGACACATTAAGCATTTTATGAGGATGTCCCATTTTCAAATAATTGATTCCAGTGGCACGTGCCCGAGATGAAAACTACTTTCCTTCTGGACATTTAAATATTACCTGAATTAGAAAGATTAGCTGCAAAGGATATTCTCTCTCCCACCTGGAACTGGAGATGTCGAATACACTACCTCTCATGATCTAAAGTACTTCTGGCCAAGTAAATGTAGGTATGCATTTAGAATCTTCTCATTCCACAATAGCATAATGGAACTACTACCACGCACCCCCTCAGTCTGCTAATAATGCTGAGATAAATCTTGCACTGTACTATATAAGTACACTAACAAAATCAAATTTAATTAAAACTTCCTAAATGTGGCCACTCATTCAGTTTTCCAAGATCTTCTTACAAGTAGGTCTTTGCCTGTCCTCAGCTCTTGGACAATTAGGGCTATTCCAATCCTCTTTTATGAGGAGTAGTTCCATTCCTGGAGGGTATCTTGCCACTGGGCTCTGATGGAGCGCTGAGCCTTACAACGTAATCTCTTAGTCAGGTCATCAAAGATTAATCCCCATTGGTCATATGGACCTTTGTTAGCCAACGTGAAGCACGGAAACTGAGAAAGTATCAACAATACATTTCTAACTTGTGAAGCCAATGCGACTCCACAATAAGGACCAAGATTCCCTAAATATAGTTAAAGATTGTTTGTGTGGATTCCCAATCCAGTATATACACAGACCAATAATAAGTTCAATAAATGCATCAGTACAATACATAAGCGGAAATTTCTCAGTTAAGATGCAATAACATGACATATCGAACTGCGACAATCACAATTGCATAAACACAAGTTAAGGCAAACAGGTGTTCCATAAAGAAACTTCCCTTCTCTCTTCTAAACATAAGTCAAATGTAGGATTGTCCGTCAAGGGTCTCTAAATCAGAAGCATAGAAAAAAGAAGGTGTCAGCATGATTAAACTTTAGTAGAAGTCCAAAGGACAAAGAAATAAGTGTTTAGCATGAAACCTCACACTTGCAAGAATAGAGCAAGGAGAGAGGTCTGTACCTCTCTAACTGTAAAGGGAATAACTCCTAAGACTAACTGTGAGAACACCAATTTAAAAGTAACAGGAGATTCAGAACATTCTTATCTCTTTCACACCACCAAAGACCAATCAGGTCACTACTTGAGTACATCTGCAACATCACTCCAGGTTCACATTGCATTGAACTGAAACTTTCGTTCTCAACCTTGAACATCTCACCATCCTGGTACATGATTAACAAAAGGGCTCTTTCGACCATTGTATCTCTACTTTCACTGCCACATTTCCCTTCAGGCCTCTCTATCAACCTTCTAATACAGATGATAAGCCTTTCTCTAGCTAATGAAAATCATGATAATAAACTTGCAAGGAAAGGAGAAAACATACTTCCAAGCAAAATAGTAGGCCTCAACTGAAATGCATTTTGCTCAGTTAGACTTGCATTTAACATAAACTAGAATACATGGTTATTAATGCACACGGGTATCTTTAAAAGAACTGCAAACCGTGAGCAAAAGAATACATGTTTACATATGCAAATATAACTTGGTGATCCTGTGTGCGTTAGTGGTATGGAGGTAATGGAGGTGTCTTGAAATCTAACCAACAAAACTGCGATTGTGTGTGTGTGTGCGTGTGCGCCTGTGTGTGTGAGTGTGTGTTATTAGCACAGTACTTTTGCAGCACTTTCCTGCTTAAAAGTTTGTTTTCTTTCTGAACTTTAATGCAGGAACATTTACTTTGCTCAAATTATATTACCTTCATGATGGTCCAAGTGAACTTTGAGTTAGATTAGTAAACTAACTCTTAGGTCCATAGAGAGAGGGAGAGAGAGATAGATTGTAGGGCATAGTTGTACAGCGCTGCGCTCCCCTATTAAAAAAATGAGTGGATGTGCCCAGTGGCGTAACGAAACTTGAGGGCCCTCCTGCAAAGTACTTAGAGGGGCTCCCCTCCAAACTCACTCATGTGCTCTCAGGCTTAGGTACTGGTCTGAGGGGGCCCCTTGGAGCTCGGTCCCCCACACAGCTGGGCTGGGGGACCTTTGTTACGCCACTGGATGTGTTGTATTTACAACAATATGACTGAAATATATCATAGTAGAAGAAATAGCTATTTCATTTCTGAACACAGTTGGCACGCAAAAAAAATGTGTATGTGCAAAAACCTCAAGATCTCGGACTTATGAACCCACATCGATTTGGGTAAATTGGCTGATTAGATCACATGGGGACAGCAGCTATGTGTTGAATCTATGCTTGTTTTCTCAACACCAGAACCTTTTGATTCTCTTCATAGTTCTACATAAAGATATTTTATAAGATTTCAGAAGTGATGTAAGGTACAGAGGACAATAATGTGATGCTTCCTTTTAAAGGTCCTTGCCAAATAGGTTACCCCATATTAGCTCTAACTTAACAGCCAGGCACTTTGCAGCCTGAACAGCCATTTTGCAGAAGTGATCGTGGCTAGCAAATTGCACTCCCAAGCCCCCACTTTCCACCATCCAAAGGTATGAATGTACTGCTAGATCTCAGGTCTTTATCATTCTGTGTCATTATTTTGCCTTCAGTAGGAAGCGTGAAGAGGGCTATAGACTGGAGCTACATGTTTCCCCTGCAGATGCAGCGTTGCACCCCATATTTGTTTCAAGGTATCAGATTAAGCAGAACAATCTGTATCAAGGAGTTCAGTCATTGGTAACTAAGAGAGCAATGGTTTTAGTTTACAACGGGAAATATGGGGGGAGGTTTTACTATGTCTTATTGCTTGTTTAGAAGCAGTCATGGCACATGTGCCCAATCTCAGATGGTGTCTTTACTGGCTATAATTTTTCTAGTTCATCTAAAAAACATTGTATCAGCATTGGACCGTCCAGATGCGTGTCTGCGTATAGACTTCTCCATCACACACACCGAAGATATCTATGTTGCAGGCTTGCTGCTGCACGTTGAGTGTACGCCAATGCATAGACTACTTTGGTGGCATTCCTGCCAGAGAAAACGTATTTCCTTACTTCGACAACTGGTTAACTTATGCTGTCTCCAAAAGGAAGTTGATAATATGTCCATGGAATTCTCCTGTTTACAAGTTTTTGTTTAAATCACACATGAATCCTTATGTGGTGGGTGTTATGGAAAGTCCCATGCAGACTTATTAGGAGTGTTTCTGTCTGAACTTTTACACCTCAACCTACAGTTACACATTCCTTTTCTTGGAAGCGGTAGGCATTAACCATGAATTGGTCTCAAGACCAGTTGGAAACGACGGGTGCACCATGGAATTCCTTTAATTCACATTCACTTGAAGCCACTTGTCCTCTGTCTCCTGCACTTTTACTATGAGATCTATGCATCTTTAAATGCTGATATGCCTGGGATCAGCGGCTCCCTGCGGTGGTGGCCAACTCCCGCTTACCAAGAAATAGGGATGTCCCTGTTCCCTCCAGCTCCATAGATAGTTGCCATACGTGCAAGCTTGACTGGATAGGACACCACCAAGCAAACGTCATTGAAAATGTCAAACTGCTTTAAAGAACATTCAATCAATCAATCAATCAATCAGGGGTTTATAAAGCGCACTACTCACCCGTGAGGGTCTCAAGGCGCTGGGGGGTGGCAGCTCCGGACCAGTCGAAAAGCCAGGTTTTGGGGTCCTTCCTGAAAATGTGCAGGGTCGGGGAGCGTCTGATGTTTACTGAACATTACATCACAATGCATTAACAGTCCATAAACCTCTCCTATCACTCATTGACTTTATTCTTGTCTTTGACCCTGTCCAGTGGTCCGCTGTGTTTCGGCTGGGTTCGCACTAGAGCAATACCACGTACATACATAAATATGATAATAAGTACCCAAGCACACAATCGTAGTCCGTACTTATTATCGTATCGTTTTGGCCTGGAGTCTTGCTCTAGGCAGTTGTGCACCCCAGGTGGTGGGGTGGCCAGTACAACAATAGCACCTCCAGCTCAGATTACTATTGTTTGTATTAATAATGTATCCCAGACTCTGGTCAAACAGATGTGCAAATTGTTTGCTTGGTAGAGCCACCAATTGTTTATGTTGTTACATACATAGATATATATGTACTTCTGCATCTGTACAAGGGCATTGACCCTAGTAAGAATGATTCCTTCAAAATGAGGGAATTGGCAATAGTAGAACCTGCCCCTGGCCTCCCCAACTCAGCGTCAGGGGAAAGCTTTACCAGACCTGCCAACTCACTCGGTGCCACCGTGTGACACACAATATCGGTTCCCATCAGACAGTCACCTGTTGAGGAGCCGATCACATGGTGGCAGGGAAAACGAGCTGAACAGCACTGTAAATAGTGGATCTTCCGCTCGTTTTCGGAGGCTTTAAGCTGCCGACATTCATTAAGGGGTGTGAAAACACCGCAGGATATCAGCACCAGCCTTAGCAAATTTTTTGTTGTTATTAGAGGATGGGGCTTGGGTCAGGGTGGGGGCAAAAGTGCCTCTTAGGTACTTCTCAGCATGAGGCCCCATCCCCTCCAAGGCCCCGCCCTGTCCTCACACAGTGAGATTCCTGTGTAAGTTGGCGGGAATGCTTTACTCATCTAATCTAGCCAGACAATTGGGTGTCATGGGGCACGGTTGTAGGAATCAACTTGATCAGCCCAGCAAAAAAGGGTATTCCTCTCCAGTGTGCCAGCCATTCTTCCAGAAAAGAAGACTGGTTGTGCAGACTACAAGATTTGCCCTTTCCCCACCTCCTTTGTTTCAGGACAACCAGTAATGGTTTAACCACCAAAGGGTGAGCCTGTTCATATAGTATACCATCCTTCTCCCTGATACCACCTGCTCCCCAGGCTTAGGGAGGAGATGTCCTGCCTTTTCAAAGGATAAGTGGTCTGTTTCAGCCTTGTCCCTCTCTCTTCATCTCAAGAATTGCGGTGAAAGGTGACAAAGAGGGAACAGGAGACCAGCTAGTAGTTCTTTGTTGGCTCTAAAAGTTTGGGTTACATTTCTGCTATATGGTTGTGGGTTCACAGACCCACAGCACTGTTCCTAGTTTCCTCCTTTCCAGTGCTACACTTCATTGACCCTGTCAGCGATACACCTACTTTGCCTAGCTTCTGAAGTTTGGTAGGACCACCCTCCAGTGAAATGGCTGCTCCATGGAAGTCACAGGTGTAATGCAGGCCACCGCAGCCCCTAAGGCGGAGGGAGCCCCGATCTTTTCAAGCGGGCCCCAAACCTTTAAAGGGCCCCACTCAGCCCCAGGCCAATAAATATCTGCAAGATATGTGAGACTCGGCCCCTCATCACAACCTGCAAGGGGGGCCTCATCTTTTTACGTTAAGCCACTGATGGAAGTGGTAATTTGCATCCAACAGTGTTGTGTGACACTACACTACAAGGCTATTCTGGACCTTAAAACCACTTCTCCACCTGGTGCAAATCGATAGGGGTTCGTCCTTGATATTGCATCCATTTCGAAATGTTGGAGTTTTCCAGGGAAGGTTCTATGCTTGGTCTCTAACTTTGCTCACAGTTACAGCATCCCAGAAGGTTTGCACTTATGTGTCCCCAATGGATGTCTGCTGAGAATTTAGCAGCTTTCGAAATTGGTTCCCAGTCGTCCATTTCCAGATTCCTCATCAGGATCAGAAGCGCCAGGATGCCCTCTGGGTGACAGGCTTGCGCTCTATAAGTATATTAAATAAATTAAATAAATAAAAATCTCTCCCAGGTTCTGCTGGCATACATTTCTGTCGACCAAAGCTCCCTTCCTGGTGGTAGCCATCCCCAGTCATCGGATGGCGAACTGGGGTCCTTTTATTTCACCAGACACATTTGAGGATTCTTCCACTTGAGTAGACCTCTGCCCTTGCCTGGGGTTTCTACCTACGATTTTTTCATCTTCTCTTTCAACGTGGAAAAGGAAGTTATTCTGCTTGTGTCTTCCCACCTCCTCCAGGTGAATCTCTATGCTTCGACTGTGCATTGAACTTAGGCCATCTATAATTTCTGAATTTATCGCAGCGGACCTGGGGATCCACTTGTCATCGGGTCTGCTTGCTTCCTCCCTGAGCAGGTGGACTATTCTAAGCCTACGAGGAAGCAGGGTCCCCACGCCGGGCGCGGGGAGGTTCATCCCACTCTTGGTATGGCAGTCTCCAGGTCGGACTTTGGCCTGATTTCCCTTTGCAACATCTGTTATGCGGTCACCTGGGCAACTCGCCACCAGGGACGTCTTAAGGATTTTGGGGGCCCTGGGCCACACGTATTTTGGGGGCCCTTGTTAGAGAGAAATTTGACTTTATGATCCAATTTCAGCCCTTTCATGCCCTCTATGCCCAGGCCACTCAGAGTGCACAGAGACACTCCTCCAAATTCTAAATGTGTCTAGATCTAATATTCAGAGGTAGGGATGTGTGTTTTCAATATTGTAACACAGCAGCAGCTTCCTAATATTGCTGGAAATGATCTCTGTGACACCCTCCCATTTCTCATATGTGAGGTCCTGTTTTGATTGAAAAGAAACATTTTTATGGATGCTGCATGAAACAAACACATTTCCCTGCAAAATGTCTGTGATAGACTGTCACACATCACCCACATTGAAAGTAAATTAGAAGAAACAGCATTTTAAACAATCTATTAAGGAGTTTTTCAAGGTCATCAGGGCAAGAGTCTCTTGAAAACGGAGATGGCTCTATCTGGGGGGCCCTGAATGGCTGGGGCCCTGGACCAGAGCCCACTTGGCCCGTGTCTTAAAAAGTCTCTGCTCGCCACGCCTTTCCAGCACTACATGTTGGTTGTCGGAAAAAGACAGTTAGAAGACGCTTTGAACACGATTTGATCCTCAGTCCATCTCTAAGTGATCAGCTATCTTTCTAGGATTAATAAAGAACAGATGATGCTGGAGGTGCAGTACCAACTCGACTATCTCCCTGGTGATCCTCGGGTAACTCACTTATTGCTACGTCAGACACATTAACCAGCTCTCTGATTGGACGCTGCGACTTGCATGTTTACACGCCGATCTCCGCAGCAGTTGCATTAACCTGTCGCGCTATTGACCAAGCTATGCCTCTCACCCTCAGGCCCCGAGACGCCAGGCTGCAGTACGTGGTGGTGAAGAGAGGAGGGGCCACGGGGGACTTTGGAGAAGTGCCGGGTGCGGTGCTCGGCCTCTGTGCTCAGCAGATGCTCTCAGGTCTTCGAGGATGAACGCATGGCGGTTGACAGGGCTGGCGACGGTACTCGCTTTTGTGGTGGCCTCGGCGGCTCCCCGCGACCCGGCGAATGATGTCGGACTGCCACAGGTAAGGGTCCTAGGGGGATAGAAAAAGAACAGGGGTAGACTAGTGAATGTAAGAATAACGGTGGGAGGCGAAGACAAGGTAAGAAAGAAGGCTGGAGCACGGATTTAAAAAAAACACACACACGCCACAAGGAAAGTGAAAGGCGCGAGAAAGGGCAGGACAGATCAGAATTTTTTTTTTTAATTGGAGTTCATTAAGTGCTAAGAAATGAAGAATTCAATTTTCAGCAGTTAAGAGCTCATCATAGCACATGGGCTGATTGATGTAGAAGGGTAACCAGGAGATTTTTTTAAAAACACTTTCGGTACTCTGATATTCCACTAAAGCTGGGGCGGAGTCAACTACATGTCAGACTAGGCCGCTGTCTCTGAAAGGAGGGCGCTGGGGGTCCAGTGCCGGCTTTAGCCACGGACCGAGCCTGGCCCAGGGCGTCTAATTTCAGAGCGAGCGGCGAAAGGACCTTTCCTGGAAACCTGCTTTTGATCATTTTATTTCAAGATCACCAGCGCCTAGCTGCATAAACGAGTTTGTCCCCTCACTCAGTCCCCGTTCCTCCCCCCTCCTTCTCGCTTTCACCCCCGCCCAGGGCCTCTCATTTCTAATTTAGCCTCTAACTAGGCGCTATAGGCGAGGGTAGAGGGGGAGAGCACCTTCCTGTGAGCAGAGTGGTGGGAGATATACGGAGGTCTCTGCTAGATAAGTACCCAGGTCCCTGTGAGCATCCGGATTCATGTCTAATCCGTTTAACAAAGGTGCTGAAATGGAAAGCACTGGACGAACACATGATCACCCTCAAACCCCCGTAAACGTCCCCGATCGCAAAGCTGAGATCAGCCGACAGAGATTCCCCCCCCCCCCCCCCCTTGGGATTTTTTCTTCTTGCTTTTTCCTTTTCTTTCTTTTTCTCTCGTTCTCTCTTTCTGATCTCTACACAAGTTCAGCGAAGAAGGGAACGCAAATGCAAGTGCCTAACCGTATATACCAAAAAGGAGCGAAGTACCCACTGTAAACCTGTAAACCATGCTGACCCACCCTTGATATGTTGAAAAATCGTAACTGTACTGTATGTATATATATACCTTTCTTAATAAAAGTTTGTGAAAAAAAAGGTGCTGAAATGTACAGAACTGCTGCTCTATATGCCCATAGAATAAGCACATTGTAGCAAGTAATCTGCCTGCATTTTAAATTGTTCATTTTGTGTGAGAGAAAAAGGAGAGAGAGAGAGATCCCAACTGTTTGGTATGCAGTTATTGTCCCAAGAAGAATGAAGGGATGAGTTGGCCATGCTGTGGATTAAAGCTGTAGCGCACAACCCAGCCAGCTATCTCACATACTTTTCTTAAGTGATTAAGTTTGAGGTGGAGAGAGAGCTGGCTGAGATAGGAAGTCGGGATAGTGAAGAGGGGAGGGTGATAGGTAGGAGAGTGAGGGGGAGACGGGGGGGGGGGTAGGGCAAAGAAAGGGAGGATAGTGGGGAAGAGAGAGTGAGGGCTGTGAGTTGGAGAGAAGAATGTTGGTGAGGATGAGTGAGATAAAGGTATGAAAGAAGGAATGCTGAGGAGAGAGAGAAGGATGAGATGGAGGTAGAAAAATGAGGTAGAAGTGGAGGCACAGTGAGAGGATGGCCAGGTATAGAGCGAGATGAGGTGATGGCAGGGAGAGAGGAGGATGATATTCCAACTCCTCAATTTTCTGCGCTGCCTACTGTAACACCCAGATGTGGGAAGAGCACTCTTACTATGTAGCTAGGTTTGCACGGTATAAGTGGCATACACGCACGCGTACATACATACACCGACAGGTAATGTGTATCCCACACTCCTGACCATAGACAGGCACCTTCCATTGATGATATATTCACTGACCTCACAGAAGTCCCCACAAGCAGTGTGTAACACAAAATGATGGGCCCACCTCAGAGACCCAAGTGGGCAGAGGAACGGGGGATTGACTTTTCCAAGCTTTTTTAATTTGATCAAAACAGTTTCCATACTTATTATTAGACCATTATGACTCAACTTGGGTGTTAGGCTGTACCAGATTGCGTTCAGAATTTTAAAAACAGATACCTCTGGGCCAATAGCTTTTGCTCTTAGCTGTTTTTTATTCTCCTTTTGGCTATTTCGTACATTTTTTTATTATAGCTGTATTGCCACATTTAACTCATTTCCCACTCTACGCTGTATACGTATTTTAAATATCTAGCTTGGTATACACTGCCTTTTATCCCATATGTTTGGCGCTTGTATAGCATTTCTTTTTAAGTATGACTAGGGCGGTTGTAGTTATGTATTTATGTACCTATGTCTTTTTAACCTAATTTGGGATGTCATTTTTACTTGCGCTTGCAATGGTTTAATACTATTTTAATTGTAAATGTACCCTTGTTTTATTTTTGTATACTTTGATGGCTTTTTGTACAAATGACCGAATAAAGTTATATATGATGATAAGTTTCCATACTTTTTATTGAAAAACACAAACATCCCTTAACAGTTGAGTTGCCAAGGGTTGAAAGGTGATTAGAGGGGTCTCCTTTACTGTGGAGAGAAGGGCGAGGTAGCTAAAGGAGAAGAAGCCAGCCTCTGAAAGAAATATAAATATGTGCAAGTGGTTAATCCGTAAATCTAAAGGCTGCTTGGCAGCCAGTTTGGGCTTTAATGGATAGAATCTGGAACTTGTACTTTTAATGTAAACCATTAAAAAACAGATGTGCACTAGGTACAGTCAGCATATTATTAAAAGCATAACTTTTGAATGCACTAAAAAAATGTACACGCAATTTTTTTTGCAACAGACTATACTGTGTTCAACATTTCCTATACTGTGGGATAATGCGTTTTGTTAGATAATGACTTAGCTATTTATAAACTTGTTTCTCTTAGCTCTATAAAAGCATGTCTCTATTTCAGCAGTGCACCGAACTGGAGTCAGAACGGCGACTGTCCAGTTACACCCACAGACATCTAAAATGATTGCATTAAGCAATTGAACTTTCCTACCAGAAGATTGCATTTCTCACAAATAAATTAAATCTGAATTTATTCTTTATTGAAGGCGTGTGCATTATATGCTATCTGTAGTTACGTGAAGGTGAGAAACCAGCTAAATAGTTACAGAATGTTCTGCTCTTTTTAGTCACGTATTTGCACCGCCCCCACACTCGTGGACCCCGCCCTCACTGTACTCTGTATAACACTTCCCATACTTTTCTTTATCCACTTCGACCACTGACCTCCCTTCAGCATGTGATTAGGTTCCCCGAGCCTGCCATACCTCACAGATATTCATTGGCCTTTGCTGAATGGGGCCCCTGAAGGGTCGCAGGGGAGGCCTGATGGGATTGAGCCACCACAAGGGCCTTTGTTAAGCCCCTGCCCACAAGAGAATGGCTAAATACGTGTTTCCTCACTCACAGGGTATGATTATTGTCTCAGATGAACCACAGTGCCAGACAGGCACCATGAGTGCCTCCACCTCTTCTTTGCTGTTGCTTCTTTCTTGTAGAGTGCTTGCATTCCTCAGGCTTTAAGCACTTCAAAAGTAGGCATTGCCTTAAAATCAGGTCAGTCACCTGGGAGCTTGATGACACTGATCTATCGCCCTTAGAAAGATGATAGCCTGATCGTCCATGAACTTGTGGCTTGTATGTGATACCCAATCCAGACAGCTATCTTTACCTAAAGCGTAAACATTAACTTTTTCTTTAAACCACTGGACTGTGAAGGAGAACTTTCCATTCTTTTCCCTGCTGTAATCTCAAAAGCTGCAATTTTTTGGGTAATTGCACCCCCGAAATCTATTTTCCTCAGTTTTAAGTGGCGGTTTCTCAGAGAAAAAACTAAACACTTATTTTCTTCCCGTGCATTAAGCAAGACGTGTTGTGTTGAAGTTTCTCGGGCCTTGTCTGTTCTTGCCCTGCACGAGACAGGGCCTGAACGTCCAATGGGGACGCGTCTAAGGACTTGATTGCACGCGCTGCGATCTTCCAACGGATTTCCACGGCGTCCCGCCGAATGCTGCAAGCTGGGAGGTTTTTGAAGGCATTAAATGGCCGGGTGGTTACGACATATGCAGAGAAAACTAGTGGTAAATGCGAGATTAGTGCGAAATGTACAGGCTGTTGTGATGATAGGTAACTTTTTCCAGAGCAAGAGGTAAAAAGCAAAACCGTGCAGGTGATCCGAGAGGAGCCGACATGTTAATCGGGGTAACCACAGACAGGAATACGCTGACAGTGCTGGGGACTTGTACAGACAGTGGCGTAACCAGGGCCGAGCTGGACTGGCTGCCTCGAGAGGCCCTGGCGGGAGCGCCTCTAATTGTCCCCGAACCTTGTGCGAACATGCGCTGTGCAGGGGAACTTGTGAAGAGACGGTGTTTGTTAATACGGTAAACGGGACGGTGGAGCTGCGTCACAGAAAGTGCCTTGCACAGCGCCACTTTAGAAGACCATTCACCTGTACTGATACAAGTAAAAGGAAATGTGAACACATGCAACGAAGCGGCCCTATAATGCAGCCTGCCAGTCCAGCAGGAGCCTGGGTGTTGTCGACTAAGACCTCTGTGGATGAACAGAAGTCTCATGGCGAATTTTCTTTGTACAATTATAAGTCATGCTCAAAGCAGGTGGTTAATGTCTGTGTTAAAATTATCGGAAGCAGGAAAATTATGTGGACGTCACTTCAGCCTAATAAGTCTGCGCAGTTATTTGCCATCCCTTGGGGCCTAAACAGCAATTGAAAGAATTCTGTGGGAGATTCCAGGCAGTATTGCTAATCCTGGCTACCTGGAATCCGCACACAGAATTCCCCCAAACTGTAATAGTGGTTAGCCTCTGTCGGTGGCTAGTTTGCCCCTGGCCTGGCCTAGTAACACAAAACGATAGCCTCCCCGCACAATTTGCCCACTCCCAAGGCATTCTAGAATAGGGCCATGGTTGGAGTTGATGTGAGATCTCTGCACCCCAAGAGCTGCTTGACCTACTTAGAACTATGACCTTAACAAGAGGACACAGACGTGCATGTTGACGGATCTGAACTTTTTTCTGTCAGCCGAGGCAGTTTTCGCTTAAACTCGTTTGTCATTACCCAGGACCATACAGTGCATAAAGGTAAAGTAGTAAGAATGTAGGTATCCTGTCGGGTGTCATTTCTATAATTCGATTCCATGGGCTTTGAGAGACTCCACCACCAGGATACCTGCAAGAGTCATAAAAAACAAGCGAACAATTCTTAAAAAATATGTTTAGCAACAAATCTGTTGATTTAAAAAAAAGCTTTCAAAGAAAGGGCCATTAAATAATTTTGCACTTTTGGTCTGCCACAGACAAACACACTGAGTCATCTACAGAAGAAATCACAGATTTGTGCCCATCTAAAAATTGATTGCTCTCTAGAAAGGTTAAGCATATGTGTTCTGGGTCACACGGCAATCAGTGGTTACTGACCAGTATCCTTGGTGGGTACTTGCCTTGACCACATGTGTCCCAAGGGCCTCAGGTACAGTTGCAATTCAATCAAAAAACTAAGGCATATTTACAAACCCTTACTGGAGCGTCACTTTTTTTGACGCTTCAGCGACGTAGCACCATTTTCCATGTTTACAAGGTGGCGCTAAGCCACTTAGGGGCAGATGTATCAAGCCTTTTGCGAATCGCAAAGGCCGAAATTCGCAGAGTCGCAAACGGTCATTTTGCATGTTTTGGCATGCATCAAATTTTCGCAAATTAAGGAATCGCAAAAATTTGCGATTCCTTATTTTCCCAAAGCATTTAAGGAATCGCAATTTTTGCGATTCCTTAAATGCTATGTATGAAGCATTTTTGTATTGCGAATTTTGGATAAGAAATCGCAAATTAACACCAACTTGAATTTGATGTTAATTTGCGAATTCTTTTAAAAATGCACAATTTGGCATTTTTGAAGGTGGCATGTGACGCACACACATGCCCATAGGGCATGTATGTGCGCCATATGCACACACATGTACATTTCAGGGGTGCAGCAGGGTGTCTTTGAGACACCCCTGCACCCTTGAAATAATTCTCAATTTGCGATTAGCAAATTGCGAATTCGCAATTTGAGAATTATTTCACAATCATTCCTATGGGCCTCCTGGCCCATAGGAATGCATGGGAAATTATTCCTTAATTGCGAATTCGCAAAATGTGAATTCCCAAATAAGGAAGATTAAGGAATCGCTAAAAATTAGCGATTTTTTACATACATTCCATTTTGCGAATTCTAAATAGCGATTCCTTAAAAATCGCTATTTAGAAATCGCAAAATGGAATCTTGATACATCTGCCCCTATGTGTGACTTAACGCCACCTTGTAAATATGCCCTTTTCTGCTACAGTCCTCTGTAGCAAAGGGGCCTGCAATAGATGTTGCTGTGGGCGTTCTACTGCAACACCCCTTGCTTTTTGATGCTGCCCCAGATTAACAAGGCTGAGGCAGCGCCAAAAACGAACACCATGCAAGAGCAGGTGTTAGAATTAATTTCTCTTTGTTTTTTGCTCTTTCTATGTGTGCTGCATTTTGCGGCACACATAGAAAGAGAAAATCTCCATTATTGATTGTTTATATGCAGGAAGGTGTCCCTTTCTCTGCACATAAACAATCGTCATTGAAGTGCAGGCACAATTGCAACATGGCGGCAGGGTGCCTGCACTGTAGCTAGGCAGCTTTTTTTGCACCAGCACCAGGGGAACCACAGGGGGCGCCTTATTCTTGTGAAATGGGACATCCCTGCATTTTCAAAATGCCTGAGCACGGCGCTACCAAATTTGGCTCAGCTCCGTGTGCTGATTTTTTTTTGTAAATATGCCCTCAAGTTACTTCCTTTGTGCACTCTGAATCTCCAAGGACACCGCTTTTGAGTAAAATAATGATTCTCACTGCAAGAAGCACTAGGACTGTGTTCAGTCAGGAGCACCCACAACAAAAGCCCAATAGAGTATAAGATCACTGCAACTGGCTGTTATCAGCCTTCCTGTTGCAGCAATTAGAGACACGAAATGACAGGCCCTGTTTGAAAACATACTAACCATAAGCAATAGGCACAGAAGTCCCACCGTCCTGCTTACCATCTGCCAAAACTGCAGTGCCTAGGAAAACCAACTTATCAGCTGACCTTTCAAACAAAACCCTCCCTATATTTCTAAGGAGAACCCTGTTTCCATACTCCATCACTTCAACATCTAGTCTCCACCCTCAAGCAACAGGAATGCAGACAATACACTTCAACTGTCTGTGGAGGCTGTCCTCTCCCTCATCTATAATCGACCCACCTTTTCTTTTTTAATTAATGTGGCGACCAAAACTTTAAGAGTGAACATCATAAATCATCCACTGCATCATTTGCAAAATCTGTTTATCAATGTTGCATTATTTACCCTGTATAAAATCTCATGTTGATATGGACAATAGGTTACTACTTCCTTTGACCCCAACTTAAAGCTCATGATATTTCCCTATATATGGAGACAGTCATTACGTTACACTTCCAGTCCCTGTGCAGATGAGCTGTGTTCGTTGAAGCAGTTGTCTAGCAGTATTCAAGCAGCAAACAGACTTTTGGCAGATTGTAGTGCCTATCTAAATTACCTAATACAACACACATGCCCACATGCAAATAATATAGTTTCTTGTTCCAGTTTTGCACCCTCAGGTTGTACGCTATCTAAAAAAAGACCTCATCAGTACTCCTAAAAAACCCTTCATGAAAAACTGACCTTAACTTAAAACGTCTGACTTTCAACTTTTTTTCTTTCAAATGACTCTCTCCTTCCTTTTCATCCTTTACATATCTCTTCTCTTGAGCGCAGCCTACTCTAAGTCACAGGCATCTTTTCTTTAATCTCTACTGTTGTATTTCTGCAAATTACAGACACCTCATTTTAAGTACACAAACTTTCCTTCTTTGAAAGTCATACCCCTGCAACCTAATAATATGAAATTTCCTCTATCTCCTCTATTGATCCCACCAGCCATCTGAATTAACTCCCATATCCCCCATTACAAGGCTGCCCCTTATCACCACTGTTGTTCTCCTTGGCAATGGAACCTTTTGCCAGTCACATGTGAAGCTGGGAGTTTGGATCAGCTCAGTAATACAGCGTCATGTTCACATTCTCTCATTATATACAGATGATGTGTTTTATTACCAGGATGTCTGCTCCGGCCTCCCAGTGGTCTTGGATTCATTGGAGGAGTTTGGCAGTGTGTTGGATTTAAAAGTGAATATAACCAAATCCTGCATTGTTATACGGTTCCTATGAATTTAGTTGGACTGAGTATCTGGACAACATAGACTTCAACATATTGGAACTCAGTTCACACATATTTTTCAGAGAATGTTGGCCTGTTTCCTAGCTAGCCCACAGTTCCCCATCTGAACCCTACCTTTACCATGGTACCAGATGGTATCAGCAACCTAAAACATGCCCACTGTTTATTCCCCATGGAATTTGTGGAAACAGATCTACCCTTTCATTGTTTTACTTTTGCATGCCCAATGAAAACACAAGAAATATGCAAATTAAGTTTTAAAACATTTATTAAAACAATTGTGTTCTTGCATAGAAATAGTGTGCTGCAATTATAAGGTAGAAGAAACAAAACATTTTAACCGGTATTACAAGAATGGTGAAAAAGATGAACAGTTCAACCATTATGACGTTACTCTGATTATATTCCTACCTACTACTACCCACACTATCGAGAGCATAGTGGGAGTACCCTTTGCCAGATCCCTTGGGATAGCCGAATCCCCATACCTGTGTATGTTGTATCAGAAAGCGCAGGCTATCGTCCTTCGCAGGATAGAGATCACAGTCAGCAGTACTGCATCTCAATCACAGTACATTGCATTCCAGTACAATCCCAGCAGAAGAGCTCCTCTGCCAGATGTAGCTCAGAGGCCGTTCTTCATAACACTGTTCCAGTCGCACTGTGTCAAAGCTGCAATGCTGATGTGATGGTTAGTCTGGATCCGAAAAGCTGTGTCCAGCTGAACAATCAAATAAAACATTATAATAATGCTTGCTAAGAAATTAACAGCGTGTATAATAATTTCTCAGTACATTATAGTGTAAACACAAAGCATATAAGTCACAATTAAGAAACAATGTCAAGCTAAAAATGTGGAACTAAATTGGAGACTGTGCATGGGCCCCATCATGCATCACAACAGCATTTTCCCTCAACAGACCTAGGGTCCCAGACATTCCATGCTAAAGATACGGGCTGTCTTAAGTTTGCCTTACACACAATAAAATACTTAGGGGTCTATATATATAGCAAGCAATCGAAATGTTCTCTGGGAACTTGGATAGACCCGTAGAAGGTACCAGATCATCTGTAGTCTTCTGGAAGAAGTTCCCTTTTTCACTTATCTGTAGTTAGCCATTGCTAAAATGATCAATACCCATCTGTTACATTACTTTTCCAGTATAACCAATGTGCTCTCGTACCATTTCTTTCAAGATGTTAACACGGTGTTAGGAGACCTAGGGGGTCATTATGATGGCGGAAGGGCCGCCACTGCCAGCAGTGCGGTGGCGGGCCCTCCGCCATCCGAAAGCCATTTCCCCCCCGCCATATTACAATGGTGGGGGAATCGGACCACAACCATGGAGGGCGCAAAGACCACCCGCCACGGATCCACCACAGGTAATCGTTCTGATTGTCTGGCAGAGCGGTCAGCACCGTAAAATGGTGGCGGTGCCTAGCAGGCACCGTCCGCCAGATTAGGATGCTGGCCGAGGCCATCTTTTCCGTGGTGGGCAAACAGCCATTGAAAGGCTGGCGGAGAATGCTTTTGGGGGCCCGTTGCGGGTCCCCCTTGTATTGGGGGTGGTGCACTGTGGCGGTACCCATGGTACCTCCTACATTTCACTGCACTAAGAGGCAGGCACTGGGTGGTGCCTGCCATGTAGTGCAGTGAAAAGCAAGACCTGCATGTTTAGCATTGCGGTGGGGGCTGCAGCCAGCATCACCCGCCACAATGTTAACCATGCACGGTGGCGGTCGCATCATGATCTGGCATGCGGGACCGCTGCATTGCAGGCAGGTGGCCCCAGGCATCGCTGCGGTGGGGGGCGGGCTCGAGTCCGCCTGCTATCGTAATGACCCCCCTAGTTTGGGAAAATTGTAGACACAAAGGGGCCTTGTCCAAACTACGCCTCCCTATAGTTAGGGTTGCTTCAGTGGCCCCGATCTTGAGACCTATTATCATGCAGCACAACTGTGATGGGTTGTTTCCTGGCTAACACTCACCCAAACTCCTGAATGATAGTATATGCAGCTTGCTTTGAGTGGGTGAGCCATAACTGAGCTCCTTTTTGGGGTGTTTAGACAAAATATCGAGTTACAAATATCGACAGACAAGAATATCGAGTTTAAACTATCATGACATGGAAATATCAATGTCAAGAATATCGATTTGAAGGTAAGTAATATACATTTTTAAAATATAGAAGTCATTAATATCATTTGCAAGAATATAGTTGTTTAAAATATATTTTTTAATTAGTGTTATTTTTTTAGTATTCATTTTAAATGTATGTGATATAATTTTTTGTATACGTGTTGTTTATGTTTTTTAATATGTGTTACATTTTTAGTAGTTATTACATTTAATTTAAATACATTTTGTGTTTTTTAATTCTGTAGCGGGTTAATAGGGGAATAGGGTGAGAAGTAATTTAATTATAATAAATTATTGATTATTTTGCATTTAATATATATTTAATTGCTATTTAATTGTGTTAATTGTGCTTTTAATTTTTAGGGTACATTTTTTGTGTGGGTTGTGGGGTTTATGGGGTAAAGGGGGTAAGTAATATATTTTAATTAATTAATAATATGTTGTCAATTAATATCAATTAATTAATTGATAATTAATTATGTTAATTGTGTAATTATTTCACGTTCCGTTGTGGGGTCATAGGGGTGAAGGGTGGGACATAATTTATTTTTAATTAATATTAGTTGATAATATTAATTGCTTGATGATTAATTATGTTAATTGTGTAATTCTTTAGGTGTGGGGTTGTAGGGGTAAAGGGTGGAAAGTAATTAATATTTGTAATTAATTAATAATTAGTTGCTAATAATATTAATTAGTAATCAATTCTGTTAATTGTTTACTTTTAGTTGTGGGTTTTGGGTTTATGGGGGTAAAGGGTGGGGAGTAAATTATTTTTAATTACTTTTTAATTAGTTGTTAAATACTGTTAGTTATTTATTTGAAAATCAATTTTAACTGTGTATTTAATGTTTTTTAAAGTTTAATTTTAGGTGCGGGTTGTACAGATTCTTGGGGTAAAGGGTGGGAAGTTAACTAAGTTTAATGATTATAATTTAATTTGTAATTAATAATAACTGTTTAATTGCTAATTAACTATGTTAATTATGCACATAAATGTATTTTATTTAGATTTTAGATGTAGGTAGTGGGTTTTGTAGGGTATGGGGAGGGAAGTAAATTACAAAGCAATGAATGATTTTTAATAATTAATTATGCTAATTGTGTAAATACTTTGTTGTCACATGTTTTGAGTGTGTTGTGTGCTTTGTGGGGATTTATTGTGGTAAGTATATTAATTATAATAAATTAGTATTTAATTAATGAAAATTACTTTGAATATTTATATTGCTAGTGTAAATATTTTTTTAGGTGCATGTTGTGCATTTTGTTTTGTTATAGGTTGGGAAGTAACTGAACTAAATGCATGTAATAATGTTTTTGTTCATAAAGAATTTCTAAGTAAAAATATTTATTTGTATGAAAATTATTTTTGTATTTTATTTATTATAATATTTGTAGATATTTGTGATATAATAATAAAGACATTTATAGAGCGCATGGTTACGCCATCTCGGCGTGTCCCCGCGCTGGGTGAGAGGGAGGCGCAGAACGTCTCAACAGAGATAATTACATGCTGCCAGAGAATACGTTGGTTTTCAGCATCCTTCTGAACTTGATCTCAGAACTTTCCATCCTAAGTTTTAGTGGGAGCTTATTCCAATTCTGAGCACCCCGGACCCAGAAAGAGCGACCTCCCATCTTGGCCTTCTTTACCTTAGGGATCACCAGTAGCCCTGTACCAGTGGATCTCAGGGACCTCCTAGGCTCACATCCGGTGATCAAGTCGCTTAGATAGGAAGGACTAGCATTGTTAAGAATTCGATGACAAGTGCATAGTGTCTTGAACATGACTCTTTCCTTCACTGGCAACCAGTGCAATGCATTGAGGGCTTTTTTTTAAGCCGCCTTCCTAGGCTGATTAAGGACCATCCGCGCAGCATATGTATTTAAGATTGTGATATGTTTTTATTTTTTAATATTAAATATAGTTGTATTTTATTTTTCAACATATTTATATATTTTTTATTAACTTTGTTTTAAAAGAATTTTATTTATTGAAGATATTTTGTATGTTTTTAATGTTAAACAGACTGGAGTGGGAATAGTACATTTTACCCCTCCACTATCCAACACTTTCCCTACTGTTGCACTTATTGGAGTCAGAATAGTAAATTTAACCCCTCCGCAATCCAACACTATCCCTACTGTTGTACTGAGTGGAGTGGAACTAGTACATTTTACCCCTCCGCTTTCCAACACTTTCCCTACTGTTACACTTATTGGAGTGTGAATAGTACATTTTACCATTCCGCTATCCAACACTTTCCTTACTGTTGCACTCATTGGAGTGGGAATGGTAAATTGTACCCTTCTGCAATCCACCACTTTCCCTACTGTTGTACTGATTGGAGTGGGAATAGTAAAATGTACCCCTCCGCTACACAACACTTTCCCTACTGTTTCACTCTTTGAGGTGGGAATAGTAAATGTTACCCCTCCGCAATCTAACACTTTCCCAACTGTTGTAGTGATTGGAGTGGGATTATTAAATGTTTTCCTTTGCTCTCTAACAGTTTTGTTACTGTTGTACTGGCTGGAATGGGCACAGTAAATATTACTTATCCGCAATCCAACTCTTTTATTACTGTTGCATTTATTGGAGGGAGAGTTGTAAATTTTAACCAGTTTTATTATTTTTGCGTTCTGTGACATGGGAGTAGTATTTTTTTTTATATATTAATTTTAATCGTTTGCGAAGTTTGGTATCAAATGTAATGTGAACAGTATATGTATTACATTTTATATTTTATAATTTATTTTATTCAGTTATAATTTATACTGTTATGTTATTATATTATTAGTGTGTAAAATAATTCTTGCTAAATTTAAAACATTTTAAGTAGTTTAATTTTTTATTTAAATAGAAAGTTTTTTTGTAAAGATTTTATGTTAATGGTATATGTGTATATATTTATTTGGTTTTATATTATTTTTAAATCACAATATAAATTAAAATTATTAGTTTGAGAACTTTTTTTGGAGTAGATATATGTAAATATATTTTAATTATTATATATGTGTGTTTAAGTTTTTAAATTAAGTTTGTTTGTTATATTTGTTAAGATATATATTAAATATATATATTTAAAATTAATTGTACTATTTAATATATTTAATATTTTTCATTTTATTTTGTACATATTTAAAAATCGATATTGTATACAACTATATTAATGACATCGATATTTTTGTACTTACCATCTTAAGTATAGGAAGTCGATATTTTTTAAATAGATATTTTGGTCACTATATTTTTGTATGGGGATATTTTGAGAGTTGATATTTTGTCAGTGTACCACTTTTTTGGGGATATGTGGCATTTTATTGATACACCTAGTCGTTTGACACTGTTTGCACACATATCTTTAAAGAACTACACAACACACTGCATATGCCCTGAAATTGCTCTCTTGGCCATTCATAGCTTCTACCAAATAAAGGCTCGTATTAACCTAACTATCTGGAAGTTGGCCACTGGTATACATATTGGCCAGCTCTATAACTCTGGGCGCGCATTTATAAATCCATTAGATCTGTTCTGAATAAGGACCTAAACATCTTTAAAAACTGCTGGAAGACTGACTTATCAGTAGATCTCAAAGACACGGAATGGTCTTTCACTCTCAGATGTGTTAGAATAAGCACCTGGAATGCTAGGCTAATGTTTTTACAATTCAACTATACACATTATAATTACCACACACTGTCGAAATTACATAGAATTTTTCTCACTACCACTAGCGCTTGCCCAAGATGTCGTAACTCTAAAGGGACATTTTATTAAATGGTTTGGTTATGTCCAAGTATCGCAACTTTTTGGGGCAATGTAACTGGTTTTGAGGTTGATAGGCAAATTACTATTGATAGTAGTCAAGATTTGTCTCCTAGGTCTACTACTTAGGCCCAAAGCTAGTGGAATGAGCTGCATGTTCATTGTTTTGGCTCTTCTGGTGGCTGAAAGAGCCATTGAAATTATTGGAAGTCGCCTGATGCGCCGTAATTGCAAATGAGAAACTGAGCTCTATCAATGGGCACAGGCATAAACTGCTGTTATAACCTCATAAATTACTGCATTAAGAAGCCAAATACATTAACTGACTAAGACTCTATTCAGCTCAAAATGTAAATCAAAGTTAGATGACAAACCACCGTAGCCAGCACCCACTATTCTGGACTCATATACTACTTTCCAATACTCTACAATCCCTTACCTCACTTATTCAATTGAACTGGTGAGATAACTAGCCTTTGGATCTGTTGTACTCTTTGCCCCATCTTATGATCAAGGGTGTGTGCCCTCAATATTGAAGTTGGAATTACGAGGTATATGAATATTGAGGACAAAATATCAAAGGTAAGTAAGTATAGATTTTCTATATCTACCTCCACCTATATGTATCTTGACGATATATAAAAATTCAAGGCAGGCAGACGTGGAGTAAGGAACAGTAAATCTATACATTCGCTATATGCACTTACCTTTTGATAGTTATACCTTGATCATAGTCTTTCTTAACCACACTATTCTTGTGCCACAATATTCATATTCTAGATATTCATCATGATCAAGATAACATAACCATGAAGTGTTGGTTGCTCACGCCTGTTGCGGTTCCTTTCAACTTACTGTTAAGGTCTCAGATTGTACCATGATGTATCTCTGACACACGTTCTGCCTTGTACCATTAACATTATATTATTTGAATGGTACTTGTAATGCTTAAAAGCAATAACAACATACAAAATGCATATACCCCCCACTAATGATTTCACCTAACTACTATGAATTGCAAAAATAACCCAGGTTAAATTCATGCAGGGGCTTCCTTGACAGCACAAGACTAATCCCAATAGCCAACATTAACCAATAACCACTTAATTAACTACTTACCTTGGGTTTCCAGAGCAGGGCCCTGTTTGGTGTAAAGCAATACAATGCCCCGTCAGGGGTAGTAAGTACTATAGCAACACAATTATAATATAATATAATATAATACATTGTTAATAGTAGCAAACACAACCTCGTTGAACTTTTGGAAAGAGTGCCTTGATAAAGTAACAGAGCATACTCTCAATTTGGCATTTCCAAGAGGATTTATCATCTTGTAAACAGACAAGACAACAAAGATGGGGATGTTGCAGTAATAATCCGGCCACCGATGAAATTACTCTAATTTGTGATGCAAATCTTTCCTTATTCTGAGCATATTGTAAGATCATATGAAATTGTAAGGAGAGTATATACTAACTGTTCATAACTAAACCCATACTTACTTTGGGAAGTACGCACAAGTAGAATTAAGAATAGTAATTATATACCTTTTTTTTACCAAGTAGTGCTAGGTCAATGTAATGGATGCATTGTTTTTGACATTCAACACATCGTATGAAATAGATTGACCCATGCTATTGTAACTTGGTCTACTCCCACTCCCTCTCATTCAGCAGCTAATGACTGTACTCTATCAATGCCAGATGTATAAACACTTTTGAGGTAGGAATTCTGGACTTCATGAAGTTATTACTACTTTGCACATTAAGATCAGTGCTGTAAATAGTTGAATCCATGATAAAAACAATCTTGCTCAAAAAGAGTCTGAAAGGCTTTGGAATATATTGTCAGTCATAACTCTGCACAGTGAATTAAGTATGTTATTCAAAATAAATATATATTTTAGACTGGTTATTGCCTCATAATATCACCCATGAGCTCATAGGTGGCCAAGGGTTATTTTATTGGATGGATCACACTGCAGTGAGCTTTCATTTTCTTAGGCCAGAGTGACATATGCTAGTGATATTGATGTTGCAAAGGAATACAGTGATATCAAAAGATTACTTTGCAAACTACTGTGCGTTTGGTAAATTTATAACCAGGTTGCTGGTCTGAGAGTCCTGACTCTCTGTGCATATCCACTTATTCTCAGTAACATTAATCTCGCCAAAATCTTTTTCTACACCAACAATATTAAGTCCAAAACAACTCTAAACACATGTGAGAGATGACTTGCACCAGAGACATCATTGGTGTAGAGAAAGCTTGGTTTAATGAATTGCCACATTTAAAACAATCAGCCCGACCATCAAAGAGCAAGAAGTGCCGGCTTCTTGAAAGATCCAACAGACAAAAGTTTTAAAAAATCAAGATAGAGAGCTAATCTAGTTTACGTTTGGAAGATATCCATTGGGGAAAATCCTTCCCCCTTTCCTGTGATTGACGAGTGTGTAGGAGAATGATTACATAGTATTACAAACATTAGTAATGTCTCCATTAGAAATGACAGTATCCCGAAAAGATCTGACATTCTCTTTCAACTAAAGGTCACAGAAAACGCTTCTACAAACCCGCTGTAAGGTTTATGAAGTTACACTCAATCCTGGATGATTGCCAGCCAGACTTTAGGATAAATACAGGACCTACAAGGTTCCATCTTTAACAGTCTGCATGAGAGGAGTTCTTGAAGATGGTCAAGGTTTAATATTTAATATTCTAGACGAGAGGATCCTAGCATTGCTAGGGTTAATGGAACTCTCTGCAGCACCCAGCAGCCTTGATCACCAACGACTGCTTTCTTGGATTAGGGAAGTGGTGAGTGGTTTGAACACTGTCATGATGTGGTTTGCATCATTTTGATATACAGTGATGAGAGTCAAACTGGGCACTTATGCATCTGATCCCACTTGTGTGATGGCTGATGTTCCACTAGCTTTTACATGTCCAGTGTGTTGTTTAACACTGATGTCTGCCACCATCATAAACTGTTTTTAATCTCAGCATTATATTTCGTAATCATGCGAAAGACACACAGATGTTCATTGACACATTTGTGAAGTCTTCAGGAAGATTGAGGTACGGATGATGAATTGGTTGGTGTTAAATGAATTGAAAAAATGAGCTGCTATTGCTGGCATCCGATATCATGTTGTTCATTTTCAAATACTTGATTTCATTTAGCTACTTGATAGAGTGTGATTCACTGTTGTTTATTTTAGTCAATATCTTATTATCATTTTCACCCCAAAAATTGGAAGAATAAAATATATTTGCACAATCATAGTCAAGTCAAGTCAAATGCATTCGCATAATAAATAAAAGCCATTGTTTTACAATTGTAAAAACAACACATCTAGTGCAATAAATTGTCAAAATGTGATTAACATTTGTTCAACTAAAAACATCCATTTAAGAATCCCCACAAAAATGCCACTTATATAAAAATAATCACAGCATGCTTATCTAAAATACGGAACAGAGCCCTTAGAACCCCTTTTCATACATAGAATCAGTTACTGAGGGGTCCTGCTATTTGTAAGTATTAGTTCTAGGAAAGTGAGGGGTTGCAAGCTCCAACTGCTCCAGAGCACTTTCCCTGTATTTTACTAATGCCAGGTTTTTTAGGTCGAGCATTCAAGACCTCTTGTATATACTTTAGTATATACTTACATATGTATGTACTTTGTGGGCTCTGGAGAGCAGCCCTAGGACTTGTCTGCTTCCACTTAGGGTCTTTTTTTTTCTGTTCAACTGCCTCTATTTAACTGTCTTGATAGAAAACAACCAGTGGAGGTCAGTAACACACCAGAATTGCGTTTTGCTTGTTCAACTGACTCTATTTAATTGTCTTGATAGAAAATGACCAGTAGAGGCCAGTAAAATACCAGAATTGCTTTCTGCTGGGAGAATTTCTTTTTTTTTCTGGCAAATGCCTCTATTTAACTTTCTTGATAGAAAACGACCAGCAGAGGTCAGTGAAATATCAGAATCACGTTAGGACTCTCTAGATTCCAGTCCATAGAAACTGTCTTCCACCAGCACCCGTAGACAATAATATTTTTTTTAAATCTTGTATTTTCAGTGAAATGACCACCGAAGGCCCTGATTTTATATAAAAAACAGAGCTTTGGACTATACCATTTCCCACTGAAAGGCAATATTTCTCTCCATGTGTTCCCATACCTGGCACGTCATGCAGTTTGGTGCTTACCTTCCCTCCATGTTAAAGAACAGTAGATGTTTCAGCACCCAGGCTAATGTGCTGCATAGCTAGTCAAAGTCAAATATAACTTTATTCGATTGTTAAAAAGCAATTATTAAAAGTACACATAAAAACAGTTCATTAAAATCTTTAAGAAAAATAAATTTTACAATTTATCTTTGGCGTACAAAAAATTCATCAATTGCAGGGGATTCAGAATCCGTAATATCTTGACTTTTAAAGTGCATTTAGGTGATCATACTTTTCCTACTGCGCATCACATTTTTCAAGAATAATGTAATTGTTGCGACACACAGATGATTATCAAGGCATTGAATGTTAAGCATGGCCACACGACATTGACGATGGTCCATTTCTCTCAAGAATGGTAATAGAACATTATGTCTTATCACATTGTAAATTTTACAGAATAGAAAAACATGAATAGTACTCTGAGGTGAAATGCCATCACAGGGACAGGGAGGTAAATCGTGCATCCAGTTATTTTCTGTAGGGAAGCTAACCAGTCTATGGAAAGTACCAAATCTGAAGCGAGACAATAAAAATCTTTCATAATTGTCTAGCACATGGATTAAATAGGGCTGAATATTAAAAGTCGTTAATATCATTTGATGTTGCAGAACAGAAGGTTTTAAGATCTCAGTTGCAACTCTTAAAGAGTCCAGGAAAGCTAAGCCCTCCCTCTTCAAGTCTTTACGCGAGATAGCTGAGATATTAGTAGGGTTTAAAAAATAATCCGCTTTTCCAATGTCTTTTAAAAAGTTACAAACATATCTCAGCCACGGTATCCTCATGGCTCCCTCTAATTTTAAAATATCTGTCAAGATGTCTCTATTAAGCTGTGTAGCTTCTTGTGTCCACAGCCCGTGCCATAGCAGTACAGGCTCCAGCTTAATTAGATCAGATATAAAAGCAAGACCCAGCTCTGCATGGCAATTGTAATTAGGGGTGCTCTTGGGAACCGCAAGGATAAACTTTAAGAAGGAATTTTCCACTACCTGGATAGGCAAGGGGTCAGCAAAACCCCATACCCCACTGCCATAGGTAGCACCAGCAACACATTTAGCTTTGTAGATCTTAATTAGCTCCACTGGTGGTCTGTTGCCTAATTTCTTTGAAAAAGTCTTAAGAGCGGCCGTCGAATTAATCATCGCAAGTTTTTTAGCTGACACAGCCTGCGACCACGACTTGCTCTGAGTAAAGAATATCCCAAGATAGGAAAACTGCTTGGTAGATTCAAGCTTCTGTCCTGCTATAAATATGGCCCTCTTAGGTTTGCAGTGCCTGCCACAATACATAGTAAAAATTTTGGTTGCATTAACTTTTAAACCCAGCTCATTTATGAAGTGGAAAAAGCTATCTACCACACGCTGTAATCCCACTTGAGTACGTGACATAAGAACAGCGTCGTCAGCGTACAAAAGCGCTGGGATGGGGCGGCCTGCTACGTATGGGGGATCCAGACTGTTATTGCACAGAGCTTCTTCCAATCCATTTATATATAAGTTAAAAAGGAAAGGGGCCAGGACACAGCCCTGTCTGACCCCACTCCTGATTGGAATTTTATCGGTGCGTTCCCCCTTTAGGCCAAAGCGAACGCGGGCTGAAGCGTCGCTATAAAAACGTTTAAGATAATAAATAATATTTTCTTCAACCCCAAGTTGTCCCAGTAAGATCCACAGTTTGGAATGGATCACACAGTCAAATGCGGCAGAGAGGTCAACGAAGGCCAAGAACAAGTTACCCTTCTTGGCCCTTGTATACTTCCCGACCAGCATTAGTAGGTTTAAACCCTGTTCCACTGTCCCTAAACCAGAACGGAAGCCATACTGGAGATCAGATAAAATAGAGTTTTCTTCTGCCCACATCAAAAGCCGGTCCAAAATTATTCGACCCGCTATTTTGGTAAAAGAATCTAAGAGGGAAATGGGCCTGTAACAACCCGGATCTTGTCTGTCCCCCTTTTTATAAATAGGAACTAGTACAGATTCCACCCAAGTGGGCAGAAAGTCTGCAACACAGCTGGCATTAAGTACCTGGACCAGAAGAGGGCCCCACAAAGAAGGGGTGGTCTTAAAAATGTCTATGGGGACACCATCTGGGCCAGGTGCCTTACCACCCTGGCTTACAAACAGGGCTTTTTCAACTTCCTCCAGGGTGAAAAACAAATTTCTAGAGGTAGGATATTCGGAGGGAGATATCACAGATCCCACTTGACCTTCGCCCTCATACACTCGAGAAAAATGCCTAAACCAGTCAGATTCAGGAATTGCAATTTCCAACTTCGGACCATCCTCATCCCTAAGGAAAGGGAGTTCCGATGAGTTTCCAAAAACCCGTACTATCATTCCTGGTGGAGCTAGATGCAGAGCTTCCAAGGCTTCAGCTCTCAGCATATTTTCTCCCTATCCTTTATTGCTATTTTATATTCCTTCCTAAGTCTACCAACCTCCCCGATACACCTGGGTTTCTTGTGCAATTCCTTCTTTAGGAGAGCATATGCCCTGGTACACTTAGAATCGAACCAACCTCCCTTCTGCTTATGCTTTTTAAATTGTCTCACAAGGGAGGACTTAATATCATTCGAAATTGTCGCGAAGGAAGCAAGAAGCATTTCAGGGGGAGAATCTACCCTTAAACAAGTCATTATTTCATGTAGACATTTACCAACCACTAATTTAATTATTTCTGCCTGGTTCACCATGGTCCATTTTAAGGTATATCCATTAACGCTACCAATAGCTAGATTCACGTCCATGCTGTCCCTTTCTTTATGATTTATCAGAGTGGACGTTGTTGGCAGCTGGATGGCCACACAGAGCGGGGAGTGGTCACTTAATACGATGTCAGAAACATTAAAGGAATAGATTCTCCCACCACATTTGTTAGAAACAATAGCATAATCAATGGTTGAAGTGCAGCCCCTTCCATTCTAATGTTGAGGAAGGGACAGATGGTAAAGTACAAAATTAATTTGCAAATCCTAAATCAAATTTAGCTAACAAATTATTAAATTGTTCCCCTAGAAGGGAGTGATTAAAATGTAAATGGCCCAAGCCATCATCCTGAGTTATACCACACCTATTATCCTTCACCATACTGCACAGAGTACAATTAAAATCCCCAAACAAGAGTATCATCAATTTATGTCTATAAGCCTTTTCCTGCAAAAACAGTGCTTTGGTCAGTTTACTCAAAACAATAGATACATCGCCAGGAGGAATATTGTTATGTAGGTTAACAAGAGCAATCGGAGTATCAAAAGCCAAGACAAGTACTAAAAATTGAAAATAAATGTATGTAATAGGCTCAGTTACTCTTACAAAGTCCAATTTGTTAGACAAGTAAATACTCAGACCACCCTTTGCTCTTCCATGTAAAACGGCCACAGCTGGAGTATGGAAGGTCCTGAAACCATTTAAATGGACCGGATCAAGACTCCAGGTTTCTTGAAAACAGAGCATATCTTGTGTCTGAATAAAGTCCCACCAGATTGGATTGGCGATTTTAGATCTAATACCAGCAATATTCCAAGAGGACATTTTACACACCAATGGGACTATCAGGGGGATAGCCGGGACGACAGAGGCGGAACCAGTTGGTATAGAAGAGACCCTATGGTCACTGCCCACCTCTGATCCCCCATCTAAGGTCACGGAGCCCCCTGTGTGTCCCAAAGTCCCAGGGGTAATCGGGACTATACTAAACACTTTCCCCTCATCTGTCATTATGGTATCCCCATTACCAGAATAAGGGATAGGGTCAACCACTGCGTCTAGAGGAGTGAGGGTGGTATTATCTACCTGTAGTCAGTCATTGTTATTTAAGCCACTGAGAGTGTCAAATGGACTAAATATTGGTACACCATATCTACTACCCAATGGTCCATCAAGGTTTAAAGGTGGACGGGGGGAGCTAAACACCTAATTGGTCGAGATGGACAATAAAAATAACCAAGGGGAAGAATGTTAACAAAGTCTGGGTCCAATGTCCCTGTATAACCTCTCTCGATTAGGGTAGGCACCAATTGTGGTGACCGGAATGATAGAATTACACAGTCGCCCCTCAGTGTTTTATCTGAGGTGCCCAACCAGCTCACTCTTCTGGCCATTTTAAATTCTGAAAACAAATAGTTTTTAAGCCCAAACTTGGGAGATAAAAAGTGAATAGATTTATTCCTTAAGGTCGACCAATGTTCAAAGGTATTAGGGGGTAATGAAGGAACATTGGCTAACACCACAGTATATGGTGTCGCTTCTGGGGGCAAATTCAAAATGGGTAAACCTAAAATTGCATTTGTCTCAATTTTATCCTCAGCCCTTCTGGATTGAACTGCTGGGGTTGAGACGGGTAACCCAGAAGTATTATTTCCTGTATCCCCCCTTGGTTTTTTATGCACTAATCTACCAGTGACCTTGGAATTATTAGTTTGGTCTTGACTTTGAGTTACTGGTACTGGTAAAATCATTTTGGGATTTACATTCGAACAAGTAGCAGTAGATTGGGGTAGTATAGAAATTGATTTATCCTGGAATAGCTTCTGATTAATATCGAGCTTTCCCTCAATATTGGTCAACCTTGTTTCAATATTCTCAACCTTTAATCAGATAGGTTCCAAAAGCGTTGATAAGAGGGTCTCCATTCTTTCCCAGAATGAGTCCTCTGTTATTGGGACCCTAGCACTGGTTGATGGTAATACAATTTCTGGCTGGTTATTCGCCTTGTTTCCTTTTTTCCCAATAGGTTTTTCAACAACCTTCCTTTGTTTACTACTAGTGTTCCCTTTACCATTCTTTACAACTTGACCTTCCTTAGTGGTGTGCTTTGATTTACGTCTAGCCTTCTGCCCTCTAGTTCTAACACAGGGACTGTCACTATTATCGGTTATAATAGAGACAGAAATTGGGCTTAAAGGTGTGCCTCACCCCACCTTTTCTATAGAATCCTCATTCAAAGGAAGAGGATCGGAAGTTACATCACTAGTGAAAAATGTGGGGGTCACAGATAGCCTTGTTAAAGAGGGCAAGGGTTCAGTGGAAACAGGGAGCACCCCAAGAGATATCTCATTAGTTGGTAAAGTGGGATGAACGAAACACTAAACTGTAGGAAGGGTCGGAGGCCAAAATGTATAGACTCTACAGGGCATACAGCCCCAGTACTAATTATTCATAACACACACATACCCCGGAGTCTCAATCCAACAAAGACAAAGGAAGACTGAATTATGCCCAAACTACCCAAAATATACAACATTTGTACGGATTCCCATCACTCACCAGTCCCGGTGACATGCTTCATCATCTGGGTCTTCTTTAGCAGGGCTATCACTCCACCCTAATGATGGAGGAGCCCAAGGATGTTTTCAAAGTGTACAACAAAACAGATGTGAGCAAGATGTTAATGCATCGAGTGTATGGGAAGAGAGAATGTGCAGTGCAAAAAAAGTGTAATGTGAATATTAAAATTGTTGCGTAATATGACTACAACTTTATTCTTTGACTATTACGAACGAATGTTAAAAACAGTGCAATTGGACGGTTTCAATAAATATCCGTCCTCCAGTATGTATTGGTCAACATGTTTCAGCATTTGTGAGGGCAAAAATGTACCCAGTGCTTTCGTCAGGACCTCTAAAAAATGAATTGCTACTGCAAAAGTGAACAAAGCAATGTGAATTATAAGAAAAGGATACACTGTGAATCAATTCTCTCACAGTTGCCAATCTTCTCGCCCTTTGGATAAATCTATGGGAGAGATAAGAAGTTCATATGGTAGTTTTGGATTACAGAATTGTATGTCTTTCAGGAAGCTATGTGGCTAGAAATAGCCCTCAGGCCAGCCTTGTCAATAGGCAAAGTAACCTCCATCAAATCTTACCTCAAAGGTATGGAGAAATCACCTCACCCCACCTGGCAACAGCTCATGGTAAAAGAGGCACCGCTCTACGAAAAAACAGAAACACCAAACCTTGATTCGAAGGGTGTGCCGTTTCTGCACAACATTAAAAACACAAGTATGGTACTCCACATGACATTAGAAAACTCTCACCGCTCAAAAACTCACATATCTACTGTTTAGGGCATATCAAACATTATTTTGACTTGTAGGTTGCACCTAGCCATTGGTCACCATGCGAGGTGACAAAAAACATTGTTCCTTACGTGTTTACACCAAGGGCTTACAGTTAAAGGGACCTTTTGCAGGTTCATAGGTATAAACACTGAGCCCCGCATCGCTTGTAATACACAGTTTGAAAACACGCCTATAGGCATAGGAACTGCCACACCGAGTTAATGGCGCTAGTTAACAGCGTAGCTACTCCTCACCCTCAAGGCGCCAGGCAAGACATAGGCGCAGATACTGAGCGTCGTATTCTCGCAAATCTTACAGTCCATTGCTGAAGGACTAACATAAGGTCTGAAGATTACCACTCACAGGTTGAGACATTATTGGTGAATCACTCCTAGGGATACCGCTATCTCAGCAAGCCACACCTCACTCGCCAGAAATATAAACAGCGATCACAGTAAGGCAACACCGATCATAGTAAGACAACACAAGGCTCCCTACCTCTCCGTCCATACCTCCGGCAATCTTCTAAGCCGTCGGGGAGGTGACGGCCCTTGTTAGAAATGTATCTTTATGTCCCCGGGATGTGTCTCATTCGTCCCAAGCTTGCATCCCGATTCTCACGAGATCTCACTCGGATCGCGCAAGATAACGCGAGGAACTACAGTACTCCTACTAAATCATGGGATACGTAGTTTCCTAGTGCTTCAATCAGAAAAGTCTAGAGCCCGTTATGATTCACTAGTCCTCCATGATGCCTAAATGAGTGCATAGATGGTCTATTGTAAAGTAGTCTGGCATTGTACCCAAAAAGCGGTATCGAGCCCCGTAATCTCACGAGGAACCAGTAAAACTAAAATGACTCCCCAAGAATCATGGGATATGTAGTTTGAACTATTTTGTAAAGGGAATGTGATGTCTGCGAAGGGAATCAAAAGACTTAACCACCCTGGTTATTGATCCAAAGTGGCGATAGCAACCTGAAATGACTAAATAGCTGGTGTTAAGGTGTAGGCCACCAGCTAGGGAGCAGGCTGCCTTCATTTTCATGCGGAAGTTAGCCCCTAAATTCACATATAACACAGTCTCCACCATGACAGATACAAAATATTATTCTCAGATTTAACTGCAATGTGGTCTATACCGTAACATCAATACCCCGATATTCATAGGGTGGACCATGGGATGGAATCATTGAGTTCCTCAGTGTCACTTTTAAGTCTAAATACCCACTTTTGTTCCCTCAATAAAAGGAACTTGGATGTGTCAGTGATGTGTTGTGGGATGAATGGTTTCTCTAATATGGTCCATGCCATATCTTCTGGTTGGTGGTTGGTGGTTCAGTTCCAAATAATGCGAAGTCAAGCGTGTCGCTTGCTTTTTGCATCTTACAGTACTCATGTGTTCCATGATTCTTAGTTTTATTTTCCGTGAGGTCATCCCTGCATATTTGAGACCGCAGGGACAGATAATTAGATAAACCACCTTCTCACTGTGACAATTAGTGAAGTGTTTTTGGACCCATGGGCGGTCTGTCCCAATGTCGACTGTCTTCGATTTCTTTGTTAGAGGGCAAACTTTACAAGACCCACAAGGAAAATGACCCTGTACAGCTGGTAGACCCCATATGGTGTCTTGGTGCTTTGTAGCTGGGTTAAGGGGTCTTGTATGTACCAGTTTATCCCGCAAGTTGCTATTCCTCTTAAAGGCAAACCGAGGTTCTGGTAGATTCTCAACCCCAACATTCAGTATTTTCCAGTGTCGGCGTACAGCTTTCTTTACCTCGTTGGACGCTGTACTAAAAGTACTCACAAACGTTAATCTGGATGGAGTCTCTTCCTTGGCACTAGATTCTAATAGACTCTCACGATTGCTGTTGCGGGCACGTTTGGCTGCACGCCCTACCAGCCTAGGTGGATAGTGTCTATCCACTACGTGAGATGTCAATGTTGTAGCATGTTTCTTGAAATTCTCTGTTGTAGAATTATTCCTTACGGAAAGAATAAAAAACGACATTTCCACCATAGTGGAAGAAGCTCTTAGTGAGGGCTGGATTACCACACAAGAAGGGGCGTTTTTACAAACAAAGCATCCAGTGATGCCTTACTTTTACGTCCTCCCCAAGGTGCATAAGCCCACTAGACCACCAGTGGGTAGGCCTATCATATCAGGGATTGGGTCCCTTCTCGAGCCATTGTCTTTCTTAACCCGATGGTCAAAGAAATGCCCACTTTCCTTCAAGATACAAGAGATGTACTCAGGCTGCTACCTGCGATAGAGTACAATCACGAGACGGATCTCCTTGTGGCATTCGACGTGGAGTCACTTTATACGTCTATTCCACAGGATGAGACATTAGATACAGTTAACACACTTTTGGAACAACGTGATCTTCATTCAATAACTCCAGTGAGTTTTATCATGGCCTGTGCACAAATCGCGATGAAGGATAACTTCTTCAGATTTGAGGACACTATCTATCTACAGACGTCCGGCACGAGCATGGGGAGCATTTTTGCTCCCAGCTTGGCTAATCTTTATGTTCATGGCTTTAAACAGGAGCATGTGTTGAGCGACAGCAATCCCTATCGAGACTCAATACCGTTCTGGAAGCGTTACATCGACGACATTCTTGTTATCTGGCGCAGCAACGTGACCAGCGTGAACACCGCCTGATCTGGCTCAACAGTCGGAACAACTTCCTGAAGTTTACTATAGAAGTAGACAAACAACAGTTATCCTTTCTAGATCTTCTAATTGTTGCCTTTCCCAGTGGGCTGGAGACAGAGCTATATACCAAACCTATGGCGAGGAATTCCTTGCTGAGTTTCAAAAGCCACCATCCGGCAGCTCTGAAAGAAAATCTGCCCTATGGCCAATTTTTTCGGCTAAGAAGGAATTGTTCTACAACAGAGAATTTTAGGAAACATGCTACAAGATTGACATCTCACGGCTGGTACGGCGTGCGGCCAAACGTGCGGGCGACAACAATCGTGAGAGTCTTTTGGAATCTAGTGCCAAGGAACAGACTCCCTCCAGATTAACGTTTGTGAGTACTTTTAGTACAGCATCCAACGAGGTAAAGAAAGCTGTACGCCAACACTGGAAAATACTGAATGTTGGGGGTGAGAATCTACCAGAACCTCGGTTTGCCTTTAAGAAGAATAGCAACTTGCGGGATAAACTGGTACATACAAGACCCCTTAACCCAGCTACAAAGAACCAAGACACCATATGGGGTCTACCAGCTGTACAGGGTCATTTTCCTTGTGGGTCTTGTAAAGTTTGCCCTCTAACAAAGAAATCGAAGACAGTCGACATTGGGACAGACCGCCCATGGGTCCAAAAACACTTCACTAATTGTAACAGTGAGAAGGTGGTTTATTTAATTATCTGTCCCTGCGGTCTCAAATATGTAGGGATGACCTCACGGAAAATAAAACTAAGAATCATGGAACACATGAGTACTGTAAGATGCAAAAAGCAAGCGACACGCTTGACTTCGCATTATTTGGAACTGAACCACCAACCAGAAGATATGGCATGGACCATATTAGAGAAACCATTCATCCCACAACACATCACTGACACATCCAAGTTCCTTTTATTGAGGGAACAAAAGTGGGTATTTAGACTTAAAAGTGACACTGAGGGACTCAATGATTCCATCCCATGGTCCACCCTATGAATATTGGGGTATTGATGTTACGGTATAGACCACATTGCAGTTAAATCTGAGAATAATATTTTGTATCTCTCATGGTGGAGAGTGTGTTATATGTGAATTTAGGGGCTAACTTACGCATGAAAATGAAGGCAGCCTGCTCCCTAGCTGGTGGCCTACACCTTAACACCAGCTATTTAGTCATTTCAGGTTGATATCGCCACTTTGGGTCAATAACCAGGGTGGTTAAGTCTTTTGATTCCCTTCGTAGACATCACATTCCCTTTACAAAATAGTTCAAACTACATATCCCATGATTCTTGGGGAGTCATTTTAGTTTTACAGGTTCCTCGTGAGATTAAGGGGCTCGATACCGCTTTTTGGGTCCAATGCCAGACTACTTTACAATAGACCATCTATGCACTCATTTAGGCATCATGGAGGACTACTGAATCATAACGGGCTCTAGACTTTTCTGATTGAAGCACTAGGAAACTACGTATCCCATGATTCAGTAGGAGTACTGTAGTTCCTCGCGTTATCAAGCGCGATCCGAGTGAGATCTCATGAGAATCGGGATGCAAGCTTGGGACGAATGAGACACATCCCAGGGACATAAAGGTAAATTTCTAACAAGGGCCGTCACCTCCCCGACGGCTTAGAAGATTGCCGGAGGTATTGACGGAGCGGTAGGGAGCCTCATGTTGTCTTACTATGATCGGTGTTGCCTTACTGTGATCGCTGTTTAAATTTCTGGCGAGTGAGGTGTGGCTTGCTGAGATAGCGGTATCCCTAGGAGTGATTCACCAATAATGTCTCAACCTGTGAGTGGTAATCTTCAGACCTTATGTTAGTCCTTCAGCAATGGACTGTAAGATTTGCGAGAATACGACGCTCAGTATCTGCGCGTATGTCTTGCCTGGCGCCTTGAGGGTGAGGAGTAGCTGCGCTGTTAACTAGCGCCATTAACTCGGTGTGGCAGTTCCTATGCCTATAGGCGTGTTTTCAAAGTGTGTATTACAAGCGATGCGGGGCTCAGTGTTTATACTTATGAACCTGCAAAAGGTCCCTTTAACTGCAAGCCTTGGTTTAAACACGTAAGGAACAATGTTTTTTGTCACATCGTATGGCGACCAATGGCTAGGTGCAACCTACAAATCATAATAATGTTTGATATGCCCTAAACTGTAGATATGTGAGTTTTTGAGCGGTGAGAGTTTTCTAATGTCGTGTGGAGTACCATACTTGTGTTTTTAATGTTGTGTAGAAACGGCACACCCTTCGAATCAAGGTTTGGTGTTTCTGTTTTTTCGTAGAGCGGTGCCTCTTTTACCGTAAGCTGTTGCCAGGTGGGGTGAGGCGATTTCTCCATACCTTTGAGGTAAGATTTGATGGAGATTACTTTGCCTATTGACAAGGCTGGCCTGAGGGCTATTTCTAGCCACATAGCTTCCTGAAAGACATACAATTCTGTAATCCAAAACTACCATATGAACTTCTTATCTCTCCCATAGATTTATCCAAAGGGCGAGAAGATTGGCAACTGTGAGAGAATTGATTCACAGTATATCCTTTTCTTATAATTCACATTGCTTTGTTCACTTTTGCAGTAGCAATTCATTTTTTAGAGGTCCTGACGAAAGCACTGGGTACATTTTTGCCCTCACAAGTGCTGAAACATGTTGACCAATACATACTGGAGGACGGCTATTTATTGAAACCGTCCAATTGCACTGTTTTTAACATTTGTTCGTAATAGTCAAAGAATAAAGTTGTAGTCATATTACGCAACAATTTTAATATTCACATTACACTTTTTTTGCACTGCACATTATTTCTTCCCATACACTCGATGCATTAACATCTTGCTCACATCTGTTTTGTTGTACACTTTGAAAACATCCTTGCGCTCCTCCATCATTAGGGTGGAGTGATAGCCCTGCTAAAGGAGACCCAGATGATGAAGCATGTCACCGGGACTGGTGAGTGATGGGACTCCGTACAAATTTTGTATATTTTGGGTAGTTTTGGCATAATTCAGTCTTCCTTTGTCTTTGTTGGATTGAGACTCCGGGGTATGTGTGTGTTATGAAAGTGGGATGAACCCCAGGTAAGCCAACAAAAGATGGGGCTAACATCGAATCCTGAGAGTTAGTAGTAAACATTGAAACGTTTGTAACAGGTAAGGGATGGAGGGAACCAGCGGGAAGTGATAAACGCCTTTCTTTGCTTTCGATAGCAGAGGCAACTGCCCCAATAGTCTTCTGCAGCATTCTGTCAACAGCTGTCAGACTAGGAAGGGGTGGGTTAGAGACTACCCTTTGTTTAGCTATTGGGGCAGGTTGTATAGGAATATTCTTCCCCATTATTAAGCACTGAGTATGAATGAAATAAATCAATGAGTGAATAAATATTCTAAACAAGATATCAATATCACCATACGCCAAATAGATTAACACATTTATGGGACAGATAAGAAAGAGCACTTGAACAAGCTCCTAATGAAATAAAACACAATTAAACCCCGATAAAAGTGATTGCTTTTTAGGCTAAAAGTCACAGTTTGCTATTTAGTGCCATACAACTTAAGATATATATTATGAACCTGTATACAGAGTCCAAGAGGGGTGGCCCAGCCCGGCCTCTTCCGGCCCCGGACGGCCACAGACGGTCCCGCCCTTGTCCCGGGCTTCTCACATCGCCTCCCGCGTACGTCCTCTCGGGACGAGGGACCAGGCGGGGCTTTATGCGCCTCCTGGCACGCAGTGGTGCAGTGTCGTGCCCCGTGGGATCGTGGGGCTTGTAGGCAGTCTGCAACGTTGAGACCGGCGGAGGAAAGCCCGGCTGATCAGTATTGAAACAGGTCCCCGGTGAGTAAAAGACACGGAAGTGCAGGGGGGGGTGGAGCCAAGCCCAGCCACGGGGAGGGAACAGGTAATTAGTCCCACACACAGCGTTACCGCAACAGCAGGGAACTCGGCCCCAGGCGGGGCTTTATGCGCCTCCTGGCGCGCAGTGGTGCAGCGTCGTGCCACGTGGAATCGTGGGCTTGTAGGCAGTCTGCAACGTTGAGACCGGCGGAGCAAAGGCCGGCCGGTCAGTATTGAAACAGGTCCCTGGTGAGTAAAAGACACGGAAATGCAGGGGGGGGGGCGGAGCCAAGCCCAGCCACGGGGAGAGAACAGGTAATTAGTCCCACACACAGCGTTACCGCAGCATAGCTGCATAGCTAAATACATATAAGGTCCCAAAGGCGAGATCGATTGCATTGCAAATGGTTGTATTTATATGGGTCCCTTATTTAAAACAGTAAAGTGCAATTCGCCAGTGCAGGAAGTACCCCTTAGTCCAACTTGTAAAGTGCAAGTGTCATGTTGAAAAGGAGATCTATGAAAGTCACCTTACCTTGCCCAATCGTTTTCTCACAAGTGAAAACTATTGCATTACAATTTAAAAAAAAGACATATCTGGTACAGGCAATTATAATAGGCGATGAACATTCTTTTAAACAAGGAATATCAATTAAAAATCACCTCAAGGTGGACAATTATAAAGCGACATTCTCAGCACGCTCACAATAGGATATGAGTAGGAACACATTTAAAACATTTTCCCAACATGGGGCCAGTTGCTAAGAGAACTCACTTTTTAAAAGTAATACATCAGTGAATATGAGGATCCTTTATCCCCGCTTTGACCTTGACACATTCCAATCATTTTTCTAAGGTCGGATTTGTCTTTATATGGGCCCCTTTTTTTAAATGGCAAAGTGCAGTTCACCAACACCAGTAAGTACAGGTAAGTAGCCCTTAGGCCACTTTGGGTGGAAATATCAGGCACAAAGTAGATCTGTAAAGTCGCATGATATAGCCCCATCATATTCCCACCAAATGGGTTTTTGAACAATTAAAAAAAATCGACCTCTTTGGGTGGTGTTTATAAAGTGCATGAGTGCCCTGTGGGGATGAGGGGTGCTAGGAGGGTAGAAGGGACCACACGACGTCGCAAATGTTATCTTTTCTCTTTCCTTAAGGGTAGGGGGCCGGTAAACATTCACAGTTCTGGGCGAGGAGCAACAGAAAACCAGTGACCAACAACTATTTTCTGGGGTTTATTGTGAGGCCAGCTGTTTTGATAGCAAAAAACAACAAGTGATGGACTGAATGTGGATCAATGTCACACACTCCCCCAGTCAAAAGATCTGGGCCCAAATCCATCGTTTTTTTGCACTCCACACCACCCTGGGTCAGATAATGGCTTTATGCAAATCAGCTCTGACCCTGTTGCCCCATGGGAACAGTCCAGTCCGAACTACAACAGCCATATCTTTCCCAGACCGGAATCAAGCATCCGAGGACCGGACCGGTTTCGAGGTAACACCTCTCTTCAGCCCGGCTAGCTTGACTCCAAGTGGTGTGGAGTGCCTGGGACCCACGTCTGGGCATCCCCAGCGCACTTAGGGCGGCAATTGCAAAAAACAACAAGTGATGGACTGAATGTGGATCAATGTCACACACTCCCCCAGTCAAAAGATCTGGGCCCAAATCCATCGTTTTTTTGCACTCCACACCACCCTGGGTCAGATAATGGCTTTATGCAAATCAGCTCTGACCCTGTTGCCCCATGGGAACAGTCCAGTCCGAACTACAACAGCCATATCTTTCCCAGACCGGAATCAAGCATCCGAGGACCGGACCGGTTTCGAGGTAACACCTCTCTTCAGCCCGGCTAGCTTGACTCCAAGTGGTGTGGAGTGCCTGGGACCCACGTCTGGGCATCCCCAGCGCACTTAGGGCGGCAATTGCAAAAAACAACAAGTGATGGACTGAATGTGGATCAATGTCACACACTCCCCCAGTCAAAAGATCTGGGCCCAAATCCATCGTTTTTTTTGCACTCCACACCACCCTGGGTCAGATAATGGCTTTATGCAAATCAGCTCTGACCCTGTTGCCCCATGGGAACAGTCCAGTCCGAACTACAACAGCCATATCTTTCCCAGACCGGAATCAAGCATCCGAGGACCGGACCGGTTTCGAGGTAACACCTCTCTTCAGCCCGGCTAGCTTGACTCCAAGTGGTGTGGAGTGCCTGGGACCCACGTCTGGGCATCCCCAGCGCACTTAGGGCGGCAATTGCAAAAAACAACAAGTGATGGACTGAATGTGGATCAATGTCACACACTCCCCCAGTCAAAAGATCTGGGCCCAAATCCATCGTTTTTTTGCACTCCACACCACCCTGGGTCAGATAATGGCTTTATGCAAATCAGCTCTGACCCTGTTGCCCCATGGGAACAGTCCAGTCCGAACTACAACAGCCATATCTTTCCCAGACCGGAATCAAGCATCCGAGGACCGGACCGGTTTCGAGGTAACACCTCTCTTCAGCCCGGCTAGCTTGACTCCAAGTGGTGTGGAGTGCCTGGGACCCACGTCTGGGCATCCCCAGCGCACTTAGGGCGGCAATTGCAAAAAACAACAAGTGATGGACTGAATGTGGATCAATGTCACACACTCCCCCAGTCAAAAGATCTGGGCCCAAATCCATCGTTTTTTTGCACTCCACACCACCCTGGGTCAGATAATGGCTTTATGCAAATCAGCTCTGACCCTGTTGCCCCATGGGAACAGTCCAGTCCGAACTACAACAGCCATATCTTTCCCAGACCGGAATCAAGCATCCGAGGACCGGACCGGTTTCGAGGTAACACCTCTCTTCAGCCCGGCTAGCTTGACTCCAAGTGGTGTGGAGTGCCTGGGACCCACGTCTGGGCATCCCCAGCGCACTTAGGGCGGCAATTGCAAAAAACAACAAGTGATGGACTGAATGTGGATCAATGTCACACACTCCCCCAGTCAAAAGATCTGGGCCCAAATCCATCGTTTTTTTGCACTCCACACCACCCTGGGTCAGATAATGGCTTTATGCAAATCAGCTCTGACCCTGTTGCCCCATGGGAACAGTCCAGTCCGAACTACAACAGCCATATCTTTCCCAGACCGGAATCAAGCATCCGAGGACCGGACCGGTTTCGAGGTAACACCTCTCTTCAGCCCGGCTAGCTTGACTCCAAGTGGTGTGGAGTGCCTGGGACCCACGTCTGGGCATCCCCAGCGCACTTAGGGCGGCAATTGCAAAAAACAACAAGTGATGGACTGAATGTGGATCAATGTCACACACTCCCCCAGTCAAAAGATCTGGGCCCAAATCCATCGTTTTTTTGCACTCCACACCACCCTGGGTCAGATAATGGCTTTATGCAAATCAGCTCTGACCCTGTTGCCTCATGGGAACAGTCCAGTCCGAACTACAACAGCCATATCTTTCCCAGACCGGAATCAAGCATCCGAGGACCGGACCGGTTTCGAGGTAACACCTCTCTTCAGCCCGGCTAGCTTGACTCCAAGTGGTGTGGAGTGCCTGGGACCCACGTCTGGGCATCCCCAGCGCACTTAGGGCGGCAATTGCAAAAAACAACAAGTGATGGACTGAATGTGGATCAATGTCACACACTCCCCCAGTCAAAAGATCTGGGCCCAAATCCATCGTTTTTTTGCACTCCACACCACCCTGGGTCAGATAATGGCTTTATGCAAATCAGCTCTGACCCTGTTGCCCCATGGGAACAGTCCAGTCCGAACTACAACAGCCATATCTTTCCCAGACCGGAATCAAGCATCCGAGGACCGGACCGGTTTCGAGGTAACACCTTTCTTCAGCCCGGCTAGCTTGACTCCGAGTGGTGTGGAGTGCCTGGGACCCACGTCTGGGCATCCCCAGCGCACTTAGGGCGGCAATTGCAAAAAACAACAAGTGATGGACTGAATGTGGATCAATGTCACACACTCCCCCAGTCAAAAGATCTGGGCCCAAATCCATCGTTTTTTTGCACTCCACACCACCCTGGGTCAGATAATGGCTTTATGCAAATCAGCTCTGACCCTGTTGCCCCATGGGAACAGTCCAGTCCGAACTACAACAGCCATATCTTTCCCAGACCGGAATCAAGCATCCGAGGACCGGACCGGTTTCGAGGTAACACCTCTCTTCAGCCCGGCTAGCTTGACTCCAAGTGGTGTGGAGTGCCTGGGACCCACGTCTGGGCATCCCCAGCGCACTTAGGGCGGCAATTGCAAAAAACAACAAGTGATGGACTGAATGTGGATCAATGTCACACACTCCCCCAGTCAAAAGATCTGGGCCCAAATCCATCGTTTTTTTGCACTCCACACCACCCTGGGTCAGATAATGGCTTTATGCAAATCAGCTCTGACCCTGTTGCCCCATGGGAACAGTCCAGTCCGAACTACAACAGCCATATCTTTCCCAGACCGGAATCAAGCATCCGAGGACCGGACCGGTTTCGAGGTAACACCTCTCTTCAGCCCGGCTAGCTTGACTCCAAGTGGTGTGGAGTGCCTGGGACCCACGTCTGGGCATCCCCAGCGCACTTAGGGCGGCAATTGCAAAAAACAACAAGTGATGGACTGAATGTGGATCAATGTCACACACTCCCCCAGTCAAAAGATCTGGGCCCAAATCCATCGTTTTTTTGCACTCCACACCACCCTGGGTCAGATAATGGCTTTATGCAAATCAGCTCTGACCCTGTTGCCCCATGGGAACAGTCCAGTCCGAACTACAACAGCCATATCTTTCCCAGACCGGAATCAAGCATCCGAGGACCGGACCGGTTTCGAGGTAACACCTCTCTTCAGCCCGGCTAGCTTGACTCCAAGTGGTGTGGAGTGCCTGGGACCCACGTCTGGGCATCCCCAGCGCACTTAGGGCGGCAATTGCAAAAAACAACAAGTGATGGACTGAATGTGGATCAATGTCACACACTCCCCCAGTCAAAAGATCTGGGCCCAAATCCATCGTTTTTTTGCACTCCACACCACCCTGGGTCAGATAATGGCTTTATGCAAATCAGCTCTGACCCTGTTGCCCCATGGGAACAGTCCAGTCCGAACTACAACAGCCATATCTTTCCCAGACCGGAATCAAGCATCCGAGGACCGGACCGGTTTCGAGGTAACACCTCTCTTCAGCCCGGCTAGCTTGACTCCAAGTGGTGTGGAGTGCCTGGGACCCACGTCTGGGCATCCCCAGCGCACTTAGGGCGGCAATTGCAAAAAACAACAAGTGATGGACTGAATGTGGATCAATGTCACACACTCCCCCAGTCAAAAGATCTGGGCCCAAATCCATCGTTTTTTTGCACTCCACACCACCCTGGGTCAGATAATGGCTTTATGCAAATCAGCTCTGACCCTGTTGCCCCATGGGAACAGTCCAGTCCGAACTACAACAGCCATATCTTTCCCAGACCGGAATCAAGCATCCGAGGACCGGACCGGTTTCGAGGTAACACCTCTCTTCAGCCCGGCTAGCTTGACTCCAAGTGGTGTGGAGTGCCTGGGACCCACGTCTGGGCATCCCCAGCGCACTTAGGGCGGCAATTGCAAAAAACAACAAGTGATGGACTGAATGTGGATCAATGTCACACACTCCCCCAGTCAAAAGATCTGGGCCCAAATCCATCGTTTTTTTGCACTCCACACCACCCTGGGTCAGATAATGGCTTTATGCAAATCAGCTCTGACCCTGTTGCCCCATGGGAACAGTCCAGTCCGAACTACAACAGCCATATCTTTCCCAGACCGGAATCAAGCATCCGAGGACCGGACCGGTTTCGAGGTAACACCTCTCTTCAGCCCGGCTAGCTTGACTCCAAGTGGTGTGGAGTGCCTGGGACCCACGTCTGGGCATCCCCAGCGCACTTAGGGCGGCAATTGCAAAAAACAACAAGTGATGGACTGAATGTGGATCAATGTCACACACTCCCCCAGTCAAAAGATCTGGGCCCAAATCCATCGTTTTTTTGCACTCCACACCACCCTGGGTCAGATAATGGCTTTATGCAAATCAGCTCTGACCCTGTTGCCCCATGGGAACAGTCCAGTCCGAACTACAACAGCCATATCTTTCCCAGACCGGAATCAAGCATCCGAGGACCGGACCGGTTTCGAGGTAACACCTCTCTTCAGCCCGGCTAGCTTGACTCCAAGTGGTGTGGAGTGCCTGGGACCCACGTCTGGGCATCCCCAGCGCACTTAGGGCGGCAATTGCAAAAAACAACAAGTGATGGACTGAATGTGGATCAATGTCACACACTCCCCCAGTCAAAAGATCTGGGCCCAAATCCATCGTTTTTTTGCACTCCACACCACCCTGGGTCAGATAATGGCTTTATGCAAATCAGCTCTGACCCTGTTGCCCCATGGGAACAGTCCAGTCCGAACTACAACAGCCATATCTTTCCCAGACCGGAATCAAGCATCCGAGGACCGGACCGGTTTCGAGGTAACACCTCTCTTCAGCCCGGCTAGCTTGACTCCAAGTGGTGTGGAGTGCCTGGGACCCACGTCTGGGCATCCCCAGCGCACTTAGGGCGGCAATTGCAAAAAACAACAAGTGATGGACTGAATGTGGATCAATGTCACACACTCCCCCAGTCAAAAGATCTGGGCCCAAATCCATCGTTTTTTTGCACTCCACACCACCCTGGGTCAGATAATGGCTTTATGCAAATCAGCTCTGACCCTGTTGCCCCATGGGAACAGTCCAGTCCGAACTACAACAGCCATATCTTTCCCAGACCGGAATCAAGCATCCGAGGACCGGACCGGTTTCGAGGTAACACCTCTCTTCAGCCCGGCTAGCTTGACTCCAAGTGGTGTGGAGTGCCTGGGACCCACGTCTGGGCATCCCCAGCGCACTTAGGGCGGCAATTGCAAAAAACAACAAGTGATGGACTGAATGTGGATCAATGTCACACACTCCCCCAGTCAAAAGATCTGGGCCCAAATCCATCGTTTTTTTGCACTCCACACCACCCTGGGTCAGATAATGGCTTTATGCAAATCAGCTCTGACCCTGTTGCCCCATGGGAACAGTCCAGTCCGAACTACAACAGCCATATCTTTCCCAGACCGGAATCAAGCATCCGAGGACCGGACCGGTTTCGAGGTAACACCTCTCTTCAGCCCGGCTAGCTTGACTCCAAGTGGTGTGGAGTGCCTGGGACCCACGTCTGGGCATCCCCAGCGCACTTAGGGCGGCAATTGCAAAAAACAACAAGTGATGGACTGAATGTGGATCAATGTCACACACTCCCCCAGTCAAAAGATCTGGGCCCAAATCCATCGTTTTTTTGCACTCCACACCACCCTGGGTCAGATAATGGCTTTATGCAAATCAGCTCTGACCCTGTTGCCCCATGGGAACAGTCCAGTCCGAACTACAACAGCCATATCTTTCCCAGACCGGAATCAAGCATCCGAGGACCGGACCGGTTTCGAGGTAACACCTCTCTTCAGCCCGGCTAGCTTGACTCCAAGTGGTGTGGAGTGCCTGGGACCCACGTCTGGGCATCCCCAGCGCACTTAGGGCGGCAATTGCAAAAAACAACAAGTGATGGACTGAATGTGGATCAATGTCACACACTCCCCCAGTCAAAAGATCTGGGCCCAAATCCATCGTTTTTTTGCACTCCACACCACCCTGGGTCAGATAATGGCTTTATGCAAATCAGCTCTGACCCTGTTGCCCCATGGGAACAGTCCAGTCCGAACTACAACAGCCATATCTTTCCCAGACCGGAATCAAGCATCCGAGGACCGGACCGGTTTCGAGGTAACACCTCTCTTCAGCCCGGCTAGCTTGACTCCAAGTGGTGTGGAGTGCCTGGGACCCACGTCTGGGCATCCCCAGCGCACTTAGGGCGGCAATTGCAAAAAACAACAAGTGATGGACTGAATGTGGATCAATGTCACACACTCCCCCAGTCAAAAGATCTGGGCCCAAATCCATCGTTTTTTTGCACTCCACACCACCCTGGGTCAGATAATGGCTTTATGCAAATCAGCTCTGACCCTGTTGCCCCATGGGAACAGTCCAGTCCGAACTACAACAGCCATATCTTTCCCAGACCGGAATCAAGCATCCGAGGACCGGACCGGTTTCGAGGTAACACCTCTCTTCAGCCCGGCTAGCTTGACTCCAAGTGGTGTGGAGTGCCTGGGACCCACGTCTGGGCATCCCCAGCGCACTTAGGGCGGCAATTGCAAAAAACAACAAGTGATGGACTGAATGTGGATCAATGTCACACACTCCCCCAGTCAAAAGATCTGGGCCCAAATCCATCGTTTTTTTGCACTCCACACCACCCTGGGTCAGATAATGGCTTTATGCAAATCAGCTCTGACCCTGTTGCCCCATGGGAACAGTCCAGTCCGAACTACAACAGCCATATCTTTCCCAGACCGGAATCAAGCATCCGAGGACCGGACCGGTTTCGAGGTAACACCTCTCTTCAGCCCGGCTAGCTTGACTCCAAGTGGTGTGGAGTGCCTGGGACCCACGTCTGGGCATCCCCAGCGCACTTAGGGCGGCAATTGCAAAAAACAACAAGTGATGGACTGAATGTGGATCAATGTCACACACTCCCCCAGTCAAAAGATCTGGGCCCAAATCCATCGTTTTTTTGCACTCCACACCACCCTGGGTCAGATAATGGCTTTATGCAAATCAGCTCTGACCCTGTTGCCCCATGGGAACAGTCCAGTCCGAACTACAACAGCCATATCTTTCCCAGACCGGAATCAAGCATCCGAGGACCGGACCGGTTTCGAGGTAACACCTCTCTTCAGCCCGGCTAGCTTGACTCCAAGTGGTGTGGAGTGCCTGGGACCCACGTCTGGGCATCCCCAGCGCACTTAGGGCGGCAATTGCAAAAAACAACAAGTGATGGACTGAATGTGGATCAATGTCACACACTCCCCCAGTCAAAAGATCTGGGCCCAAATCCATCGTTTTTTTGCACTCCACACCACCCTGGGTCAGATAATGGCTTTATGCAAATCAGCTCTGACCCTGTTTCCCCATGGGAACAGTCCAGTCCGAACTACAACAGCCATATCTTTCCCAGACCGGAATCAAGCATCCGAGGACCGGACCGGTTTCGAGGTAACACCTCTCTTCAGCCCGGCTAGCTTGACTCCAAGTGGTGTGGAGTGCCTGGGACCCACGTCTGGGCATCCCCAGCGCACTTAGGGTGGCAATTGCAAAAAACAACAAGTGATGGACTGAATGTGGATCAATGTCACACACTCCCCCAGTCAAAAGATCTGGGCCCAAATCCATCGTTTTTTTGCACTCCACACCACCCTGGGTCAGATAATGGCTTTATGCAAATCAGCTCTGACCCTGTTGCCCCATGGGAACAGTCCAGTCCGAACTACAACAGCCATATCTTTCCCAGACCGGAATCAAGCATCCGAGGACCGGACCGGTTTCGAGGTAACACCTCTCTTCAGCCCGGCTAGCTTGACTCCAAGTGGTGTGGAGTGCCTGGGACCCACGTCTGGGCATCCCCAGCGCACTTAGGGCGGCAATTGCAAAAAACAACAAGTGATGGACTGAATGTGGATCAATGTCACACACTCCCCCAGTCAAAAGATCTGGGCCCAAATCCATCGTTTTTTTGCACTCCACACCACCCTGGGTCAGATAATGGCTTTATGCAAATCAGCTCTGACCCTGTTGCCCCATGGGAACAGTCCAGTCCGAACTACAACAGCCATATCTTTCCCAGACCGGAATCAAGCATCCGAGGACCGGACCGGTTTCGAGGTAACACCTCTCTTCAGCCCGGCTAGCTTGACTCCAAGTGGTGTGGAGTGCCTGGGACCCACGTCTGGGCATCCCCAGCACACTTAGGGCGGCAATTGCAAAAAACAACAAGTGATGGACTGAATGTGGATCAATGTCACACACTCCCCCAGTCAAAAGATCTGGGCCCAAATCCATCGTTTTTTTGCACTCCACACCACCCTGGGTCAGATAATGGCTTTATGCAAATCAGCTCTGACCCTGTTGCCCCATGGGAACAGTCCAGTCCGAACTACAACAGCCATATCTTTCCCAGACCGGAATCAAGCATCCGAGGACCGGACCGGTTTCGAGGTAACACCTCTCTTCAGCCCGGCTAGCTTGACTCCAAGTGGTGTGGAGTGCCTGGGACCCACGTCTGGGCATCCCCAGCGCACTTAGGGCGGCAATTGCAAAAAACAACAAGTGATGGACTGAATGTGGATCAATGTCACACACTCCCCCAGTCAAAAGATCTGGGCCCAAATCCATCGTTTTTTTGCACTCCACACCACCCTGGGTCAGATAATGGCTTTATGCAAATCAGCTCTGACCCTGTTGCCCTATGGGAACAGTCCAGTCCGAACTACAACAGCCATATCTTTCCCAGACCGGAATCAAGCATCCGAGGACCGGACCGGTTTCGAGGTAACACCTCTCTTCAGCCCGGCTAGCTTGACTCCAAGTGGTGTGGAGTGCCTGGGACCCACGTCTGGGCATCCCCAGCGCACTTAGGGCGGCAATTGCAAAAAACAACAAGTGATGGACTGAATGTGGATCAATGTCACACACTCCCCCAGTCAAAAGATCTGGGCCCAAATCCATCGTTTTTTTGCACTCCACACCACCCTGGGTCAGATAATGGCTTTATGCAAATCAGCTCTGACCCTGTTGCCCCATGGGAACAGTCCAGTCCGAACTACAACAGCCATATCTTTCCCAGACCGGAATCAAGCATCCGAGGACCGGACCGGTTTCGAGGTAACACCTCTCTTCAGCCCGGCTAGCTTGACTCCAAGTGGTGTGGAGTGCCTGGGACCCACGTCTGGGCATCCCCAGCGCACTTAGGGCGGCAATTGCAAAAAACAACAAGTGATGGACTGAATGTGGATCAATGTCACACACTCCCCCAGTCAAAAGATCTGGGCCCAAATCCATCGTTTTTTTGCACTCCACACCACCCTGGGTCAGATAATGGCTTTATGCAAATCAGCTCTGACCCTGTTGCCCCATGGGAACAGTCCAGTCCGAACTACAACAGCCATATCTTTCCCAGACCGGAATCAAGCATCCGAGGACCGGACCGGTTTCGAGGTAACACCTCTCTTCAGCCCGGCTAGCTTGACTCCAAGTGGTGTGGAGTGCCTGGGACCCACGTCTGGGCATCCCCAGCGCACTTAGGGCGGCAATTGCAAAAAACAACAAGTGATGGACTGAATGTGGATCAATGTCACACACTCCCCCAGTCAAAAGATCTGGGCCCAAATCCATCGTTTTTTTGCACTCCACACCACCCTGGGTCAGATAATGGCTTTATGCAAATCAGCTCTGACCCTGTTGCCCCATGGGAACAGTCCAGTCCGAACTACAACAGCCATATCTTTCCCAGACCGGAATCAAGCATCCGAGGACCGGACCGGTTTCGAGGTAACACCTCTCTTCAGCCCGGCTAGCTTGACTCCAAGTGGTGTGGAGTGCCTGGGACCCACGTCTGGGCATCCCCAGCGCACTTAGGGCGGCAATTGCAAAAAACAACAAGTGATGGACTGAATGTGGATCAATGTCACACACTCCCCCAGTCAAAAGATCTGGGCCCAAATCCATCGTTTTTTTGCACTCCACACCACCCTGGGTCAGATAATGGCTTTATGCAAATCAGCTCTGACCCTGTTGCCCCATGGGAACAGTCCAGTCCGAACTACAACAGCCATATCTTTCCCAGACCGGAATCAAGCATCCGAGGACCGGACCGGTTTCGAGGTAACACCTCTCTTCAGCCCGGCTAGCTTGACTCCAAGTGGTGTGGAGTGCCTGGGACCCACGTCTGGGCATCCCCAGCGCACTTAGGGCGGCAATTGCAAAAAACAACAAGTGATGGACTGAATGTGGATCAATGTCACACACTCCCCCAGTCAAAAGATCTGGGCCCAAATCCATCGTTTTTTTGCACTCCACACCACCCTGGGTCAGATAATGGCTTTATGCAAATCAGCTCTGACCCTGTTGCCCCATGGGAACAGTCCAGTCCGAACTACAACAGCCATATCTTTCCCAGACCGGAATCAAGCATCCGAGGACCGGACCGGTTTCGAGGTAACACCTCTCTTCAGCCCGGCTAGCTTGACTCCAAGTGGTGTGGAGTGCCTGGGACCCACGTCTGGGCATCCCCAGCGCACTTAGGGCGGCAATTGCAAAAAACAACAAGTGATGGACTGAATGTGGATCAATGTCACACACTCCCCCAGTCAAAAGATCTGGGCCCAAATCCATCGTTTTTTTGCACTCCACACCACCCTGGGTCAGATAATGGCTTTATGCAAATCAGCTCTGACCCTGTTGCCCCATGGGAACAGTCCAGTCCGAACTACAACAGCCATATCTTTCCCAGACCGGAATCAAGCATCCGAGGACCGGACCGGTTTCGAGGTAACACCTCTCTTCAGCCCGGCTAGCTTGACTCCAAGTGGTGTGGAGTGCCTGGGACCCACGTCTGGGCATCCCCAGCGCACTTAGGGCGGCAATTGCAAAAAACAACAAGTGATGGACTGAATGTGGATCAATGTCACACACTCCCCCAGTCAAAAGATCTGGGCCCAAATCCATCGTTTTTTTGCACTCCACACCACCCTGGGTCAGATAATGGCTTTATGCAAATCAGCTCTGACCCTGTTGCCCCATGGGAACAGTCCAGTCCGAACTACAACAGCCATATCTTTCCCAGACCGGAATCAAGCATCCGAGGACCGGACCGGTTTCGAGGTAACACCTCTCTTCAGCCCGGCTAGCTTGACTCCAAGTGGTGTGGAGTGCCTGGGACCCACGTCTGGGCATCCCCCGCGCACTTAGGGCGGCAATTGCAAAAAACAACAAGTGATGGACTGAATGTGGATCAATGTCACACACTCCCCCAGTCAAAAGATCTGGGCCCAAATCCATCGTTTTTTTGCACTCCACACCAAAAACGATGGATTTGGGCCCAGATCTTTGGACTGGGGTGAATGTGTGACATTGATCCACATTCTGTCCATCATTGTTGTGTTTGCAGTTACCGCTCTAAGTGTACTGGGGATGCTCAGACGTGAGTCCCAGACACTCCACACCACTGGAATCAAGCTAGCCGGGCTGATGAGAGGTGTTACCTCGAAACCGGGCCGGTCCTCGGATGCTTGTTTCCGTTCTGGGAAGGACATGGCTTTTGTAGTTCGGACTGGACTGTTCCCATGGGGCAACAGGGTCAGCGCTGATTTGCATATCGCCATTGTCTAACCCAGGGTGGTGTGGAGTGGAAAAACGATGGATTTGGGCCCAGATCTTTGGACTGGGGTGAATGTGTGACATTGATCCACATTCTGTCCATCATTGTTGTGTTTGCAGTTACCGCTCTAAGTGTACTGGGGATGCTCAGACGTGAGTCCCAGACACTCCACACCACTGGAATCAAGCTAGCCGGGCTGATGAGAGGTGTTACCTCGAAACCGGGCCGGTCCTCGGATGCTTGTTTCCGTTCTGGGAAGGACATGGCTTTTGTAGTTCGGACTGGACTGTTCCCATGGGGCAACAGGGTCAGCGCTGATTTGCATATCGCCATTGTCTAACCCAGGGTGGTGTGGAGTGGAAAAACGATGGATTTGGGCCCAGATCTTTGGACTGGGGTGAATGTGTGACATTGATCCACATTCTGTCCATCATTGTTGTGTTTGCAGTTACCGCTCTAAGTGTACTGGGGATGCTCAGACGTGAGTCCCAGACACTCCACACCACTGGAATCAAGCTAGCCGGGCTGATGAGAGGTGTTACCTCGAAACCGGGCCGGTCCTCGGATGCTTGTTTCCGTTCTGGGAAGGACATGGCTTTTGTAGTTCGGACTGGACTGTTCCCATGGGGCAACAGGGTCAGCGCTGATTTGCATATCGCCATTGTCTAACCCAGGGTGGTGTGGAGTGGAAAAACGATGGATTTGGGCCCAGATCTTTGGACTGGGGTGAATGTGTGACATTGATCCACATTCTGTCCATCATTGTTGTGTTTGCAGTTACCGCTCTAAGTGTACTGGGGATGCTCAGACGTGAGTCCCAGACACTCCACACCACTGGAATCAAGCTAGCCGGGCTGATGAGAGGTGTTACCTCGAAACCGGGCCGGTCCTCGGATGCTTGTTTCCGTTCTGGGAAGGACATAGCTTTTGTAGTTCGGACTGGACTGTTCCCATGGGGCAACAGGGTCAGCGCTGATTTGCATATCGCCATTGTCTAACCCAGGGTGGTGTGGAGTGGAAAAACGATGGATTTGGGCCCAGATCTTTGGACTGGGGTGAATGTGTGACATTGATCCACATTCTGTCCATCATTGTTGTGTTTGCAGTTACCGCTCTAAGTGTACTGGGGATGCTCAGACGTGAGTCCCAGACACTCCACACCACTGGAATCAAGCTAGCCGGGCTGATGAGAGGTGTTACCTCGAAACCGGGCCGGTCCTCGGATGCTTGTTTCCGTTCTGGGAAGGACATGGCTTTTGTAGTTCGGACTGGACTGTTCCCATGGGGCAACAGGGTCAGCGCTGATTTGCATATCGCCATTGTCTAACCCAGGGTGGTGTGGAGTGGAAAAACGATGGATTTGGGCCCAGATCTTTGGACTGGGGTGAATGTGTGACATTGATCCACATTCTGTCCATCATTGTTGTGGTTGCAGTTACAGCTGTTTTGATAGCGGTAAACACAGCGGCCAGGTGTTGATATGGTCCCCCCAGGATGGGCTAAAAATGACAATGTCGTCCAAGTAAGCCGCGACGTATTCTGTATGGGGTCTCAACAAGCAGTCCATCAACCGTTGGAACGTCGCCAGGGCACCATGGAGACCAAAAGCGAGTATTCTAAAGTGGTACAGTCCCGAGGAGGTCAAAAAAGCCATCTTTTCTCTAGCCTGTGGGATTAGGGATATTTGCCAATACCCCTTGGTAAGATCAAGGGTTGACATGTATTTGGCTTTTCCTAGCCGTTCGATCAGTTCATCGAACCTGGGCATAGGATAGGAATCAAACTTGGTAAACCCATTTACCTGACGGAAGTCGATACAGAAGCGCAGATTACCATCTGGTTTTGGTACGACCACGATGGGGTAACACCAATTGCTTTGGGACGGTTCTATGATCCAGACCTGTAACATGGCGGTCACCTCTTTCTCTACTGCCTCTCTCCTCACCGCTGGAATGCGGTACGGTTTCTGTTTTACAATAGTCCGATCTAGGGATATGATGTCATGTTGTACCATGGTGGTCAACCCGGGCGTGAAAGAAAAAAGACCAGGAAAACTGTCTAACAGAGGAGACAGCTGGGCTTTTTGTGCTGAGGTTAGGATGTCCTCGGTTGGGACCGTTTCAGTCTGTGTTTCCTGAGTATTTGCTGTGGAAATGACAAGGTGTTTTTCTATACTTACAAGGAGTACCGGTATGGCTGTCCCAGTAGGTACAACGGGCTCTTCCCACTTTTTCAGGAGATTCACATGGTAAATTTGTTTTCCTCCAGCCCGCAACGGTAGAAGAACACTATAAGTAACTGGTGTTATTTTCTCATTGATAACATAGGGGCCCTGCCATTTTGTCAATAACTTATTCTCTGTGGATGGAAGTAGAAGGAGTACCTTCTCCCCGGGTTTAAATTCCCTCAAATGGCTGTTTTGGTCATGGTACGTCTTTTGTGTGGTTTGTGCTTTTATCAGGTTGTCATGTACCAGACCCCATATCTTGGTTACTGCTGATTTCAGATCAGCCGTATATCCCATCAAGGGTTGTCCCTCCTCATCCTCCTCCTCCCATTGCTCTGCCGCCATTTCCAGTGTCCTGGGCTCCCTACCAAACAAGAGCTAAAACGGGGAGTAGCCTGTGGACCTCTGTTTGTGTGTTCTTATCCAACAAAGAATGGACAGACAACCTCAAAATGATCGTCAGATATATCGATGATCTTTTCATCATTTGGACCAACACGGAGGAGAAATTACTCAAGGAACTGATGAATTTCAACGACATTGACCAACGCATCCAATTAACATGGGTCATATCGGAAATCATGGTTAACTTTTTGGATGTTAAAGTGACAATAACTCCCAATGGATTCTCAACTGACCTTTATGTCAAACCCACTGACAGAAACAACATGCTACTGCACTCGAGCTTCCACGAACCAAACCTCATTAAGAATCTACTATTCTACCTAATGGCCAGAGTGAAGAGAATAATTTCAGACGAACCTACTCTAGAGGTACGGCTACAAGAGATGACCAACAAATTTTTAGCGATAGGCTATCCACCAACAGTGGTGAACGAATCGAGACAGAGAATTGATAACATCAATAGAACAGCTCTACTCACCTACAAACCAAAATCTGATCAAACACGTACAGTGGTAGTATCAAAATACTCCACAGCCAGCAAAAGGTATAAGCAAATTATTCGTAAACATTGGCCAATACTGAACCTTGAACCAGACTTCAAACTGTCATTCAGTCAACCGCCACTATTTGCCTTTACTAGAGCTAAAAACCTGGGAGAAATCCTCCAAAACACCACTTCAGACGAGACAATCTATTCAGGAACTAAACCGTGTTTTAATTGCGGCAATTGCAATAACATTATCCGAGGAAACCACATAAACCACCCTTCAAAGGGTCATCAAATCAAACTCAAGGTTAACGCCACCTGTGAATCCAGCAATCTAATCTATGGGATAAGATGCCCATGTGGGAAGATGTATGTGGGTAAAACCGAACGTCGCATCAAAGTACGACTTACTGAACATAAGTCCAATATCAGACTAAAAAACACCAAATCGGCTTTATCGTTGCACTTTACGGAAGAAAAACACAATGTCTCCCAAATCAAGTTCATCATCTTAGAAACTGTCCATAAAATTGAAGGGAGAGACAATTCCAAATACCTACTTCAAAGAGAAAATCACTGGATTAAAAAACTCTCAACCCAAAAACCGATGGGTTTGAACGAAAGAATTGAATTTTCATGTTACCTGTAATGAATTGCTCTGTAGATCATATATTGTGCCTATTGTGTTTGTATATAGAATATCCGACACTTGTATTGTCACTTGTTTTCCCACTGGTACCCTTCTTAGACCCTTCTCAGACCGCTCCCAGTCACATCGACAGTGGCTCAACCCAATGATCCCGAATCTAACTTTCTTCTAGCTAATACCACACGGGTTCAAGCCCATATGTCCCCCCACACCAATATACTTTAGCACCAATTCTTACATACTTTACGATTTTTCTTCTGGTTTTTTATTAGAACCTGTGGGAATGTTTTCCCTTTACCTGTTAAGGTAAACATGTCTATTCAATCACATCATTCTATCTTGGACACGGAACCGACTCTCTACATCTCGTAGTAGTCTTTTTTCCTTTACCATGGCCATGTGACCCCGCACATGATCGGAACTTTTTTTAAATTATCTAAGCGCGACCGACTTTCTTTCGTGCCGCAACCACTGAAGCCTCATAACGGATTATATCTTTCTTAACTCCAAGATTTCAGGTCAGTCTACCCTTGTCCATTGACAAATCAATCGTTTTTCGACCATTTTTTTGATCGCGCATTGCAGCTCACACCGGGCAGACTGTAAACAACCCCTCTTGTTCCTTGTTACAGATGCGAACTTCTTACAACGAAAGGCATGTAAGTGGTATCGAGTTTTTCTTTGTGCATAAACCCTCTTTAACACCACCTTTTCAACCTCTTGTTAGTCACTTCACAATCACTCCCCTCGTTGTCACCCCAACAGTCATGATGTTATTTTCAACGTAAAGTTTTAATTTTGTAATGACAATTTTGTGTACATGCTTTTGAATATCTAATAGTAATGGTAATTCATAATGTTTTTTGTAGTGTCGTCTCCCTGATGAAGGGCATGAGTTTAAATGCCCGAAATGCATTGGTAATTCAATACAGACATTGCCTGAAGAATACAACCAGTTTGCGAAAAAACTAAGAGGATAACATATAATGTTGTAGATCGTTTTCAACTTTAATAGTATCATGAAATAAAATGAACTTCGAACAATGAACATGAGTGGAAGTCTTCCTCATTCAGAAGACAACATAGTGTGTGCCCGTTAGGGATGATTCTAGATTCCATCTAGTCTCACTTCCAAATTCTTATGGCAAAGAGGACATGGGGTAACTTCTGGTCCCAGTCCCTTCCTGTGTCTGAGATGACCTTATGTAGCATACATTTAATGGTCTTGTTATAACGTTCCTAAAGGCCATCTGTTTGTGGGTGGTAGACCGAGGTTTGGATTTGCTTGATGCCCAGTATCACACAGATTTGTGCCATTAGATGGGACAGGAAGGGGGTCCCTTGGTCAGTGAGTATCTCGAATGGGAAACCCACCCTGGAAAACAGAGTTATCATGGCCTGGGCTACGGCAGGAGTTGTCATGCTAGACAAAGGAAAAGCCTCTGGGTACCTGCTCGCGTAATCGACGATAACCAGGATGTATTTGTGTCTGCGGGCTGAGGGAGGTAGGGGACCAGCCAAATCCATACTGACCCGCTTAAACGGGACGTCAATTATGGGCAAAGGGAATAAGGGGGCCTTCTTTATTACTTTGGGGTTTGTGTATTGGCATTACACACAGGCTGCACAGTGTTTAGCCACGTCCCTGTAAACCCCCGGCCAGTAAAACCTGCCCAACAGGTATTTGAGAGTGTTGTCCTTGCCATAGTGCTTCCTCCATTTCGTTTTGGGCCAGTTGCAGGACATGCTTCTAATAGGGAAGGGGAACTATCAGCTGGGTAGTAGAGTGGGTTCCCCCTTTCAGGGCTCTGTATACCAAACCCTTCTTTAAAAGAAAATAGGGTCCTACTTGGTCTGGCTCTTGTTCCTGGACCTATCCCCAAACGTGGATAAGGGAGCTGTCTTCCCGCTGGGCTGTACAGAAGCTCACCGGGGCCGTCCCTCCCGGGTCTGCAAGGAAAAGAGGGAAAACATTGTTTGTTGCTTGTGTCTGTCTGTAGTCCTTCTTTTCCCTTCGTCTTTCTCGCCTTCTCTTTTTGTCTTTTCCTTGTGTGCTTTCTAAGTCACTGTTGCTAAAAGGAGCCTCATGTACCCATCTAGTGGTCTTCCCTTTAGTCTCATCTAGGTACTGTTCAAACCTGGGGTGGTCGGTGCCGATGATGTAAGCCTCTGGCAAGGAAGGAATGACCCCTACCTTTTGCAGGTGGGGGTCGTTGGCTACGTCCAACAAGACTTCTGCTACCGGGTATGATTTAGTGTCCCCGTTGACGCATGTAACATGCACGGTCTCAGTGTCCTTTATTTGTGGCCGGGGTACTAGGGCCTGGTCTATCACTGTCACATGACGCCCAGTGTCTAATAGCGCTTGTTGCTTCTTCCTGTTTACCACGATGTTTTTCCTGTATAGGTGGGGGCCTCTCCCAGTTACAAATATCTGGCACCTGGAATACCCCATCTCCATGGGTTCGGCGGGTTGGGCCTGGTCGGGACACTGTCGGACTGTGTGTCCCCACTCTGCGCAGTGGTAACATTGTGGTCCCTGTCCCCACGGCCCAGGAGGGGGGTAAATAGGTTTTGGAGATACACAGGGAACGTCTGTTTTTTTTCTGGTCAGGTCTGGGGGTACCTCTCGGGACAACGAAAAGGGCCAGTGTTATACCATCCTTGATCTCCTGAGACCTGTGAAAGGCGCAGGCCAACTCCACCGCTGTTGTGAAAGACAAGTTAGGGTGTTGTTTAACCCACAAATGGGTATTTTCTGGTAAGGCTTCTAAGAACTGTTCCAGATACACCCTTTCTGTAACTTCTCCCATACTGGAGGTGTGAGGTGTAAGCCCGCACTTCCCAGATACCTGTTTCTGTAGTACAGAGCGCGTGGGTTGTCTCCGGTCATCCACAGCTCCTTCCGGAACTTGGTTCTGTAGAACTCCTGGTCACAACCCAAATGCTCAAGTATAGCTTTTTTAACCTCCTCATAGGCAGTGGTACCATCAGGGTTGGCGGCCTGGTATGCTGCTTGGAGTTCTCATGACAAAAGAGGGGCGATGTACTGACTCCATCTTTCCTGGGGCCAGGCAGCGGTGGTGGCTACCCTCTCGTAGTTAATGAAGAAGTAGTCGGGGTCCTCCCCTTCTTGAAACCTTTGTAAAATTGACCCCAGGTCATTTGGGCGTACTCTGGTGCACACTATGGCGTCTATGAGTCATGACATTGCTATGTCCTGTACCTGCTGGTTTGTCGCGAGTAGGGCGCTTGTTCCCTCAATGCGTCCTGCAGGGCTTCTCTCTCCTCCTGGGTGGTTTTGACCTGTTGCTCAAACACCAGTTGCAGGTCCCTTTTCCCCTCCGCCAGCTGACCAATGAACTCTCCATGGGTAGGGGCTGTGTCATGATGCGACACTTCAGGATTAAATCCCTCTTCTGACACCACTTTGTGGGAATGAGAGGTGCTAGAAGGGTAGAAGGGACAACGCAAACACAAGGAGATGATGGACAGAGTGCTGAAACCTTTCAAACACTCTCCCCCAGTCACAGATCTGAGTTGAATCCATCAGCATTCTTTAGCTCACTTTGCCACCCCGGTTCAGACACAGCAATATGCAAATCAGTCTGGACCCTGTGCCTCATGGGAACAGTCCAGCCTGAACTGCCAAGCCATGTCTTCCCTGGACCGGAAACAAGCATCCTGGGACCAGTTTCGGGCTAACAGTCCTCTTCAGCCAGGCTAGCTTGAATCCAGTGGCAAAGTGAGCAAGGGGCCCACGTCTGGGCATACCCTGCCAACTTAGGGCGAACAAAGCAAACACAAGGAGATGATGACGACGTCATAATACGTGTCACATATTTTTTTATTTAAGTGTTATCTTTTTTCTCTGTAAACATTCACAGTTCTGGGCGAGGGGCAACAAAAAAAAGAAACAACACAAATGATGCAGGGGATAACTCTTCCCCCTGGTTAGCACTCCCCGTCGTCAAGATTGGGTCTGGGGTCTTCTGGTCTTCTCTCTCTCTCTCTCTCTTGGTGGGTGGGAAGGAAACAAGCAAAAAAAAAAAAAACAGACCGGGTCAATAATGGTCTTGTGGGCTATGTGTTGCAAGCGCTACAGTCACCAGGGTTTCTGCAGTGGGATAAAGGGGTGTGAGGGATACTCTAGGCAGCTCACGCCCGGGTGGCCAGCTCCCCATACCTCCCCACGACCCCCACCAAAAAGCTCCCTTAATTGGTAATCGCCTTGAGCCACGGTCAATCTCCTGGACCATGGCGTAGGTACCCGAGGCGTCTTCTCCCTCCTGCAGCCCATCGGGTTTGGACACCGTATAAAATGCGCTCCGCTGGATCCGTCTCCTCTACTCCTCTCCGTCTTTGTCCTCCTACTTCTTGCTCTTCTCCTCGGGGCTCACCGTCCTCCTCCTTCCGTTTTCACTGTTCTCCTCCGACTTTAGCCTCTGCCTCCTTCCGCAGTCGTCTTTCTTCTCCTCCCCTTCCGCTTTCGTCGGGTGCTCCTCCCACACACTCCGTGAGACACTAGACCGCTGCTCGCTTCTGGTTGTGCGAGAAGGTTTGAGTCATTCCTTGTCTCCTTTGGGTCCGCCACGGCGCCGACACTGTCCTCCTTACATGCCCCTAAACAAGAATTGTTCAATGCAATAAGCATAAGCAAAAAGAGTTCTTTTCAAGGTAGAATGGCCATACCCCTTAATTAGTTTTTGGGCAATTTCACAAGTTCTCCTCTTGAAACGGGGCTGAAAAGTAGCTAGTGAATTGTAAGATGAGCAATCTTGGAGATAGCATAACCTTACTCTTTCATTGAGCCAGCTCTTTTCGGAGCGGTTTTCAAAATGTTTCTCCCTGCAGGGTATGGGAATTGAGCTGCTGCTTAACTAGGTTTACTGCTTGCTGGCAGGAACGAATTTGCAGCTTCATGAAGCTTGGTTTCAACAACATATTTTGTTCAGCTAACGCGACTCTTGATGGTATCCACATAGATGGCAGCTTTGGTTTTGCAACAGTTTTTTTCATGATGGAATGAGATATTTTTTGTTCGTGATCCCTATTTGATGTAACATAAATTGGTGTCTAGTGGCGTGGGAGAAGTGCACAGATAGATATTCCTGAGGTCTCAAGCTTTTTTACGAGCTAATCACTGTCAAGACATTTCTCCTTCCTGCGAGGGCATTTTATCAGTTTGTGGAGACAGCATGTAGAGGAGTTTGGTGTTCGATTAAAGGCATCTTTTTCAATACTCATGGCCCATATTTCATGAATGGCTGGCTAGCTCCTCGATTACCTGGCAGTGGCGACTCCTCCGCTTAGGCAGAGGAGCGTCGCCCTTCTGCCAGGAGCAATAAAGAAAGGAAAAAATAAAATGATAATAACGGATTGTTATTATCATTTTATTTCTTCCTTCCGCTGAGGCAGTGCATGAGGGGGTGGTGCGGAGCTGCAGGGGAGGCGTGGTAGACACTCTTGTCTGCAATGACTGTTTGGTTGGCCCTCTCGGTCCACCCAAAACATTCATGCACTCCCTGTTCTTCATGCAGGCTGCACTGCAGCTTGCATGGAGAACATGCCCACCCTTACAGCCCTAGCTGAGTGCCGTATCACGGCGCCCAGACCAATCACAATGCTCCTGAGGTTGGACATAAGCAGGAGAGAAGATGCAGGACCGGCCGCCGGCGGAAAGCGATTTAGAAAAAAAATTCTTTTATGCGAGAAGCAGAAACATAAATATTTCTGCTTCTCACACTGCGAGAAAGCAGTGATGCGACGCTCCTCCACCCTAATGGAGGAGCCGCCCCTGAGTGCAGCCCTATGTTTCCCCTAGCCCTAGCACTAAATTAAGCTGCCTAGCATCAACACAGGTACCCTTGCACTATAGTGCAAGGGTGCCTGCGTTGAGGGGAATGATAATGTGCAGGAAGGTGTCTCTTCCTGCATATAAACAATCACAAATGGCGATTTGTAATTCCTATGTGTGCTGTATTGTGCAACACACAGAGAAGTGGCAACCTTTTCTAATTATAGTTTATTTGCAGAAAGGGGCACCTTCCTACACATAAACAATTGTTCATGGCGTTTAGCTGTTTCTAAGTGTGCTGCACAATGCAGGGTAGATAGAAACAGAAAACACGAGGAGAAAGTAAGCATTTCTCCTCGTTTCTCCATGTTAAGACCAGGTTTTCCTTGATCTTAATTTTAGTTCTGCCCCATATTTATGCCACTCTTGTAAATATGGGGCAGAGTCAAGATCAATGGGTGTTGCGGTGGAACGCCCATCGCAACACCCATTGCCCACCCCTTTCACGCTAAGTATAGTGTGAAAGGGTGCCTTATTTACAAGGCGGTGTTAGGCCACGGTAAGGAGCTTAACACAACCTTGTAAATAAGGTGGAGCCCTTATCGCCACAGGATCGTGGTAAAAAAGTGACATTCCTGTGGTGATAGGGGCTTGTAAATATGCCCTTTTGTTCGTAAGATGTCTACTATCACCTATTTTGACCTGCACTGAGGTGTCTGTGTGCAGCACAGCTATTGCCCTCAACAAATCTTCTGGCATGCCCCAATCCTTAAGTTTCGTCAACAGGCGATTTCAGGGAACCCAATCGAAGGCAGATTTAAGATCTACAAAACACAAGAATAGCCGGGGTTTCCTTTTCTTGGCCTTCTCTACTAAAATATTTAATGCTGTCACGTTCATTAGTGTTCCCATGCTTGGACTGAAACCAATTTAAATTCGTGGTCTTAGGTATTTCTCCTTTACCCAAGTTTGTAGATGTTGAAGTAGACATGACGCAAATAGTAATTGATTAGCAGATGTATTCCACAACACAAAGCACATGGTGAAGAACACTGTGGCTAGTGTTCTCTTATTCATATGTACATGCCAACATACAAGATCATTTTAGGAATAACAACCCTGTTCCAAATAGCTTCAGTAATTCCAAAGTGAAATTGCCAGAGCCCCCAAATCTTATGTTCTTAGTTGGATACCAGATCCCTGTTTTGACAAACTTAAAACACCATCAGTGGTTATTGAAAATTTTAGGTCTATGTATTAATACTGGTGTCGCTTCATCTAATTATTCTGATCAGGTCCTCAGGAATATTCAACATTATCTATCAGAGGAACTAAGGGACATTATTGCAAATTCAATAACAGTTGTAAACACGGACCATCTTAATTCACTAATGCAAAGTGCAACAGAGAACCTGACCACCCAAACAAGCAATACCGATCTCCAATTGCTAGGCTAAACAGACAGTGTCTGCCGCCAAGATAAAATAGATGAATGTGCCCTAATTAGATCCTTCTTAGACATTGTAAATGCCCTTCTGTTTGCCATTCCTCAATTCCTTCGTACCCTTCTACATTCTACCCTTATTTCAGTGGCCAGTTTCATCGCATTCAAGAGAACAGTTTATCACATCTCCCAGCTCCTGAGAGACTTAAACTGGTCACCCTTAGATATCAAAATCACATTTTATATGTGCTGCTGCTTTTACTCCAAAATCCATAAAAAATGTATGTATTAGGCCAAGCTACCTAGTATGTCAAAAGGATATTGGATCTGTCAAGCATAGACTATAAATGGCAATTTGTGGCCAAAAACAAGACGGGGATGGCGCGGGAATAAGAGCAGTGGATCTGACCTACTTTTATCCTAGGCCTGCTGGTAACCCGTCCAGGCTTGCAAGTGGGGACATTTGTTTAGGCCCTAAGGGAAGTCCGCGATGTCCAGTGGCGCCCCTTTTCCTTCCTCAAACTGGTTGGCTGGAGATGACCTGGAGCCCTAGGGGCTACTGACTTAAGGCCGGGGGCGGGACTTTGGTGGAGAAAGCGAGAAAGTCCCTGTCCCATCACTTGATGCAGCCCTCATCGCCTCCCCCATCTGTAATCCATTCCACACTATTAGATGCACCGGGAATGATAGAGATACCCGGAAAAATTGGAATCCCGATGGATCTCCAAGAGGTTGCCCCAAGACATGACCCGACATCCGGGGGCGTCCCAGCTGTGACGGACCTGTCCCTTAAGGTTCTCAGCTGGAACGTCGCCGGAATTTCAGGGAAATTGACACTACCTGACTGGAATGCTTTTGTGGACAAGCACTCCATATGCATCTTTCAGGAGACATGGAGCATGGATCCTATTCATAAAGCGGGATATTCCACCTTTTTTATTCCAGCAGTTCGTTCAGAATCAGGGAGGGGACGTCCATCTGGTGGCCTCCTTATCTGGGTGGCTGCCGCATTGAATTGTAGGACGAGGGAGCATCAGATTGGTAGCCCGGACATCCTAAATATTACCTTGAAGGACTCCAGGGGTCGTGCCATTTTGAACATCTTTAACATCTATGCATGTGGCACTAAGGGGGGAAGGCAGTCTCCAACAATTGCCCTATTGGATGATCTCTTGAGATCAACTCCATACAAGGCTTGTACCCTGGTTGCCGGAGATATTAACTGCACATTCGAGCCTCTAGGCTCGGATGTTTCCCTGGACCAGGCCGAGGAGGATGCTAGGAGGGGAATCCCTGCCCTTGAAATAGCCCCCATTAAGAGGTGGACCGAGGTGGCCCTGCAGGTGTATACCCTCAGCTTGGAGTTTAACTTAAGGGCTCTAAATGGGAGGACAGAGTCGGACAAGGGGGGGGGGTACACACATACAACAGGCCCAACCACACATCAAGAATTGACTACATCTTGTTTGATGTGTGTTTGTGGAATTCGGTCAAGGATATGTCTGTGGTCCCCTCAATAGAGAGCGATCACAACTCACTTTCCCTCACCTTAGATCATTGGTGGCTAGTTGATAGGGGAAGCCTGCCCCCCCCCCCCTGTAGTGGAACTGGGCGAGTCACAAGTAGCTTTGTGCGGGAGGAAAATAAAGTGGTCAAAATTGATTCTCTCAGAGGAAAAGGTTGCAGCCATAACGCACCGGTTAGCCCAAGCACAACTTAGCTTAGGGAACTCTGAGGGAGGATTGGGAATGGCGTGTGGAGTCTTTAGTGAGCTCACTGAGGCCCTAATCAAAATGTTTACTGTTCCCCCAAATAGCCGAGCGACAAAAGGAAGACAGGGGGTTTCCAAGGGATGGTACACCCACACATGTAGAGAAACCAAGACCAGACTGGTAGCAGCAGTTAAATCTAAATCTCAAATTAAGATCAGAGAGGCTAGGAAGGCTTACTCCAGTTCCCTCCATATTGCGAAGAAGGACTGGGAGGAAAAATTCTGGGCTGACCTACTAGCTGCCAGCAAAGGCAAGGATGCTAGAGGGTTTTGGAAATTGGTGGGAGCCCGCAACAGACCCGTCGATACTTTGAGGACTTGTAACATCCCTCCTCAGAGTTGGTCGAAACACTTTGGATCCCTATATACTCCTGTAGACGGCCCCCTAAATGAGCCTGCCCCTGCCCCAGCCTTGCTAGGAGACGTCACCTTAGATCTGTTTACAGGCAGGGAGGTCGAGGATGTCATTAAATGGGTGGCACCACGGAAAGCTCCAGGACCGGATGGTCTCCCGGGCGACCTCCTACGTGCTTACCCATCTGACTGGGGCATTGTATTCGCGGCCCTTTTAAATTACATCTTAAAGGGTGGCCCTGTACCAGATTCATGGAAAGGGGCGGTGGTCGTCCCCATCTACAAAAAGGGCTGTAGGAACAGCCCAGGGAATTATAGGCCAATAAACCTGATCGATTCTACCCAGAAAGTGGCAGGAAAGGTAATTCTGGGCAGGATTCTCAACTGGGTGGAAGAAAATAGAGTGCTATCTGACTTTCAGGCTGGGTTCCGCTCAGGAACGGGGACCATCGAGCAGGTTTTCAGATTAGCACTCTTAAATTGGAAAATTGTGGAACTAGGCAAGGGCAGTCTTTATTTAGCCTTCATTGACCTGAAGACTGCTTTTGACCTGGTTCCCAGGGAGGAACTCTGGAGGGTGCTTCAGGGACTGGGACTGCCCCCCTACATCCTATCCCTACTCATCAAACTCCACACCAGTAACTATGCCCAGGTTCGATGGGGGCAAAATGGGGAAACAACGGACAGGATACCGGTCTGTCGGGGAGTCAGACAGGGTTGCGTGTTAGCTCCCATACTCTTTTCGTTATATGTAAACGGTGTGGTTGAGCATCTCCAGCAAGAACCAGCCGACGCACCCTGTCTGGGAGGAGTAAGGATCCCCACTCTGCTCTTCGCAGATGACACTCTGCTTATTTCAAAAACTCCCCAGGGCCTACAGAAGCTATTGACCCGCTTCCAGGACTTCTGTGTATCCAGGGGTTTGGTTATAAATGTGGCAAAAACTAAATATTTGATTTTGCACCCCCCAAGGAAATTAGGAAAGCCGCCTGTCTTGAACTCTGCCCCCTTGGAGAAAGTCTCAGAATTCGACTACCTAGGGCTACGTATTACTGACAATATGAACTGGTCCGCCCATATTGATAAGATGGTCCTCAACCATAAAAAGGTAGGAGGTGCCTTGCTCAGAGAATTCCGAGCATCTCCGAGACAAGCGGTGAGCCCTGCAATCGAGATCTACAAGGCAAGAGGCGTAACATCAGCATTGTATGGGGCAGAGTTATGGGGTCATTGCAATATGGACGCTCTCACTAAGGCCGAGAACAAACTCTTGAAGGATCTCCTAGTCCTCCCTTTAAGCACCCCGACAGTCCCGGTGCTCCTGGACGTTGGCTGCAAGAGTATTAAAGATCAGGCTCGCCTTCGTCCACTGCTTCTTTGGTCCCGCATTTGGAGGGTCCCGGAGCTGAAGTCTTATGCTGACGGCCTGGCAGAGATAATGGACATGGGAGGTTGGGCCAAGATCAAGTGGCTGAGGGACATAAAAAGCCTTTTGGGGAAGTTGGGCTTGGGGGACTGTTGGATCTCAAAATCTGCTCCACCAAAGGCTGACCTCAAAAAGATATATTGGGAGTGGGTTTCTGGCAATCTTGTCAGGAACCATCACCATTGCAATCTGACCACATCTTTTTTGGAACTAAAGGATGTGGCTGTTTTTGAACCCTTTTTGGACCTAATCTCCCTGCCAGCTGACAGGTCCCTGTACTATAAATTTAGGGTTGGTACCCTTCCGATTGGGACCTTTGTAGCAAAATGGAAGGGAGCACACCGAACATCTTTTTGTGCTCTCTGCCCATCTAGGCCAGAATCTGTAGCACATATACTCTTTGAGTGCCCAGATTATATTAAACCCAGAAGATATTGGCTCAAACCCCTTTTTAAACGCCTGGGAACACGTAGGCATCTGGTCGCACTACGGATCTTAATGACCGATTCTACCTCTCTAATAGTTTGTGGTGTCTCCAAGTTTTTAAAACATGCATGGCTGATTCGTTGCAAGAGACTTTCAGTTTCAATTTAATTCATCTTTTAGCTAATTTATCATGGAATATTTCTATTTTTATCTGTTTTAACATTTGAATGTCTGACGTACATTGCATTGTTTTACAAACATGTTTTTTGTGTATGTATGCTTCCAAGATATCTTGCATATCGAATAAAAGCTTTCAACAACATATAAATGGCAAAATTCAAAACGTCCTAAGCTATAATACAATGGTGCAATGAACAATTTATGAAAATTGCTGCCAGAGAAACTAAAAACTCAACCCACCCTTCAATCTTTCTAGAAATATCAAAAATTAATTTTTTCTATCTATTATTGTGACTAACCACATTTTCTGTAGTCCTCAGACCTACTTTCACTTTTACTTACTCAGATATTACTGATATTTATTGTTTTAGATATTTTCTAATATTTTTATACATATCACTCTAATACTACCTGGTGCAGTTGCACCACAGAAAACTATATTCAACCCCTGCTGAGAAGTGCTACTACTCCCTTTTCAAATTATAAAAGTGGTGGTTCCCTGTGCCTTACAGCACCGGTCAATAGAAAGCAGCTGACACTTTAAGATCCTAGAGAACCAGGGCAGAAAACAGACTATTTGATAATCAGGTTTCTAATGGATGAAACACTTTTCCATATTGTCTAATAGCATAAGGTGATATAACTATGTTTTGACTCTTCTAAACAACTCTCGCTTTAAACTCAGTATATGAGTGACTGTGTGTGCCATTTTGGGGTTTTAGCAATTTATATGCTGCTGATGCTGATGATGATAATGAATGTGAGGCACCTGATTCTCTTTAAGCGTTGTACATAAAAAGAAGTGTCCCATCACACATATAAACCTCTGAGAAGATTGGGATACATTGGAAAGTTGAGTCCCATATAGATCGCCTGAAGGTTTGAAGGACCTCAGGAGGACCCTCAGTTTGCAGAGCATCTTTGGAGTGATTGTGTCAGGAGGTAATTTATCTACCCTCATGTAACCTCCATCGTAATCTGCTCGTACACCAGACCCTTTGATGGAGAAACTGTCACTTGGCCTCTATGTGGAGGGGAAAAACAGTGAGTGTTGGCCCTTAAAGAGAATACTCTCCTTAGTAAAGGAGCTGTCTCCTTGTCAAGGGATTAGAGACCTTCGGCAACAACGAACAATGTCTGGATATTGCCGAGGGTCTCTGGAGCAGGGCAGTAACCCCTTCAATTTACATCCTTGTGGGTGTCAACTTTTCCAAGAACAGATGATAAAAAGAAAAAGAGGTATGAAGACTTTCCTCAGTTTTGACTACAAAGAATGAGAAAGGAAAGATCCCACAATACTCCCTTGCACGATGATGATGGTTTCACCTCCACCTGGGGGGACCAAATGGCCAGGGCTTCGAACTAAGAAGAATAGTTTGTCTGGTTCTCAGAAAACTTACTCAGACACTAACAATGTCGAGAGGAATTACAAACAAAGCCCTCCACTCCAGGAGAAGCCAATTCACAGCCATTTGAGAGCGTGCTTTTCCAGTCTTGCCAATATGTATCTGACGGCTCTGCAAAAGCAACTAAAAATATTGACCCCTAAGGTTAAACTGCACTTTGATGCACTACCAGAGGATACAAAAAGGAGCTGCTGCCAGGAGCCTCAGATAAATGTATCCATCTTTAAGTCTCGACTGGCTCCACCCTGATGAGATGCTATTTTTAACTGTGTCCACAATGAGTTGTTTTCAATATTGCTTCTAATATATGTGCAGGTAGAGAAGTTACTTATGTAATATTTAATATTTGTTTCATTTGTGTATAGTTTTGATGATTCATGTATTATAAGAAATTAAACAACCAAATGTGAGCATCATGATTATTGCAAGCGCCACAGGAGTTTCAGGGACTTATTACAATCATCGGTCTGTGCCTCATGCCTCTATACATTAATGAGACTCCTTGGTGCTGTACAAGGTTTTCAGTATGTACCCTGGTGTACTGTATTACATATATAACTAAAGCGAAACTCTTCTTGTCTGCTCTGCTATTATCTAGGCAGGACTTGCTGAGGACATGACAAAAGGACTGGTGAATGGAGGCTTCAGAAGCAGTAAAGAAGTCAGGTGGGAGCGGAGACCTAAAGCAGAGCCAACTGCTGTGGCTGTGTTACCTGGGCTACACTCACCCATAAATACAGAAGTGGATAAGGAACAGGTAACATTTCATAAAGAATATAATGATGAATGTGAAGGTAACAACACTCAGTGAAAACATGTCAACTAGTACATAGATAGATACAGATGTGAGTATGTTAGAAACTGGCATTCCACATCAAATTTTGGTACATTAACCATGCACCATCTATTCATCATACAAGAAACCATAGACACAAGAAAGCAATCAGGTTATCTCTGCAATTAACAGTAGTTACAAACATGCCAATGTGAAAGATGTTAGCACTGACTCAGAACCAAGAGCCTAAGTATTTGGAGGCAGTATTGAACAGGCGGGTTGGCTGCCCACTGGTGGTTGGAGTTAGGTGCAGACGCGAGGCCCTGCTGCCAACCGCATACTGCATACAGACAAAGGTTGCGAGCAGCAGGGTGGTTGGCCATTCATGGGCATTTGGCACAAGGCCTTGACGGAGGCTGTGCACAGTGTGCAATGGGGGTTGGCCATCTGTGGGAGGTTGGGTGCAGGCCATTTGAACAGGGTTGGGTGCAGGATCTGACCGGAGGCAATTCAAAGTCAGAGCTGGTGGGGAGTGGCCAGCTGCAGGAGGTTGGGAGGAGATCACATGCAGGTGGTTGGCTGATGGGCCTGGCCAGAGATGCTGCGGCCCACCACCTACTGTGCATAGCCATACATTGTTAAAGGTTAGTTCATTTCCCATGTAAACACCTGACTATAACGTCACTTTATCCTTTGTTTTTGTCATGGAATTTCTATGTTTTAAAAAAATCATTTTAGCATAAGCGCAAATCCTCAGGCTACCTGTGCCAACCCCGTTTGCAAGTACTTATAACAACAAAACCAAAACCATCATACAGCTGCTGTGAGTAATCGATTATCATAACGGACATATTTACAACATTACATGGATACCCTCAACTTCTTCACTCTGTCCCCTCCTCTTCTGTTAGGTGTTATCACATCAATCACAACATACGAAATCTGGTTAGGGTCTCTATTATGATGTACTGCACAGTACCTTGCCTCCGGATACGATAGATCATTTTTGGTAATGGCATGCATATGCTGTAGGATCCTTTTATACACTTCTAGTGTAGTACTTCCTGTGTATCTTAGGCCACATGTACAGTTTAGAACATCAACGGCAGAATCCGTTCTGCAATTAAATGTACCTGTAATAATTTTTGGTTGCCTACTGAAGGGTGATGTATAAGTTGTCGTATTTTTGCCTATACTATAGGATTTATATCTCATGCATTTTTTAAAACCTGGTTTGGGCATTAACAACCTTTTTCTTTCTACTTCCTCTGGACTGCTGCGTTCTAGTACATCTTTAAGTGAGGGAGTATGTCTGTAAGTCATTTGTGGCCACCTTGATACAAGAGTGCCAATGATAAGATCTGATTTTACTATGTGCCAGTTTTGTCTAATCAGGCCACCAATTTCTCATCCTGAACAATGTAAGTGGTTATGAATCTCATTTCATCTTTAGCAGTGGTTTTCTTTCTTATATTTTTGGGAAATAGGATCACCTCCCTTTCCTGTTTGTTTGCTGCTCTCTGTGATTCTCTTCAATTATTTGAAAACTGTACCCTCTCTGTTTAAACCTCTCTGTTGTAATCAGTGACTGGCAGCCGAGGTGTAGTTTATGAAGATTATTTATTAGTCTTAGTTGCAGGATGGTATCCAACTACAGCAGTTCAACCAGATAGCAGCCTGCCTGCTGCTCAGCCCAGAAGCATAAATATATATACAAGATATTACACACTTCTTCATATCCTCCATGCATTTTTAGGTCTCGCTGGCGTTGCAGCGCGAAGCGCTGCCGCCAACGACTCTTATAGCCGCCTTGCTAGGCCCCAAGGGAGTCAGAGCTGTGCACGAACCGCTACAGACCTGGGCACGAGCCGACTCAGGTCTGTGAACGCCAACATGCACGCTCACGGCGTCACGCTCCCGCCCTCCGGCGTCTCTTCCGAGGCTCGCTCCAGGCCGACTTGCGGTGTGCGTGCTCCAGCGTTTCTGTGGCCGGAGGTAGGTAAGTGAGGGCCGGGGGGATTTGTTTGCTTGTTCTTTTCAGCTACCACTTGTAACAAAACCCCACTGCTGCCTCCACACAGGTGTGGGGAGGGCCCGCTGTGGTCAGAAACAGTGTTTGGGGGAAGGGATTCGCTAGAAAAGTGTTGAGCTGTGTAGTAGGGAGGACTGGTCAATTCTGGAGGGGCAATTTAGCGGGCTGATGCCACTGCTAACAGGGCTTCTGTGCACTGTAGTTGGATTACGATTCCAGCAAAGCACTCGGCTGATACGGCTTTTCATCTTCACATGGCGCATAACGAGGCCAGACGAGATGGGTAAATAATGCAACTATCGGCATAAACGCAAGAGAAATATTTCCATTGCGCTGCCTGGGTCAACTCTACAAAAGTGTCCAGTGCCGGGCCTGATAGATGTTGTGACACTGCAGGTTATGAGCTGGGGGTCACAGCAGCGCCTAGACTCCCGTGGATGCTTTTGAACCGGGTGGTAGAACAGTGCACAGATTCCGGGGCTTATTTACAAGCTCCTCGCGCAGCCCGTGCGTACGGGCGGCGCAACGGGCTTGTAAATAAGCCCCTCCATTTTATGGGGAGAGGGTTGTGAGGTCACAAGACTGCAGCTGGAATCCGAGAACGCCTTTCTCACCCAGAAACGGAAATGTACTGTTACTGGAAGTACTTAGTGATGACTCCATTTGGCTGCAGTGTGTAACGTGCCACGGTCTCTGTGCGAGGCACACCTTTCCTCCCTAAAGAACAACATGCTTCCGCGGTTGACCACTAGTTTCTGGATGCCAGCTAAAGGTTATTATTGTAACTGACTTTGCCTCCGGTTATCAAACTGTACACAAGATAAATGGGAGAGTCCAAAATAATACGGGTTGATTTGTTTCCCGATTATTATTTTTTTTAAAGTACCCAAACGCAGTGACCTTCGCTGCCTGTGAAGCGAGCAGATAATTCAATTTTCTGTCTCTGACGTCCAAAGTATTTTATTTCGTAGATCAACCATGCCTGGTCCACTTAGCCATCTTTTCAAAAGTTGCAGGAACGTGCGATAATGCAGTGTGTTCCGTTTCAAATACCTAATCTCGGAGCAGAACCCAAATTTGAAGCAGCAAACCAAGAAGCAGCACTTCAGCCACCAGGCCACAGCCCGTCCTACCTATTGTTCGCCGGTTATTCCTCACCACGCCACACACCCGCTTGCTGTCAAGCCACGCTCGACCACGACAGACTACAGGCAGCATGCAAGGACGACGGAATACTATTACAAACAATCACGGCCAGAAGTATACAAAATAGTTACCAACCAAAGGGTCTCGCGCCTGCCTCTGCGTCATGGCGCTTTCGACGATGGGCTCCAGGCCTCGGGGTCATTAGCGCCTCTCAGCCCTGCCGGGCACACCTCTGCACCTAGCAGTCCTCCGAGGCTTCTCGGCGCCCTCCCCGAGACCCCGCATCCTTTTCCCGCGCCGCAGGTTGGAACAGTCACGTGGACTCGTGTGGCGTGGCGGCTGGTGCCTGGAGGTCTGGCAGATGGCATGCAATGCTGGGGGCTTTTTCTGTCTACACCCCACAGGAAGTTGGTAATAAAACGACAAAGACTGAGGGAGGCCAGGAAGAAGGGGCCGTGATTTAACAGGGCCCGTGTAATGATTGAATATAGGTGAGAGCTCGATTTTCTTTGTTGTGTACCGACAGAGAGGAGCCTGTTCTGTTTACAGCAGCCCCCAGACAGTGATGGACGAGAGAGGCGGGCGGGGTGATCCAGGATGGGTATAGTGGGACAACACACAAAAGAATGTGCCTAGACTCCCCAACACAATTTTGCATACTAGACATTGGCCAAACCAAAGTAGCGAAGCCAGGCAGGGACTGTCTAACTAAAGGAAACAGAGACTGGTATGGTAAATAAAACAAGCATTTGCAATGCAGTAGGTCTCGTATTTGCGAAATTTTAAGCTATTGGCATTGTAAATGCCTTTTATTTATGTTTTCAAAACCAACACATAGATAACAGGTTTGTCATTTACAATGCCAGTAGCTCAAAGTCTCGCAAATGCGAGACCTATTGCATTGCAAATGCTTGTTGTGTCATTGACTGTACTACAATTTCTCCTTGCTCGGATCATTTCCCCATAAGGGATACTCATAATTGTGTGTTTTGGAGGAAAACTAGTGGTGTGTAATGTTGTATTACTGGCTGTTGTTTACTGTACATCCTAGTTTCTAACTTTTTGTTCCTCACAAATACTTCTAGATCAAGGAATGTTACATTCTCCTTACTTATGTCATAAGTGAACCTCATATTCAACTCATTCATATTGAGATTTTGTACAACATTTTCAGCTGATTCGATGGAACCTCTCCACACCATAAATAGGTCTTCGATAAATCTAGATCACAACACCACATGTTCTTCCCAGATTCAGAAGGGTCCCAAGATGGCCGCAGCGTAGGAGCTCACTTCGAGAGCTCCTTGGGTTCGGGATAACTTTTTAAAATTTTAAATCCCTGATTTAAACCCCCACCCCTCCCCCCGAGCACGCATAGACAGTAGATTTAGAGATCTAGAGGTTATTACAGAGATACCTCGACCTACCGTGGAGAAGGCTGACCTTCACTGGACTTCGCAACGGCACCATCTAAGACTGTTGAGGGCGACCGAGGACAAGACGGAACGACCCCTCCTGACCCCCATAGATCGCCGCACACCGATGAGGGAAGCAGACTTCGCCCGACATCACCGGGCAGCGAGGAGTGGATCGCCACGGTGCCCACAGCGTACACGGCTGTGTAGCGCTTTCAGTAACTGATCGGCGGCTCCTGGGTGCCATCCGCGACTCTGCCGAGGTGTCCTCGACTCTGCACAAAGTACCGGGATGAGGAACGCAGCCCGAGAGAAGAAGAGCGCCTAACGCGGTAAGAATGAGGTACAAGATGGAACAACGCCGAGAGCGCTGAGAGGCATAGCGGCAAGCGACCTGGATAAGAGTCACAACCGCAGGCAGAGCGGTTTTGAACTGAATACATTTAAAGGGCCCCTGCGCCCCTGAATGGAATACTAGCGGGGACTGAAATAAAGTAATGAAAATGAAAGAGCAGAAAGTAAAACTTTAGGAAACTCCTGAAGTGGCGTGCCTGACTCTAAAATGGCGGCCGCTCAGGACAACTTGCCCATATAAGTCCACAAAAAGAGAGTACACCAAAATGGCACCACTCAGAGGATATAAAAAGAGGACTGACGACTAATTGAAATTTAATGGACAGAGAGAAAGGACCCAACTCCAGATCCCTAACTGAGGAAGAAAAGAGAAAGAGGACTACATTAAAAAGAGTAGAAAGAGAGAAAGTCCTCAGCCCATACTAAAACTACTAAAACGGCGGACATCCTTAAAGACCTATTGTACTACATTGATCTAATTTGTTATGAAGACAGCATACTCTAATGTAATACAGAAGAAACTTCTGAGAAGAGAAATCGACAACAAGAATATATCAAGTAATCACAACTACTAAGATAAGAATAACTGTTATAATACGGGATATAACTATTTAATCCTACTGTTATAATACTTAATATTACCGTGATAATTACTGCCGGTAATTAACACAAGACACCTACAATATAACGTAGAAGAAGGAATTCATCGCCTACTACGCCAATACATATCACAAAATGGAAGACAATTATCTAGAACGAATAGGCATAAACGCTTACAACATACAATACCCTACATACCTCTCCAAAAATGCAGCCAAAAATTTTAAACATAACGTCATGAGGAGAAACCCTGACACATTGATCGCTGACACGTCATTCTGTATGGACAAAGGGATCATTTGAAAAGATATGATTTTCTTCACTAGAAGAAGGGCTAAATGGCGAAATACCATCACAAACCTGCTTATTATTAAAACCTCTACCAACATCCCTCATGGAACGAAATTCATGACCACAGCATCCGCTACACTCAGAGCAGACATTTGCATAACTATCTTTAAGAATGGTATAGTGATGATCCAAGCCTCTAACGGCGATCTGGAAAAATTCGACTACATCTTCTCCACCCTAAAAAGAAATGTAGAGAACTCGAACCCACCCTCCCACCAGGGCAGCTTAGAAGAAAACACCCCCCCACAAGTCAATCCCGATACAAGCAACGCAACAACTAGAAACCATTTGGAACCGGAACAAACTACACAAATACAACACCAGAAGACGCCAACAGACAACCTAAGCAAAGACGAAGACAACACTATAATTATTACTCCAACCAGAGAACAACAGGAACCAGTACAAACAAATACCACATCAAATAACCTACGGGAACAAGACCACCATTCGGGAGCCATAGACGAGATAGAAAAATCATCAAGCCAGAGTAAATTAGAGAGAACACAAGTTACATACAACAACAAACATTGCAACAGTTCAACAAAGTATGATAGATTGGCTAACTCAGAAAATGAGAGAGATAATAATCGACTGAAGGAAAAGAGCAAGAATGCAACGACACATGGCTCCATATGGAAAATCAGGAACAGAAACAATGAAACTAGGAACCTACGGAAGAATAGTCACACGATGACTCCCAAGGTCATGAGAAAAATCTGCGAATCCCAAACACAAATCAGCAATCTAGCAGGAGAATTACAAAACACAGTGAAAAGGATTGACAAACTATGTGATATCTCTAAGAAGACCCAGAATGAAGTAGAACTTATCAAAGAGTTAGTCATTACGTCGATTGCGTTAAATAATAAGAAATCTCTACCACTGACAGACCGAAAAAACAGGCCAGTTAGGAACCAAAACCATCTAACTGAAGAAGACATAACATTACTACTCCAGGAATATGAATCACCAAACCCCATGATAACACAAGAAATAAAAAGAGTAGAGATAGACATAAACAGAAAATCCACTAGGAAGATAAGGGAATTGAACCTCAACAACTTACAACAAATCCAAATATCCTCAGATCCGTTAAACATGACTACAACCAGATCCGAGAATTCTCTAAAATGTCTGCTGCTCAACTGTCGATCTGCGGCGAAACATGCTTCGGACATAGCAGACATCATCATCAATCCAGAAATAGACATAACAATCCTGACTGAAACCTGGCTGTCTGAATCCTCATCGCCAGTCATGGACCTTCTTGTACCACCGCAATACAACATATTAAGACTAGATAGGCAGATAAGGACAGGGGGAGGTATTGCCTGTATCTATAGGTCAAATTTAGAAGTTAACCAATTTCAATCTGACCCCCTTGAATCATGCGAATACCTAGGGCTCAACATAAGATCAGAAAACAAACAGATCTGCAAATGACATGCCCTATATCATCCACCAGGAAACAATATGATTTTCATTGACCAAATGATGGAAATCATCACTGCTAACGCCAACTCAGACATCAATAATATATTTTTAGGTGACTTCAATCTTCATTGGAACGACAACAACGACAAACAGGTCAACGCCTTCAAAGAATTTTTAAATGATCTGAAACTATCCCAAGCATGTCTTCAACCAACGCACTCAAAAGGAGCTACTCTGGATTGGATTATCTCGAAGAACAAGGACATCTCAATTCTCTCCAATGAACAGTGCGACTGGTCAGACCACCATGCCATAACCTTCCGAATACAATCACGGGAAAAAATAAAAATGACTCAAACTACCAAAATGAAAAAATGGATCCGAGATACCAGAGACGCTAATATGGATCTGCTATCTGAAAGTTGCAAGAGAGACCTGAACCCACCTGACAACTTGAAAAATGTGATCGACCTAACGAACCATTACAATACCACAGTAACGAATATAGTCAATGACACCATTCCACTCAAATTAAAAAGAGTTGCAGAAAAGAATAAAAATCCCTGCTTCAATGGAGTGCTGAATGAAGAAAGACGTACCTTGAGACAAGCAGAAAGAAAATGGAGACAACACCCATCCTCCCCTACACTGAAATCTCTCAGAAAAATCAGAAATGATTATAACAAGAAGATCATCAACACAAAAAAGGAATTGATCAGAACTGAATTGGATAACGCCAAAAACAGACCACGTAAACTATTCGAAATCATAAAACAACAATCCAACAAACTAGCAAAATCTGTCCAAGAGGTCACTAAAACAGAAATAAGTTGCGATTAATTTTCTGCATTCTTCATAAACAAGTCCAATAAATTGGAAAAAGAGCTTAAGACCGCCGCAGATAACATCAAAGACATCACGCCTACTCCGCCTTCCGTTCCAAACTATGAAAACAGGACAACCAAAAACAAGGCACAATGGAACACCTTCAAATTATTAGACCAGAATGAAATTGCTAAAACACTTGCATCCACGAAACCCAATAACCATTTTAATGACCCTATACCATCGAAATGCCTGAAAGAAATCAGCCATAATATGATTTCAATATGGACAGACATTGTAAACGCCTCACTTTCACAGGGATGCCTGCCAGAATGCCTGAAGACGGGACAAGTAATCCCGATCATTAAAAAACCCACAGTGGACCCAACAGATCCGAACAACTACCGCCCAATAACCAACATCCCATTTTCTCGCAAAACTCATAGAGAAATGTGTACAGAATCAACTGAGTAAACACATCGACAATTACTCATTACTCAATGACTGCCAATCGGGATTCAGAGCTAATCATAGCACGGAAACAGCAATCCTCCACATTGTCGATGATGCACTGCAAACTCTCGATCGAAATCAATCGTGTCTACTCATCCTCCTAGACTTGTCAGCAGCATTTGACACAGTAAACCATGAAAAATTACTGATCAGACTTCAAGAAAGGATGGGAATGTCTGGTACGGTATTGAAATGGTTCGAATCATTTCTAAAGAACAGAACACAGAGATTCCTAGTAAACCAAACACTATCGCCTTCATGACCAAACACATTCAGAGTACCGCAAGGATCCACATTATCTCCTTCTCTGTTTAACTTATACATTGAACCTCTCACAGAAATACTACGGAATTCAAAAATATCTCACATGTATGCAGACGACACGCAACTTTACATCAAGATCGTCAGCCTGGAAGACATAACTACAATGAATGATGCCCTCAAAACATCGCTGAATTTGTTAAACCAACAATCATCTCAAGCTCAACGCTAACAAAACCGAATTCTTACTCATCTCTCCACCTAAAAATCAATCCTTAACAAAAGAATGGTCCAAAAGGATTACAGCATTAAATTGCATCCCAACTCTAGTTGACTCGGCGAAATCCCTCGGAATCACACTGGATGAGAACCTGGATATGAAAACTCACATTAACTCCATGGCAAAAAATGCCCGTTTCCATTTGAACTACTTGAGAAAGATGAAATCTTTTCTAACAGAGACAGACCTGAAATTGGCGGTGCAATCACTGGTCATATCTAGGATCGAATATGGTTGTACTACTCTTGCTGGCCTACCAAAAATCTCAACTGCACCTTTAAAAGCATGCCTCAATGCTGCGGCAAGACTTATTACAGGATCGAGGAAATTCAACCACATCAAACCTCACCTAAAGGCCTTAAACTGGTTACCGTACGAGGCCAGAATTCAAATGAAAATGGCATGTATCACCCACAAAGCGATCCACCATAACACACCTAAATATCTCGCCCACAAAATAGAAATCACAGGAAGAAACAGACTTGTCAGGAGTGCGAATTATCTGCTCCTGAAACCACCCATCTTTAAGAAGAAAAAAACATATCAAAGGACTTTCTCAGGCGTAGCTCCCAAGATTTGGAACTCCCTTCCTGCAAACATTAGAAAAATTAGAAACACAACAACATTCAAGAAAGAAATTAAGAACTTCTTTATGAGCAAATTCCTCCCATAACCTTGTTTTGCACTACTGAATACTTGTCATGATCGTTAGACATTCATCTCAAGCTCATCTTAAAGTTCAACGCTATATGTAAAATCTATTTGTAACCCTATACCTTTTGTTACCCTTTGATGTTAAGCGCTCTGATACCCATGGGTCATGTCCGCGCTATAGAAAACTGTTAATAAATAAATAAATAAAACCATAGGCTCTATGAAGCACCCGTTCCTTCCACCAGCCCACATGCAAGCATGCATAATTGGAGACGAAACAGGTGCCCATTGCAGTGCTCCAGATCTGCTGAAAGAGATCCCCTCCAAACAAGAAAAAGTTACTTTCTAAACATCTCCTAGCCATGGCAGAAATGCTCTGAGTATAGAGACTGATTTTTCTATTCTGTAGAAAGTATTCCATGGCCCTCAGGCCATCCTCAAGGCGGATGTTAGTATATTGCAATGATACATCAAGTGTGATTAAGATATAATCGTCCTCTATTGACGTATCATATATTTGTCGCAGAAAGTCTTCACTGTCTTTTGCATGCGAGGGCAGATATTTCACATAGTCCTGCAGAATGAAGTCTATGTACTTGGATGTATTTTCAAATCAAACTGCCCTAGGCAGACATTATTTGCCACCCTGGTGGTACTGAAGCATTCTTGTGAATTTCTAGAATTAAATACATGACTGGTGTAGTAGGATTGTCGTTTTTTAGGAACGGTAACTTATCAAATATAATGAGACCATCATTCCACTATCCCTCCAATTCCCTGTTGTACTAAAGTTGAATCTGGATAAGGACCTCTTGATTACATTTAATATAACACCTTTTGTCATTCATTTGGCTACAAGCTTCATGTAGGTACATATTCAGATGCCATAATGCTGAGTTGCCTCCTTTATCCGAATTCCTTACAATGACTGCCTTATTTTGCTGTCATTTCTCAATAAGATTTGAGTATTTCATAAAGGATACTGTTGTTTTCCTTCCTCTTTGGTTGTTTTTTCCATATGGATTTTTTTGGCCCCTTCTGTGATCACATCATAGAAGACATCGATCGCATCCTTTGCAGTATTGACAGAGGCTTAAAGGGCGTTGATGATTGCCCCATATATTATAATTTTGTTCATTGATTATGTCACGCTCGGTAATTAACTCAATTTTGCTGTTTCTCTTGTTCTCTAGTTTAATCAAAGTTCTTAATGTGGCCAGTTCCTCAATATTAATTTCAGCCTCCCGAGCTGATGTTGCCAAAATCACTGTTGGTTTAGGTTTTTGACAGATTGTGCATTTTCAGCAGTTTTGATTTTCTTGTGACCTTGAAGACATCAATTCTGGTTTGCAAATGATTAAGGAGCCGTTTTGGGCAAAACGATAGACCAAGTAATAGCGTTTCTCACTGGTTGTCACCAGCAGGTAGTTCTAATTAGATCCATGTTTGCATAGGGAAATAGTTTTTTGACTTGCAAATAAGTTTGGTGCTGTCACTGATTTCTGCTTGGAACTTGACGTAGAGTAAAACGTTATTTAAATGCGCAATTTGCAATGTGAAACTGGCACTGAGGAAAGCGGAAACGCTGAAACGCATTTGTTGTCAGTCCGACACGAGAATAAATAAATTTTGAAATTGACATTGGCTCCAGAGTGCGCTCTTTCAGATAGCAACTCCGAGGATGGGAGAATTGCGGTGCAGTCATTAATATCGCAAGACCACCTTGCGCGGGGCAGGCACCTGCGGTGTGAGTAATGATCGCAGGTGGAATGGCGTTGTTGGTATAAGAAAGACACCATCAGCCTCCACAGTGCTACATGAGAGTATGAGAAGCCGATGGGACGTACAACACAAGGGAATTACTGAGCAGCGTAGAAGCAGCAGCAAGATGCCGTGGGTCGGCGACACACAAAGTCAAGCCAAGCTACTGCGCTGAGTGTATTCCGCACTAGCGAGCAACTGCGTTGGAGCAAGAATCAATAAATACATTATCAAAAATTCTCGTGTCGGAGGGGGGAGTATGTTTAGTGACACAGAGAGAGAGGAGGTAGCAGCTAGCCTGGTCTCTAAGCCAAGTGAAACGAGCACTAGTAAAGATAACACAGGACAAAAAGGAGCACCAACCACATTTACACCACATTAGAGAAAACGTATGAGAAAGATATACGTAAGTGGTGGGAGGCAACGAGTTTGCAAAAATACCTGGATGTGTGACGAATTCCCCGTGGTCTCAGAATCTACACCCTCCCTTCGTATGAGAGCCCAGACCCAGCACTCTCAGAAGAGTGGTCAGAATATACAGCAGAAGTCACCAAGGACATGGTAAAAATTCTCATAAAATACGCTTGGAGTGACCGTGCCAAATTACAAGACCAGATCAGGGAATTGGAGTAAAAAATCCTTAATGAAAAGGATACAAAATGGAGTGAGGAACTGAGGCAACAAATGAAAAAATGTGTGATGACTATGAGGCATCAATCAAACATAGAAAACAAAGCAAATGTTTGCGGGACAAACGGGATTACGCAAGTAGACGAATTTTAACATTCACTAAAAAATACGACGCACCAAGACAACAGCTAAAAACCCCAAGAGAACCAGCAAGGGCACAACAAGACACCTCAGAATCGGAGGTGGAGCAATCAGAAGGAGAGTAGTCTTCGAGAGACAAAGAAAGTAGAGCTCTTGAGAAACCGACAACTTTTTTTCAAGAGTACTAATTAATACGTGGGATCAGACAACGACCGGCTCCATGAACACATCCCCCGGAGAAAAGAAAGGAAGGAGAACAAGAAGGGAAAGAAAGGCCTCTGGCGAAAGACCAATGCCAGTGGTCACATGCAGCAAACGAGGAGGGAGATTGAATAAGATGAAACCAAGCAGACAGTACTGAATCTGTCAGACCGGATTCTGACAGATAGAGAAACTCATGTACTTCAGCTAGGACTAACATTTTGTCCGACTCCCCAATATGATTACACACAAGTAAGAATTGATGTCTACAAATTTGTGCAAAAAAGGTAACTCATAAAAATTCATCTATTAAATATAAGGAGGAGAGAAAGAGTTCAGAGGAATACAACAGAACCACTGGAAGAACTCACAGGAGCTGATCTGGAAACCTTATGGACTGTATACGAATTGGAGGCTGATGCATGCTCCCAAGGAGGAATAGAAAAGGAAACTGTACAGATGCTAGAAGAAACAGGCAGTCAACAAAAAAGTTGTAAGAGCAATCTCAGAACAAAATCAAGAGTAATCCCACATACACCTCATGATGGGATTGATACTTTCCAAGAAATGGTATTTGAAGACTTGAATCAATTACAACAGGAGAGATTCAATGGCAATAAAAGGAATCTCATGAAAGAACAATGGAAAGTAATCACGAGTTTGAAAGAGGACGAATCAATCATAATAAAGCCCTCTGATAAGGGGGGAAATGTGATCCTCAACAAAGATCAATATTAAGGGGAAGCTCTGAAACAACTACAGAATTTGGAACATTACTTACCGATCAACAAATTGGAGTATGAGAAAAGTATAAAATCTTTTCAAGAATTAATCAACAAATGGAAAGATAGGGGAATACTAGATCAAGATGACTATACATTTTTTAACTGTGAATATTCGGAAGTGGCAACCTTCTATCACCTACCCAAGGTGCATAAGGATAAATACTTTCCCCCGGGGCGACCAATGGTGTCCTCTAAAAATAGCCTGCTGGAGAGTACCTCTATCTATATAGACTACTTCATTGCCCCTATGGTCAAGGATTTAAGTTCCTATATATGAGATACCAAAGATTTTTTAAGAATCATTGAACGGACTTATTGGGAGAAGGAGATGCTGTTGATAACACTTGACATTACAAGCCTCTACACTTGTATTGAACATGAGAAAGGACTGGAGTCTATCAACTTCTTTTTACAGAAGAGACCACTACAATTTCAAGACCATAATCATCTTTTAATTGAACTTATTTGGTTTTGCCTAACCATAAAAAATTTTATCTTTGCAGGTCAGCTCTGTGTACAGCAACAGGGCACTGCCATGGGCACGTGCTTCACCCCCAGTTACGCAAATCTTTTTGTGGGCTGGTGGAAGAAGCACATGGCCTGGGCGGGTGCCAATGAGAAATGGGTTGACATCGTGGTTTTGTGTACACACTATATAGATGACTTATTCATCATCTGGCGTGGACCACAAAGCGAGGCAGAGAGTTACATTGAAGCACTGAACTCTAATGAATTAAACTTACGTTTCACAAGTACTATCAGTAGTAAGGAAGTGATGTACTTAGATCTGAGGGTATTATGTAGAGGAGGATACCCTATGTACTGCACTTTATCGCAAGCCCACTGCCGGGAATTTTATACTACACGTGAGCAGTTACCATCCTAGAAGTGTAGTTAATAATATTCCCTTTGGAGAATTTTTGAGGATGAAGCGCAGTTGTTCAACCCAAACAGAGTATGAAGTGACAAAAAAGAAAGCTAGACAGAGATTCCTTAAACGAGGAAGCTGCAAGGGAGTGTTGGACAAAGCTGAAGCTCGAAGTGATGATTTGCAACAAAATCTCCTTTTAGTTGACAAGGGAGAAATAGCACAGACAGGTTCCAAAGGGACTCGTGAGGATACCCAATTGAGGTTTATCACCGACTACACAGAGAACTCACCAGAGATCATGCAGATCCTTAAAAAGAATTGACGGCTATTAAGAGCAGACAATATAGTAGGAAGAGCAGTACCAGAAACTCCGTTAGTGACCTACAGAAGGGGAACATCACTCAAAGATCACCTGGTTAGGAGTCACTACAGAGCCAAACCAAAAAGAAAATATGTTATCAAGGGATTTTTTTCCTTGCACGAAGTGTAAGGCCTGTAGAAACTGCAAAATGGTTAAGGAATGCAAAGTACCAGGAAAGAAAGCGAAGGTTCAGCTTATGAAGTTTCTGAATTGCAATTCAGAGTTCATCGTGTATTGTTTAGATTGCCCTTGTGGCAAACAGTATGTAAGAAGTATCATCCACCCCACGAAAAAGAGGATTTTAGAACCCCTCCGGGTGATCAAAAATAAAGATCAGACATACCCGGTCGCCTGCCATTTTGAAACTCATCATGAAAGCAACAGTAACTTATTGAGATTCTTTTGCTTAGATCAAGTGGAGAGAGGGGAAAGAGATGGAGACAGGGTGAAACACCTGCGTACTCTGGAGTCTAGATATATAATCAAATTACAAAGTAAGGCTCCAAGGGGGTTGAACAATGAAGAAGAAATGTGGGTTCACATAGGATGAATATACTGACTTCCCACATATCTTAGGAACTGATCAATGGTATAAAACAGAGTGTAGATCTGAGAATGTAAAATTGTTCAAGTGGGGAGCAAAATAACTGTAAATATGATCATTTTAATGTTCAGCATGCTCTTTCTTTAAGATTTGTATATTATATTTTTGTTTGTCGTTGTATATAATCATGATGTCAATGTGTAGGTGAAATATTGCTCATCATATGCCCATTCAGGGCACAATCAGTTCACTCCAGCTAAGATAATGGGGGTTACTGGCAATAGCACGATTTTGATGTTGTAAATGAACAATATAGCGGTCATAGGATGCTATTATGCCCTTCCAGGGCAGGATCTTGGTAACATCACGATATATTAATATGCGACTTTACATACTTGTAAAATAGAGTAGGCTTGTATATACTTTGGTTATTCTGGCAGTTGTAAAGGGCATGTCGGATGTGAGACATGTAATGAATTTTCATGTGTAAAGATTACCGGCCTGTTCTTGCTGCCTGTCTTCGGTGCGTGCTCGGCTCTCTCCAGACTCCCCGACGCGCAGGACGCCCGAGGAAGGGTCACCTTGGACCCGAAATGCATCGGGTAGATGTAAAATGTAAATACTGAAAGCTGACACGTTAATGGATTTACATTCAAAATGAATTATAAACAATGATGAAACCGATTAAATTCAATGATTGAAATTGAGATGAGTTTTGGATGGAATATTTTTTCCATATTTTGTTTATGCATGGATGAGAACCTTTATGACTCAAGAAAAATAGTGCACACCACCAACAGCCAGTGGGAATTTCCATTGTCTCCAAATTTACAGTTAAGATTATAATTTAGACATAAGCAGTAGATCCAAACAAGAATTGTGAGGATAGATGTCTATAATGTGCCATTCAAAGATGGCCGCTAAAGAGAAATAGCAATGCCGGGAACAACATGGATATCGAATTCCCAGACGATTACGTTGTTTTGTCTCTTTTTTTTTTTAAACATAGTTTTATTAGCAGTTTTTATACATTGTACAACACAACACAATATTATCTTTCACTGACATACAGAATGGGTTCCCCAACTCGTGGCTGTAGCATTTACATATATATTTGTTACATTTGTGACGTAAAATAGGATGCCATACCCCCTTACATCAGTATTCCCGACAGTCCAATCTGTACCAATAGGTGGGCAAGGGTGTGATTCGGTAAAGGAAAAAAGTCCAGGATATACATGGCAATGTTCAAGTATTCATGCCCTCCAAGTTGGGCTTGTATATGCATCATATATTGACATTGTCTGCAGTAATAAAACACAACTTCCCCCACAAACAAATCCCTCCCCCTACCCTCCAGTCCATTGAGCACATGTGAATAATCTAAAAAAGAGGCCAACTACACGGAGACAACTAATGTATACAGTCCAATACGATCCGTTGCATAAGTAATCAGAGACACAAACCCCTCCCAGTGTCTTTTTTTTTGCATATGGAACTAGCAATGAAGGAAAAACAGGCATAAGTATCAGTAACGTGTACTATATAGGTTCATGGGGACCGAGGGTATTACTGCGAGTTGGAACGGGATTCCACCACATCCACCTCTTGTGTTTTGAAGGATTCTAGTATTGTATCCCATTCCAACGCTATCAGGGTTTTTACGTAGGCCTCTGGCCTCCTCACGCCTTAAAGTTGAACGTTCCACACTTCCCCATCTGATCACTTCTCCATGCCACATATGTAGGAGGGGTGGTTTTGTAGATTTCCACCACATAGTGATGGCCCTTTTTGCCAGGATCAATGACAGGTTGGAAAGCGGAACTGCACTTTGTGTTTTGAGGGGGACTTATGTAGGCCTAAAATGCATTCCTCCATAGTATTGGCGATGTCCCTTTGTATCACTGCAGAAATTAGTCATCTCACTGAGTCCCAGAAGCACCTCAAATGGGGGCAGGACCACAGCATGTGTTCTATACCCACCCCTTCCGCATAGCACCTAGGGCAATTGGTGTCGGGTTTGTGGGAACATTTTGTCCAAGTGGTGTGGAGTGAGGTAGGCTCTGTGGAGGACCATAGCCTGGATACATTTAAATTGTGCGTTCCTAGTGACTTTCTTAGGGTGTTCTATGATTTTCCCTCAGTCCTTCTCTTCCAGGACCCGCCCGATGTCTTCCGACCAGGCATCTCGCAATGGGGTAAGGGGTATACCAGCATGTGTGCGGATCCCTGTATAGAGCCATTTCACCAGGTGCGAGGACCAAAGCCTGGATAAATTTAAATTTTGCGTTCCTAGTGACTTTCTTAGGGTGTGCTATGATTTTCCCTCAGTCCTTCTCTTCCAGGACCTGCCCGATGTCTTCCGACCAGGCATCTCGCAATGGGGTAAGGGCTATACCAGCATGCGGGTGGATCCCTGTATAGAGCCATTTCACCAGGTGCCTGCCCCGTCCCATGTAATGCAACAGTTTGGCTAAGTTGTGTGTAACCGGTTCCCGTCTCACCAATGTGATTTCACATAGTGCATCGCAGCCGCATGCAGGATATATAGATGGTCCGGCACCCCCATGCGCCTAACAACGTTATCGTAGTCTAACAGAAGACCTTCGTGGAACAAGTATGAAACCGTGCTTACACCTGCGTCAGCCCAAGGGGCAATAGCGCGGGATGTAATATGTCCAGCAGCCAAAGGTAAACCCACTGGTGGGATGTTGCCTGCATAGGCAGAGGATGTGTGTGTATAGAGGAGAGCCGCCTTCCAGGACTGCAGCGCCGCGTGGAATAAGACAGGGAGCTGACGGGGGAGTTTACAACGCAGTAGCAACAGCGTGTGCAATGCTCCCGCTGCTATGTCGCGCTCAGTATAACCTATCTCCTGGAGTTTATGTCCGGCCGATCAGAAGGAGAGCCATTGCAATTGGCAGACGTAATAGTAAGCCCTAAGATCAGGAACCCCGAGTCCCCCTTCGGCTGTGCCGAGTTGGAGTTTTTTTAGGCTAATTCTCCGTCTGCCGGTTCCCCATATTAAATCAATCAGTAAGGTATTTAGAAGTTTAAAAGTACGGTGTGGGATTAGTATTGGCAAATTCGTAAAATAATAGGAGTATCGGGCGGACCACCATCTTAGTAATAGCTATCCTACCCATCACTGACAACGGCAATGTAATCCAGAAGGCAGTACTAGCACGGACGGAGGGCTCTAATTGCCCTGTGTAAGTTGCCATCCACTAAATCCGTGAGTGCCAGATACACCTGTATTCCCAAGTATTTAAAAGACTGTGGGGCCACTTGTATCTCCACTGGTCTGAAGGGTATTACCATGGGGAACGGCTGCTCCAGAAAGAAAAAAGCATGAGATTTCACCAGATTAATGGCCAACCCTGATATGGTTTCAAAGACAGCGAATATCTCCGCCAGGGGCGTTAAGTCTGAGCAGAGATCTTTGACATAAAGGACTATATCATCCGCGTAGGCTGAAAAAAGATGTATAGTGTTTCCGATCGGGATACCCAGGTTCTGTACCTCCACCCTCAATTTAATAGCCTGGGGTTCCAGTGCCAGTATAAATAAAAGTGGTGATAATGGGCACCCCTGCCTGGTCCCACAGAAAATCGGATAAGCATCTGATATATGTCCCCCAGTGCGGACCCGAGCCGTAGGGGCTTGGTATAATAGACGGAGCCATTTAAGATAATCTTCTGGTAGCCCAGATTTGCCCAGTGCCTTGAACAAATAGCCCCAGTCCAGTGTATCGAATGCCTGACGAAGGTCCAGTGACACACATCCAGCGTGAGAAAAATGTGTTGGGGTGGCAGACAGGGAATATAGTCTTCTAATGTTCAAAGATGTGCTACGGGCCGGCAAAAAAACAGTCTGGTCTATATGTATCAGGTTACGTAGGAACGTCAGGAGTCTATTTGCCAATACTTTACTAAGGATTTTATACTCCGTTGCCAGGAGCGACAATGGGTGGTAGCCTGCCATGTCAGCAGGATCCCTACCCGGTTTCGAGAGTGTGATCGTCAGTGCCTGTGCCATTGTAAGCATCAATACCCCTTTTTCAAATGTCGTTTTATACAAGAGTTTCAAATGGGGGATGAGTGAATCCCCAAAGGCGTCATAAAATTTTGCCGGCAGTCCGTCAAGTCCAGGTGTTTTATTACGGGAAAGCCCCTTGACTGCCATTTTTTCAGTTTTTGTAATTGGACCTGAAAGGTCCTTGAGTGCAGCCGGAGTCAGCTGTGGGTATGTCAGTGTGTCTAGGAAATCATCTAACTGTGTATCTAGATGGTCCACAGGTTTTCCGTAGAGCGTGGCGTAGTAGTCGTAGAATGCTGTGTTAATGTCATGTTGTGTGTATGCTGTGTTACCCTCTAAGGTGGGGACCGTACTAATCACCAGTGCCGGTGGGTCATCCTTTATTATTTTAGTCAACAATACCCCCGCTTTGTCCGCTTCAGTGTGGGCTCTTTGTGTGTATCTCTGATAATCTATGTTGCGTAGACACTCAAGTAATTACGCATGTTGTATACGAATTTCCTGAAGCGGCCCCTGTTTCTCCTTGTCGCATGCCGCTTCCTGTTCTAAACGATCCATCTTGCGTTCAGTGTCTATGAGGGAGTTATTAACCTCCTGTCGAGCACACACAATTGTACTTATGGCCATCCTGCGCACCACCGCCTTAAAGGCGTCCCATTCAATTAAACCATTAGAGGCCGTGTTACTGTTTTCAAGAAAATAGTGTGTAATAGTGTCGGCCATTGCAGTAGGAAATACTGTATCCTCCAGCATTTGTGGCCATAACCTCCAGGTGGGCACCGGGGTAGGTACCATGCCCCATGTAATTGTCACCTCCAACGGGTTATGGTCTGAAAAAGTTTTTGCAAGGTAAGTAGTGTGCATGACCTGCATTGCAATACTATTGGAACAGTAGATTCTGTCTATCCTGGTGTGTAGCATGTGAACAGGAGAGTAAAAAGAGTATTTGGCCATCCAGTGACCCACGCACAAATATATAACGCCCTTGTGTATTAATTCGGTGTTCCAGCGGCACAAAGGGCACCCCATGACGGACCCAGATCGTGACCCCCCGGGCATACCCCGAATAACTAGTGGTGAACACTTGCCCCCTCGACTTCTTACGGAGTTTTGTTGCCTCCCGCTGTAACGTGGGATTCCTGCAAATACACTATTTGCGCCTTTCGTCTCAAGAGTTGGGCGTGTATTCTATCAATCAATCAATCAATGACACTTGTAAAGCGCGCTACATACCCGTAGGGTCTCAAGGCGCTGGGGGGGGGGGGGGGGGGTGCCGCTACTGCTCGAACAGCCAGGTCTTCAGCTTCCTCCTGAAGGAGAGGTGGTCTTGGGTCAGGCGCAGGTCGGTCGGGAGGGAGTTCCAGGTCTTGGCAGCCAGGTAGGAGAAGGACCTTCCTCCTGTAGTCGCTCTTCGGATGCGGGGGACGGCGGCGAGGGCGTGGTTGGCTGATCGGAGGTGGCGTTTGGGAGCGTAGAAGTTGACTCGGCTGTTGAGGTAGCTCGGGCCTTGGTCGTGTAGGGCTTTGTGTGCGTGGGTGAGGAGGCGGAAGGTGATTCTTTTGCTGACGGGGAGCCAGTGAAGGTCTCTGAGATGTCCGGAGATGTGACTGGTTCGTGGGATGTCGAGGATGAGTCTGGCTGAGGCGTTCTGGATCCGCTGGAGTCTCTTCTGGAGCTTGGCGGTGGTACCGGCGTAGAGGGCGTTGCCGTAGTCCAGTCGGCTGGTGACGAGGGCCTGGGTGACGGTCCTCCTGGTCTCGGTGGGGATCCACCAGAAGATCTTCCGTAGCATGCGTAGGGTGTTGAAGCACGCCGAGGAGACGTTGTTGACTTGCCTGGTCATGGAGAGGGAGGAGTCCAGGATGAAGCCCAGGTTGCGTGCGTGGTCTGTTGGTTTGGGTGCGGAGCCCAGGGCGGGAGGCCACCAGGAGTCGTCCCAGGCGGAGGGACTGTACGAAACCCAGTCCTCTAACGTTCCACGTTACTATGTTATAGTGGCTAAGTGTATGCATTGGGATAGTGTATCGACCCCACGGGTGGACCAAGGCACATTTGTGGCTGTACATGGCGCTTTCAGGGTCTTCAGGCATAAAGGACCGCTTCCCACTCCAGAAACTCCAATACTCGGTCCGGGCAAGAAACTATGTCGAACCATAAAACTAAACACAGTGAACAGAACAACACCCTGTACAACAACAGCATTTGCCGATTGGGGGAAAGCGCCAATGCCGTCTATAGAGCACGGATCTCGCTCCATTACATATGCGAGTTCCGAACCTCACGGAACCCGGGCTCAAGAAAGTGTATTTGCCACAAACTACAGAGCACAACGCTGCCATTTACATATAAATTGGCAGTGAGCAATTAGGGTATCCTACCATTAGCCAGAGTCAATACGTGAACGGCCTCATCATACCAGCTTCAGTTGTTTTAGTGAATTTCAAGTTTTTTTTAACATTAAATATGATGAACTTTAACATCACTTTAACCTTTGTTTTAAAAAAAAATCATATTACCCAGCTCCCCTGCAGCTTGTGGCAATGTGCACCACTGAGTTTCCTGCAGGGCCTAACTTCTAGCCAGGGCATGCACCAACTCCCTGCTTGGGGACAGACCCACACCCCACATTTTCCCATATATATATATATTTATTTTTTTTTTTTTTTTTTTTTAAAAACCTTTATTGTGCATGAAAAGAACAAATACGGGCCCACAACCGTCAGGCCGGACACGATACATTGAAGCACAAATGCAAGTAAAACAGTTCCCCCGCGGCAATAGGTGGTTTAGCAATAATCAACGAACGTTACACTGGATAGAAACATGGCGCCGGGGAGAAGGAGCAGTGAAGGTTAAGTTTTAAATTTTCTGTTCGAAACATAATTCAATGAAGAATAAGAACAAAAGAATACTGAGTCCATACAATAGCATCACTACAGGAGCGGGAGGCATCATCACTAAAAACAACAATGGAAATTAATACATCGGACAATATGGCGGTACTAAGAAAACAACAAGATCAGCAGCCAGCATTTACGTACCACAGACCGCGCCACCCCCTCCCCACTAACCCCCTGCACGGACCCAGAACAGAAACAGGTGAAGAAAGCGCAGAAAGATAAAAATAAGGCCCATAAAAACTAAATGGAGAAAACTAAAAACCCTCCCCCCACCCTACAGCAACGCGGAGGCTACGGCCTACCCCCCCCCCGGCAGAGTGTCTGTCGCCCATTAAAGAACCCGAAATATAGACAAGAAAAGAAAGAAGGAAAAGAGGAAAAAAGGAAAGGAAAAGAAAAGAACAGCCCCAATAATCTCCCATGAAAGGGAAAGCGGGGAGGAGTCCACCACCCGTCCCCCAGCTCCACCCACCCGCAAGGCCAACAGCGCAAAACATGACGACCGGCGGCGGCAAGCATTACAAGCAAGAGAAGTCGGAAACACAAAGGCAACCCACATCATAAGCAAGGATAGCGATCCACATCCCACATGTCTGCCCTCAGTATCACCCTCCCAAAAATCAATAGGGACGTAGAGTCCAGCGCCAAAAACTTTACCAGCAGAGCAATTCACAAGGCACGAAGCCGGCACAGTGCACAGTAAAAGAAATCAGCACATAATAGATCTGGCTCGGTCAGCAACGAGTAACCCATCAGTCAGTAATAGGAAGCGTTTATCCCTGTCCCGTTTTTTTACGTGCACCACAGTTCACCAAAGTGTCCCAAAGAAACGCAAACAGCAACCCAAAATCGGCAAGTCGGTACAACCCCCCAAGCATGGCAGCTACGCTCAAACCCAACGATCCCATCCCGGGCAAAGAATGAACCATTCCCATGTCACAACGCGGAGCCAAGTCAGGAGGAAAAATGGCAACATCCAACAACTCCCGAGGCGACCCCCGGGCAGTGGGGAGCATGGCTAGGGGCAAATACTCCCATCGCGATTCCAGTCCGAAATCTTCACATCGCCCCGGGCATGTAACATCCGCAGCCTTGAAGTTTCCGAGGTCCGGAGATTCGGATCCGCCATTGTGAAACAGGGCAGCCATCTTGATGGAGACGGACGAGGAACAAGAACAGTAGAAATGTATCTGCGAATCAACCGTTCGCGAACTCCCCAATGCACACATGATATCTTCCACCTTGTCGATCAGGATTTTAGCAGAGTGCGCCAGAGCGTGACGAAGGGAGAGGATAGCAGCCAGAAGATCGCCATTTCCCAAATCTACACCACTCTCCCCTTCGAGTGTGTCCCTTTGCACTACACGTCCGCCATCACACTGCAGCACCGACTTCCCCAGGCTGTGTTCCATCATGGCCGCCGTTTGCGTAGGGGTAGACACTACGAAACAGGTCAGGGCATTCAAAGTGGGAAGCCAGAGGTCCACTCAATATAATGGTCACAAACAGTGCCAATATGCTGCCACAAACTGAAGACCCAGAGAGACGCCGTCTTGTGAAAGTGAGCGGGAGCAGAAATTCGGGAGCCTCCCGCCGATTGCGGAGCTCCACAAAAGCCGTTTCTCGGCAGCCAGCAGTCAGGGCACTAGCCGCCGTGCGGTGCCCCAAACGAAGCGCCAGGCACGATTCGATCCGTACCTGCAGGAGAGCGGGGCATGCGTGTTGAGATTCGGGTACCCCGCACCAGGAAAAATCCGACCGGCTCACAGCGATTGCTGGCCTCCCAAGTCGCGCACTGAGCGGCCGGCCTCACCATCCACTCGAGGTCCCGGTCTGAGAAGCGCTGCGGGCCGCATATTGTGATCCGTCATTTCTCCCGCTAGCGAAAACGGTACCGCATCAGAATTTCTCCACCGGTCGCCGTACGTCATCACCATCACCAATCTGCCATGGCGGGCCAGGATAGACGGCAGGATAGTGGCAAAGGTGGAGATGACCCTCGGAGCCGAGGGACTGAGCGTCCTACCCGGACGCCATCTTGGCTCCTCCCCTGCATATATATATATATATATATATATATTTAATTTATTTTCCTGGTACCACAGTACTTCCGTCATATCACAACTAAGCATAACCCCCTTGGTACCGCAGGACTGTGTAAATTAGCCCCTGTGTCTTGCAATGGCGGCTGCAACATTTCTGTTGAAGTTGTTGTAATGGTCCCCAACCTCCTCAGGATCCGGGCGATGCACAAAGGGGTCCACCTCTTGACGTCCCCAACTCTGGAATATGAATACAGAGTCTTGAGGCAATCAAGCGAGGGAAAGGAATTAGGAAGGGAAAAGCGGGGATGGGGATGCCTGTAAACAAAAGAACCCATGGTTATTAAACGTCTAAAAGAGGCTATACTCCATATATCTCACTAAACGGGTTGTACCTGTAAGACAACCTAGTAGTGGCCGCAGTGTTCCTCTCTATCACCAGTAGAGATGCTTCTCTCAAACTGAAATGATGTGTACCTATAACACAAACTATGACAGATTAAAAGGCCATTCATTCCCAAGTCTCGATAACCGTAATCCCAACCAGCTCATACATACCCCATAATTCCTTTCAGCCAACAGAAAGTAAAAAAGGAAAAATATCTTTTAATGGATATCAAGTTCCTGCACAACAGTATCCACAACAAAGTCTTGATCATGAGTGTGGGAGCGCGGGCTTAACAAACAGGCGAGAAGGCTGTATATATGATCCAAAAGGAAGTGGTTTATTTGTAGTAATAGGAATATTCAGCGATACAGAGGGTCTATTGTCCTGGTCTTCTTCGGAACTGCTAGACGATGTGTGGCCAATCCTAGATGTTCCCAGCTCCTCCTCTTCGGACTGGATGGGGTCTCCCCGGAGGATCATAGAAGAGAAAGATAAATGGAGCCATCAGTCACTCTGTAACGTTAGGGTCATAATCTATACCAGTCACCACACCGTAAGTGAAGGGAAGCTGAGTCACGGGAAGAATGTGCTTGGATGAGGGAGGGTAGAAAGTAATGATAACAATAGAGCTGTAAGCTAACAGTTTCCGTAGGCTTCCGTGGTCGGACAGAAAGTAACAAAAGAGGGACTTTAAGGTGATGCCTAAGAACTTGCAGCCTTATATGCTATATCGCGGTTTACGGGTACAATATCTGGGCAAAGTAAACAAAGCACTCCAGTATCCAGGGTCTACCCGCTACCCTCCTCTACACACCTCCCGACTCCCAACTCCCCGGTGTACGCCCCACTCACCGGCTCCGCCGCAACTCTCTCCATGAGTTGCGGCCGCTCTCCAGCCTCCTCCGGCGGGTACCACCACTCCTCGGTCCACCGGTCTCCTGACTCGTCGTCCTCCTGGTATACGGCAGGCTCCGTCTCGAACTCCACGGCGTCCTTTCCAGGATCACTCCGACGTTCGGCGTCTCCTCTCCCTACTCGTCCGTCCTCGCTCTCGCTGGTCCAAGACCCCGCCTCTTGGGTTCCTTCACTTTTCACTGGTTCTTCCTGTTCACTTCCCGGGTCCTCTGTGTTGTCTTCCGGGTTACATCCGGGTTTCTTCTGTGGAGACAGAGTACATGGGAATGTCAGTCGGCCTGTCCTTACTTCCTTCAAGTCCCAAGATGCATTGGGTGGTAGCGACGGTGTTGCAGGTTCGTTCCGGTCCTGTACTCCAGAGGTAAGGCCGTCTTCTTCCTCACATCCCCTTTCCCTTGCTGTCTTTCTACTGGGGTTCTGACCGTGAGGAAATCTCGAAAAGTAATCCACATTGCCCTGTTCACTACCTTTCCTATGCTTGGTTTGGAATCTATAAGGCTAAAGCGACAAAAACCATCTGAGTACCCTTTCGTTGTTTCCTTTATTCCGTGCCAACCATTCTAGCGGGGCATGGTCAGTGTATATAGTAAATTCACGTCCTTCAAGATAGTAACTTAGGGTATCTACAGCCCATTTAATGGCCAAGGCCTCTTTTTCTATGGTGGCATAGTTTCGTTCCCTGGGGAATAATTTCCTGCTTATGTATAGTATAGGTATTTCTCCGTGTGGCGTTTCTTGTGACAGGACTGCTCCTATCCCTTGATCTGATGCATCTGTCTGTAGAATAAAGGGGAGACTGTAATCTGGACTTATAAGAACAGTGTCATTGGTGAGAGATGGCTTTAAGGTCTCAAATGCCTGCACTACATCCTCTGTTGGATATTTCAACCTTTCCTCTGTTTTGGCCGCTTTCTGAAGAAGGTCAGTCAATGGTGCTGCAATTTGGGAAAACCGAGGTATGAACCTTCGGTAATACCTGAGTAGGCCCAAAAAGGCTCGGAGATCTTTTTTCGTTTGAGGCAATGGTATTTCAGAAATGGCACTCAGTTTTGAGGTTTGTGGTCTTATTACTCCTTCACCTAACAGATATCCTAAATATTTCACCGTGGGGGCTGCAAGATGACTCTTGGCAGGATTGATTTTTAATCCATATTGTCTCAGGGTATGTATGACCCTATATAGGTGTACCATATGTTCTTCCCAAGAATCGCTGTAAATAATGATGTCATCAATATATGCACCCGCATATTTCTCATGGGTTTGAAGTATTACATTCATGGCTCTCTGAAAGGTAGCCGGGGCTCCATGTAACCCGAAGGGTAACACTTTAAATTGATACAACCCATCCGGGGTGGAGAAGGCTGTTTTCTTTCTGTCTTGTTGTAAGGGTATCTGCCAGTACCCTTTGCATAAATCCAGAGTACTGATGTACTTAGCCCTCCCTATTCTCTCAATCATCTCATCAACCCTGGGAAGGGGATAAGTATCAAACTCAGAGATTTTATTGACTTCTCTAAAGTCGATGCAGAAACAGACCGAGCCATCCGGCTTCGGTACGAGAACAATAGGCGAGTTCCACTCACTTACCGAGGGCTCAATAATGTCCATCTGCATCATTTTTTGGACCTCTTCTTTAATCACCTGACGTCGAGCTTCTGGGATGCGATAAGGTCTAAGCCGCACTCGTTTTCCTGGAGGTGTATTTATAGCATGTTCAAAGAAACCGGTCCGACCAGGAAAGGTCGAGAAAGTATCTTTGACCGGCTCTAGGGCGTGTACTAGATTGTTCTTTAACTCAGAAGGTAAACTTTCATCTATGCATTGGCAGAACAGGGGTGACTCTACCTCTGTAGTGTTAACCTGGACTGGTATTGGGCCTTCCCATTTTTTTTAATAAATTCACATGGTACACCTGGGAAACATGTCTAACCGGGTCTATTTCAATTCGGTAAGTTACTGGTGTTACCTTATCAAGCACAGTATAGGGTCCCTGCCATTGGCCTAATAATTTCTGATCAGAGGAAGCCATCATCAATAGCACTGGATCTCCTATGTTAAAGGTTCTCAGTTTTGCCTTTTTATCATATTGTTCATTCTGTGTTGCCTGTGCTTCTTCTAAATTGTTCTTTACAATTGTTCTGATTTGACTTAAGTGAGTGCGCAAGTTAGAAACATAATCAAGTAATGGTTTGGTACCATTTGGCTCGTTTTCCCATGTCTCTTGGGCCATTTCTAGAAAAGTACGGGGTTGATGCCCATACAACAATTCAAAGGGAGAGTATCCCGTACTCTTTTGTTCCTTACATCTAATGGCAAATAAGGCAAGAGGCAACATGTCTTCCCATTTCCTGGATTCTAGTGCTAGAAGTTTCTTGAGGGTGGCTTTGATAGTTGCATTATACCTTTCGACTAACCCATCCGTTTGGGGATGATAAGCCGCCGTCCGGATCTGTTTTACCGCTAACAGTTCACAAACCTGTTTCATCAAACGGGACATGAAAGGGGTCCCTTGGTCCGTCAAAATTTCTTTTGGGAATCCCACCCTAGAGAAAACGGATATCATGGCTTTAGCTATGTTAGATGCATCGGGTCTTCTTAGTGGTATCGCTTCCGGAAATCTAGTGGCATAGTCAACCATGACCAATACGTAGCGACACCCACTACGAGATGGCAATAAAGGACCTATTATATCCATTCCTACCCTACAAAAAGGCTCACTTATAATAGGGAGGGGTTGAAGGGGCGCTCTAGGGGGATGGTACCTACTGTTTCGTTGGCATACTGGACATTCCTTACAATATTTTTTTACATGTTGGTAAATGCCAGGCCAATAAAATCTCTCCATGATCTGTTTTTCGGTCTTATCTACTCCAAAATGTCCTCCTAATAGATGGCTATGAGCTAAGTACAGAACCTTCTCTCGAAAAGGCCCAGGAATTAGTAGCTGGGGATTCTGTGTGGAGCCTCCTTTCCTGTATAACAAACCCTTTCGTTAAAAAAAATAAGGACCTACATTGTGAGGGTCCTCATCTTCAAGGGCCTTGTTCCATGCTTCCTGTAACACCGGGTCTTCCCGTTGTGCTGCATGAAAATTCCTATCAGTTTCCCATGGATTTTCGTCTCCTATTACCGGCATAACTGCCCGTCCTTTGCCTTTCTCTGCTCTTCTCTGTTTCCTGCTTTTCCTGTCTTTTGCTGGGGGCCACTCTTTATGTATGTCCTTTGCAAAAGGAGCAGTATCCCACCAGTCTTCTGCTTCTTCCGGTTTTGTCAGTAATAACTGCGACAACCTCGGGTAGTCATTCCCTAGGATGGCTTGTTCAGGCAAGCGAGGGATAAGACCCACAGTCAAGGTGGTTCCTGGATCAGTAGCATGTTGTATCTGAACCTGTGTTGTGGGATAGGGTTTCACATCACCATGAACACATTTGATGGCTACTGTCCCTTATATCGGTCCTAATCGGGTTCCCAGATCCTGGGGTCTAATTACGCTTTGAAGACAACCTGTGTCTGCCAAGGTTGTTAGGGGTCGTCCGTTCACAGCTACAGTACAATGATAAGGTGGCAGTTTTTTCCCTTGTTGGGAGCAGAAATAGTTACGAGCCACTCCAATTTCCATGGGTTCTTCCCGTTGTGGGCAAAATGTGGCGATATATCCCATTCCGCCACATTGGAAACATTGAGGTCCAATAGGAGGAGGTCTGATTATGGGGGTTCCGGGAATGATGGTGACTGGTTCAGGTTTCTTTACCACAGGTGGTGGACGGACATGTCGATGTATTCCTGTACCCCCTGGTTTTCCTACAGGTTCCTCCCGTCCTTTCTGCACCTCCTGGGCTCTATTGTACGCACTGGCTATTTCAACTGCCGTTTCAAAAGTCAAATTTGCCTGTTGTCTCACCCATCTCTGTATGGGTGGATGTAGGGAGGTCAAATATTGTTCCAAGTAGATTTTTGCCATGATTCCATCTTTATAGGTGGTGGCAGGTTTTAGCCATCTATCGGCCATGTCCTTAACCCTGAAATATAAAGCTCTAGGGGTTTCTTGTGGTCCCTCTTTCATTTGCCGTAACTTCAGTCTGTAAGTTTCATTGTCTACCGCTAGTCTCTCCATTATTTATTTATTTATTTTATTTATTTAGTGTATTTATAGAGCGCAAACCTGTCACCCAGAGGGCATCCTGGCGCTTGAACTTGAGCTCTGTTCATCACCACCCCCTTTTCTGAATCGTTTTTGGCCACTATAGGTGTGGCAGGGTATACTCAGACATGAGTCCCTTGCTCACTGCTCCATCAGGATTCAAGCAAGCCGGGCCGACGAGGCTGAAATGCCAGAAACCGGTCCCCGGTAGCTTGTCTCCTTTCTGGTGAAGAATTGGCTTGGTAGTTTGGTCTGCCCTGTTCCCATGATGCACTGGGCCAGGGACAGACTAATTTGCATATAGCCAGGTTCTGAGCTGGGATGGGGCAGTGAGCTAAATAACGGTGATGGATCAAGCCCTGATCTTTGGACTGGGTAAGAGTGGTCTGCTTAATTCAGACACTCTGTTCATCACCACCCCCTTTTCTGAATCGTTTTTGGCCACTATAGGTGTGGCAGGGTATACTCAGACATGAGTCCCTTGCTCACTGCTCCATCAGGATTCAAGCAAGCCGGGCCGACGAGGCTGAAATGCCAGAAACCGGTCCCCGGTAGCTTGTCTCCTTTCTGGTGAAGAATTGACTTGGTAGTTTGGTCTGCCCTGTTCCCATGATGCACTGGGCCAGGGACAGACTAATTTGCATATAGCCAGGTTCTGAGCTGGGATGGGGCAGTGAGCTAAATAACGGTGATGGATCAAGCCCTGATCTTTGGACTGGGTAAGAGTGGTCTGCTTAATTCAGACACTCTGTTCATCACCACCCCCTTTTCTGAATTGAACTTGAGCGACAGCACTATTCACTTACACAGCATTTTTAGGAAATAAGTGCGTTTTAAGAGCTTTCCTGAACGGAAGATAGTTGCTGTAGCTTCTCAAGGAGAGAGGCAGGGAGTTCCAAAGTTTTGCCGCTGCCACACTGAATGAGCGGCCACCCATCCTGACTCTCTGGAACCTTGGGACTACCAACAGATGCGCAGAAGAGGATCGAAGAAGTCGCGGGGCAGAGTACCAGGAGAACATATTCTGCAGAGGTATCGGGCCCAAATGATGTATAGCTTTGAACACTAAACAAGCAGCATTTCTTTATGTCTGCATACGGCACCACTCCATGTAAGGTTGCGGCTTGGTATGCTGCCTGTAAGTCCCCGGAAAGGAGGGGCCCTAGGTATTGTCCCCATTTGTCGGGTGGCCAAGATGCTGCGGTCGCCATCCTTTCAAAATTGTTGAAAAAATAATCCGGATCCTCTCTACTGACATATCGCTGTAAGACCACTGAGGGAAGGGAAGTAGGTCCTCTCTGTTGACCCAGGGCTTCGGATATTTTATCCATGGCTGCTCCCTGTGTTTGGCTTTGACCAGTAAGGACTTGTTGTAACTTGGTTCTGTCTTCCTCAACAACCGTCAGAAAACGTTCCATGACCTTTCCCAAATGTTCTTGATTCTCTGCCACTTTCGCCATTGCCGCCTCCATCTTGCCTTTGTATCCCACTTCTGACACCACTTGTGGGAGCGCGGGCTTAACAAACAGGCGAGAAGGCTGTATATATGATCCAAAAGGAAGTGGTTTATTTGTAGTAATAGGAATGTTCAACGATACAGAGGGTCTATTGTCCTGGTCTTCTTCGGAATTGCTAGACGATGTGTGGCCAATCCTAGATGTTCCCAGCTCCTCCTCTTCGGACTGGATGGGGTCTCCCCGGAGGCTCATAGAAGAGAAAGATAAATGGAGCTGTCAGTCAATCTGTAACGTTTGGGTCATAATCTATACCAGTCACCACACCGTAAATGAAGGGAAGCTGAGTCACGGGAAGAATGTGCTTGGATGAGGGAGGTAGAAAGTAATGAAAACAATAGAGCTGTAAGCTAACAGTTTCCGTAGGCTTCCGTGGTCGGACAGAAAGTAACAAAAGAGGGACTTTAAGGTGATGCCTAAGAACATGCAGCCTTATATGCTATATCGCGGTTTACGGGTACAATATCTGGGCAAAGTAAACGAAGCACTCCAGTATCCAGGGTCTACCCGCTACCCTCCTCTACACACCTCCCGACTCCCAACTCCCCCGTGTACGCCCCACTCACTGGCTCCGCCGCAACTCTCTCCGTGAGTTGCGGCCGCTCTCCAGCCTCCTCCGGTGGGTACCACCACTCCTCGGTCCACCGGTCTCCCGACTCGTCGTCCTCCTGGTATAAGGCAGGCTCGGTCTCTGTCTGGAACTCCACAGCGTCCTTTCCAGACTCACTCCGACGTTCGGCGTCTCCTCTCCCTACTGGTCCGTCCTCGCTGGTCCAAGACCCCGCCTCTTGGGTTCCTTCACTTTTCACTGGTTCTTCCTGTTCACTTCCCGGGTCCTCTGTGTTGACTTCCGGGTTACATCCGGGTTTCCTCTGTGGAGACAGAGTACATGGGAATGTCAGTCGGCCTGTCCTTACTTCCTTCAAGTCCCAAGATGCATTGGGTGGTAGCGACGGTGTTGCAGGTTCGTTCCGGTCCTGTACTCCAAAGGTAAGGCCGTCTTCTTCCTCACAATGAGCAAACAAAAATAGGAACAAAATTGATGACCGCTGTTCTTTGCAGATATCAAAAAATGTGTTCAAAATCAAAGTCACCGGAAAGAATGGTAATCAGGGAAAGTATATGAACTCAGCAAGAGAACTGAGAATGATACCTGAAGTGGCGTTCGACGCGAGGGCCAATTCCGCACATATTTCTCCGGTTACTTGAGCCCAAGTATCCCGGTGTTCCAATCTTCGTTTAATCCACGACGTATCGGAGAAGAGAGTCTTCGGAAAACTCTCCTACAACTGCACTATGCTCTGCCTCCTGCTGGAGACAGCAGATGCCAGTACAAACAATCCAGGGCAGAACAAAACCTCTTTCTTGCAATCACTACAGGGGACAAGGCAACGAGACTCAGTGGAGCCCCTCAGAACCCAACAAGCGGTTCCAGAATAAGAACTGCTAATCAGGAGCGCCACCAAATCCTCGGGTGGCGCGAGACAGAAAAGTACAACGGAAGAGAACCAGAAGCCGAGTATCCACACGGCTCGATGCAAACAACGGAATTACGCACGTCACCCTGGGCGCTCTGCTGTCAGACTATCCTTAAGCCACACCCACAGAAATAGATGGAATCCTGGCAGACGTAGTTCTGCACATCTCCAGATCATTCTTGTAGAAGCATATGCTCAGCGCCTGAATGTTGTGGCCAGCTAAACAGATATCTCTGTCCAGCTGGACCAGAGCCCCTTCCTGTGGGATCAAAATGGCTGACAGAAAAAATCTTCCTTGGCTAATCAGACCAGTCTATTTTTTTAAAATTTAGGATACCGCAGGACCAAACGTCCTGTTATAACAATTTTTTTTAACCCTTTTAAGCTCACTCCAAACACCTCTTTAAGTCCACATTTAAAAAATTGGCGGAACAGATTCACACCAAATAGTGAAAAGCATGTGTTCTGAGTAAAATTCAATGTCCGAGGATCTGATTATGCTTCTCTGTCTCCACTGCTTTTTTTGACAGCAGACAATCATAAACATCAAAGTAAAAATCTACATTTCCCATGAACACATATCAACCAAGAGTCCCATTTACCAATCACAGGGCAGCTAACCCCATATAACAGTAAATCACCATCTTATGTACTCTTTCTTTGCTGTTTCACAGCCAGTTAAGTGTCTCGTTCTTTTCTTGTGATATATGTTCAAGGCTTACTTATGTTTGATGATTTGACTAACCTTTAAGGCATACTGTTTACTTGGTATGGTAAAGGGAGCTTTGTGTCGCGTGTTGGCTTATGTTATTTGTTTTCTCTTCATTGCAGGTTTTTCTCAAAGGGAGCTCTCCGGCCTCCCGACTTAGTGGCTGTGCCACAAAAGTCCTATGTTGTGGAGCGGGGAGCGAGATGCAACAGCCTCCTCTTCCCTTATAGTCTGTTTTTTGTTTCCATGGACCCTAGCATGCACATGTGCATATGTATATGCCAGCTTTTTACTACTGTGGCCTCAGTTGGTAAACAACCTTTACGATGCGGTCATAACACCGCAGTACCATTACAACGCGGATTTTAGAACGCAAGTCATTACCACGCCTTGCGCTGGAGGGTGCTCTAGACTAAGGAATAGCGTGATTTACTATTCCAACACCTTCCCTACTGTACGTAGGCTGGAGTTGGAATAGTAAATCATACTATTCCTAAGTCCAACACCCTACAGCGCAAGTCGTGGTAACGACTTGCGTTGTAAAAGCTGCGTTGTGATGGTACTGCGGTGTTATGTACCAAGTTGTACCATCATACATCCACTCAGTTGAATGCATCAGTGATGTGCAAATATCCCGCTTGTTTCCCTCTGGCCTGGTGTGCTCCCCAATTTCACCTTAAGGCAGAGGTCTTCAAACTTTAGTCAGCCGAACCCCCCCATCTAAACCTTTGTACAGGTCGAGCCCCCACCGCTACTACCACCTGACAAAAAAGTTCTGGAAGCTGGTACTCTGATCAGTGTGAGTACATTGTGATCCCTGTGAGTGCAGGGTGAGTGTGAAAGTGAAGGACGACAATGAGGAGTGAGTTGTCTGAATGCAGGGTGCATTCCCAGACACAGTTGAAGTTACTCAGCATGTTACTGAGGCTTGGCATAGGGTTTCAGATATAAGGCAAACTATTGCTTTAATGGCAAGGTCCAGGGATCGAGGGTGGGGGAAATAAATATTGTGCTCATCCTGCAATAAACTTCCAGTCTTGCGATTAGGGTTGCCAGCTCATTATATTGATGTCCCAGAAGGTACAAAAATAAGCAGTCCCCTAAAACCTATTTTCAGCACTGATTGGTGCACACTTGGAACAGCAAAAATACATAGAAAGTATTTTTAATTGTGTTCTAAGGCTGCCTGAATGATCTATGACTTATAATTAAAGGGAACAAAGATTTGAAACTTCACATTACAAAAGAATACATACTATTTTATTTATAACCCTATTTAGTGTCAAGACAGGGCCTTTGCAGACTCTTTAACAATACATGGCTGGCATTTTTATTTTGGTAACCCTACTTTATATTCCTCTTAATGAAATGCATTCTCACATTAAGGCAGTAAAAAGTAAAATGTAAGGAATAGGCAGAGCGGGGACACAGGGGGTACTGGAACCAGAAACAGCCTCTTTAATCATTTTACAAAGGTATGTAAATATGCACATGGGGGCAGATTTACAAGCCACTTTGTCTATGTTAAAAGTGACGCAAAAGTGGCGCAAGGGGCTTGTAAATAAGCCCCATGGTTTTTAACAGGCACATAAAGCCCATGGGCACAAAAGGCTTCAGCATGCCTCACCCCCCCACTCCCTCCTATTGTGTGTGTCAGCCCGGGCTGAGACAGCTTGGGCACAGACACAGACAGTTTTGGAGCTGCGCACCCGAGTACTTCACAGGTCTTTAAAAGACCATTTAAGCGTTAATGAGGCTTTGTTGTTTTCCTTCCTTTCTTAGAGCCCCTGCATCTCCATGAGAATTAGCCCCCTACCCCCTCAGAAATCATCTTGCCTCTGGCCTTTAAAGACCTGTGACTCTTGACACTTTCAGCCGAGCGAGCCCCCAGCAGCTGCAGCAGCCTGGGCTGAGAGGCACGTCTCCCGCCTGGAAACAACAGTGTGGGGTGAAATGCGCGCCCCCCCTGAAGGGATGCGGCACCCCCCCCAGGGTGGCGCACCCCACAGTTTGAAGAGCCATGCCTTAAGGTGTTATTTTCCAGGGTTGCAACAGTTATCCTTGGCTTACGCCGAGTGTGCTTTTTTTAGGCTGATCCCTCCACTCTCTACGTGAGATCTATGGTTATCACATTCTCCCTTGAGTTTGGTTCTTTGAAGCTTTGTCCCCCCTCTGAGAGGTGCAACTGTTGGCTGACATATTATCAATATAACCCTTTATTGCCCTTTTGAAATAGAAATGGAGCAATATCAAGATGACCCTGAGGACTCTCTGGATCCGGACTTGGTGAAAACTTTGGACTCTTGTGTCCAGCAGTCGGTGAAAAAAACCTTGGTTAGGGTCCTGGGCCTCATTGCCAGGCACCTACAGGGCTACCCCATTAACAAGGGTGAATCCCAACCCCACCCATTCTGAATGAAGATGAGGTTTTCCGTGCACCTCGACAATAAAAAGCCAAAGCCAAAGCCAAATCTGTGATGGGCCCTCACAGAGCTGCCTTCGAAAAATTGCACAACTCTATTTTGGGGGTCATGATCATAGTACACTTCCCCTCAATGTTTCCCCATCATATCCACATTCCAAGATTGAAGGCTCCGACTCTTCAGGTTCCAGTAGCTCTGACCAAGAGGACGTACCAGGTCCCAGTAAGAAAAAAAGGGCTTCTCATAAGGATTCTTCCTCGACACATCCCCAACGTAATAGATTTTGGGCCCGGTACAATCATCCCCCGTTCTCAACCAGATGCCTCACCCTGCAAGATGTGTGCAAACCCCTATACAACAGGTTTTTGACAAGAAAGTGAGAACATACCTCCGTTGTGAATGTCCCAGGCTAGATCTTCCCGGCAAGGTGACAGAAACCCCAGAGGGGGATCCCACTATGGTCACTATCCTTAAAAGGTACTCCACTGACCCTAAGAAGGGCCTAGATAGGGCATGGCGCAGCTGCCAGGATAAATTGTTGGATGCCTCTGGCCCTCTTACTAAGCTTTTATACTGGCTTTTCAAGCCAAAGATTCAGTGAGCCCAATTGATCCCAATATCCTTGTTCGATGGGCCCAATGACCCATGTGCCAGCTTGGGAACGCGAATTGCGGGATTTCTACAGGGAGCAGGTGCTCATTCCTCATGAGAATTGACCCCAAAGTGAATGAGCTGGTGTCCTCCAAAGCTGGTCCTATAGCCCAGGGCCTTCTTTCTGGTGCCCCCTTTGTCAAATACTTGGCAACATTCATGTTGACATATAGCACACTCGATAAGGCTCAACTATCCCCTAAAATGGTCTTCCGGCAATCACTTTTTTTGTTATGCCAGGAGTTTCAGAGGGCGTTCGTCTGGCTGGGGATTCTATCAAAGCCAACAACAAGACTACTCCCCATGTGGTCGAGGGTGTTGGCAAGATTCTAACTATAACACCACCTCCAATCCATCGGCAGAAGGAAACGCTTCTGAGAGGAGCCAGCACAGAGAATCATAGGGATTCTTCCAGGAATTTGGATTTACAGGTGAATTTTATCCCTCTTTCAGAGTTAAATTTGGGGGCAGAACCAGTCTTTTTCTGAACAATTGGCAAGAGTTGACTTGTGAACCCTGGGTTCACAAATCAGTATAGAGGCATAAACTACAATTCTCCTTATCAGAGTACCTACCCAAGAGATATATTTTCCCCAACGATAGCCAGTTTTCACCTCTTCCGAAATAAAAACACATCTAGCGAAGGGAGCAACATGCTTGGTAGTTCCCCACCCTTGCAGTTTTCTCAGCCCCATCTTCTAGGTGGAGAGGTAGGGGGCGGGTCCCGTTTAGTTCTGAACTTCTGAAAAATGTCAATGCCTGGATTATTTACCAAAAAATACCACTGGGTTTAGGCTCCCAACAGTAAGGCCAAGCCTTGAACAAGTAAAGAACTTACCAGATGCCAATACTGCTTTCTTATTTAAACTCTTTTTTACGAGTAGTCATATTGAAATCCAACAACATTGACTACAGACTTCTCTTTCTGTCTGAAATTTATTTTTCTTTTATTTGTCTTTTTTACAACTAGCCATAGTTAACAATATGAACACAAAAATTCAAATATTCACAACAATTCAGACTTTTCAGAGTCTAATGGCTAACAACACATAAAGGTCGTTATTGTTGTGAATATTTGAATGTTTGTGTTCATATTGTTAACTATGGCTAGTTATAAAGATAGGGATTAAAAAGTTTCATAAAATATAGGGTGTATGGGGTGTGTGCAGCGCATTAATGACAGTGAAGAGCGTGTGTAAATAGGATATGAGTGATTGAATGGGAGAATACTGAATGAGAGTGGAAGCTTTTATTAGAAAAAATCAGGAATGTGATGTTAGATTAAGATTAAAAAAGAAGAAAATGATGTTTACATTTTGATATGTAAAAAAAAAAACAAAAGAAAAATTCATTTCAGACATAAAGAGAAGTCTGTAGTCCATGTTGTTGGATTTCAATAGGACTACTCGTAAAAAAGAGTTTAAATAAGAAAGCAGTATTGGCATCTGGTAAGTTCTTTACTGGACTATTTACCAGCATTTCAAGCAAGAAGGAAGGCATCCATCGTCTGCGAGACACTCTTCAGGAAGGGGACTGGATTGTGCATCTAGATTGGAAAGATGCATACTTCACCATTCCAATATTTTCTCCTTGTCACTGCTTCTTGCCGTTCATGTGTCTGCGACAATGTTACGAGTTCAAATTTCTCCCCTTTGGCCTGTCCTCCGCTTCACAAAAGTAATGAAACCTGTCATGGAAGCCCTATGAGCTAATGGAGTGTGCTTGATCATTTACCTAGACAACCTAATTCTTATGGAGCAGGATCCTCAAACTGTGTTAACACATCTGGAATGGACTATCCGGCTCCTGCAGGACCTGGGGTTCATTATCAATGCTCAGACGTCTCTTCTTATTCTGACTCAATGCATGGAGTTTCTAGGATTTCAAATAGATTAAGTCCTGTCAAAATTGGCTCTTCCCCCTCAGAAAGTTCGGAATATCGAAAAGGAATTGAAGTCTCTTTTGTGCAGCCAGATAATATTGTTGAGATAAGTAGCACAGAACGTGGGACTTCTAGCCTCTTCAGTTTAGGCGATCTTTCTGGGTCCCCTTAAATAAATAGCCCTTCAGCGGCACAAGAGCTATCACCTTTGGAGAGGTCTCAAATAGTTGGATCAGCTCAACTTGTCGGAAGAGGCCTGCACAGAGATAGCTTGGTGGTTCGGCCACATGGAAGCTTGGAACAGCAGATCGAAATTCGGCTCTTCACTTCAGACAATTATCAAATCGGATGGCAGTCGATGGGGCTGGGGTGCTAGATGCTGTCCTGTCTCCAGGAGAGGTCTAGGGTTGAAATCGGAACTCAACCTCCACATAAACTATCTGGAACTCCTAGTGGGTTTGTTCATGATAAATATTCTTTCTCCGGTTAAGATGGACTGTGCATTTTACTATGGATGGACAGCATCTCTGCGGTACAGTATGTTAACAAACTGGCCTGGACCAAATTGTATCATCTGGTGGAAATTGCGAAGGACTTTTGGCACTTTGTTTCCAGCACGGTATTTCAATTGTGGCGGAAGATCTCCTGGGCCAACGCAATACGATTGCCTACTGGCACGCTCGACACCTAAGGGGTTTTAGGGATTGGAGACTTAACTCAAAGATCTTCAACGCCGTCCATCACCTTTGGAGTTGGTTAAAGCTTTGAAGTCAACCACTAGGAATGGGGAGCTTATTAGTTCCTGTCGATTTGCCTACAAATACGCTATTAGCATGAGGAAGCAACAAATCAGGAAGAATGCTTGTGTAAAAGCCAGCTGCACGAAATATACTAGAGCTTTTTGTCAGGTGATCAACCTTATATTTTTAAATGATTCCTCTGACACAGGGCTTGAGGTTGACATCTCCCAGCTAATTGGCTCCCTTATTCACATTATTATTTCCAGAGGTTTATAGTGGTGGTAGCCTTCCAGTCATATCCACTGATTGTGAGGCAGTCAAGCCTGGTGGTCTTGCTATTGAACTAAAGGATGTACTTAAAGCTATTAGCAAATGTTCCATGGGCAAGGCTCCTGGCCCTGATGGTGTTCCCACAAATCATTTTTAGGCAAACACGGATGTGTGGGCACCTCTTATTATCAACACTTTGTGGGCTGTTCCTAGCTGTAGCCTACCAAGGGACTCCAGTTGGTCCAATAAAATCATAGCCATTATCTTCACAGTGGTATCAATCAGATATAGGGTGATAGCACTTTGGGTCAACTTTTTAAAAGTGGCACAATAATAACATGTGACCCAAAGTCCTATACTCTATATCATTGATTGATACTCCTGTGGAGATAATGAATATGATTTTAGTGGAACAACTAGAGACTTGGGTCAAGAATAATCAGATTATGTCTCAGTTATATGGTTTCACCTGGAGTGGGCACAGTTGAGCAGTTTACACTGCACTCATGGACACTTGTTCGGCCTTCGACCATGTGAGCCGAAATAAATTATGTGACATTATGACATATCTAAGGGTGGAGGATGACATTATAAATTTACTAAGGCAACCGTATAGCGAAGTGACAGCCAGTATTAAACACAGCCCAAATGGTGAGGCAACTAAACCCTTTCAAGATTCAGAGGAACTGAGACCGGGCTGTGTCTTGGCCCCTTTTCTTTTTATTTTATATATGAACGGTTTCTAAATGTTTTTTCTGAATTCAGCCATTGACAAACTATGTGTTGGTATTCATCCCATACCCACTCTGATTTATGTGGATAATGTGCTCTAGGCTTGGACCGTACAGTTTCCATAGATGTAGGTTGACAAGATTGAGGTTCAGCACTGTGGACTTTATGGTTGCTTTTCCTATGTGAGTTTCTCATTATGTGACTTTACCGATTTGTCTTTGAGACCATTGCACTTCCCAATCAATGATTCACCTTTTCTTTTTCTGCAAATGTTATGTATCCTTAAGACTCAATTTTTAAATACCTGTCTTGAGATGTGTTAATCTCAGGCAATTCAGGGAAGCCCTGTTTTTTATAAAAACTTTACCATCAATGCACATCTGCTGGGCAGAAGCAAAAGACCTCCAGCATGGTATTAAGAAAAGCGTTTTGAGATTATTCTCTTCTTGTCCTTTCAGATGATGCTGGTTTAAATATATTGGTTGGAGTTGGGAGATTGAACTGATTGCCAGGATGTCTTATTATTGATATGTGCCAATCAATTATTTTGTTATTTTACATCTGTGATCAATTGGTATATAAATATTTGGATGTTTTAGTAATTTGTAATTTTATGAATGTAATACAATTGATGAATTTATAATGTACTTTTATGGTTTCTTTTAAATGGAATAAAGTGTATACTGACTGACAACATTGTATTAAAAAATTACAACTTGAAATAAATTTTTATTTTAAAAAACACCAACAATGTAGAAACGTTTAATAGTTCATAAACTTAAAAAGTTTAACTTATGTCTCTCAAAATGCATGCTCTAAATGTATTCAACTATTGTAAATGATTTAATTGTTTGAATTTTGAAACAAATTACATTGACATCTTCAAAGTAATGATAAAATAGGGAAATAAAAAATAAAAAATAGTAAACATTTCTAAAGTACATTTTTTCTACTACAATCATACTAATATTATAATAAATATATACACAACTTAATGGGTTTCATTTGCTGTTCTTCATCGGTCCAAAAAGCATTGGGGAAAGTACAGCTATTATAGGTAGTCGTGGAGTATTTACTAATCTATCTTCAATGCAACAAACGTTGAGGAAACCCACAAATACGTGGGAGGATCACATTTATTATTCTATTTTTAGTCCTACAAACATTGGGAAAAGTGCATATAATTAGAGAGATCAGATTAGCAATTCTAACTCCAATTTCACAAAGACTGGGGAAACATCATATAACTGGAGAGGTCACTTTTAATATTCTAACTCCATTCCTAGTCCCATTGTGGAAAGGTCCTATATATGGGGGTGAGGGGTGTCAGTTTTGTTATATTAGTTTTTCAACCATGAAAAGTGCTTATAGATGGAGGGAGTAGATTTACTATTCAAACTCCATTATGGGATAACTGAAGTAAGTGCAAATTAGGCAAATTATTAGGAGGAAGGATGAATTTAGTATTCTAACTCAAATTTTGCCAAAACTGTGGAAAATGCATAGAATTTGGGGGAGCTGCCGTCAGAATTATTATTCCAGCTCCAGTGCCTCAAGCATTGATGAAAGGTGAAAGTGCATATAAGTGATGTGTGAGGTCTCAAACTTACTGTTCTAATTCCAGTCCTACTATCATTGAGAAAAAAATATATATTTAAGGGGATCAGATTTACCATTCTTAATCTAATCCTACTAACATTGGAAAAAGTGCACACATTTTGGTGGGGTTTAGGAATTTTGTAGCAGTGCTACTCACACTGGGGAAAGTGCATATGTATTGTGTCGGGGTGAGGGGGGCGGGAGATTTCCTATTCTATCTCCAGTACAAGATGAATTTGGAAAGTACATATAATCGGGAAGGTCCAAATAATATTCTAACTCCAATCACAATTTCTTAACTTTACATGTATTCTACCCAACCTAATTTCTCCCAAGCAATTGCCATATATTAAAAAAACTAATGATGCCAAATATTTCAAACTGTTTACTTAGTTATTTTGATTTATTAAATGAAATCATCATTCAAATTAACATTTAAAACTAATACCTTACAAAACAAAATCCCATTTATTTTTTAAAATACTACCCACCTAATCGTCTAGCAAACCATGTAAACTGTTGTTGGACCGGACTCATTTTGCAGAATCTTCCCCAGATTTTTGCTTTCTGTTGCTGAGCTCATTTTTGTTGGCATTAAGGCTCTTCCCTGCATTGTTCCATGCTAACCAGTGGTAACATGTTTGAACTCTCTCCCTAAAAGATGGTATGATTGGCAACCACCTGATTATAAATTACCTGTAAGTCTCTGGTAAATTATACAAGATATGTACAGGGTCTGTACATTAAATGCTAGTAGTTGGCCTCTAGCATTCATGTGACACACTATAGTAGTACTTTTAAACATGCTGGAAGCCTACCACTGCAGCCTGCAGTGCAGTTTTATAATGCCATTTTGACCTGGCAAAATAAACCTTTGGCCAGGCCTCAATCTTCCATTTTAATACTTATAAGTCACCCCTAAGATAAATCCTAAAGGCTTATAGGGTAGGGTGGCATTATATTTAAAAAGTTGGACATGTTGGTTTATGTTTTACATGTCTTACTCAGCAGTGGAAAACTCCTAAAGTTGTTTTTAAAATTAAAACAATTATCAGGAATTGTAATATATAATATTAATAATAGACCAAAATATATGAGAGGCAACAAGAACAGCTTATAATAGGGTAAAGGCACAATTGCCAGACATGCACAAATGAGACGAAAGGTTATCTTTATAAATTAGATCCTTTATTTCATGTTGTTTGATGAATTGCCAATACAACCAACGCGTTTCGCCTGTAACCGGGCTTCTTCAAGGCTGCAATATATACAGACATAACTTACATTAAAAAAGGGAAGATTTAGTAAAAACACACTATTTTTTACAAACAAGATTTATAATATAAACATCTAAGAAGGGCAGACATATTAAAGAAAGAAACCTCAAGAGTTCATAAACAGTTTCTAAATATTGAGTATGGAATATCATATAATATTAATAATAATATCTATTCTCAAAAACTACTTACCCAATTCACTAATAAACCACAAACAACAATGCAAATCACATTCTTTGTGAGAAGACAGTGCATGGTAGAGTGGCAGGTACTAGTTGTAGTGTGGCTACAGAGTTCAATACACTATGTATGGAGGATCATGAGTTATAATAATTTGAAGGTGCTGCGTAAATTTAAGATATAACTTAACATTTTTTAATGTTTGTGTAATTTAAGTTTGGTTTGTATAGAGAGAATAAATAAATAAAGTGATAGCAATGTAAAGGTTGTGCGTAAATTATAAATGTAGGGTATAACTATAGCTTCAGAATTTCTAATGTTTGTTAAGTTTTGCATAGAAAGAATAAAGTTTCCCTAACTATAACTATGGGTTAACCTTTGTTTTTTTGTTGAATTTTAATGCTTTTTAAAAATAGAAATGTGTTTCAAATCTTAGAGTCCAATTTCATCAAGTTGAGTGTCATTAGGTGGAATGTTGCACAGTAGAGAGGAGGAGACTGACATGCGTAAGCTCTTCTTACTATTTCTTCTTATCTGACGGTCAAGCTGTAGAGGCAGATCCTTTTCATATCTGTCTCCCATCCACAGGAATAAGCTGCCTTTCCAGATCTGCACTTGTAGAGATTATACTAAATTAAAAGAATGATTAAAAACAGATTTGATGGGGCGTGGCTTGACGGGCGAAGATGGCGGTCGCAGCCTTGTAGAGCTCCCGCCGGCCCGGACATAATCCGTCTGCTTATCCTGACCCCTGAGCCCATTCCGCCATTCCTCAGCGGGGCGAGTGTTGGTGGTGGCGCTGAGAATCCTCCGGCTTCACGAGCGACTTCCCTGGGCGACCCGGCGGAGCTGCGCTGCTGACGGAGACGTGCGGCCTGGTCTTTGCCACCGAGACCGGGGCCTCGATTTTGGAGCAGCTGTGGAGAGCGTCGCTGGACCGGCGGACTGTGTGGCTGGCGGGCTGGCCCTGGGCGGCGGAGGCTCCGAGGTACTGTGGCTGGGCGCCGGGCTGTCTCGATGCACACAGGGGAGGCGCTTGGAGTGCCTGGAGGACGCAGAGGCCTACATCGCTGCCGGTAAGCCGGGACCTAGATTTTCGCGCTCCCCGGGCCGGCCGCAGCCAGGGTCGGTGCTGATTGCAGGAGGTGCCCGGGTGCCTCGGTGACTGTGGAGACTGCGGCCGGCTGTGAGTGGCGCTGCTGGGCTGCATTCAGAGGCGAACCCTTGGGCCATACTACAAATTGAAGTGCGGGTCCTGCTTAAGGCTGCCTACGAGCTATCTTGATCCTCCCTAATACGTGGTTGGCGTGGCCGGCAGGGGGGCTGTGGAGACACCCAGAGACCCGCGGGATCCGGAGCGGTCCACTGAGTGGCCCACGGAGTGTCCGAAGAGAGGGACTGGTGACCGGCCTACATTAGATCAGTGACGCTGCCCGGGCTTGGCTGGAGTCCAGCTCGTCTCCGGTGGCCGCGGTGCCACGAACAGTCCCAATTGTCTGTGGAAGACCTCCTACGCTCCTTTGCAGATCCTTCCCATACTGTGGCCCTACAGCTACACATAGCCATGACCAGGGGAGGTGGTGGCCCGCCCAAGCAGGGGCCCATCGACAAATTTACAGGGCCCAGCGGGGGGTCTGGAGCGCCCGGTGGCGGTGGTGGAACAGGGCCAGATAATGCGGCGCTCATGGCGGCGATCACCCAGTCCAGGGATATGCTGGACGCAAAGATTGGGGCAGTAGGCGCGGATGTGACTCTGTTGCGCCAAGATCTGCGAAACGCCGTGGAACGGATTACGGAGACGGAGTCGCGGATCTCGGTGGTGGAAGACGATGTGGGGACCCTGAAACGCAAGATGGCGGCGATGGAACACATCCAAAAGAACCTAGCGACCCGAGTGGAGGACGCTGAAGGTCGCGCGCGTAGAAACAACCTACGCTTTGTTGGTTTTCCGGAGAGGTGTGAGAAGGATAATATGGAACTGTTTCTAACCCAATGGCTAGAAAGCTGGCTCCCCTCAGGGGCCCTTTCCAATTGCTTCATAATTGAACGAGCACATCGCGCCTTGGCGCAGCGACCGCCGGAGGGTGAGCGTCCCAGAGCTGTAATCGCCAGACTGTTGAACTATCATGATAGGGACGTTATCCTACGAGAGGCGAGAGCCAGAGACTCCATTATGTATGAAAATCGGAAGATCATGATCTTTCCCGACTATACCAGATTAGTGCAGCAGCAGCGCCGTTCCTTTTTAGATGCCAAAGCCAAATTGCGAGGTCTGAAGATTCAGTATTCCCTGTTGTACCCGGCCCGCCTGCGGGTTGTCTATCAGTTCCGGACTCACTTTTTCGATTCTCCTGAGGACGTCTTCAAGTGGACCGACGAATCTGTGCCGATCAGGCCGCATGCCCAGCCGGGTCTGAATCCTGGTGACCCTGGAGGTTCGTCGCAGGAACGGAGAGGTCAACCGGTCCGGAGCGGACGACATCGGAGGTCCCGGTCGAGGAAGAGGTCCGCATCCGCCAGCGCGACTCAGGATAGCGGAGCTATTGCATCTGACCATTCCGAGGATAATTCTTGAGACCCTGGGAAGGGACACGCTACTTGGCTGATGCAGTGGCCTCAGACTGCCGAAGGGCCCACGGCCGGGCTTCGTCCCTGGGACGTGAGGGCGCTACCCACAGTATTTGTTCTTGGGGTGGTTTAGCTGTAATTGGAGTTGCGGATGGAGGTTCAGGGGTGACTTGATGGGGGCCTCCAACCACCACACGTTGTGGGTGTTGGCTAGGGGAGGGGCGGGCTTTACTGTTCCAAAAGGGGGTTGGGATCCATTGGTATGGTTGGTCTTGGGCCCTCTGTTTTGGGCCCGGGGCTGCCCATGCCGCGACAGGTACTTCAGTGTTCTATGAGGTATAGGGGTGGAGGGTGTTGGAGGCAGGGGAAAGGGGGGGAACTGTGGGGATGAGGATGACTGGGAGGGGAGGTCAGATAGGAGTTGTTTTTGTTGATGTTGGGAGGGTCTGGGACGGGCGGGAGGGAAATGCACGTGCTGCTTACAAATGTTCTGAAGACCGTTCGGGGTGTGTGGGGGTGGCGCGGGGGACCTACTTGTTGGACCTCACTTGACTATGGCTGACATGACTCATGGACTCCCCGGAGAGTCCCTACGGGTAATCACCTGGAATGTCAGGGGGATGCTTGATACGATTAAACGGGGAGCTGTTTTGCGTTGGGGGAAGAGGGAATCTGCTGATGTGCTCTTGCTCCAAGAAACACACATGATGGGCTCTAAGGTGCTTAGCTTGCAGAGGTTTGGCTATCATCAGGTCTTCCATGCTGGTTTCATCAGGGGGTCCAGAGGTGTTGCTATTCTGGTACACCGCAGAGTGGCCTACGTCCATGAGAGGCAGTGGGTGGACCCACAGGGCCGCTATATATTTGTCAAAGGTATGGTGGGTACTGAGCCGGTAGTTTTTGGTAGTGTCTATGCCCCTCCCCCCTGCAGTGGGCCCTGTCCGAGAAGCTATTCATGGTGTGGGATGATATCCCGGAGTCTTTGGCTGTGGTTGGGGGCGACTGGAATGAGGTGATGGATGTTTGTATGGACCGTCAGAGGCGACAGGGGGTGCTCGCTGGCTCTTGCCCAGTTTCCCCTACCCGATTGCAAGCTGTGGCTGAGGGATTGGGATGGGTGGGTGTATGGCGACATATGCACCCTGCAGCGCGCGACTACACGTATGTTTCTGCAGTTCATGGCTCGTTCTCGAGACTAGATTATGTGTTTGTGCCTGGTGTCTGCCTGAGCAGGGTGCGCAAAGCTGCGATATTGCCAAGGGGACTGTCAGATCATTCCCCAGTATCAGTCAAAGTGGGACTCCTTAGGAAGCGACAACCCTTCCGGTGGAGGATGTCCTCGTGGCATCTTCAGCAGCCTGGCTATGTCCAACACCTGCGGGAGGCCATCGCCCATTACTGGCGGGAAAATTTAATAGACGGTATGGACGCAGCGGTGGTGTGGGAAGCTATGAAACCCACTATAAGGGGGGTAGACATCGCGTGGTGTGCTGCGGCCCGTCGCAGAAAGCGGGAGTCGACCACTACGGCTGCCAAACTAGTGGAGGACCTGGAGCAGCGGAGTCGGGGAGGGGGAGACGAGGTAGCGATACGGTTGCTTCTCCAAGCACAACAGTCCTATGCTTCTATATTGATGGATGAGGCTAAGCAGGCGTGGTTGGCCACGCGGAGCAGAATATACCAATGGGGAGATAAGTCCTGTACCATGCTCCATAGGCTATGTCAGCACAGTCTTCAACCGATCACACTGCCGGGCCTCACTGCTGAGGACGGAGTAGCGATTACAGACCCGGCTGAACTTGCGGCGAGCTTTGCCGATTATTTCAGGGTACAATATGCCCCGCGAGACTGCCTCCCAGTAGATGACGTAGCTAAATTCATAGACGACTTACCGCCTCTGGCTGTATCCGGTGAGGCCAGGAAGGCACTTGATGCTCCCCTTACGGCCGACGAACTGGGGGAGGCACTGGGCCAACTTAATGTAGGGAAGGCACCTGGACTGAGTGGCTACCCCTGTGAATTTTTTAAGAAATTCCAACTCCTCCTGGAACCCCACTATCGGTGCGCACTGGAGGTGGCACGCGAGCGGGGTAGGTTGCCTCCTGACTGGCGTCACGCTGAAATTGTGGTTTTCCAAAAGCCGGGTAGACCCCCTGACAGACATGACTCGTATCGCCCTATCTCACTGCTCAATATAGAGGCTAAAATACTGGCAAAGGCACTGGCAAACCGCTTACTCCCATATATGACGGACCTGGTCCATCCTGACCAGGCAGGCTTTATGCCTCATCGGGCGACACGGCACAACATCCGGCGCGCGCAGGCAGCGGTGGATGCCATGGGGGCCACGGGGGAACGAGCGGCTTTGCTACTGGCGGCTATTCATAGGGCTTTCGATTCCGTCAGCTGGGCGTACCTTTTTGCGCTCCTGTCTCGTCTTAACCTGGGCCCGGTGTTCCTGTCATATATTTCACTGCTGTACACCGATATTACGGCGTCCGTGCGGGTTGCTGGGGCCATCTCGGCGACATTCCCCATTGGCCGGGGGACCCGTCAGGGGTGCCCATTGTCCCCATACTTATTCGCCCTAGCCATGGAGCCTCTGGCCGCTTGGGTGCGCATTGACGCACAGATCCGGGGCTTTGTATGGACTGAAACTCTTGTTGATAGAATCGCTTTGTATGCGGACGACGTCCTCTTCTTCCTCACGGACTTGGGTCGCTCGGGGCCCCGAGTCTTAGAAATCATGCGCATCTTTGGTGAGGTCTCGGGCCTCTATTTGAATTTAGGCAAATCCACCCTTTGGGTACTGGGGGGTGCAGGGGAGACAGATCCCTGGGCAATGGGCTTACAGTTGGCAACCGGAGGCTTGAAATATTTGGGGGTGTTCCTCTCGGAATCCGTCCACACCACGTGTATTAAAACATGGTCCCGGATGCCTCTAACTATTTTCGGCAGATCCGCAATTTTCAAGATTGTGGCTCTTCCGGGTCTGTTATACCAATTGCAGAACTATCCCCATCCCATCCCTCCCCAGTGGTTTCGGCAGGTTAACTCTGCATTAGGTCGCTTCCTGTGGGCTGGGGGCGCGGCCAGGGTGGCACTAAGGACGTGCTTCCTCTCCACGTATTGCGGTGGCTTAGCCACCCCTGATCTGCTGTCTTATTACCAAGCCTCCCAGCTGGTAATACTCAATGAGTGGTGGTATGGTGACAGGGGAGACCCGGCGTATGCCCTGGAGCGCTCATTGATGGGAGATAGTACACTGCACACGATCCTTTATTCAGCCCGGTTGCGGCGGACATTGCCGTGCGTCACGAAAACTGTCTTTGCCGTGTGGCGGCAGGCGTTGCGTCGCATGGGTTGGTGGGGTAGACTGACTGCGGAAACGCCGTTGTGGCATAACGGACGACTCCCCGAACTGTCCACGCTGCCGGGATTCGACGGCTGGGAAGCGATTGGGATTTCGACGTTGGGACATGTCATGTCCGGGGTTACTCTTAAATCGTTCCAGGAACTCAGTACTGAGTTCCGTATGCCCCAAACCCAATTCTTTCGTTACTTACAATTTCGTCATGCACTTACTCCCAGTATTGCTGATTTGGACTCGCTCCCTGAATTTAGCCCTGTTGAAGCGAAGGTATTCATGGGAGACCTTGGAGATAAGAAGGTCTCTCGCATCTACCAGACGATGGTAACTCATTGCTCCTCTACCCTACTCCCTCTGAAGGCGGCTTGGGAAGCTGACATCGGTCCCCTAGATGAAGATGACTGGAGAGAGGCCCTAGAGTCCCCGCGGGGGACCGCGATAGCAATGCGGCTTAGACTGATCCAGTTCAAGTACCTGCATAGGTCTTATTATACTCGGGAGCGGCTTTGGAAGGCTGGACTAATTGGTTCGCCGGAATGTCTGCGGTGCGGCGCTGCTGTGGGTACGCTGCTGCATACGGTGTGGTCATGTCCTAGACTGATTGGATTCTGGAGGGGTGTATGGAGTTGCCTGTCTGAAGTTCTGGGATGGGACCTCCCACGCACACACAGATTAGGGTTACTCCACATACTTGAGGGGGTTGGTGGGAACTTATACAAACGCCACCTATTGCTCTTGGGGTTGGTAGTTGCCAAACGGGACCTGGCCCGAGCGTGGAAGGGAGACCGAGCCCCCCCCCCCTGAGCCGGCCTGGATTATTATATGGGGCTGGAGCGACCTGTGTTTGAGGCGAGAGGCTGCCCCCGTAAACACTTCAAGATCTGGAAGAGGTGGGCAGACTATAGAGAGTTGCCTTTGGATCCCCCTGTGGAACATGAGGAAGAAATATAGGTGGGGGTGCCATACGGGCCTGTAACTGTGTCATGCCTGTCACATTACGAACGAGTACAACCGAGCTTCTATTGCACGTGCATGGGGTTAGGGAGGGATAAGGGGCGGGTAGTGGGGCAGTTGGGCATTGGGAGTTGGTGGGGGTAGGGGTGGGGGAGGGGGCTAATTTTCTTGGTTTATTCTACTCTAAATTGGTTTAGCTATGACAATGTAAACTGTACTACTATGCCTGGTGGAGCTCTCCTGACTGTGGGGAACCACTTCTTTCACTCTGCTCAGCTCAATCAATAAAATTTTGTTGTGAAAAAAAAAACAGATTTATTTGGACCCAGTATGCTGTTTACCAGCAGTTTCTTTTCTTTGTGATGAGATACCCCTGTAGGGGCAATTTGTGTGTGATATCAAATGATGCTAACATAGCAAACAGTGTTGTGTCATATAGTGTAGAGTCGTAGAGTGCAATAGGGTGGAGTGTAGTGAAGTGGATTGGCGTAGCGTACTGTGGAGTAAAGTGTCATAGAGTGGAGTGGCATGTTGTACAGTAGAGTGGAATGAATGCAGTAGAGTGGAGAGGTGTAGCATAGAGTTGAGTAAAGTGTCGAAAAGTGGGGTGGTATCTTGTGCAGTGGAGTGGAGTGGTGTGTCGTAGGGTGTTAGAAAGTGTTATAGAGAGTGAAGTATATTGTTGTACAGCAGAGTGTACGGGCATACAGTTGAGCAGAGGGTTGTACAGTGTACTGTAGGGGCATAGAGTGGAATACAGTGTGGTATTGTGGCAAAGTATAGTAGAGTCTTTTACAGCGTAGTTGAATAAAGTAGAGTAGAATGTGAAAGAGTGGAATGTCATTCAGTGGCATAGAGTAAAGAAAAGTGTTTTGCTGTGGAATACAGTGGAGTGGAGTCCAGTGGAGTGGTATAGTGTAGAGTGGAGTAGTGTGTTGTAGAGTACAGTGGCGTGGAGTGCAGGAGTGGACTGGCATAGTGTTCAGTGGAGGAAAGAGTTGTAGAGTGGAGTGGTGTGTCATATAGTGGAGTGGACTAGTGTGTTTTACAGTATCCGTAAGTGGAGTAGAGTGGATTACAGTGCTGTACAGTGGAGTGGCATGAAGTACAGTAGTGTGGTACAGTATGGTAGAGTGGAGTGGCATATACTCTCATAAAGTGGAGTACAGTAGAGTGGAGTAGTATCACATACATCAGAGTGTAGTAAATTGTGGGTAGAGCAGTGTAGAGGTAGTTGCATGGAGTGGGGTGGTGCATCATACAGTGTCATAGAGTAAAGTAGAGTGCTGTAGACTTGCATTCACAAAAGTACATTGCTGTACAGTGGAGTGCTACAGAGTGAAGACTAGTGTGGTAGAGTGGAGGGGAGTAGGCTGTAGTTGAGTGGAGTACAGTGTCATTTAGTGGCATAGAGTGGAGTGCTATGGAGTGGAGTTGAGTAGTATGGAGTGGTGTACACTGAAATAGGATATGGTGGAATGACATACAGTTGAGTAGTGTACAGTGTAGTGGCATAAAGTGGAGTGGAGTGGAGTAAAGTTGAATAGCTTGAAGTGGCATACCGTTGAATAAAGTACAGTGGCGTACAGTGCAGTGGTGTAGAGTAGATTCAATGTAGAGTGGAGTGGGGTGGAGAGGACAAGCATGGAATAGCGTATATTGCAGTAGCATAGAATGGACTGGGATAGAGTATAGTGGCATAGAGTCCAGTTGCCTACAGTGCAGTAGTGTGTAGTATGGTAGTGTAGATTGGGGTACAGTAGAGTGGGGTAGACTGAAGTGTACAGGGGAGTGGCATTCAGTGGAATAGTGTACAGTAGAGTGGTGTAGAGTTGAGTTGCATAAAGTGGAGTGGCATACAGTAGAACAGCATACAGTGGGGTGACGTAGAGTGGAGTGGCATAGAGTGAAATAGCATAGAGTATCGTCAAGTGAAATTGTGTACAGTGGAATAGCGTAGATTGGAATGGCATAGAGTGTAGTGCTGTAGAGTCGAATGGCATAGACTGGCGTGGCCTAGAGTGGAGTGGTTTAGAGAGAAACAGCGTACAGAGTGTAATACAGTGTAGTGGAGTAGAACTGAGTGGCCTACAGTGTAGTGGTATAGACTGGTGAGGCATAGAATTGAGTGGTGTAGAGCGGAATAGCGAAGAGTGTAGGGGTATAGAGTGGAGTAACATACAGTGGAGTGGCTTACAGTATAATATTGTACAGTGGTATGGCATACACTGGAATGGCATACAATGGAGTAGCGTAGGCTGGAGTGGCATACAGTGGAATAGTGTGGAGTGGAGGGGTGTACAATAGAGTTGCGTACATTGGAGTGGTGTACAGTGGAGTGGCGTAGCATAGGGTGGCAAAGGCTGGAGTTGCATAGAGTGCAGAGGCATAGAGTGGAATAGTATAGAGTGTAGTGAGGTAGGGTATAGTGGCATACCGTGGAATAGAGTAGAGTAGCCTAGAGTGGAAATGAGTACAGTGCAATGGTGTAGAGTGGAGTGGCGTAGAGTGAAATAGCATAGAGTGGAGAGGCGTAGAGTGAAGTTGTGGACAGTGGAATTGCGTGGAGTGGCATGGAGTGTAGTGTCATAGAGTAGAGTAGCATAGACTGGAGTGGGATAGAGTGAAGTGGCGTGGAGTGGAATAGCATTCAGTGGAGTGGTGTAGAGTGATGTGGCATGAAGTGGAGTGTGGTACAGTAGAATTGCAAAGAGAGGAATAGCTTACAGTAGATTGGAATAGCATACAGTAGAGTGCCATGGCGTGGTTTAGAGTGGAGTTGCGCAGAGTGGAGTGAGGTACTGTGTAGTGGTATACAGTGAAATAGCATAGAGTAGTGTGGCACAGATAGGAGGGGCCCACAGTGGAAAGCCGTAAAAAGGAATAGCATACACTGAAGTGGCATTCAATGGATTGGCTTAGAATGGAATTGCATAGAGTGGAGTGTCATAGAGTAGAGTTGGCTACAGTGGAATAGCGTAGAACGGAGTAGCACAGAGTGTAGAGGTATACAGTGGAGTAGCATAGACTGTAGTGGCTAGAATGGAATGGCGTAGAGTGGAGTAGCTTAGAGTGTAGTGAAGTAGAGTGGAATGGTGTAGAATACAGTGGCATACAGTGGAGTGGCATAAAGTGCAGTGGCATAGAGTGGAATAGCATAGAGTAGAGTGTTGTAGCTTGGATTTGGGTAGAGTGGAGTGGGGTAGGGTATAGTGGTGTACAGTGGAATAGCGTAGACTGGCATAGCATGGGGCTGTATATTTTGGAGTGGTGTAGACTGCGGTTGGCATAGAGTGGAGTTGTGTAGAGAGTAATAGTGTACAGTGGTGTGGCATATACTGAAGTAGCGTATAGTTAAGTGACGTAGAGTGTAGTAGCGTACAGTGATAAAAAGCGTACAGTGAAGTGGCATAGGCTTGAGTAGCGCAGAGTAGAATAGCGTAGAGTGTATTTGCATAGAGTGACGTTATGTACAATGGAAAAGCTGGGGGGAAATTAGCACCTACAGTAAATTGTGGCCACCTTGCTTACCCAGGAAGGTTAGCTGAGTCATTAGAGTGCTGCCACATAGCCTCATACAAAAAAATATTCTGAATGCCAAATAACACTCAACGCACCCTAATCCGATTAGAATTTAATCTAGTAAGCATTGATATAGAGTGTAAAAAAGACATCATCAAAATCTACTTTCAGATGATCTGGGCTTATCCTGAGTCACTAAGGCAGAGGAGCATTGCCCCACTGTTTAGAAGGAAAAATAAAATGATAATAATGTATCGTTATTATCATTCTATTTTTCCTATTGGAGTCAGTGGTGGGGCAGGGCTGGCAAGAGCAGGAGGAAGAGTGGTTTTCACTCCCTAAGTGTACATGACTGTTTGGCCGGCCCTCTTGAGCTTGCCAAACAGTCATGCACACTTTGCATCTTCCCCTCCAGACTGCATTACACACCCTGCTGAGGAACATGCAAAGCCTTCCAGTCCCTGTCTGGGCACCAAACTACGGCACTCAGACCAATCATAATGCATTGCAGCATTGTGATAGACTCAAGGAAGTAGATCTGTTTAGCAGTTTTTGAGAAATTAAGATCCAATATTTTTATATCTGGACGGTTGGGTTTGAGGGACTTTCACAAGAGTCCTCGAACTCAGTTTAAAAAAATAGGGCAATCTTATTGGCCCAGGGGACTTGTTACCCTTGGACCTTCTCGCTGCCGTGGGAACAAGAGTTCAGATTGGCTGCCAGCAACATGAGAAAAATGTTGCCGTCAGCCATTACAGGACTTGCAGACTTAGGGCCAGATGTAGGTCGCCAATTACCGGTCGGTAACGGCCGATTTCGGCCGTTACCGACCGGTGATTGGTTTTCGAGATGTAGGGGGCCAGGGATAGGGGGGATGTAGGGGGCCATTTTTACAGATTCGGTAAATTTACCGAATCTGTACAATACCGAATCGGTATTTTTACCGATTCGGTAACGGCCAGATGTAGGTGGGACTCTTCAGAGTCCCTTTGGCCTTACAGAATCGGTATTTTACCACCCAATCCAATTGGGTGGTAAAATACTGATTCCAGGTGTGCATGCACATGTGTGCATGCACACCTAGCCATGTGACAGACAGACATGCCCTTAGGGCATGTCTGTGTGCCACATGGCAAACATGCCCGTCTTTGGGGTGCTAGAGGGTGTCAAAGTGACACCCCCTGCACCCTTGCTAAAATCGGTATTTACCGAATCTGTAATTACAGATTCGGTATTGCCCATTGATTCCTATGGGCTTCAGGGCCCATAGGAATCAATGGGCAATACCGAATCGGTATTTACAGAATCGGTAAATACCGAATCTTAACGATTCGGTATTTACCGAATCTGAAATACCTACATCTCCCCCCTCTATTTTACCACTTCTTAAATACCGAATCGGTATGATTCAGTATTTAAGAAGTGGTAAAATAAAATTACCTACATCTGGCCCTTAGTCCCCTGTCCTGAACTTTAAAACAAAATCATATTGGAGGGTTGAGTAGGGAAACCCGGCCCCTAGGCCCCATGAGGGATCCCTTCAGGCCAAAATGAAAAAAATCATGAATTTCCACCACAATTCATCGGGACTCCTGCGGGGCCAAGGCAAAAAACAAAAATAGCATTCTAGTGCCTTTTTGTGTAATTAAAGCGATTGGGCATGCAGACCTCATCTATGGGCCATTTTCTGCCCCAGGACTCCATTCACCAGGGCCCAATTTATTTAATTTGAGAAGGGAATGAGTGGTTCACTTCCCTCAGCCATATTCGGCCTGACAAGCCGATCCCCTTGACCCAATATATAATTTATATGGAGAGCGGGGCACATGGCCCTCCTCATCAAGCTGTATTCTGCCTGAGGACTCTACCCCTTGGGGCCAAAAGGATTGATTAAGGACTGATTAATGGAAGGGGGGCCGTGCGCCCCCCTTCTGAGCCATCAAAAGGCCCTGGTGACCCCATCCCCCTGGCCTGTCACTTTTTTTTTTAAAAGGGAAGCGGGAACAGTGCAGCCCCACTCCTGGAGCCTTTCATGGCCCCAGGGACCACATCTTCTCCTGGCTTTGCACTCAAAGGACACATATGAGGCAGTTGCCAGTAGGTAGGTATAGTCAAGACCTATTTTCCATGGGAAAAGCATTTTTTGACTTGGCAATAACTTTGGCGTCAGTTGACCAATGTGCATGAAATTTTCCCAAAAAGCTGTCAAGGTGGGTTCTATTGTTATGGAAAGTTGTGGGGTGATCCGTGCAGTGGCAACTGAGAATTTGGGGTGTGAAATAAGGTTACGTTCATAATGTTAATTCCCATAAGACCCTTTAGGCACACCTACAGCCCGAACTGTTGAACTGACTTTCACCATATTTGGCAGGAATTAAGATGTTGGTTCAAGGAAGTGCCTTTTGCTTCTTTGGTGTAAATCTGTTCAGTAGTTGTTTAGAAATGTAAGTTTAAATTTATAGTGATATCTCTGGGTGTGGATATTTCACTAAGGTTTCGTGATGAATCGTGAATGCATGCGCCAACAGGAATGCTCTGATTGGCTGGATGCAACCTGAACAAAAAGTTGCGTCTGACATTTTATCTATCAGGAACTGTTCCTGCGGCTGAAGATTTCTGAAAAAGCTAACATATGGGGTCAGAGTAGAGGTACTCTGACCCCATGTTTGAGAAATGGTGGTGTTAGTGACACAAGTCATGTGTCCAAAATAGATTTTTTAATCGAGTTCGATATTCATGATGACACCGCAATTGCAAGTGTGGCCCCCGTGTACCATTGCGGGGACACCGCAACTATCAACGTTGTCGTGAATATTGGTGAAAATATTTTTAAAAATCAGTGAATCGTTCATACACATTGTTATAGAAATATTGAAATTTTCATAAATGTTTAGATAGGGTTATTTAGATAGTGAGTTATCTACTGTGAAGGCTAGAATTAATTATATAGTTATCATTTGTGGATGTGTCAGTGGCCATTGAATGTCTGCTTTTGCATTCCGTTTTCACAATGTGTCTGCGGGGATCATGATTACCACCGTCATCACTGTCACGATTCCCAGCATTCAGAGTAGAAATCAGGTACAGATAGGGCATACACACACCACACCCTTCTTTGTTGCGAATGTGCACGCCAAAACCCGCAGAAACGCCCATAAAACTACATTTTCCAGAAGGCTTGGGGGCGCGTCCACCGGAAGTAGACCTCTCCTTGCAGATTCAATAAAGCGCCGCCCCAGAAGCAAAATTGTGCTTGACAACAACGTCCGATGCTGATAAGCGGATGGTGCTTCCCCGCTGGAGGTTTCAGCACACACCCTGCATTTCCCGATCCGACCAGCTTTCCGGAGCCTTCGCCAGGAGTCCCGAGTTGCCCCCACCGAGAAAGGTAAAATCCGCCATTCCGAGAGTGGAAGACTGCTCATGGAAGAGCTCTCCTCTCGAGGACAGCGCAACGTGGGTCCATTAACTCTTTCAGGATTTCGCCGAGGAGCAGCCCGCAGTTAGAGGCTTCCGGCAGCCGGACGCTTTTGTATTGTTTTTTCCGTGACTAGTGTTCGTGAAGCATCCCAGGATATAAATTGTTCCAGAGTACTAACAAAGCCCGCGTTTAGGGGCTGCTACTTTTTCCGTATTAGGTGAGAGGAGGTTTGCTTTCAAATACAAGAGCAGCCTTGTACCTACACTTACCGGGGCTTATAGAACAGAGAGTCCTACATGGGTTTTTCTTTCCTTTAGTTTTATATTATCTTACTTTCGAGACCAGGGCGATTGCTAAAGGCATGCATGGGCCACACTGATAATACCTATACTAACGCTATCAGAAGCAGTCCTCTGTGTCTTCATTGTTCTTCAGTAGAAGGCTACAAACCGATGAAGGGGCCTATGTCTGAATAGTCCACCAAGTACTTTGCCTTCTTTTGTTGACACCCTGGTGCCTACCTTTTTATGTGTAGCAGGAAGCAGAACTGATTGATTTACTGCTATCTACCTTGAGCTATAGGAGCCAGAACTTGTATGTAAGTGCCTTCTTGATATACCGCTGTCGTGTGTATTGCATGTTTGTACTGTATGAACCTTACTGGTTTTCTACCTTTTTTTCTTCTGTCACATGCAGACTCCCTGATAAGAAGCAAGGGCTCTTACCCAGATCTGTGAGACAACAGGACACTTTATTATTTTATCCACTCCCCTTTTCCCTTGGGGACTCCCTGTTCTCGCAATGTCCTAACTATATTGTGGGAGAGGAAGTGTCTAGGGGAAGAGGGGGGCCTTCCTTCACGGCATCGTTCCTGCTGGCTGCTACAGACAGGTTAGTGGCGTACCTCTTCCCTGGAGCTGCTGACCACCCCGACAATCACGTCCCCACAAAAATGGAAAATAGGTTTTAGAGATGGTTGTTCTAGAAATACACTAGAAAAGCATGAATTTGACGTGTACAGTAATAAATCCCTAGTGCGTAAAATACTGTAATATGTGTGCATATATGTGTTTTAACTTTATGGAAAAGGCACGATTGTCACGGTTAACATCGAGGTTGCGATGTCCTGAATACCCTCACACATGGAAAATAGGTCTGAAAATTGGTTTTTAAAGTAACTTTGGGGCCGATTAGGATGGCGGTGAATCCGCTCCTCCGGGCCGGCGGAAGCCACCGCCGGCCTGGAGGATGCGGATTCACCGCCGCGGCCACAGACATCACCCACCGCCAGATTAGGATGGCGGTGGGATTGCGGTGTGACCAGCGGTGGACGGCAGGTCCGTCTGCTGCTGATCCGCGGGGTGTGGAGGGCTATTTGGTGGCATTTTCTGCAAGACACCGTCAGCCAAATTAGGATGTGCATTGACACATGCTTTTCCACGGCGGCTTTTCCACCGTGGAAAAGCATGTGGTCTTTGGTGTTTGGGGGCCCGTTGCGGGCCCCCAGGGTGTCGGGGTTGGGGGGGTGCACATTGGGGTACCTATGGTACCCCCCAGCATTTACATGCACAAAGTGGCAGGCACCGCGCGGTGCCTGCCGCTTTGTGCATGTAAATGTAAAACATGCATTTTTAACCTTGCGGCGGGTGCTGCTTCAACCAGCACCCGCCACAAGGTTAAAGATACGGGATGTGACCGCCAGGGTGGCGGTCACATCCTAATTGCACCGGAGGGACCGCCGCTGCCCCTGCAGGCGGTCCCTCCACCTCGGGGATGGCGGACGGACGCAGGTCCATCCGCCATCCTAATAGGTCCCTTAGTGTAGAAATATGAATTGCTTTTTTTTTTAAAAGCCTTATTGTATTCTTATAAAACATACAACAAAAATTACAGGCTTGTAATATTATTCTCTACAACTTTGTAAGTTACATCCTTGCTAGGTGTTTAGGATACAATACAACATGTTTACCTTAATATCTACAGGCAGAGTACAGTACTTTTCACAGTGGGGAGCGTTAATATGTTCGAATGAGTCTGCAGGTATTCCGTTAGGGGTGCCCAGTAATCCCTGGGCTTAGGTTTCGTTGGGAGTTCCTCTTCATAAGTTTTCAGAGTGTCCCTTCAATATGCCATATTGTAGAGCCAGTGTTTACTACTAGGGCATTTTTTGCTATTCCAGTTCATTGATATTCTCCTTTTTGCTAATTGCAGTGCTATTGTACAGCATTTACGTTTAACAGATTGTAGGTTTGTCACCAGCCCGAGTAGACACACTTGATTTGTTCAGTCTATTTTGGTTACTAACACAGCGTTCAGTAGTACAGTAATGGTTTCCCAATATTCATGAATATGAGGGCACTGCCATGCCAGTTGTATAAAATCAGCTCTGTCCGTTCCACACCTTTTGCAACATGCATCAGGCTGTAGCCCGCATTTTTGTAGTTTAATTGGTGTATCACATGTTTGGTGCAGATATTTGTAATGTATTATACGTAAGTTGCCATTCGGGGTGAGCATGTCAGACAGGGCGCAGCAGGTGGTCCAATCCTCTACAGTGAGAGGCGAATCTAGTACTGAGCTCCACCTATCTTGTGCTTTTTGTATAGTCCCAGCTATGTCTTCCTGCAGTAGTAAGTATAGCTTTGTTACCAGGTGTATGCTATGAGAGCTAGGGATAATCATTTGTAGTGCCTGTAGCGTTTGCGATTCATTGGGAAATGTCAGATATAAGGTCTTAATAGCATTTTTCAGTCTATATTATGTGAATTTAAATAGTGTTTGATCTATACTAATATAATAAAGAGAGAGCCCAAACCTTTGAGGCGGGTAATCTCAGGAACCACAGCACCAATCACAACACCCAATACAGCGTTGGAAAGGCAGTTGCAGCAGAAGTACATAGGCTATGCAGACGCCCACCATATACATTTAAAAGGTAAAAGAACCGTGCCAGCAAAGTAGTCCCTTGTGGGCATGTCTGCGTTGTGCTGTGGGCGTGTGCTGGGGGCGTGACAAACGCTGGGGGTGTGTGGTACGTTCCGCCCTTCATGCCATGTCTCATATCGTGTGCTGTGGGCGTGTGCTGGAGGCGTGGGCGTGTGCAGGGCGCGGGATTACGGAAAAAAAAGTGAGCGTTGTGCCCAATATTTCATTGTTTTTTCTTCCCAGGTTCTGTACATGCCAGTTCCGGGTGTCCACCCTGCTCCCTTTAAATACCCCTGCACCCCATAACCCACCCTATATCCCAACACCTTTAAACACTAACCCATCTTAACCCTATAAATATACCCTGTACCCCAAAACCCAAACCTATCCCTAAACCCAAAAAATACCCCTGTACCACAAAACCCAAACCTACCCCTGAACCCTATAAAAACCCCTGTACCTCAAAACCCAAACCTACCCTTGAACCCTAAAATACCCCTGTACCCCAAAACCCAAACCTAGCCCTGAACCATAAAAAACCCTGTACTCCAAAACCAAAACCTACCCCTGAACCCTAAAATACCCCTGTACCCCAAAACCCAAACCTAGCCCTGAACCCTAAAAATACCCCTGTACCCCAAAACCCATACCTATCCCTAAACCCTAAAACTACCCCTGTACCCCATAACCCAAAACGATATCTAAACCCTAAAAAAATACCCAAACACCCCAAAACATATACCTCAGTACCCCAAAACATATACCCCTATACCCATACTTACCTTATCCAAACATTAAAAAAAAACATGCTTTTACCATTCATGCATTTACAACGAATTTCGTTGTAAATGTATGCGTGGTAAAAGCATATAAAATGTAATGCCATGCGTTATAATGGCATTGCGGAGTCATGGTACTTTCATAATGAAAGTATGCGGAGTGATGGTATGCGGAAAGAAAGTTGCGGAATAATGGGTGTTTACCCTCCCCCGATAAGTACATTGGTGGCACGGCGGCCCACATCTCCAGCAACATACTCATATTTTTTCACCACCGATTTGAAAAATGCACAGGTCTCTCTCTTTGATGGCCAGCAGCGACAAACACTTTTAGACACACCTCCCACCACAAGTTCTAGAATTGCGAACTTTAGAGCTGGGGAGCTACGTTCGAATCTTGGCATCAGCTCAACATCCTGTGATTCCAGGCAAATCGCTTTGTCTCCCCGTGCCTACCACAAATGAATGTGTTCTTCTGTAATGTAAATTGTGCTCATGCTATGTTGTCGAGTTCGCGCTATATAATATTGCAAGGAAAAATAAAGTAGTGGAACTCGAGTTCACACACTACTGAACGCGCACTTGTAAGTGCATCAGCAGTGCACTGTGAATCGGAGCGTTTCACAGGCCTGTCACAGATAAGAAATGCTATCAAAACGAAATCCTACAAAACAATATACTACTGGCCGGCAGCAATTCATACCCGGACAACGTCGGGACGGGCTGCTAGTTACTTATAATGATGAACTCTTCCATTTAAATGAACTTGCCATCTTCATATAGGTCCCCCATCTCATCTATGCCGACCTGTTGCAGCAGCTCCATACCAACTTTTTCTTGAGTTACTGATAAGGAAGGGTGTTGCTGTAGTGGCAATGCCTGCGCATATAGTGATAGCTTATGTGCTAATTTTCCCATATGGTGCCATGCTAAGTTCATAGTGCATATATTGTTTATTTCTTGTTTTCCTACGTTTGTGCGCTGGTGAGGGAGTATATGGCAAAGCGATATTGGATACGCAACTCCGCCTTCAACTGCCACGTGCGGCATGTAGCGGATCGGATGGAACCAATAATGTGCATACTGTGCTTGGGAACACAGATAATAGAGTAGGAAGTCTGGTTCTTTGAAACTCCCTTATGAATAGGGTAGTGTTAATGCAAAGAGTTCAATACGTGCCTGTTTTTCTGCCCATATCAGTCGCTTGATGCTGGTTGTCAGTCTTTGGAAAACAGATGTTGGCTGAGTAATGGGGACATTTTTAGGTCTCGGCCTGATCCAGCACATGCGCTGGCCTCGGCCGAGACATTTAGTAGCTCTGAAAAAATGCTACTTTGCCGGCAATCAGCTTGCTAGAATGCGCACAAGAGCACGCGCGCGCATGCGCGTTATAGCAAGCTGATTGCCGGCAAAGTAGCACTTGCGGTGACACGCGTGCGCACCACGCGTGTCACACTTTTTTTAAATTTTCATTTCGCGGCCGCCAATGCTTGTTTTTAATACGTTACTGCAATTGGGGGGCCTTCATCACACATGCCCATAATGGGTGCCTATTTAGCAGTGTTCCATTTGTGCCCCATCCTGCACAGCCCTCCACTATGAGGGTGAGAGTTTTCTGTTGCCTTTAATTCCTACAGGTTTCCTTTGTGAATTGTTGCACACTGCAGTTTCTCGAATTTCAGAAGAAATACAGCAGTAGCATTGTTGTCTGTTCTGCTTCTGCTCCGAGTGTAGGCGCTACTCTCGTCTGTTGCCTTTACTCCCGCCCCTCCTGTTGTCCTTGTTTACCAGCCCCCTCTTCCCTATTTCATATATACTTGCAGTCAGGGGATTGATATATGTTTGCAGCCTCCCCCCACCCCCTTATAGCTCCTCTGTTCGCTGCCTATACTGGGCGCTGCACCACAGGCTCCCGGCTGGCTCTATCTCGCGGTAAAGTTTAAAAGCTGCTATGCTTCCGTGCACACAGTTAACAACATTGTTTTACCAGAGCGCCGCTCACTCCCACGGCGTTTTGCTCTCAGGAGCGAGCTGCGGTGTGCAGGGTGGCAGCTGTATTCCTCGTGTCTGTAATGGTCTAGTTATTCAATCGGGGCTAGGTGAAGACCCGGAAGCACCCACACACAATGTTTCACTCTTTGGCCAGGCGTGGCCAGAGTATAAATAAATGGGCCGGGGTCGCTCGTGACTTCCGACTCAGGCTAACTATACTGAGTGCATGTCTCTTTACATCGCGCAGCTGTAGGCCTACCTGTGACCCCTGACTGTGCTGGAATAGCAAGGTCCCCACACTGGTGACGAGGGTGGGATCATCAAAAACACAACCTCTGTGAAGAAACACCACCTACCGTGCAGACGAGTCAGGCGCTAGCAAAGCACGTCGCCCAACGGAGCCCAGCGGAAGAAGAAGCGGAGCGACAACAGCGGAAGCCTGCGGTAAGCTGATCGCAGCGCCGACAGTGATCATGAGCGGCCTGCTCGGCGATCAGGATCGCTCTGCCCTGGACTGCACGTGCTCTGCGCACACCACTGGGAGCATTGCGATGCTGCCCGGGAGCCCCGGTTTCCCCCGTGAGTGCGCGCATGCGCATGCGCAAGAGCAGGCAGGAGCCCAATTGAAGAACAGGCTAGCATAGAAGACACGTGAGGGGGAGCGAGCGGCTATTAAGTGCCGGACAGCCAGTGAGACGCACCAGACACCGCGCGAGTGGTGGGAACACGGAAGCAGTACATAATATAAAGAGAACTGCTCAGATCAACAAGCACTCGCAAAGGCAACACCAGTTAGGCACAAACACCACGAAGGAAAAAAAATCTAGAAAAAAAAGGGGAAAAAAAGGAAGGATAGAACACCAAGCACCAGCAACAAAAGCACAACACGCACTACAGGAGAAAGAAAACTAACAAACCTTGGCAAACACAAAATAGCCTCGAACAAAGAGATAACAAAAGGCAACCAAGCCGGAATACAAGTATTCGCAAATAGGAACATCACAAGAGCGTGGTGACACGCAGGTGCTACGACCAGTTAGAGGGACAGCATGTCAAACCCAGCGGGACAAGAAGCGCCACAGGTGGCGGCTCCACCAACGCCACAACACCCTACACATTCCCAGATTGCCGCAATTCCGCTGTTCAGTGAATTAATCGACCCAGCCACCGCATCACCAAGATGGAAGGTGTGGGTTGGCCGCCTCGACAATTACTTTGTGGCGACAAGAGAAACCAATGGAGGCGTCAAGAGATCACTGCTCCTACATTTAGCTGGTGACGAAATATACAAGCTGTTTGAGCATCTTCCGAACACTGGAGAACCCACCGACTATGATGCTGCGGTCGAAGCCTTGAACGCCCACTTTGACCCCCAACTTAACCCCCACTATGAGCGATTCAAACTCAGACAAGCCAGGCAAAGAGAAGGAGAATCTATGGACATATCATGCACGCCTCAGAGAATTAGCAAGCACGTGCACGGAGGATGATCAGACAAAGGAGGTGACGGCGCAACTCATCCAAGGCTGTCGAAACAAAACACTGCGGACACTCATACTTCGACAACCCCGTATCTCCTTAGAAGAAATTCTAATCCTTGCTCGCTCACATGAGCTGCAGATATCTGAGCAACAGCAATGGAAACTGCGCTCCACCCACATACGGAGCAAACCGCTAACGTCAAAGCAGAGCAACTTGACGCCATTCCCACACCATCTCGCAGCGGGCGAGGAAGGTGGCCCACCAGAACAACGCGACGGTCACAATGTGGGTACTGCGGGAGAGAAGAGCACCCTCCAGACAGCTGCCCAGCAAGAGGAAAGACGTGCTCCAAGTGTGGTATCCCCAACCATTTCGCGAGTGTGTGCCGAGGGGGCTCGCGAGGAAGAGGCAACCCAGGGAGATGAACTCTGATGGGAGCCTTAAGACATCTGTCGCTGGAAGAACCTACAACATCACGACCAACAAAGACAACCGCTCACCACAACCAGCACTTGGATGACTCCTCCATGGAAGAAGACGAAGAATGCTATTTCGTGTTGTTTACTGGCGACCTCACAAAGAGACGGCAACCGCAGCCCAAGTGCAACATTGAGATTCATGGATCTCCAGTACCTGGCCTGATAGACACAGGAGCTACTGTCAATGTGATGGGGTCGCAACACTACAAAAAGCTAAACCCGAGACCACAACTGACATTGTCCAAGATTAGGATTCTAACATACGGAAGCCAGACACCGCTTCCCCTGAAAGGAAAGATGACAGTTCAGGTGAAATCGGAGACTCAAGCAGTTACAACAACTTTCCATGTGGTCGATAGAGAAGCAGACATCCTGGTGGGAGTCATACCGCCGTGGACCTCAATCTGATTGCGTTCGCAAACGCCGTAAAGCTCCTCCAATCCGATGACATCCTGGACCTGTTCCCACAGCTTTTCAAAGGACTAGGAAACATACGGAGACCGCCAGTGCAACTGCACATAGACAAAGAAGTACAACCTGTCGCTCTAAGACATCAACAAATTCCTTTTCATCTCAGGCCATTAGTGGAGCAAGAACTCCTGAAACTAGAGCAACAAGGGGTGATTGAGAAGGTAACCGGTCCAACTCCCTGGGTGTCACCCATGGTGATAACTGAGAAGCCGAGACAGCCAGGAAAGATCCGAATCTGCATTGACATGAGAATGCCTAACCAAGCCATCAAAAGGGAAAGACACCTGACACCAACAGTTGACGATATCCTGGCCGACCTGAACGGCTCGCAATGGTTCTCGAAGTTAGACCTAAAGGCTGGATATCATTGCGGAGGAGAGTAGGTATATTACTACATTCTAGACTCACCTGGGCCTTCGTCGCTACAAAAGGCTGAACTTTGGTATATCCTCAGCTGCAGAAATATTCTAAAATGCTGTGAGAGAAATCACGTCTGGGCTTCAGGAAGTCATCAATGTAAGCGACGACATCCTCATACACTCGGCAACAATCGAAGATCACCACCGTCGACTCCGGGCCACCCTTCAGCGGCTGGCAGAACATGGTGTAACTCTCCACAAAGAAAAGTGCCAGTTATTCCGCAAGACAATTGACTTCTTCGGGTACGTATTTAGCTCAGAGGGAGTCAAGGTGGACCCCAGGAAATCAGAGGCCATCCAACTTGCCCCAGCACCGACAAATGTCTCCGAGGTGCGAAGTTTTCTGGGGATGGCGACATATTGTGGACGCTTCATTCCGAACCTGGCCACAATTGCAGAACCACTACGACACTTAACAAAGAAAGAGACGCCATGGCAGTGGACAGAAAAAGAAAGCAAATCATTCAAACAAGTACAGTCAGCATTGCTAGCCAGCACAACTATGGCGTACGCCGACACCACCCGCTCAACAGAGTTACTGGTAGATGCGAGCCCGGTGGGTCTTAGAGCTCTACTTACCCAAGAGACTGAACCAGGGGCCTGGGTCCTGTTAGCCTTTGCAAGCAAGGCACTTACAGCAACGGAAGCCCGGTACTCACAAATAGAAAGGGAGGCATTAGCTATCAAATGGGCCTGCAATCATTTTCATTTGTATGTGAATGGCCACCCCTTCAAAGTAGTAACAGATCACCAGCCTCTCCTCCCACTTTTCAAAGGAACAACACCTCACCCACCACCAAGGATTGAGAGGTGGGCCATCCAATTACAGCAGTACCAGATGGATCTAGTATATCGACCGGGTGCCAGAAACCCCGCCGACTTCCTGTCACGTCACCCCCCATCCTCGATGGTTACAGATGACGAGCAAGTGGGAAAGACAGAAGAGTTCGTCAACATGGTATCTCAATGGTCATGCCCTCAAGCTCTCTCGATAGAAGAAATAAAGACACACATGGACACAGACACGATCATCAAGCAGGTATCTGATGCTCTGAAGAACGGTTCGTGGGAAGGTTTCCTCAAGAACACCCAAGGGTGGAGTGAGCCTGACAGGACCCGCCTGGGGAAGTTTTGGAAGGTTTGTGATGAACTCAGCTCAGCGGAAAACGGAATCGTACTAAGAGGATCACGCATTGTCATATTGCAGAGAACGAGCGACAATCCTTGCGCATGAAGGCCATCAAGGCGTCGGGAGGATGAATTCAAGAATGAGGGAAAAGGTGTGGTTCCCAGGTGTAGAAGACAGCGTGGACAACGTTGTGCGCAACTGCAGAGCTTGCCAGATCACCAGCAACTCCGAACCTCCTGCACCAGTAATCACCGAAGACCCAGCTCCATCCCCCTGATCATGGGTCAACCTTGATTTCGGAAGTTTCCCCGATGGGAGAACCACAGCCGTTCTAATTGGCAATTACACCAAATATCCAATAGTTGAGATTCTGCCATCGACAGCATTCGCCAATCTGCAACCAGTTCTAGAGAAGGCATTTGCGTTATTTGGTCTGCCCCAAGTCATCAAGACAGACAAAGGGCCGCCATTCCAAGGCAGCGAATTCAAAGACTTTCTGACATGATTAGGAATCAAGCACCGACGAATCACACCTCAGTGGCCGTAAGCAAATGGCGAGGTCGAGCGATTTATGCGCACTACCAACAAAATATTGTGGATAGCGATGGCAGAACACACTGATCCAGAAACTGCTCTGCAACAGTTCCTCAGGGAGTACCGTGGCACGCCTCACTCTACGACTCAACGATCACCATGGTCCCTCATGCTGACAGGACCCCAGCGAGACATGCTGCCCATGGCTGACAACTGGAAGCAGGAACCATATAACCCGGCAGGTGCTCAAGCGCGGAGACAACAAACAAACGACAAGGCAAGTCATCGTCGGAGGGCGCGAGTCCAAGTAGTGACACCGGGGTGCTCAGTGTTGCTCCGTAATCGATGAAGTGGAGGAAAGTTCTGGACCCCGTACGAGCCAGGGCTATGGACTGTAAAGTCAACCAATGGAATGGCCATCACTGAAGAGCGAGACGGAGAGAGGTGATAACCCGGAACATTTCATGGTTCAAGAAAGTTCCTTCGCCTAGCGGGACACAACCTATCACGGATCAATCTGAAACCGCTGAACTTCAACCTGATCCGGCCGAGGATAATCCTGGTGAAGTTTCATCTCAAAGTCCAGTGAAGTCCCCAGAACCAAGAAGTCCCCGGCTAGAACAAGAAAGCCGCCAGCGTCCGTACAATCTCAGGCCGAACCCTCGGCCTAGCAAGAGACTAGCTGATTTTATATGCTAACCAGCTGTTATTGCTTTGATTGAAGAACTAACTTGGGAAGGGATGTAACGGTCTAGTCATTCACCCGGGGCTAGGTGAAGACCCAGAAGCACCCACACACAATGTTTCACTCTTTTTCCAGGCGAGGCCAGAGAGTATAAATAAATGGGCCGGGTCGCTCGTGACTTCCGGCTCGGACTAACTATACTGAGTGCATGTCTCCTTTTTACATCGTGCAGCGGTAGGCCTACCTGTGACCCCTGGCTGTACTTGAATAGCAAGGTCCCCACAGTGTCCTCGTGGATCAGGTTACTATTCAGAAGGGCAAGAACTTCCACAACGGAGACGCCTTGGGCGGTAAGTGCGCAGTCCCCTTCCCTGTCCGTGACTTTTGCATTGAGCGCACAGTATTCAAATGCACGCCATGAAATGAATTCATTATTGGTAATTACACTAAAAACATTTATGCAGCTTGAAGTTGGTGGTAATTACCGATTTCTTAAGGCTCAAAAGCACTCTTTAATGTGCTTCCTAATTTGCATTTAAGGAATCGGTGTAGTATGTTTATCTAGGGACCTGTATCGATACTCCTATTTCTGACCCTTGTCCGGTTATAATTCACTAATATCCATGCAACGGCACAGAAACCCGTTTCAAATTAGTCATAGCGCATGCTGTCACATTAAGCAAGCACTATTCCTCCAGCCCCCTAGAAAGCACACCGAGTTCTTAAACAAATCCAAGCCTCGAGCAAACCTGGGAAATCCCCGCCTGCTATGTTTTGATTTAGTCCAAGAACTCCTGTAAAGCACTGCAAGAACGCTCAGTTCTTAGTGACATCCTTATTGACGTCTTATGTCCATCCTTACGTCAAACCCAGCACCTCTCAGGTATAAATATACCAACGCTGCCCTAAGCAGAGACACGGTGGTGATGAACCTGGAGCAGTGACTACTTGCCGGAGAGCCCAGCTGATGCGAGAGCCCACGGACGCTGCCCCTCCCCTTTTGACGCGCTGAGGAAGACGCTGTCTTTTCTCTTGCCGATAAATCCAGCCTCCAGCGTTTCCAGCCCACCTTCGCGGGTGACTGGGATACCGAGTCCTGAGAAAGAGATAACAGCCCTCCAGCCTTCTAAATCCCAGGTACTGAACTGACTAAACCCTTACAGAGAATTCTTGAGTCAGATTCTTGGCAAAACAAACTTAACTTAAACTGCTACTTACTTACTCCCTCCCACGTATTAGGCTTAGGTCAGGTACACCGGGGTAGGCGTAGTTAGAAGCACCAGTTGAGTACGATTAGTCAATGTATATATGTATGTATATCTTTTATCTATTTTAAAGTATCATATGGCTAAGAAACCATATCAATGCTTTTACAGTATTATTTTATAATCCTGCTTTTATTATATGCATTCTACTTAACCCTAAGTATTGCGATTGTAGTGATTCATTTCTCTTGTATGAGAAAAGAGACTGATCAATAAATAACACCTTTTATTGAAAACGCCCGTCTCTTCTTTTCTCTACAATCTGGTGAAACTAAGTATGCACGTATTGACTGAGTAAAATAGCTGTCTTTTGTTTTCACACGACTCTAGAGATATACTCTTGATCAGGAAGAGCAAAGTTGTCATGTTCTATGGTTGTCAGAAACTAAATCCCTTCTTGTCTATCCAGGGAGGTTAAACTCCTCCTCGCCTATTCGAGAAAGTTTCTAGTGAACTCTGAGCTAGCTGGCACACAAAACTTAAGTCTAATATCGTCAGTAGAAGACCTAGTTATTCTCTGTCCTACGTCTATACTATTGAAGATATTATTCCAATGCGCAGAGCCTATTGAGAATATAGGAACTACACTACATGGCGCCCAACTGTTTGGTAAGGCGATAAATCTAACGCAAGACATTAGAGTAACTCAGTCGTGCTTTTTCACACAGACCCTTTCTCCCGTAAATACTCCAAAGACGTCTGGAGTGGGTCAAAGGTTAAAATCCGCCAAACTTAGTAGGAGGAGACTCCTATGTATGGTTTTTGGTTTATTCAACGTTGAAGGATACAGTGTTCCAAAATATTGTGCACCTAATCTTTGTTTCCTTGGAAACCTGATCTGCAATAAAAAAACCTTCCTGTCAGTAAAATGTCAGACAGCGAAGGAGAAAGGGAGGCAGCAAGATTAGCAGCTCAACTCCTAACGGAAGACACAAGTCTCCTACAAACTGACCCGGACGTAATACTCATCCCGGTCAACATAAGAAAAACTATAACTTTAAAACTTATAGAAAATGGACTGACATCGAGAGGTGGTACAGTCATATTCGTAATTGAGGCACATGAATATCGGCAGACAGAGGTATTCTATTCATGGATAAACTTTCCAGCAGCAAACGCTGTAACAAAGGAATTCCACTATTACAAAATAGAGGAACCTCCGGAAGAGTACACTCCTTTCGAGGAGGTGGAAATACCATTAAAATACCAAGAGCATCTCCTCTGGTTTAAAGGCGCCCTAAAACATAATAATCACATCACCAGACTCTGTCCACTAGGTAGACCAGGAGCAACGTGGCCGGTTCTAGCCAGCTACACATCACATGCTGACATTAATAGAATGTCAAGCGAAGAACTCTTAGTTAAAATAAAAGAATTAACACAGGCATACAGAGAATTGGTTCAATATGCAACTGCGGATATAACTTTTCTCCAGAAACTGAAAGAAACAGATATAGCAGAACAACCATTTGAACTTGCCAGAATCATAGAAAAATCCTATGAAGAACTAGGAAGAGATAGTTTGGGTGGGAAACCAGTGAAACCCCAACTAACTGAAAATCCTGAAAAGGTATTTATTAAAAATAATCTAAACACTCCAAAAAAGAGCTGGGATGGAAATAAACAATCCACTCCCAAAGAAAAAAGATTCCAGTCCAGAGGAAGGTCTCCTCGACGGAGAGAAAGATCTCCGGACCAAGGACACAAGTCTCCCCAAAGGGAGCCCTCTGAGAAAAGATATAACCTTAGAAATAGGGATAATTTAAAGAAACCTGATAGATATCAAGATATTGATAGACGTCCCTCTTGATCTTTACAGACTTCCTCGCAGAAATCGGAAAGAAGAGGACGGTCAGAACACAGGGAAGAGCACGTCAAGTCCAAAGACAAGGAGCCTGCTCATCAAAGTAAAAAGTTACAATTTCCAAAGAAGAAGGTAGCCAGTATTAAAGTAATCAAACATGCCGAGGATACTGAGGACACAGCTGAAAAACGGAGAGTGGGCTCAGACAATGCTGGCCAGCGCAGCAGAAGTGAGCATAGCTCGCAAGATCCTGATGAATCATCTGGAGACAGTGGACACGAATGAATACATTCAAGTGGAAACTGCAGATACCAGAGTTAGCAAACCTCATAAAATATATGAAATACCATTGCGTATAGAGGGAGATAAGACTAGGAAAATAAGGGGTCTATTTTGGGATAATCTGTCCAAAGGCTATGACATCCTTTTAGCTGAAAAAGACTGGCCACCGGAGTTTGTCAGGGAGTGCCCTCATGGCGAAGAAATGATTATGCCTGCCTTCTCAAATCACATTCCAATTCATAAAAAATATACACTTGCAAGAAAATGGGCAGTAGCCCAAGCTCCTGCATTATATAAAAACGATGTGGGATGGGATGAGGACTCTCCTCCTCACAAAATCCAGTTAAAATCTCAACCAACTGCACAGAGGCAGTACCCAATTAAGCAAGAAGCTAAAAAACAGGTCAGGGAGATCTTAGATCAACTTGAATACCAGGGGGTGATTGAAACTTGCACCTCACAAATGAACAATCCTTTGTTTCCTTTCTCCAAGCCAGATGATTCATATCGTCTAGTTTTGGACTACAGACACCTAAACTCATGTTGCAAAACTTTTGCAGTACAAAACTCGCACAGTGTCGCACTAATGAATAGCATAGTGGGCAGAAAATACAAAACAACATTAGACATCTCTAATGGATTCTTTTGTCAAAATATAGCACCTGAAGGCAGATATTTGACCGTGTTCTCAATAAATGGCTCGCAGAAAAATTTCTACCGTTTGCCACAGGGGTTCAAGAACAGCCCAGGATTATTCTCAGCGAGAGTAACAGAGTTACTACAAATATATGATGATGAGGCATTATCTTATGTCGATGACATCTATCTAACAGATGATGACTTGGATACTCACTTGAAAAGAGTGAACACCATAATACTTGGGTTCGCAGCAGAGGGTTACAAATTCAACTTCAAAAAGTCAAGAATTGCCCATCTAACTGTCCTGTTTTTAGGATATGAATTATCAAGTGAAGGCAAAAGCCTGGCTGACAATTTCCTAGAGAAATGTGCTGTAATCCAAGCACCAAGAACGCTGAAAAACCTACAATCAATTCTAGGTTTCCTGAATTTCGGAAGAACTTACATTATAAATTATGCAGAGAGAGTTAAACCTCTCTATGACCTAATAAAACCAGATTTTAAAACAATCAATTGGACTCAAAAACACACAGAAATTTTGAGATCATTACAAACAGACATGTTAGCTAAAACAAAACTGCAAACACGCGATAACACACGCAACCTTGTAATCCGAGTCATCCCAGGAAGATGCGGATTCACATACCTAACCTCTAATGAGGGAGAAACGGTACCAATAGCATACAAATCACATTTGTACACAGAAGCTGAAAAAACATTCCGTATAAAGGAAAACATTGTACATGCGATTCAAACAGCTATAGCAAAGGAAAGGGCCCATGCCCAAGGCAGACGGATTACTGTTATAACAGCAGAATCAGCCTTTGAGGCGTTAACAAGCCCGTGTAATCTAACTACTGTGGCACTAAATCCAAAATGGATACAATGGGAAAATTCCCTTGCTACAGACAAAGTAAACTACTACTTTGGACCGAACATGAAAACATTAAAAATCTAGAATATGAAAGAGAATACCCTCTGCCAATCAACATTCTGCCCATACGACAGTACGCCTGTGTAATATATACAGACTGACATGCTCAACCCTCAGTTTGGGGAAAGCAAGCCTATAACGCCACATGCGAGATTGTAAAAAACGTGTGGCGCGGAGGTAAATTGAGACCCCTGTTAACAAAAACACACTCAGTGGAAAATAATTCAGAACAACAAACTGAAATATTAGCGTTAAAAATTGCGCTAGATAATGCCGATCGTGAATTCCCGACACTAATAGTGTGCGATTCGTATTACTGCGTCAAATCATACAATAACGATTTACAGAAATGGATTGAAAACGGTTACAAAGATGACACAGCTGCCACAATTAAGCAAAAATCGCTTTGGGAACAAGTAGTTCTTTTACAGAAAGAACTACCAAAGACTCACGTGATACACTCACTGAGTCATCAGCGTGATGGCGTTCACGTTGCAGGGATTTCATTGGCTGAGACAGCCACAGCGGAAGCATCTAAATCGGCTTCCGTATCTCCAAAAAAGCGTTCAGAAAAATACATTGACGGGGAAACAATGCTAGCGGTGAAAACGTCATCAAAAGGCGACTGCTCAGCGCTACACATCATGTATCCACTCAATTATACATACATAATCGATGCAAACTCCGTTCCTTTTGCTCAAATCCCTGAAGTGGGGGATAGAGTAATTCCAAACACGAACAGGAGAGTCTTGTTAATAGCAGACGCACATATGGGTGAGGGTCTTAGACACCTTAAGCTTAAGGATTCTCTGGAAGAATTACAATCAATATACTGGTGGCCAGGAATGAGCCTGCAACATCACAGTTTTGCGAAAAACTGCCCAGACTGCAACAGAAATCACAGTGGCGACCGAGACGGTGTATTGCCATGGCGTTTCGCTCAAGATGGGATTAAGCAATAAATATAAAAAATACCCAGTATGAATAATGCGTCATATTAACATGTAGAGACTATTTTCACTTATAATGTAGACCCCAGCTCTCGGCTGACGTCTGAACTGTTATGAAAAGATTTGCGAGTCTAAAATGGCATAAACACAAGGAGCATGCTACATTCTGACCAATGTCCTGCCTTTAGCTCTCGAGCTTATAGGGGGGGCATGGCCAGCATGGGCATTGCATTGCGGGACTCTTATCACTTCCTTCCTGAGGGAAACGGGATGGTGTAAAGAAAAAACCAAGGCATAGAGCAATCTATAATGGCAAAGGTATTAGGTTCGGGAGCTGGGTGGGTCAAACATTTAATAAGTGTCCAACGTAGTCTTAATAATCTGCCAAGAAATTCTCTGAGAGGTCTCAGTCCGTACGAACTATTGTTTGGGACTAGAATGTTAATCCAGGACCTCGATAGTCAAACTTCAGTGGTGAAAGGAAAATGCTTTGATATCAAAGATCGTTTGGCTATTTTACAGGACTTAAACGAAAAAAGAAAAGACCTGAGCAACATAAAGTTGAAACATCAGCCAACAACCACTGAAGAGAAACCACCTGTCCCAGCAAGGCCTGTCTGGATTCCAAAAATCGGGGATCTGGTCAGAGAGAAGATCGCAGTGAAGAAGGAATTTGGGCCTTCTTACAGAAAAGCAGTACCTGTCTTGTCTATCAACGGGACAAGATCAGTTGTATTACCGCCCCTTGCTGGTAAAAAGGAAAACCTAGTTGTATCCATCGACCTGGTTAAACCACAATCATGTGGCCGATAATAAGTAGTAGGCCTAGTGGACTCCCAAGAAGTAGCAGAACACCAAAGTTTGCTACAAACACAGAGGTTCAAACTGAGAGACTAATCACATTTGGGAAACCTACAGTGAATCAACAAGGACTATGCAACAAAGCCATGGAACTTAAACCTCTTGAAACCCAAATCACAATAATGCATCAAGAAACACCAGTCTACAATGATGTAACCACTGACTATGCTAATGAAACAAAAAATATTCCAAAAGCAAAAAGGAATCCAGAAGCAATTGAAACAATTGACAGAACAGCATCAGGCTACTTCATCAACTTCGATGATTTTTCTGAGGATCCGAGCGAACCTGAGGAACAGCCCACAACATCAAAGACTTTTAAAGACAAAGCAAAAGAACTCTTTCATCAACTAAAAGAAACCTATCTGATTTCTCCATGGATTGAATTTTGGGTGGCACAAGGTGTATTTGTCTTCATACTTTGGCTCATCATGGTACTATGCTTGGGACATTTCATTGAGGGAAAATATGTTACAATGGACACAGCAAGTCAGAATGTAAACTTGGTCCTGAAACCACACAAGTCTTCACACATCGAGAAAAGAGAACTTTCTTCAGTAAACTTCACAGCCAATCCTATACCCGGTGGGGTAGCATGGGACAAAACTGATTACGAAATCTATGGACCGGTCGAGCTCTTGAAGTATCCACATCAATTTAAGATTTCATTAAGTGACTTTCTAAAACCGAGCACATTCGCTGATGATTGGGACTTTGAAAGTATTAATGATATGATGTCAGATCTAGTGATGTCAGCTAAATTTACAAAACATGATTATTTACAGGGTTCATCTAATTATGACCAGATGTACTGTTACAACCACTATGGTAACCATTATCTGCATAAATCTGCTCAACCTAGAAATATTTTTAATTATAACCAATGGGAACATTCTGCAACTCCACCAAAAGGCAGTTCAAAAACAATTTATGAAAATTTTCATATTTCTCAGGGTTTAACACAAGTGATGCAGAAACTTTTTATTTCAAGCTGTTAAATAAGACAGGAATGAAAACCATGCTTACAAATACAAAATTGATCTATTCAGAATAATTTTTTGAAAAAATGAATACATTCGGTTTTGATTTCTGGAACAATAATATTGAAACGAAAACAATCTGGGGTACAAAAGATTGGCAAGTGCAAGGTTTAGAATCATTATTTAGAGCCTGCATGATCCCAGAACAAATTATATTCTTGAATGACACAATTCTACAGACAACCTGTCTTGGCCTAGCCAAAATTAAAGACTTGAACAAACCGTCTATTCTAAAACCAACACCTGACAGTAATGGCACTAGAGATGTTGAAATAGACGTATCGCATATTTTAAACCAAAACAGAACACATCCTGATTGGAATAAATGGTTGATCTGGCCCACAGACACAAATAACTGTCAAGATAGATTCCTGAACAAAATACAGGGGTTCACATTGACCAGGCCAGACCCTAGATACTCCCAGAGACAACATCCAGGGATTATAACAACTTACAGTGTAGGGAAACTCTGCCTCGAATGGCTGCAAACATCCACACTGGTTGAAATTAAGCAACACTTGACTTTACTTAAAGAAGGTGCTGACTTGCGTGATGTCATTATGGGACCACGCAAACAGCGTCAAAAACGTTTCATAGCGGCCTCTATATATGCAGCTTACAACGAAGCTTGGAAAGAAACTCAAATTGAAACAGCAGAGAAAATACGGGAAATTGACCGTGTTAATTTGGAAAAAACACTTTCTGTTGTGGACAATGGGTTAATGACTCTTTCTTCCCGAATATATTCACTGGACAGTATTGTATCATCTGCAATCGATATAATAGATCAAGACTTACTGATGTTGCAACACGGTCAGTCCCAATTGCGTTCTATTGTACAGCTTGGCTGGACGTTACAAAATCTGCGTTCAGGCTACGTGCCTTGGCGTTTAATCAACACAACGTCATTATTCACTATCTTTAACCTTACTGATACACAAATCAGCTTGGCACAAAAGGGTGCAGAGTACACAATTCTGAGCATTGAAAAACTTGAGAGATTACCATTGACAATGTCAGAACGACCTGTCATTGAATGGATAATACATGGGATAATAACTATTCCGATAACGACTTTCCAATTTCGATACTGCCAAAAATATATACAGGCAGGCCAGTATGAAAGGTTGGGTAAAGGATACATTAAGTCAACATGGAACTTACCTTATACACACACATGTTATAGTAATAAGGGACAGAGTGTATTTCTTAGTGGTAATAATTGTGAAAAATCACTGAGTGGTATACTTCTGTGTCAGGGTATAAGTTTACATGGGGCCTGTGAGGGGACTTCAAATAAACTTTCATGTCACCAGCTCGGCACACCTGCAACGCAAATAGAGCCATTCTTTAGACGGCTTTCTAACGGGAGCTACATTCTAATTGTGGATCACGGATGTTGTGGCTTGCTGCCAGGAAAACCTTATCTAGTAAGCGTGAGCTCCATGGTCACTTGCTGTGAGAGAGTATTGTTTCCGAATGACACTCCAGACAGGGAGGGAAAAATTTGGCCCAGTTTGAAAATCTCTTCTATTCGAATTGATACTTTAAGCAGAATGAAGACTGTGCTCCTACAGACGCCAGTTCACTTGACGTCATCAAAAGAAACGTATGATCCCCAAGTTGCAAGGACAACGGGAGAGATACATGCATTGTTATCAACAAATTGCCCCCTACACTTCGCAGAAATGCTAAACGAAATCTTAAACATTTCTGATACAAATGGTATCGCGAGTGTATTTAAGACCGTTTTTTCGGGACAATTAACCCCATTCAAAGCAATCCTGGGAATAATTCCCAATTTTGTCCATTCTGTCTTTGGCGGACTTCCACTCCTGTTGGGACTCGTAGCAGGCATCTTATTTTTGCTACTCCTGCTTCGTTATGGCAAGCCATGTTACAGACAAGACTCCAGCAACAATGGAAGAAACGATCCTAGCTATACGCTATCGGGACCGCATAACTAAAGTCCTTGGATTAGCCCGGCTAAGAGATCTGAATATGACCTGGTTTCTTTCATTCAGACCCATATGGCAGAATTGTGTCTTACCTGTGTTAAGATGTATGCTATGCAGTGAAGAATGCGTGTTGGACACCTGTCACACTACAATCAGAAGTACCATTGGATACAAATACCTTGTTGGGTCCAGTTAAGGCTCATGCATTGTGTTGTCCCCAGCGGCTACCTATCCTGATGACGGCATTCGTGGAAACTTCACCACTACGATTGAAGGGTAGTGAAGTACAAGATGAGAGCAGCATCAACCAGGTACGACCTTCTGTAAGCAATGCTGATCGAAACATCATTGAAAGCGATCATGCGCACGACTGCATGGTAGCGACATTCTCCAACCTAGTCGAACTTTCACCTGAGGCAGTAGACTGTTTTTTTTAAAGTCTGTCTGACATGATGTTTTCACCCGAACAGAAAGAATGACTTTAAGCAAACGAGCACACAGCGTTCCCTGAACTCTGAATTTGGCCTTCAGCTTTAAAAAACAAAGCTACTGAGAACTATTTTTTCTTCCCCTGAAAACGAAAACTTTTTTTCCCAATCCAAAATATTTACCTTTTTTGGCACTTATCTTCTGCTTAAAGTAGAACTATTCTTAGAGAACAGAGCTTCTATTTTTAGGAACTCTAGAGACAATACATTACCTCAGCCTCTAGCGTATTTACAAGTAACTGTATTTATATGTGATGGAGTGGTCTCGCACTTTTTCTTCTGTATTAAGAGCCATTTCATGTGTAATTTCGCAAATCATTCATGCTGATATATATGTGCATCTCTTTTGAATGATTACACTGCTTGAATGCATACAGTACCTATACTCATTTTCGTGTATTTCGCATATGCCATTTTTCAAATGCAAAAAATGTATTTTGGGGTGGTTCGGTATACACATGCACTATTAGTTATGTTTACTATTGCTTAGGTTAGTAAATATGGACATGAATGCGTGGAGTGGGTGTAGTATGTTTATCTAGGGACCTGTATCGATACTCCTATTTCTGACCCTTGTCCGGTTATAATTCACTAATATCCATACAACGGCACAGAAACCCGTTTCAAATTAGTCATAGCGCATGCTGTCACATTAAGCAAGCACTATTCCTCCAACCCCCCAGAAAGCACACCGAGTTCTTAAACAAATCCAAGCCTCGAGCAAACCTGGGAAATCCCCGCCTGCTATGTTTTGATTTAGTCCAAGAACTCCTGTAAAGCACTGCAAGAACGCACAGTTCTTAGTGACATCCTTATTGACGTCTTATGTCCATCCTTACGTCAAACCCAGCACCTCTCAGGTATAAATATACCAACGCTGCCCTAAGCAGAGACACGGTGGTGATGAACCTGGAGCAGTGACTACTTGCCGGAGAGCCCAGCTGATGCGAGAGCCCACGGACGCTGCCCCTCCCCTTTTGACGCGCTGAGGAAGACGCTGTCTTTTCTCTTGCCGAGAAATCCAGCCTCCAGCGTTTCCAGCCCACCTTCGCGGGTGACTGGGATACCGAGTCCTGAGAAAGAGATACCAGCCCTCCAGCCTTCTAAATCCCAGGTACTGAACTGACTAAACCCTTACAGAGAATTCTTGAGTCAGATTCTTGGCAAAACAAACTTAACTTAGACTGCTACTTACTTACTCCCTCCCACGTATTAGGCTTAGGTCAGGTACACCGGGGTAGGCGTAGTTAGAAGCACCAGTTGAGTACGATTAGTCAATGTATGTATATATATATATATATGTATGTATATCTTTTATCTATTTTAAAGTATCATATGGCTAAGAAACCATATCAATGCTTTTACAGTATTATTTTATAATCCTGCTTTTATTTTATGCATTCTACTTAACCCTAAGTATTGCAATTGTAGCGATTCATTTCTCTTGTATGAGAAAAGAGACTGATCAATAAATAACACCTTTTATTGAAAACGCCCGTCTCTTCTTTTCTCTACAATCTGGTGAAACTAAGTATGCACATATTGACTGAGTAAAATAGCTGTCTTTTGTTTTCACACGACTCTAGAGATATACTCTTGATCAGGGAGAGCAAAGTTGTCATGTTCTATGGTTGTCAGAAACTAAATCCCTTCTTGTCTATCCAGGGAGGTTAAACTCCTCCTCGCCTATTCGAGAAAGTTTCTAGTGAACTCTGAGCTAGCTGGCACACAAAACTTAAGTCTAATATCGTCAGTAGAAGACCTAGTTAACCTCTGTCCTACGTCAATACTATTGAAGATATTATTCCAATGCGCAGAGCCTATTGGGAATATAGGAACTACACTACATGGCGCCCAACTGTTTGGTAAGGCGATAAATCTAACGCAAGACATTAGAGTAACTCAGTCGTGCTTTTTCACACAGACCCTTTCTCCCGTAAATACTCCAAAGACGTCTGGAGTGGGTCAAAGGTTAAAATCCGCCAAACTTAGTAGGAGGAGACTCCTATGTATGGTTTTTGGTTTATTCAACGTTGAAGGATACAGTGTTCCAAAATATTGTGCACCTAATCTTTGTTTCCTTGGAAACCTGATCTGCAATAAAAAAAACTTCCTGTCAGTAAAATGTCAGACAGCGAAGGAGAAAGGGAGGCAGCAAGATTAGCAGCTCAACTCCTAACGGAAGACACAAGTCTCCTACAAACTGACCCGGACGCAATACTCATCCCGGTCAACATAAGAAAAACTATAACTTTAAAACTTATAGAAAATGGACTGACATCGAGAGGTGGTACAGTCATATTCGTAATTGAGGCACATGAATATCGGCAGACAGAGGTATTCTATTCATGGATAAACTTTCCAGCAGCAAACGCTGTAACAAAGGAATTCCACTATTACAAAATAGAGGAACCTCCGGAAGAGTACACTCCTTTCGAGGAGGTGGAAATACCATTAAAATACCAAGAGCATCTCCTCTGGTTTAAAGGCGCCCTAAAACATAATAATCACATCACCAGACTCGGTCCACTAGGTAGACCAGGAGCAACATAGCCGGTTCTAGCCAGCTACACATCACATGCTGACATTAATAGAATGTCAAGCGAAGAACTCTTAGTTAAAATAAAAGAATTAACACAGGCATACAGAGAATTGGTTCAATATGCAACTGAGGATATAACTTTTCTCCAGAAACTGCAAGAAACAGATATAGCAGAACAACCATTTGAACTTGCCAGAATCATAGAAAAATCATATGAAGAACTAGGAAGAGATAGTTTGGGTGGGAAACCAGTGAAACCCCAACTAACTGAAAATCCTGAAAAGGTATGTATTAAAAGAAATCTAAACACTCCAAAAAAGAGCTGGGATGGAAATAAACAATCCACTCCCAAAGAAAAAAGATTCCAGTCCAGAGGAAGGTCTCCTCGACAGAGAGAAAGATCTCCGGACCAAGGACACAAGTCTCCCCAAAGGGAGCCCCTTGAGAAAAGATACAACCTTAGAAATAGGGATAATTTAAAGAAACCTGATAGATATCAAGATATTGATATACGTCCCTCTCGATCTTTTCAGACTTCCTCGCAGAAATCGGAAAGAAGAGGACGGTCAGAACACAGGGAAGAGCACGTCAAGTCCAAAGACAAGGAACCTGCTCATCAAAGTAAAAAGTTACAATTTCCATAGAAGAAGGTAGCCAGTATTAAAGTAATCAAACATGCCGAGGATACTGAGGACACAGCTGAAAAACGGAGAGTGGGCTCAGACAATGCTAGACAGCGCAGCAGAAGTGAGCATAGCTCGCAAGATCCTGATGAATCATCTGGAGACAGTGGACACGAATGAATACATTCAAGTGGAAACTGCAGATACCAGAGTTAGCAAACCTCATAAAATATATGAAATAACATTGCGTATAGAGGGAGATAAGACTAGGAAAATATGGGGTCTATTTTGGGATAATCTGTCCAAAGGCTATGACATCCTTTTAGCTGAAAGAGACTGGCCACCGGAGTTTGTCAGGGAGTGCCCTCATGGCGAAGAAATTATTATGCCTGCCTTCTCAAATCACATTCCAATTCATAAAAAATATACACTTGCAAGAAAATGGGCAGTAGCCCAAGCTCCTGCATTATATAAAAACCATGTGGGATGGAATGAGGACTCTCCTCCTCACAAAATCCAGTTAAAATCTCAACCAACTGCACAGAGGCAGTACCCAATTAAGCAAGAAGCTTAAAAACAGGTCAGGGAGATCTTAGATCAACTTGATTACCAGGGGGTGATTGAAACTTGCACCTCACAAATGAACAATCCTTTGTTTCCTGTCTCCAAGCCAGATGATTCATATCGTCTAGTTTTGGACTACAGACACCTAAACTCATGTTGCAAAACTTTTGCAGTACAAAACTCGCACAGTGCAGCACTAATGAATAGCATAGTGCGCAAAAAATACAAAACAACATTAGACATCTCTAATGGATTCTTTTGTCAAAATATAGCACCTGAAATCAGATATTTGACCGCGTTCTCAATAAATGGCTCGGAGAAAAATTTCTGTCGTTTGCCACAGGGGTTCAAGAACAGGCCAGGATTATTCTCAGCGAGAGTAACAGAGTTACTACAAATATATGATGATGAGGCATTATCTTATGTCGATGACATCTATCTAACAGATGATGACATGGATACTCACTTGAAAAGAGTGAACACCATAATACTTGGGTTCGCAGCAGAGGGTTACAAATTCAACTTCAAAAAGTCAAGAATTGCCCATCTAACTGTCCTGTTTTTAGGATATGAATTATCAAGTGAAGGCAAAAGCCTGGCTGACAATTTCCTAGAGAAATGTGCTGTAATCCAAGCACCAAGAACGCTGAAAAACCTACAATCAATTCTAGGTTTCCTGAATTTCGGAAGAACTTACATTATAAATTATGCAGAGAGAGTTAAACCTCTCTATGACCTAATAAAACCAGATTTTAAAACAATCAATTGGACTCAAAAACACACAGAAATTTTGAGATCATTACAAACAGACATGTTAGCTAAAACAAAACTGCAAACACGCGATAACACACGCAACCTTGTAATCCGAGTCATCCCAGGAAGATGCGGATTCACATACCTAACCTCTAATGAGGGAGAAACGGTACCAATAGCATACAAATCACATTTGTACACAGAAGCTGAAAAAACATTCAGTATAAAGGAAAACATTGTACATGCGGTTCAAACAGCTATAGCAAAGGAAAGGACCCATGCCCAAGGCAGACGGATTACTGTTATAACAGCAGAATCAGCCTTTGGGGCGTTAACAAGCCCGTGTAATCTAACTACCGTGGCACTAAAACCAAAATGGATACAATGGGAAAATTCCCTTGCTACAGACAAAGTAAATTACTACTTTGGACCGAACATGAAAAAATTAAAACATCTAGAATATGAAAGAGAATACTCTCTGCCAATCGACATTCTGCCCATACGACAGTACGCCTGTGTAATATATACAGACTGACATGCTCAACCCTCAGTTTAGGGAAAGCAAGCCTATAACGCCACATGCGAGATTGTAAAATACGAGTGGCGCGGAGGTAAATTGAGACCCCTGTTAACAAAAACACACTCAGTGGAAAATAATTCAGAACAACAAACTGAAATAATAGCGTTAAAAATGGCGCTAGATAATGCCGATCGCGAATTCCCGACACTAATAGTGTGCGATTTGTATTACTGAGTCAAATCATACAATAACGATTTACAGAAATGGATTGAAAACGGTTACAAAGATGACACAGGTGCCACAATTAAGCAAAAATCGCTTTGGGAACAAGTAGTTCTTTTACAGAAAGAACTACCAAAGACTCACGTGATACACTCACTGAGTCATCAGCGTGATGGCGTTCACGTTGCAGGGAATTCATTGGCTGAGACAGCCACAGCGGAAGCAACTAAATCGGCTTCTGTAGCTACAAAAAAGCGTTCGGAAAAATACATTGACGGGGAAACAATGCTAGCGGTGAAAACGTCATCAAAAGGCGACTGCTCAGCGCTACCCATCATGTATCCACAAAATTATACATACATAATCGATGCAAACTCCGTTCCTTTTGCTCAAATCCCTGGAGTGGGGGATAGAGTAATTCCAAACACGAACAGGGGAGTCTTGTTAATAGCAGACGCACATATGGGTGAGGGTCTTAGACACCTTAAGCTTAAGGATTCTCTGGAAGAATTACAATCAATATACTGGTGGCCAGGAATGAGCCTGCAACATCACAGTTTTGCGAAAAACTGCCCAGACTGCAACAGAGATCGCAGTGGCGACCGAGACGGTGTATTGCCATGGCGTTTCCCTGAAGATGGGATTAAGCAATAAATATAAAAAATACCCAGTATGAATAATGCGTCATATTAACATGTACAGACTATTTTCACTTATAATGTATACCTCAGCTCTCGGCTGACGTCTGAACTGTTATGAAAAGATTTGCGAGTCTAAAATGGCATATACGCAAGGAGCATGCTACATTCTGACCAATGTCCTGCCTTTAGCTCTCAAGCTTATAGGGGGGGCATGGCCAGCATGGGCATTGCATTGCGGGACTCTTATCACTTCCTTCCTGAGGGAAACGGGATGGTGCAAAGAAAAAACCAAGGCATAGAGCAATCTATAATGGCAAAGGTATTAGGTTCGGGAGCTGGATGGGTCAAACATTTAATAAGTGTCCAACGTAGTCTTAATAATCTGCCAAGAAATTCTCTGAGAGGTCTCAGTCCGTACGAACTATTGTTTGGGACTAGAATGTTAATCCAGGACCTCGATAGTCAAACTTCAGTGGTGAAAGGAAAATGCTTTGATATCAAAGATCGTTTGGCTATTTTACAGGACTTAAACGAAAAAAGAAAAGACCTGAGCAACATAAAGTTGAAACATCAGCCAACAACCACTGAAGAGAAACTACCTGTCCCAGCAAGGCCTGTCTGTATTCCAAAAATCGGGGATGTGGTCAGAGAGAAGATCACGGTGAAGAAGGAATTTGGGCCTTCTTACAGAAAAGCAGTACCTGTCTTGTCTATCAACGGGACAAGATCAGTTGTATTACCGCCCCTTGCTGGTAAAAAGGAAAACCGAGTTGTATCCATTGACCTGGTTAAACCACAATCATGTGGCCGATAATAAGTAGTAGGCCTAGTGGACTCCCAAGAAGTAGCAGAACACCAAAGTTTGCTACAAACACAGAGGTTCAAACTGAGAGACTAATCACATTTGAGAAACCTACAGTGAATCAACAAGGACTATGCAACAAAGCCATGGAACTTAAACCTCTTGAAACCCAAATCACAATAATGCATCAAGAAACACCAGTCTACAATGATGTAACCACTGACTATGCTAATGAAACAAAGAAAATTCCAAAAGCAAAAAGGAATCCAGAAGCAATTGAAACAATTGACTGAACAGCATCAGGCTACTTCATAAACTTCGATGATTTTTCTGAGGATCCGAGCGAACCTGAGGAACAGCCCACAACATCAAAGACTTTTAAAGACAAAGCAAAAGAACTCTTTCATCAACTACAAGAAACCTATCTGATTTCTCCATGGATTGAATTTTGGGTGGCACAAGGTGTATTTGTCCTCATACTTTGGCTCATCATGGTACTATGTTTGGTACATTTCATTGAGGGAAAATATGTTACAATGGACACAGCAAGTCAGAATGTCAACTTGGTCCTGAAACCACACAAGTCTTCACACATCGAGAAAAGAGAACTTTCTTCAGTAAACTTCACAGCCAATCCTATACCCGGTGGGGTAGCATGGGACAAAACTGATTACGAAATCTATGGCCCGGTCGAGCTCTTGAAGTATCCACATCAATTTAAGATTTCCTTAAGTGACTTTCTAAAACCGAGCACATTCGCTGATGATTGGGACTTTGAAAGTATTAATGATATGATGTCAGATCTAGTGATGTCAGCTAAATTTACAAAACATGATTATTTACAGGGTTCATCTAATTATGACCAGATGTACTGTTACAACCACTATGGTAACCATTATCTGCATAAATCTGCTCAACCTAGAAATATTTTTAATTATAACCAATGGGAACATAGTTCAACTCCACCAAAAGGCAGTTCAAAAACATTTTATGAAAAATGTTCATATTTCTCAGGGTTAAACACAAGTGATGCAGAAACTTTTTATTTCAAGCTGTTAAATAAGACAGGAATGAAAACCATGCTTACAAATACAAAATTGATCTATTCAGAATCATTTTTTGAAAAAATGAATACATTCGTTTTTGATTTTTGGAACAATAATATTGAAACGAAAACAATCTGGGGTACAAAAGATTGGCAAGTGCAAGGTTTAGAATCATTATTTAGAGCCTGCATGATCCCAGAACAAATTATATTCTTGAATGACACAATTCTACAGACAACCTGTCTTGGCCTAGCCAAAATTAAAGACTTGAACAAACCGTCTATTCCAAAACCAACACCTGACAGTAATGGCAATACAGATGTTGAAATAGACGTATCGCATATTTTAAACCAAAACAGAACACATCCTGATTGGAAAAAATGGTTGATCTGGCCCACAGACACAAATAACTGTCAAGATAGATTCCTGAACAAAATACAGGGGTTCACATTGACCAGGCCAGACCCTAGATACTCCCAGAGACAACATCCAGGGATTATAACAACTTACAGTGTAGGGAAACTCTGCCTCGAATGGCTGCAAACATCCACACTGGTTGAAATTAAGCAACACTTGACTTTACTTAAAGAAGGTGCTGACTTGCGTGATTTCATTATGGGACCACGCAAACAGCGTCAAAAACGTTTCATAGCGGCCTCTATATATGCAGCTTACAACGAAGCTTGGAAAGAAACTCAAATTGAAACAGCAGAGAAAATACGGGAAATTGACCGTGTTAATTTGGAAAAAACACTTTCTGTTGTGGACAATGGGTTAATGACTCTGTCTTCCAGAATATATTCACTGGACAATATTGTATCATCTGCAATCGATATAATAGAGCAAGACTTACTGATGTTGCAACACGGTCAGTCCCAATTGCGTTCTATTGTACAGCTTGGCTGGACGTTACAAAATCTGCGTTCAGGCTACGTGCCTTGGCGTTTAATCAACACAACGTCAATATTCACTATCTTTAACCTTACTGATACACAAATCAGCTTGGCACAAAAGGGTGCAGAGTACACAATTCTGAGCATTGAAAAACTTGAGAGATTACCATTGACAATGTCAGAACGACCTGTCATTGAATGGATAATACATGGGATAATAACTATTCCGATAACGACTTTCCAATTTCGATACTGCCAAAAATATATACAGGCAGGCCAATATGAAAGGTTGGGTAAAGGATACATTAAGTCAACATGGAACTTACCTTATACACACACATGTTATAGTAATAAGGGACAGAGTGTATTTCTTAGTGGTAATAATTGTGAAAAATCACCGAGTGGTATACTTCTGTGTCAGGGTATAAGTTTACATGGGGCCTGTGAGGGGACTTCAAATAACCTTTCATGTCACCAGCTCGGCACACCTGCAACGCAAATAGAGCCATTCTTTAGATGGCTTTCTAACGGGAGCTACATTCTAATTGTGGATCACAGATGTTGTGGCTTGCTGCCAGGAAAACCTTATCTAGTAAGCGTGAGCTCCATGGTCACTTGCTGTGAGAGAGTATTTGTAATAAATCCAAGAAGCAGAGTATATAGGTTGTAGGTTTATTGAGAAGCAGCACAGCAACAGGAGATGACAGCCAGCAGTGCAGTCAGTCCAGTAAGATAACTGATTCTCTAAGGTTATGGAATACAGCAGTTCCAATGGAATTCTGGGCAACTAAAACATAACAAGTGGTACTTAAAGATACAGTAATACAATAATACAATGAGAATGTAACACATCTCCCTCCCATAGGAGAAAACCAGAAAAGAAGGAGATTAAGAGGATTGAGTGAAAGAAAGAAAGTAGGGATACAGATGAGAGATAGACTAAGAAACAAAGTCAGAAAATTTAGTGGGAATGGATACGGGACGAGCAGAAGACTTAACTCTAGAAGCAATAGAATCAGAAGATGTTAGAAAAAGGACTAGTCAGGGGCAAGATGGCCGCCGAGGCACTGTGGGAGTAAGTCGCACCTAGACCCCTCTCCTGCTGTTGGGAAAAGAATCCAGGCGCTAATGGAGAACCACAAACAGGATGCAATCTACAGTCTCGATCTACCGCGGAGGCTTTATTAACTTGGCAAATCTAGTCAAGAAAACAAAATCGTGGTACTTCAGAATCTTTAAGGTATTGACTGCAGGTATGGCCACACGAGGAAAAGAAAAAGCCCAACAGTTATCCATGTCGAGCACTACAAGCGTTACAAGCAAGGAATCATTTCAAAAGGATTCGAGCAAATCAGGCGCTATCCCTAAAACAAAAGTGCCAACTAATAACAAAAAGGTAACCCCCACGGTCTCCACCTTAACTAAGACACAACTAAGAAAGCTGGAGAAAGCCGGCGAAAAAGAGAAAATGCCAAATCAAAACAAAGACTTGAGAAGCGCTACCAACGCGCCAGCGATACGAGATGCGGCGGAAAGAAAGAGGAGTGATACCGTGTATCGGCAGCCTCTAGTGTCCGAGGCTTTTGGTGCCAAGGTGAGAGCGGAGGCATCGGAAAGCCCTGGAGTTCCAGGATCTCGGCAAGACGCGCCTGTCAAACCGCCCGCAGGAGTAGCGCAGAACGTCCTCGAGGACGCAAGCCAAAGCGTTGCCAAGCAACCAGAACCTACGGAGCTCACGCTTCCCGCGTCGGAACACCAGACGGCAGCTCAGGCACAGTCAGACGGCGGCGCTTTGGAGAATGGACAGACGCTGGCACTGCAGGACTACGACCCGGCTCAAAAGGTGAGAGAGGCAAGTTGTGGAGGTTTGATATCGAATACAGGGCAAATGCTGGAAGCCCTTAAAGAGGTAGAGGATGAAATCAGAGGAGAGCAGCTACAAGCCAAAGGCAAAGAGGCTACTGTGCAGGAGACATACGATGGCAATATGGAAGGGGCAGTCTGCATTGATGGGGCTGAAGTGGCTGATGGCGATGGTTTCTTTTCTGTCCCAGAGGAAACAGAGTCAGAATCAGAGCCAACACTAGCAAGCAGCGAGGAGGAAAATGACATGTTAGGCTCACTTTCAAGCTCTGAGGATAGCGACACTTCTAGAGGGAGAAGCACGCAAAAGAAGCGTAAATCTGCAGCAAGAAGAGCAGGCTCCCCACAGAACATGCATAAGGGGACAACTAACAGGCTTGTATGGGACTATTCCGCTACCTCTAGTTTATACAAGGAGGATGAAAAAGAGACACCAAATGAGGGGGGGAAGCTGGACTTGATGTTTGCCACATTGAAACAAATACAAATGGAGGCAAGGGCGGAAAGCCGAAGAGCCAGACACGACACAAAAAAAATCCAAGCCTCAATTAGGAAAATAAATAAAAAATTTGAAGAGGTAGAGGAAAGAGTCATTGAAGTGGAGGAAAGAACTGGCCGCTTAGAGGACGAAGTAAATGAGTGGCAAGCGACCAAAGAGGGACAGAATAAGGCCATGGAAGATCTACAGTGGAAGGTGGAGGATTTGGAGAATCGCCAGAGACGCAACAATGCTAGACTCCTGGGAATTGAGGAAGGGATTGAGGGACAAGATCCCAGAGGTTTTGTTGTTAAGCTGCTAAAGGGAGCATTCCCGGAGGTACCATGGAACTGGGAACAGGAGGTGCAGAGGGCCCATAGGTATCCACTCTTTGTAAAGAAAAATCATAAGGAAGGCTCAGGAACACTACCCAGGGCTATGCTAGTATTTTTTGGGAACTACCTGGCAAGACAAGAGCTTATGGAGAGAGCCAGGCCTGACGCCAAAAAATCAGTGGATGGGGTAACTTTTTTTGCAAGACCCGACTTTTGCCACATAACAGTGGAGAGGCGTTGGAGGCTAAGACAACTGATTAATGAGTTTAAGTCCCATGGAGCAGAGGCATACTTAATGTTCCCAGCGAAATTGAAGGTCATAGTCGCAGGTCGCACTAGAATGTTTTTTTCTGAAATAAAAGCGGGGGAATTTTTGACAGAACTACAAGAACAAAGAGGGGCCAGGAGAAAATAATGAAGGATACCTGATTATGCCTGACAAGAAAATGTAGTAGGCGATAAGAGGGCAGGGGAGGGGGGGCGACTCTACAGTGCTAAGCGGACACGCATAGGTCAGGGATGACCTATTTGCCTGTCATAGAGGGGGGGCTTTCGGGGTGGGGGGCGTCAAGGGGGGGGGAGAGGGAAGGGAAGAAGTCATGGGTGTAAGGTGGTGGTTTAAAAAAATACAGATTTGTAAAGTTTGGTGTGTAACACTTAAAGAATGCATAGAAAAAGACAAAAAGTCAAAAAAGTGGATGTGGAGCTGGCAAGTTCTAAATCTGAATTATGGCAGTTAGGATAATGTCGATTAACATCTGCGGGCTAAATAATATGGAAAAAAGACAGAAGCTATCTTCATTGCTGCGATACTGGAAAATAGATATAACCTGTATACAGGAAACACACATAGCAGCTGAAGAAAAGTTTCTACTTGGCCAAATGGGATTTGAGATTCTTGCTAGTACAGGTCAAGAGGGAAGACATAAGGGGGTGGCAATTCTGGCCAGAAAAGGAGTAGCCCAAATTAAAAAGAAAAAAGAGGATTCTGATGGAAGATGGGTGATACTAGACATAGAAACAGCCATTTGAAGATGTACTTTGGTCTCGCTATATGGTCCAAATGAAGATGATCCGGCATTAGTAGATTTTATTGACAGGGAGTTGGCCTTGTGGCCAGAGCCAGTGATCTGTTGTGGGGATCTCAATATCAATGGGCTGAATGGAATATTAGAGGCAAGTGGAGGTAGATATCAGGGAAGGAAAAAAAAGGTGTATAAAGCTGTACTAAACCTCGCTAGATATAACTCGCTGGTGGATATATGGCTGGAATTTAACCCATTAGGCACTGGCAGTACTTTTTACTCAGCACCCCATCAAACAGTAGCTCGACTGGACTACTTCCTTATCTCTAGCTCTTTAGTTAGCAGGGCTAAAATAGAATGTCTTCCAAGAATAATGTCGGATCATAATCCGTTGGTATTAAGCCTAGCATCGACACAAAAAGTAGGGAAAGCTAAATCAATATGGACATTTGAGAGAGGTTTGCTGAAAGAAGAAGACTATATTGTAAGGATGAAAGATTGGATGACTCAATTTTGGGATATAAATAGATACTCAGCCTCGGCAGACACGGTTTGGGATAGTTTTAAAGCGGGAATAAGGGGAGAGACACTGAGTTATACATTACGAAGAAATAAAGAAGAAAAAGAAATGGTGGAAGAGGAAATTAGAACTCTGATCGAGCTGGAGAAGATGCTATTAGATGCAATAGAAAGACGAGAGCCCATCGATCAGATACTAGTGGCTATAGAGGCGCAAAAGGCGGAAACAGGGATCACCTTGGCACAAAAAACAGCAAGAAAATACCTAGCAAATAAAGAAAAATGCTATGAATACAACGAGAGGGTGGGGCACCTGCTTGCAATAAGAACTAGGCAATCGTTAGCTGCAGGTGAGATTAAAGAAATTAAGGACGACAACGGAGTAACTGTTAATAAAGTTGAGGAGGTACAGGAGGTGTTTAGAAGATTTTATGAGAGGCTTTATGACCAGGATAAAAATGATGGAGAGATAGAGCTGAAAAGCCTGGAATATCTAAGGGAAAGCCTGCAAGAGGGATTGAGCATAGAAGAAAGGGACAAATTGGATATGCAGCTAACGGTGCAGGAGATAAGGGACGCAATATTTAGCTTACCCTCTGGTAAAGCAACAGGCCAGGATCAGATCCCGGTAGAGTTTTATAAAACTTTCTGGGAGACATTAGCTAAAGATATTTGGTCAATTTGCTGCTTGGCACAGGGAGGTAGAATAGTTCCCCAATCTTGGGCGGGCGCTGATATAATTGTTATATTAAAAAAAGATAAATCCCCCACTGAGCCGGGTTCTTACAGACCTATCACTCTGCTCAATGCCGATGCAAAAATATTCTCAAAGGCATTGGCTAATAGATTGAGTAAGGTGATAGAGAGGGTGGTGTGCCCCATGCAGCATGGGTTTATACCCGGGAAAGGAACTACCGAACATATTAGACAGCTGATTACCATTCTGGATGCTGAGGCAGCCTCGGAGGACCCTGTCGCGGCTATCTTTTTGGATGCTGAGAAGGCTTTTGACAGGGTCTCTTGGGTCTACCTATGGAAGGCTATGGAGTGGGCTGGTATTGGTCGAGGGTATATAACCGCAATTCAGGCACTATATAAACATCCTAGTGCCAGGATACGCATTAATAGATCATATTCCAACGCAGTACAGATCAGACGGGGAACTAGGCAGGGATGCCCAGCTTCACCTCTATTATTCGCAATTTATTTAGATCCTTATCTGAGAAGGCTTACAAAAAATAGGCGGATTAAGCCAGTCTTATTGCATGGAAAGAAGTATAAAATATTTGCTTACGCAGACGACGTGGCTGTTATAACACCTACACCAGAGGAGTCATTGGCTGAGATAGAACAGGAGGCAAGAAAATTTGGAGAGGTATCGGGATATTCAATAAATAAGGGAAAAACACAAATAGTTCAGAATAGACATAGTACATTTGTAGATGTAAGAGTTGTCTCAGACACAAAATACCTGGGTATTAAGGTGACAGCGGATTTGGGAAAGTTAGTAGAGATAAATATGGAACCATTATTAGACAAAGTCAAAACCAATTTGGAGAGGGTCAATAACTTACACTTGACTCTCATGGGTAGAATTAATTTTGTTAAAATGGTTACTTTTCCGAAATTTTTATATTTGTTTAGGGCAATTCCACTTTTTATTGAAGGGATATGGTTTAATAAAATAGAATCAGTAATTAATAAACTAATTTGGGCACAGGGGAAGACACGTAGGGCATACCGTTTTTTAACTCTTTCACGAGAAAGGGGAGGCTGGGGAGCACCTGACTTTAGATTCTATTACTGGGCAACAGCTCTTCAATACTCCAAAGGACTATTAGGTGGAAGCGCTCAGGAGGAGGAGGGGGGAAGAAAGGGTCCGGCGAATGTATATGAAGCCCTCTTAGGTAAAGTGGCAGAAAACGCCTTAGTAACAACAGTGGACTTCGCATATTTTAAGCATACAAAATTTAAGACCCTGAGTGCGATCTATAAAGTTTGGAAGGCAATAAGGAAAAGACTGGGACTGGGAAGGTATAACAGGTATTTAAGGCTTTATATGAACAACGATCTTCCAATGGAAATCTTCCGTGACACAGTCATGAGGGAATGGGATGTAAAAGGGATTAAGAAACTGGGGGACCTAATGGATGCAGAGGGGGTAATTTTAACATTCCAAAATATACAGCAAAGATATAACATAGCTGGGAATAATTTCTTTAAATACCTTCAAGTGAGGAGTTACTTTCACACAAAAACAGGGGGTGTAGGAGGGATGAAGAGCTGTAGGGTAATGGAATACCTGGGAAGCAGCCTGGCATGCTCAATAAGACAGCTGTATGCAGAGCTCCAAGTCTATAAGATAGACGATAGAGAAAAATACAGTAATAAATGGAGAGAACAGGTAAAGGCTCGACCGGAAGATTTACAAACTTCTTTAGATTATGGTCGAACTATTTTATGCTCAGCGACACTTCAAACTCAACATTATAAAACAGTCTATTCATTATATTTCACACCAGCCAGAATAGCCAGTTGGGGCGGCTCCTCTGGAATAACGTGTCCAAGGTGTAATTCTACAGAGGCTAATATAACACATATGTTTGCAAACTGTCCACAACTGTATACTCTAAAACTGGCGATAGAAGAGTTTTTGGATAAATCACTGGGAATACAAACAAAATTAACTGAGGAGCTGATAATCTTGGGGGTAAGCCTAGATGTAAATACAACCTATCCAGAATTTTTATTCATGGTCACTGCAGTATTTAGGATAATTGTAGCCAAAGCATGGAAGGAGAAAACAGCACCGACATTCCAAACGTGGGTAGCTAGACTACTATCTACATATAACCTGGAGAGGGCCATATATGATAGAAGAGGAAGGAAGGCAAAAGCTCTGGGTGATAAGATATGGCTACCTATTGAGAAATGGAAATGCAGGAAATCTGTCTCTGATAGTAGTTGAGAAATTTGTTAACTCTATAAGGTTTATGGAGAGAACGCAGGACGTATTATTTTGAAGACTGGTGGTCTTGGCTGCCTCTCTTCTCGGTTGGCTTGAATATGTATTTTGGTTCTCTTCCCTTTTGTTTTGTTTACTTTTTTATTTTCTTATCTGCTGTTTTGTTTACTTGTTTGGTAATACAAATCTGTATTTGTTGCAAATGACTATGTAATGCTGTAAACACACCGGATGTAAAAGAAAAATTTGGGGGGGGAAAAATTTTGTCTGAATAAAGATATTTAAAAAAATAAAAAAGAATCAGAAGATTTATGCAATGTAGAAGGAACAGAAATGTCATGAAATGAATCATTGTGAAAATTAGGACATTTGGCAACACGTCTAATGTTCCACAATTTACCATCTTGTGTAATCACACTATTGGTAAAAAGTTTGACTATCTTCATAGGTTTCCCAAACTTAGCTGAACATTTAGTAAGAAAACCTGGTTTCCTAACTCTGATCCAGTCACCTACAGATAATTTGGAAGACTTAGCATTCCACTTATTGTCATACAACATTTTAGATTTATCCTGTTTATTTGCAACCTTGCGAGCCACCTCATCAATGGCTACCTCAGCAACAGGTTTGTAAGTACATTTCTCCTTGATCCACCAAGGACAAACATTAGAAGCTGGATCACGCCCTTTAAGAAGACGGAAAGGACTAATTTCAGTGGTTGAATGTGGTGTTATGCGATACAACCAGAGTTTTTCTCTCAAAACATTTTTCCAATTAGACTCCAATTTGATGGCATCAGACACAAAACCCTTCAAAACCCTGTTGAAGCGCTCAACTAAACCATTTTCGTGTGGTTCATAGATTGAAACAGTGTGATGGAAAATATCCTGTTTTTTAAGAAAATCCCCCATTTCTAATGAAGTTAATTGGACCCCATTGTCAGAAACTAGGGTTGAGGGACAGCCTTCCCTAGAAAACACCTCTTTAAAAAACTCAATCACACTTGATGTGGAAGCTGAGGAAACAAATTTGACCTCAGGCCACTTAGAGTGATAATCTATGAGTACCAAAGCATATCGTGAGTCAGAAGGTAAACACATGAAAGGGCCAGAAATATCAAACGCTATTTTTCTCCAAGGAATAGTTGGCCAAGGTGTTGTTTTTAAAGGAGGGACATTGACTTTCAACATTTTCTCACTCCCCATACAAATAGAACACTCTCTGACTTTCCGATCAACCATACGATCTAAACCTGGCCACCAAAAGTAGTTTCTTATCAACCGCTTCATAGCAGACATACCTGGGTGCATCTTGTGAGCCAAATCTAGAATTACAGCTTGCATGGGAAACGGGGGAACACATTTCCCAGATTTGAAAACAAATTCATTTTCCAACTCTAATTCATCATAGACTTTAAACATAGGCATAAAATCTTCCTTAACATTTTTCTTGTCGGGCCAACCTTCTAAAATGTATTTCTTAATGGTCTGTAAAGATAGATCTTGTGCATCCGCAAGCAACCATGATTTTTCCGATATGTCTTCAAAAGTACCCATTAACACATCTTGCAAAGACGTGACTACATCAGTATCCTCAATAATATCATTTGAGTGCAATTGACAAGGAAGGCGAGACATACAATCAGCAATTACATTTTTTTTTCCAGGAACATATTCTGGTGTAAAACAGTATTCTTGCAACCTTGAAGTTAATCTGGCAATACGTGCAGTTGAATTCCACCCCCCACCTGGAGAGAGTATATTAACCAAAGGTTTGTGATCTGTTTTTAAAATAAATTTACAGCCCCACACATAGTTCCTGAAATGCTCAACTGCCCACACACAAGCTAAAAGCTCTTTTTCTATGACTGCATATCTGCGTTCACTATCATTCAGAGTCCGTGAGGCAAAACAAACATTCCATTCTTCTTTTCCAGATCTCTGAGATAGGACAGAACCAATGCCATACATGCTGGCATCTACAGTGATAATACAAGTTTTGTTTAAACAAAATGGCTTCAATGTAGGAGCATGTAAGATTTCTAATTTGATATTTTCAAAAGCTTTTTGTTGCTCAGAACTCCACTCAAATGTATTGCTTTGTCTGAGGAGTCTCCTAAGTGGCTCCATTTTAGCAGCGAAGTTGTTTACAAATTTACTGTAATATTCGCACATGCCTGCGAAGGAAAGTAACTGTTCCTTGTTGGATGGAGGGGGGGCGTTGGTGATGCCCTCAACATTAGATCTTTTTGGTACAACACCATCACCAGACAATGTGTGTCCAAGATATTCAACAGAATCTTGGAACAGTTTACACTTATTGGACTTAAGTGTGAGACCACTTTTCCTCAGTTTCTCGCACACACAACGTAAATGTACAATATGTTCTTCAGTGTTATTTGAAAAAATGAGAATATCATCTTGAAAACACTTGACAAATTTATCCACATCCCTGAAAATATTAAACATAACTCTTTGAAATACAGAGGCTGCAGATGCCAAACCAAATGGCATTCTAGTGTACTGATATAGACCCTGAGGAGTAATAAATGCGGTAAGACTCTTGGAATCCTCAGTTAAAGGGATCTGATGATATGCAGACCTTAAATCAAGGGTGGAGAAGACCTTCGCTCCTTCCAACATAGATACCACTTCATTTATGTTGGGAAGTGGATGACAATCCACAACGATTGCCGTATTTAAAGCCCTTAGGTCGACACACATCCTCAAATTTTTGTCAGACTTCCTAACCAAAACAATAGGCGAAACCCATTCTGCTGATTCAATAGGTTCAATGATCCCCTCCAAAACTAAATCATCTAAAAAAATTTCTAATTCTTCTCTGACATTTATTGGTACGCCTCTTAACTTCTGTTTTATTGGAGATACATCTTTTTTGAGTTTTATTTGATGAGAAAACAAGTGTATCCTACCCAACTTATCAGAAAAAACATCCTCAAATTCTAATCGGATCATGTCAGCCTTTTCTTGAGACACTATAGAGGAAATATAATCACCTTCAAATGTGCTATCCAATGAAATAGGATCTTTAGCACGTGGATTAAGTATTATTCCAAATTTCCACTGGTCTTTCCAACCTACCACATTAACTCCTTTTATCGCCACATATAATTTGACCTTCACGCACCTAGATCTAAAAATGAGATTAACAAGAAAAAAAACTAAAACATCAATCCTAGTACTATTAAAACTCAATGGAGATATGTCAGGTGGTACAATGTTATCCAAATTAAGAACTGGACTTAAACGTTCCATAAAATAGTCCTTGGTCACTATTGTCCATGGGGAACCTGAATCTGCCATAAGATTAATTTGTATGTTCAACACAAACATCTCACAAATCGGTTTTTTGATTGGAAACTCCTCCAAATCTGTATTTACACAACCAATGTTATCAGAAAGATAAACTACAAAGCCTTTTTTATCCTCAGTGGACGATGAACTCGACCCACAAGAGCAATTGCACGTTTTCACACTCTCTTCAGACGTATATGCTACTTTGCTCCTAGTGTTTTGCTCAAATTTTCTTACATCTCTACAAACAGTAGAGAAATGACCGAGTCTGCCACATTTTTTACATTCCTTGTTAATGGCAGGACATCCCGCATATGATGCAACATGTCTTTTACCGCCACACCTATAACAAGTAATATTTTTATCAAACCTCCTAAACTGTCCTGAAGCATTCATCTTAGAAAACTTTTGTGAAACTTGTAAATTTTCATTAGTTTGAGAATCTAATTGTTTAACCACACAAACTTCATCAGGAATGGCATCAGATTTTTTCTCCGAATGTTTTTTAATAGTTAACATCCATTTCTCTGACTGTTCTAAAGATTTAGCTATGGATATTGCTTCTGACAATTTAGGATCCCCCAACTCCCACAATCGTTCTTGAGTTTTCTTATTTTTCACATGTACGATAATTTGGTCTCTTATCATTTCATCACATATGCTACCAAAATTACAATGTACAGATAATGATCTTAATGCAGTGATGAAATCATCAAAAGATTCCAATTCATGCTGTGCACGCGTATAAAATGTATACCTATTTAAGGCAATATTTGACACTGGTTTAAATCTTTTCTCAATTCTGAGTAATGCTTCCTTATATACATTTGAACCCTCACTCTCCCCTTCTGCTGGTGCAATAGGTGGTAAAGCCCTGAAAACCATCTGTCCTTCTGAACCAAGACAATGTAGTAAAATACTTTTTTTCCTCTCGGAACCCATACGTTCACCATCGATGGCCTTCATATAATTGAAGAACTCTTCTTTCCATCGTGTCCACGGAATGGGAGGATCACCTTTATTCTGTAGAAATTTCTCTGGCGGGTCAAACTGCTTTTTTTTTTTTCTTTAATAAACAATTGTCACTGAATTGAATTAAAATAGTGGGTGTTTGAAAGTATCACTAGTTAAAATGCATGAAAAATCAGCTTATAAATGAATTGTCAATATAAATTATAAATGTTCCTGCTTGAATGTAAATATTGATGTTCCAACAAATTATTATAGGAAGCTTAACGTTGAAAAGTAGACCGTTTTGTGCTGACACAAACTTACTGCGTATTCTGCTGGAATTCAACGAGTAAATTAAATTTCTCACTAAGATTAGTAGAAGGTTGCACTTCTATGGCTATTTCCCAAGAATTCTGAATAGTGAACGAAGGAAATAGCAGAAAACGGCACCTCCGCTATTTGGCACTCGCGTTTCTTTGGTTACCATGGAAACGGCATCACAAAATGGCCACTGGATGACGCGGTGCACAGCGTGTGATGCGCAGTGCGTGATGCGTGCGTGATGCGTGATGACATACACGGAACTTGACTCTTGTCTCTTCTTCGATCATGCGCCGTAGAAGCTCTGATGCAGAAGGTTCCACGAAGCTGCTGTCATCCGCGAGGTCCGCGAGTCTTCAGGTAAAGCGCAGTTGAATGTAAACAAATTCCTTTACGCAGAAAATTAGTGAAAACAGTGAAAATGAGCTTACTCACTGTTGGTTCGATCAATTTTTCCCGGATTTTGAGCGTAGTGTGATGCTTGAGATAGGTAATGGTCCTTACTCGCTCTAGAAGTCCCCAGAAGCTATAAAGTTCACACAGGCAAAATTATGAAAAAAAAATCCGAAATTGAGTCTACTCCTGTGCTGCTTGATGAGAAGGTTCACCTCGTCGCCAATTTTTGTAATAAATCCAAGAAGCAGAGTATATAGGTTGTAGGTTTATTGAGAAGCAGCACAGCAACAGGAGATGACAGCCAGCAGTGCAGTCAGTCCAGTAAGATAACTGATTCTCTAAGGTTATGGAATACAGCAGTTCCAATGGAATTCTGGGCAACTAAAACATAACAAGTGGTACTTAAAGATACAGTAATACAATAATACAATGAGAATGTAACAGTATTGTTTCCGAATGACACTCCAGACAGGGAGGGAAAAATTTGGCCCAGTTTGAAAATCTCTTCTATTCGAATTGATACTTTAAGCAGAATGAAGACTGTGCTCCTACAGACGCCAGTTCACTTGATGTCATCAAAAGAAACGTATGATCTCCAAGTTGCAAGGACAACGGGAGAGATACATGCATTGTTATCAACAAATTGCCCCCTACTCTTCGCAGAAATGCTAAACGAAATCTTAAACATTTCTGATACAAATGGTATCGCGAGTGTATTTAAGACCGTTTTTTCGGGACAATTAACCCCATTCAAAGCAATCCTGGGAATAATTCCCAATTTTGTCCATTCTGTCTTTGGCGGACTTCCACTCCTGTTGGGACTCGTAGCAGGCATCTTATTTTTGCTACTCCTGCTTCGTTATGGCAAGCCATGTCACAGACAAGACTCCAGCAACAATGGAAGAAACGATCCTAGCTATACGCTATCGGGACCGCATAACTAAAGTCCTTGGATTAGCCTGGCTAAGAGATCTGAATATGACCTGGTTTCTTTCATTCAGACCCATATGGCAGAATTGTGTCTTACCTGTGTTAAGATGTATGCTATGCGGCGAAGAATGCGTGTTGGACACCTGTCACACTACAATCAGAAGTACCATTGGATACAGATACCTTGTTGGGTCCAGTAAAGGCTCATGCATTGTGTTGTCCCCAGCGGCTACCTATCCTGATGACGGCATTCGTGGAAACTTCACCACTACGATTGAAGGGTAGTGAAGTACAGGATGAGAGCAGCATCAACCAGGTACTACCTTCTGTAAGCAATGCTGATCGAAACATCATTGAAAGCGATCATGCGAACGACTGCATGGTATCGACATTCTCCAACCTAGTCGAACTTTCACCTGAGGCAGTAGACTGTTTTTTTGAAAGTCTGTCTGACATGATGTTTTCACCCGAACAGAAAGAATGACTTTAAGCAAACGAGCACACAGCGTTCCCTGAACTCTGAATTTGGCCTACAGCTTTCAAAAACAAAGCTACTGAGAACTATTTTTTCTTCCCCTGAAAACGAAAACTTTTTTTCCCAATCCAAAATATTTACCTTTTTTGGCACTTATCTTCTGCTTAAAGTAGAACTATTCTTAGAGAACAGAGCTTCTATTTTTAGGAACTCTAGAGACAATACATTACCTCAGCCTCTAGCGTATTTACAAGTAACTGTATTTATATGTGATGGAGTGGTCTCGCACTTTTTCTTCTGTATTAAGAGCCATTTCATGTGTAATTTCGCAAATCATTCATGCTGATATATATGTACATCTCTTTTGAATGATTACACTGCTTGAATGCATACAGTACCTATACTCATTTTCGTGTATTTGGCATATGCCATTTTTCAAATGCAAAATTTTTATTTTGGGGTGGTTCGGTATACACATGCACTATTAGTTATGTTTACTATTGCTTAGGTTAGTAAATATGGACATGAATGCGTGGAGTGGGTGTAGTATGTTTATCTAGGGACCTGTATCGATACTCCTATTTCTGACCCTTGTCCGGTTATAATTCACTAATATCCATACAACGGCACAGAAACCCGTTTCAAATTAGTCATAGCGCATGCTGTCACATTAAGCAAGCACTATTCCTCCAGCCCCCTAGAAAGCACACCGAGTTCTTAAACAAATCCAAGCCTCGAGCAAACCTGGGAAATCCCCGCCTGCTATGTTTTGATTTAGTCCAAGAACTCCTGTAAAGCACTGCAAGAACGCTCAGTTCTTAGTGACATCCTTATTGACGTCCTATGTCCATCCTTACGTCAAACCCAGCACCTCTCAGGTATAAATATACCAACGCTGCCCTAAGCAGAGACACAGTGGTGATGAACCTCGAGCAGTGACTACTTGCCGGAGAGCCCAGCTGATGCGAGAGCCCACGGACGCTGCCCCTCCCCTTTTGACGCGCTGAGGAAGACGCTGTCTTTTCTCCTGCCGAGAAATCCAGCCTCCAGCGTTTCCAGCCCACCTTCGCGGGTGACTGGGATACCGAGTCCTGAGAAAGAGATACCAGCCCTCCAGCCTTCTAAATCCCAGGTACTGAACTGACTAAACCCTTACAGAGAATTCTTGAGTCAGATTCTTGGCAAAACAAACTTAACTTAAACTGCTACTTACTTACTCCCTCCCACGTATTAGGCTTAGGTCAGGTACACCGGGGTAGGCGTAGTTAGAAGCACCAGTTGAGTACGATTAGTCAATGTATATATGTATGTATATCTTTTATCCATTTTAAAGTATCATATGGCTAAGAAACCATATCAATGCTTTTACAGTATTATTTTATAATCCTGCTTTTATTATATGCATTCTACTTAACCCTAAGTATTGCAATTGTAGCGATTCATTTCTCTTGTATGAGAAAAGAGACTGATCAATAAATAACACCTTTTATTGAAAACGCCCGTCTCTTCTTTTCTCTACAATCTGGTGAAACTAAGTATGCACGTATTGACTGAGTAAAATAGCTGTCTTTTGTTTTCACACGACTCTAGAGATATACTCTTGATCAGGGAGAGCAAAGTTGTCATGTTCTATGGTTGTCAGAAACTAAATCCCTTCTTGTCTATCCAGGGAGGTTAAACTCCTCCTCGCCTATTCGAGAAAGTCTCTAGTGAACTCTGAGCTAGCTGGCACACAAAACTTAAGTCTAATATCGTCAGTAGAAGACCTAGTTAACCTCTGTCCTACGTCTATACTATTGAAGATATTATTCCAATGCGAAGAGCCTATTGGGAATATAGGAACTACACTACATTCCTTAAATGCAAGAGCAATAAGGAATCGATATTAAGAAATCAGTATTTACCGATTCCTTACCTACATTAGGAATGGCTAAATACCGGTCGGTAACGCTGACATTTACCGAATTTCGGCATTACCAACCGGTATTTAGCCACCTACATCTGGCCCTTAGTGTCATGGCATGTAATAGAGTGCTGACTTTTTCAATTGCCTGAAAGACATAACAAATATTTCCCTAGACCCCCCTCCCACTTTAGCATCCCAATCATGCCAAAGACATACCCAATCATCAACATTAACATTACGTCAACTTTTGCAGTGAGCACCTTCAGAGGGGCTGTTCAGTGCACACATTTACATTCGCGAGCGCGGATGTGGCCGGGTGGTATTTGTCTAACTTGGTGTAGCTCTTAACTTTTGGTTGCATCAACAGATTTTATTACCTTGTTCCTATTATCCCCCATCTGCAGAGTACAGTCACTACATCCATGTATTAATGTTCATGTATAGTTTCCACAGGGGATATCTAGTGCTGGGCTGCTTGGGTGTCATATGACTGTGTGCATTATATAGTAGCCATAGCTGTTTTCTTCCTGCATGACATGCGGGTATATATCTCTAGTTATATTCGTTATGCAATAGTGTACCCCAGTCTTATTGCCTTGTAGGGAGCTTCTCTTTCTCCAGATATTTGTTCCTCATTTTTACATTGGGCTGTTTATACAGTCTTCGTGTCCTTAGATCTGGTAGTTCCCCACCTTACAGTACAGTTTCTGGCATACCATGAGACATGTGTCTGTGGTGCGCTCCTGAGTCTATACACTTACATGGTGCACTTTGTTCTCATATTTTGCTATATAGATTACCACAGCATCTTGCCTCTTCAATCTGAATCAGGTGCAGTAGTGGTCTGGCACTTTTCGTTTAGTGCACGTCTGCTTGATGTAGGCTCGTCCTGCTTTTGGCGTAGGTAGTATATTCGTGTGCCCATCATGTGCTATCCGCAGTCTCGCTGGATACAGCATCGCGTATACAGTGCCCATCTCACATAGTTTCTTTTTCACCGGTGCAAAATCGTTTCATGCTGCCTGTAGTGACTGCGTGAAGTCGGAATTGAATGATATTGTGCTGCCCTGATAGTGTATTTGCTGTTTCTGCCTTGCCAGACGCAGTATTGTATCCCTATCTCTTTAGTTAAGGACAAGGGAGATAATAGGCCTCGGTGGGGCTCCCGGAGGTGGTTTGGGTGCCTGCGACCTGTCAGCTTGTTATATTATGAGCAAGGGTGAGAAGGCGTCAGTGCCAAATACCTCACGCAGCATATCTTTCACAAAGGTTTCTAGACACCCCATGTTGGTACTCTCCAGATTCCCCATAATTCTAATGCTATTCCTGTGAGATCTCACTTCTAGCTCTTCATTCTTGTTTTTTATGACTTTTAGTATTTTCTCCATCTCCTTGCATTTTTCGGTTGTGGTGCCCGTTTCGTCTTCAACCGCAGAAATACGCATTTCCGCAGCATCCAGTCTTTCTCCTTTTTTATCCAGTTTTGCAGCCATGTTGTCGACTCTGAGGGTGAGGGTATCAATCTCGCCTGCTATATCTTGTAGGCTTTGTTGAATAGCTCTCAGGGTAATTTCCATGGTGGAACTTGTAGCTTGTTCTGTATCCAGTTTGGTGTCGGGGTGTGTCACCAGCATTCTAGGCATTCGACGGGGGTCGAATGTTAACTTCGGTTGGTGCTTATCCGTTTTTCCCATGGTGTTGGCGCATCCCAGCTGGAAGTACGTTGTTTAACAGTTTCTGTGTTATTTTAGCCCCGCTGATTGTGCTCTTCGCCAGGTGTCGCAATGAAGGTCGCAATTGCAGTGGTTAGTGTTCGCAAGAGCAGTGGCAGCGTGGTCTATCGGACTTCTAGGATGTAGGTATAGCTTTTAGTCGTGCACTGCTCAGATCGCTGTTATTTGTCCTCTGTGCATATTCTGCTTATGTTGCTGATGTTGCTTCGCTGTTTATTTTGCCTCTTTTCTGCATATTGTTCTTGTATGCCAGGTGCTTGCCACAAAATACGCACTTATGTTTTTGTTGCCAGGGTTTTAGACTTGCGGCGATCAGGCTACTGCTAATTAGGCGTCTAATTGCTTCCTGTAAGATTACATGTAGTGGCAGCCAGCACTTTCACCAGGCCCTTTTTTGCAAATTTATGTGCTATTTGCTTTAAGAGGACATTCTACGGTGTCGGTATCTGAAGTGCACAGTAGCCCATTGTGTGTGTTCCTGGAGGTCACCTCAGTTGTATCTAGCTTGGTGCGCCTTCATAATGGATGTGGTATGGCTGTACGCGAGAGATCAGGCTGCTCAACTCTACCCGCGGTCGGCCACATATGCCCATTAGTTGGTATTGGGCTGAGCTGACGCAGTTGTGCACACTGTGCTTAGCTGTTCATTCTCTCCATCCCGCTCGTATATTCGGTCAGTTATTTATTTTTCTTTAACATGCCAGACTTTGTCTTGCGTTGCGGATCGTCTACCAGGGGGTATTTTCTGCTCCAGCTTTCACAATATCTTGGCGGCTATATTTCGCGTTATGGTGCCAACCGCGATTATCTCCACTGCCCCCGTTGCAACCAAATAGTGCGGCATGGGGTGAATTCCCATATTACCCAGTATATTCAGTTGCCGTGTGTTAGGGTTGTAGTGCGGCAGGCGGGGTTCTTTTATTTACAGTTCTGTTGGGATCCAAGCTTTTACACTCCAGCGGGTTGTGCGCCGTAGGGCGCCGCCATTTTGTGTTGGCCGGAGGACTCGGCTGCATTCCTGGTTGTTTTTCTGTTCAAAGGCACAATATTTCACCGTCGCAAAGCCATTTCTGTGTAGTGCTGTGGTTCCGATGTCTAATTCCACCCTTTCAACTCGGTTGGAGGTGCTAAACCTGCTGTTTTTTCCAGGATATTTTCCCCGACCTGCAGAGCGGCACTAGTTTGCAGCCATTCCGCAGTGCGCCCTCTAGCGCTCCATCAGAAATATGAATTTAAACATGCTTTGAAAGACGTGTGTGTATAGTAATAATTCAATAACTCTTTATTCAGAGATAAAATATCCATAAAGGCACAGTTAAAAACCAGCATATAAAAATCAAGTAGCAGCATAATATGGGACGCAAGAACTCACCACTCCAGCCCGGGCACCAGCAAAAGGGGGTAATATCACAGTGCCGCCGCCGTGAGGTAAATGTCCAGCGTTGAAGGACTTTGCAGTTACTAGCCGTGAAGGGAACGGCCCATGCAAACTACATCTCCCAGCCACCCCTGCTCCGCCGACCGCTGTGGTGCGGTACAGTGCGCCTGGAGGCGTGTTAAAACCACCCCAGCCTCCCGCAGCGCAGGACGCGAGAACTCAACACTCCAGCCCGGGGCACCAGCAAAAGGGGGCAATATCACTGTGCCGCCTCCGTGTGGTAAACAGCCAGCGTTGAAGGACTTTGTCGTTACTAGCCGTGAGGGGAACGGACCACGCAAACTACATCTCCCAGCTACCCCTGCTCCGTCGACCGCTGGGACGCGTACAGCGCACCTGGAGGCGTGTTAAAACCGCCCCAGCATCCCGCAGCGCGGGACGCGGACGGCCGAAGCCTGGGCCAAGGGTGGGCCCGTCATTGCCAGGAAGAGGCAGGGCAGGGCCATCCTCCTTGAATTTGCTGTGGACAAATCAAGCAAGGTACGGTCTTTTCCATTCTTTTGGCTCCTTTTATATGACACTGACACCAGACTTCCAAGCAAAACCCAACTTTGGTCAGCTGACCTCAATGGGGTCTCTTTCCCTGGCGTCACGAGGGACTTCGTAGTGACTTTGCTTTCCTGAATTGTTTTTATTCTTGCCTATCCCCTGATTTATTGGCCTGCATTCTGCGCACTTAGCCACGTTTTGACGGGGAATATTGCATTAAGCATTGTTTGACCTGGCAGACTTGTGGGCATTAACTAACATCACCCTTGGCGATACCTGGATATACATTTGAATATGGGGAAACGGAAATCTATGGAAGGCATAAGGGGGAGTGGGCTGGCAAACCTATTAATGGGAAAAGGGCCAGGAAGTCTCTTAAACACCCAGGTAGCAACTGCGTACTCAACAGGATAGATACCTTAATAAACGAGTGCGAACAAATTCTGGAGGGTAATCAACCGGTACCCCAGATCCCTGGAGGCTTGGATGATAGATCATCTCCAAACTTGACACCAGCCCGCCCCATTGCCATCCCAACGATGTTTCAAAAGTTATCTTCTAAAAAATCATCCACTATCTTAAATAAGCCAGATTCTTCAACTAAGGATATACCTCTAGTTCCTGCCACTCACCCCGTTAATACTAGCACTAATGTATCTCATGACGTGCATGAATTAGAATCAACTATCTCTTGCTCCAACAGATTTTCACCGCTCTTGGCAATTGGAGACGAGTGCAATGAGAATCCCTCACAGCCATTGCCTCATGGCTTGGCTGACCCTGTTGGGGCATGTAGCATGGCAAATCAAGATAAGCCTTTAGACGCTATCCTTGTTATAAACGAATTAAGAACAGAGATTGATGAATTGAAATGATAGAGGATCTTACAACTTTAGTTAGAACTATAGCAAAGAAGGACACGCCCTGCAAGGCAAATACTACTCTTGCCCAATGTCACTCTCCACAGCACAGCAATTATAGCAATAAACAACCAACTTCATTAACCTCTAGCTCAAAAAGCTCCCCCTCAATGTCGATCAATTTGTCACTTCCGCAATAGCAACCCGGAAAAAATCATTCTAATGAGCTGTTGAATTATAGCAGGAATTGGCCTGATAGCTCCATACTGGATAGGCTTAAGAGGTTGGCCACCACTCAGGCTCTACAGGTCCCTATAATAAAACAAACTGCCCAGCCATGCCAGGCTCAACCCTATAGCCATCCTCTAGCGTGTCACACTCCAGCACCCCTGACTCCTGCAATTGCTACAGTTACTGGCAATGGAACACGTTCCCAAAAAATATTCATGACTAATGTTCCAAGATTTAATTCTACTACTAAGAACATCTTCAAGAGTGAAGAATCCCTAATTAACAAAGTAATCCACTGGATTCGCCACACTAGGGGATGCCATTCGGTGATCAGAAACGATATCCTCAGAGCTCGGCGATGTCCTGCACCCCTTACTCAATTTGATGATATTGAAATCACCTTAAAGGATTCTGAGATTGCAGAGAATCTCCTAGCTCTGGAGTTTCGCTCCTGCCCTGCGAATGGCTCTTCCATCCAGTTTAGACACCAGCCCTCACACAAGCTAGGCAAGACACAATACACACGAGCAATAATTCATCTAGCAAGCACATCTACTCTGGAGTCCAATGATTGACTGCAAGAACAATCCCCTCTGATCGTCTCCACTTGTCCAGATTATCATGCACAAATTTCCTATTGCCTAGCAGGCACAAATGGGGCAATAATATATCCAGATGATGAATTAGGCACCAACCTAATCTCTGCTTACAGATTTACCATCTTCAGACCCTATGTTGGGAAACAACGTTATTTCCCCACAAAGGGTGGCATTCACCCCCAATCAGCAATTAAAAATTGTATCCTGGAACGTGGCAGGTTTGATTTGAAAACTCCCCCTCCCTCATTGGAATGATTTTGTTGGGAATTTTGATATTTGTATCTTCCAGGAGACGTGGAGCTTGGAACCTCTACACAAACATTGCTATACTTGCCACTTTATCCCGGCAATATCTATTGGGAGAGAGCGTCCTTCAGGGGGCCTGATTGTTTGGACAAGTATAGCTCTCGATTGTCGAATCATTTTCAATACAAGCCTAAGTCCAGACATTCTATGGTTGAGCACCAGGGGACCTATGGGCGATAGCCAAACTGAGCTATTCAACATCTACACAAGAGGGTCCAAGAGTGGCAGGCCTTCAATCACGATTTCTGCATTAGAGGAATGTCTGGATAAATGTCCACCACATGCAAGAACCATAGTTGCAGGTGACTTCAACTGCACCTATGAACCCCTGGCCATGGAGGAACTGTTAGAAACTGGACCCCAAGATGCTAGGTGGGTTATACCCCAACTTGATCTCCAACCAGTCAAAAGATGGACCCAACAGGTTCTCCAATTGAATTCCATCACCATGGAATACGGCCTAAGAGCTACTAATGGCAGGTCTCAATCTGACAAGCAAGGGGCCAACACCTTTAATAGAACTAGTGGCCCATCAATGATTGACTATATCCTTTTAGACATTTCATTATGGGGGCATCTGATCGACATGAAAGTGGGCTCAACAACAGAAAGCGATCACAACCCCTTGTTCCTAACCCTGAAACCCCTCTGGGATGTACATCCTTCTGACCGAGTGAACATTCAATCCCTGGCAGTTACCAGAAATGTAGTCCCTTCAAATTGCAAAAAGACACTGAAGTGGTAAAAGGTGGCATTTAGTGAGAACAAGATTGCCGGTATTAATCAAGAGCTAGCAACCGGCATGGCTAAGCTCCAAACTGCGGTACATAGCACTACAGGATTTTTAGAAGTATCCAGGATCCATGAGCATATAATTACCAAAATTAATGCATACTTTTTGATCACACCAAAAAAGGAGAAAGCAAATGATCTTGTCAAGGACCCTTACTCCTGATTCAATAGGGACTGCAGGGAAAATAGGTCGGCCTTAATTAAGGCAATCAAGGGGAAGAACAAAATACAAATAAAAGCTGCCAGAACTTCCTATAAAGTGGCCCGAAGTTAGGCCAAGATATCTTGGGATACTTCTCGCTGGGAACAATTGAACACTGCATGCTCATCTAGGGATACTAATCTCTTCTGGAAACTGGTGACCTGGGGCAGTAGATCAGGCCCACGTTCTCCCCAAACTACATCACCAGTCAAGTTTGGTTCAACCATTTTAAAGGGCTTTATTGCACCAAAGGAGATACCCAAGAGGGGGAACCAACAGGGAAAACTAGTCACCCGTTAGAGGAGAAATACTTTACGATTAAGGAGGTTTAAACTGCCATAAGCAAAATAATCCCCGCAAAGGCTGCTGGCCCGGATGGCTTACCAGGCGATCTATTTTTGGCTGATCGTGCTCAATGGACACGTTATATTTTAATACTAACTAACGCCATAGCCAAAGGTGCACCTGTCCCAGGGTCATGGAAGTCAGCCGAAATAGTCTCAATATACAAAAAAGGAGCTAGGGACGACCCAGCTAACTATCAGCCAATAAGCTTGATCGATGCCCTACAGACCAGACATGGTCCAAGGAAGGGGATATTCTTTCCCAGTTTCAGGCAGGTTTTAGAACAAAGACTGGGACGATGGGCCAAGTATTTAGATTCCTTCTCATCTATTGGAAGACTGTGGTACTAGGCAAAGGCAGTCTTTACTTAGCATTTATTGATCTGAAGACTGCCTTTGACATGGTCCCTAGATCCAGGTTATAGGACAGGCTTGAAGAAATGGGTATGCCCCTCTTTGTCCTCAACGTATTCATCCGGCTGCATGAGGGGAGCTCTGCTCAGGTTAGGTGGGGAGACCAGGGCCAACTTACTGAGCGCATCCCTGTCAAGAGAGGAGTAAGGCAGGGTTGCGTCTTGGCACCTACCCTGTTCTCTTTATATGTGACCGGGGTAGTGGACTTCCTCCTAGAGGAGCCGGCAGATTCACCGACCTTGGTGTGAAAAAGATGCCAACCTTGTTGTTTGCGGACGACACATTGTTGATATCTAAGACCCCAGCAGGGCTGCAGCGCTTAGTTGACAGATTCCATCTGTTCTGTGAAACCCGGGGCTTAATTATAAATGCTAGCAAAACCAAATTCATGGCCTTTAATCCCCATAGGGCATGTAGGAAGGGCCCACTTTTAAGAGGGACTTCCCTCGAAAAGGTCGACACCTTTGACTACTTAGGTGTAAGGTTCTCCGATAAAATGTCATGGAGACCACACCTGGGTAAGTTGCTGATGGCTTTTAAGCACACGGCAGGTGCAGTTGTTAAAGAACATCTCCTTTTCCACACAAGGACTGTAGCCCCAGCCCTTCAGATATACAACGCAAAGGTTGTCAGCGCTGCCCTATATGGTGCTGAAGTCTGGGGATACGACAAACTGGGTGAGCTTTGCAGAGCAGAACATACATTTTTATGAGATCTAGTATCTGCACCAAAATACATCCCCCTCACCCCACTACTACTGGACATGGGTAGGCGGTCGATAAGTAACATAGCCAGGCTGCGCCCTTTACTATTTTGGGTCCACATCAGGAGGACCCCTGAGCTATCCCCATATGGCGGGGGCACTTACTGAGGTTATTAGGCTTGACACTGGGGGGACAATAGGCTGGATACGTGATACCAAAAAGATGCTTTCAGCACTTGGGCTTAGTGGATGCTGGGACAGTCAGGAACCCCCAAGGAGGGAGGAACTTACACGCCTGTACTGGGAATGGGAGCACCTGCGTGACTTTAGTAGAACTAATGTGGGAAAATTGACAACTGAGTTTTACTACACAAGCAAAGCAGATACTATGAGCCTTACCTGGACTTGATAACAGTACCCAGAGATAGAATACTCTATATGCATTTTAGGTACGGTTCTCTCCCAGTAGGGGAAGTGTCTGCAAAATGGTCCACCAACAATAGTAAAGATTGCCCCAGCTGTAAGGCCCCTATGGAAAGCATTGCTCATATGTTGTTTGCCTGCCTGACGTACAAACTACTGCGGGAAAAATGGTTGAGCCGGCAGCTTGGAACACAGGATCACTATATTGTATTTCGTATTCTCAAAACTGACACTAGACCTTTTTTATATGGTTGTATGGCAAAGTATTTAGGCCAAGTGTGGCTGATACGAAGAAAAGCACTTGTAAAGAAGACATAGTAGTTTTAATTGTATAGACAGTAGCCAAACCAGCAGACTAATAACAGGACTGCCGCAAATATTATCATGCACAAGCACTTTATTTCTTCTTAAACATTGGCAATGAGCCCAAGTATTTTGAAAGCTCTTTTTATGCATTTTAAAGTTATAAATTATTATCTAGTTTTAACTCGATTTTAGGATGACTAACTGTTTTTATGCCACTGTATCTTTTTTAAAATCTATATATAGTCTTATGGCTGTGTTACCTTTGTTTGATGATGCTTTTATGACTTTTGTGTTGAAATTAAGCTTGTGATGATGATCATAATATGGTAAAGTGCAATTTGAAAGTGAACAGCTGACAGATAAAATATCGATAAGGAGGCAATCAAGTCTAAACGAATAGCAGCATGATATGTCAGAGTGCAATCAGGTCTAGAAATATGTAGCAAAAACAACAAGTGATGGACTGAATGTGGATCAATGTCACACACTCCCCCAGTCAAAAGATCTGGGCCCAAATCCATCGTTTTTTTGCACTCCACACCACCCTGGGTTAGACAATGGCGATATGCAAATCAGCTCTGACCCTGTTGCCCCATGGGAACAGTCCAGTCCGAACTACAAATGCCATGTCCTTCCCAGAACGGAATCAAGCATCCGAGGACCGGACCGGTTTCGAGGTAACACCTCTCTTCAGCCCGGCTAGCTTGACTCCAAGTGGTGTGGAGTGCCTGGGACCCACGTCTGGGCATCCCCAGCGCACTTAGGGCGGCAATTGCAAAAACAACAAGTGATGGACTGAATGTGGATCAATGTCACACACTCCCCCAGTCAAAAGATCTGGGCCCAAATCCATCGTTTTTTTGCACTCCACACCACCCTGGGTTAGACAATGGCGATATGCAAATCAGCTCTGACCCTGTTGCCCCATGGGAACAGTCCAGTCCGAACTACAAAAGCCATGTCCTTCCCAGAACGGAATCAAGCATCCGAGGACCGGACCGGTTTCGAGGTAACACCTCTCTTCAGCCCGGCTAGCTTGACTCCAAGTGGTGTGGAGTGCCTGGGACCCACGTCTGGGCATCCCCAGCGCACTTAGGGCGGCAATTGCAAAAACAACAAGTGATGGACTGAATGTGGATCAATGTCACACACTCCCCCAGTCAAAAGATCTGGGCCCAAATCCATCGTTTTTTTGCACTCCACACCACCCTGGGTTAGACAATGGCGATATGCAAATCAGCTCTGACCCTGTTGCCCCATGGGAACAGTCCAGTCCGAACTACAAAAGCCATGTCCTTCCCAGAACGGAATCAAGCATCCGAGGACCGGACCGGTTTCGAGGTAACACCTCTCTTCAGCCCGGCTAGCTTGACTCCAAGTGGTGTGGAGTGCCTGGGACCCACGTCTGGGCATCCCCAGCGCACTTAGGGCGGCAATTGCAAAAACAACAAGTGATGGACTGAATGTGGATCAATGTCACACACTCCCCCAGTCAAAAGATCTGGGCCCAAATCCATCGTTTTTTTGCACTCCACACCACCCTGGGTTAGACAATGGCGATATGCAAATCAGCTCTGACCCTGTTGCCCCATGGGAACAGTCCAGTCCGAACTACAAAAGCCATGTCCTTCCCAGAACGGAATCAAGCATCCGAGGACCGGACCGGTTTCGAGGTAACACCTCTCTTCAGCCCGGCTAGCTTGACTCCAAGTGGTGTGGAGTGCCTGGGACCCACGTCTGGGCATCCCCAGCGCACTTAGGGCGGCAATTGCAAAAACAACAAGTGATGGACTGAATGTGGATCAATGTCACACACTCCCCCAGTCAAAAGATCTGGGCCCAAATCCATCGTTTGTTTGCACTCCACACCACCCTGGGTTAGACAATGGCGATATGCAAATCAGCTCTGACCCTGTTGCCCCATGGGAACAGTCCAGTCCGAACTACAAAAGCCATGTCCTTCCCAGAACGGAATCAAGCATCCGAGGACCGGACCGGTTTCGAGGTAACACCTCTCTTCAGCCCGGCTAGCTTGACTCCAAGTGGTGTGGAGTGCCTGGGACCCACGTCTGGGCATCCCCAGCGCACTTAGGGCGGCAATTGCAAAAACAACAAGTGATGGACTGAATGTGGATCAATGTCACACACTCCCCCAGTCAAAAGATCTGGGCCCAAATCCATCGTTTTTTTGCACTCCACACCACCCTGGGTTAGACAATGGCGATATGCAAATCAGCTCTGACCCTGTTGCCCCATGGGAACAGTCCAGTCCGAACTACAAAAGCCATGTCCTTCCCAGAACGGAATCAAGCATCCGAGGACCGGACCGGTTTCGAGGTAACACCTCTCTTCAGCCCGGCTAGCTTGACTCCAAGTGGTGTGGAGTGCCTGGGACCCACGTCTGGGCATCCCCAGCGCACTTAGGGCGGCAATTGCAAAAACAACAAGTGATGGACTGAATGTGGATCAATGTCACACACTCCCCCAGTCAAAAGATCTGGGCCCAAATCCATCGTTTTTTTGCACTCCACACCACCCTGGGTTAGACAATGGCGATATGCAAATCAGCTCTGACCCTGTTGCCCCATGGGAACAGTCCAGTCCGAACTACAAAAGCCATGTCCTTCCCAGAACGGAATCAAGCATCCGAGGACCGGACCGGTTTCGAGGTAACACCTCTCTTCAGCCCGGCTAGCTTGACTCCAAGTGGTGTGGAGTGCCTGGGACCCACGTCTGGGTATCCCCAGCGCACTTAGGGCGGCAATTGCAAAAACAACAAGTGATGGACTGAATGTGGATCAATGTCACACACTCCCCCAGTCAAAAGATCTGGGCCCAAATCCATCGTTTTTTTGCACTCCACACCACCCTGGGTTAGACAATGGCGATATGCAAATCAGCTCTGACCCTGTTGCCCCATGGGAACAGTCCAGTCCGAACTACAAAAGCCATGTCCTTCCCAGAACGGAATCAAGCATCCGAGGACCGGACCGGTTTCGAGGTAACACCTCTCTTCAGCCCGGCTAGCTTGACTCCAAGTGGTGTGGAGTGCCTGGGACCCACGTCTGGGCATCCCCAGCGCACTTAGGGCGGCAATTGCAAAAACAACAAGTGATGGACTGAATGTGGATCAATGTCACACACTCCCCCAGTCAAAAGATCTGGGCCCAAATCCATCGTTTTTTTGCACTCCACACCACCCTGGGTTAGACAATGGCGATATGCAAATCAGCTCTGACCCTGTTGCCCCATGGGAACAGTCCAGTCTGAACTACAAAAGCCATGTCCTTCCCAGAACGGAATCAAGCATCCGAGGACCGGACCGGTTTCGAGGTAACACCTCTCTTCAGCCCGGCTAGATTGACTCCAAGTGGTGTGGAGTGCCTGGGACCCACGTCTGGGCATCCCCAGCGCACTTAGGGCGGCAATTGCAAAAACAACAAGTGATGGACTGAATGTGGATCAATGTCACACACTCCCCCAGTCAAAAGATCTGGGCCCAAATCCATCGTTTTTTTGCACTCCACACCACCCTGGGTTAGACAATGGCGATATGCAAATCAGCTCTGACCCTGTTGCCCCATGGGAACAGTCCAGTCCGAACTACAAAAGCCATGTCCTTCCCAGAACGGAATCAAGCATCCGAGGACCGGACCGGTTTCGAGGTAACACCTCTCTTCAGCCCGGCTAGCTTGACTCCAAGTGGTGTGGAGTGCCTGGGACCCACGTCTGGGCATCCCCAGCGCACTTAGGGCGGCAATTGCAAAAACAACAAGTGATGGACTGAATGTGGATCAATGTCACACACTCCCCCAGTCAAAAGATCTGGGCCCAAATCCATCGTTTTTTTGCACTCCACACCACGCCCAGACGCTGAAGAGAGGTGTTACCTCGAAACCGGTCCGGTCCTCGGATGCTTGATTCCGTTCTGGGAAGGACATGGCTTTTGTAGTTCGGACTGGACTGTTCCCATGGGGCAACAGGGTCAGAGCTGATTTGCATATCGCCATTGTCTAACCCAGGGTGGTGTGGAGTGCAAAAAAACGATGGATTTGGGCCCAGATCTTTTGACTGGGGGAGTGTGTGACATTGATCCACATTCAGTCCATCACTTGTTGTTTTAGAAATATGTAGCAGCATAATGTGTTAAAATACGGTCAAATGTAGACAATATATTAAAAACCAAGATGTACAAGGCAACAGTTTCTACAAAGCAACGACCAGCATATAGACTTGATGTTCACAGCAAATAGCAGCAAGATGTTATTAACCCCTTTAGAGCTTGTAAACAAACCTCCCCAGTGCTGCGCTGTCCATTATCCAGTGCTGAACTGGACGTCCAACGGTCGTGCGCAGCACTGGGGAGGTAGTGGCCGTGACGACCGTTGGCCGACGGCAGCAATTAAGGGGTTAAGTAAGATCAAGTGCGTTTATACAGTACTCATAGAGGCGCGTGAACGGACTGCCGCCTTCACAAAGGAACTTACACTAAAAATCAAATCTAGCCTCTCAAGATTTCAAATTCCATGTGGGTTGTTCTGAAATCAACAGTGGTAGTTGCCTTAAAAAGAGGAATCAAAAATTGTTTAGTGTATTTTTAATAAAAATTACAAAAGATTAGAAAAATGTAAAAGTGATTGGTTACTCTGATTGCCACAGGGACAGGTCATTTGCTCAAGGTTTTTTTAAAAGCCTTTGGGGAAGCACAGTAGATATTGTAAGGTGCCTGCCCTAATGCGAAAGTGCAGGGTTCTCTCCCAGCAGCTTAATTTCTTTAAAAGATACCTGGATGGTAAATGTGATGGAGGACATTTAGTGGACACCAAGGACATATACCTTGCAACTGGCGTTTTCAGTACCTCAGTTGCATGTCTAGAACCATTGTATTGATCATATAAAGCCTCCAGTAGGGTCTTCTTGGTATGCCCTCTGTGTTACTTGGGTTCTGAAAAATATGGTTGAAATTCACACTAATGAGACTGTTTCTAACAGCGGCAAGCTACGGTATGTCCCTGCCCTTATCACATTTAAGGCAGTCCGCTATGATTTCTCTGGTTAGCCTTGCCGCTGGGTTTTGCCAGATTCTCAGCCAAAATATGGCCAGAAGAGACCTGATGTAGTCTTCAACATAAGGCACTTTTAATTCCATGTGACAAATAAAATTTGATCAAGAAATTGGGGCCCCCAAAAGTTTTCTACAAAATCTGTTTTCTTTGCCCTGAATGCTACAACATTCAGTAAAACCCCAAACTTCAGCGCCATATGTTACCGTCGGTATGCATTGTGTTTTGTAAATTTTAATCATAGATTGCACTACCTCAGTTCTTTTTGGTTGTGGAAGGCACAACATTGAGTTAGTGGACTTTAGAAATTTACTCCTACTGTGCACTAGATGGGCTGCCCAAGACCATTATCAGAAAACATTAGGCCCAAATATGGGAAAGTGCAAGTGCATTAGAGTTCAGATCCTGAAGAGATTGAGTTAATATGGTGATTTTGGGGCCACAACTCATTATAAATGATTTCTTAAAATTAGTGCAAAGATCAAGGCCGACCATAAAATCAACAAAACCCCCAACTAAAATGCGCAGTGCATTCGGGGTGAGGCCCATTAAAACAGCATCGTAATATTTGTAGTGCAATGTTCAGAATGGATTTTTTTACATATTATTTTTGGCTGTGTTGGTGGCCATTGAATGTCTGCTTTTGTTTTCCGTTTTCACAACGTGTCCACAGGCATCACGATTACCGACGTCATTGCAACCTCCGGTGTCATCGCGAAAACATAAAATTGGTTTTAGAGATAGAAACTCTCTAGAAAAACATGACTTTAGAGAATACTGTAAGAAACCCTTACCCCCACATGCATCATTGTGACATTTTGCACTTCTTAATTTGCGAAAAATAAGGAATCGCAAATTAAGAAGTGCAAAATGCTATGCATCATTATTTTCGATATTCATTTGTGATTCGGTAAAAATCGCAATTTTTACCGAATCCCAAATAAATACCGAATTCTTACGTTATTTTTCGCAATTGCCATTGATTCCTATGGGCCAAAAGGCCCATAGGAGTCAATGCAAATTGCGAGTGGCACTTAGAAAATTTCATGGGTGCAGGGGGGGGTCCAAAGGACCCCCCCATGCACCCCATAAATGTATTTTTCGCATCATGTTTCACACACACATGTCCTAAGGACATGTGTGTGTGAAACATGAATGCTGAAAAAAAAACATTTTCAGCTTTTTAAACACTTTTTCCAAATTTACCGAGTGGTTCAACCACTCGGTAAATTTGGCACCCTAATTGCGAATTTTCAGTTTTAAATTTAATGATGCATTGCTTTTAAGAAATCGCACATCTGCGACTTCTTAAAAGCACCCGCAATTTTAGAACTCGCAAACATGTTACGAATTCTAAAATTGCTTCATGCATCCCAAAAAGCACTTTTGCATTCGCAAACGGCCGATTTTAAGGAATCGCACCGTTTGCGACTACAAAAATGCTTGATGCATGTGGGGGCTAGTGTGTAAAATACTGTAGTATGTGTGGATATATGTGTTTTAGACTTTATGGAAAAGGTGCCATCATTGCAGTTAACGACGTCATCGTGACCTCCTGAATAACCAAGAAAATGAAAAACAGGTCTGAAAGATGGATTTTAAAGAAGTACAAAACATGAGTTTGGACATGGTTTTTAAGAAGTATGTATATAGCAATATGTGCAGGGTAATGTTCAGAATGTTTTTTTACATATTATTTTTGGATGTTTTGGTGGTCAATGAATGTCTGCTTTTGTTTTCTGTTTTTGGGACTAACCGCAGGGATCACGATATCGTCGCAAAGCTCCCAGTAAACTAAAGAAACAAAAACCATTAAAAAAATAGAATATTTCAGGTACCAGGGTTGCTCTGACAAGATAATTGTCAGAGCAACCCTAAAATAAATCAGCATAACATACAAAATTAATATCAATGTAGTTACGTACTTAGAAATTATTAATTATTAATAAATTATTACTTAATTCACTTATTACCCTACCCCCCTACAAACCCAACATCTCGCTATAACATTATAAATTAGTATTAGCAATTAAAAGAAAAAATCTAAATAACTTAAAATTACAAACTATATTTAAAAAATATTAAATGATACAAACAATAATAACACATACAATTATTATGTAAAATTAAAAACATTAAAATAATCAAAAAATTATATTTTTAACAACTAAAGTATGGAAAATGATATTAAAAACAACAATATTACCTATCAAGAAAATGACATTCTTGACGATGATATTTCTGTCTCACGATATTTTTGTATCATGGTTCTTTTTTTTCCAATGTTTCTGTAATATATTGTCCAAATACCACTAATCTCTTATAAAAGGAGGAATTGCAACACATCCTTCACCTCCTAGACAATCACACTGGGAAAACCCCCCTTCACAAGGTAGAACTATGCAATATATAATGAGGGGTTGAGTGTAATCTTCCTATAAAAGTGAGCACATTATTTTCCTACTGCAGGTGCTTGTTGATTTCAAAATGCACCTGTAGTAAGAAAATTACTAATTGCCTACAATAACTAACAAAAGATTAGTGATGTAATAGCCCTGGATCCACCTTTGCATTTTCCACAGTGCATTTAAGAGTTTCCACCCTCCACAAACTCTACTGCAGGAGGAAGGAGCTCTGTTAGCAGAGGCAGTAATATATTTCACATGTAGGCCAACAGCTGCCTCTCATCTTGCCCGGCCTCCATCCTCCCTCACCCTCTGCAGCCTCGCCAAAGTAGGAGGAATTTCCTCAGCTATGTATGTCATACCTTCTGCACATGGCCGGCTACTTGCCTGTCCACCAGTCCGCTGCGCATCACTTTTGAATTCTTCACAGATTGATCAACTTGTGTGTACCACTGCACAGGTTTGTCTCTTAATTTTTGGAAATTGTTCATGAAATCTGCAGGATCTATAAGGCACAAGGACATACACTCCTCCCACTATTTCTCTCAGTGGATAAGCTGAAACGCCTTCCTCATCCTGTTCCTTATTTTCCCTTAGCTAATTGAGGTTATTTCTTTCTCTTTTCATGTTTTCTTGCCCGTTAGCGCTCCAATGTTTTTTAATTGCCCCATTTATGAATCCATTTTATTAATTCTGTAATGTGCAACCACATTCCTGAAGAACACATTGTTTAAATTGCTTCATCATCTAATTGAAACCTGTAGCTTATCTGCCAAGGAAAACTTTTAAAAAGATCAACCTCATATTTCCAGGCCAACTCAGTCAATTTATCGTGTGTAGTTGCTGCCCATCTTTCTACACACAAGCAAATCAATGATTTCTCTTTATATAGATTCAAATGCTCCAAATCTAGGCATCCCCTAAGAATCTCTTCTAGTTCATCTTTTAATTTGGGTCATTTAGTGGTCTCTCTTTCTCAAGTTCTGGGTTAACCATTTGCACAGGGCTCTCTGTCTTTTTAATCCCTACTGCTTCTCCAAACCATGGTGGAAAAAGTCCTACTTCAAACACATTTATTTTCCCCGGTTCTACTGATGCTCGAAAAACAATTCTTCCCCCATCTCTTATTGCTTTGACCTTCTGAAGTGGTCTCGATGCAATAATCTATGAATTTTAAGAAGATGGAATAATTCCTGATGTAGGTAAACCTCCTACAGCTCCTTGAGTTTCTGGAGTCAGATTAACATTTATTGGAGCATTTGCGATTGGTCCAGGCACTATCCACAGTTGCTGGTTGCTGCACTTGCACTGGACAAGTCATAACAGGTGTAGTCATCACAGGTGGCATACTAATCTGTGATTGAGAAATACACGATGGGGCAATCCGAAGTACTTGAAGTGGTCTTTCAATTTGCACTATGCTAGTTTCTACAGGGGCAGTATCTATTGTACTGCTTGTAATGGTTCCATTTCCAGTATTAACAGTTGGGTTGCATAAGGCGGGGGACGTGCAGCTATAATTTCCTCTAAAATATCATCCCCTGAATCACTACCTGTCTCATCTTCCTTTTCAATTTTTTCTTTGTCTTTTCCCTATATCTTTGTCTTCTTCCCCTTCTCTGGTTTATCTGTGGAAATAGCTGGATACAATCTAATCTCTCTTTTAATCAATCAGGGGAGAAAGAAGCTGAAATCCATTCGGCTTCCAGGCGATAGTCATACAAACATAAGAGAATGGATCACTTGTCCTGTGTTATTACCAGGGTCTTGGGTTTTAGCCGTCTTGAGAAAAACCCTATTTACGTAAAATGTACAGTGGCGGTAGATCTTGATTTTTTGCTTGTGTAGCTACGTGAAAAGCATCATCCTATGGTCGATTCAATATGCCTTCCCCCTCCTGGAGGAAGACCAACTGGTGATTACAGTAGTGATCAGTAATGATGAAAGTGTGTGTGAAGTGAAAATCAAAAGGGGGTGTATATCTAGAAGGGCTACCTACTTTAAAAACATGAATGGTCGACATGTTTCAGCCCCTTTGGTGGCCTGTAGGGTCGGGGGCTTTCTTTAGGACCAGTGTGAGGCACGTAGCCAAGTTGTTGACGTGCAAAGGTAAGTATAGTGCACTTACCCTTCTTCTCAGGTGTTATGGGTCTATAGTACCTATAACTGTAAAGAGAAAGAAAAAGAAGACCATGACAGCAGGGTATCATACTAATTAAACACGAACCTTGATCTATTGTGATATATGTCTGTCTAAAAGAATGCTTATTTTCAGTAATTGTTACCTACTATGAACTTTGCTACTAGGGTGAAAAACACACAATGAATGCAGTAGAGAACTCATGGGTATCTATTGAAGAAAACCGCTTATTTAATAACGCTACAAACAGTATCTATGAGCTTCATAAGGTAGGTCATGCGCCTGGCCTCTAATGCGGATAGGTTTAGTCAAGAATGTATACATTGTTCCACAGAATATTGTGGAGAATAAAAAATGAAGCTAGCAGTGGAAGCAGCGCTGTTATTAAATTTAGAGGTATGCTCTAATTTACAATCTGTATGTCGTGCTGAACAAAATTGTAGCTTCCTTAGTACCGGTATTATTTTTGTTAGAGAGTACGGTAGTGAATGAGTGAGGAGCTGATATCGATCTATTTAAAGGATTTAGCCAAATCGCTCCGCGGTGATTTAAGTAGGTAGCGTTTAGCTTGAACCCGCAATTACTGAAGTACGCTAGTGGTTATAGTGACACTAATACCAATCTTACAATTAGTATATTGTGCCAAGCAGAATAATTGCTTCCTTGATCCCACGGTAATCTAAGGAGGTAGCCTTTAGTGTAATCCTACTAATACTGTAGATACGATTGCTGTTATGGTGACACTCTCAACAAACTTGGAATTAGTACAGTGTGCTGAGCAGAATAATTGCTTCCTTGCTGCTGGGTGAGTATTGATAGAGAGTGCGGGTGTGTGTGAGGGTGGCGCTGAAATCAGAATGCTATGCTTTAGTTATGCGGTACGTGTGGCTTGATGTAAATACAGGGGAGGAGCTAATGTAGTTTAAGAAAAACTGTCTGGTAAATAAAGCGATCTCGCTTTGTTGTGCTCATAGTCATCCTAATACCTTTTAATACTGCATTTGTGTTTCCTCAGGGGACACGCGGAGGTGACTTTTCACTTACTGTTAAACAAGGGAGAGAGATTGTTAGATACACAGCGTTACCATTTGTGTGTGTTAACCGGCCTCCTGTCTCTAAGAAGTACCTTGAGGGGTCGAGGTCACGACTTGTGCTCACTCCGTCTACTGTGCCTTGGTGACGCGGGCCCGTTGTCAAGCAGGTTTTATAGTTAATTGCTGGTGATCGGCATGGTAGAAAGACTCTGTTTTGTCATGCTTAGTTATTCAACTGATACTGATCTCAGTTATAATTCATAGTAACTAGGACAGATAGTTGAAATTATGTATTAGTGTGTCAGCGCTTCTTGCTTATGTATTGGGAAGTGAAGGTTATTTTGACAAAATTATTGACAAAAAATTGTCTTTGGTCAGGTTCAGTTGTTTTGACCAAGAGATTCAAAACAAATGTACTCATGGTTAGTATCGTTTTGTCATACTATTCTGGAATCGTTTGTCATATAGGAAAATGATCATATCCAATCATTCTGAAATGTCACTAGAATTTCCACTCTGATATATGATGCTGGTACTCCTTATTCTCCCTCTCTGATTTCTAATCGCATGTTGATATCTGGTCTGATTCTGATCTGGTTAGGACCTCAATAGTTTGGCAGCAGTCACTGCTTTATCCTGTTTGATGCTGGTGTACCTGGTCAGTGCTGCATGGTGTACCAGGGGATATTGTCATTCTACCCTGTTTCGTAAGTCTTAAGACGGTACACCCATCTTTGTTCCTTTTCATACAGGGTCCGTTCTGTATTGAAGTTTTTTGCGGACAGTGTCTCGAGGACAACCCAGTTAATTTCTTCAGCAGTGTGTTTGGTATTGATGAAGTGGGTGCTCAGTCTCGTTGTTGTTTTCCTACATTTGATGATGCTCTTGTGTTCAATTTAGTCCCTTCAACTTTGGCTTTCTTCCATCTATGATGCCCTTCTTTCCACTGAGCATCTGCATAATTACGCATTGCTCTCCTTGTGTCCTTCTGATATGTTTCTGTTTCTTTCTCTCTGGCAACTTCTCTCTGGATATTCAAAGCTTTATATTGTGTAGGTCTAGGCGGCAGTTTCATTTCATATAAAAATCTCTCAATAATTCTAGTCTCAAAGCTACTGTATTTCAGAAATTTTAATGGACCTTCCGTCTCAGTTTTCTTGCACCACTGACAAATCCATAAACACATATGTAATCCCAATTCACTTGTCATGTTATGTGCAGGCAAACCCTCAGGTGGTGCCTCGTCACCTTAGCTTATCAGAATCGTATCATCACCCTTCACAAAACTCAAATTCTTTGAAGCATTTCATGGTTCTCACAAAATCGTAAGGGAAAACATTCAAATTCAGTGTTTAAGGGCTAGATGTAGGTAACTGGGAAATACCGATTCCTAAATACCGAATTTTACCGATTCGGTATTTAGGAATCGGTATTTCAGATGTAGGTAAAAATTCGGTAAAAAAATACAGAATTCTTAATATTCGTTATTACCGAACGGTAATTGAGATTCGGTAATAACGAATACTTACCGATTCATTCCTATGGCCTTGGAAGCCCATAGGAATGAATGTGAAGACATTCGGTATTACCGAATTGATAATACCGGGAGGTATTTCAAGGGTGCCAGGCCTGTTGCAACCTTGAAATGTTCATGTGTGCACATGTGACACACATGCATGCCCTAAGGGCATGGATGTGTGCCACATGGCACACTTCAATAAGCAAAAAAGTGCTTTTTGAAAGAAAATCGCTATTTACCACCAACTTGGAGTTGGTGGTAAATAGCGATTCCTTAAGGCTGAGGTGCACTGTTTTAAGTGCTACCTACATTGCATTTAGGGAATTGGTATTACCGATTACTTAAATGCAAGGCCATAAGGAATCGGTAAATACTGATTCCTTAATACCGAATCCTCCCTACATCTCAAATGCCTAAATACCGGTCGGTAATGGTGAAATTTAACGAATTTCACCGTTACCGACCGGTATTGGGCCACCTACATCTAGCCCTTAATTTTGGCCCAAAAATGTCAGATTTCTTTTCCTCCAATCACAGTTGTTATTTATCGAAAACCTGTTAACAAATCACAATGCGATATTCACACGACCACTAACCTAATACAATGTGGTACCCTGACATCACCACCTAACTGATATCAGTGGAAAACACTATGACGTTTGATCTCACTCCTTCCAGCTGCTACCCCTCCTTTCCAATTTCTCTCGTACTTGCACATTCAACAAAATCTTTAAAATAACAAAACATATAACAATTCTTGTTTGCTCTATTGAAGAAAACGATAGTTCGTCAACAATCAGAATAATAAGGTTTTTAAGTGTTTTCTACACTCAATATCCTGGGTTTTTAGGCTACATCCAGCCTGAAACTCTTCAACTTTTTTACATATAAACACTAAACATCTTTTTTTCATCCAGCTATTCACTTTCATCCCAATAATACGCCATAAACTCCATTACAATAGACAACGTCAAAAGGTACAAAGCAATGGGTCTCTAGGAAAAGCTGTGAGGGAAAAGAATTGATCTACACTAGGAACATACACTAATATAAAAGACAAAAAAAATGTAGCAAAATGTGTAGCAAGTCTCTTTCCTCTTTGGATCCAATCAGGTAACAGCATTCGTCTGAGAGTGAGTTCAGCTCTTCCTTTCTCACAAAATAACATGTAGGTCACTTACATATGTCTCGATTCATAAGCTTCCGTTGCCATAGGCATTGAATACAGTTTAACCGTCTAATGTTAAATGTTTAATTGTGTAAACAATAAACTATGCTAAAGAAGAGAAACATCGACCTGTAAAAATACTGTTTAGTAATGCATTTCATTAACACGAACAAGAAATACTGTTTTAAACTTTTCAACTATTCTATTCAAGCATTATGTGAAATGGGTAAATAGGAAATTTGGTTATCACAATCAGGCGTTTCTTAGCAAAATGTAATACATTTGTTAAACTGGAACATTCTGAAGTCAAGACAAATATTTCTAAGCATGTCACATTGAGGTCAGGTCTCTAAATTCCATTGTGCACATTTCAACATTGTCGATTTCACTTTTGTTTGCACGTTTAAAATATGTTTTTTTTTTTATTTTATTCATGTTAATCAATGCCCATATAGCTATTATTCTAAATAATTTGCATCTTAATTAATTAGCTTAGCTTCTTTAATTTCGCATTAGGGCTTGATTTCCCCATCCAGTACCGTATCTATGACCTGGCGGCCCAATAGCAGACTGTACTGCAGACTCAGGGTTTCATTAAAAACTGTGCTGTCCCCCAGCTCTAAATATGACGATACAAATGAAAGGCAGCCAGAAAGGGCATTCACTTTTTTGGGCATCCAATAGTCTATAAAAGAGGCACTCTGTCTGCTCTACTCTGGTTGTCAAAACTCTTTGTAATCCAATATTTCTGTGCAATTTTGGGTCCAAAACATTTACAGAAGCTCTCTCTTCATCTCTATCTCTTTCTCTCTCCTACCAAGGAGCAAATGGTCGGTGACCATACAACAATTCTGAGGCTGAAGAGGGAGGTCACAGGGGGCAGCCCACCGCCAAGAAGAAGGACTAGGCCTCCTCAGCCTGACTGCACCGGCTGCTATTCCAGCTTGAACTTGCAGAGTGATCCAGGGAGCAGCAGTGACCCAGAAGGGTCTGAATAGGAGACAAGGAATAGCAAGAGAAGACACATGGGGTGCACATTGTTGAAAGCACACAGTAACAATGCCTTATAATTCATAGAAATTCAAAAAGGCAGCTACAAAGTAAGTTTAAGAGTCGAAAAACCATCTCACTAGCCCTGATCGGACCTTGAGAGTTGATCTGTGTGCAACTTGTACAATTGTGCAATGAATCACCAGTGTTGCTCTTCCTTCCTAAAAGAGGCTGCTAGAGATCAAAGGTCATTGCAGCCTAGTAGTTTGGTCATTGGTCTGTGTGAAATAAATTGGTGATCTGTGTTCTGGGGGGTCAGAACTGGGTCTGGCAAAGTATCTTGTCAGATATGCTTTGTTCTCAGCAAAATGGCAATCTTTTTTTGTGAGTAGAGAGTTTGGCTCGACATGGACATCATTAGGGTAAAATGCAATCATCCAGTGCCTACTTATTTCTTTATGTTATACCTCTTCTGTTGCGTTCAGTAATGTCCGCATTTACTTATTTTATTGCATCGTTGTTAAATTGTAGAAACATGTTGACTGTACCACTGATAAACGGTATCATTACTTTATAAAAGTGAATAAACAATTTTAAAGGAGAAACCAGTGTACTTAGTGGAATCAAACATTTTGGTATTTGCTCTCCACTCGAGGTTGAAGGGTGTCTCATACAACTCTTTGAAGCAGTTTAAGTATTTGTTACAGTGTCTCAGTCAATACCTAGACCTGTAAAAATATCACATCTAGGCTATATAGTCCGTATGTGTATACTTAGGGAAGTATAGATGTATCATTCTGATGGATACATCTGCCAGTGGATTCCTCACCTTGTGAATATCCCCTTGCGTCAGCAACGTTCAGAAAATTCTTTTGTAGCATGCCGGCGTGGACGACGTCACAGGAGCACGGCAACGCGCGCGACTCCGACTGACGTCACTGACTCCTTATTAGGCCTACGTCGGCATGATGACATCAGTTCCCTTTTTCCGCATTGTCGACGCTAACGGTTTCTTGGGATCTTCTGTTGTACGGATAGTAACTTTGTTACTTTTATGGATTTCTGGTTACTGTATCTGTTTGGTGTTGCTGTCTACTGTAGAGATGTCATCGAGGAAGACAAGTTTTAAACCATGCTATACATGTGGAAGGATGATGTCCATTACCGATCCTCATGGTGACTGTCTATGGTGTCTGGGTTTGGATCACGACGTCAAAGGTTGTCGATCCTGTTTTAAAATGAACCCAAAGGCTCTTCGTGAACGAGAGGCAAAACTGCTGGTTGCCAAATTGAAGGGTAAGGACACCGAGAGAGCTTCGAGTTCAAGATCGAGACGCTCGAGGTCGAGGTCGAAGTCGAAGACAAAGTCTAAGTCGAAATCGAGGACCCGGTCGAGGTCGGCTTGGAAGTCAGCTTCGGGTCATGCTTCTGGTTCATCAAAAAAGAAGCATAGGAGAAAGAAGCACAGTTCGAGACATCATTCCAGCAGGGAGTCGGACTCGAAAAATAAGTCAACTTCACGAAAACATCGTAAGGGCATGATATCTCTCTCTCCAGTTCGTAATCCAGAAGGTGAGGCCATGCCTTTACAATCTCTGGAGTCTACTCCGGCTCCGGAATCGAATCCGTCTCCGGATCCGTATCAGTCTTCGGAGCATGAAGGAGAAGAAGTTCCTCAGGGTTCGACGACTCCGGTACATCATCCCGAGGAACAAGAGGTTCAGGATGAGTCCAATCCGGTGCAGCCTCCTCAGGAGCAGCCGGTGGGTTCGTACCCTCAATTTCCTGGTCCTGGTCAGGATCCTTCGCATTTTCTGAACGCCGTGTATGGCGTATATGCGAGAGCAATATACCCCTCTGTTGCGCCGGCTGGTCCCATGGGTCCATTAGTTTATAATCTGGGTGTGTCGCAGGCTTATGCTCTGGCTCCTTTCCTGCCGTTTATGCCGACACCGACTCCACCATGGCTTCTATCGGCGCCTCCGAGGTCATCGACTCCGTGCACGGCTTCACCGGCTCCGGAGAGACCTCGAGATTCAAATCGAGGTTCGACGCCGGTACCAGCTTCACATTAGAAGGCGGCTCCGGCTCCAGCTCCTCATTCGACGCCAGCTCCAACTCCATCGGAGTCGTTACCGGATCCGACGATGTCGGTTCGAATGAAGTGGTCGAGGCGTAGAGCGCAGCGCCTTTTGGAGGAGAGAAATTATGGAGAAGCAGAAATTAAAGGGGGCGAGCTTCAGGATCAGGAGGATTATTTTGAAGAGTTGCATGATGCAAGTGGTCTAGAATTTTCTCCAGAATGGGGGTTGCCCACGGTATCTGATGCTCCTTCTAAGGATGTGGCGCCTTACCATGTGGTAATTAAGAAGGCTGCAGAACTCTTAAATTTGACTTTGCCATCTGTGGAGTACAAGTCTAACATTCTTACTGAAGTTCTCCATTCTCCATCTTCTGTGGTTGAGCCACTTCTTCCGTTTACTGAGGCTCTTACTGATCCTATATTGGAGGTATGGAGTAAACCTCTTACTGCTCCTGCAGTTTCAAAGTCAGTGGCAAGGCACTACAGAGTGGCGCCTGGAGATCCTGAATTCTTAGCCTCTCATCCTTTGCCAGAGAGTTTGGTGGTTCAGGCTGCTTGCTCGAAAAGATCTGCAGGTGCTTTTCCCCAGGTTCCTGGAGATAAAGACTCTAAGAAGCAGGATCAAAATGCAAAAAAAGTGTTTTCGTCAGGCAGTAAGGCCCTAAAATCGACAAATGCTACTTGTTTGCTAGGCAGATATATCCATGCTTTGATGGATAGAGTGAAAGAACTTTCTCCTAAGCTTCCTGAGGAGGATAGGAAGAACTTTATTGAAGTGATATCTGACACGCAGGCTGCAGCTCGGCAGGTCATACAAAGTGGTATGGACACAGCAGATTCAGTGGCTAGGATCATGGGGTCTTCGATCGCCACCAGAAGGGCTGCTTGGCTAAAGACTTCTGAGTTTTCTGCGGATGTTCAGGCTGCTCTGATGGATTTGCCTTTTGATGGCACAGGCCTTTTCGGAAAGAAAGCTGATGCTGCTTTGGAAAGGTTTAAGGATAGCAGAGCAATGGCAAGATCTTTGGGTTTGCAAACTAGAGGCTCTGTTGCCAAAAGATACAAGGGTTTTGGAAGGTCAATTTTCATACCTATAAGCAGACCCAGCAGCAACAGCAGCAGCAAAATCCTTTATACAGGTTCTACAGAGGCAGACAAAGGGGTCGTTCTCGTGGACGTCAAGCCTTCTCCTCCTCCACTTCCTCTTCTTCTACCCACCACCCGCCTACAACAGCAAAGCAGCCCTAGATCCACCATTCCGGATCATGCGAGTCCTGTGGGGGGTCGGCTTACTTATTTTCTACGGGATTGGGAATCGGTTACATCAGATCTTTGGGTTCTCAATCTCGTAGAGAATGGGTATGCTCTTCCCTTTCGGGAATTTCCCCCGAATTACCCTCCTTGCCAAGGTTTTTGCTCGGAGGACCACCAGTTACTCCTATAGGAAGAGGTACAAACATTGTTCAAAAAGGGTGCGATAGAGGTGGTTCCAGAGCAGGAAAGGGGTCAGGGATGCTACTCCCGGTATTTCCTGATCCCCAAAAAGGATGGCAGACTTCGTCCAATCCTGGATCTCAGGATCTTGAACCTTTACCTCAAGCAGGAGAAGTTCAAGTTGCTCACCCTTGCGCAGGTTCTTCAAGCGCTGCTGGAAGAAGACTGGATAGTGTCGATCGACTTGCAGAATGCTTCTTTTCACATCCCGATCCTGAAGTCGCACAGAAAGTATCTCCGCTTCACGGTGGGATCGCAACACTACCAGTTTGCTGTTCTACCTTTTGGTTTTACTACTGCGCCTCGAGTCTTCACCAAGGTGATGGCTGTGGTGGCTGCACATCTCAGAAGGTCAGGGATTCCAGTATTCTCTTATCTGGACGATTCGCTGATCAAAGCGGAATCTCCAGAGATAGTGCTCCATCATCTGCTAGAGACAACTCAGTTGTTGCACAGGTTGGGTTTTTCGATAAATGCACCCAAATCTTACCTGGTGCCCTCCCTGCGCAACCTGTTCATAGGTGCGGTACTGGACACATCTGTATGTCGTGCATTCCATCCACCTCAAAGGATTCACGACATACAGGAAATGATTCCTTTATTTTACAATGGAGCGGTTGTTCCAGTCCCGAAGATCCTTCGTCTGCTCGGTCTGATGGCTTCTTGCATTCTGTTGGTCAACCATGCACGCTGGCACATGAGGGCACTCCAGTGGTGCCTCTGCAGGCAGTGGTATCAACACCAAGGGGATCTTGGGGAGTCAGTGAGGATCTCCAGAGAAGCTGCGGCGGATCTGTCTTGGTGGGGAATGGAAGGCAATCTGTCTCAAGGAAAGCCTTTTCAAACTCCTTTCTCGGTGGCCACAGTGATAATGGATGCATCCATTCTAGGGTGGGGTGCTCATCTGGGGGATCTGGGGATCAAGGGTCTTTGGTCTCCAGAGCAAAGGTTGCTTCACATCAACCTTCTGGAATTGCGGACGATACGTCTTGCACTCAAGGCCTTCCTCCCTTCCCTTCGTGGTCGGTCGGTTCAGGTCATGACGGACAACAGCACCGCGATGTGGTATATCAACAAACAGGGAGGGGTGGGGTCACAGTGTCTCTGCAGAGAGGCTCTGCGTCTCTGGTCCTGGGTTCAGGAACATCAGATTTGTCTGGTTGCAAATCATCTGGTCGGAGTACTGAACGTACGTGCAGACAGTCCCAGTCGGCAGTTCTCAGCCGACCACGAGTGGAGGCTTCATCCAGAGGTAGTTTGTCACGTCTTTCGGATGTGGGGGACTCCTCAGGTGGACCTGTTCGCCACTTGCGAGAATGCTCACTGCCCGTCATTCTGCAGCCTCCAGTTTCCGATGCAGGGAGCCTTGGGGGATGCGTTTCAGTTGAGTTGTGACTCGCAACTTCTTTACGCGTTTCCTCCCATACCCTTGATTCCTCGGGTTCTGAGGAAGATTCGTCAAGACCGGGCCCAAGTTATATTGGTCGCCCCCGATTGGCCAAGAAGGGTGTGGTACACAGATCTTCTCCACCTCTCCTCATGCCCTCCGCTCGGTCTCCCTCTCAGGGCAGACCTCCTCTCGCTGTCGCTGGGGCAGGTTCTACACCCCCACCTCCAGACCTTACACCTTCATGCCTGGAAATTGAACGGGGCAACCTGAATTCTTTTTCTCTCCCACCTGATGTGGTGGATGTCATTTTATTGGCCAGGCCTGACTCCACCAAGTCCATCTATTCTTATAGGTGGTCTAAATTTGTATCCTGGTGTGGGGAGAATTCTGTTGATCCTTTGAGAGCTCGTTTGTCAGAAATACTTCAATTTGCTCTTTCATTGGCGCAGCAAGGTTTTGCTGTGGCTACGGTAAAGGGATATCTATCAGCTTTATCGTCTTTTATCTGTTTAGTAGATCAACCGTCTTTGTTTAAATCTCCTGTTGTATTGAGATTTTTAAAGGGTTTAACAAATAAGTTTCCTCCTACTCCCTTTATTGTACCTCAATGGGATTTGAACTTGGTTCTTACATATTTAATGGGTTCTCCGTTTGAACCTCTACACAGGTGTCCTTTGAGACTTTTGTCTTTTAAGACTGTTTTTCTTGTCGCAATTACCTCGGCAAGGAGGGTAAGTGAGCTTCAAGCTCTTAGTTCAAAGCCCCCGTTCTTGACCATTCATGCTGAAGAAATGGTTCTTAGGACCAGGGCTGCTTTTCTGCCTAAGGTGGTAACTCCCTTCCATCTAGGACAGTCCATTACCCTTCCTACCTTCTATCCTCCCCCTCACCCGTCCAAGGAGGAGGAGCGACTTCACCGTCTGGACCCCAAAAGGGCAGTGAGCTTTTATCTTGATAGGACAAAAGACTATCGAGTGGATGACCAGCTCTTTGTTGGATTTGCTGGCTGCAAGAAAGAAAGAGCTGTGCACAAGCGCACACTCTCAAGATGATTATACAATGCATCAAAATCTGCTACGCCCTGGCTGGTAAGGAACCTCCAGAGGGTATAAGGGCTCATTCTACTAGAGCAAAGTCATCAACATCTGCTTTGTCTAGAGGTGTACCTGTAGAGGACATTTGTAGATCGGCGACATGGGCCTCCCCCCACACTTTTGCAAAGCATTACTGCTTGGATAGCGAGATGAGGAGGGATGGTCATTTTGCGCGCTCTGTCCTTCAAGATTTTCTGGTATAGAAGAGTGGACACCCTCCTCCGGGAGAGTGGACCGCTGTGAGAATCTATTCACAAGGTGAGGAATCCACTGGCAGATGTATCCATCAGAAGAACAAGTTACTTACCTTCGGTAACGCTTTTTCTGGTGGATACAGTATCTGCCTGTGGATTCCTCACATGCCCCCCCGCCCCCCCGTTGTCCACTCTTCTATATCTGAGTTTATGACAATGTTTAAATGCATTGATGTGTTTATTAATATATATATATATATGTTATATATGGTGTTTTTCATGCATTATCTTCACACTATGTGTGTATTTTTGGAAATTATGTACAGGGTACATTGTATATGTATATGTCTACTATCATTGGTCCGTCCGGGTGCCTCGAAGGCACGGAAAAAAGGGTGGAACTGATGTCATCACGCCAACTTAGGCCTAATAAGGAGTCCGTGACGTCAGTTGGCGTCGCGCGCGATGCCGTGCTCCTGTGACGTCGTCCACGCCGGCGTGCACCAAAAGAATTTTCCGAACGTTGCTGACACAAGGGGATATTCACAAGGTGAGGAATCCACAGGCAGATACTGTATCCACCAGAAAAAGCATTACCGAAGGTAAGTAACTTGTTCTTCTTAACTCGTTATCTACTTTCCCTGACAATATTGTTGCGGATTAATATTTTGCCAGCGTTATTGCGACCCTCCAACTCTTTTAATTTTCCACTTCACTGCACTGCCGCAACCAGTGCAGCATACAATATTTATTTATTTTTAAGCACTGTGGTTATAACGTTAAATAAAAAGAATATTTTTTTCTTGCCAATAATGTTATGACTTCTGTATAATTTCTTATTCAATAACGCCTTCAATATATCTTAGTATAAATTCAGTAAACATTTTCTTTATTAACCATTTGTTTTTCTAAAGTGACTTCAACCAGTGTTACTTCACAAATCATCTGTCTTTTCCAGGTCACCATTAATATGTTATTCTCTTATTGAGTCATTTAACACTTTAAAAATGAATGCTGTGCTGTCTCAATGAATGTTCGAATAATTTAAACAATACAATACAGCTTCCAGTTTCAGTCCCACCATGCTCCAGGACAAGGAGGCAGAGTAAGGCAATCGACCTTTAACAACATCTATAGGTGTCCTAGCTCAGCATTAAACGTATCTCTGCAGTAAGGATGAGGGTTGGTTAGCTGGTTGATCTTCATTAGTAAGCAGAAAAATGCATAATACAAATATAGTCCGTATAACAGCTAGTCCATAAATCATGAAGGAAGATGTCATTATAAAAGACAATTGAAAAAGGACTATAGTGCCTAGCCTCCCTCCACTTGCTAATAAGAAGAATTATTATGATAGAAGATCTCTGGGCTTTGTCAGCAGACCCCATACCTCAGCCTATAGATGGTAGATCTACATCACAGGTGCTGTTTCGCTCCTCTCCATGGAAAGGTCCCTCTCCAAGTGTATCTTACCGATTCGTGCACCCCACTTAAAACCCAAGTACACTGTCTAAACAAGACCTGCATTGGTATGTTTTGTCAAAGGGCTAAGGACTGGCCAGAACAAAATAACAAGGGGCATTGTTGTTCAAATCCCAGAAGCATGCAGACAGTAAACACAATGATGAGTTCTCATGTGAAAACACTCTTTGAAATTATTGCAAAAAATAAAGGTATGTAGGAATGTGTGCAAATCAGCAGGAAAGCTGCAACGTGCTCATGCTAAGTTAGTAAAAAACGACAATGTCCCCACCGGCCAAGTGACACCAGATAGAAATTGGTATCGGTATCCTACGTTTCCTGTAGGCAAATTACTTTAAATCTACGTAAAAAAAGCAAAGAAAAACTCCTTAGTAAACTTTTATTAGTAAGGTATGTAACATTCCAATTCAAAACAGGGATGGTATTTGGGTAACTCAAACACTCAACTGAATCAGTCTTGCAAGCAAGCAGGGTCTCAGGGAAGTGAGGTGGAAGTCAATCAGTTTTAGACAGGGTCAACTGCTTCCTGGGCAGGCCTAGAACTAACATTTGAAGGAACGAAAGAGGGAACTGATCCACATTGGACACAGAGTAAGGAGGACAAGAAAACAGTGGTTTATAAAAAACAACCTGGGGAAGAAGCAGATTTCCGTAGGTGGCCTAAATCCAGCTGCAAACTGTTATAACAAGATGGTAGCAGTGTGATGATTATCAAAACAGACTACCACACAATCCCCATGAAAGGGTTTAGATTTCGAATCTATTCATGGGTCTCTCTTTGCCAATATAATGGATTTGAACAAATAGTTATACCACAAATGTTTATTAATCCAATGTACCACCTTGTTCATCAAACACATGTAATCTTTCATGCTATTAGGTCCCAGTAAGGAACAGTATCCGGGATAATAACATAGGGAGTAGCAGCAGGAGGTAAGCTTAAACTGTAGGGTACCATATCAGAACACCAGGAAGAAAACAAATCTTTCCTAGATGCCAGTTATGAGAGCAAATTTGGGATTATAAACCAAGGTGTTTCCTTGATCGTTATACATGTGGGTTGGCCTGTGGGCAACAAGCCTACACAGAATAAAGGGGGATAGGCATCACATCACGCAAACTCACAGACGGAAGCCCAGGCCTACAGCTAGAGACAGGGTGGCATAGGGGATCCTCCTGAGGGGGACAACTAGTGGCAAAGCCCTCTCTCTACCACTAGTTGAATTCACATTCTCTGTTACTGAAACGCTAACAGGGGATCCTTTTGAGCTGTTCAGTAGCCAGTGGGGTTCTAGATGGCCCATCAAGATAAATAATAGTGTCCTCATTCGTGAAAAGTCTGAGTTCACAAGAAGTGGGAATAACCAAGGTTTGAAGTTTTACCAACATTTCATCTACAAGACCTTTAAAAGCTCTTTCTAAAAATGCTTTAGATTCCATCAGAGCACAGGGGCGACATATTCCTTTTTTGACAGAGGATAAGAGCACATGGCCAGGTGCTTTTTCATTACCCCGGCCATAGGAGCTGACGTATGACCAAAAGAGGAAAGCCCCTCCCAGTAATACTAGAATAATCATAGAGATCTGCAAAAGGAAAATCCTGTTTGCGGAATGAAAGAGGGGAACATATTGAAGGGCATGTCATAACAGTCAGGATGGCAGGATCCACTGCATTAGAATTAATACCAGCCACTTCCTCAGAGTGACTAATTGCCTGAGTAGCAAGGTCATGTTCCACCTCAAGCGCACTAATGTCCTCTGTGATAGCCTCCACCGCTGAGGTCAAGAGTGTCATAATATTTTGCCCTTTACACAGCCACTTGTCTTCCCCCGAGGCGAAGTTTAATTTGTGCTTACCGTTGCTCAAGTAGAAGAAAAGAAGACATGAAATGTCAAGAGAGGTGCTCAGTCTGGTCTCAGCTGGCTGCGGACAGATGCAGACAGTCCCGTTCTTTGTCCAGTCTTCCCCCAGGACACGTGCTTGGGTGCGTACCGCACCTGCAGGGTCTTACCGCACTTTTAAGCACAACACCAGTGCTCAGCCCCATCTTATGGGCTCCATTGTACCAGCAACAGATCTGTGGGATATTGAGTCCTTCTTTGGCAGGTTGAAAACAGAGGCATCCAGTGCCCTCAGGTCTTACTGCGCTTTTAAGTGTAACACCATTCCTCAGCCCCTTCTCCTGGGCTCGGGGTAGTGGTACCAGACTTTTGGGATATTGAATCCCTCTTTAGCAGCTTGAAAACAGGTGTCCCACGCCCCAGGTCTTACTGCCCTTTTAAGGTCAACATCAGTGCTTAGCCTGCCTCCCTGGCTCCGTAGTAGCAGCAATCGACTTGTGGAAGATTGAGTCCCTCTTTAGCATGCTTGAAAACAAGTGTCCCGTGCCTGCTGGTCTTACTGCGCTTTCAAGCTCAAAACCAGTGGTCAGCCTTGTCTCCTGGGCTCCATAGTAGCAGCAACAGCCTTGTGGAATATTGAGTCCCTCTTTAGCAGTTTGAAAACAAGTGTCCTGTGCCCACGGGTCTTACTGCGCTTTTAAGCGCAATACCAGTGCTCAGCCCCACCTCCGGGGATCCTTTGTAGCAGCATCAAACTTGTAGGATATTGAGTCCAGGAAACATCCTTTACTCTGCAGTCTCAACAACTACCAGTCTTTACAACGCAATCACTACCCTGACTGTGACTTTTCCACATGTTACTTTAACCTGCAAGTCTTTACAACGACTAGCTGTAGGGGGTGCGCTTTTGGACTGGTGTTGGATTTTTAAGTCCAACACATTTCCTACTGTTGCATATATTGGAGTTGGACTAGTAATTTATAGTATTCAAAGTCCAGCACGGCTTAAAGCAAGTCATTGTAATGGCTTGCGTGGTAAAGTAACGAGTGGTAACTTCGCATTTGTGGTAGTGACTGCGTTGTAAAGGCATGAAGGGTAAATACATGCGGGGTTCCGCCACAGAACCATTGAGTCCCTTTTTAGCAGCTTGGAAACAGGCGTCCCACGCCTGTGGGTCTTACCACACTTGTAAGCGCAACACCAGTGCTCAGGCCCTCCTTCTGGGCTTCGTAGTAGCAGCAACAGACTTGTGGGATATGGAGTGCCTCTTTAACAGCTTGAAAAAAGGCATCCCTGGAAGACAAGTCACATACTCTGTAGGAAAAGTGTTGAGGCTTGGGTACAAACCCAGGTTTCCATGTTACAATGTCCTCATTCCAGCCTATGGCTACTTCTCTACCTTTTGCAGAAATGCATCATCAGAAAAAACACAGCTGGTAGCACACTGTATTGTTTTTTCACCAATGTTTCAAAAAACCTACAATAGCAGCTTCTCACCCCAATATATCTCCATGGATCCTTAAATCTTCATAAGCTGGCCAGTAGGCTTCCTAAAAGGGGGAAGCAAAGAAAAAACCCTTTAAAGAGGTGGAGTGCTGCACAGGTATGTTTTGACTTTTGGAACAGTCCCACATGAGTGATTTATTTGCTGCTCCTACGATGTCAATTAGGGGTTGGCAGGGGTCACCCACTGGAACCCCTGGAACTACCTTTGTGACTCCTGGCATCAGAGGTAGCAAAATTAGTGTTTGGAACAAAAGGGCTGCTCATCCTAATGGATGTGGGTTAGGGCTCCACTTTCCTGGTTTTCCATTCATTCCTTTTTTTACACAAATAGTGAATAATCTTATTTACTTTTAGCTGTACCCGGCCACGCGTTGCTGTGACTCAGTCTGGTTAAATGGAAAAGAAAGAAAAGAGTAAGCGCACGTTTCGAATATGTTTAATTTCATAATGCTTGTGAAAAACAATATGTTTTTGTTGTTCCATTGTGTGTGCAGATATAGAGATTGTCTGGTTTGCCGATTCTAGAACTCGCAACATATAATTGTCCATGTGAGAAGCAATCCGTGTCTAGATCTAACCCGCACAATTCTAAAGCTTGGCCCTGAGCTGTGTTATATATTTTTTTTATAACAAACTTTATTGAAACCCACAGTTAGTAGTACATGTATCATAGCAAGTACTCAAGGTATTTTCTTCTTTGCTGCTTGTTATCCAGTTTTTCCCGATATCGATTTTATACATATTTAAATCACATCACATCAGTTGATATAACAGAAACAATCAGTACAGATGGTAGATATTGGATGGATCCTTAATATATAAAATGTAATAGGACCGCAGGTCGCAGTTGCATTGTGTTCTTTTAAATTATGTTGCAAACTGAACCAACTCCTCCCCCCTCCCTCCACCCACTTCCTGGTCTGCCATCCTGACACCAACTGTCCATCCTAATATATGTAGACTATTGTCTCTATGCTTCCCTTGTAGTTGTTGCGCAGCAACCAAATCAATAGGGTCTGTTCAGGCTATCGATTAAAAGCACACGCGTATTGGACACGCGGTATACAATACGTTTTTGTTGTTCCATTGTGTTTGCAGATATAGAGATTGTCTGGTTTGCCGACTCTAGAACACGCAACATATAGTTGTCCATGTGAGAAGCAATCCGTGTCTAGATCTAAACCGCACAATTCTAAAGCTTGGCCCTGAGCTTTGTTATATTGTTTTTTTATAACAAACTTTATTGAAAATCACAGTTAGTAGTACATGTATCATAGCAAGTACTCAAGGTATTTTCCTTTTTGCTGCTTGTTATCCAGTTTTTCCCAATATCAATTTGATACATATTTAAATCACATCACATCAGTTGATATAACAGAAACAATAAGTACAGAAGTTAGATATTGGACGCATCCTCAACATATAACATATAATAGAACCGCAGGTCGTGGTTCCATCGTGTTCTTTTAAATTATGTTGCAAACTGAACCAACTCCTCCCCCCTCCCTCCACCCACTTCCTGATCTGCCATCCTGACGCCAACTGCCCATCCTAATATATGTAGACTATTGTCTCTATGCGTCCCTTGTAGTTGTTGCGCAGCAACCAAATCAATAGGGTCTGTTTGGGCTTTCGATTAAAAACACGTGTGTATTGGACACGCGCGTATTGGAATCCAACACGGTGTATATAAAAACAGGCGCTTACTCGAGTCCGTTGTGTCAAAATTTCAAAGCAATCGGTGAAGAACTTTCGCAGATTTAAGATTTTGAACAAACGAACATTTACATTTTTATGTGTCTGTTCGGGCTTTCGATTAAAAACACGTGTATTCGAGACGCGCGTATTCGAATCCAACGTTGTGTATATAAAAACACGCGTGTATTCGAATCCAACGTTGTGTCAAAATTTCAAAGCAATCGGTGAAGAACTTTCAAAGATTTAAGATTTTGAACAAACAAACATTTACATTTTTATTTACATGGATTAGCTTTAATTGTATGTTGTATGCATGCTTGTGGATGAGTCTGTGTTTGTGTGTGAATGTTTGTTAATGTGTATGTGTGTGTGAGAGTGAATGAAAGTAAAGATCAAAGCCGTGTGATATCACTTCCGCTACCCCAGGCATACTAGTAAACTGACTTTTATGTGCAGACCCGCCTGAAAATCAAGTTTCCTGTAATGGGATTGGAGTCAAATAAATGTATAACGCAAGGCTTCAAATAACATCTCAGGTGGACACTAAAGCTGATTGTATTGGCTTTCACCAAGGATTTTTTCCAACAACAGTCATGTTACCCGATTTTTTGGCAGCTTTATCATATGGTCGGACTTTGTGGCATTGGCTGAGCCATGTGTCCTCAGCAGAGACCGTAGAGAGAAGTGGAAGCACATGTCACATTCAAACTGGCAGGTTGGGACACGGGGACAAGAGTCCCAGAAAAAGTAGCAATGCCAGAGCAAGCCTGCATACTCTGCAATCCTGAGGAAGCTGAAATATTTGACAAAACATTTACCACATAATATTATAGAAACGTACTTAAACGTTAACATAGAAATGCATAATAAAGTAAACGTTAGGTAATGTGCTTTTCTTGAATGTGCAAAAGTGGAAAATGCTGCTTAATTTCTGTAGAAAGCCCAAATTTCTATCGCTCGCCAACTGCTAGGGCTCACCCTTCTTTTATTCTTCTGTATCCCTTTAAGAAAATAAATGCCTTTCATAAATGGTAATTTGGTTATATAACTGAAATATAGAGCCTCATCTTTTTGTGAAATGTGCTGTTTTCTGCAAAATGTATTTCTCTTTTTCTCACTCCCTATAACTTCACTGTATTTATATTGTTTTCTTTGTCACATATTCATACTGAACAAGTGTATTAATAATATGAAAATGCTTGATACAGCTTACATTTTGTGATCTGACCAGGACATACCAGATTTCAAATGTTTCAGTTCATAAAGCAGCTCATTGTTACACGATGGGGCACCAAACCGCTAATAAAGTAAGCTTGCAAAAGGTTCCCATGACAACCTTCGTAGATTTAACTTTTGTAATACGTTGTAGCCACCTTGGAATGACTTCATGCTGACATGGATGTGTACTGTGGAAATCGCGGGCGAAGACTACAGAACATCGGAAGATCAACCTCCATTGGATGCTGATGGCTTATTCATCTGTTTTTGCAAAATATTTAGTGACTTTTCTATATAGTGCGTTTTCCTAGCTAGAAAGTCAAGGCATTTTATGCACTCCTACTCTGCCATGCCCCTTAGCACTTGATAGTGCTATTTCAAATTGCTATAAGTTATTAATGACAGTGATTTATTTGATTTATCCGGATGTATGACATTACAACGCATGCTTTTACCACGCATGCTTTTACATCACAAGTTTTACAAGGCATACCATTACAACGCATAGTGCTTTGGGGCGCTGGATAGTGAATAGTTTAATTTACTATTCCAACTCCAGTCCCCGTGGATAGTAGGGAAGGTGTTGGATAGTACATTAAACCTATTCCCTATCCTAGAGCGCCCCCCAGCGCAATGCGTTGTAATGGTTTGCGTTGTAAAAGTTGCGTCATAAAAGCACTGCGTGGTAAAAGTTGCGTTGTAAAGGATGTTTCCCGATTTATCCTTACGCACATTGAGGAGACTTTCTATCTTTATGCGGATCATACCTACTGAGGTGATTTTTCTCTCCTTCCTGGCCGTTTAGACCTTTGCTACTGCAACTGTCCTGAGTACTCGGCTGAGTGTCCAGAAGTACCCTTTATGGGAAGTTTGATCCTTTTTTTTTAGTTATCTGACTTTGCTCCAAAATCTACTCACTCTTTTCCAGAAGGAATTCTTTATTGATTCTTGTAAGGATAGGCTAGGTCCTTTAGTTTAGAAAAGGGACTATTTTCTGAAAAGAACACTCTGTTATTTTTATGCTTGTTCTAACCAATCTCTTTTGATTATTTCTGTAATTGATTTATTTGACTAATCTGAATAAAAAGAACAAAAGTACCTAATAATCTCATAAAGAGAAAATACACTTTTGAAACTTCACCAAACCTTTCTTTATTGGCTGAACATCAAATGCAAATAATGATGACCCTGTTGTGAAAATGCTGAATTCTAACACAATGGCAAAGGTTCATCGACTTAGGAAGACGCACAACTTCCAGGTTCGTTAAATAAATTTAAAGTGATGTTATTTGTGGGAATTTTTTTATAAGATTTCTGTGCTCGCAATCCCCAAAACCATCAGCAGTGGAGATATGGCCACCTGAGAGCGAGAAACACCAGGGAAAAGAACATGGCATATCCTCGTGACATGCCCAGGGCCTTTTTAAATTTCTTTGCATTCTAGAGATGACCCTGGGTGAAGTTCAGTGCACACAACACAGGCAGGTACATTTAAAATGACTGACTGAATATACAGGTACAGGAAATATTGTAGGGAATTTCCTTATGTACTCATCCCACCAGGAGCTATGATGTTATCTGATGCTCATCCATCCATGTATGAGCACTGCAAATGACTACTGGTAGATTTGTCACTCTTCCAGAACTCCCTTGCACCACAAGTGCCATCATTCAGCCAGAATGGTTATATAAGCTGTTCATGCACTGTACTCCCGAGATGCCCAGATACCACACCCCGCTAATTGACCTACCTTTAAAAGTAAATGTAGGAGTACTTGTGTGTCTTGAAAAGACCGATCACTTAAGTTTAGGATTCAATCTTGTAATCATAAGTTTGAATTGCCCATACTCTTGCATACATCCGGATGCCCAAAATGGAGCATTCTTGCCCTTTCTTGGGTTACAGCTCAAATGACCTCTCAACCAATTAAACCCATTCTCTACTGAGTCCACCTTCCCTCCACCGCTTGTCTCCATGTATACAGTTGTTACTTGGGATTACATAGTCTTTGGTTATAGGATCTCTTCCTACTCACTCCTTGTGATGAAACCTAAATAATCCGGGTTTGGCTTTGCAGTATAATTCACAAGGCCAACAGATATTGGGGGCATGTGAGTAACTTAAACACCATTAAAAGTAGGTCTAAGAAAGGCCCCATTACATTTCAACCTTTACACTGACAAATGTATCCATCTTTAATAGCCCCCACACCTTACGAGCTCAGCATTCTGTAGCTCCTTATTTGATGCCCTCTGTGTTATGGAGATGTGTTTGTCATTCTTGGTATGTAGTTGGTACATCTGTTTGAGCAGTTAAGTTTGAATTTGTAGGGCTGAATTTATGAAAAGACTAATGAGGTTTGTCTGTTGAATGATACTGGCAAGAGATGGTTAAATGAGTAAAACCCAACTGTCACCATTTTGGGGCTGAAACTAGTCGGGTGGGAAGAAATCAACCCAACCAGGTCTGAAATTTGTCTTTCATATCAATTCCAATTATCAAGTTTATTATAGCACAGAATTCCAGCCCAACATAGTATGACTGGAGCTTGAGAAGGTGCAAAAGCACTCACTAGACTACCTTTGCAGGGGATAGTTCACTTTACAAATACACTTAACATAACACTAGACACACTTAAATAAAGAGAAGGATTTATTTTTGGCCGTGTGGCTGCCTGTCCTGCAATACATGGTAGAGGACTATCGGTAAAGCATATGGCGGCCTTTGGAAAGTTCATCTTTCAAGCACGGGCAATGTTGATGACTTCTACTGGTCTGAGTATGGAGTCTTCTGCCGGCCCATGAACTAGATAATCTGAACTTTTGAAATGTTCTTGATTTTAACTTTTGTAATGTTGTTATCTTGTATTTTGGTTTTATGTAATGGTTTTCAGTAACCAAACAATAAATATCATTCATTCATTCTATCAAGGAGTGGCATGCATACTCAAAATTCGGGTTCTACCAATGTTCACCTAGAAGGAGCAGAACCAGTTGGAGACACTAGAAGCTTAATGTATTTGGATATGTGAGATGTGAAGCAGTGGTATGTCTGGTTCCATGATTTTACAATGAATGCCTTTGCCACACATCCTTTAGCATACATTGCCTTTACAATGCAAGTCTTTACAGCGCATATGCCTTTACCACACATGCCTCTACAATAAAATAGTAAGTATAGTATATATCAGGTAAGTGAAACACATGTATGTGTGTGTGTAAAAAAAAGCAGAGGTTACAGGGACATTATAGTTAGGAAATAGAATTTAAAAAACTCCTTAGAATTTCACTGAAAAAAACAAAGGTTACAGATACTTTATAGTTAGGCTCAAATTTCACTTGTATAAAACCAGTGAAATACAGCAGTTATAATTACCTGAGCTAACTATAACATACACCCGCACAATGCACAGTTTATGTCCTCACATATTACATCACTCATGACATGGTCAGTGACATCACTGATGATATCTCAAATTACATCACTGATGACATCAATGACAGTGCTGAATTTCACTGGTTTTGTACGAGAAAAAGGTTGCTTTTTGTGTTGCATATAATATGTTAATTTTCGATTCACGTTTTTGCCTGTTCATTTTTCTTCGTCCTTATTACTTATGCCTCTGTGCTAACAAAAAGTGAGGCCCAGGCAATACGAATCTAATTTTACTTGACTTATGTGGCAAAATAGCTTGGTTAGTCTCTCCCCAACTTTCTTTGCTTGTGACATATGTTGAACCTTTGCTGGACAGAGGAGCCAAATTAATTTGCCAAGAACAAATGGACGTATTAGAAGAAGCAGTAGACTCAAAAGATGCAAAATTTGTTATGGGAAGTCCTCACTTAACACCTTGAACGCTATGGGGATTTTTCCCCTGTGCTGGAAAAGCAGCAGATGCACTTTACATGACGAGCTGGGCTCGTCATGAGCGTAGCAGGAGGCTACTGCATGACGAGCCCAGCTCGTCATGAGCGTCGAAGGGGTTAAACCAGTCAAGTTCCCCTTCTGCCTTTGTCATTCTGAAAGACACTCTTATCACAATTAGAACTGTTTATACAAGGAACCATGAATGGTTGAGGAGGTCGAAGCTCCCGTACCCAATTACACAGGTCCCCATAGAGGATTTATAAATGCTTGAGGATGTTTAATGTACTGCTTTTTCAGTACAAGCCAACAAGCTCTGGAACTCACTACCAGCGAGCAATAGAAGCATCTAGGAGCGTAAACACTTCCGAAAACAGTTGAAAACTTGACTATTTCCCAGATATCCGATTTCAGTTGCACTGTCAAGCGCCACCTCAGTTTACACCCTACAAACTGCAAACAGCTCAACCAGCAAACTGCTTTCACTGTGCAGGTAAGCTAAAAAGGGCTGACCTATGGTTTGCCGTGGCATTATACAGTTATGTGCTTCCATATATAACATTTATGACCAACAATAATACTAAAACCATAATATGCAGCATTCAGCAACAAATTGTCACTTATACCTCTTATATTTACTTCAGACATGTCTGCTATGAGGGTTGTCCATCATCAGCACTGTGCAGCTAAATATCAGGAAATGAACAGGCATGGAATAACAGATGAGATCTGTCACACATTACTGGACAATTTTGGAGGAGTTTAATATAGTTCCTTCACTGCAGGCTCCAAATATAGGTACAATCTGACCCCTTCTTTACAGCTCACATGGACATTAATATATAGGATGATAATAAAAATGTCCTTCCCAACAGATCTCTTCACTCCTCTCTACCTTCAACCATGCCAACTGAGGACCACAACTATACACAAAATCACAGATTGGACAACCAGGTGCAGTAACCGGCTAAGTACACTATATCATATGAATTATCATAAAGGAACCTGCTTAGCTGTTCAAAGCTATTAGCGTGCTGAAAACCATAAAACTGTTCATCTGTCTCTTACACTTCATCATCCAGAACACTGCTAAGCAATGCTTTCCATAAGACAATAACCACACCTCTAGGTCGTCAGGCAAGACATAGAAACACTTCCCACATAGGTTCACAACAGAAACAACATCCTTTCAAACACAAACCCTACATGGTGAAGGAAGCTAATCATTTAGGCAAGCGCATAGGGGTAGTAAGTACTTTATAAATGCTTCAATGAAATACAATAATTTACTGAGCAGTGAGGCTAAGTTCCCAGTACTTAAAGGTATTTCCACACCTACGCCTCACCTGCACATGAAAATGCCTGATGGGGAATCCACTCTAGGATTCACAGAATCTGAATTTAGTATAGTAAATGGATTTCCTAACAGGGCAGATTCTGTTAGTAAAGGGGGTTAAAGAAAATAGCTAAGTGAAGTGGATTTGTGGATGTTCTAGATTGGGAACACCTGCAAAAGGTGATGAACACCTGTGTCGAAACTCCTTTCTGTGTGCCTCAGGGCAAGCAGGAGCTACTGGGGCCAGCTGTGGGGGTTGTGGCCTTTTATTCCCAATGCCTGGAGGCCAGACCTACTCTGGGTTATGAATAACTGGGCCAAGTAATACCCTATCCAGCTCTTAATTCTCAGTGGTTGCGCGGTTTGAGTAGTCAAAGGCTCTTCATGGGCAGGTAGGTGCTATGTGTACATACAGTAGCAACAATAAGATGATTGTCCAGTCAAATACTAGCTTTTAAGAAAAAAGTAATATTTAATGTATTCACAAAAAGGCACACTATATAATCCACACACTCACTTAAGGTCAGCAAGCTAGCACTACCAGTGGTAGGATGCTGGAGTCACTCTGTTCCTTTTAGTAGGAGTGATTATTCCCCATTTGAATAATGAAGGTGACTCCCAGTTGTGGCACACACTATGCCCACACCCCAAAGTCTATGCTTTGTCATAAGGGTTCACCAACACCTCAGCACTAACTTTGTGCAAGGCTGTCTTGGGCCGGCCAAATAGTCATGCACACTTTGCATACTCCCCACCAGGCTGTAATGCGCAGCCTGATGAGGAACATGCACAGGCTCCCTGTTCCCATCTGAGCGCCAAACCACAGTACTCAGACCAATCACAATGCTGCATTGCAGCATTGTGATTAGCTTAGGAGCGGGAGCCTGGGAGCCTGTTTCTGCAACTGAAGCTGAGGAGAGATGGCGGCATCAGAAGGGATCGAAGCTGAGGAGAGACCGCAAAAGAGCGGGCAAAAAGTAAGTGTATATATTTTTTTGCCCCCGCCTCACCACCCCCATTTCCTGCCAGGCGCTACTGTCCCCTTCTCCAAGGATCTATGTCCTCTTGCAGTCCTTCACCAATGGAACATCAATCCTCCTTAATCCCAGACAGTCCGAGTCAGTGTGAGAATTCCGCTCACAGCGCCAGCAGCAATTAGTAAGTGTTCTCAACAGCATCCTTGGTATGATAAACCAGGGCAATGACCCTGTCTCCATGGTGGCCCCATCCATGCACACAATGATTGCCAACTTTGGCACCCTCACTTGTGACGGCCTTGTCCTTTTGGTATTCCACTTCTGGCACATGAGATCACTGACTACCACACATGAACAGGTGACAACCCGCAATTTATAGTGCCCCCACTCTGGTACCTAAGGCCACAGACTATACACAGGGCATTGAATACAGTGTGCACCTGTGTAATGGCCCGCTCTTCATGGTGCCCCCCTAGTGGCACATAGGGTCACTGACTACAACGCACATATGGGGGACACCCCACATATCATGGGGGTCCCCTCCTGGCACAAGGTATCACCAGCTACAGTGTGCACACAAGGGTGACATCCCTAGCTTCTGCAGGAACTTGCCGATGGCCTGCACTCCTGCAACAGTCTCAACCAGGGCTGGCTTCTCACACTTCACTCACCGGGATCTACACAGCAGGATCCATGCTGGCCCTTTGATTTGATTTGAGTTAAATTTATATAGCGCAGCGAATGCCCGAAGGCGTCTTGGCACTGAGAACTAGACAGGTAAAGAACTAGCGTTCCGTTCAGGCACTCTCTTCCTCACAGGACTCTCTAGTCTTTACTGGCTGGCAAGCAAACTCCAGGTGCTTTCCCCTTCTCAGTGTACTCTGGTCTTGGTAGGTTGACAGACTCTAGGTGCTCCCCTCCTCCCAATAGGCTCTGGTTTTAACAGGCAGACAGAAAGTTGGTGTGTGAGGCTCAGGGCAAGTGATTTTGACTTCCTGAGTGATGCCTCTCACCCAATGGAGAGACTTGCAGACCTTTGTCCCCATTCCTGGCTCCAGCAGCAAGAAGTCTTGGTGGTCTTCCCTCCCTGATGAGACGGCGCTGTTCAACAAATTATGGAGCTAATACTTCCACCTTTATAGTCAAAACTCAGACATGCATGTGGTTCAATGAACATGGAATTTGAACATGCGGGATGCCAATAATTAAGATCCTTGCTCCTACAGATCCCAAGATTAACTGAGGAGATTAACTGCAAATTGCTGAAATTTCTGACACTGCATGAGAAACAAATTAGCTCTGCCCGACTTTCCAGAACAGAACACAACTCCTGAGTATACCTAGGCTAATCTGTTACAGAAATAGTATTTCTTGAAACAAGATAGCAGTAGCGGCAGAAGCAGGAATTTTTCAGCCAAAGGATCACCATTCAAAACCTAGCAGTAATTTTAAACAACTCACCGGGGCTAATGTGTTCACTTACGATCATGTATGCAAGTTATCACTCGTGCAAGTCAAAGGTTTAATAATAATGGGAACAGTAATACTATTTTAAGCAGAAGCCCAGCGATCACTCCTACCGACAAGGAGGAACTCATGTTGCCTAGTGGCTTAAACAACGCAACATAAAAACAGCATTCAGAATGGCAGCGTACTCACTCAGTATTTTAGAATGAATTTTAAATAGTACACATAACGTCAATGTTATTCATTACCATATGCAAGGTTATTGTGTTGGTTTTTATTAACTTATAACATTAAAAAAGATTGACACCTAGGTTTAGTTTCTGGCTTTTTATATTTGTGATGTGGGGTGCCTAATTTTTTAGAGTGCTCTCTCCTCTGCATTGCCCTTTGTCAAAGGGACAGCCTGCCACAGCAGTAATGGTTCAAATTCTTAGTGACCAATAACACAGGTCAGGGGAGTATCTGGGGATCACACCTGGCTGTCAGCTTCATCTGAAAAATGCCCCATAAAGGTTCAAAGGACTAAGCTTTTCTCCCTTTATAGATTCCTGTGTCGGAAGGTGTGTTATTAGGTGTGGGTATGTACCTTTAGCTAGTAATAATACCACAATCACTAATAAGGTCCTGTCAAGTCTCAATAAATTAATCCTTGCTCAACCCTTGGTAGCTTGGCACATTTCAGTCAGGCTTAACTTAGGAGACAGGTAAGTGTAATGCATTTAATATCACCAAACAGTAAATAAATACAAGACACAACACAATAAAAATCCAACACCCATTTCTACAAATAGAGAATATTTTTATCACTAACATGAGACCAAAATGACAAACATCCAATGCAGGGAACCAGAGATATGAATTTGTGCATAATAAACTGTAGCATAGTGCTTAAAAGCATAAAGCACCAACCTTGGCTCTCTAGTTGCACTGGAAGAGGTCAAATTTGAAAAGTACAAGCTGATCGCGATGGAGAGTGGGACGGATATAGTCCCATGGTCAGACCAGCGGATGTTTTACCTTCTCAGAACTGTGCCAAGAGTCCCGTTTGTGGGGCCGGAGCTCACCAGGAGCAAGGCGGGTGTCATTGGTAGTGGTCCGTGGGGCGCAAAGAGTGGACAGGCTTGTACTTTAAAATTTAACCTTGTCCAGTGCAACTAGATAGCCGTGATTGGGCTGGATTCTCGCGGTCATCGCTGATACTTGCTGTGTGAAGAAACAAACATGCGCCCACTTGTGCTGATCCTTTATGTGAGCCGATTGGTTCCGGAGCAAACTGGCCCATTTGCATTCGGGAGGAGCCCAAAAGCTTGCATTTAAGGACTCAGAAAGCACTAAAAGGGCCCACCACCTGAGAGATGCCTCTTGGAGGTCAGGAACTTGTTGCAGACGGGTTCAAGAGCTGTAGTTCAGTTGGTTCTTGGTTCCTTTGGGGAAATGAGTGCAGCTCTGCAATATTTATGACCCATTCTGGAATGGAAAGGGGGTGACACACCCAGAACAATATAGGGGTAAAGTTGCCTCCCTCTGCTATGACCACTTCCTGCATAGTGTGGCATATTTTAGACCCAGGATGCAGTGTTCTCCAAATATCAACCTCTAGAAATTCTGTCCTTGGAGTGTGTGTCTAGCTATACCAACCCACAGGTGTGGCTAACAATTTACCACACTCCCCTTCTAGCCCTTCTCCTAATCCAATTAGGGGGACTCCCATTTGGCTTGAGATCAAGTTTGTGGGGGCTGGCCTGGGTCCGGTGGCATCTGGTCTCCTGCCTCTGAAGTACAGCTTTTCCCCAGCTCCCTTCTTGTCCCTTATTTCTCCAGGAAACAGATCTCCTCCCACCCCATGCCTGTATTGTTTGAGCCCAAGGTCTCTTCTCACCTTGGCTCAGCCTGTCAAAGACTGGCCAATCAGAAGAGGCTGCTACAGGGCTGTTTTCTGTAATTTCTGTACAGCAAGTTCTATAACCACTTTCCTGTCATAATTATAATAAATTGGATCATGGCAAGTTGTTGAATTTATTGTTACTTTGATACTGTGGATCAAGTTGTTAGCTAACTACAATCAAAAGTTAGACTTTATTAAAGTTTAATAAAGCCTTCCCATGTTAGCATATGGGGCTAGCAGCACTACAATGTGGGAAAATGATTTTGGTTGTTTTTCCCTATCAGGACATATCAAACATATTTTATATTGTTACTGTTTTTTTATAACAATGCGCCCTACCCTTGGGGCGCCTAGGGCAGACCTTAGGGGTGGCTTATACTAACATGTAATAAAAAGATAGTTTTGGACTAAGGGAGTACCTTTAATTCCAAAGTCGAATTGGTCATAGTTTTATTTTAAAACCAACCTGCAAGGCAAGTCTGACTTTAAAATGACATCAGACACCACAGTGTCTCTAAACCTACATGCCCTACTATATGCTAGGGCCTTACAGCTAGGTTGTATTGGTCAATTAGATCTATCCCTTGGAGTATAATTAGGACAAATTCAATAATCAAATCATCTTGTTCGATCATACAAATGTTCTTCCCCCTATATGAAGCCCCCACTATACTGTGAATGAGGTCTGTAATACAACTCTCAATTATATCACAAAAGCTACTTTATTTCAAACATGTTATATACAATTATAATAACATTAAAAAGTCACAAAAAATATGTGACACAATCTTTTTTGATAAAAACACACTGTTATATAAAATACAATACAATTAGGACGCTTGCTCCCTTCCGTTTGTTGAAATGAAATGAAAGGGAACACGCGAACAGCCCGGTTACTCCGTGGAGATTGAAGCTAACCTTGGCAATAAACGAGAGGAGGCTAGTAAAATTCAGTCCCTCATGCTATCGGAAGCGAGCAGTTGTGATCTGTGACACACTAAGAATTTCTGCCGTTTTTAATGAAAGGCCAATTAAAGTATAAAGGGTCTACTATGCTTTTAAGACATACGGAATATTTAGAGAATGGCGTAAGCCAGCCGTGAGCTTTGATTCCCTAAAAAGGTTAATTGAACTGAAAGGAATTACTGCAAGAATAAGGGAGGATGATACACAGTCCAAATTTGTGCCAAACAACGGTAGGGGATAGTTTCTTGTTATGATCTGCATGCTTATAGTGACTGCTTTATGAAATACATGGAGAGACTTTAATTAATTATGGTCTTGAAAAAGATGAAACATTAATAAGAAACGATGGAAAAGCGTTGACGCAATTGTTAGCTTAATTTACGGGAATACTTGGTCTTGTTATTGGTGTGAGATGAAGTACATCAATGCCCAGTTAATAATTTATCCCAATTGATATGCTGTATTAATGACAAATTGTACTGTCAAATTTCTTTTTCTCTCTGTTTATGAATTTTTGTATTGCATGATGTCCTAATTGTATTGTATTTTATATAACACTGTGTTTTTATCAAAAAAGATTGTGTCACATATTTTTTGTGACTTTTTAATGTTATTATAATTGTTTACAATATGTTTTAAATAAAGTAGTTTTTGTTATATAATTGAGAGTTGTATTACAGACCTCCTTCAGAGTATAGTGTGGGCTTCATATAGGGGGAAGAACATTTGTATGATCGAACAAGATGGTTTGATTATTGAATTGTCCTAATTATACTCCAAGGGATAGTCAATTTTTAATCTACTTAACAGTACTCCAATCTCTTTGTGTTTTAAAGGGGTCCCTCTCTATTTACATATACAATTAGAGCTATGCCAATTACCATATACCTTTTAAGGACAGCACTGGGCCTGGTTAGCAGAGTCCAGGGCACTTTCAGAGTCAGTAAGCCCCAGTATCAGTGAAAAAATGGGCGTGATCAAGGCAAAAAAGGATGACTTTCCTACACCATGGTAGTGGCAATCTTATCAGTCCCACCATCTCCTTGACGATGAGCCCAGGCGCCACTGACCAGTAACTCTACCTGAAGTCAAAGAGCCCTTTGATGTTCACATAGAATACTCTGCTCGTCTAACTTCTGTGTGTGGACCACCCAGCCCTGAGGAATGTCAGCAATAAACATATGTCTGGGGGTTGCAGTCCTAATCCCTTCAGCCTCTAAAGATCCAGTGCTTTCAAAATGGAACTCATAAACCTCCATGCTATTTACCATCCGTAGGCACACACATGCAAACCAGCATGCATACACAAGTATCAAGCCCAGTCCGGCTCTACACGTAATCCATGCAGGCCAAGAGAAAATTAAGTACACCGCTACTAAACTTTGCACAACTGGCAAGTAGGCCCCTCTCCAGTGACACACTGGTAAAAAAGGCCTCTTTACATCACTGATGCTACTGAACACTACCATGCTCATGTCACTTAAGTCGATCGAAAGATAGTAAGCCTGCACCTTCATAAGGATCTCTCTTAGTGCACCCCTCCTGCTCTAAAAATACAACATTAACATGAGACATGCCTAGGTCATTGTGTACATGCATGATCTGTGTTTTCCCATGACCAAAAATCAGTACCAGGGATCCAGATACCCATGTAGCTTGGGCACTCAGGGTAGGGGTGCATGTCTGTCACCATGCAGGGAACTTTTCCATCCCAACAGCACACATTCATAGCTCCTTTGCATGAAGTTTCAAACCTTTAAAAAATGGTCAGAGATTTACTTGTTTTAAAGGTTAGAGAAAATTAGTTTTCATGGTGGTACAGTGAGGTAACGGTCCAAAAATAGGTTAGGGGGTTGGGTAGAGGTTATTCCATGAGGAAAAATATTTTACTCTTAGACAAAACAAATGTTAACAAGTGGAAATGTGCCTCAGCATGACATATTCCTGTGTGGAGTACTTGTGGAAATATGTTACTGTTGCAGGCTTCTGGAGTTAACCTGAAATTGTTCGTGAATCACATCAAAAGTCAGTTATGTACTTCAAATGGAGGCATAAGGCTATTTGAGTGACTTTCCAAAAAGATGTGAATTTGGCCTTAAATCTTCACCTATTTCTTCTGTTTGTGTGGCACCAGTGGTGAATGTACTGAGAGAAAATAACTGTGATGTAGCAAATCCAAAAATAATTCCCCAAGCCTCTCATTTGCTCTCCTGCACATCTCTCTTAAATTACTCTTCCACTTCTGGCCCCTCTCTTTCCTGCTTGAAATCTGTAGGGAACCTGACACTACACTGCCCATACTTCATCCCCAGCTAACTATTAATTCTTCTCTGTACTTGCATGCTTTCCAGAAATTCCTCATTGATTAGTTTTGTTTTCCTAAATTCCTCTGCACTCATAACCTACTTGAACACATTCAATCTGGATTCAGGGTGTTGAACTCTATAGAAACCACCATCACTTATATATCCAACATCATCAATTTTTCTCAATATAATCACCTTTCTCCCATTCTCATTCTCTTCTACCTTTCTGTGGAAGGCAATCATGTAATTCACGCCATGCTACTATCCACTTTAACTAATTTTAAGATTGCAAAATCCACTCAAAACAGGTTCCAATTCTATCTCTCTCATAATTCCTTCTCTGTACTGTGGTGCACCTTACTATCCACTTCTCGCCCCTGTTGGTGAGTGGCCCTCCAGATTCACTCATGGATGTAGTGTTGTGCGAGTTAGCAATGCCGGAACCCTTTCGGCTCCTGATGGACTATGTAGAGCTGTGATGTAGGTGTTAGAGCGAAATTTAATGAAGGCTGATTTAGAATGCTGAGTTTACGATTACACACAGAAGAATATAAAGACGTGTAATGTTAAGCTCTGTGTTTGGCATAGTTATGGGTGGGTACCCAAGCTGGGGAAGATGCTACGAATGGCATGGAGCATAGGATAAGTAACCCGAAGGTCAATAGTGCTCTCCCAGAGAGTTTGCCAAAGTCCAAGCAAACTGCTTGTGGGTGCCACGTATACTGTTGTCGAAGTACAGAATCGACACCTAATGCATGTGGATTCAAAGTGCAACTCCAGCTGATGTGAAGCAGCTGATGATAATGAAAGCATTGCAGAGAATCTACACATCTTTGGCAGATAACATGCTACTCAGGCAATTTTTAAAGGTACCACGCTGACATGCAAATACAGTCAATGTTATACAGAGTGTCTACGCTGAAGGCGGATACAACCAGGTTTTTAAAGAGCATTCATTGCTAATTAACAATTGCAAAATAAGACTGCGAACAGAAGCACTGCAAAGTGGAGACCAACTAGGTGTCAAAAAGTGAAAACTGTCATTTAGAAAAGAAGAAATAATTGACTTAACAAACCCATTTGAGAAAGCCATTGTACTGCTGCTCTTGGTGAAGTGTCTCAAGGAGACTTGCTGAAGGTTGTGCTTGCTGAGCCTTCCATACCCGAAGTGGCCAGCCACCAAAACCTCTGAGTGGGGCTCGGAACAACTTCACAGGTCTTCAAAGAATAAAGAGCTTAGAGCATCTCTCGGAATAGTGAAATCTTTCAGATGGCAGCAAAGAAAGTCACGTTTCAAGCTATCATCCTAGATGACCCTGAGACCAGCACATCGCAAGGCCTCACAGATGAATTGCCTAAATCAAGTCACGGTGATCCACCAGCTGTGTCAATAAGTTCCACAATGGTCTACAACACTGCCACTTTTCTGAAACTACCACCACGATTTGATACCGCCAAAATGCAAAATATTGTCAATAGTTGGATTGTTTGGCAAGAGACCTTTGAAGATATTTATTGATACACTTGAAGAGACTGATAATAAAAAAATATATAAAAAACCTTGCTGGTGATGGTGTAGTCACAAGGAAAATGCCATGAACTGACGATGAAATCACATACTGTCAGAATAAAGAAACTTTGAATCGCAAGTTCAATCCAACGGACCAATGCAATTATGAAAGATACATTTTCAGTCAAGAAAAACTGAAAGTTGGTGAAACCATCAATGAATTTGTGGTGAGACTTGACACACTCATCAAGTACTGTAAGTTCCAAGAATTTACTGATGGTGAAGCTATACCTCTCAGAGTTAATGATTGATGCTTGTCAGATTCGTCTGGAGTGAGTTTTAATGGCTGCCAGAGCTGAAGAACATGCTGATAGACAAGCTGCTGACATGGAGGCTTGAGGTGTCCACAATGAATTAGTAATGAGTGTAAAGGTAAACTAAAGCCACAGTCTAAAAGAAACAAGGTGATGTCTTCATATAAAAATAATTTGTGTTTTAGGTGTGGGTTTTTCTTTCCACACAAAGATAAATGTCCCGCCATTAGACAGATTTGTCAAAGGCTGTGGGAAGGAGAACTATTTTGTGGCAGTTTGCAAAGCAAAGGAAAAAGCAAGTGCATCACTGGGCGAAGACAAAATGCCCGTTGGAACGTTCCAAAAGAAGCAGCATTTGGAACGCATCCACAAGCCCAAGCGGCGACATCAGCTAAGACAAATCAACTATGAACGAAGGCGATTGTCATCTAAATCATTGTTAAGCGGTTCTTCTAGATCAGTATTAAGTGAAGGAGAAGAATATGGTTGGGCCATGTCAATGTTTACCTCAGAAAAGCATGCGCGGGGCGGGCTGGCCACATGTGAAGAAATATGTCAGTCAAAGAAAAGTCTACATGCTAAAGCACCAAAGTCATTCAAACATTGTTCAAAGATTACACTGAAAATAAACTATTGTTCGATACCTTTCATCATCGACAGTGGTGTTTCGATAGACATTATGCCTGAGGAAAAATATAAAGAATTATTTCTATTATCGCAACTTACGCCATTGAAAACTAAAGTGTATACCTGGGCTTCCTTGATGCTCTTAAAATGTTAAAGGCCATTTGTAGTTACGATGAGTCACAAGAAAATTAAGGTGCAAGCACCCATCCATGTGCTTCAAGGTACAGCATCAAGTGCCTATCTGCTTTGTTTCAGCACAGCTACTAATATCAGACTGATTTCGGCAAACAACCTGAATGCCCACCATGAAATAGTAAGTCAATCGCTTATATTGTTTCATAGTTCGGGAAGCTTAAGACTATGATAGTAAATCTGCATATTAATGAGGATGTCCATCCTGTTGCTCAAAGACATAGACAAATTGCTTTAATTTACAAGATATTGTTGAAAAAGTCCTTGAATCGCTACTTAAACATGTTGTCATTGAGCCGTCTATTGACCCCACACCATGGGTTTCACCAAATGTTATAGTGCCCAAAAAGGACAGTGAAGAAGCTGTATGCATATGCATTAACATGTGTCAGACAAACAAGGAAATTAAAGAAGAGCGACATCCAAATCCACACATTGCTGACATATTAACTAGGGGTGGGTGGAGCTCTCGGAGTTGCACTCTGTAAATTTCCACGGAGTTACCAAAAAACTCCATGAGATTCTGTGGAGTACCGCGCAGGGCGGAGTCAAATAGTTGGCAGAGACTGGATTAAAGCAGACCCCTGGGGCTAAATTCTACAACTTTGCAAGAATACAACAGCTCCTCTTCCTCTCCACGAGCCATTTACCTAGTCAGACCAAACGTTTGGCAGCACCTTCTCGGATACGAGACAGGTAGCTTCACCCCCATACAGGGAGCGGAGTGAGATAAGGCAGAAAAGAGACTCGGAATTCAGCTACTCCCTTCGAAAATCGAGCAAATGTGGCTCAGTAGAAAAACCTAACCTCTCCCTTTGTCGGAGCGCCATCGATCTCTCACTCCAGTCTCAACTTTGGTTCCCTGGGTCCAAATGCCCAGGCTCTTGTGCCACCCTCTTCCCATCCCTGGAAGCCTCCTTAGAATGTCATAGAGAATCTACAACCATGAAATGGGTGAGGAGTCCTCTCCGTGTGACCGACTAATAGCCCATGGCAGGACCTTCACATTCTCCAATTCCTCCACAAGCATAATCTGTCCCATCCGCTTTCATCTTTGCCGCTCGGGATTCTTCATAAGACTAGGCCTCTCTGAATGCTCCCACCCTGTTCACGCGTCTATATCTGCCAGAAACACTTTGCACGCCTCTGCCTCAACCCCGCCCAGGACTGGGCAATCAGAAGCTCTGCCGGGTTCTTCATTTTGGATTAGCATCCACTTTGCAAAACACGTCAATGAGCTTTTGAATACGAAGTAGACTGGTCGCACAACAGCCATTCATATGGCTAAACAATATTGCCTGGAAAGTGGTGAAATTCCTGAATCTTGGCGAGGGAGAGTGGTCGTACCCCTTTTAAAAAAAGGTGTCCGAACAAACCCTGCAAACTATAGGCAAATAGCTCTCCTAGACGCTTCCGGCAAGATCTTTGCTGCTTGTATTTTGGAACACTTAAAAGACTGGGCTGTTTCCAAGAAAGTAATTCCTATGTATCAGGCTGGGTTTCGCTCAAAGCATTCTACATTGGACAATATTGCTGTGTTCCAAACTGTGCTAGATAAGTTTGTGAAGTCAAATGGCCAAATTTTATATTGTGCTTTTATCCCCATCCCAGATCCTGGTCTCCACTTGCGGTTCAAATCATGACACTAACTCTCAACTATGCGTTAAGAGCTTGTAATGGTCGCACACCCTCAGACACCCCCTCAAAATGCACATTTAATAGACCAAACCATGAGTCAAGACTGGACTACATTTTTGTCGATACCAGTCTGTGTCCAAAGGTTGAGGATTTTAATATAATTCCCCACACTGATAGTGATCATAATGCCCTTTCACTCTCCCTGGCCTATCTTCCTGAGCCCACCGGACTCTCCTCCCCGGGGGAAGGAGATGAACGGGGAAACCTTGTATTAACCTCTAACAGGCGTAGGGTGAAATGGCAGAAATTCTCAAAGTCGGAAGAAAATATTGGGAACATTTACAACCTCGTCCTCCCAAGATTTGAGGCTTTGGATGAAGTGATCAGTTGCTCCAGTGCTCAGGACCTATTTAAAATCCTACCTTCCATACATGAAGACCTAGTGGGAGCTTTGGGAGAGGTCCTATATCCAGAGGTACCTAAACCCAAGCATAAAACCAGAACCTCCACTTGGTACAACTCTGACTGCAGAAAGGCAAAATCTGATCTTATTGCTGCAGTCAAAGAGGGTGTCCCCCGTACCAGGGTGTCCGCTCTGCGACAACTGTACAAGGACATTATGGCTCGTGCGAGGTCCGACTGGGACTGGGATAGATGGCACGATCTTTCGGCAGCACTAATAGCTAAGGATACTAGAAGATTCTGGTCCATAGTCTCTACTGGCTCAGGGGAACCCAAAGCAGCAGTTGAACCCAATATAGCTGCACATATATGGGAAGACCATTTTGGGAAACTTTATGCAGATGAACTAGAAAACACTGATGTCACTATTGCAACACTTCTCTCCCTCCCAGGAGATACTTTGGAGTTCACGTTAGGGGAAGTGGTCAGTGCAATAGATGGCCTAGCAATGGGCAAGGCCCCCGGCCTTGATAAATACCTGGTGACCTCTTCAGGTCCAATTCAGAGATCTGGGCGCCCTACCTTCTTATCCTTTTCAACTCAATAGCATGTGGAATGGCGATTCCCTGCACTTGGCTGGGGGCAGAGATAGTCCCCATATTCAAGAAGGGCTGTCCTCTGCTCCCATCCAACTACAGGCCGATCAGCCTGATAGATGTCCCCCAGAAGATTTATTCGCGACTCTTATTGGACAAACTCATGGACTGGATGGAGGAAAATGAAATTTTAAGTCCTCTCCAGGCTGGCTTCAGGAAAAATACGTCCACCATGGATCAAATCTTCCGCCTCGTCCTCCTTTATTGGAAAACGGTGACCATTGAGGGCGGGAGATTATACATGGTGTTCGTAGACCTGAGGTCAGCGTTCGACCTTGTACCACGGAAAAAACTCTGGGAGGTCCTGAGGGAGATGGGAGTTCCTACCAGTTTACTCCAGGCAATTATAAGACTCCATCAGGGTAATTTTGCCCAGGTGCGCTGTGGGCGGGGTGGTGCTTTGACACAAAGGTTCCCTGTTTCCCGGGGGGTCAGGCAGGGGTGCGTCCTTGCCCCAACCCTTTTTTGTCTATATGTGAACAGTGTCATCTCGCATTTAGCCAATGTTGGGGACAACGACGCCCCGGTCCTGGCAGGCAGGAGGGTACCGGCAATTATGTTTGCTGATGATACCCTCCTGCTTTCCAAAACGCCCATGGGAATTCAGAGAATTCTGGATGGCTTTGATCTCTTTTGCAGGCAGTATGGCCTCGAGATCAACGCCGGGAAGACCAAGTATATGATTTTTAACCCCTCCTCCACTACTAGACCTAACCCATCCCTAAATTCCACGGTCTTAGAGAGGGTAAAAACCTTTCAATACCTGGGCGTAACCCTCCAGGAGAATCTTTCATGGTGTCCACAGATTGCAAGTTCGCGAATAAGGCTCTCTCAACTGTCAGGGGCTATCCTGAAGATTACAAATACTTCAACATATAAACCCATAGCTCCTGCAGTTGAGATGTACAAAACTCAAGCAAAATCTGCTGCACTATATGGCAGCGAACTATGGGGACACCAAGCTGCAAATGAGATGGTACGTGTTGAGAATAATTTCATGAGGCGTCTTTTGGCCCTTCCAGCTGCAACTCCCTTGCTTCCCCTACGTCTTGATTTGGGCTTATCATCTATCAGGGAGGATGCAGAACTTAATCCTATAAGATTCTGGCACAGACTCTGGTCAACTAAGGAGCTTAGCCACTACAGGCGAGATCTCGTGCATGTTATGAATCTAAACCACAACGACAAGATCCCCTGGCTAACTTTTGTCAAAAAAGAATTGTTCCGGCTAGGCTTCAATGAACTGTGGCTGGCCCCCGAAATTGGCTGCAATAAGGTCCCCCGGAAAAGACTAGTGAAAGCCTACAAGCAACAAAACCTTGTATCCCAAATGACTGCACCTAGCATCGGCACCCTAACCCATTGTTTTACCCAATCCAAAAATACTTACAAATTTGAATCTTTTTTGGATTTTATTTACCCGGTTATAGCAAGGAAGCTTTTTATACAGTGGCGGTTCGGAACCCTACCCCTTAAATCCTTTACGAGTAAATGGACCAATGGAGGGGACAAACTATGCCCTGGCTGCAATTCTTGTGATGAGGAGGATATCCATGTCTTGTTTTTCTGTCCCACTTATAGGTCCCCAAGGAAGTATTGGTTGGTGCCTTTATGTAGAAACATGGCAATAAGAAATTGTTCAACATCGTATAGAATATTGAAATCTGATTCCTCCCCTCACATTGTTTTTGCAGTCTCAAAATATCTGTTCGCCATGTGGCGTATCAGGTCCAAGTTGATTAAGGTCATATCAACATAGGATGGTAGTTCCAGCCACTGTCTCAAAACAATTTTTAGCTCCTTACGTAAAGTTTTTACATTAATGTCTATCTTACCTCAATTGATATGAACTGTGATGTATTTTTCTTATTCATTTTACTTCATCTAATTTTAACTTCCAAGATTCGTATCGATTGGCACTTACATGCACTTAAATGTTGGTTTTAAAATGTTGTATGTTTTTTTCATGCATCTTTTATGGTCTTAATGGCCGAAATAAAGATTTTTTGGATTGGATTGGATTGGATTAGCATCCACTTTGCAAAACACGTCAATGAGCTTTTGAATACGAAGTAGACTGGTCGCACAACAGCCATTCATATGGCTAAACAATATTGCCTGGAAAGTGGTGAAATTCCTGAATCTTGGCGAGGGAGAGTGGTCGTACCCCTTTTAAAAAAAGGTGTCCGAACAAACCCTGCAAACTATAGGCAAATAGCTCTCCTAGACGCTTCCGGCAAGATCTTTGCTGCTTGTATTTTGGAACACTTAAAAGACTGGGCTGTTTCCAAGAAAGTAATTCCTATGTATCAGGCTGGGTTTCGCTCAAAGCATTCTACATTGGACAATATTGCTGTGTTCCAAACTGTGCTAGATAAGTTTGTGAAGTCAAATGGCCAAATTTTATATTGTGCTTTTATCGACTTTTCGACTGCGTTCGATAGTGTAGACCGTCTGACACTATGGAGAAAATTGGCTAAATTAGGGATCCCAAGCTGTGGAACAAACTCCCTCTGTCACTGAGACAATGTAAAGAACATCTTCCATTTCGAAAACTTCTAAAAACCATCCTGTTTAAAAATGATATCTAACTTCATCTCCATTCCACGCCCGCTGTTTACCGGTTCCAAAAGCACAGAGATACTCCATGAGGAGTGGATTCAAGCGCTATATAAACCAGCAAATAAATAAATAAATAAATACCCAAAGATCTCTTAACAATAATAATCGCCCTACATACATCTACATGGTGCAGAGTTCAAATGGGGGCGAAAAAGGCTTAACCAAACCTATCCCTTTGCAGAACGGGCTAAAACAATGATGCTTACTAGCTCCTTTATTATTTTCTATTTATATTAGCGATCTCCCAAGGCGTCTCTCTCAAAGAAATAATTTTCCTGCAAAATTAGCTCAAGTAGATATACTGTGTTTATTGTACGCAGACGATATCGTAATTCTTGACCAGACCCCAATAGGTCTCCAAAGATCTTTGAATGAACTAAATCTCTATGCAACCGAAAACTTCCTGATGCCAAATTTCAATAAAACTAAAGTACTCCCCTTTAGGGGCAGAAGGAAGCCTTCGTCTTATACTTGGTCTCTGGGAGACAAGCTAATAGAGTCCGTAAGTGAGTACGTGTATCTGGGTCGAACATTCACTTCCAACCTCCTAGATAAAGCCCACCTTTGCCACCTGTACCGGAAAGCAGATTCCCATGTTGGGGCTCTACAGAGATTGTATCTTTCCACAGGTAACAGACACTTTAATTCAATGCTGGAAGTCTATAATATGAAAATCCCCCGATCTTATCATATGCCATGGAATATTCTCAAATTAAAACGTGGCAATCATTAAAAGTAAAAGAAGGGACCATTCTTCGAAAATTGATAAAAATGGCACAGTCGGTCCCAGTTCAAGCCCTCTGTCTTGAGCTATCGGTTACGGGAATTTTTGCCAGAGTAATTTGTAATATTATTAGGTGGGCATACAATCTGCTACATGCAGCCCCAGACACCTTAAGACATTTGTTAAAATTTGAGTTTTTTAGAGAGGAAGCGTCCGGGTACACCTTTAATAAGAATATGGTAAAAGCCTTGGAGGTCTCTCAATGCACAGTTGCAATTTTACAGGAGTGGACTCCAGCACATCTGAAACTGTTTTTAAAACATTTGGCCCCTAGAATTAGTTTTGAATCTGAAAAAGATCACTGTTGTCAATTGAAGCACTATAAACGGTTCGCTGAACAAAGGGAATTTAAAACTTCTGTCCTTTACTTGCTTTTTCAATTAGAGCATGGCGTAAGGCGGTGTATTTTACTTTTACGTTTGGGCATACTCCCTTTAGCCACTTTCTCAGATAGCTGGGATGGTACTAATATCCCTAAAGGTATATGTGAACTTTGTAAAGGTGGGCAACAAGATTTGCTCCATGTTCTATTAATCTGTCCTAATGAGAGCATAGTTAAGGCCCGCCGACGTTACATAATCCCAATTCAACTAAAGTATAACGCTTTCTCTGCTCAAGATTTGATTACATTATGTAACTCTCCGGTTAATGAATATGTTTGTCATAACCTGTTTAAGTTTTTAAAAAGCTTCTTGAAGCTGTTTTAAACAAGAAGTACAATCCAAAGATTGTATTATATTCTATCAACTTCACTCTAATGTTGTCTGAGTTGGTGGCTGAACATCACCACTGTACCAATATGTAGTGAGTTTTAAAAAAACAGCAAAAGTGTTTAGCTAAGCATTTTTATGAGTATTTGAAATTATTTTAATTTTGTATTTGTTGACCTCAGTTGAGGTCTGGGTCAAATAAAGTTTTACTTACTCACTGTGATATGGCTAAACATATTTTATTAGACGTCTTGGAAGTATGAGGGCCTGGTAGTGTGATAGGACTTGTGATCGGAGCATCGGCTGTAACTTTGCCAACCCTAGTGCGCTGCACATAACACCGAAATACTTAATGGCTGTGAAATCTGCTCATGATTCTGCGGTGCATAAATACTACACACCGTTCCTTCCGTGTATTTAATATTTTTAGGGATGGGCGCAGGGGGGTGAACGCCACCACGTCGTGGAGGCGCAGTTTTTGCCAAACTCCATGCTCCAAGTGGAACGCGGAGTGGTGAAAACTCAGACAACCCCGCACATGGAGCAGGGTTTGCTTCCCAGCCCTAATGATAATGCAACTAAATAGTGCAAAAGTCTTCTCTCGCCTTGATTTTAATAAAAGTTATCACCAGTTGTAACTCGAAGAAAGTTGCAGGTACATTACAACCTTTTCTACACATGTTGGTCTGTTTCAATACAAAAGACTACGTTTTGGTGTGTCATTGGCTGCAGAACTTTTTCAAGACATCATTCAACGTATCATACAACGGGTCATGAATGCGGTCAATTATTGCGATGACTTGGGTTTTCGGAGCTACACCAAAAGATCACAATGAAGCTCTCACTCAAGTATGTTGTTTACTTGTGAATATAGGTTTGATTTTGAATGCATATAAAAGTTACAATTCTTTGGCCATATATTTTTTGAGGGGGTTTTAACACCTGATCCTGCTAAAGTACAACCGCTGTCAAATGCTGATCTGCCACAAGATGTTTTTATGGTGTGTTCATTTCTTAGCATGACCAGCTACTGTTCCCGATATACACGAGACTGCCACTGTAAGTACTTCATTGAGAGAGTTGACGAAAAATAATGTTTCCTTTCACTGGTCTCATGAAGGTGAGATATGTTTTAAGAAAATCAAACAAGTTAATGAGAATGCTACTGAAATGGCATATTTTGATCCAAAGCTTAATATAGAGGTTGTTGTTGACGCTAGCCCAGTTGGGTTGGGTGCCATCCTTGCACAGCAAAGAAGACATCTGAATGCTCGGAGGCATATTGTGGCATATGCAAGTAGAAGTTTGTCCCAAAGAGAATGTGCTTATTCACAACCTGAAAAAGAAAGTTTTGCTGTGGATGCCTTTTCACATTGAATGACGGGGACTATGACTACTAGAGTACAATTATAATGTTGTGCATCGGCCAGAGAAAGATCAGAACTCTGCTGTCTAGTTTTCCAGAGTGCCTATACCACGTCAAGGTACTCATCTGAGATGGCTGAAGCCTATCTCAAATTCATTGCAAAATCAAATACACCAGCTGTCATTTCGTTAGTCCACATTATCACTGCCACAAGCCATGATAATGACATGCTAAAGATGTAAGATATATTCACACATCAGTCATGGAACCAACACCCTCAACCTCTCATCAGTGATGGTCAATATCAAAAATACAAAAATGTCAAAGATGAACTGTCCATAATTATTTTGTGTATTTATAGAGCGCAGTCCTGTCACCCAAAGGGCATCCTGGCGCTTTGATCTAGGAACAGTTGCACTTTATCCGCTCAAGCAGTTTTTGGAAACAAGTGCGTTTTTAAAGCTTTCCTGAACGGAAAATAGTCCCTGCGGCTTCTCAGAGATAGTGGCAGGGAGTTCCAGAGTTTGGCCGCTGCAACACTAAAGGAGCGGCCACCCATCCTCACTCTCTGGAACCTCGGGACTACAAGTAGATGCGCCGAAGAAGAGCGGAGAGGCCGCAGAGCAGAGTACCACGCAAACATATTCTGCAGAGGAATAGGACCCTGTTGATGTACAGCTTTAAACACCAAACACGCAGCTTTGTACTGTACCCGCAGGTGTACCGGGAGCCAGTGTAGGTCTCTTAGAGCTAGAGTGGAAGAGCTAGACCTAGGGCGGGAGAGAGCCAACTTGGCGGCCATGTTCTGCACCCGTTGTAGCTTCCCCGTCAGGTTTTTTGGGGCCTCCAGAAGTAGCCCATTACAATAGTGGAGACGACTTAGTATGGTACCACGAACTACTTCCGGCCTGGCTTGAGCTCGGAGAAGGGGCAGAACTTTGCGCAACATGCGCAGCAGCATCATGCACGTAGAGGTGGTTTTATTGACGTGCATGTCGAGCTGTAAGTTTGGGCCGAAGATCACCCCCAAGTTATGAGCTGATTCCGCCGCCAACACTGGCTCGAGGAAGGTGCTAGGCCAAAAATTCTCTGGAAGTGCCCGCGGAATCCGGTCTATGGAACAGTAGAGCACCTCCGTCTTGGAGCTGTTAAATTGTAAGGAGTTAGCTCGTAACCAGTCCGCTGTGGCTGCCATGCAGCGATGGAAAGTCTCCAGCGAAACCGCATTGTTCCCTTCCAGAGAAAAGACCAGCTGGGTGTCATCGGCATAATTAAAAGCCGAGACACCAAAAGATTTTATTAGCTGGACTAGGGGGCGAAGGTACAGGTTAAAAAGTATAGGGCTGATGGCCGAGCCCTGTGGAACCCCCTGTCCTACACTCCTTGGCTCAGAGCGAAATGGGGGGAGTGAAACCAACTGTTGCCGGCCGCCAAGATAGGATATCAGCCAGTCTCTTGCGCCCTCAGTGACCCCACACTCCTCCAGTCTCCTGACAAGGGTCCGATGGCAAACCGTATCGAACGCGGCCGACATGTCGAGCAGCACTAAAAAGGCTGCCCGACCACTGTCGACACGCGAACGAAGATTGTCCAATACGGTTACCAGCGCGGACTCCGTCCCGTGCCCGGGGCGGAAGCCAAACTGGGCCTCATCGAACCAGCCGATGTTCTCCAGGAAACCTGAGAGTGAGCGAGTCACCCATTTCTCCAGAATCTTTTTTTTTATTTATTTTTTTAAAATTTTTATTTTTGTGCAGGTGGAAAAGAATATATTCACAGCAAGCTCAAATTCAGCATGCGAAAAACTAATACAACATGGTTCTATCTCCACAGCCTTTAGGCCCACAGCCCGGAGGCCGGGCGGCGACTTTTGTTTTCGTTAAGTAAATTGCAGTTATTCCATGACGTGCGAGCTCATCAAGTAACTCCCCGAACCTGCTTTTTGAATAAATTTCCCCCCACAACTTCCCCTCCCCTCCCACCCTCCCCCATCTACAAACTGGTCAGTTACCATCTCAATGTGGTCACAGTGCAGTCACATGCTCGGCCAACTAAGTGGCACTAGTCCATCCATCCCCTTCGTGTCCATTCTGCTGTTGCTCATTTCCAAACCCATGATACCATGCAGCACCTTACATGCGTTGTGGCCCTAAAGTTTCAGCGTACCAGAGTGCCACCAATTACATACAATATCAAGAGGACTCCCTATCTCATCTCTGCACACCGTTTGCCTATGAGGGACCTCCCAAGTGCCTGGCTTCAAGGCCATGGTATTGTCGCCATTTACCCCACACCTTTCGGAATTTTCTGGGACAACCTCTCGCTTTGTAAGTCACACGTTCTGCAGCCATGTAGAGGTCTAGCCCTCTCCTCCATTCTTCTACTTCTGGCCTTTCCGCTGCCCCCCAGTATTTGGCAATGTCCCTTTTCGCCACTACTAGTGCCAGCACCAGGAAGATGACGTTCGGGCGCGGCAGGTCTACTTCGGTCACCAGTCCCAGTAGTGCCAGCTTCGGGTCCAGTGTCAGCTCTATACCCAGTACCTCCCCCAGTTCCGTGAAGATGAGAGACCAGTACTGTTGAATCACCGCACAGGACCAGATTGTGTGGTAGAAGTCCCCCTGTTCGGCCCTGCAACGAAGACAGGTGTCGTCTGTTACTTTACCCATCCTGAGGAGACGCCTCCTATCAAAGTACGTCCTGTGCAGTACATTCAACTGAATCAGCCTCAGCCGTGACTTAATAGCCACTTCCCGGGGGTGCATCAGGATCAGCTCCCAGTCTAAATCTTCCAATTGCCCCACTTCCGCCTCCCATTTGCCCCTGAGCGTCGCCAAACTTCCAAGCATATTATTCGTGAGTGTTTTATATGTGAGGGACACTGCCTGGTGTAGTAAGTGTTCCTGCAAGAGTCTCCCCTCTAGGGGTGAAAACTCCGGTATATCTTGGAGTACTATCTTCTGTGTTTGCCAAGCATGGACTAGCTGCAAGTGTTTGTACCGTTGTGTGGGATGCAACCCAAACTCCTCCCGGAGCATCGCAAAAGTCTTCAACTCACCCTGCCTGATCACGTCTCCGATAGTAGATATTCCTATATCGTCCCACCTCTGGAAGCCCTCCAGTTTTTGAAGTTCCGGAAACCAGTTGCCATGCCACAGTGGTGTCTGGCGTGTCGGTTTCTTCTCCCATCCCGTGGCCCTCGTGGCCCTTATCCATGCTTGAATCGTGATCATGGTAGCGGGCAGGAGCTCCCTCCCGGGCTTCCCTCCATATAGGTAGTGAAGAATATTGTGTGTAGACAAGTTATGTCTTTCTAATGCATACGTCGGGTGGTCTGCCGGGGTGTGTAACCAGTCATTTATGGGGGTCAAGTGCTCCGCCCAATAATAAGCCTCCAGGTTTGGCAACGAGATCCCACCATTGTACTGGTGCCGTTGGAGTGTTTGGAGTGCTATGCGTGGCTGTTTGCCTAACCATAGGAACGATCGTAGGTCTGCATGGATTTTGGCGATCGCGGTGGTCGGGAGTGGGTAGTATTCATTCTGAAGTGCGTAGAGGAATTTCGGTAAAGCAATCATTTTGTACATTGCCGCCCTACCCAGGAGGGTGAGCGGTAGGAGCCTCCACCTCATCATATCCTCTACTGCCACTTTCATTATTCGTTCTACATTGGTCTGAAACGAGAGCTGTTTGTTCAGAGTGATATAGACCCCAAGGTATTGGAACCCTTCCGTGGTCGTGAGCAAACGGTCCGGGAGAGGCACGCCCGTCACCGGTCCCTGCGGCATGTACAAGACCGATTTGTGCCAGTTGATGGTATGTCCTGCCATTGCCCCAAAGCCCTCCAACTCCCCGAACAACGTCCTCACTGAGACCTCGGGTTTCGTAATATACAGTAGGACATCGTCGGCATATAACGAGATCTTTTCCTGCGTCTCCCCTGACGCACTCCATGTAAAACCATGGATCCCTGGGTTCTGCCGAATTTTGGCCGCCAATATTTCTATCGTGAGTGTGAAGAGTAGCGGGGACAGCGGGCACCCTTGTCTGGTGCCCCTCTCCACACGGAATTCACGTGATAACCAACCATTAACTCGTACCCGCGCTCTCGGCTCCGTGTATAGCAACCCTATCCATTTCTGGAAGTGCGGACCAAAACCAAACCACCTAAGCGCCGCCATGAGAAAGGGCCAGTGTACTGCGTCGAACGCTTTTTCAGCGTCCAAGGACAGGAACCAGTGCGGTTCCGTTCTATCCTTTATTTCCTGAAGCCAGTTGTGTGTCCGTCGGAGGTTAAGCTTCGTTGCTCTATCCGGCAGAAACCCTGACTGGTCTGTGTGTATAAGGGCAGAAATGACCGTCCGAAGACGTGTCGCTAGAATTGAGGCCAGCACTTTCACCTCCACGTTCAGCAATGAGATCGGGCGGTATGAGGCACAATCCTCCTCTGGCTTGCCCTGTTTGTGTATCGGTACTATGGTTGCCAGTGCAAGGTCTCGTGGGAGCGTCCCCTGTTCGTAAGCTCCGACATACAGGGCCAACAGATGACGCGCCAGCAAGTCGGTCGTTTTTTTAAAAAATTCCGCCGGAAACCCGTTGGGTCCCGGAGTTTTCCCCGTTTTTAACCTGTTTATGGCTACTCTAACCTCCTCCAATGTGATGGCCGCCTCCAGAGGGGCGCTGTGTTCCTCCTCCATCACTGGGATATCCACATCTCCCATATACTGTAAGGCCTCTTCAACTGTTCCAAGATCTCTGCCTCTATAAAACGCCTCATAGTGGCGTGCAAACTCCTCCGCTATGCCCCTGTCTGTCGTTTCCGTGACGTCCCCGTCCCTCCTGATCTTCTCCACCCACCTTGCTGCACGTTCTCTCCTGCTGAGCCATGCCAGAAGTTTGCCCGACTTGTCACCGACATCGTAGAGGCGGTGCAGTGTTGCAAGTGCTTGTGTCTTTGCCTCGTTAGAGACCAATTGCCTATACTCCCTTTGTTTGTCGTGCAACCTCCTCAGTATGTCTTCCCCTTTGTGTACAACGTATTCCCTTTCTAGCGCTAGGATGTCAGCTTCTAGCCCTGCCTCCTCCCTGTGCCGACTATGGCGCTCATCCCGTAGCCTCCCTCTGATTCTGTCCCTCAGCACCGGTTTCATTGCCTCCCAGAAAGTAACATTGGAGACTACAGAACCCTCGTTCTCCGCCACATACACCTTTATGTCAGCCCTTAATCCTCGTATTATCTCGGGGGTTTGTATGTCCCAGGCTGCCAGGCGCCACTCCGTCTCCCGCCTCCCCGTGTCATTCCCTAGGTGTGCGTACAGTGGCGAGTGGTCAGATATCCCCCGTGCTTTGTAGGCGAACACGTCACCTTCCGCCAGGTATTGCCTTGCAATGAAGATGTAGTCTAGCCTGGAGAAGGTCTTATGTGCCCCCGAGTAAAAGGAGAACGTCTCCTGTGCCGGGTGTCGCCAGCGCCATGCATCGGTGAGTCCCATCTCCGCCATGTATTGTGCCAATGCCGTTTGTGACCCCCCTCTGCGTGTTGCACCTGAGCGGTCCAGGTCGTCTGACATAACGTCATTGAAGTCCCCCCCCACTATCTGCATCGTGTCAGCCGTGTCCAATAGGATGGATGCTATTTCCCTTAGTGTGCGCGATTGGAGTTTTGGCGGGGCGTAGACTGAGATAATTGTCACATGCCGCCTGTGCCATAGCCCCTGTATTCCCACGTATGTCCCCTGCGGATCGTTCCACGAGCGTGTGACAGTGAAGGGATGGGCTTTGTTGATTAAGATTGCGACTCCCCTGGCTCCTGACGTATAGCCCGCATGAGTCAGTACTTTATACCTCCCCCTTGCTATGAACGTGCATGTACCTGCCCTAAGGTGCGTTTCCTGTAGGAGGACAAGGTCTGGGGCGACCCTCTTGATGTACGAGTTGACCAGCCCTCTCTTTATTTTGGACCCTAGCCCATTAACATTCCATGTCAGAATGGAGAACCCCCTCTGGAGCCTCTCTGCCGCAATCAGTGTATCTGCCATACCGTATCGTTTGTCTGAGGGTCTGTAGGAGACCATAGCAACCATTTGCGACCACGCGAAGCAATGTGAATCAGACTGTGTCCCCATGAGTATTCCAGCAACCAACCGCCCTCCCAGGATCCCCAACTTGTGTGCCTACCCACTCGCCAACCCCAACAAACTAGAAGGCCCCCTCTCCCCTCCCCCTCCCCACCTCCCTCCCCATCCAGGTGTGCCCCCAAGCGGGACATGACTTTCAGTAGGAGTAGGTCTGTCGCCAACCCACAACACCCTCCCTCACAAACTCTCACGGAACAACTGACAACCTAACCAATGCGCTGTTCCTGTAAACAGAAAAGGGTGACAAAGGAAAATAAAACAACAACGAAAAAGGGTTGTGGCCACTTGCGTGTCATATCCGTGTCCCGACCGACCATTCAGCCGTCCACTGCTTCTCTATTCATGAGTGTGAATCTTGCGTGGTCGGCACCGTGCTGCAGTTCTTATCAGGTACGTCCCGTTCTAACTGCCGTATCTCCGCTACCAGTGGATGCAGGGAGTGTTGGTCACTATCTGACATCTCATCATTTCTGTCCGAGGCCCTGGTGCGCTCACTTTCCCCCTCCGAACAGGCCTGGTCCTGGTGCCTCGATGGTGACATGTTCGCCCTGCTCGACGTCCCCGGCGACTCCGATCTCCCTCTCCTAGCGCCTGCCGACGGGCGCGGCTGGTACGGGGTCCCTGTGTACCTCGAGTGTAGTCTCCTGGATTTCCTCCTCTGCCGTTTCGGTGAGCCCCACCGCGCCTTTGCCTGAGCCGCTTTTGCCAGTTCCTCCCTCCCCGCAGCCTCCCGACTGTTAAGGATCGGTCGCTCCTCCAGCCATTCCCAAGCGTCATCCGGATGGGTGAAAAAGTGCGCTTTGTCTTTGTATATGATCTTTAGCTTTGCCGGGAAGAGCAACATGTACTTCATGTTCAATGTCCTCAATTTAACTTTCACTGCGTCGAAGGAGCGCCGCTGTCGTTGGACTTCCTGGCTGTAGTCCGGGAAGATCAGTATGTTGGTGTTCTCCAGTCGGATGTTGCCCATCTTTCTCGCTTCACGTAATATCAAGTCTCTGTCTGCGAAGTTCAGGAAGCGGGCGATCACGGGTCTAGGCCTGGCACCCTCCGGAGGTTTTGCAAGGAGCGCCCTATGCGCCCTTTCGATCACAAAGCAGGACGAGAAGGGGGCGTGCGCAAAAGTGTCAGTAAGCCATGTATGCAGGAATGCCGCCATATTGTTCCCTTCGATCCCCTCTCTAAATCCCACAAAGCGGAGGTTGTTGCGCCTGGCCCTATTTTCCGCATCATCCACCTTCCAGAGGAGCTGTCTGTGGGACGCCTGAAGCTCCGCCATGTCCTTCTTGAGTGTCGTAATAGAGTCTTCCGCCTCACCAATGCGTGTTTCAGTCTCGGTCACTCTGGCGGAGAGGTTCCTGAAATCCTGCCGCAGGAGCGTGACCTCCGATCCTACCTCTCCAATTTTCACCTCCAATGCCGCTCTGGAGTCCTGTATATCAGTTCTAGACGCCTGGATCGCCGCCAGTAACCTGTCCGTATCAGTGGCCCCCTCTGCAGCGGTCCCCGCGGCGTCTTTGGATGATTTCGGTGCTGTGAAGGTGTCCAGCGTGCCCTGTTTGGGGGGCTTGGGCGGGGGGTGATCTTTCTTCACCATCTTTGCTGAGTTATGGGTGTGCCCTTCTCCTAGGTGTGAGAGCCGGTGTACCTCGGTGGCCTCCTCTCTCACTTCCCACAGCGCTCTGTTTGCGCCGCGCGGTGTCCACCTTCTGACCGCTCACCGAGACTGGCTGTGCTGGGCGACCCCACCTCGAATCCCCTTCGATAACCGCTCTGCGTCTTGCACCCGATTGGCGTCCTGCTCCCTTCTGATCGGGCCGACAAAGCCCCCTCCGGACTCCTGTGCCGCTCTGTGGTCCGCTGCCCCAGCACCCCCAATAGGCGAGGGTCAGGCTCCAATGGCACGGCGGTGTCAGCGCTGTAGCCGGTGTGCCGGCTGTCGCCTGGTGCCCCAACTCACCACCGTGCCCGTGCTGTGGCTATCGCCTCAAGGTCCCCGCCTCCGCGCTACCAAACGGGGACCGCTTGGCATAGGGCGTCTTCTCCCAGATTGCTCCGTGCGGGTGTCAGCTACTCCCAGTTGCCAGAGTGGTAGTGCGTTAGCAGGGGGGTCCTGGTCAGCAGGACCGCTCTTGGGGCTCAGCTCTGCCAAAGTTGTGCCTCACTACTTCCAAACCTCTGCTCCGGGTGTGAAGGCGAGGGGGGGGGGGGGAGGGGGGGGATCTGTCCCAGTCTCTAGGCTGCCACGCACACCTCGCTACGCGGCCTCGCTCTCTCCGCCTCACCGGTCCCCTGGTTGGCCGCCCCCCTCACGCCCCGGAGCTCACCGGAGCAGTGGCCGCCATCTTGGTGAAGGACGGGCGCCTCCGCTGTCTCTGCCCCTGGGTCTTTCAGACACCGGCTGCCCCCAGGTACCTCATCCGAATCACCTCTTCGCCGGCGACGGGCAGGAAGGCAGGTAGTCTGTCTGTTAGCGCCTCAGTGTTGTACTCCGCAGTTCAACAGGTAGCGGCGCCCGCCATCTTGAGAAAGGGCGCCTCGCTCCCCGGCGTTACTTTCCGCCCCGGGCGCCCCAGTCAGCGGTCCGGTGACCCGCTCGCTTCTTCTTCTGCGCTTCCACTGACGGATCTCGCCGGTTCCGGGCACCTTGGATCCCACGACGGCGGGGCAGTAGTTCCCGCCGGTGCACCTCTGGCTCACGATGGGTCACGGACCGTCGGAGCGGCCGGCTACCCCCGGTGCTACCTCTGCTCCTCCCGGATTCACCTGCCGTGCACCGCTACCACGGGTGCAATCGCCCGGTCCGGCGGTGGTAGTCCTCCTCAGTCGTTCACCGCGCCGCCATCTTGTTCGGCGCCTTCCCCTCACACGCTGTTGCCGCAGAAAACTCGGCTCTGCTCACTTCTGCGGCGTCTTTTGCGCAAAGCGGACCTCTAGTCCCTCTCCAGGCGGTCCCCCGCTGAATTTGGGTGATTTTCACCCCAGTGGACGTGGAAAGCAAGTCGGATCTTTAGAGGCCGGCCGGGAGCTCCCGGGAGACACGTCTAGTCTCGCATGCTGCTGGCCACGCCCCCCATTTCTCCAGAATCTTGATAGGGAAAGGGAGCAGAGAGATTGGCCTATATTTGGAAAGACAGGCCGAGTCCAACGTTGGTTTCTTGAGCAGAGGTGACACTACTGCTAACTTCCAGCACTCTGGCACAGATGCCAACTCCAAGGACTGGAGACAGATCGAGAACAGAGGCTGAAAAAGTTCTGCGTGAAAAACCTTCCAAAATTTGGGAGGCAGTGGGTCGAGCGGGGAGCCCGAGGACACCATATGTGCCAAACTACAGAATTCCTCAAAAGAGGGGGAAGGGAAAAACCTTAGTTGGGGTCGACTGGAGGGGGTATCCGGAGCTCCCAAGCATAACTCAAGAAGGAGTTATATTTCGAGGGTCAAGAATCTTGTATCCTGAGAGTCTGCGGCAGATGATGATTGAAGTGGCCCATGAAGGACATTGTGGAATCGTTGCCACAATACGAGCCCTCCAAGACCGAGATTGATTTCCACATCTTTATGAGCAGGTTGAGAAGGAATTACAGGCCTGTCATCTGTGCAGCTGCCTTTCTACAAAGTTACTCAACACATCTTAAACATGTCAGAACTCCAGAAGCATGCCTGGGAAAGAGTAGCCATTGACTTTTCGGTCCACTTGACAATAGACATCACCTAATGGTGATTGTGGAAGAATACTCATGATTTCCCTTAAATGATAATCTCTCATCTACCACTCAAGACCTAGTCTTTGAGAGACTAGATAGCATATTTGTGAAATGGAGTGCTCCGGCCGTGTTGAAATCTGACAATGGCCTGCCATTTAATAGTCGTAAGCTTAAAGATTTCTTAGAGCATCTGAGTATAAAGCATTAGAGGATTACACCTCTGTAGCTGCAGGCAAAAAGACTAGTTGAGTGTTTTCTGAATATGCAAAAGAAAGCAGTGCATTGTGCTACTCTTAAACAGCTCAATTTTAACGTTGCTAAATTCTTCCTTAAGAGCGTATCAGTCAACACCTCACTCGACCACATGTGACAATCCTGCAATATTCGTGTTAATGAGAAGAAAAACAACTAAGATACCTCAGTGGACCAATCAGAGAGAGAAAATCGAGAAGGCAATTAGTGAGAAAGACTTGGTTCAGAAACAAAAGATGAAAGCGTATGCTGACTAAAGAAGACATGTGAAGGACATTGTCTTTAGGAGAGGAGATTGAGTGCTCACACGCCAGATGCGGAAAAGATAATCTGATGCTCCATTTGATGCAGAATCTTTTCAAGTAGGATCTCCCAATGGATACATGGTGACTGCCCAGCGCCCTGGAAAGTCTATTACCAGAGACTCTTCTCACTTTTGCCAATTAATTCCTCATTCATCAGATCTATGTGTTGAAGAAGAGACTGAGTCTGATGCACCAGTGACTACTATTACCTCTCCACCATCAACTCAGATCCTGGACATTGATTGTGACAGTTCTCATTTTCCAGTCATAAGATCAGGTTGAACAATTAAAATGCCAAGAAGTTTGATTGAAGAGTTTAATTGTGTGTGTGTATATGTATTTGTATTTTGTATTTTGTATGGGGTATTTCTAGAGCGCGAACTGTCGCTCCGGAAGGAGCATCCTGGCGCTGAAAGATTAGTGGGCAAACCTGAGGAGAAAATCTAAATGGCCGCCATAACAAAGCCGTCCTGCAAACTGAAGATCCAGGTTTTTAACTGCCTCCTGAAGGCATTTTCCTGTGTAAGTAATCTGAGATTTAAGGGCATGGAATTCCAGGCCCTAGAGGCCAACACTGTGAGAGTCTTTCCTCCTTTGGGTGTAAGCTTGAATCTCGGGATGTTGATTAGATTACCTCCCGATGACCTCACGCATCTCAGCGGGTCGTATCGAGTAAAACTTTCCTCAGGTTTTTTGGGCCTGTATTGTCGAGGGATCTAAAGGCGGTTATCAGGATTTTAAAAAGGATCCTTTTGTGTAGAGGTAGACAGTGAAGGGTTTGAAGCGCAGTGGAGGCAGAGGACTTCTGGGTAATTTCAATACTAATCTCGCAGCCGCGTGTTGAACGCTCTGTAATTTTTTTAGTGTGGATTTTTTTATACCGGCCATAAGACCATTACAGTAGTCTAATCGGGATAGTATGAGGGCCACTGCGACTGATTTACGAGAATCTATGGGCAAGAAGTCAAAAAACTTTCTGTAGGATTTAATAATGTTGAAACAGCTTCCTGCTGTGCATCTTACATGCTGGTCAAAAGAAAGAGAGGAGTCGAATAGGACCTCTAAGTTTCTTGCAGTTTCGACTGAAGGAGGGGGTGCCGGATAATCTTCCGGCCACCAGTCCTTGGAACAAAAAGTATGTATAAATATATGTACTAAACACATAATGTTACACAAAACAAACCTGTGTAAAGTTTTGTTGAACATAACAACTATCCCAGGTGTTGTACTAAACAAGACACGAAAGTGCAATCTTGTGACAAAAAGTTATTGAATTTATTTGAACAGTTTGATACAGCTTGTAAAATAACTACAATATGAACTAAACTTTGAAACTGACGATTTTTGTAAATAGTGTATATACAGATATTCATGTATTGATTGCTGAAAACACTACGTTTGCCACAATGCCTCATAACAGGCAGTATGTCTATGGTATAAATAGTGAAATAAACAAGGTACTCACTAACCGTGACAAAGGCCTCGCTGGGCTGAAACGCGTAAAAAAAAGGTTGATGCCAGAGTAATGCTGAATAAACAAGCTTACTAACAAACTGAAAGTGGTGTGCTTCGCAAATTTGTTAAATAATATCTATCTATCTCTATATATATATATCAGTGAGCAAGGACGCATGTCCGAAACGCGTCTGATGACTGGCACCACCACCACCATTCTATGGAATAAATAATTCTCGAAATTACAAGACTGGTTTGCGGTATTTATTTCGGAGTCTGTGTACCTGTGCGCTGGCTGACGGCTGCAGCTGGCGACTCGTTGGAGTTTCATATATATATATATATATATATATATATATATATATATATATACACATATATATTTTGTAAAACATTTAATTTTTCATTTAACAGAGGAGGAGATGTAGTGTCTTGAGAATTAGCAATGAAGGAACCCTTGTGCCTTTTGATGGACTCAGTAGAGCTGTGACGAAGGTGTTAGAGTGGAATGCAATAATGCCTGATTTAGAATGTTAAGTTCATGGTTACACACAGAAGAATAACGATGTGTAATACTACGTTCCGTGTGTGGCATGGTCATTGGCGGATACCCAGGCTGAAAACGATGCTATACTGGACACCCTTCTAATCTCATTTTACTCCTCATTTTTTGGCAACATCTTTACACACTTTGGTTTCTCCTATTATTGCCATGCAGACAATGCTCAAATCATGTTTTCATCATTTCATAAATGTACTTTACTTGATCAGACCTGGATCCCTAAATGCATTATATCCATTCAACAAGAGATGACAAATTGCTCAATAATGTTATGCTCATGAAAAACTGAAATAATCTATTTTCCTGCTACCTGAACACTTGCCACCCTCCCTTAGTACCCTAATCACTTTCCTCAAGAAACCATGACCACAGCATCCTCTGCAGAAATATGCCAATGAACATGGAAGACTACAAAACAAACACAGCCATTCCAGCCACGGATGTATGTCAGCAAACATATTGTGGTACTGGAATATTGTCGTGTTAGGAAAGCAAGGGCTTCGGGCTGATCATTTGGCCTCATGGCAGCCAAACTGTGGAACTCTCTTCCCGTATGTATTCGTGCCATCCCCAATCTTCTGACATTTCACAAGTCCTTGAAGACTTGGCTGTTTCCCACTCTGTGATATCCCTCGCTTGCTTCGCTCTCTTGCTCCGGTTAGGTTTCTGGTTGCGCTGGGACGACTCGTCGCTGAGGCAGCCATGCGCATTACAAATCCTGTAATGAATAAATAATAAATAAATAAATAATTGTCTCAAAAGTATGGAGGTTAAAAATATCCCGGAAATTAGTTATAAGATAAGTATAGATTTACTTGATTTAACTCTATATATATGTACCTTGATGATTAGCTACCTATATAATTTCACCTCCTTGATATTTTGGTCCTCAATATTTTTTACACAATATACTGGTGTCAGGATATTTTTGCAGTCGATATTAAGATGGAATACCACAGGCACATCTCAGTTACTGGATATACGGAAAATATGACCAAAGATTTCCTTTCACAGAGGCAAGTCACTGAGCTCCTTACTTAAACATAGCAAACTTGTCAACTTTAATTCCCTGTTTGCAGGCCTCCCCTAATATTTGTGTACATCACTCCATAATATACTATGTTTTGCTACACAAATCCTCTTTAATCTCCCAGGACACACACCTACCTCACAACTCCTCCACAAAGCAAGCTGATTGTGGAAAGAAATAGAGCCGTTTACAAGCAACTGGTCCTGGTTTTCAGAGCCATAAATGAGTCCTATCCTATGAGACTGTTGGCGACAGAAGCAGGGGGATTACCACTCTCAGCATACCTTGGGGCAGAAAGGAGCCCCTACCGACCATCGAACCCGCTGCTTGTTGTGGGCGCAATATAGCGCATTTCCAGCACCTGTGACGTTGGCCGAGCCTTCACACAACCCGGGCCAAGGATAGCACCATCTAAGCCCGTCAAAGACAGAATAAGGCAGGACAAGGCCACACCCCTTGGTTCATGTCTGGGAATTTTGAAGACATTAAGATCTATGGTACTCTAGCCCTATTAGCATTCTTTTCCTTGTTTGCGATAGCCTTGATGGTGTCAGGACTTATTCAGCAATCGCCAATTCCTTACCTATTTTCTAACCTGGGGAAAAGGAAGGCTACAACTAGCCCCTCGGGGGCTCCCACACAACTGAACCATCCAAAACATACTGAGAACGCAGCCGCAAACTGTTTGGCCAGAGATATTGATACTTTAATTGAAGAGGTGGAAAGTATTATAAAAACCAACACCCCCAGCAAAGAAATGTGCCCCAAAGGAGGTGGCAGAAATATTCAAAAAGACGCCAAAGTCACTCCAAGACCACACTGTTGTAGATTTCTGTCAGTCCAATGGGCAATGCCTTGCCCCTGGTCTACAGAAGAGCCTAACTGTTATTAATAGTGGGTTTACACAAGCAATACCTAATGTTTCATGTTCAAACAGGTACAAGACTGTACAACTAGATTATTTCCCTGCCACCCAATCCCAAACATCTTCCTCAACATCTCCCTCTGTTATTCTTACACACGGTCCTAGTCCCTCAAATTTGAAAGAGGCAGTTAGTCTTATTAAAACACTGAGGATGAGATCAGTGACTTAAAACTTGTGATGCTAATTGTGATATGTACTTTTGCTAAATTATCAGCAGGATATTCTAGCGCCTCCTCCTTACCGACAATGGGACTTTTACATTTTCCTACTACCATGTCTTGTTCTGTAGCCTCCAAAGATCTGGGTGCTTTCTAAAGGGCCGCCAAAAGACTATAGAAGTATCGAGCAGCTGTGTTGTCTGTATATCAATAGTACTGATACACCACCACTCCGGCTGCCGTATCCACCAAGGCACTCATCCAAAGCTCTGATCTCCCACATGGGGATAGATCCAGCTCCCACTCTGCCTCCACGATCTATATCGAAGACCGGCATGGTCCAAATGAATCTTGTGCTCAATTGCTCCATGCCTTTTAAATCCCTCCCATTCAATAGGGACTTGAGCACTTTGTGACCCCAAATGGGCCATATTGTTTTTATGCTAAAGGTTCTCAGGCTGCATCGTAGCACCATAGAAGGCAGAGACTCCTTGAAGAACAAGGTCGTATATTGGATCAGAAATGTCAGACATTGTTATTCGATTGTATATTCTGATATTGTATATGTGAGGTGTTGTTCATTGTAGGAGGGTGAATGGGACTCTTTTGAGATTAACTTGTAACCCCAGAACTGGTAGAGGGCTTGATCTCCTTAGACCTGTGCACTTCCCCTCCTGAAGGGTCCAACATTTGCCTTAAACTGAGGCCCCCCAAAGGATGGTAAAGACATGGGAAAAGATTACTTTGATAGCAGTAGTACGAGGTGTAGTGAGGGTCCAAAAGGTAGAGCCCCACCAGCTCATCCTGTAGACAGTGGTCTGGATGCTGTCGATTGACTGCATAACCCCGCTGTCCCTCTAGTAGTTGATAAAACCCCTGCAGCTTCTGATCTTTTTACACAGACTATTAATAGCTCTAGAGTGAATGCTGCCTGCATTGATAGGGTAGGGATCATCTGTAATCCTATTGTCTCAAGGAACTATGTCATAACTTGTGAGACCGCCTTTGATATGTCGAATATTCAGCCAAGCACAAAATCTATCTCACATTACATTAGAGCTAACATACAGTTAGTATCCTCGAACATAGCCAGACATAAACCTAAACTGGCCAATGCGCATGGGGAAGTTTAATTGACAAGTTCCAAATCTGCATTTTTTAAGAGACCTCAACGATAAATAAGGCCTATAGACAGGGATTTACTACTTACAGTATTGAAGCCACACCTGCCAAAGTATATAGCCCCTTAGGAGGACTCATTGTGTGGATTAAAACATCCCTCAATTGATCAATTAAGGTTATTGATATTGATTCCATAGATCTTCTTGCACTCAAACTTATCCCAAAGTCATTGACCCCTTAATATTTGGTAAATATAATTGGTCTTCACCTTTTAATACACCCTTTCAAACACTGAAAGCCTTGTACATACTGCAAGAAGATTATAGGAAAGGGCCTCACATAGTGATCGCAGGCGACTTCAATACCTGCTTCAAGCCCTATACACCATTGTCAGAGCTGACCAGGCTCAAAGATGAATTTTGGAGAATTCCCCACAATCTAATCTTAGGAAATATGTCAAAATGAGCGCTGCTGCCTTACAGGTAGCAGAAATAGTTGTATGCCATGGTTTAGGAGCATGTAACGGCCGCTCTACTTCGGATTTTAGAGTCAAACCAACTTTCAAGAGGGGGGTTTACAAAAGTAACCATCATATATTGTTAGATGTCAGGATTTGGAATAAGAGGGCTGAAATTGAGGTTATTGATCGCCAAGATAGCGTCCACTTTCCTCTCATACTCAGTATGAAGGGGTCCCAAATCAAGGATCTGTCCGGAGACATCAACTTCTAACGCAACAGCCCTGAACAGTAACAGGCGAAATGTGAAATGGGTGGACATTTATAATTCTGAGAATATTGTGAAAGAGATCTATTGTACTGTCAGTGTAGCATTCCCAAAACCTAAAACTGGATTGTGCATCTCCCAGGTTATGGCTATACACCAAGATTCGTTTTCAAGCTTAAAAAATTTTTTTGTGAAAGAGACTAAAACCCGCAATAGTTCTCCCAAAATGAATGAATAGTCTGATCACCACTGTAGAGTGACTAAAATTGACTTGGTGAAAGCCCTAAAAAGTAATGTGAGGTCTGTTATCACTTGTTCTAGATGGAATTATGCCAAGGTAATTATGACTAGTAATATCCAGTTGTATATACGATGTAATTTTATGTAAATATTGACCTATTCTCTCCCATTGATATTTGTAAATCTATTTTGTACCCTAATATTATGCGACTAATGTACATAATAATATATATATATTTATATATATTTTTTTGTATTTTTTCTTTAGTGTGTATTTTTGTATGTGCGAATGACGGTCACCTGATGAAGGCTGAATGCCGAAACGCGCGTAGTCAAAATCACCGCTTTGCCTACCTCAAAAGATAAATGACCAAGTTAATGTGATGTGTTTATATGTTTTTTATGTTGTGTATATATATTGTTGTCCTATGCATGATTTTGAACTAAATTGATGAGTCAAAAACCAAAAAAAGATAAGTGACAAAATGGTTATGATAAAACATAATATCAGTATCAAACAATAAATAAAAAATGTTTTTCATATACAAAGAATCTTGATTTTATATATGTGATTTAAGGTCGCAAATTTGTTTTGATTTATTTGTAGAGGAGAGATTAGGCAATTATTAATTGAGGGTTTGCTAAATTTCTGTACTTTTTCAATGATATTATTTACGTATAGCAAACTGAGTATTTGTAGGGGTCCCCTGTTTTTCAAATAGAATATCCAGTGGGAAGCCATGATTTGGGAAGACCTGCTGAAATAAGTGAATGGAAAGGGCACCAGATTGTTGTTGCATTTGGTTATTCACAGTAGACGCAGAGATCATGCTCCACCTGAATGCCATATCTCTGCGGGGAAGTGGTTCAGGCACTTTACAACACTCTATGCAGAGTCAATGCTTGAGGAGAGTATCCATAGCCTGAGGCCTTGTCTACTACCATGAATATAGGAGGGGATCCAGTGGTCTTTACAGAAGAATAAGCCCTTAATGTGCTTCATGGGCAGAAGGTGGGGAATGACCCTGGTCTTGATAGAATCCTCTCTGACATCTACATCTCTGAACCTTTTATTTGGGGCCCTTATATTAATCTTTTGTCCAACGCGATAGCAACAGGTGTCCTCATACCCAGTTCTTGGAAAGGGGCTGAAATCATCCCTTTCTACAAAAAGAGAGATAGACAAGGAACCGGCAACTATTGTTCTATAAATCTCATTGACAATACACAAAAGACCTATAACAAACAACTTGGGACAACACTTTGGGATTGGATACAATCTAAAAATGCCCTGTCACACATTCAAGCAGGAGCTATAGCCAACACAAGCACGATTGACCAGGTCCTTCAGTTCCTGACCGTAAAATGGAAAGCCGTTGATGTGGATCTGCGGTTGCTATTTGTCGCTTTTCTAGATTCGCAAGCGGCTACTGACCTTGTCCCAAGGGACAAACTCTGGGAGGTCCTCAGGAAAGCCAGGGTTCCTGCTGGCATTTTGTTGTCGATTCACCAATTATAAGGAGGCTATTTTGCCAGAATCAGATGAGGTCCGGGTGGGGAAACTACTGGAGCCAGCCCAATTATGCGAGGTGTTCACTAGTGGTACATATTCTGAGAAATCTCTGGCCAATGCCGAGGAAAGTGATCTCTGTGCAATGCAGAGTAAAGTGTATTCCCAGGATTCCCCCGGCTCCAATAAATGCCTATGAGATCAGCCATGGACTGTCATTCAGAAGGTTTTCACTGTCTTTAAAATCTCTGGCTTTTAGTCTGGAACTTTTAAAACGTGCTCTAAAATGCAGTTTGGTGGCATTCATTAAAATATGTCAGGGGAGGCTCTCCCCCTGAACCGCACTTGTAAAGAATTTGATCTGCTTACAGTGAATTCTGAGGCACTCACCAAGGGCTAGATGTACAAAGCCTTTTTGAGGTTGCAAATGTTCAGATTCACAGAATCAGGTGGGCCGCAATGAGGCATTTTCAAATGCATAAAGCCCAAATTACAATTTAGTAACCTGTTACCGAATAACAATTTGGGTTTGGAAATCAGTATTTGGAAGGGGCGTGTTTAGGGCGGCCCTTTCAAATATCGATTTGCCTTGGTATGTACGAATGGTTTGCGACCGAAATGCAGTTGCAAAACATTCACACTTCACTGCTAACTCAAAGTTGGTGCTATCCCATTCACAAATGGCAAGGAGTCCCCAAGGGACCCCTTCTCCTTTGAGAATGTTTGAAAAATTATTTCTAGACCACTGCCTACTCTTAAAAAACTAAACTTAAATGTTTAATTTTTTTTAATGCATCCCGTTTACCTTTAAGGAAAATGGACAGCGCTTAAAATAAATTATTGTAAATGCAATCACAGTGGTCTGCTGACTTCAGCAGGCCACCTTCCCCGTGATGGCAACGAATCATAGTGGGTCACAAATTGCGAACTACCTCATTAATATTAAAAGTCGGCCTATTTGCGACACACTACTAATCGTAATTTAGGGAATAGGGGCTGAATAACCCCTTTGTACATTAGTAAAAGTGATGACAATATAGCGATTTGCAAAAAATCGCTATTGGTAATCACTATTGTTCCTACATCCAGCCCCAAATTCTCTGAATTGCATTGAGTCTCAAGGACATCTTTGAGGTGAAATGACCTTAAAGTCCGGATCAGCACTGACAGATATGGCTCTCAATACACTTCTATGTAGCCGAGGCCTGCTATTCATTAGCTAAACACCTTCCAATGAGCCCCTCTGCTTTTTCGTTCTGCAAGCTTCGTGCGTTGTTTAGGTTTGAACCGAGGGATGTTCATGGTGTAAACAGGTCCGAGTGCAAAGGGCGGGAAAAGACCCCTGCTCTTCAGGTCAGTGTCCGACCAGCCTTTGGCCGCTACATCCTAGCCCTTGCCAAACGACGAAAGTAGGCTAGAATGTAAATTATTTAACAGGCCGCCCCCACGCGGAGGTTGACGTGGGCTGTCACGGATTGGGACAGTCGGTTTAGCACATCAGCCTCTGCGGTCCACGCCTTCCCAATTCTGTCTCCGCTGGTCGGTACCAGTGCCTTACCGGAGATGAAGGTCTCACCGCTGAGAGGCCTCTTGCTTCTCGGAGTCCTGGCTCTAGCCGCAGCTTTTCCGAGTCCGGCAGAACAGAGGAGCAGGAATGGAGAGGTGAGAGCGAAAGACGTACCGTGGCGGGCGGTCATCATGGCTGGAAGCAGTGAGAGTAACGTTGGACTTGGGTGAAACGAGATAGGGAGAGTACTGGCGGCCATTGGTAACAGCGGTCGGTGCTCGGCATAAAGAGAAGGGCCGGGTTGAGGAAGGGCGGCCATCTGAATCCAGGTCGTTAAGGACACTGGGGCTTCTTTACAAGCCCCTTGTGCCACCGGTGCGTCACTTTTAATACGGGGAAAAGTGACGCAACAGCGGCGCAGGGACTTGTAAATAAACGCACTGTCTCCCGTCCTGAAATCCCGATTGACAAAATCATTAATTTCGGGTATGTTAGTCTAACTACTTAAATGGACATTATAGAAGACTACAACACCCAGAATACATTAGGCATGCGAGGTCTGGAAACAGCTTCCCGAATGACCTGTAGGAAGGTAGTCACCCTAGGCAGGGCTTTAAGCGGGCCTTGTTCCTCTGGCTCTCAAACCAGGTGGTATTTAACAACGTACATTGAAACTGGTGCCTATCCTGTCCTAAATTCACCTCCTTAACGTCACAGCAAAAACTTAGCCGGTTTCTTAACAATAAAAGTAAAAAAGGTTAAGATAATCCATGTCAGCGATTTTTTTCCTGTTTATATTTCACAGGTTCTACTTAATCTTGCACTGAGGGTTTGCTATTTCAGTATGTTATGTTTCTGGCTTTTTTTTTTGTGTGTAGCAGGATACTTCGCTATGGCGCATACTTTGAACTGAGTCACTTCCTGGCGCTTATAACTGGCCACGATAGAGAGCTCTGGAATTAAGGCGGAAAGTAGAGCCAGTTTATTATGATTCTGTGTAGGATTTTGTGTGTGAAGGAGATACACAGTTGTCCAAATATTGACAAGGCTAAAGTCAGAGAAAATATAGTGCACAGGAGAGCGGTGCGTTGTGTATTTAGGGATGTGAAGTGCAGCTCATGTGAGGTACTGTGCAATCTGGTGTGAATGAAAAGAGGGTGCCAAAGAGGAAAGAAAAGAGGTATTAGATGTGAAAATGGAGGAGATGTGGAGAGAAAATAGAGTGAACATAATGGGAGTGATTGAGATCCGCTGAGGACCATAATCCATTCCACGGGTCTCAGTTAAGTTTAATTCACAGTCTCATAATTTCAGAATTATAACATTTTCTGTATTAATGTTTTACAGCACAATCATTGTTGTTACTCATTTGTCTTAAACAGCTAACAGCAATTGACAACGCCAATAGTCCTGCATGGTTTTAAGTGTATGTTTCCTATTGGGTTATATATTTGGCTGCAATAACAGAAAGATCAGAGTGACACTAAAATAACAGTTGGGTGGTACACTGTGGAAAACAAAGAAATGTAGTTTACGTGTTTAAGCCATGCTCTTAATTACATAGACCACCCCCCCTTTAGAGACCCCCACTTTTTTCAGCTCACTTAAAGCTCTGACCCTGGGCTTAGGGTTGCATTGTTTATTAACACCAGACTAGGCCATGGATGACGTTTCAATTGTTATGCGGTGACCCAACAGTCTGGAACACAGGTCTGTGCTTGTGTCTGTCCTGTCAGCCTCTGGGCTCCATGATGTTATAGCTGGGGTTGAAGACAATTGAGACCAGTGACTATGACAACTGAATTGTTTGTGCTGACTTCATGCAACCAGGAAGACAGAATTCTAGTCAATATGCTACTTCTACAAACCACTGCAATCAAGAACTTTGGTCCAATCACTTCAGTTTATGTGAACTAGAAATACTACATCACCCAGAGTGGATTTATTAAATACAAACACAGGGCTGGAACACTGTGTCCTTCGCCATGTGGAGTGATCTGATGACTTTTATTCTGAATCCACATCTCAGTGGGTTAATGCACTTTCTGCTGAGATTTCTTTGTAACCACCAGGCCACAAGTTAAACCCTTGCCCGTGGCCGGAATTCCGTTCCTGTGCTGGACATTCCGATTGCGGGCGTGGTCATGACGGCCTCCAGCCGCCATCAGCACACGAGCACTGTGTGCCATGACGGCTGGGGGCCGTCATCAGCATGGAAGGGTTTAATAGCCGCACAGGGTCTACTTAGCTCTACAACCTTTTGATGTTCATTAGAATGCTATCTTGAATCCAGTGGTAGAGTGAGCAAGGGACCCACGTCTGGGCATAACCTGTTAACTTAGGGCAAACAAAGCGATACCAAAGGGGATGATGGATGGAGCGTTTTAGCAAATCATACACTCACCCCCAGTCAACTGACCTGGGTTTAATCCATCACCATTCTTTAGCTCACTCCATCACCCCAGTTCAGACATGGCTATATGCAAATCAGTCTGCAAAAAGCATCCTGGGACCAGTTTCAGATTCATAATCCTCATCAGCCAGGCTGCTTGTTTCCAGTCCAGGGAAGACATGGTTTGGCAGTTCGATCTGGACTGTTCCCATGAGGCACAGGGTCAGACTGATTTGCATATGGTCATGTCTGAACTGGGGTGGTGGAGTGAGCTAAAGAATGGTGTTGGATTAAACCCAGATCAGTTGACTGGGGGTGAGTGTTTGAGTTGATCAAACGCTCCGTCCACCATCCCCTTTGGTATCGCTTTATTCGCCCTAAGTTGGCAGAGTATGCCCAGACGTGGGTCCCTTGCTCACTCTACCACTGGATTCAAGATAGCCAGGCTGATGAGGATTATGAATCCGAAACCGGTCCCCAGATGCTTGTTTCCGGTCCAGAGAAGACATGGCTTGGCAGTTTGGTCCGGACTGTTCCCATGAGGCACAGGGTCAGACTGATTTGCATATGGTCATGTCTGAACTGGGGTGGTGGAGTTAGCTAAAGAATGGTGATGGATTAAACCCAGGTTAGTTGACTGTGGGTGAGTGTTTGATTTGTTCAAACGCTCCGTCCATCATCCCCTTTGGTATCACTTTGTTCGCCCTAAGTTAGCAAGGTATGCCCAGACGTGGGTCCCTTGCTCACTCTACTACTGGATTCAAGATAGCCTGGCTGATGAGGATTATGAATCTGAAACAGGTCCCAGGATGCTTGTTTCCGGTCCAGGGAAGACATGGCTTGGCAGTTCGGTCTGGACTGTTCCCATGAGGCACAGGGTCAGACTGATTTGTATATGGTCATGTCTGAACTGGGGTGGTGGAGTGAGCTAAAGAATGGTGATGGCTTAAACCCAGATCAGCTGACTGGGGGTGAGTGTTTGATTTGCTCAAACGCTCCGTCCATCATCCCTTTGGTATCGCTTTGTTCACCCTAAGTTGTCAGGGTTTGCTCAGACGTGGGCCCCTTGCTCACTCTACCACTGGATTCAAGATGAGTGTTTGATTTGCTCAAACGCTCCGTCCATCATCCCCTTTAGTATAGCAATGTATATTACTGAGCAACAAGGGATAGTTTAGTTTCTGCTCTAAGCAAAATAAATGGGCCATTTCATAAGTAATGGAACCCTCAATAAAGACAGTTTCCAAGCTTTGCACAGAGTCATTGCATAGGGTCTTTGGTCAGACAGAGTGCCCTTAAATGGGAAGTTGAGACCAATTTTCAGTGTTTTAAACTGAGTGTGTTTAACAGAATGAAAGGTTTACTTAAACTTAAGTTTCCTCCTTGCCCTACTTTGGACACAGTTAAATTGCGTAGGAGTATGCAGGACACTGCAAGATTTTAGGCTAGTCACTGAAGATATATTCACATATAATAAATCTAAAATGAAAACATGTGCTTGTTGGCTATTTTATATCTCCAATAACTACTTGGGTCACCACTGCACTAAAACTATCTACAGACTCGAGAAGAAGACCTGGCTCGAGCTGTGATCTGCAACCATCGTTGGTTGAACAATATCTCCCGCCATTTTGTCCCCACAGCCCGAGCTGTCCAAGAAGAAATTGACAAAGAGGCATGATGAAGATATGTACTTTGACCCTGAAGACATCGGGAGATATTCCATCTTAAGCCGGGTAAGAGGTAGAGGAAGTGTTAAAAGTGTGCCTACTCAGCATCTTAGTTTTGAAACAATGTACGCAAGTGTTTGCCATGGCCACACCTTAAAGGAAGGACAACACTAATTTGGTGGTCTCTTAAGATTTGATGATACTGGATTCTTATCTGAATTTTTAACCTTATCTTACCAATTCTCAAATCCTCTTTCTTCGAACCCTTCTTGTCTGCTAGGAAGTGTAAAGGGGAGAAACTCTTTTCAACTTTACATTAGCCTTTGACCAAATCAATTTGATTCAAGCAACTACTGACTACAGAATAAAGTTTTGAAATGTATTACAAAGCTAAAAACAATTGGATATACAAGCACCTCAGCAAGAGGTTAAGAAGGTAAATGGGCACTAATCCAAACATAATCCTATGCAAGAGCCTCAGGCGACTCAATATAATGATCAGAGTGATCTCCAAAAGCATTAGGCAAACAATTACAGTACCTACTTGAAGAGAAGACTGCATTGACCTAAAAGAAAGAAAGATTATTAATCTGTCCCTACACTAACACTAAAGTAGCATCCCTACTTAGCATCATTCCCAGGCAAGAGAATAAGGTGTCAGCAGTGAAGACTTCCTCAGAAGTACATTCATCTTGCAAAGGTAAGTAGCCAAAGCTACCGAGCTCGTTCTAAGATGCTCCGTCCTGCTTCCCTTCTAGCCCTCTTCTGCTACACCCTCGGGGGTACTGTCCCTAATACAAAATCCCAAAACTGTAGGGCACACCCTTCGCACACCCCTTCAGGCAGATCCTCCTTCTGCATTTTTCCATCGAAACTCTGTCTTCATCCAAGAACCGTTGGGTTGACCTGGAGTTCCAGGCACCATCTTCGCTTAAAACATCCTATCTACATTCCAGTCTACTCTCATGGCACCTGTTCCTACCATCCTTACTCCTAAAACCAAAGGGTTATTCGGCCTAACGAGACATGCGTCCTTGCACCTGCAACTGGAAACTTGTTAACAACTCGACCTTGCATGCACACAAGTTTCACTGTCTATATTTAATTAAAGAAAAGGAGCCATCCCAAGGAAAATAGATTTCGGGCCTACATCATTTAGCTAACATAAGAAATCACAAATAGGCCACTTCTTGTACTTATATGCAATCAGGCCTTCCTACATTTAAACACCTGACTAAATCCCTTACCAACCTTCTCCCAAGCTCCTTCTTCAGTCATATCCTCAATCTCATGATGAATCGTAGTGATGTTACTTATATATTTCTGCAGATCCTTACTGTTATCTGGTATATAAGTGCAATACTCTTTTTAAAAAAAAAAAACTTTTTATTGATTTTATAACACAGACACAAACACAAACAACTTGCAAGGAATGAAGAAAAAGAGACATCAATATACACAGCATTGCAGTACATGGTGGCGGGGCGGGAAGGACAATCCAATGAGCGTTCAGTCTATCGAGAAAGTCTCACAGGGGGGGGGGGGGCAGAAGAACAAATTGCAATCAGTATACAATAGTATGTGGAGGAACCCTCGGGTTACGGGGACGTAGGTGCAACATCTGGGTCAGGAAGAGGAGGGGCACATATATCGCCACGGTAAGTGTTCCACTGAGTCCATATCTTCCCCCATTTTCGGGGGTTACCTCGAGAAATATACACAGTTTTTTCTCTGAACATGCACCAATCCATGTTTTGTTTCCATTTCCGAATCCCGGGCGGCCCCTGAGCGCCCCACAGTTGCGCAATGTCCCTTTTGGCAATCATGTTACCCAAGGTCACCCACCGAAGCTGCGACACGGAGTAATCATTCGGTTCCCACACGTTCAGCAGGCATCTCCTAGCCTCCGGCATCGATCGCACCCCGTAACCTCACTCATCACCTCGTGCACACGGGTCCAGAATCGCACTACCTCAGGGCACTCCCAGATGATATGTAAAAAGGTGCCTAGGAGACCGCATCCACACCGACACAAGCCATCCACAGAAAAGCCCATATGCACCAAACGGGGACCAGTGACATACACTCGATGCAGGATTTTAAGTTGCACAAATCTAAGGCGCGCCTGGATGGCCACCTCTTTAGGGGAGGAGATCGCCGCCTGCCAGTCCTCATCGTCTAGCTCCAGCCCATCGCCAGTCCAAACCTCCCTGAGGCGAGACAGGAGATCAGACCTGGAGTTGATTAATTTTTTATAAATAAGCGAAATCGTACTATCAGGAACATGTCCGTCCAGCACCCTGTCCTCAAGCGGGGACGACTCCGGAATCTCCGCACCCGAAGGGAAGACCGAGAGCACCGCGTGACGAACCTGCGCATAGCGAAAAAATTCGCGATCGCCCAAAGCGTACTCGGCTTTCAATTCCTCAAACGTCTTCATCCTCCCCTTAGTCCAAACATGATCAATCCTGCTGATACCAATCAAGTCCCACCTATCAAACCCCCGAGACTGCCAAAGTGAGCCAAGTCTATCAGACGCGTACAGGGGGGTGGCACGAGTCAATTTATCAGTCCACCCAAGCGCCATGGAAGCATGTCGCCACACCTGGACGGCCGTCCTAGTGGGGCCCGTCACGTTGCGAGGGGTGAGTTTCGAGTAGAGGGCTCTATTGTAGTCGCCCCCGGTAACAACCATTTGTCCATCTCGAAGGCCGGATTCGGCAAAGGGCCATACATGCAGTGATTTATTGCCCCCAGTTGAGACGCCCAATAATAGCGATGGATATCAGGCAAAGCAATTCCACCGTCATACCACGGGAGCGACAATTTAGCAATGGCCTACCCCCCCACACCAGTTGCCTCTGTAAACTCTCAACCTCACGGAAGTATGTAGCCGGGACAACGTCAAGTGTGTTTTGCAATGCGTAGAGAAAGCGGGGCAGTGACATCATCTTAAACAATGCCGCTCTACCTAGGGGAGAGAGAGGAAGTTTCCCCCAGGCGACCACGTCGGCCCGAAGGCGCTGAAGAGGGGGCAGCAAATTACGGTCAAACCGCAGTGCAGGGCTCAGCGTGATAAAAATGCCTAGGTATTTAAATCCATCTTTCACAATCGCGATAGGACAACCACTGGGCAGAAGGGGGGCGGCACCTGACAGGTCATATACACAGGACTTCGACCAGTTGATGACAAGACCTGAGTTTTTGCGGAAGGATGTTAAGACGTCAAACAGCACAATGAGGGATTTACAGGGTGATGTAAGATACAGCAGAATATCATCAGCGTAGAGAGATACACGGTCCTCAAACTCCGAATTCCATCTAATGCCCTTCAGGGACGGCTCCCACCTCAACCAGGCCGCCAGCGGTTCCAAGGCGAGAGCAAACAACAAGGGGGACAAGGGACAGCCCTGTCGCGTCCCTCTGCTCAGTGCAAAGGGCGCAGAGACCCGACCATTGACCACCACCTGAGCCATGGGACCGGCGTAAAGCAATTTGACCCACCGAACAAACTCCGAACCGAAACCAAACTTAGCAAGAACCGCCCACAAATACGGCCATTCTATCGTATCAAACGCCATCGTAGCGTCCATGGACGCCAAGATGGCGGGCTCGCGCAGCGTCTCGGCCCGCGCCAGGACGCCATGCAACCTTCGGAGGTTAAGCGCCGTATTACGATGCGGTATAAAGCCGGATTGATCAGGGTGAACCAGGTCCTCAATGACGGTCGCCAAACGTGTCGCCAGCAGCCTGGCCAGGATTTTAGGTTCCGCATTAATCAACAAAATGGGCCGAAAAGAGGCACAGCGATCCCGGGGTTTACCATCCTTGTGGATGACAACAATGGTAGCCAGTCTCTGGTCAGGTGGGAGAGAACCCACCTCCAAAGACTCAAGAAACATAGAGCGCAGATGAGGAGCTAGCGAATCCGGGCGCAGTTTATATAGCTCAATGGGGAGCCCATTAGGGCCCGAGGCCTTGCCGGATCGGACCGAACGGACAGCAGCGGCAATCTCGTCCACAGTAGGCAGAGCATCCAGAGCATCTCTATCAATATCAGACAATCGGGGAAGTGCAATATCACGCAATAGCAGGTGGGAGTCCTGCTCTGAACGATCAGACACCTGGGAGTACACCTCGCGGAAGTAATCGGCAAAACATTCAACAATATCAACAGGGTCTGTGCAACTCTCTCCACTCTCCGCGACAATCACAGGGACGACACGACTTGCAGTCTCTCTCTTATCCAGCCAAGCAAGCAGTTTCCCAGCCTTATCACCCACATCATACAGGCGTCCCTGCTGTTCTCTTCCCATTTCCTTAGCAGCTTCAGTGACCAGAGCTCTATATTCATGTTGTTTCAACTCCAGTAGATGTAACCCCTCAGCGATGACCCCAGCCTCCAAGCACTCCTCCAGGGCCGTGATCTCCCCCTCAAGTCGAACTATCTCAGCGCGGTTGGCCAACTTCACGCCACCAATCAGTGAGAGGGCCTGGCCACGAATGACCGTCTTGTAAGCTTCCCAAAGTAAACTAGGGGAGGAAACAGAGCCCACGTTTTCCTCAAAATAACAATTGTGTGCTTTAACCAGCTCGTCTCTGACCCTGGGGTCCTTCAAATACCAGGGGTTGATCGGAGCCACTCGGCCCGCCGAACCCTGCCGTGCATCAACCACCAGCCAAAGCGGAGAATGGTCCGAGATACCCCGTGCCAGATGTTTAACTTCCCGTAGGAGGGATGCATGTGCCGAGGGCAGTAATACGTGATCTAACCTCGAGAGACTACCATGAGCACCAGAATGATAGGTATATTGCAACTGGCCCGGGTGAAGCAACCGCCAGCAATCAGTAAGCCCCAGCGTCTCCAGGAAGTCACTCAACCAAGTCTGGGCCCTCGGCAGTTCCCTGGGAGGGTGACGATCACGCATCCCCGAGACCACCGCATTAAAGTCACCCCCAACCAAAAGCAGACCCTCGGGGAGACCCAGGATAAGGCCACTCAGATCAGCAAATGTGGTGGCCTGGAGGCCCGGGGGCACGTACACAGAAATCAGAATAAGAACCTTCCCCTCCCAGCGCCCCACAATGGCAGCGTATCGTCCCTTATCATCCAGTATGACATCATCAATGGCCAAGGGGAGGGAGGTCCGAACCAGAATGCCCACCCCCCTAGAGCCCGAAGTGAAACCCGAGTGCGCCACAAGGCGATAACCACGCCTATTCAAAGCGTAGCACTTGTTGCCGAGCAAGTGAGTCTCCTGCAGTAAAACAACATCTGGAGTCAAACGTTTCAGCAATTGCAACACTACCCTCCTCTTAATCCCATCCCCCAACCCGTTCACGTTCCAACACAATAACCGAAGTCCCCTACCCCCATCCCTGTGTTCAGCCCCTCCCCCGCCCCACACCCAGAGCAACTGCAAAAAACAGGAGTGTGCCTTTCCCTCGCCTTGCAAGTAACGATAAAATTCAAACAAACAACCCAGTTCCCCCAACATAGTCAAAACAACTATACCCCCCACCCCGCACCCCTGCTGAAGACCAAAGAGCCCCATAAACTTGCAGTGTGCCTGTCGCCCAACCACCCAACTAATCTACGAAAAGAAACCCAGGAGGAGAAAGGACCCGTTCACCCCCCACCCGCCCCCAAAAAGACTATTACTTGCAAACATTAAGAACACAGCATAGCACAGTTCAAAACCAACAGGAAGTACACGGGGTCAAAGTCAACAGCTACTCCTGCTCCGTCGGGCCACCTTCCGCCCGATCCAACTTGCCAGAGTCCTCAAAAGGTTCAGGATCCGTAGGCAGCGTGTCAAGCCAGTCACTCACGACCCCAGGATGGTCGAAGAAAAAAGTACGATCCCTGTGTACCACCCGCAAACGGGCCGTAAAGAGCATGGCATACTTCATAGACCTTTCTCGGAGTCTCTTCTTGACCCCTTGAAACCCCAGCCTCTGTTTCTGGACCTGTTGTGTAAAGTCCGGATAGAAGCTGACAGTAGAGTTCTCAAAAGCAATGGGACCAGACTGCCGCGAAGCCTGCAGGATAGCGTCTCTGTCCCGGAAATGAAAGATCCTCGCAATGATGGGTCGAGGATTAGCACCCGATTTAGGTGTGCCGCCGGGGATCCTATGTGCACGTTCGACAGCGAAAAACTTGCTGAGACCCTTGGGCGCCAAGTGATTCAGCACCAGGTCTTCCACCAATAGGTCCGTCGAGGCAGCAGTCGATGATTCCGGGACCCCAATCAGGCGGATGTTATTGCGCCTGGCACGGCTTTCATAGTCCTCTAGGCGCCCAGAGTAATAATCATTGGCTTTCCTCAGATTCCTGACTTCAGCCTGTAAGTCGGCGACATCGGTGACCAGGCTAGAGGTCTTAAGATCTAGGGACTTGACCTTTTCATTTGTTTTTGCCAAATCCGCCCTGATCAGATTGACATCAATCGCCACCGTGTCCAATTTGAGAGTCAAGGCCTCATATTGTTGCCCCAATGAGGCCTTCATACCGGTGATGGCACCCATGAGGTCTCGCAGCGAGGGCTCGTCCTCAATCGATGAGTCCTCCGGCATTGTCGTCGAGGGTTTAGCTGCCGCTCCAGGCGATCCCTTAGCTAGAGTGTACCGGTCCATAATGTTCGTTTGCAGAACACTCCCTCGAGCACCCGGTTTAGGCCCGCGCTTCCCACCCTCAGGCTTGGTGGCCATCTTGGATCCTGGAACCGTACGGGTCGCCTGTTGACGGGTGAAAATGGTGACTGCGGTGGCAAATGTAGAACCAAAAGGGAGAAGGTGGTGCCAGTCTCAGATCTGGGAGCCGCCGCAGATCGGTAGTAGAAGCGGAGAGACCAAGGGTGTAGGAGCGTCTGGCCGCCCACGGAGCCGACAAAGTCAGGTTGAGCTCCGGACAGGAATCGAAACCGAAAGCGATCGCCAGCCTACGCAAGTCTAGCAGTCCGTTGTTGTTCACTTACTGGACGGCAAGCGAGACAAGATAGCGCGGGGCGTCACCATGGAGCAGGCCAGAGAACTGCGACAGTCTGTAGCTCTGGACCCCGAAGTCCAAAAAAGTTCGTTGAAACAAATAAATGAGCAGTAGAACTGTGCCAATAAACACCCGTCGTCTGTACCAGGATAAAGTACAGGATAGTCGATGGAGGTGGCGAGGGTCCGGGAGCCCTGTGCTCACGCGACCATCTTGGGTGCGCGCGAAGCTCCTCCTCTGAAGTGCAATACTCTTGAACTTTTAAAAGTTTACAGACTCCACCCTATTTTCCTAAAAGGACATCTAAAACAAGACGATCCTGCAAAACCATAGCCCTAATCGACAACATCTCTCCTTTAACCAGCACTAGCAACTTAGCAGTACTCATTGACAACTCATCAACGACAGTCTCCAGCCTTCTGATCTTCACATCATTCAGAATCACTCCCAAACCTGGTATCATCGCTCCAAAAGCATCTCCAACTATTGCTCCAGCACTTTCACCCCTTTTCACCCTTGAATGTTTTCCTACTTCCAAGAGTTCCAAATCCTCTGCATGATAAATCTTGGAGAAAATGATCGCTAGGTAACATGTGCCATGCCATTATCAGGCAATCTTACGTAAGCATTCTTTCCACACACATAATACACAGTCGGTACCACTTGCACAGCACCTTGCAAAAAGTCAAGTTCAATTTAAGTTTATTGTTTGATTACTTAAAATCATTACAAAATGTTAAAACCTTATGACTCACATATACATATATGAATTTAAAAAGGAACGGAAGAGGAACTTTGACTAATACAACAGCAGTGCATTTGTCTAGCAATAAAATTGAATGAAATTTTAAAATTGCCCGAATGTGCGTTTATCTTCTACAAATCAGCTCATTAAATAGCATACCAGTCACAGAGTGGATTTAAAAAAGTTTAAGTAGGGTAAATAAGTCAATATGACAGCTGGTTTTGGGGAGCTGAGCAAGGTGTCCATGTAGGCCTTGCGGAGGAGGGCCGGTGGCCGCTTGAGTTTTTATTACAGGGTGATGTCTGGGCCGAACGGCAAAAGAAATGCTGCCTTTTCTTTTCCCAACGTTTTTACAGCTCTGGCAACAAATTTGGTAAACCGGATGTTCACGATTCTATTTTCTTGATTCATAGCTGCAATTATTGCCTGACGACATGTACGAACACCTAATTTAATCCACTCTGCTCTCAGTAAGGTCCTTCTGTCTATTAACAGAGCTGGGCATGCACAGGATATGTGCTCCAGGCTTTCGGAGTGGTAGCCGCATTCTCTGCATTCGATTTTCTGATTGGGGCGCCGCCGTTGCGGTAAATGCTTTAAAAAAGGCCATTCACATAGCCTTAGGGCCATAAATTTGACTTTCCAAAAGATTGAATAGGTACTTGATAGGTAGGCTGACTCAACTCCCGGTTTGTAGTCTGAGACAACGGCCCAAGCGTGCTTCCTTTTGGATAATTTTGTTCTGTCGGAATGGAAGGACCAGATCCGAACGCTTCGCTTAATTACGCTCTTCAGTGCCTGTTGTGAGGGGTTTGTCCCCCAATATTCTGAAATTCCAAGGAGCTGTAGGGATTGATCCAAGTGGAGCCGCTGTTTTTGGCTTGATGTACTGGTCGATATTTCGTTCCAGAGTTTGATCTCAAGACTGTTTTCCGGGGAATTACGCAGTCTATTACAAAACTTAATGAAAGCACCAGCCTCAACACCGCTGTGGTCTAGCAGACCAAGCTCTAATCTGACTTGTGCCGGAGATGAAGACCTCGGCAGGCGCCATGCTCGCTTGAAGATTCTGATGATTGATTTACGATGTTTGTCGAGCCCATCATAATCTCATGGCCATATGATAGAGAATTTGTGATCTTGGCCTTCATCACCTTGAGCAAGGGGGTTAGGCTTGGTCCTAGTAGATTTCTTGAAAGTTTTGCCGACGCGACCTCCAGGGACAGTGCCTTAGCTTTGATGGCATCTTTTTGTTTAATAAAGGAAGCGATTGAGAACAATTCCTAAATATTTGTAGTGTGGCACTGTATCAATGATTTTGTTGTTAAAAAAACACCTTCTTTTCTGCTGTTTCTGTTTGCTAAAATGAATTATTTTTGTTTGACAGGTTCAAGTCCAGGGCATTTTCAGATGTATAAGATAAAAGTTCGTCAAGGAGCCTCTGTAAACCAACCTTTGTGTGGCTCAATAATACAAGGTCGTCAACGTATAACAAGTTACTGATACGGGTCCCATCCAGTTGAGGCGGATGCGAATTGACCTTGTCAAGTATGGAGGATAGATCGGAAATAAACTGGTTAAAGAGAAGGGGCGCCAAGACGCACCCTTGTTTGACGCCGCTTCCTGTTTGAATCTGTTTTGAAACTTGGGACCCGTCGCCTAGCTTCATCCTTTTCCAGTGTGGAGTTGGATGATGGCTTGTAAGGGGGCTGGGGGTATACCCCAGCGGGCCAATTTTTGCCACAGATGACCGCGTGACACTCGATCGAAGGCCGCCTTGAAGTCAACGAAGCAGCAGTATAGTTGCATGCGACGGACGTCGGCCTTCTCCGTCAATACGGCTATTGCGAGTAGGTTGCTGGTTGTGCCTGACTTGGCTAGAAAGCCGGTCTGGTTAAAGGGAAGGCACTGTGTTGATTCAACCCATGAAGACAACTCTTCTAGAAGAATGCTGGCATAGTATTTGGATTCGATGTCAAGGAGAGCTATCATTCTATAATTTTTTGGGTCGTCTCTTTTACCACTTTTGTAAATGGGATGAATGATGGCACCTTTCCAAGAATCCGGGATGTGATTGTTAAGCCTGCAGTGTAAGAAGAGTGGTGCGAAGAGGCCTGACCACAACGTTTCGTCTGATTTAAACAAGGCCTGAGGTAGTCCGTTAGGGCCCGGTGCTCCATCCGACCTGCCTTTCCTGATAAACTGGGCAATGTTATTTATTAGGATTCCGTGTGTTGTCGGCGTTTCTGGGGTGAGGACATTTAGTAGCTCCTCAGATGATGGTATGACCATAGCACCTTCTGTCTTGGTAGATGACCCAGCGTTTCCTATGTATTGATCTTCGGTGAGTGGTAGCCGGGATTTGAATGTCAAGTGAGGGCTTGGGGGCACTTGCCCACTTGAATTTTCTCTAAAGTGATTAGATGTCAAGTGAGGGCTAGGGGGCACTTGCAAAAAGTCCTTTGCTGAATCTTCCAGGGTGAAAACATGATCACACATGTGGTCTGTCCCACTGCAACATTCTCATAATACGTCTGATGGCGTCATGCACAGCTTCCCTCTCTGTTCTTCATCCAGCGCTATTGGACCATAACTCCAATTCGATTTATGTAATTTCTCCTCATCTGTCCAATCTACCCTACCTTCTCCTGAATCTCGTAACTGCTTTTGTTTTCTATATCTGTCTTCTATCTGATCTATGAACTTTTTCTCCACATCTGACAATAAGCACGTCAGATTATGTCGGTGGGCATAAACTGTATCTAACTCTAATGACGGTATAAAATACTTTCTAAGCCTATCTTCTGTTTTATAATAATCATACTTGTTCAGATGCTTATAAGCTGGTACTTCAGGAAGCACTGCATCATAATTAGAAAAAAAATACTCAAACTGGCCTCGTCCATAAAAGATGCTAAGCAACAAACTACAAGAAATACCATACATCAGTGGAAGATGATGATATTGAATACTCTCATCCACTGAGGCAGGTAACTGCATACACAAATAACAATATTTCGCATCCATCGCATCAATATATTCATACAACAACTTAGCATACGCATTAAGCTTAAAGTCACTTCTAGAAAGATCTATATAAAACCTGCAACTCTCCTCTAGCAGCAAAGATCGTTCATCTCCCATATTGATCTCTTTCTTGCTAGGAGTGGTAGGTGTAGGTGTTTCCTGTATCTCCACTGCCTGCTCGTGTGGGGCTAAATATGAAACTACAACTAATAGGATTATGAAAATGATAACTCCACCTACAAGTTTACCTACTATACACCTAGATCTACGATTTGGATTTTCAGCCTCCATGGTCTCCTAAAAAGTTCTCAAAGTTCTTAGTTCAGCAACAAACACTCAGGGTCTCTTTTCTTCTCCTTCAGTTGCTTGTGAACCAGTTCGAACAACACTTCAGAAAGCTGGAAGTCCCCTTTTTGATTTTCAGTTCCTTATTTACACAATACAAAAACAACCTTAACCCTTCTCCGTCCTCTCCGGGAAAGTCCCTAAATTTCTTCTTCTTCCACTCGGACCTAGGTTATCTCTTTTATCTTATTTACAACAAAAGTCTCTTTTAATCCAGAATAAGATTTGTTCCAATTTTCTCTAAAACATGCTGCAAAAGTTCAAGACGAAGAACAATCATTTCATGAGATGGAACCTCAACACCAAAAGTAGGAAACATCAGTCTGTTCAGTATCAAATCACGAACTCCACTCAATGTCGGGGGATTCGGAACGGTAAAGGTCAATACTCCTTCAATCTCAAGTCCTGGGACCAACAACACTACATCAATCTTCACGTTGGGGCTGTTGCTGACCACGATCACTGACCTCAACCTCCCGGAACTCAGCAGTTCCGGCATTTGTCACAACGTATGTCTACTCTGGGGTTGCGTATCTCTGACAAGGCACTCTCGTTCATCTTGACCTTCTCAGACTTCCACGAGCTTTCCCTTCTTTTCCTTCCTCTGATTCTGAGTCTTCCGACATAGGAGCAAGATCTCTCTCAGAAACTAGACGCGGATTCAGTCGCCTCCGTCTTTCAGGTCACGTTTCTTCTGCGCGTCTTGTTCTTCTGCTCTCTTCTCGCTCACCCTGCTCACAGCTTTCTTCTGCTGGGTCTGATTCTGGATCACGTTCACAGAAACGTCCTCTTTCTGCGGCAGTTTCAGTATCGCTATTGTTGTGACCCTCCTCAGCTTGGTCTGGTGAGCAACCAGCTTTGTCAGCCACCCTCACAGCTTGACTTGCCCCCTCCTGTGGCCCTGCCACCACAGCTGGATTCTTCATTCGGGAGAAGAGCTGTTTCTTCCAAGGGTGCTGAAACTCTGCAGGAGTGAGAAGCAGGTGGTAAGGGCCTCGCCAGCATACATCCAAGCAGCGCTTTCTCACGTGCTTCTGCACCAGCACCCAGTCCCCTGGATTCATGTCATGACAGAGATCACTCAAACCTGGAACAGCAGCAGCCTGCACCTGATGAGACACAGAACGGACCACATCAGCGTGTCACTTGCAATAATCAAGGATCAGATCGTCTGTGGTGCTTATTAAATTTGTCGATGGCACTGCTGGTAATCTCATAGCCCTCCCCATCAACACTACATGAGGTGAAAGACCTGTTCTCCTGTCTGGGGTACTACAGATGCTCATTAGCACCAGAGGCAGAGCATCAGGCCACTTCAGAGATATGGACGAACACACTTTTGCCATTCAAGCTTTAAAAGTCCCACTAACCTGCTCCACTATTCCAAAAGCCTCTGGACGATGGCTACAATGGAGTCTTTAAATCAACATTCAATGCTGTACAGAGCATCTTCATGATCTCACTATGGAATTGTGTTCCTCTGTCCGATTCCAAAGAGTTCGGAAATCCAAACCTAGGTATGAGTTCCCTCAACAGTAACTTAGCTACCGTTAGTGTATCACAGCTCTGTGTTGGGTAAGCCTCCACCCACCTTGAGAACACACATACCACCACTAAAATGTACCTCAACCTGTTGCATCTAGGCATCTCATTGAAATCCAACTACATTCTATCAAAAGGTCCCCCTGACCTCCCAATATGACTCAATGTAACCACAGTCTTCTTTCCCGCATTAATTTGTTGACATGTGACACACCGCGGACATACAGTTTCCCCCACTGCACGAAATCGTGGGTTGTACCACGTCTGTCTGAACACGCACACCATTGCATCTCTTCCTAGATGTACCGCACCATGAATCTGCCTTGCCATTGGATTCAACAAATCATCCGGCAATACTGCCCTTCCATCACACGAAACCCAAATGTCAACCTCTCCTTTTGTACATCCAGATTTGATCCACACATTTCTTTCTTGTTCCAAAACCTGTTCCTGCAGACACTTGAGTTCATCCCAAGTATCTGCCATGGCCAACATCATGTTGAACTCAGTTCTTTCTTGGCTCTCCCCTTTGTAGACTTCAGTAAAAATGCAACCTTGTTCAGCACAGAAACGTGAAACCTCATCTGCGTACCTATTTCCAAGAGAGACAAAATCCGTCCACCTCTCATGAGCTGTACATTTTACCACAGCAATTTCTCTTGGACGTTGTAAGGCTTCCAACAATAACCTCACAAACTCCCCATTCCTATTGGGTGATCCAGATGATGTCATGTAACCTCTCTGGGACCACAGCTGACCGAAGTCGTGAACCACACCAAACACGTACTGGCTGTCGGTATAAATGGTAACTCGGATTTGATCAGCTACAAAACAGGCGCGAGTCAAGGCAATGATTTCAGCTACCTGGGTGGAGTATACTCCTTCTAGGCAAGCAGCTTCAACCACTCCCGTAATAGTGCATACAGAAAACACTGCTCTCAACTGACCAACACTGACTCTTAAGCATGAACCATCGGCAAAGAAGATCTCATCAGGGTCAGACAATGGTTCATCAACAATGTCGGGTATCGGTTTGTTGCAAAGTTCAGTCACATCGAGACAGTCATGGTCCTCACAATCTTCATTAATTGTATTTGGTAATGGCATAAAGGTGGCAGGATTCAAAACAGAACACCTCCTAAGAGTCACATTCTCCGCAGCAAGAATGACTTGCTCATAACGTGTGAGTTTATTATTGGTCAGGTGCTGTGTCTTGGTTCTTGGCATCAGTCAGAACTGATAATGCACAACCTTCTCGTTCATCCGGGAATAATGAAAAAGGCTTATTGTAGTCAGGCATTCCCAGTGCCGGAGCATTTCAAAGGTCCTCTCACAGCTCCAAGAACGCCTTCATACAGCCATTGTCCCATGGTACCGGATCACTCACATCCTTGTGCATCAGTCTCTGCAAAGGTTTCCCCTTCAAAGAAAATTTGGGAACCCACTGGCAACAGTAGCCAACCATCCCTAGGAACATCCTGACCTCTCTCTGTGTGGTAGGCACAGCCATGCTCATGATTGCCTCAATACGGTACGGTGACACCTTCCTCTTGCCTCTCTCTATTTGGTGTTCCAAATATTGCACCTCATTCACACAGTACTGTAACTTATTTGGGACACCTTGTGCCCATTCTCTGCCAAATGATTCAGTAAGGCGATGTTGTCAATCCTGCACGCATCCTAAGTTTCAGACGCAACAAGAAGGTCGTCTAGGTTTTCAAGATCTGATTAAAGATTGATGGACTCATTGTATACCCCTGAGGGATACCAAACCATGTTAACACGTAGTTTTCCAGCTTAAACGCAAAAATAAATTGTCTTTCTTCATGCAGTGGTATCGAAAAGAATGCTTGACACAAATCAATCACAGTGAACCACTCTGCTTTGCATGGGATCTGAAACAATATCACTGATGGATTCGGTACCACTGGACAACATGGAACAACTATGTTATTCACCTTCCTCAGATCCTGCACTATCCTAAATTTGCCACTCGGTTTCTGTAATCCCATAATGGGTGAATTGCATGGACTGCCCATTATCTCCTTAAGAATCCCCTGCTTGATCATAGAGTCAATCACTGGTTTTATCCCTGCAATGGTTTCAGATGTCAAATTATACTGGGGAGTTCTTGGGAACTCAACATTCTGCTTAACCTGAATCTTAACTGGCTCGACCCCTTTGATCAATCCGATGTCTTCACCGGTGAAGTCCCGCACCTTCTGCAAAGCTGAGTCTCTCAAATCATGTGGGAGTTCTTCCACTGTTCCCACGGGGTACATTTCCACGCACAAATGCTGCTTTGCAATCTTAAAGGTAGCATCATCATCATTCGTCTGCAATTCCACTCCCTTGGGGGTGCAATAGATAGTGCAGTTCAGTTTGCACACAAGATGTCTCCCTAGTAAGCAGACTGGGCTTGAATCGCATACCACAAACTGATGTCTGTCTCGGAAATTTCCTATTCTCACTGGGATCGGCTCAGTCAATTGGTTTGTCATTCCCTTATTTGCAACACCAACAACTTGGATTGATTTTTCCGAGAGGGGTAGGTTGGGAACTACTGCAGATCTCACAGTAGGGCGGGTAGCACCAGTATCAACTAAAAAGGTGGTAGGATGACCATCAACATCTGCTTCTACAAATGGGCCCCTCTGGTCTACCTCGAAGACTGCCCCAAAAGTATAGTCTTCATCCCCCTCAGGGGAGTAGTACTGGTCACTTCCGTCATAAGAGGCATCTGCTGGTAAGTTCGAGTCCCTTGCGGGATCCTCGATGGCTGGGGAACCTGTACTTGTGGAGCCAGTGTCCCCCCTTTCATTGACCTTGCTCTCATCACAGTATTTGCCACTTCAGGTACCTGTACTACCTCTCCCTCCTGCTGCAGCTGGTTTGCTGGGTTCAAGGGGCACTCATGCCTCCAATGTCCGATCTGGTGACAAAGGTGACACACGGTGGTCTTTTTCAGTGTCGCCACACCTACTCTCACTTTGGGATCCCCTGAATTTCTCTTTCCTTGGTTTTTACCATTCTGTCCCCCCCTTAGCGTTCCTCCATTTGACTGCACCTGATTTCCTTCATCAGCCGCTTACATTTGGACTAACATCTGCTTATCCTTGAACTTTCTATGCTTTGAACCCACCTCATCGCTGCAATATCTGGCGTAACTCAGTATCTCATCCACCGTCTTTTTCTGCAAGCAGATTAAATGCTGTTGGATCATGAGGCAAATCTCAGGTCTCAGACCCAGAACAAACTTAGAGACAAACTGTCCCATGTCTTTGGGGTCTAAGGTATCCAGCCCACTATACTGCTTAAAGACGTGCAAGAGCCTCTCATAGTATTCGTGCACTGTCTCCTTTGGTTCCTGAACTGCCCGATCTATCTTGACCCAATCAATATCCTGTGGCGATATCTTGGACTTCAACCATGTGCCTGCTCATACTTTTTCATAACAATAGGTGAAGATCCATTTGTGGCAGCATCCCTATCTGGTTCAGAGGTAGGCCACTCAATTGCAACTTTACAAGCTCCCCACAAATCACTCGGAACCACGATGTCAAACAACGTGTTCAAATCTATACACAACACCTTCGAGATCTTAAAAAAACGCTCAACCTGTTTGTACCACTCAACTTGTCTCTCCCTCAACTTAGGGAAATTATTTGTGAATGCCGCTAGATCACCTATGTTCCAAGGCACATGCACATATCCTCCACTAGATACCTCTCACAAAGCATAATTTCCTACTCCCAACGTTCCCCCTCCTGGAGGTGGTGTCTTTGTCACACTCTTTTTGGTATTCTTTTTCTTAGACCATCGTTCTTCCCACTGATTGAGTCTGTTCCATGTTCGTATCCCTATGATCAGTTCTCTAATGTGAGTCTTTAGTCCAATGACCCGCTTCTCTTCCAGGTCCTGGTCACTGTACTGTAATCTGTGGTTCCCCTGTAACATTTTAGTTTTAGACAAATCCACCTCGTATCTGTTTGCCAACTCAGTTAGCTTCTCATGTGCTGATCTTGCCTTACAAGTCACATCCTTAGCTACAAACAACAACTTGTCTGGTTCATAAAGTTCCTCTCTCTCTAAAGGCAAGTTTCCCTTAACTATCTCGTCCACTTCTGCCTTTAACCTCATCACGTCTAACATCTTCGCTCTTATAGCCACTTTCAGAGTACCTCGACTAGATGCACCATTCGACTCTCTGCAATCACTATCCTGCTCTCTGCATCTATTTCTTTCCATAGTATCCCTAGGGACTGGCCTATTCTCTGTGCTTCCATGGTCCCAATCTCCTGTCATCCTGTCACTCTGATTCTCTATAGGCTGATCCCAAGTCCTTAAATCTGATCTTAATTCAGCAAAAGATTTTGGCCTCAGTCCCCTGAAATCCATCGGTCCCCTTGACGAGTCTGCCGTAGCTGGCAGCGGCCTACTCGATTCCACGGGTCTTGGTAAGTGAACTATTCCGCTCACAACACTATTCCCTCCAGAGCTAGTCCTCCCTTCTACTGACTGTAACGAATTTCCATTCTTCACCTGATCTGGATCATACATCAACACTATGGGGCCAATGGTAACTGGTACCGTAAGAGCATCTGTCAGCCTCCTGGCATCTGCATTCTCTGGGGTTTGCATTCGAATCCCTCCTGTCAAGAGTCCTCCAACTACCCCTGCACTAGGTGGAACTTGCTATTCTCTAATTCCCTCCGTAGGGGCTGATTTATCCCCACTGAGTCTGAGTTGTATGGAGGTGGTCTCTCAGATAGCAGCCTTTCTATCAAGCTATCATCTGTATCGCTGTCATCTTCCTCCTCATTTTTCTTTTGGATGTTCCCTTCCTTGACTATCAATGGGAACAGCTTATCCCCCTCAATGGTTTGCACTCTCCACCTCTTCTCCAATGTGTCCCATTTCGTGCCTTGAAATGCCCTCACCGACCTTTTCACTCTTTCCTGACTCTTGTGCCTTCTTCTTTTGTGTGCCACCCTAATCCATGCATGTAACGCTTCAAACAGTGTGGGTCTAGGCAAAGGTCGCAAAGAAGCCATGATTGTTTTCAACTGATATAACACTTCCAATCTAAATGTTCCATAACGGGGAAAGGTCAATTCTTCATTTCCTTCAGTCATTTTGCACCAATTCTCAAGCCAAAGTATGGTATGTAACCCTACATTCGTAGCCATGTAATGAGCTTGGGTATCCTCGGGCGGAGTCTCTTCTCCGCCTCAAGTAGCCACCTGTCGTTTCCCTCTACACGAATCTCGCAAAACTTTAAAGCATTTCATGTTAAAATCAGTTTTATTCGCTTCGCAATGCACTTTTACTTCCTGATAACAATCCACCAATACCAGCGTGGCTTCACACCAACCGACCTATCACAGCGCGGTACCTTCTGACGTCACTCTCCTCTGCTCACAGCAGTTCCCCTCCTCACACATTTGCTCCCCCTTTCTCGGTCTGGGCAGTCGATGGTATCTCACGACTTCCTTGTCAATGATCAACAATTACGCTCTGGGTGTCTTCTACACCACAATCTCTTAGACTACTCGTCGAGCCTAAGATTACCAGGCTGAGCGCGCTCACAGCCTGATTCCACAATCACACAACACTCACTCCAACTGCGCAAGACATCACAACATTAAACAACACCGCAATCTAACTACACATAATCCTGTTCATACTCACTCTCTCACGAACTAGTGCTTTTCACCGCACTGTCACTCCTCGTAGGTGTCCACTAAATGCCATCTTCCACTGACAATCCGCTGCACCACCATCACCTGGATTCTATGGGGCTTGGGAAACTCTTATCCTAATCTAGATCTCCCCTTACTCTAGAGACAACCATCCTCTGGTGCTATCAACTGATGATGCCGGATTCTTATCTGAATTTTAAACCTTATTTTAGCAATTCTCGAATCCTCTTTCTTCGGTCCTTTCTTGTCTGCTAGGAAGTGTAAAGGGGAGAAACTCTTTTCAACTTTACATTTGCCTTTGACCAAATCAATCTGATTCAAGAAACTACTGACTACAGAATAAAGTTTTGAAATGTATTACAAAGCCAAAAACAATTGGATATACAAGCACCTCAGCAAGAGGTTAAGAAGGTAAACGGGCACTAATACAAACATAATCGTACGCAAGAGCCTCAGGCGACTCAATATAATGATCAGAGTGATCTCCAAAAGCATTTAGGCAAACAATTACAGTCCCTACTTGAAGAGAGGACTGCATTGACCTAAAATAAATATTACTAATCTAATGGCTACACGATAATACAGTCCTTTAAATATGCGGCTTGCTACTACCCATGATTATGATGCACCCCTAAAATTTCAGAATAACATGGTGCTCTATCAGATTCCTTTGGTACAGTGAAAGCAGGCATACCACTACAATATGCCAACTTGACAAAGATCCCCTCACCCTTGAGCTCCCTGCAAGTGTATACATTGTAAAAAAAACACATTGCACATACAGTGCTCAAACAAAGAAGTAGTTAAGTCTCTAAGCACTCTCTCTGTAAAAGAGAAGAATAACAGAATAGACACAGCAGGCATGCTTTGCTCAGCATCACTCAATTTGGTCTAGTGGGGATGCTAGGATTATAATCCAAGTCACATATCCGTCGGCTGGCAATTTAATTAGAAGACTCAAACATCACACTGGCACCTGTTATTGTTACGTTATGAGCATTTGTATGGCATGCGTCTCACCCGGGAGGGCATCCAGGTGCTAGAAAGAAGGGCCACTGTAATCTATAACTTTGCCCACTTTTTCTATTTAAAATTGTTCTCTCATGTTCAAGTTATTCTCCCTTAAATCTGTCCTCGCCATCTGCCTCAAATGCTCCTTTATCTCTCACAAGATTTAGAACTTCTTTTTTTTTAGCTAGTCTCCATCGCTTCCTTTGATACCGTTCCTGCTTTCCAAAATACTCAATTTTATCTTCTTTCTCATGGCTCTATCACTTTTTCTGTTTAAGTTCACCACCTCACTCCAAGCATGCTAATATCTTACTTTTAATTGCTCTCGATCTTTCTGTGGCCTCTCCTACTTTTGTCCTGTATCCCTTCTTTCCTCATTTTTTTTGTTTTCTCTTAACACTTATTACAACTCCAATGACTCTAGTTCTCTTCATCTTCCTCTGCCACAGAATGTGTGAATGGATCCATTCCCTCCAGTGGATATATTGGATTGAAATGTGATCTCTTTATTGTACCAAATGGAGGCAGACTGATTTATAACATCTTGCAGCTTTTTAGGTGTTCATATTTTGCGCTTGCCACAAGCTTGCAAAATCTCTTGTAATAGAAAAAAAAACCTTGAAAGGGGCTTACAGCCCACCCATTACTGGCCACTGCTTGGCTCCCACGTCACTCTTGTTTGCTTTCTTTCTATTGGTCACCGCCTTCTCCTCCTCCAGCTTCCTGCTCGGATTCACGTCTTCTTCCTTGCTGTAGAGCTTTGACCAAGTACTGCTTCCATTGGCCAGTGTCCTTCCACTTGCCCCACACTTGTAGCATACATTTTATTATGTAATCTTTTTACTTAACAGAGTCCGAATTCTGTTTGTTGCTTGCTCACCTCACTTCCGTCACTGCATGCCCTTTGCCTGCATGTCCCTTTCATGTTTGTGGCCGGCCTATCCCTCCCACCATATCTCTCCCGCCACTGCATGTCCCTTTACCACCCAGTCGCTTGTTGCCTCCCTCCTATCTTCATCATACCTTGTTTTATATAAATGCAGGACGTCGGCTGGAGCACTTTACATGAGAGCCAGTTATATTATACTGGGACACATTTTCAAGGCATGGTGATTTGCCCAGAGTCACAGGATATTGAGCTGGCACCGAGTCTTGAACCTGGTTCCCCAGCTCCAAAGTCAGCAACTCTGGCCATAAAGCCACAGCCTCTACATGCTCAGTGTTCCATCTAGCTACAATTGTACACGCTGGTAATTGCAATGGTCATTTGTTCAAGAATATACACTGCATATTAAGTATAGGGAAAATAACAAAGCTAACTTGTTTATATGTGCATACCTTAAAATAAAAACAGCGGGGGCGTGGCCAAGATGGCGGAGTGAGCGGTCGCACTCTTCGCGAGCTCTCCCGACCTTGAGCCCCTAAGCCGCGGATCTCCCCCCGATTTGCTGCTCAAATCGCAGCGGGAGCGAAGAAGCACCTTCGGAGCGACTAAAGTCCCAGCCAGACGCCAAGACCGCAGCAGCGGAGCACCGGCAGCCAAGCGGAGAACGGAGCCGAGCAGAGGAGGGGCCTGAGGCGATCGCCTTCGGGCTGACAAGGAGGCCTTACGACCCCGGCCGCGACGGGCCGGAGTACGGAGCCCGCCTCGACGGAGCAAGTGAGGCATTAGTGGAGCCTCGGGCGGGTTCCTGAGCCCGGAGTGCGACCGGAGGGGGCTAGCAGCGGCACCGGAGCGACACGGCCGGCGGGGGCTGATACGCGAGGCCGGGGACGTGGCCTGCGGCTGGAGCGAGCCGACCCCCGCAGAGGACCGGGCACACGCGACCCCGGCCGCCAAAGGAAGGCAGGTGAGGGTCCGACAACAGCGAGGGGAGCGGCGATGAACAAATGCCCTGGGGCACGGATGTTCAGCGGCCAGAGGGTGAAATAGCCCTGAGATCGAGCCCGCCCGGAGTCCAGAGGCTCGCGGGGATGCAACCACGTGGGAGGCCTGCCTGCACCACAGCGTACAGAGAGACTTAGCGCACCTCCACAGCCTTGGTGGGGCCCTTGGTGGCCGTGAGGAGCAGCCAGTGGCGGGCCCTCGGCCCCGGGACACGAACCACAGAGCAGATGAGGAGCCGTTAAGGAGCGGCTGGCCCCCCATTCCCCCCCCCCCGGCGCATCGCGAGAAAGACACCGACCAAGTGACCTGGGGGACCCAGGCCCGGCCGAAGACACCAGCTGGGTCATGAGAGAGGCCGCGGGGGCTCGAGCTTGGAGGTCTGCGTGCTCGGGTGCTCAGGGACCGGGGAATCACGGGCTGTGACCGGGCCTGCACGACAGGGGCACCTCAGGCCTATACCGACACGCGGATCAGCGACGCTGCAGGGAGTGGCCCCCAGCCCGGGATGAAGGGCGCAGCGACCCGAGGCGGTGGGACGGCGGGTTGGTGGGTGTACTGGGTCACCACTGGCAGATGGCAGGGACGGCGGTGGCGTGACGCTATTGTCGACAGGGGCTGGTGGCCGGACGCGTCCCCGGGGTCCCCATGGTGGCGGGGATAATGATGGCGTACTGAAGTGGCCCGAGGACGGTGAGAGACCCGAGCTCTCGCTACAAGGGGGCACAGCGGAGATCCCCGGAGGGGCTAAGGCACAGATTGAGCACACACAAACCCCTACGACGGCGAAGACGACTGACAGAAGCTCACGGTCAGGTCGGTGATTCGCGGGGAACTCGGACAGAGATCTACCAGGCAACAGAGGGAGTCAGATGGGCCTGGGAGCCAAAGTAGTGGTGACAGCGGCCTGAGGCCCGTAGAGGATTCTAAGCCGAACCGCCCCGGACTGGTCGATCCACCACGTGGTTGGACAACAGCTGCGGGTGATTGCCACGCTGTGACTGCATCTGGGGAGTGCATCGGAGATCTGTGGCAAAGGAGAACGGTCCGCTTCGCTCGCTGGGGCTGACGGACTACACAACGGAATCGGAGGTGGCCCCCCCGTTGGGCTGCACCCCTGCGCATTTTTGGCTGCCGACTAGACCCAGAGAATGGACGGGACTTGCTCAAGACGTGCCCACATTTGCAATGGCCAACAACAGAGGAAACAAGAAAGGGGAGCGGACATTGCCGGAGATGATGAGCAGGGGGGCGGCGAAACAAAACAAGGGGCAACACTCCCCTGGCCCTTCTCAGAGCTCGCTGGAAGCAGGAGATAGAGAGCCACCGGTCACCAGGTCCTTCCTGGAATCTCTCTTCAGTTCCCTGCGGGGTGATTTTCAGACGCTAAAACAGGAAGTGGCCGGAGAAGTCCGGGAGATGCGGAGAGAGGTCGATAGCCTAGGTGAAAGGGTGGCCACTATGGAAGGATCCGGACACTCCAGGGACGAAGAGATCGGACACCTGCAGCAGGAGGTGCTGCGCCTAAGGGACCAACAGCTAGACCTCCAGGCACACAATGAAGACCTTGAAAACCGGTCCCGCCGGAACAACATCCGGGTCCAGGGAGTGCCATCAGGGGAGGGAGGGGAGGACGTTGCCGGATATCTGCAAGGCATGTTCCGGGAGATACTGGGTGAACCAGAGGACTTCCCTATAAGAATCGACAGGGCGCACAGGGTGGGTACGATGCGCCGGGCCTCGGCACCCCCGCCTGACATACTGGCCTTCCTCCCAGACTTTCTGCTCAAGGAGCGAATACTCCGTGAAGCAAGGAAAAAGCAATCGTTGCAATTCCAGGGACACCCGGTTGCTCTTTAACAGGACTTGTCGACGATTACGCTTCAGAAACGTAGAACGTTCAAATAGCGACAGACTTTTTGAGGTCCCATGGGACGCAATATTCCTGGGGACATCCTTTCCGACTCATCTTTCGGTGGAACGGCGTCCTGCATCAACTTCGGTCCCTTCAGGACACTTGTGAAGTGCTGGGGATCACCGCGACAGATGAAGAAGCTCACACGCCCCGATGTCGGCGTATCACCAGAGACGGCTGGCAGAGAGTCCCTGATCATCGGTCCTCGGCCGCCTCTGCTAGACCGGATTCGCCCACCATCCGAGCTGGAATGGAAGGGGCGCTACGAGAGGCGGCTGGCGACGCTGTCCTGACTGAGGTCGCGCTGACGGCCTGAGATGTCCCCAGGCGCGGTGCGGATGGTGGCCAGAGACACGGCATCTGGCGACATCGCACTGACGGCCTGAGAGAACTCCGGGGGGAGATCGACACAGCTTTCTCAACAATGCAGGTTTGGGGGTTCGGGGGAGGGGGGGCGGCGGGTGGGTGTGTGGTGGCTGGACGTCCACTTAAGTAACTCTCCACAGACTTGTCCACTGCGGACTGGACTGGGACAATGGGGTTCTGGGAACAGTTGGTGGGATGGGATGGAGGGGAGGGGGGTTGTTGGGGTAGTTCCGGGTTTGGATTGGGGAGAACAGGTTTGAGGGGTGAGGACAGGGAGTTTTGGGTAGGGGTTGGGGAGTTGGAAGGGAGGGGGCGGGTCGTCCAGTGCACTATGCAGGTCCTAGCAGCTTTGGCGGCATTCATATACCTTGCCTCGCCCGGGCGGGGATATTACGCTTTCACTTACATCTTCTCCTATGCCTCCTGGCACTTTTAAGGTAGTGACCCTTAATGTTAGGGGTCTCAACAACCAGGTCAAACGGCGTGCAGTACTGTCTCTCCTGGAGAGCACTCAAGCTGATGTCTGTCTCCTTCAAGAGATGCGCCTACTATCACGAGACACTCACAGGCTGCGCTCACATAAATTCCTGACACAGTTTTTCTCTTCTAGCACCACTAAGACGGCGGGGGTGGCAATTCTGGTGGGCAGACACTTTAGAGGGGAAATCCTTCACAAGCACACAGAACACAAAGGTCGCCTGTTAGCATACCGGTTTAGGATTGGAGGTATCGCTTATACAGTTGGGTCCCTGTAAAGCCCTAATGAACAGCAAGAACGTTTCCTGCAATCAGCGCTTGTAGACATTACTGCTTCGCAGGATAGGCATGTTATCATCGGAGGAGACTTTAATATGGTTTTTGACTCAGCCATGGGTAGATCCGCGCAGCGCTCCCCGTAGGTAGGGGAGTTCTCAGCCGGGTGCAAGGCGCCGCTGTCGGAAGTCGACTTACACGACCTCTGGCGACACATGCATCCCACTGACAGGGGGTATTCGTATTACTCCCATGCCCATAAGACGTACGCGAGGCTAGACCATCTCCTGGTCACAACTCCGGTACGAGCTTTGGTCTCCACGTCGGACTTGGGAGTACTGTCCTTATCGGACCATGCCCCGGTCTCCGCCACTTTGTGTCTGCCGCCAGTGGCTGGTCCTCCCAGAACGTGGCGCCTCCGTGACACCTTGCTACACAGGAAGGTGGTGGTAGACCGCATCGAGGGAGCGATCCGGGAGTATCTGTCCCACAACGATAACTCTGACACCACCCTTGCAACGCAGTGGGCAGCCTTGAAGGCAGTCCTTAGGGGGGAATTTTTGGCAATCTCCTCTGTTGAAAATAAAGAACAACAGGCCAAGAGGGATGAACTCACCCAGCGGGTCCGCGAGCTCGAACAAATGCACCGCAGGACCAGGGCCCCCAGAATATGGAGGCAGCTTAAGGAGGCAAGGAAACTCCTGGCCGCCTTAGATTTGGATCGCGCGGAGTACGCGGCACTTCGCCTGTGCCATACATACTACACAGGTGGGGACCGCTGTGGCAGACTGTTGGCCAACAGGCTCCGAGTGGCTCATCAGAGTCAGCTAGTGAAAGAGATCTCTGACCCCACAGGGACGGTAGTGACGGAAGACGCCCATATAGCTGAAACGTTCCGCAGATTTTACGCAGATCTATATGCCGGAGACCCGCCGGATGAAACTGCGGCGTCCACATACTTGGACTCAGTCACCCTGTCCTCCCTGGATCCCTCGCAGGCGGAGCACCTGGATAGGGAAATCCGAATAGAGGAAGTAATTTCCGCCATTGCCAGGCTCAAGCAGGGCAAGGCTCCGTGACCGGACGGGTATACCTCCCTTTTTTATAAAACGTTCTGCACGACGCTGGCCCCGATCCTCACCCGCCTTTTTAATTCGTTCGCTACCCCAGGGGCCATTCCACCTGACCTCCTGCGGGCCTCACTCACGGTTATCCCCAAACCCGGGAAAGACCGGAATCACTGCGGCTCTTACAGGCCGATATCCCTCTTGAATGTGGATTTAAAACTATACACTGGGATCCTTGCTGCCCGACTAGCCCCCCCACCTACCGGGTCTTATAGATCCGGACCAGGCGGGATTTGTTCCGGGGAGACAGACGGTGGACAACACCAAGAGCATCGTTCACCTACTGGAGAAGGCCTCTCTGATACCCGGAGAGAGAATGATGCTGGCGGTGGACACCGAGAAGGAGTTTGACCGAGTGCATTGGCCTTATCTTGAACAAGTATTGGTGAAGGCGGGCATAGGAGACAAGTTCCGCTCCATGATCCTCAATTGCTACAGATTACCGACTGTGGTGGTGCGAGTGAATGGTTATAGTTCGAGGAGCTTTAACATCGAGAGAGCTACCAGGCAGGGATGCCCGCTCTCACCACTGCTCTTCGCCCTTTATATGGAGCCATTCGCCCAACGAGTGCGTAATAATCCGGCGGCGACTGGGGTGCGGTTCGGGGGCTTTACGCACACCATAAGCCTTTACGTGGATGACATCATACTATCGCTAGACGAGCCCCGGACTGCCCTGCGGGCTTGTATCGAGGAGCTGGGCTCCTTCGGTGCGGTCGCGGGTTTTAAAATGAATATGGAGAAATCTGTGGCTCTGGACATCTCCCATACGCCAGCCACTAGAGCTCACCTACAAGGCCAATTCCCCATGCTCTGGTCGTCGGAGCTGGTGCCTTACCAGGGATCCAGCTGGCCCCCACCCTGCCGGCCATGGTGACGGCTAACTATACCGCACTGGGCAAGAAGATCCGGGAGGAACTAGGGCGATGGAATCATGGCACTCTTTCCTGGTTAGGCAGAATTGCTGCTGTTAAAATGACGGTTCTGCCCCAGGTTCTTTACCTGTTCCGGGCCTTGCCACTCCAGCCACCAGTGGGATGGATCCCACAGCTACAGGCAGACCTCTCACGCTTTATCTGGCTAGGCAGGAAGCCCAGAATGCGCAGGGCTCTCTCTGGTAGCCCCAGAGGCAGGAGGACTAGGAATACCAGATCTCCGTAAGTACTTCCAAGCAGCACAGTTGCGCTATCTGGTAGAATGGAGCAGGTGGGAGTCGGATAAGCACTCGCTCTTCCAGGATCAGGCAGTGGCAGGCCGACCCCTGCAGGAAGTCCCGTTTTTACGTCGGCCTCATCGGCCCACGAATCTGTATGCCTCCTTTGTCACCAGAGTACCCCTGCGGGTCTGGGACGCCACCAACCTCGCTCATACTCTCACTACATTTACGTCACCACTTACACCGTTGGACGACAACCCGGACTTTACCCCGGGGATGGAAAGGGGGGCCTTTACCCACTGGCGTGTGGCCGGGTGTCGGGCCCTGTGCCATATGTATGGCCCAGAAGGAGTCATCCCCTTCCCGCAATTTCGACAGGAATTTTCATTCCCTGAATCTGAAAGACTCCGCTATATGCAGGCTCGCCACTGGGCACTACACCCACAGGTACGGGAGTCGGCTGATAGACAATTCCTCCCATACGAGAAATGGCTTATGACACGTACATCCGACTCGAAATTGATCACAGATCTCTATAGGCTACTGCAACCACTTTCTTCACACCTCTATAACCTGGGAAGAGAGTGCTGGGAACGGGAATTGGGCAGGACACTGAGCCACAGGGAATGGGAGCAGATATCCTACAGGGCAAGACACTCGGCATACCATATGGGCCTCACGGACACACTGACTAAGGTCTCTACCTACTGGTACTATACGCCGGAACGAGTCCATGAAATGGACCGTAGCAAGGAGGACACCTGTTGGAGAGGGTGCGGACACCGGGGCACACTGACACACATTCTATGGGACTGTCCGCTTCTAGAGCTCTACTGGAAGGAAGTGTTAGAAGAAATTGACTCCCATTTCAGCACAGAACTGCCGCGCTTCACCGCATATACCCTGTTAGGGCTCCCAAATGGGTTGATGTATCCTCTCAGATCACGTAGGGGCAGACAAATAGCTATCGCGCTGGGTTCAGCAGTTCAGAACATTTTAATACACTGGCGCACTACCACGATACACTCTATCACGGGTTGGCTACATAGGTTATGGCATGTACTGGGCATGGAGAAATTATCTCTCCCAGTAGTGGGGGATATAGAGCAATTTAACGATCTCTGGCAACCATTCCACTCTCTGCTGCTCACTGAATTCAAGGAACTCACATGTCCCAAATACCTCCGTCTCTTGCGGCTCACGAGTTCTGCAGCACCAACCTCCTGAGCGGATAAGGGATCCACCTCTCTCGCCAAGGGCGAACTAGGTAGACGGCCTGGAAATGACCTACGCACTGGACGATAGGTGGATGGTGGGGGGGGGGGGGGGGGCGGGGGTAATGGGGGTTTGGGAGTTGGGGTTGGGGGGAGTTTGAGAAGGAAAAGTAATTTAACACTGCAACCATGCGTATCCTTCAATGCCGTTGCGGACTGGCCCATGGTTGAACTGTCCTTTGAAGATATTACGCAGTGGGCGCGGCCTCGTCCGCACTGACCTGATGCCTCATACCTTCTGTATGTGTTTCCATGTATGTTGCACCGAATAAAATACTTTAAACATAAAATAAAAACAGCACTTTGATGCGGTCTGGCCACTTTAGACCACTTATTGTTTTTACTTTAAGCTCATAGCTCGCACCTCTGAGCGACATTAAAAAAAACATTGAAAAATCCAATAAGCCTTGCATAGGCAAAACCTATTAGCCTTGTGAATGCTTTCTTAAAAAAAGTCCACTTTATAGACTGATACTGTTTTTATATTTTACCACCGAATGAAAATAGCTTGCTTAATGTCTCTTTCAAATTCAGTCATTGCAATTACTGATCTGGCAGGAAAGAAATGCAAGTACTGATGAAAAACATGAAAGTTAAGTCCACCATACTGCTTTGAGTTTGAAGTTCATAGAAGGATAGTCACACTTTTTATTCCCTGTAAGAACGTCATCATGATGACGAAGCATGTCACCAACCATGTTGGTGAGTAAGGGCTTTCTAAAAATCTAATAAGATTTCCCATGCTCAGTTGTCTTGTTCTTCAATTAAATTTTGACACTCTTCTGTTGTTTAAACTATATTGCCAGGGGGACTAAGAGTGTCTTTCACTACACTTACGCTCACTCTCTCGTTGATAATTGGTACTTAGCAGCGCACAGCTGTGAGAGCCTAACTGAGGCAGGACACGCACTCTGTTCCTCCTCACATTTTTTTTTTACATTCTCTAATCTCATGTATACCTTCTGACGCCATGGCAAATCTGTGACTTACATACTCAGACTCAGAGGTGGATGCCATCCTAGCGGGCCCTTCACTTTTTGCCGACCCTGCCATGTCCCAGGCCATCACCCACACTAGCGAATGGGAGAAGTTGTCCGAACAAAAACGTGAAAGAATTCGGACTATCCTACATGGGACCATATTAACAGAATATCTCCGCACAAACACAGCACCAAAAGGCCTTTTGGTGATGAACGCTCCTCGAATTTTTTTAAATGATGCCACCTTTCGAAAAGATTGGGCCATGATAGCGAGGCACTGCACGTGCGACTGGCTAGTGCTTATCATTAAAACAGCCCTACGCCTATCGGAAGCCCTCATGGTTGAGATACAGCTGACCGAATCCTACTTTAAGACCACAGTCACTGAGTACAAGAAAAAACTGGATGAAATCAACAAAGAAATCCTTGAATACATAGAAAATCTTACACAATCGAAAGCGACTAAGGGCCCGATGTAGGTAAATCTAATTTACCGACTCTAGAATACCGAATTTTACCGATTCGGTATTCTAGATTCGGTAAATCAGATGTAGGAAAAAAATCGGTAATTTTTACAGAATATGTATGATTCGGTAATTACCGAATCGGTATTTACCAATTTGGTAATTGCCATTGATTCCTATGGGCCTTGAGGCCCATAGGAATCAATGGCAATTACCAAATCGGTAAATACCGATTCCGTAAAATTACCGATTTTGCAAGGGGGACAGGGTGTCACTTTGACACCCTGTTGCACCCCTGATTCTGGCTTGTGTGCAATGTGACACACATACATGCCCTTAGGGCATGTATGTGTGCCACATGGCACAGGTGTACATGCACAGATGTGCATTTACACAGGAATTCGTTATTTACCATGACATAGTATGTCATGGTAAATAACGAATTCTGAAGGGCCTGTGGGACTGTTTTCAGTGCCACCTACATCACAAAACTGCGATTCGGTAAATTTACCGATTCGGTAATTTACAGAATCGGTAAATTTACCGAATCGGTAAATTTAAGGCCCCCTACATCTGAAACTCCAAATACCGGTCGGTAATGACCGAAATCGGCCGTTACCGACCGGTATTTGGCCTCCTACATCTGGCCCTAAATTTTAAAAAGATCTCAAAAGATTTGAATTCAACAAAATATATCCCTATGCTGATCCAACCTACATATCACCGACAAGGAATACTGTCAATACCGACAATTCAGATGATAATTCTTCCAATAGCTCTGGGTCTAGTGGTGGGAGCTATAGGCAGAGACAAAGAGGTGGATCAAGGGGTACATTTAGGCAGAATTATCAACAACCAAGATGGCCCCCCTACCCCACACCAGGCAGTGGATTGCCACACATGCCATTCCAACAACTACACTTCCCAATGATGGGCTGTAATCCGGCCTGTATGCACCCCGCACAATTCCAACAGAACCAATATCAACCACCTTTTTTAGAGAGAGGCCGGAGAGGCAGGGGCAAGAGAAGAGGAACCAACCAGGTCACATGGGAAACACGAGACACAGTGGCAAACAATACCCACAGCAAGGCACAAATAGCCAGCACAAGTGAGCAGGGAGTCTGATTACTAACCTCTCTAACAAAGTTCTTTCCAACATAGAAACCCAATTACTCGAAAAGGGTCTTGAGTTTGTACCCACAGCCCGACCAGATAAATTCAAGCTACACTGCGAGCTGTCGGAGTTTTTCAGAAAGCTAAAGCTGAAAGGTTTCTTTGAGGGAGAAAACAACAATGCCTCACAGGATAATAGAGGAGACACTGGTCTAAGATTAAAATCCACCTTTACACCTCCCCCTTACTCAGTACCAGCAGAGATCACAGCTTTTAAAAAAGCAGTTTTCCTCGAGATTGAGTCTGATCCTGAGCCTCCTGCCTTTAGAAATTGCAGCACAATTGAGTATCAAGCCCTACAAGGCTTTAAAAATGACTGGGAGATCATCATAAAACCGGCAGATAAAGGTGGAGGCATAGTCATTCAGAACACCATAGACTATGATAAAGTTTGCCGAGACCTCCTAAACGACAAGAAGAATTACACCTTGCTTAAGAAAGACCCCTCTCAGGAGCTAAAAACACGAATTGCGGACTTGGTCAAGGAGGCAGAAGAAAACAACCATATAACGAAACATGAAGCAGCCTTTCTGACCTCAGGAGATGGTGTAATACTATACTTTTACAGACCCATAAAAACAAATCTCGTCCCCCTGGGCGCCCTATCGAGTCAGAGATCGGTTCACTTCTCGAACCCCTGTCACGTTTTTGTGATTACCTTCTGAAGCCGATAGTTCAAAATACTTCTACTTATCTTAAAGACACCAGGAGCCTGTTACAACGTCTACAGGAACTTAATTTTGAGGAAGGCACCGTCACACTAGTGACACTTGATATTGAAATTCTCTACACGTGCATCCCCCAGGGCGATGCCATCAGGGTCCTGGGGGCCTCTCTGGACGCCAGGGTTTAGGAGTATCAGACACCCAAGGAATTCATTGTAACCTGTGCGACCTTGGCCCTCAAAGAAAATTTCTTTGGATACAAGGGGGTCCTGTTTCTCCAATGCACGGGTACCTCGATGGGCAGTACTTTTGCCCCAAGTGTGGCTGGACTGTACGTCTATGATTTTGAGGTTAAGTACATCCTGCCCACAGACAGCCGATATGCCTCTTTCCATAGGTCTGTGGAGGAGGTATATTGAAGATGTCCTACTCATTTGGAGGGGCACTGACGAACTGCTGAGTGAGTTCCTTAACTGGATCAACACCCTAGACAGGAACCTAAAATTCATGCACACAAGCAGTTAACATGAAGTGGTCTTTCTAGATGTGGTCATAACAATAACTAACACCACTTTCACCACTAGAACACATTACAAACCCACGGCCAAAAACAACCTTTTGGAGTTCTCTAGTTTCCACCAGAGGCCACTCAGGGAAAATCTACCATATGACCAGTACCTGAGGGTCAGAAGAAACTGCAGCAATCTGACAGACTTCCGGGATCAAGCCTCTGACCTCACCTCAAAGCTTCGAGCTAGGGGATACCATGCAAGGGTTCTGCACAAAAGCTATAAAAGAGCCCGTAATCAACCTAGGGAGGCTCTACTAGAAGACAACATCAGGGAGCCCCAGGAGACCCCACTCACCTGTGTTACAACTTACAGTAGTCTGTCAAATACCCTCAAGAAATCCATCAACAAGAACTGGAAGATAATCACCAGTAACAACAGAAATTGGACAAAACTATTGTTCTCCTTCAAAAGGGGTTGTAGCCTGAAAGACACCCTAGTGCACACACGCCCCTAAGGAGGAGCCTACAAGAGAGGAGAGGTCAGTCACTGACACCTGGGGCCTTCCAAGAGTGGTGGGTCACTTCCCGTGTTCCAACTGCAGCGTCTGCCACCTAACAACAAACACCAAGGTCCTAAGTCTTGAGCCTGGAAAAACTTGGACACAACGCACTCACACGAACTGCAATTCCACTAACGTGGTCTATCTTATCACATGCCCCTGCCAGTTGCGGTATGTGGGTATGACCACTCGCAAAATCAAGCAGAGAATATGTGAGCATAGAAGCAACATCAGGTGTAGGAAAATCACCACGAAGTTGAGCAACCACTTCTTACAAAGAAAACACACTACCAACGACCTGAAATGGACCATCATCGAGCAAGTTTTCACTGGGAGAAACATTGCACAGACACTTTTTGAAAAAGAACAAAAGTTGGTCTACCGTTTAGGGACTCACAAACAAGGTTTAAATTATGACATACCTTGGGGCACAGTTTTAAAATGCTAGATCCACCTAGGAAAGTGAACAAGAGCATATCCTGATCTCTGTTCCAAATTGGCTAGTCTGACCAATGGGAACACCCATCAGCCTAGTTGGTTAAATGTGCCTTTTCTACATATTTCACACATTTTTCATCACTTTTGTGGTGTAAAAAACTAAGTATCAACCACTAATGGAGTCATCCTCCATTTTTCTGACCATAACATACTCAGTCCTACCTAATCTCCAGCCTTTACATATGAGTCCTTTCAGTAACAACTACACCTCGTGTGTCCTAATTTTTAAGTAATTTGTATGTGCTTTTGCTCTACCTATGACTGTTGGCTCAGCATTTATGCCATACACCCCGCTGGGTCCCCCCTTCTCTATGTGTCGCTTTGATCCTGCCTCTGGATTCTTATTCATACAAACCCGCCTAGAGTGGTGGCGCCGTACAACCACTTCGGCGACATACTTAAACAATGCCCTAGTATGGACTACGGTTTTTGCTGACAGCTCCATATATGCTGTCACCACACATTGCGGACCCTCTTGTTCATATGCCCCACGATTTTACCTATAACCCTTATGAGTGGCCCAGTGCTTTTTTGTTCTTTCTCTGTCCTGACGTATTTTCTATTACGTTGGATATGGTTTCTAAAATGCATCCCACACTGTTAATTATACACGAACTACTCCGTTGAATAAAGTTATCTGATTCCAATGGCGCAACCTCGGGTAGCGGTCTAGCTCTGGGATGCTACCAGCATTGCATTTGCTTTCAGCGCGCCCCGTGATTGGTTGGAGGATGAGCCGGTACGTGTCTACATACGTGGCCATGCCCCCACCTTCACGAGGATGCCCCACACTGCTCCCTGCTTCTCCCTTTAAATAACCCGAGAAACATTGACACATGATCCTCAGGGTCCGGTTACAGAGGGAGAGACGCAGGTACAAAGCGGGTGCCTGATGACGCGGGCGTGAGTTCTTCCACAAACCTCCAGATAAGTAACATAATGCTCTGAGAGAGTCCATTGACTCCCCCCTATTTGTTTGCCTTCCACAGGGTGTGCCATTCTCGTCTCCATACCCCCCCCCGAGACCCATGGTGTGAAGATTTTTCACACCCTACGTGAGACTTTTATTTGTTTGTTTTTTAGCCACTTTCATTGCGATCTTCTGCATGCATGTCACGCCGCAGAGGCTCTCTAGCGACTCTTGGAATTGCAACACCCACAAAATAAAGGTTACCGCTAAACGTCCTAGTTGACGTGCAGGGGTCATAGTACTATGCAAATATGACTGGTCCTGGCTGTTTGTGCTGGCATTGGTGGCTGGCAGCAGCTTCACCCTTTGTTCGCCAGAAATAAATTTACCTCCGGTGACCATCGCACGCTGAGTACAAGTGCACTTTTACATTTGAGCATGGTATGCTTGTGACAATCAAACCACGCAAGATGGTAACTATTTGTTCATGTCTTGTCTTTCTCGCTTTATATGTTTGTCATTGTCCATTTTTAGGTGCAAATGCAATCTGGTTTCTCTAAATTACAGAGTAAACCACATATTTTTATATGATTGCACCGCTTTACCACATAGTTTTTCTTTACACTTTCCCGTCCTCAGGTTAGGGTGGGCCTTAGCGCGTCCGTACCTCTGAGGTTTAGCTGACAGGTCCTGATGAATGCCAGGTAATTAAAACCACAATGGCAGAAACATGTTGACCCCACTACATGGAAATAGCTGAACAATTTATTCAGATCCATTTCCTACACCTTGTTTTTAATGTGTCTGATTGGCCACTGGACGCTGTCTTGCCGTCAGACGCTGTTTCCATTCACCTGGATGTTTGCTCACCAGATTTGAACTTAAACTACGACACTTAATTATATGTGGCCACTTTGTTTTGTGAAGATTCAAACAGCAATTAAAGTTGGCTACATTAACAAACAACGAATGGTCACCATATACCAGAAGTGAATTGTATATGGTTTTCATACTACCACCCTGATCCAAGGATATTGGTTATCCCACTGTGAACATAACAGAAGGTTTTATATCTGGCAACAAAAACATACTGTCCTGAGGATGGTCTAATGGACTGATGCCACGCAGAACGAAACGTCGACAATTCCGTCAACTCCAAGAGAATTCGTTGTCTCTCTAGCAATATTTACCTAGATCAAGTTAATATTTGCTTAATATTATTTCAGGAGCTGATGTTGGTTATGATTTGTATGTGTAAATTGATTTGTACATTCCTTCATAACGATTTTTGCCGATAACTTTTTTGTTTCAATATACCCTTTCTAAATCCAAGAATTTCAGATAAATGGATTTTATATGAAGAGACTTTTCTGTGTGCTGTGCTTCTCGCATTCGGCATCTTTTGGATATATATACTGGTTCTTCGCAATTTACACTTAATATACAAGATGCACAAGAGTTTCTTATGTTTATGCTTGCAGTATTGGAAGAAGGGATTGAAATTGAAAATTTGTTTGGACTAAGTTACAGATGGGATCATAAATGTGAAGAGTGCTCATTTTCTTCTACCACTGAAATAGATATTGAATGATTCACATATTTGACAATACCAGATTGAAAATCAGTGTTTTTTAACAAATTAATAAAAACAGCTAATGAAGATATGAAATGTTCTTGTTTTGAACCAGAAATATTGTCAACATTATTTATAGAAAGATTTGGACAATATGTAATTTTAATGCCACAACGTTGTAGAGCAGATGGAAGAAAACTGGAAACCAAATTAAAACTCTTGTGGCAAGTCAAATATCAATTTCTGGAATAACTTTTAAAGCAGTGGCTATTATTTTCCATGATGGACCTAGTACAACATCTGGACACTATACTGTGTATTTAAAGTGCAATATAGGATGGACACAATGTAATGATTCCCATTTGGAATTCAAATATTGGTTGCTTTACAAATTTCCAAATTCATATCTAATATTTTTTATGCCAAAGTTTTGAAAACATCATTCGGCCTATTGGGAAGATGTGAACACGAATTAACGAGTTTATTTGGGATATTTGTAATGCAAATAGATTTAGAAACATTATTCGGCCTATTGGGAAAATATGAAGAATTACTGTTTGGATTATTGTTTGTGGTAATTCTTATTGCGTTTGCAAAATTGTGTTGGGAACAAGTAGTTTATATATTTGTTCTTTATATGATACACGATGTAAATGAGAGTGTATATTTTAGAAAAAGTATTTCAGAGAAGTAGACCATTTAATGTAGTTGAAGAATGTGTTTTAGATACTGTAGATAGGTAAAAAGATAGTTTAATTTGTTGTAAATATTTTCAACACAGATTTCTTTTTTTTTACAATCTTACTGATTGTATTTTTCCCCCCCACTGTTATATGATGATCAACATTGAAATCACTGTGTATGGTGAAATTCAATAGAATCTGAAAACAGCAAAAAAGGGAAACTGAATATGATCATGTAATTGTAAAATTATATTGTGTTCTTAAAACTAAAATATTATATGCAATAAGGTTTTTTTCTTATTTTTTACAGAAAGTAATACTAAAGCTTGAAAATATTTTAAATTTAGTTTACAATAAAACAACTGTAAAATGGTTTCAATGAGTTTGATATCTACTTCAATAGGCGGGGGGAGGAGCAAGATGGTGGGCTGACACCGCCGGGAAGACAGGCACTCTGAGCATCTCCCTCTTAAGCCCGGTTTTAGCCCATGCAGTTTGCTTTCATTTATCGGAATCGCTGGAGTTCAAGCAGAAACTGATGTGGTTGCAGAAAGGAGCTTGAATATTGACTTGTTTTCGTTCTGAACCGGATCTTAAAATTACATCGGGACTCCTGCTGGTATACAGAAGCGCCGCTGGCTGATGGCTGTCGGAGTCTGTGAACCATAAACGCAAGGGTGGATTGGAACAAGACGCAACAAAGTAACTAAATTAGGATCATAATGTACTTGCCGGGTCTATCGCATGCTTGCACTCGCTGTCAGCACCAGAGCCCTTAGGCGGATTAGCAGATCACGGCTGCTCTGGCTTAGCTCGGGGATTAGCTGGGAATCCTGGTTTGCAAGCAGAGGGAGCAAACTCATAATGGCTCCGCCGAAAATGCCAGCTCGTTCTACATGCGCTGGGAAGCTTCCACCCCCCGCTGTGGTGGGGGAGATAGAGCAGAAAGAAGACATCGATGCCAGTGCTGGGATGCCGAATGGAAAACTTCGGGCCGACAACTCTAAGGTTGATAAGCCCATACTTCAGCTGATTCACTCAGGGAAAGCTGCTGAGCTAATTTCATCAAAACTGACTATAGAGAACGGTTTGAATCAAGATATTGCAGGGATGCTTATGGGGGCTATACCTGACCAGCAAATAAGCTTTGAAGAAGGCATTGAAGAACCAGATGGGGGTGAGACTGTGGAACAGGGAGAAAATCTGATGGATAACGTGGATAACGTGGCTAACGCGGCTCTGATTTCGAATGGCAATAATGATATGTTAGGAATAATACTTCAGCCTAGTTTGCTGGGGCAAACAGTCGATGGCGCTGGCAGCTCGACTGTAACAGAAGATGCTGTTGAATTAGCTGGTAAGACTAATATTATTATTGGAACCCAAAACTCGTTAGGTCTGAGCTGATCAGAGGAAGGGGAGATACCCCAAAATCAAAATCAAACGTGGGGCAAAAAGGATGTAGAATCAAATACAAAGAATTCACCAAGGTCAGGGACCAAGAAAAATAATGTAATAACAGAAGCTAAACATCTAAGGGGGAATAATAAGAAAACACCGGCTAAAGCTGATCAACAGGGCGGTGCATTATGCAATAAGGAAATTCTTAATGATATGCCCCTCCGTCGCTGGGTTCAAACAAAAGGTGGTGTCAACTCTCTGGTATCAAGACTTTCTGGGAGCAGCCCGACAGAAGTACTTCAGAGTGAAGATGTGACAAGGAATAAAGATAATAACATAGCTTCCATTTTCTCTATTACCCCTCCTTCTTCTGCGGTTCCCACCGCCTCTGTACAATCAAAGTCATCTGATATAGGGGCAGCCTTAGGAGCCTCCGGCGATGATGGTGGTGAAGTTCACTCAATCCTAAGATTAAAACCAGAACCATCATTAGCTTTAATTTTTCAAGCACTAAAAGATCAGAGACAGGAAGCTCAGGAACACTATTCACAACTCAGGACGGAAAACGTAGGCATCCAACAGGCGCTTCAATCTGCAACAGCCAAGATGGATTCCCTCGTAAATGATATAACAGATCTCCAGCAACGTATAGCGGATACTGAGGAGGTTGTTTCACAGACAGTGGAGCAAGCACAGATTCATGATACTTCAATCAAAGCACTCCAGCTCAAGGTTGAAGATTTAGAAAATCGCCAGCGACGGCAGAACCTGAGATTATTTGGTGTCCCGGAGGGAAAAGAGGGCGCAGACCCTCGAGCATTCTTGGGGCTGCTATTTCAGAAAGCTTTCCCAGATCTGGCAGATTGGGACTGGGACAGCCAGATCCAGGGGGCACATAGACTTCCTCTTGGGCCTCAGAGACAGGGATCTAAATTTCCAAGGCCTTCGTTAATTTATTTTGGTAATTTTTTGCTACGTCAAGCTGTATATGTAAAGGCTCGCCCTAGTTCGCCTAAAACATATGATACTGTTATTTTTCAGATCTTTGTAAAGCCACGATGGATAGGCGATGGTTAATGTGGCAGGTAATAGAACCTATGAAATCCTTAAATGCACAGCTAAAGGTTCTGAGAGGCATTCAAACATATTTTTTCTCTACAATTGAAGAAGCTAAGGAGGTTCTTAGTACATGGCAACATGAGAAGGGTGGGAAGCATTAAGTTTAAACGAATCTAGAAATAATTGTTGTAGAGGGGTTTATCAATATTTTATTTTTTCACGATTTCAGGAACAGGGGCTTTCGGGTAAGGGGGCTGCAACTGGGGTGTGATGTCTCCCTTTGGCTGCTAGTTGAGCAGCTTTTTGCTAGGGGGTAATTCCTCTACCAAGGTACGGGGGCCGGGTTTATGAGTACTGGGAAGGGTTGGGTGGATGAAAAGATGAAAAAAGCATTCAACAAGACAGCTAGAAAAGAAGTAGAGATGCTTATAGTAGGGCAGGAGGTGAATAAACTGAAAAGAATAATGGGTTACATTAAACGGGAAAATAAACACTTTTATGCTGAGTAAAATTAAATGTATTATTTGAAACGTCGCCGGCTTAAATAGTAAACTCAAGAGGCAGTTGGTACAGGAGGAATTAAAAACCTATAACCCACAGCTCGTAATACTAACAGAAACACATCTTTCTTATAAAGATCGGAAGTTATTAGCGCAACTTGGCTACGAAACTATCATATGCATTTCACAGTCTTGCTCTATCAGGGGAGTGGCTATCCTAAAACAAAAGGGATTCCGCTGTGTAAAAACTATGACCAATCGTGCTGGGAGGTGGGCAATAGCCCAGTTGGAAATACAAGGCAAAAAATATGTTTTGTGTGGTTTATACGGTCCTAATCTAGACGAACCATATTTTTTTGATTCGTTAAATATGGAACTTTTAAATTGGGACGGAGAAAAATGATCCTGATGGACTTCAATTGTATTATGGATTACAGTATAGACACTAGTAGAGAGTCACCTATTCGTAGAATGACCAGATCAAGAGCAGCAATAGCAGAAATGGGAAGGTTACATCTAGTGACAGATCTGTGGAGACACTTACAACCTAACACTGCAGGATATAATTATTATTCATCTCCGCATCAGTCATATTCAAGAATAGACATGGTATGGGTCTCCAACGGTATTGCTACAACAGCTGACATGATGATATACCCACGTATAACTTCCGACCACAATCCCCTTATGGTAAAATTTCAAGGTGTACCAGCAGAAACGATCCGGAAACCTTGTTCGTTTCCAAAATATTTACTTACAGACGATACTTATGTAGAGACTATTAGTAGGCAGCTCAAACTTTTTTTTCAGGAAAATAAAGACACATCTACACCTAATATAATATGGGATACATGCAAAGCAGTGGTTCGAGGTTTGACGTTACAATACATACTGCAACAAAACAAAAAAAAAGCAAGACCAAATACAGGCGGCTATTTGGCCTTTGAGACAGGCTGAAGAGGATCATATACATCTAATCAGGAGGAGCTGTTACGAGATTTAATTGATCAAAGGGTAGCGGCTAAAAAGTTGTTTAGGGAAAGAATGATCAATAGATTTAATAAATACCGTGCTATATAGTATGAGTTTGGTGAGCACATGGGAAAAGTTCTCGCTGATAAGGTAGCCGACGATCAAGCCAAAACCTATATTAAAGAAATCAAATCAGCTAATGGGACTACACATAAGGATCCAAAAGTGATTTTAGAACAATTTTTTGTTTTTTATCAGAAGTTATATACTTCTGAAACTATTTCTAATGATGAAGATATACAACAGTACTTTCAGAATATACCCTGGTCAAAATTAAAAGAAGCAAATACGGCTATTTTGGGTAATGACATCAGCAATGAGGAAATATTATTAGCAATATCTGCGCTCCCTTCGTGAAAAGCTACAGGGGAAGACTCTATACCTCTGGAATTTTATAAAGTTTTTAAGGAGCACTTAATTAAACCATTCAGAGAGGTAACTCAATATATTGGTTATAATGGAGCTGTACCAGAATCTTGGAACTTTACACGAATAGTCTTCTTCTTAAAGAAAAATAAACCTCCTAATGAGTGTGGCTCCTATAGGCCCATCTCACTGATTAATTCAGACACCAAAATATTCGCTAAAATTTTGGCTACCCGATTAGCACCAGCGATGTCCGAGATTGTTTCAGCCCATCAACATGGTTTTATCCAAGGCAGGGAGACCGCGGCTCATATAAATACTGCTATCACTGCTTACGACATTGCGGAAAAAAGAGGGATTCGACTGGGTATGTTGCTTTTAGATGCGCAAAAGGCGTTTGATAGGGTGGATTGGAAGTTTTTATGGGTTGTACTGGAGAAGGTGGGTGTAGGCGAAAAATTCAAACAGTGGATTCAGGCTTTATATGGTAAGCCTCAAGCAAAATTAATGTATTTAGGAGTACAATCAGAAATATTCTCAATCTTCTGTGGCACGCGACAGGGATGTCCACTTTCTCCCCTTTTATTTGCCCTTTATATTGAACCAGTTATTTTCTCATTACAATCTAATCCTCAAATCATCCCACTAAGGCAGGGCATAAACTCATTAAAGGTAACTGCCTATGCAGATGATCTAGCTATATTTTCACCCGAACCAATCAGCGCAATGGAAGAAATAGAAAAAGAAGCAGCTCGATTTGGAGTGGTAGCTGGCTATAAGCTCAACACACATAAAACGCAGGTGTCGGTAAACTTTACTACTGGGGATCGTTTAAGAGGGGTATGTACTGTGGCTATGTATCTGGGGGTTAGAATATCTCCATAGATCATTCAAATAATCTCATTAAACTATGAATCATTGATTAAAGAAACAGCTATTCAGTTTAAAAAAATGGCACAAACTCCCTATTGGTATTATTGGCCGTGCTAACATAATCAAAATGAAAATACTCCCAAAATGTTTGTATCTTTTCAGATCTATCCCTTTACCAGTCCCCAATAGTTTCTTTAAAAGATTTTATGGCCTTTTTAGTAGCTTCCTATGGGGCTATAGGAAGGCACGTAGAGCAATGGATTTATTGAAGTGCCCTTTTGAACAGGGGGGAATAGACTTACCATATTTTAAAATATACTTTTGGTCTGCTTTCACAGCTCGTTTCCAGAGTCTATTAAATCCTTCATGTACCACTTTTTTCCATCAACTTCTATTGGCAGAAAATAGTCTGATGTATATGTATAAAACCACCGGTCCAAATTATTTTAAACGTGTAAAATTCAAGACGGGACACTATCTCCATCTGGAAAGATATTTTCACTAGCCGTGACTTATCTTACTATCACGATAAACTCCCTCTGTGGGGGAATCCAGTCCTCCCTGAGATTTTTCAGGATGCTGCATCGCGACAATGGGCGGATTTCGGGATCTTTATAATTGGGAAATTTATTTGATCTCGGGGGGTTTGCCTCATTTGAAAAATTGCAAATCTTTTGTAAAGTACCAGGTCACATGTTTTTTAAATACTTGCAAATTAAGAGCTTTCTGGTGACACATCTAAAACTGACTGAAGCAGCTAAATCAGAGATTTGGGACTTATTATATCAAGATAGAGCCAAATTCAAGATGAGTCGCATGTATAAGATCCTTGCCAGTTTTATAAAGGGGGAGGTAATAAATTGGCCCATAAATGGAGCATGATACTCGGGGAGGAGGTCACGGAAAACGATATAGAGCAAAGCTTAGGGGTAGTAAAGAAATATGTACATGCTACTAATCTACAAATGCAGCAGTTTCGCACTATTTGTACCCTGTATTATATACACCAGAGAAAATAGCTAAATGGGTCAATATAGGGACAGTTAGTACACGTACGAAATGTTCTAAATGTGATCTCCTTGCTGCAAATTTGATACATATGCTTGTGGAGTGTCCTAAATTGAAAGACTTTTGGCAACAGATAGGCCAAATTTGCTCTCAGAAATTAGGGATTGAATTTTTCCCTACAGTTAGGGATATTATGCTGGGACCTGATATGTTTTTTTTTTCCACAACAAATTTTATTGATTGATTCGAGCAGAATGAAATAGGTGGTTCCCCACAATCAGGAGATCACCACCAAGCATCATGTTACAGTTTACATTGTAATAACTATGATCAATCAAGAATAGGGGTAAAACCAAGAAAATCAACCCCCTCCCCCACCCCTACCCCCACCAACTCCCACTACCCAACTACCCTACTACCCACCCCTTATCCCTCCCTAACCCTATGCACGTGCATTAGAAACCCGTCGGTGTTCGTTCGTAGTGTGACAGGCATGACACAATTTACAGGCCCGCATAGTACCCACCACTTACACATCTTCCTCGTGTTCCACAGGGGGATCCAATGGCAACTCCCTATAGTCTGCCCACCTCTTCCAGATCTTGAAGTGTTTACGGGGGCACCCTCTCGCCTCAAACACCGGCCGTTCCAGCCCCATATAGTAGTCTAGTCCGGCCTTCCATGCACACAGGGGGGGGGCTCGTTCTCCCTTCCACGTTCGGGCCAGGTCTCTTTTGGCAACTACCAGCCCCAGCAACAATAGATGGCGTTTATATATGTTCCCGCCAACCCCCTCAAGTATGTGGAGCAACCCTAATCGATGAGTGCGTGGGAGGTCCCATCCCAAAACTTCAGATAGGCAGCCCCATACACCCCTCCAGAAGCCAATCAGTCGAGGACACGACCACACCATATGCAGCAGCGTGCCCGCTGCAGCCCTACACCTCAGACATTCCGGCGAACCAATCAGTCCTGCCTTCCAAAGCCGCTCTCGGGTATAATAGGCCCTATGGAGATACTTAAACTGAATTAATCTAAGTCGCATTGCTATTGCGGTCCCCCGCGGGGATTCGAGGGCTTCCCTCCAGTCATCTTCATCGAGGGGTCCAACATCAGCCTCCCAAGCCGCCCTCAGGGGAAGCAGGGTGGAGGAGCAATGAGTGACCATCGTTTGGTAGATACGGGAGACCTTCTTGTCTCCGAGGTCTCCCATGAATACTTTCGCCTCGACAGGGCTGAATTCGGGGAGCGATTCCAGGTTAGCAACACTGGGCGTAATTGCGTGACGAAATTGTAAATAGTGAAAGAATTGGGTTTGGGGCATGTGGAACTCAGTACTGAGTTCTTGGAACGATTTAAGAGTGACCCCGGACATTACATGTCCCAGTGCCGAAATCCCAATCGCCTCCCAGCCGTCGAACCCCGGCAGCGTGGAAAGTTCAGGGAGACGTCCATTGTGCCACAGCGGCGTTTCCGCAGTTAGTCTACCCCACCAGCCCATGCGACGCAACGCCTGCCGCCACACAGCAAAGACAATTTTCGTAACGCATGGCAATGTCCGCCGCAGCCGGGCCGAATAAAGAATCGTGTGTAGTGTACTATCCCCCATCAGAGAGCGCTCCAGGGCGTACGCCGGATCCCCCTGTTACCGTACCACCATTCATTGAGTATTAGTAGTTGGGAGGCTTGGTAATAGGACAGTAGGTCTGGGGTGGCCAAGCCACCACAATACGTGGAGAGGAAGCATGTCGTAGCGCCACTCTGACCGCTCCCCCAGCCCACAAGAAACGACCTAAGGAAGAGTTGACCTGCCGAAACCACTGGGGAGGGATGGGGTGAGGATAGTTCTGCAGCTGGTATAAGAGACGCGGAAGCGCCACCATCTTGAAAATCGCAGACCTACCGAAAATAGTTAGAGGCATCCGGGACCACGTTTTAATATCTGCCTGAACCCTCTCCCACACAGGCACTATGTTGCGGTCCCATGCGGTGTGTATTGACTCGGATAGGAACACCCCCAGATATTTCAATCCTCCGGTTGCCAACTGTAAACCTGTCGCCCAGGGGTCCATCACCACTCCACCCCCCAGTACCCATAGGGTGGATTTGCCTAAATTTAAAGAAAGGCCCGAGACCTCTCCAAAGATTCGCATAATTTGTAAGACTCGGGGCCCCGAGCGGCACAAGTCGGTAAGGAAGAAGAGGACATCGTCCGCATATAGGGCAATTCTATCTACAAGGGTCTCGGTCCATACGAAGCCCCGCATCTGTGCGTCTATGCGCACCCAAGAAGCCAGAGGCTCCATGGCCAAGGCGAATAGGTATGGGGACAATGGGCACCCCTGACGGGTCCCCCGTCCGATGGAAAACGTTTCCGATACCGCCCCGGCGACCCGCACTGACGCCGTGATATCCGTGAACAGCAGTGAGATATATGACAGAAACACCGGGCCCAGGTTGAGATGAGGCAGGAGCGCAAAGAGGTACGTCCAGCTAACTGAATCAAAGGCTTTATGAATATCAGCCAGTAACAGAGCCGCCTGTTCCCCGGTGGCCCCCATGGCGTCTACTGCCGCCTGCGCACACCGGATGTTGTGCCGTGTCGCCCTATGAGGCATAAAACCGGCCTGGTCAGGGTGGACCAGGTCCGTCATATATGGGAGTAAACGGTTTGCTGGAGCCTTTGCTAGTATTTTAGCCTCTATATTGAGCAATGAGATGGGGCGATATGAGTCATGCCTGTTAGGGGGCCTACCCGGCTTTTGGAAAACCACAATTTCGGCATGGCGCCAGTCAGGAAGCAACCTACCCCGCGTCCGTGCCGTCTCCAGTGCACATCGATAATGGGATCCTAGTTGGAGTTGGAATTTCTTAAAAAATTCACAGGGGTAGCCGCTCGGTCCAGGTGCCTTCCCTACATTAAGTTGACCTAGTGCCTCCCCCAGTTCATCGGCCGTAAGGGGAGCATCAAGTGTTTTCCTGGTCTCATCGGAGACCGCCCTAGGCGGCAAGTCGTCTATGAATTTAGCTACGTTGTCTACGGAGAGGCAGTCTCGCGGGGCATATTGTGCTTTGAAATAGGTGGCAAAACTCGCCGCCAGCTCGGCCGGGGCTGTAATCGCCACTCCGTCTTCAGCAGTGAGACCTGGCAGCGTGATCGGTTGAAGACTGCGCTGACATAGCCTATGGAGCATGGTACAGGACTTATCTCCCCATTGGTATATTCTACTCCGTGTGGCCAACATCGCCTGCTTAGCTTCATCCATCAATATAGATGCGTAGGACTGCTGTGCCTGGAGAAGCAACCGTATCGCGACCTCGTCCCCCTCTCCCCGGCTCCGCCGCTCCAAGTCTTCCACCAGCGTGACCGCTTTATTGGCTGACTCCCGATGTCTGCGACGGGCCGCAGCACACCACGCGATGTCCACCCCCCGTATAGTGGGCTTCATTGCCTCCCAAACCACTGCTGCGTCCATATCACCTATTAGGTTTTCCCGCCAGTAATGGGCGATCGCCTCTCGCAGGTGTTGGACATAGCTGGGTTGCTGAAGATGCCACGAGGACATTCTCCACCGGAATGGTTGTCGTGTCCTAAGGAGTTCTACCCTGACCGATACTGGGGAATGATCTGACAGTCCTCTTGGTAATATCACGGCTTCCCGCACCCTGCTCAGGCAGACAGCAGGTACAAACACATAATCCAGTCTCGAGAAGGAACCATGTACTGCGGAGACATATGTGTATTCGCGCGCTGCGGGGTGCATATGTTGCCACACATCCACCCATCCCAATCCCTCAACCATAGCATGCAACCGGGTAGGGGAGGTGGGGAGAGAGCTAGCAAGTACCCCCTGTCGCCTCTGACGATCTATACACACATCCATTACCTCATTCCAATCACCCCCAACCACAGCCAAGGATTCCGGAATACCATCCCACACCGTAAACAGCTTCTCGGACAGGGCCCACTGCAGGGGGGAGGGGCATAGACACTTCCAAAGACCACCGGCTCAGCACCCACCATTCCTTTGACAAAAATATAGCGACCTTGTGGGTCCGCCCATTGCTTCTCATGAACGTAGGCCACTCTGCGATGCACCAAGATAGCAACACCTCTGGATCCCCCAGCAAACCCAGCATGAAAGACCTGTTGATAGCCAAATCTCTGTAAGCTAAGTACCTTAGATCCCATCATGTGTGTTTCCCGGAGCAAGAGCACGTCAGCAGTCTCCCTCTTCCCCCAGCGTAAGACAGCTCCTTGTTTAATCTTATCTAACATCCCCCTGACATTCCAGGTGATCACCCTTAGGGACTCTCCGGGGAGTCTATGAGACATTTCAGCCATAGTCAAGGGAGACCCACCAAGTAGGCCCTCTGCGCCACCCCCACACACCTCGCACCTTCCCCAGGACATCTGTAAACAGCACGTGCATTTCCCTCCGCCCGCCCCAAAGCCCCCAAACATTAACGATAACAATCTCCGCCCGACCCCCACCCCAAGCCATCCTCAGCTCTACACCTCCCTCCCCTTTCCCCTGCCCCCAACACCCTCCACCCCGATACCTCATAGAATGCTGAAGTACCTGTCGCGGCATGGGCAGCCTCGGGCCCAAAACAGAGGGCCCAAGACCAACCATACCAATGGATCCCAACACCCCTTAGGAACAGTAAAGCCCGCCCCTCCCCCAGTCAACACCCACCGCGTGCGGTAGTTGGAGGCCCCTATCAAGTCGCCCCTGAACCTCCATCCGCAAAACCACTCATAGCTAAACCATTCCTGAGAACAAGCAAGGTAGGCAGTGTCAATGCTTCCAAGAGATGAAACCTGACTGTGGGACCCCCGGCAGTCCGAGTCCACCGTGTCAGTAGAGGAATGCATCCCTCCCCAGGGTCTCAAGAATTATCTTCGGAGTGATCAGATGCAACAGCACTACTATCTTCCGCGACCGGGACCTCCGATGGCGTCCGCTCCGAGCCGGCTGACCTCTCTGCTCCTGCGACGAACCTCCAGGGTCACCAGGATTCAGTCCCGGCTAAGCATGCGGCCTGATCGGCACAGATTCGTCAGTCCATTTGAAGACATCTTCAGGGGAATCGAAAAAGTGAGTCCGGGACTGATAAACAACCCGCAGGCGGGCCGGGTACAGTAGAGAATATTGGATCTTCAGACCCCGTAACTTGGCCTTGGCTTCCACGAAAGAACGGCGTTGCTGCTGCACTAGTTGACCTGATATGTTTAGTTACCAACAGAATCGGCTATTATTGACCTTGCTTGTAGTAGCCAGACTGGTTATCGCCAGAGCTTGGATCAGCTTATACCCTCCACGTATTAGCGATTGGTGGACGTTGCTGAAGGAGATATACTCAATGGAAAACATGCTGGTGAACGCTAGGGGGTTCCAAGCTCAGAATAAACTTAAATCTATATGGGGACTCATATGGGAAGGTTTTTGATTAGAAACTTAGTATAAATACTTACGTATCTATTGCCCCTTGTTTTGTCTTATCTCCGCTTTATATAATTTCTATGCTCTCTTCTTTTCCCCTTTTTCTTTTTTTTTCTCGCCTTATGATATGTGTAATCCTGCCTATGATCAATCTGTTTTTTGTATTTGTATTTTCTTGTATGTGCTGACTTGTTGAAGAATAAAGATAATTAAAAACAAAGATATCTACTTCAATAAAGAAGGTAAGATAAAATAATGTAAAAACCAGAATAATATTGTTATACCTGGCACCATTGACGTGGGGCTCCCTTCCATTTTGTTCTGTTGCCTCCTGTTTTTCTTGCTATGTTTTTGCTGGTATAGATGCTTTGGGCACTTAGCCACTGCTATTCAGTGCCAAAGTGCATGTGTTCCCTATTGTAAATTGTTGTAATGGATTAGTGACTCCATGATTGGCTTATTTGATTTACTTGTTAGACCCTAGTACAGTGCACCATATGTGCCCATGGCCTGTAAATCAAATGCTGCTGGGGGGCTTGCAGCACTGATTGTGCCACCCACAGGAGAATCTTGTAAAATATGACTCAGGCCTGCCATTGCAGAGCCTGTGTGCAGTCTGGGACTCCCATGTCTACTTGGCAAGGGCACACTCTTGCCAGTCCCTAAACCTTCCCTTTTCTACATGTTAGTCACCCCTATAGGCAGGTTGCATTGTATGTGAAAGGTAGGACATGCCCTGATGTATGTGGCATGTCCTGATAGTGAATCACAGCAAATTTCATTTTTCACTATTGCAAGGCTATCTGTTCCCATAGGCCAGAATGGGCAGTTTGATTATAACAACTTGTAATCATAGCTGACCCAGGGAACAAGATAGGAAAATAAAGTTTAGTATGCCTGAACTCAGAATGTTAAAATACACCTTTTTAGTTTGGGTGATTTTCACATTCTGTGCTTGAAAATAGCGCTGCACACTAATCCCTGACCCAGTCCTGAGGCGGAAAGCCGGGATCTGGAGGTACGAGTGTTACAGAATTCTGCTTTGTTTTTAATATTACTTGTGTGGTGTCACTTACTTGTGCACTTTAGAAACTGTTCTTTTAATCAGCTAATTATCGTCTCCAGCACACAGCCGATCTGAACGCTGTGGCGCTTCTTCCTCCCCCTTGAGCGGCCGCCATCAGCCCAGGCGTGCGCGCTGACCACGCCCACTTTTAGGCCACGCCCACCATCTCGCCTATATCAACGCTGACCACTAGCGCTGCACACTAATCCCTGACCCAGTCCTGAGGCGGAAAGCCGGGATCTGGAGGTACGAGTGTTACAGAATTCTGCTTTGTTTTTAATATTACTTGTGTGGTGTCACTTACTTGTGCACTTTAGAAACTGTTTTTTTAATCAGCTAATTATCGTCTCCAGCACACAGCCGATCTGAACGCTGTGGCGCTTCTTCCTCCCCCTTGAGCGGCCGCCATCAGCCCAGGCGTGCGCGCTGACCACGCCCACTTTTAGGCCACGCCCACCATCTCGCCTATATCAACGCTGACCACTAGCGCTGCACACTAATCCCTGACCCAGTCCTGAGGCGGAAAGCCGGGATCTGGAGGTACGAGTGTTACAGAATTCTGCTTTGTTTTTAATATTACTTGTGTGGTGTCACTTACTTGTGCACTTTAGAAACTGTTCTTTTAATCAGCTAATTATCGTCTCCAGCACACAGCCGATCTGAACGCTGTGGCGCTTCTTCCTCCCCCTTGAGCGGCCGCCATCAGCCCAAGCGTGCGCGCTGACCACGCCCACTTTTAGGCCACGCCCCTTTCAGCTATAATGTGCATGCACAGGAAGCGCAGCGGACGAGCGCAGCGGGAGCGCCGTTTGCGTGCCGAAGGCGCGCCTAAGGCAAGCCCGTCTGCGCCCGTCCGCGCCAAGACCGCGACAGGCGCAGGAAACCCTGACCTAACCAACTCGCACATCAGGTACACTCCCGGTGACCTTCACCTACTTCGGGGTACTAACTATTGCTCCTGCAAACTTGACATGTCGAACCTCACCGGCTCGTTCAGTTGCAAACATTGCCGCTGGTCCTCCTCCAAATACCTAACCCATTAATTTAATCCCTCACCCCTTCTCAAAGACTCCCGGCCGCCCTTTAAAGGCGGTCTGATCAATGCCCGCTCCATGTGTAAGCATAGCCAAGATATACACGACCTCATTCTTGACTCCGATCTAGACTGTCTCCTGATAACAGAAACCTGGCTAACGGAAGACAGCAATCCGGACATAGCCATTGCCCTCCCCCAGGGTTTCTCCCTTTTCAGACAAGACAGACTGAAAGGGAGAGGCGGTGGAGTCGCCATTATACTGAAAAATATCTTCACTTGCCACACGTTTAATTTAGACCCCTTAAAAGACACTGAAGGCCTAGGATTCTCAATCAAACTCAATGAATCCTCGTCCTTCTCAGGGGGTCTGATTTATCGCCCACCCAGGAACGCCTCTAAGTTCCTTGACTCATTGAGCGACTCTCTGGGACACTTCCTACTCAGATACCCACATTTCACCCTTCTCAGGGATTTCAACCTACATCTTGAGTCAAAATCCGATCCTCAAACTAACAACTTTCTACAGACCCTAGAAATATTCAATCTTCAACAAAATGTCATATTGCCTACCCACCTACAAGGACATACCCTAGACGGTGTCTGTTCCAACTTCTCCCCCCTAACTACCCTATCCCCTGTTCCCCAAATTTAGACCGATCACAGCCTGATCCCTTTTCACATCAAATACGTACGTCCTCAACCCTCCAGTAAAAATAACCAGTATCGCGACAACCCGGTCAACTGGAAAAAGGTTCAAGAAAACTTTACTCTTAATCCTATCCTCCAATCCCAAACCCCCTCTTTATCAGGGGATGTCGAACTTGACGCAAATCTTTTCCATAACTGGATTTCTCAAGAAATTAGAACTCGGAACCCCATCAAACGTCCCTGCAAAATTCATAACAATACCAAAACCAATGCCCCTTGGTTCACCCCGGATCTAGCTACTTCTCATCTTCTGTGTAGAAAAGCTGAGCGTAAATGGCGTAGAACTTACGACATTAACGACCGCCTCTCATATATCCAACAAAGGAAAAACTACCTCTCCAACATTAAATCGGCCAAAAAAACCTTCTATGTCAACGCCATTAAGGAGTCTAATCAGAAACAAAAAACTCTGTTCTCAATAGTAAAATCATTCACCCAGCCCAAAGCACTTCAACCCCAAATCCACCCATCCCAAGATTTCTGCAATAAAATAGCAGATTACTTTGAGGAAAAAATCGGTTCCATTCAAAAAAACTTCCCCCCTGCACATACTAATCAAGGTGCCATCCCCTCCCAACCAGAATCCCCAGCCGGTAGCCTTAAGAATTTCTCCCCTGTCACCTTGGCTCAAACCAGAGAAGTCATTCTGGCGTGCAGATCAAGTTCCCCTTCTGACCCTTGTCCTCCCAAAATCCTCCACCAACTCATCGACGTGGTGAACCCAATCATTAAGGAGATAGTAACTTGTCGCTTCACTCTGGATCTGTTCCCTGTATATGGAAAAAGGGTATAGTCAAGCCTCTCATGAAAAAGGCCAACAAATCCCCGTCTGACCTCACCAATCTTCGCCCCATCTCACTCCTCCCAGCACTGGGAAAAATAACTGAACAGATGGTGTATAGAGAACTCAAGCGATATTTGGAAACCCATAATATACTCCACCCGCAACAATCTGGTTTTTGCCCCAAACACTCGACCGAAACAGCTCTGATTGAACTATCAGACACAATAAAGATGCTGCAAGACCAGAAGAAGAATGCAATTCTCATTCTCCTCGACCTCACTGCGGCGTTTGACACCATCTCCCACTCCATCCTGATCAGCAGATTGTCGGACATAGGGATTTCGGAAATCGCCGTATCTTGGATAAAATCATTTCTAACTGACAGGTCCCAAACTGTCGCTCTTGGCCCTTTTCACTCCACAGAGAAGATGGTTTCCTCGGGGGTACCGCAAGGCTCCATTCTGAGTCCCCTTCTTTTTAATATCTACCTCATCCCACTCTTATCCTTGATCGTGTCATTCGGCATACCAGTAACTTCGTACGCCGATGACACACAACTTATCGTACCCCTAGAGAACAACTCAACCAAGGCAGAGCTCAACCTCAAAAACTGCCTGACAGCAGTCTTCCACTGGATGGATACTAACCATCTCAAATGTAATTCCAGCAAAACAGAAATCCTCCCCATTGGAAAAAACACCATTTTTTGCCCAGCCCTCTGGTGGCCGGATGACTCTGCCCCCCCACCCCAGACCGTTACAACAGCAAGGAACCTTGGTGTCCAATTCGACTCAGACCTATCATTTGACCATCATGTCAGAACGGTAGCGGGCCGATGCTTCGGAATTATAAAATCTCTTAAAAAATTCTTCGACTTTCTTCCATTGGACTCCAGGAAAACAGTAACAGTGGCCCTTATAATTTCACGCTTGGACTACTGTAATGGTCTCCTTGCAGGAACAAAAAAGGCTACTCTGACTAAGCTCCAAAGTGTTCTTCACACTGCCGCTCGACTGGTCCTAAAGCTGCCCAGAGACTCATCTATTTCCGCAGCCTTAAGATCCCTGCACTGGCTCCCTCTTCATAAAAGAATATTTTTAAAAATATTGATTATTGCCTTTCGGGCTTATAACAAATCTGGTCCAAAATACCTATCCAGACGCTTCCCCCACTACAACCCGAGCCGATCCCTCCGCTCTTCTCAGGACAACCTTATCCTCCCCGCTAGGTGCAACATGAAGACTAAGGGCGGAAAAACCTTAAGTTTCCTGGCTACTAAAGCCTGGAACATTATGCCCAAAAATGTAAGACAACAAACCCACGAAAAGCCCTTCAGAAAACTGCTAAAAACTTGGATTTTTAACCTTCCGGATGACTACACCAAGGCAGCAATCTAATCTCACACCGCCTCCCTGTCTGGTCTTCAACCCTCTATCAGGAATTTCAGCGCCAAGATGCTCCCTCCGGAGCGAATGTTGCGCTTTAGAAATACCCCCACAAATACAAATACAAAATACAAAAATACCACTTTTAGAAAGTATGTATTTTCTTGCCTACCCATCCAGTATTCCTCTGCTAGTTTTGTGTATTCCATGTCTGGTTTGTGTGTGACAGGGGGCTGGAGAGGGCCTTGGCTCCAGTAGTCTGATGGGTCAGGGCTGGGCTGAATAGGACCTGCATTGAATAGAGAGTAGGGGGAAGAGATTTCCTTTCACTTGCCTGAGCCAGGTCTGCTTTCAACAATGCTGTCTCCCCCTCCTGCCAGGAATCTGCACCAGGGAGGACAGAACTGGTTTTGGCTGGGTACAGACACTCTCTGCCTTCAGAGAGCAAAGGATTGTGCGGTATACATATTGGGGCCCATACCCCAGAACTTTAGATCACTTCTGGGAATCAAGACAAACCTTTGTCAAGGAGAGAAACCAAGGAAGCTGAAGGAGGTGACTGCCCCTGCGATAGTGACTGTTTGGGGTTGGTCTGCAGTGGTTACTCATTACCAAGGAAAGGAGAAAAGAAATTGTGTGTGTGTACTTCATCATCTTGAGGAAGATCTCCAAGAGCTTGAAGCTGAGCTTGCCTCCTGTTCTGAAGTCTCAGGGACACAAAGACTTCAGCCCCAGCTCCCCCTAAATTTCCTTGCTTGAAATTCTACCTGCAGAGAGGTGCCTGTTGGTGTTTTGGGCCCTCTAGAGATTGCGTGTCGCTGGGAGCTGGAAGCACAGCGCAACAAGGGAGAAGCGTGTTGCCGCCGCAGCTGTTGTCATCGCATCGCCGAAGAAGCGTGCCGCATCACCGGAGAAGCGTGCCATCTCATCACCTGAGATGGGCATCACAGGGCCTGTCGCAGCTCAAGAAACCATCAATTTTGCTGCACGGCCGCTGGGTGTCGGATGTGCACACATTGCATCCAAGTTGTTGCATTGCATCAAAGACGCCATGTTCTTACGTCGCACCGAATCGTCACATCGCGGCGCCATTTGTCACATCGTACCCGAAACCGACGCAACACCTCCTCTCCGGTAAGGAACCGATGCATCACCTCCCCTGCGCTGCAGTAAGGAACCGGCGCATCACCTCCCCCGAAGCAAAGAACAGACGCATCACCTTCCCTGTGACCCTTTTGCTTATGTTGCGTTATCCATCCAAGATACTTTGAGAGTAAAGTGTCGCATTTATCATCTACATTGAACTAAGCTATTTTCTACCATTTTAAAGTCATATTCTTGATATTGTATTGTGGATTTTTGTCATTTGATCTTGAGGTAAGTCTAGATAAAGATTACTTATTATTCTACACTGGTGTGGTGTCCATTTTTAGTGTTTTCACTGTATTGCTGTATGTGTTTACAAATGCTTTACACACTGCCTCTGTGATAAGCTTGCCAGCTCATGCCAAGCTACCAAGGAGGTGAGCAGGGATTATTTTAGGAGTGTAGCCCCATGGCCCTGACTAGAAGCAAGGGCCCCTACTTGGTCAAAGGGGCCTACCTCTGCCAACTAGAGACCCCCAGTTCTAACATTGGTGGCAGCGGTGGGATCTGGACTTGCATTTATGACTCATATACAGTGATTGGTGTACACTACTAGCGAGTGCCGACCATAACGCAACCACATACATTTTGGTAGAACTTTTTTTCCCTTGGAACTTCTATTTTTGCTAAAAAACTGCCAATCCTTGTTACCATGAGCAAAGCAGCATTCAACGCATCTATGGATCTACAACTTGAAGAAGAGAGGATTGATCCCTACACTGTGCCAGAGCTTAAAACCCCCTGTAAAAGATTTAAAGTCTCTGTGAAAGACCTCACCAAGAAAGAAGAGTTCTGAAAGGTGCTGAGGGCCTGGTTGGAAGCTAGGAATGCTACTGAACATCCTGAAGAGTCTAGGGAGGGGGGAGAAAATACAGATAGGCAGATAGATGGGCCATTGAGCCTCACCGGAGAGAAATCACCTTCCAGGGCAGGCAGCAGTGTTTCTTCAAAGGGCCTGTCCCCAGAAGAGCTGGAGGACAGGGAGAAGGATAGAATGCATAGGATGGAGCTAGCCAAGCTCAAACTGGGTGGCCAGATGGAATTAGAAAGTAATTAGTTAGCTTTGGAAGAAAAGAGAATGCATTTAAAGCATGAGAGGATGTTGAGGGAGTTGGAGTTAAAAGCCAAGAGTTTAGAAATTACTCCCTCTGGTGGCAGCACACCGTCCGTGCCTGTAGAAGCAACAGTATTTATCCCCAAAGATGTAAGTAAGAAGTTCTACTAACATGAAGATCTTGGGCAATGGTTTAAGGCCTATGAAGTGGCCATGACCTCCCACCGGGTCCCTGAGAAGGATTGGGGAGCGGGGTTGTGGGGGCAGTTTCTCAGTGATGGATGGGACACCTTGTTAGACTTGCCCTCTGAGGACCAGAATTCCTATGTCAACATGAAGGAAGCCTTAATGACCAGGTATGGGTTGACCCCAGAGCTTTATAGACAAAGGTTTAAAAATGATAAGAAGCTGGAGTCAAGTACTACTCAAGCACTTAAAAAATCCCCATGCACTACCCTTGAAATCATCCAGGCATTACCCATAAACTCATGCAATCACTCAGGCATTACCCATGCACTCTTCCAGTCACCTATACATTACCTCTACACTCATGCAATCACCCAGGTATTACCCATGCACTTTCAAAACAATTCTATATAGAGAAAACATACATTCCCCTTTAGACAGGAGTACCACTGTACCAAGATGATTGTATATCTGAGTAGATTTTATAACATGAAATGTGAGAACATGTCCGTGCCTCTGATAAAACAGTCTTTACATTAAACCTAAGGATGTTATCTAATTGTATGTTTTCTCTATATAGAATTATTTTGTCCTGATGAAGGTGGTATCGAAACACACCGAAACGCTGCGTCGACAACTGTAACAACCCTGTTTTTTGTATATTTCATTGTATTAAAAACATTTTTTAATTCATTATGATGTTAATTTTATGTATGGCACTGCACTGATGTTATCGATCATCGTTTTTAACAATATGTAATAAATTGCTCATTTTTAATATTGTACTAAGTCTTTTAAAAAAAAATTAGTAATTTTTATGTTTCCATTACGTGTTTAATATTGTTGAGAAGTGTAAATACATCTACTTTTGGTACTTCGAATTGTTAAGGCTATACACTTTAGGATTCTTTCAAGAGTTGAATCTTTGGTTTGTAGGTGTTTCATCATAGATGAAGTCCCACATGAGTATTTTCTCTTGGAGCCCCGAGATAGCAGCCTTTGACACAAGGTGCAGGTCACCTTGCGAGCATTCACCTTTTTTTTCACCAGCCGGTATTGAAAAAAACGCCCACACCACACTCTCCTTGTGCTGTTTCACTGGTTCCTCCAAATCTTCTTCAGAAGCAATGTCCACTGGTGGAATAGAAGAAGCCATTTTTTACAGTTGTTTAAAAAAAAAAAATGCAATAAAACAGCACAGAAAACACAAGAGCTGTGTCTCCTGAAAATGTCTTGAAAGAATTAAAAATTTGGGTGGGGTCCTGCAATTTCTAAAATAAAAAGTTTCTTAACCAATAAAATGCTTTCTTTTCAAGTCACATGAACATGAGAATCGCGCACCCAACGCGCCGCACCCAGCGCGATTCCAATAACAAATATATGATATGTACAATTATCTTAAATAATGTCTTATATAATATATAAAATAAAGTTATATACATATACTTTTAAAACTTAAAGTTTTGCGATGGGTTTGCACATGTGGTGCAACCCCTGGAACTACGTATGTGACGTTATGCGGGCCGTTGCATACCAAACGCGCTTCCTACACGACTTAACCAATATGGCACCAAAATCCTCGCATTCGCGCACCTACTGAGACAGATACATGATCGGTACGCAAATACACTTTTTTTATAATGTATATTTATAATTTAGAAAAGAGAAAACATTGTATTATTTTTATAACAATTAAAAAACAAAAAAAACATTTTTGGACATTATACTTAGAAATTAGCATTTAAAAAAACCTTTGAAATTCACAGACAACCCCACAGGCTTCAGGGTCTTTATAGTTAGAAACTAGTATTTAAAAAAACATTTGAAATTCACTGACAAAACCACAGGTTTTAGGGACGTTAGAGGTGGAAATTAGCACTTAAAAAACCTTTGAAATTCACTGAAATCACAATAGGTTTTGGGGACGTTCTAGTCAGTGATGTCATTTGAGATGTCATTTGAGATGTCATCAGTGATGTCACTGACCATGTCATGAGTGATGTAATATGTGACGTCATCAGCAGTGCATTGCGGGGGTGCGAGTTATAGTTAGCTCAACTAACTATAACGGCTGAATTTCTCTGGTTTTGTACAAGTAAAATGTCCAACTAACTATAACATCCCTGAAACCTGTGGTTATTTCAGTGAATATATATATATATATATATATATATATATATATATATATATATATATATATATATCCCAACAACGATTCCTTCAGGTAGAGGAAACTCGGAGTCGCAATCACTCGCAATCCACACACAGTGAAGTTTCTAGTAATTTATTTTTCAAACCATTGGGGTGTAAAAACGAAGCAATAACCAACGCGTTTCGACAGCCTCCGCTGTCTTGTTCACGGTCAATTAGTTCAGTGCATTCTCGCAACTTATATTTGTGTGACCGCCGAGTACGCCGGCTGTGTCAAAGTGTTCCAAAGAACTGTTGATTCTGTTAAATATAAACACCGCATGGGAGCGTAAACCCGGTTAAGTGGCAGACTTATTAATTTTCCAGGGAAAGACAGCAGCATAGCGTACAAACCAAATACTTGCAAGATGAAATATCCCAACGGGGATATAGCAAGATAAAAAAACTCATTGTAGACTGTTCTCTCTGGGGAAAGAAACGTCACAAATCAATCGCGGAAAAACCACAAAAATGTGTGACCGCCGAGTACGCCGGCTGTGTCAAAGTGTTCCAAAGAACTGTTGATTCTGTTAAATATAAACACCGCATGGGAGCGTAAACCCGGTTATGTGGCAGACTTATTAATTTTCCAGGGAAACACAGCAGCATAGCGTACAAACCAAATACTTGCAAGATGAAATATCCCAACGGGGATATAGCAAGATAAAAAACGCATTATAGACTGTTCTCTCTGGGGAAAGAAACGTCACAAATCAATCGCGGAAAAACCACACATAAAGAAACTAAACAACGATAAATCAATCCAGAATACAAGGCAAAGGGGTATATCTGTAAAAACAGTGCACAAGATGGATAAACGGGATGCGAAAAGGAAAGAACAAGTAAATACGATGTTCGCAAAAGGAAATATGGAAAAAACACAGAAAGAACAGAAAAAACAGCAGATCAGGGGAAAAATGATACAAAGGAAAAACTCCGATCATGGGAGAAACTGAACAAAAAAGAAATAAATAAATCATGGGAACTGATTACCCTACAGCAATATCTTGAAGTGGAAAGAGTCCCCAGAGGATTGCAAATTTTACTGATGCCTAGCCAACAGGAGACGACAAATGTTTTATTGCAAGAATGGGGTGAACATATCCTAAACTCCTCATTGGGGCTAATTAAAATATTGGTTAAACACATAGAAATTACTCTAATGAAAATAAAAGACCAACTAAGAGCTTTGGAAAAGGAAATTGAAACCTTAAAAATTAATCCAGAAATGGCGAAATTCAAAGAAGAACTAAACAAACAAATTGAGAAACATGAGGAAGTAGTAAGATTGAGGAAACACACCAAATTCGTGAGAGATGCCGATGATTACACACAAGGACGTATTTTTACATTCGCCCGCAAGTATGACCCCTACAATCAACCAACTGGAAGTGCAACCATATCATGCTCTACCTGGAGGAATCGTTGTTGGGAGATATAGCGGTTGGGCTCAACCGCAGGACTAACGCGGCCACGTTTGCAGCGCCTACACGGAAAAGAAAGGGAGCCATATGGTTGGATATATATATTGGTGGGAGAACATTTGCAGGGGGAGGAGACATTTGTGCTGGCCATTATTTGTACAGGAGGAGCTCATTAGGGAAAGACTCTTCACAGCACAGGGCACCGAAGAAGGCGAGTGTGCCGAAATGCATCTGCCGCTGCTGGGATTGATGAAATAAACGGGTTACCTACCCTGAACTCCCCTCAGGCCTCTGATCTTTTCTTTGAAAGGATGTTTTTGGATACAATGTTGCGCCTGCCGAATGCGCAAAACGGAGGGCCACGCGGCAACAAGTGACACGGAATAAAAACGGCAATCCGCTGCTTGCAGCGACTTCACAACTGAGGAATCAGTATATTCCGATGTCCGCCAGAAACTACAGGACACCATGGATGGACTGAGATATTTTATCTCGAGGGGGCTGTAAGTCTCACATTTGACTGCCCCTATGCGTGTGTGACTGTTGGAACTGGCGCTGCGGACACAGGGGACTCGGGGTGGTCTCCCGCCCATTTTCCTTGGTCTATGATCTACCCGACTCACCTGGTGCCGGCACTAACCTACAGTTGATCCCTCTCCCATACACCACCTGCTCTGCAGCGCCGGGACAGTGCCTGCTGGGATTTGGAGTTCGCTGGACTGGATTCGAACTCCTATTGGTGGGAGAACATTTGCAGGGGGAGGAGACATTTGTGCTGGCCATTATTTGTACAGGAGGAGCTCATTAGGGAAAGACTCTTCACAGCACAGGGCACCGAAGAAGGCGAGTGTGCCGAAATGCATCTGCCGCTGCTGGGATTGATGAAATAAACGGGTTACCTACCCTGAACTCCCCTCAGGCCTCTGATCTTTTCTTTGAAAGGATGTTTTTGGATACAATGTTGCGCCTGCCGAATGCGCAAAACGGAGGGCCACGCGGCAACAAGTGACACGGAATAAAAACGGCAATCCGCTGCTTGCAGCGACTTCACAACTGAGGAATCAGTATATTCCGATGTCCGCCAGAAACTACAGGACACCATGGATGGACTGAGATATTTTATCTCGAGGGGGCTGTAAGTCTCACATTTGACTGCCCCTATGCGTGTGTGACTGTTGGAACTGGCGCTGCGGACACAGGGGACTCGGGGTGGTCTCCCGCCCATTTTCCTTGGTCTATGATCTACCCGACTCACCTGGTGCCGGCACTAACCTACAGTTGATCCCTCTCCCATACACCACCTGCTCTGCAGCGCCGGGACAGTGCCTGCTGGGATTTGGAGTTCGCTGGACTGGATTCGAACTCCTATTGGTGGGAGAACATTTGCAGGGGGAGGAGACATTTGTGCTGGCCATTATTTGTACAGGAGGAGCTCATTAGGGAAAGACTCTTCACAGCACAGGGCACCGAAGAAGGCGAGTGTGCCGAAATGCATCTGCCGCTGCTGGGATTGATGAAATAAACGGGTTACCTACCCTGAACTCCCCTCAGGCCTCTGATCTTTTCTTTGAAAGGATGTTTTTGGATACAATGTTGCGCCTGCCGAATGCGCAAAACGGAGGGCCACGCGGCAACAAGTGACACGGAATAAAAACGGCAATCCGCTGCTTGCAGCGACTTCACAACTGAGGAATCAGTATATTCCGATGTCCGCCAGAAACTACAGGACACCATGGATGGACTGAGATATTTTATCTCGAGGGGGCTGTAAGTCTCACATTTGACTGCCCCTATGCGTGTGTGACTGTTGGAACTGGCGCTGCGGACACAGGGGACTCGGGGTGGTCTCCCGCCCATTTTCCTTGGTCTATGATCTACCCGACTCACCTGGTGCCGGCACTAACCTACAGTTGATCCCTCTCCCATACACCACCTGCTCTGCAGCGCCGGGACAGTGCCTGCTGGGATTTGGAGTTCGCTGGACTGGATTCGAACTCCTATTGGTGGGAGAACATTTGCAGGGGGAGGAGACATTTGTGCTGGCCATTATTTGTACAGGAGGAGCTCATTAGGGAAAGACTCTTCACAGCACAGGGCACCGAAGAAGGCGAGTGTGCCGAAATGCATCTGCCGCTGCTGGGATTGATGAAATAAACGGGTTACCTACCCTGAACTCCCCTCAGGCCTCTGATCTTTTCTTTGAAAGGATGTTTTTGGATACAATGTTGCGCCTGCCGAATGCGCAAAACGGAGGGCCACGCGGCAACAAGTGACACGGAATAAAAACGGCAATCCGCTGCTTGCAGCGACTTCACAACTGAGGAATCAGTATATTCCGATGTCCGCCAGAAACTACAGGACACCATGGATGGACTGAGATATTTTATCTCGAGGGGGCTGTAAGTCTCACATTTGACTGCCCCTATGCGTGTGTGACTGTTGGAACTGGCGCTGCGGACACAGGGGACTCGGGGTGGTCTCCCGCCCATTTTCCTTGGTCTATGATCTACCCGACTCACCTGGTGCCGGCACTAACCTACAGTTGATCCCTCTCCCATACACCACCTGCTCTGCAGCGCCGGGACAGTGCCTGCTGGGATTTGGAGTTCGCTGGACTGGATTCGAACTCCTATTGGTGGGAGAACATTTGCAGGGGGAGGAGACATTTGTGCTGGCCATTATTTGTACAGGAGGAGCTCATTAGGGAAAGACTCTTCACAGCACAGGGCACCGAAGAAGGCGAGTGTGCCGAAATGCATCTGCCGCTGCTGGGATTGATGAAATAAACGGGTTACCTACCCTGAACTCCCCTCAGGCCTCTGATCTTTTCTTTGAAAGGATGTTTTTGGATACAATGTTGCGCCTGCCGAATGCGCAAAACGGAGGGCCACGCGGCAACAAGTGACACGGAATAAAAACGGCAATCCGCTGCTTGCAGCGACTTCACAACTGAGGAATCAGTATATTCCGATGTCCGCCAGAAACTACAGGACACCATGGATGGACTGAGATATTTTATCTCGAGGGGGCTGTAAGTCTCACATTTGACTGCCCCTATGCGTGTGTGACTGTTGGAACTGGCGCTGCGGACACAGGGGACTCGGGGTGGTCTCCCGCCCATTTTCCTTGGTCTATGATCTACCCGACTCACCTGGTGCCGGCACTAACCTACAGTTGATCCCTCTCCCATACACCACCTGCTCTGCAGCGCCGGGACAGTGCCTGCTGGGATTTGGAGTTCGCTGGACTGGATTCGAACTCCTATTGGTGGGAGAACATTTGCAGGGGGAGGAGACATTTGTGCTGGCCATTATTTGTACAGGAGGAGCTCATTAGGGAAAGACTCTTCACAGCACAGGGCACCGAAGAAGGCGAGTGTGCCGAAATGCATCTGCCGCTGCTGGGATTGATGAAATAAACGGGTTACCTACCCTGAACTCCCCTCAGGCCTCTGATCTTTTCTTTGAAAGGATGTTTTTGGATACAATGTTGCGCCTGCCGAATGCGCAAAACGAGGGCCACGCGGCAACAAGTGACACGGAATAAAAACGGCAATCCGCTGCTTGCAGCGACTTCACAACTGAGGAATCAGTATATTCCGATGTCCGCCAGAAACTACAGGACACCATGGATGGACTGAGATATTTTATCTCGAGGGGGCTGTAAGTCTCACATTTGACTGCCCCTATGCGTGTGTGACTGTTGGAACTGGCGCTGCGGACACAGGGGACTCGGGGTGGTCTCCCGCCCATTTTCCTTGGTCTATGATCTACCCGACTCACCTGGTGCCGGCACTAACCTACAGTTGATCCCTCTCCCATACACCACCTGCTCTGCAGCGCCGGGACAGTGCCTGCTGGGATTTGGAGTTCGCTGGACTGGATTCGAACTCCTATTGGTGGGAGAACATTTGCAGGGGGAGGAGACATTTGTGCTGGCCATTATTTGTACAGGAGGAGCTCATTAGGGAAAGACTCTTCACAGCACAGGGCACCGAAGAAGGCGAGTGTGCCGAAATGCATCTGCCGCTGCTGGGATTGATGAAATAAACGGGTTACCTACCCTGAACTCCCCTCAGGCCTCTGATCTTTTCTTTGAAAGGATGTTTTTGGATATATATATATATATATATATATATATATATATATATATATATATATATATATATATATATATATATATATATTTTTTTTAAACAAATGCCCAAGAGCGTCTAAGAGTCCAAGATGCACTCGACAGTTTGACTGCCAGCAGGCAAACATCATCAGCTTGCCACCACCAACCAGTACGATAATCACGGCCTGACGCGTTTCGTGGCAGGGTCCCACTTCTGCAGCGGCTCATATTGCACTAAATGCATTGAATCACACTTGTTTCTTTGCAGGCTTTTTATTGGTTAACGCCCTCCACAGGCTTGGCTAAGTGCATTGATAATTAATACGGCGTGCTGGGACATGTAGTATGTGCATGAGTTCAATTAAGTACCTTCGTAGGTTTTGGTGCGTAATGTTGATTAAGAATTCAGTTAATTATCCTTTGTAGGATCCGGCATCGCAGCGGCAGGGCACTCTCCATTGAATTACTGGATGGTGGTTTCAAATTGAACTCATGGACATACTACATGTCCCAGCATGCCATATTAATTATCAATGCACTTAGCAAACCTGTGGAGGCCTTTAACTAATAAAAAGCATGCAAAGAAATGAGTGTAATTCGATGTGTTTAATGGATTATGGGCCTCTGAAGAAGTGGCACCCTGCCACGAAACGCGTCAGGCCGTGATTATCATACTGGATGGCGGTGGCAAGCTGATGATGTTTGCCTGCTTGCAGGCGAACTGTCAAGTGCATCTTGGAAACTCTTGGGCATTTGTTTAAAAATAATTCGATACTGCAGGATGGCACCATTTTGGATTCCTAAGAGGCTGTGGAGGGAAACGTGTTCCATTCTGAATAGACAGCATGGTTCGCCTAATGAAGAGTGCGTTGCTGCTGCGATGCCGGATCCTACAAAGAATAATTAACTGAATTCTATATCAACATTACGCACCGAAACCTACAAAAGTACTGACTGTAACTCATGGACATACTACATGTCTAGGCTGTGGGGTTTTAGGTTTAAACCTATAACTGATAAAACCCCACTGAAAGAGAAATAGCCCTCACCAGTAAAAACATGTAAACACTGAAAAAACACCTGCACAACCACAAACTAAATGCCATTCAAAGAAAGGAAAAAGAGAGTGAAAGAGTCATTTTGTTTCTTCCTGAAGGGGCCAATACAAGGTAACTTTGTTATACAAGCTAGCAGTAAGAAAGACTAGGCTAACATTATTCAGCTTGAGTGTTTGTTTCTTCTTCCTTTTGCGTTTTTCAGTTTTGTGGTCTTTGGTCTAAAGATGCAGGGCTTAGAAGCATTTTTTAGGTCTAGTTTAATTATTTTATAAACTTGAGAATCAGGAAATATCAAAATCATATTTGATATTTTGGCTGTGTTTGATTCTTTCACTGATAGGTAAAATGGCTGGTTTCATAAGAATCTTTCCTAATATGTGTCATCACATTTACCCACAGAGAATGGGAAAACCCCTTAATACATCAGGCCCCAGTTTCTAGTGAGTCAGCATTGATAGTAGGTGAATTGCCAACACATCAAGCTTTAAACATTCAAAGCAAGATATAATGGCAAGTATATGTGAAAAGAGTGCTATCACCAAGCATCTCGGATAGTGGTGAAAACACAAGACTTTGTAAAACATAGAACGCAGTGTCACTTGGAATGCTCTGCAAAAAAGATTCTTTCCAAGTTCAACAAAGATTGGAGTGATATTGTTCGTATTTGCATTGATTCAGCTATATATATATGAACATTTTGTGTGATGACCTGTCAAAATTGATACCTGAGCTGAAGTGCTTCCCTGTAAGAGATCCTTGCCACTTGTTTGAAGATTGTAAAGATGCTTTCAGCTTACCATCTGAGGTAATGAGAAATACTATTGACCTTTTATTCCATTCTGGTGCACTGTTTTCTTATGCACAGTAACTAAAACACAAATATTTATTATTTTGTGCTTTGTGTGGCGTTAAAGAAAGAGTCTTCCCAACGGTGTCCCTTAAATAATGGTTCTCACTCCAAGGGGCTGTGAACGCTATATTATCCATGTGGCAACCATTTACAGAATTCTTGCTGAGTGATGATGCCAAAGGCAAGAAAAGTGAAGATCTTTGGTCGCATATTGACAGTGTTGTGAAAAAAGTACGCTCTACTGCAGATGTTTACAGGAAAATATAACTGCTGTAGTGGGCATAGTAAAAAAACAAGAGTCTGAAAACACCCTTGTCTGCCAAGTGTTCAGCATAATTGGTGTAGATGTGAAAAATCTCCTGGAGAGTAGGCTGGGCAACACCTTTAGTGACTTTGGCACTGCAACATGTTCCATGTTAGAGTGCTTGCCACTTGGTAAGCAAAGCAATGTTGAAGAGCAATTCCGGAACTTTTATTTTACAATGTATGAGAAATGGCTTGCAATCATGCATAGAAATGTCCCATCACCACCAATGGCATTTGAAATCAATCAAACCTCACTGTGGTACTCTGTACAAGTTCTAGATCCCTTCCGTAAAGGGGAATTCCCTCTGTATTTTCAAAAGTGCTGCTTCATTTTTGACTGCTTCAATAACTCTCAGCAAAAACAACAATTGATGGACAGAATGCAGAACAATGTCATACATTCACCCCAGTACAGAGATCTGGGTCTACATCCATCGTTATTTTGCACTCCACACCACCCCAGGTCAGACATGGCCATATGCAAATCAGCCTTGACCCTGTGCCTCATGGGAACAGTCCAGCCTGAACTGCCAAGCCATGTCTTTCCTGGACCGGAATCAAGCCTCCAAGGACCGGTTTCTGGCTATCAGCCTTCATCAGCCTGGATAGCTTGACTCCAGTGGTGTGGAGAGCATGGGACTTACGTCTGAGCATACCCATCCCACTCGGGGTGACAAATGCAAAAACAACAATTGATGGACAGAATGCAGAACAATGTCATACATTCACCCCAGTACAGAGATCTGGGCCTAAATCCATCGTATTATTGCACTCCACACCACCCCAGTATCACCTATAGACAAACATCATCTTTAAGCGACATCCTAACTCAAAGTCATCTTGAGCTCAAACAACAGAAAAATAACCAAAAAACATTGTGGCTAAGCACCCCAGGATTTTGGAAGTGTGTGAAATGTAAGACCTGTGAACATGCTCAAAACATCAAGGAGTGAAACTACAAAATGGAAAGACTGAAAAGATCATGGACCACATCACCTGTGAGTCAAAATATGTAATCTATAGACTCAAGTGTCCATGTGAAAAATATTATGTGGGGAGCACAATTAGCAAACTAAAGTTGCGTATTCTTCAACATCTACGGGCCATAAAGAACAAGGATCCAAACTACCCTATGGCAAAACACTTCAACGAACACCACCAAGGAGATTGCTCTCAATTAACATACTCTGGGATCAGACTTGTGAAAAAATCTGAAAGAGGGGGGATCTAACCTTGAAACTGCGGAGAATGGAAAGCCGAATGATCCTTGGAATGGGCACAGAACACCCACATGGACACAATCTGGACGCTGAACTACATGTACACCTCTAAAAAACTGGACAAAGCAAACCAAATAAAATAAAACAAACATCAATTAGAATCTGGACATTCATCTCTGTGTAAATAAGATGTAAATATTGTAATGAAAGCGAAACCCTTTCAAATTGTGAAATCAAATTCCATCGTCATGAAAACCGCATCATATGCACATAAGGAAAGAAGGAAAAATAGAAAAATAAAAACAGGGACCAACAAAGGAGGATGTAAGATATGAACTAAAACTGTACACAAAGGGAAAATGAATGAAAATATGAAATACAACTGGGGCTCTGACAGAAACTATCAAGGGATGTGATACAGTACTTTACAGACATATCACCTTGAAATGAGCAAAAGAACAATACAGAATTACTTTATAAAGACCAAAATGAACGTATTAATGAATCTTAGCGACTGTTTAAATCTAGTTCAAGAACAAGTCATTTTTTGCTCTGCCCTCCTTTCTTTATTATTCCCTTCTCATTTTAAAAAAAATTACAGTTTTTTATATATATACACTTTCGTATATTGTTTTACTCTTCCTCCCAAAGATACCCCTACTCTTCCTTGTGAATTGAGTTGGCACTTTGCACTTTGAACTTTATTTAATGTGATAACATGAACAAAAAAGAAAAAAGAAAAGAAAAAAAGGACTTTACATGTATAGTAAAACAAGTAAATGAAGTCAAAATTATGTAAAAAAATGGCGACCAGTTAGCGCCTAAAATTGTGAATGAAGTCGGCAGTCTAGTTGTTTTTAACTATGGAAATCAATGATGGTTTGAGCACTGAGCATTTTAAAAAAAACGTTCTAGACAGCCAGGACTCTGTGGTCCAGTTGAAGACTGATTGCAGTCGAAACACGTAGGCCGTCCATTTTTTGCACTTTTGCACATGGTGTACTTAAAACAAACTAAATTAAATTATCCTACTGTTGTGGTGCCGTGACTTCCGTCGTAAAATCAGAGAACGTGAAGACTCGAAGAGATATATATATATATATAGATATATATAACTGAATGCCTTTTTCCTGTTGCTAATAACTATGGCACCGATTGACAAATCTTCCCGAATTTTTTTTAAAGTGTTCTTTTTTGCCTAATTTGTGAATGGAAATTTTGGGGTGATCCTTCAAACGGGGTCTGAGGAAAAAAGGGGGCATCCCTAATAACATTTTCCTTTAGACAAAGCTACAGCTCAAACGGCTGAACTGATTTACACCACATTCGGCAGAAAGCTAGATCATGGTCCAGAAAGAGTGCTTTTGGTGATGTGGTGTAAATCGATTCAGTAGTTTTTGAGCAATTCAGGCTCAACGTAATTGTATTTCACACCATGGTGGATCCGCAGGGCCAACAGATCTCATGGTGAGATCTGATTAGCTGACACCACATCAACAAGGATTTAGCAGCAGCCATCTTACAACTCAGTTATCAGTCCTGGGTCCTGAAAAAAAGGTTAAACAAAATACACAAGCAGACATAGTAGGGTAACCCTGACCTCCTAGGCCTTGCCTGCATATTTTGTCACAGATTTGAGGAGGATCTGTGATAAAAACAAATTTAAGTAACGACTTCCACGGTTTTATAAGCCACTCACCTGGGTTGAACCGGGTCCTAGGTGCCCCTCAAAATATTTGTTTTGAGGAAAGGCACACAACCACATCCCCGAGACTTAGTAGGCCATGGGGACCCATCCCTGGGGTCGAATGCCATTAAAGATGATGCCTCTTAAGACCCCAGTGACCATATCCCACCAGGACCAGTTCAATTACTGTGTCCTGGGGAGCCCAACCCTGGTCACAATAGTTTACCTGCCATATTAGCGTTTAAGGCTCGGGAAGATGGGGCTGTGTGCCTGCTCTCCTTAAAATATATGTTTTGGCATCGGGAGATGGGTCTCTGTGGCCACCATTGGCTTGCGGAGGGAGGTTGTGCACCTCCTCTCCTTAAAGGCTTCAGAGAATGGGGTGCCCGATTCCCCTTGTGGCCCTGGGACGAAGGTCAAGCAACCCCCTCACCCTTACAAATATCTTTGGACCAGGGGGATGCAGTCCCCAAGGCCACTATTGGCTCGGGAGGAGGGGACCATGCGCCCCCCTTAATGAAAAACAAATCAGGGAGTGGAGGCCATGAATGCCTTCCCCTTAAAATAAAAAATGCCTCTGGGGGAGGGTTCTAAGAGCCCGAAGTGGCTTGGGGACAGGGGTGGGCCAATGTAGACCATGTGCCCCAAGCCGCAAAACAGTCGTGTCCTCACCATGCCCTGCGAATTACCCGCCATATTGCATCTCTCATGACATGTTTTATGACATCAATGATAATATCACTGCAACATCTGCAATTAAATTATTGCTGAGAAAATTGTGCAGGGTGGGGGCGCCTGTAATAATTTCCCATCCTTCCTTAGGGCATGAGTTTTAGTTACTTCAGATAACTTTAGTTTAAAACATTACATTGTTACTAAACGTTTCACCTAACTACACTGTTACCATAACCTTTGTTTTTTTAGAGAATAAATGTGTGTGTGTGTGTGTATATATATATATATATATTCTTCTTTACCATTTTCTATCTATTTAATTGCAGCATAGTAAAGGCCTATTTTAGATTGATAAAGGCATAGAGAACTGCCGAAACACTTCTCTTTCTACTGCAGGGTCGAGGGAGGCCCTTTGCAATAAAGATCTATGGTGAAGATTTTACAGACATTGTGTCCGTGCCCTTGCTTTTCTGTGGAAGCAGGGTGTTTGTGTATATATATATATATATATATATATATATATATATATATTTCCAACGAAAAACCCCCAATTCTGGGTTTTGTTTTAAATGAGAGCACTCCAAGTCAGTATTGCGTAGGTTCTTCACACGTTTTTATTCACCATGATACCTCAGCAATTCAATCCAAAAACGCGTTTCGGCGTTTACCGCCTTCGTCAGTGTAGATTGACACTGTTTCCCGATTACATTTGAACTGGTGACCGTTAATGACCAAGGTCACGTGTTCCCAAATTATATCAACATAAACAAAGGTACATCCAGTGATTCTTTCATTACTTTCACGGCGGCCATCTTAACACGGTAAATAATTCATTACAATGCATATAATCATAGCTGCCATGCATGTGTTCTTACCAAAATCAAGCATTTCCGTGCATTAATAAGATGTTGTCCATGCCATTAGTACCTATGACATGATTCTCACAACCAACTCTTAGTGAAAATCATAAAAATGTTCACAATCCAATAGATCACCAAACAGTCAGAATCAAGGTTCAATGAGGTTTTTTTTTCAATGCATTCTTCAGGACCCGATGTTATTTGACTACTGCTTTTCAATGTGAGAATTAAAAGATATCACCTGCAAAGGTCAGGTTGTCCGTTCAACCACACACCATTAGTTGTGGTTATTGTGCCTCACCCCACCTGGCTGCAGCTCAGGTCTAAGGGGAGCACCGCTCTGTCCTTCGGTGTCTCCTAACAGTCATCCGAACTGTCTAGGCCCCTGAGCTGCAGCCAGGTGGGGTGAGGCGCAATAACCACAACTAATGGTGTGTGGTTGAACGGACAACCTGACCTTTGCAGGTGATATCTTTTAATTCTCACATTGAAAAGCAGTAGTCAAATAACATCGGGTCCTGAAGAATGCATTGGAAAAAAAAATTCGCCGATATGCTGAAACATGTTGACCACTACTAACCACAGATATTATGTTAAATCTGTGCCTTTCACTTTGTTTTTAGACTTGGGAAACTGGGAAATAATAATAAATTACTGATACCTACTCAGTTTATTCAATTTTAGTTTTTTTTCACTTCTCATATACTTTTACACTGCTTTTTCAGTAGGCACACCTATTTTTGATAACTTTCCTTCTTACTGCACCTTGAGCACATTTACATTTGGTCCTAGAAGTAACCCCAAGGCCCCAAAATCACCTCCGTTGCAGAGAGGTGTAAAAAGGGGTGTGGCCTCATTACACCTCTCTGCAATGCAGCCCCCTGGCGCATACTGGAGGTTCCTGATGGGCTAGTGGGCCCCCAGGGACTCCCAGTATTCAAGGGGAATTAGTTCCCCCTCTGTAAACGCACCAGGGGGCTGTGTTGCAGAGAGGTGTATTGAGGCTACGCCCCTTTTTACACCTCTCTGCAACGCAGCCCCCTGGCACATACTGGAGGTTACTGGTGGGCTAGTTGGCCCCCATGGACCCCCAGTATACAAGGGGACTTAATCCCCCAACTTAGAACGCGGTCACATATTACATTACTCATGACATGGCCAGTGACATCACTCATGACATCACTGATGACATCTCAAATGACATCACTGATGACATCATCCTTGTGACAGAGTGGCAGACCTCCTCTGAGCGTAATATAACCTTTGATACACACATTCAAAAATAGAAACTAAAATTTTCAAAAACATTGAGATACCAATACCAGTTACAACAACCTATTCAGTAATTCCAACATCTACATACACATCCACTCATTCACCAACAGTTGTATATAGTCACTCATACATGTACTAATTGTTAAAAACATATATTTATGTATTTAATGTACATACTAAGGGAAGACATTATCTGGGATAATCATGAAAATACTTTTTTTAAACTTTTGAAAGCAATTACGAAAATCGCAATGGTACGTTGTACGTACTCGCAGCGTAAAAGCACCGTAAATGCACCGTAGGCGTACGCAAAGCCATGTGACCATAAAAGGAAAGTTTTGATTGGTTCTTAATACTTCCTATTTCAACCCTTCCCATTATGATCTTTCTACTTGGACTTTCTCAGGAGAAGCATCTATTCTGTGGAGCTGTAGTCCTTTAGAACCAAACTGTACAATGGCTTCTCTTTTTGAGACTTCATCAGAACATTCCTCTGAGGAAGAATTTGCTGCTGAGCAACCTCAGAAAAAGAGAAAAGAAGCTTTTATTTGGAAGTTATTAACATATCCTGACGGACAGAAAAAAGTCAATGCACCGAAAGTAACTTACAAGATCTGTGAGGATACTCTTTCCAGGGGTGATCCCACTAAAAAGTACTCTTTCGGTTCAGCCAGCATGGTTCACCATGTCAAAAATGTGCATCCAAATAACTATCCAAGGATGGCAACACAAAGGTTGCAGGAGAATCCTCAACCTGCAGTCCCTAGTACCTCAACTGCACCACCACCTCCTCCGAGCAGTCCGCATCCTATTATTGTGCCACAGTTTGCGGATCTGAAATTTCTTTGTAAATATTGCAACAAATTACTTTGTTATGGTGAGCAGTCTATTGATCTCATTGTGAAGAGGAAAGAAGAGCACCGTTGTCCAAAACATTAATTTTATTTTTTACTATTTTGTTCCTGTTCCACAGTTTTTTTGTTTCCAGATCCATTTTTTTTTTTTTTTAAACATATTGAAAAAATACAAAAAACTTATTGAAAAAATACAAAAAAATAGAAAACTAAAAAGACAAAAAAACAGTTCTTTTCAGAACGACCTTCCTGTTCAACAAAAGAACTATATTTCTATGTTAGTGTGTAAAACTTTGTCAAAATGAATGTGTAGTTCATAAATGAATTAATGAATACATTAGTACTGTTTGGTGAAAGTGCCAAGTGAGAGTGAAAGTGACAGTGTCTGTCTGAATATATAGCAGCTTCACTTTTAGAACAGTATAAACATAAGCACATACTGTTGAATGACTCACTACAACATTGAAACAGTAGTGTGAGAGTGTTTGGTGAAAGTCTAATGATACAGACTGGGGAATAGAAGCTATAAAAGACAAGTTTGCCGGTGCATAAAAAAATACATATGTAGTCGATAAGGGTTTGAAGCAGTCTATACCCTAAGGCCCACTTTCCACCATGAGTACTTGGGTAGTAGCTGAATGATTGCAATTCTGGAAGCCGAGTGTCTCAAAACATTATTATTATATAATAATACATTTATTCTTGAAACATTTCATAACTTAATACAGCTTCTAAAATAATTTCATCGGGTATTTCATTTTCCTGGTTATCAATTTCAAAAGTCACCTGAAGAATCTCAATCTCATCTAATGCTTCCACAAAAGCATCATCCAAGGTTTCATCAAGAAAATCACAGCTGATATCTCCAGCATTCATTTCTTCCACTTCATTAATGTTGCTCGTAAAAGATATGTTCATCTCTTCTACGACAGTGTTAGTATTTTCAAAATCGTGTTCCATATTGTTTTCTTGATTTTCCATTGTAAATTTGTTATGCCGAGGTCCTTCTACAAAAACATAAACACTTTATTTTATCATTTTTCCTAATACAGAACACACAACTAGCTTTAAGAACTAATTTGCCCTTTAAAAAATATATCATAAATACCATTCTCAACTACTTTATAACATTATATAATTATAATTATTTATATGAACGTTCAGTCTTACAATTTCTTAAATTATCAAACCAGTCACTCTTATCACTATTGGAAAAATCCAGGCTGTTATTATAAAATGCAGTACTAAAAAAAGTACAATATGTCTGTTCACCTTACCTGGTCCAAACTAGTAGATGTGTTGTAGTAAAATACAAACAATACTGGAACACTCAGTATATTTATATTTAAAAATGTTCAAATGTATATAAAAGATACTCACCATTTTTGAACACATATAGTCCATCCATGTTTTGTTATTTCACCTCTGTACAAGCACACTCCATTGGCCATTCTTAACAGTTATTTATACTTACCTTAAACATAATAAAGAATAATAAAATTATATATTATAAAATTAGCATCTGTGGAAAACAAAAAAAAAAACAGTTACAATATATCCTTTACAACACCAAATAATTTGTAAAACATTTCATTTGCCATTTTTGCTGTTCTCAGAATATATTGAATTTCACTAGAATAGTGAATTCAGTAGTACTCATCACATAACAGCGGGCAAAAACTAGACAATCAATAAGATTATCTTTAAAAAAAAACAATCAACATTCTCAATTACAATAGAAAAAATGGAAATAAAACATATGTTAAATGTTTTTTTAAACAGCAATTTCTTATGTAACTATGAAATATCTCAAAGAATCTTCAAATACCAAAACACTATCATTAATTTTCAAACACTGTAAAGAAAGTTACTTTTAAATATATGCTGAGAAAATAGACACAAATGCTCCTCAATAGTTTTATATACGTTTCCTCATGGCCAAATTGTGTATCTCAAATTCTTAGTAAAGAACTTCCTCAATAGTAATTATCACAAACCGTCTCCCACCTTTCTGATGCAAAACCTCCGACAACATTTGCAACATCCCCCAGGGATCATTCTTCAACTTGTCGCTATTCAAGGCACCCTTACACAAATGGCCCACCATCACAACCTCAACATTATCTGCTAAGGCAACGACACCCAACTCATGTTCTCCCTCACCAAGAAGCCAGACACCACTGAAAGATGTAACCAAATGCATAATGATCAACTCTCTAAATCTCAACTCGAACAAACACCTACAACGAGTTCAACGAATCCAAAACACCTCCGCCCGACTGATCATCAAAGTCCCCTGCCGCAGGCACATCCCCCACCACCTGGGAGACCTACACTGGCTGCACATCAACAAGAGCATCACGTTCAAGCTGCTCACCCTCACTTACATTACTTTTGCCAACATTACATCAAAAAAAGTGACACAATAGAACAACAAACACGCACAGGGGGCTTGTAAATCTGCCCCAGAATGTTTGAAGGGAGAAAGGAAACAGTAAGAAGACAGATCAGGGAGTATAAAGAGAAAAATGAAATATGAAGAGACAGGGAAGAAAATAAGGAGACAGAAACAATATGAGGAGACACAGGGAAATATAAACACAAAGAAGGGCATTATGAAGACAGAGGAGACCATAACAAAAAGAGGGTAGTACCATGAGAAAGGAAGGAGTAAGAGGAGAGAAGGGGGAGTTATCACAAGAGAGGGTAAAAAATATGGAAAAAGGGGCACATATAAATCCTTAATGTACACAGATGCAGTGTGATATTACAGAAAAAATATGAGACCATGCATTTTATCAAAACACATTTACTACTGTAAAACGTTTCAAAAGGGGCACATATAATTCCTTAATGTACACACATGCACAGTGTGATATTACAGAAAAAATATGACACCATGGATTTTATCAAAATACATTTACTACTGTAAAACGTTTTAAAAGGGGCAAATATAATTCCTTAATGTACACAGATGCACAGTGTGATATTACAGAAAAAAATATAAGACCATGCATTTTATCAAAACACATTTACTACTGTAAAATGATTGAGTAACTATACACATTCCATGTTGAAAAAGTTATGTATAACTTACCTAGAGGATCGTAGGGATAAAAAGGAGATGACCAAAAAAACTGTGATTTCCCATCAACTGATAATGATCACGAAAGCTATCCAACCGTTTCTTGCCTTACATATCCTGACGGAAAGAAAAAAGTCAATGCACCAAAAGTAACTTGCAAGATCTGTGAGGATACTATTTCCAGGGGTGATCACACTAAAAAGTACTCTTTCGGTTCAGCCAGCATGGTTCGCCATGTCAAAAATGTGCATCCAAATAACTATCCAAGGATGGCAACACAAAGGTTGCAGGAGAATCCTCAACCTGCAGTTCCTAGTACCTCAACTGCACCACCACCTCCTCCGAGCAGTCCGCATCCTATTATTGTGCCACAGTTTGCGGATCTGAAATTTCTTTGTAAATATTGCAACAAATTACTTTGTTACGGTGAGCAGTCTATTGATCTCATTGTGAAGAGGAAAGAAGAGCACCGTTGTCCAAAACATTAATTTTATTTTTTACTATTTTGTTCCTGTGCCACAGTTTTTTTTGTTTCCAGTTCCATTTTTTTGTTTTTTTTTTAAAAAACTTGTTGAAAAAATAAAAAAAAATAGAAAACTAAAAAGACAAAAAAACAGTTCTTTTCAGAACTACCTTCCTTGTTCAAAGAAAGAACTATATTTCTATGTTAGTGTGTAAAAGTTTGTCAAAATGAATGTGTAGTTCATAAATGAATTAATGAATACATTAGTACTGTTTGGTGAAAGTGCCAAGTGAGAGTGAAAGTGACAGTGTCTGTCTGAATATATAGCAGCTTCACTTTTAGAACAGTATAAACATAAGCACATACTGTTGAATGACTCACTACAACATTGAAACAGTAGTGTGAGAGTGTTTGGTGAAAGTCTAATGATACAGACTGGGGAATAGAAGCTATAAAAGACAAGTTTGCCGGTGCATAAAAAAATACATATGTAGTCGATAAGGGTTTGAAGCAGTCTATACCCTAAGGCCCACTTTCCACCATGAGTACTTGGGTAGTAGCTGAATGATTGCAATTCTGGAAGCAGAGTGTCTCAAAACATTATTATTATATAATAATACATTTATTCTTGAAACATTTCATAACTTAATACAGCTTCTAAAATAATTTCATCGGGTATTTCATTTTCCTGGTTATCAATTTCAAAAGTCATCTGATGAATCTCAATCTCATCTAATGCTTCCACAAAAGCATCATCCAAGGTTTCATCAAGATAATCACAGCTGATATCTCCAGCATTCATTTCTTCCACTTCATTAATGTTGCCCGTAAAAGATATGTTCATCTCTTCTACGACAGTGTTAGTATTTTCAAAATCGTGTTCCATATTGTTTTCTTGATTTTCCATTGTAAATTTGTTATGCCGAGGTCCTTCTACAAAAACATAAACACTTTATTTTATCATTTTTCCTAATACAGAACACACAACTAGCTTTAAGAACTAATTTGCCCTTTAAAAAATATATCATAAATACTATTCTCAACTACTTTATAACATTATATAATCATAATTATTTATATGAACGTTCAGTCTTACAATTTCTTAAATTATCAAACCAGTCACTCTTATCACTATTGGAAAAATCCAGGCTGTTATTATAAAATGCAGTACTAAAAAAAGTACAATATGTCTGTTCACCTTACCTGGTCCAAACTAGTAGATGTGTTGTAGTAAAATACAAACAATACTGGAACACTCAGTATATTTATATTTAAAAATGTTCAAATGTATATAAAAGATACTCACCATTTTTGAACACATATAGTCCATCCATGTTTTGTTATTTCACCTCTGTACAAGCACACTCCATTGGCCATTCTTAACAGTTATTTATACTTACCTTAAACATAATAAAGAATAATAAAATTATATATTATAAAATTAGCATCTGTGGAAAACAAAAAAAAACAGTTACAATATATCCTTTACAACACCAAATAATTTGTAAAACATTTCATTTGCCATTTTTGCTGTTCTCAGAATATATTGAATTTCACTAGAATAGTGAATTCAGTAGTACTCATCACATAACAGCGGGCAAAAACTAGACAATCAATAAGATTATCTTAAAAAAAAAACAATCAACATTCTCAATTACAATAGAAAAAATTGAAATAAAACATATGTTAAATGTTTTTTTAAACAGCAATTTCTTATGTAACTATGAAATATCTCAAAGAATCTTCAAATACCAAAACACTATCATTAATTTTCAAACACTGTAAAGAAAGTTACTTTTAAATATATGCTGAGAAAATAGACACAAATGCTCCTCAATAGTTTTATACACGTTTCCTCATGGCCAAATTGTGTATCTCAAATTCTTAGTAAAGAACTTCCTCAATAGTAATTATCACAAACCGTCTCCCACCTTTCTGATGCAAAACCTCCGACAACATTTGCAACATCCCCCAGGGATCATTCTTCAACTTGTCGCTATTCAAGGCACCCTTACACAAATGGCCCACCATCACAACCTCAACATTATCTGCTAAGGCAACGACACCCAACTCATGTTCTCCCTCACCAAGAAGCCAGACACCACTGAAAGATGTAACCAAATGCATAATGATCAACTCTCTAAATCTCAACTCGAACAAACACCTACAACGAGTTCAACGAATCCAAAACACCTCCGCCCGACTGATCATCAAAGTCCCCTGCCGCAGGCACATCCCCCACCACCTGGGAGACCTACACTGGCTGCACATCAACAAGAGCATCACGTTCAAGCTGCTCACCCTCACTTACATTACTTTTGCCAACATTACATCAAAAAAAGTGACACAATAGAACAACAAACACGCACAGGGGGCTTGTAAATCTGCCCCAGAATGTTTGAAGGGAGAAAGGAAACAGTAAGAAGACAGATCAGGAAGTATAAAGAGAAAAATGAAATATGAAGAGACAGGGAAGAAAATAAGGAGACAGAAAGAATATGAGGAGACACAGGGAAATATAAACACAAAGAAGGGCATTATGAAGACAGAGGAGACCATAACAAAAAGAGGGTAGTACCATGAGAAAGGAAGGCGTAAGAGGAGAGAAGGGGAAGTATCACAAGAGAGGGTAGAAAATATGGAAAAAGGGGCACATATAAATCCTTAATGTACACAGATGCAGTGTGATATTACAGAAAAAATATGAGACCATGCATTTTATCAAAACACATTTACTACTGTAAAACGTTTCAAAAGGGGCACATATAATTCCTTAATGTACACACATGCACAGTGTGATATTACAGAAAAAATATGACACCATGGATTTTATCAAAATACATTTACTACTGTAAAACGTTTTAAAAGGGGCAAATATAATTCCTTAATGTACACAGATGCACAGTGTGATAGTACAGAAAAAAAATATAAGACCATGCATTTTATCAAAACACATTTACTACTGTAAAATGATTGAGTAACTATACACATTCCATGTTGAAAAAGTTATGTATAACTTACCTAGAGGATCGTAGGGATAAAAAGGAGATGACCAAAAAATCTGTGATTTCCCATCAACTGATAATGATCACGAAAGCTATCCAACCGTTTCTTGCCTTACATATCCTGACGGAAAGAAAAAAGTCAATGCACCGAAAGTAACTTGCAAGATCTGTGAGGATACTATTTCCAGGGGTGATCCCACTAAAAAGTACTCTTTCGGTTCAGCCAGCATGGTTCGCCATGTCAAAAATGTGCATCCAAATAACTATCCAAGGATGGCAACACAAAGGTTGCAGGAGAATCCTCAACCTGCAGTTCCTAGTACCTCAACTGCACCACCACCTCCTCCGAGCAGTCCACATCCTATTATTGTGCCACAGTTTGCGGATCTGAAATTTCTTTGTAAATATTGCAACAAATTACTTTGTTACGGTGAGCAGTCTATTGATCTCATTGTGAAGAGGAAAGAAGAGCACCGTTGTCCAAAACATTAATTTTATTTTTTACTATTTTGTTCCTGTGCCACAGTTTTTTTTGTTTCCAGTTCAATTTTTTTGTTTTTTTTAAAAAAAACTTGTTGAAAAAATAAAAAAAAATAGAAAACTAAAAAGACAAAAAAACAGTTCTTTTCAGAACTACCTTCCTTGTTCAAAGAAAGAACTATATTTCTATGTTAGTGTGTAAAAGTTTGTCAAAATGAATGTGTAGTTCATAAATGAATTAATGAATACATTAGTACTGTTTGGTGAAAGTGCCAAGTGAAAGTGACAGTGTCTGTCTGAATATATAGCAGCTTCACTTTTAGAACAGTATAAACATAAGCACATACTGTTGAATGACTCACTACAACATTGAAACAGTAGTGTGAGAGTGTTTGGTGAAAGTCTAATGATACAGACTGGGGAATAGAAGCTATAAAAGACAAGTTTGCCGGTGCATAAAAAAATACATATGTAGTCGATAAGGGTTTGAAGCAGTCTATACCCTAAGGCCCACTTTCCACCATGAGTACTTGGGTAGTAGCTGAATGATTGCAATTCTGGAAGCAGAGTGTCTCAAAACATTATTATTATATAATAATACATTTATTCTTGAAACATTTCATAACTTAATACAGCTTCTAAAATAATTCCATCGGGTATTTCATTTTCCTGGTTATCAATTTCAAAAGTCATCTGATGAATCTCAATCTCATCTAATGCTTCCACAAAAGCATCATCCAAGGTTTCATCAAGATAATCACAGCTGATATCTCCAGCATTCATTTCTTCCACTTCATTAATGTTGCCCGTAAAAGATATGTTCATCTCTTCTACGACAGTGTTAGTATTTTCAAAATCGTGTTCCATATTGTTTTCTTGATTTTCCATTGTAAATTTGTTATGTCGAGGTCCTTCTACAAAAACATAAACACTTTATTTTATCATTTTTCCTAATACAGAACACACAACTAGCTTTAAGAACTAATTTGCCCTTTAAAAAATATATCATAAATACCATTCTCAACTACTTTATAACATTATATAATTATAATTATTTATATGAACGTTCAGTCTTACAATTTCTTAAATTATCAAACCAGTCACTCTTATCACTATTGGAAAAATCCAGGCTGTTATTATAAAATGGAGTACTAAAAAAAGTACAATATGTCTGTTCACCTTACCTGGTCCAAACTAGTAGATGTGTTGTAGTAAAATACAAACAATACTGGAACACTCAGTATATTTATATTTAAAAATGTTCAAATGTATATAAAAGATACTCACCATTTTTGAACACATATAGTCCATCCATGTTTTGTTATTTCACCTCTGTACAAGCACACTCCATTGGCCATTCTTAACAGTTATTTATACTTACCTTAAACATAATAAAGAATAATAAAATTATATATTATAAAATTAGCATCTGTGGAAAACAAAAAAAAACAGTTACAATATATCCTTTACAACACCAAATAATTTGTAAAACATTTCATTTGCCATTTTTGCTGTTCTCAGAATATATTGAATTTCACTAGAATAGTGAATTCAGTAGTACTCATCACATAACAGCGGGCAAAAACTAGACAATCAATAAGATTATCTTTAAAAAAAAACAATCAACATTCTCAATTACAATAGAAAAAATTGAAATAAAACATATGTTAAATGTTTTTTTCAAACCGCAATTTCTTATGTAACTATGAAATATCTCAAAGAATCTTCAAATACCAAAACACTATCATTAATTTTCAAAAACTGTAAAGAAAGTTACTTTTAAATATATGCTGAGAAAATAGACATAAATGCTCCTCAATAGTTTTATACACGTTTCCTCATGGCCAAATTGTGTATCTCAAATTCTTAGTAAAGAACTTCCTCAATAGTAATTATCACAATCCGTCTCTCACCTTTCTGATGCAAAACCTCCGACAACATTTGCAACATCCCCCAGGGATCATTCTTCAACTTGTCGCTATTCAAGGCACCCTTACACAAATGGCCCACCATCACAACCTCAACATTATCTGTGATATTTGTGATATTACAGAAGTGTGATATTACAGAAAAAATATGAGACCATGCATTTTATCAAAACACATTTACTACTGTAAAACGTTTCAAAAGGGGCACATATAATTCCTTAATGTACACACATGCACAGTGTGATATTACAGAAAAAATATGACACCATGGATTTTATCAAAACATATTTACTACTGTAAAACGTTTCAAAAGGTGCAAATATAATTCCTTAATGTACACAGATGCACAGTGTGATATTACAGAAAAAAATATAAGACCATGCATTTTATCAAAACACATTTACTACTGTAAAATGATTAAGTAACTATACACATTCCATGTTGAAAAAGTTATGTATAACTTACCTAGAGGATCGTAGGGATATAAAGGAGATGACCAAAAAAACTGTGATTTCCCATCAACTGATAATGATCACGAAAGCTATCCAACCGTATCTTGCCTTGCAGATGAGAGACTTTGAAAGGTTTCTAATAATCCGTTTTAGACTTGGTATCCTCTTTAGGTTACTAGGTTTCCCTACAGTGAACGACTGGTCAAATCGGATTATAAAATGTCCTTGTGACGATTTGTCCAGTCATTCCGACATCCATATTTTATTTTTCTGTACATTTTATTCAACTTCAAGAAAAAGGTGGATAAAGCCCATATTAATGTATATGAACCTTAGACAATGCCGACCTGCCTTCTTAGCGATTCAGAAGCTTGATAATATATGTACTGTGGCATCTTTTTGGCATTTCTTAAAAATGTTTTTATCTCACGGAAATCAATAATTATTTAATCAGTAATGAGACTATTGTACGAATTTGTATGAATATGAATTTGGATAGTTGTACTGTTTTTTACTCTTTTTTCTTACATGTAGTGATTTTATTCTACTTTTATGGTTATTTGTGTAATATAACCGAATAAAGGTTTTTGATTTGATTTGAACTATACACATTCCATGTATATAACTACTAAATTTCAGTGAACAACCCTAACTCATTTTGCAAATAAATATGCAATTTACTACATTACTTTGTCCAACATTACATCAAAAAAAGTGTTACAATAGAACAACAAAGACGCACAAAAGGCTTGTAAATCTGCCCCAGACTAAATGAAAGGAGAGAAGGAAAAGTAAGAGTTCAGATTAGGAAGTATAAAGAGAAAGATAAAGTATGAACAGAGAGGCGGGAAAAAGAGGAGATAGAAGGAATATGAAAAGAGACAGAAGAATACAAGAACAAAAAGTCAAAAAGGGCTTATAAATCTGCCAAAATTGTATGCAGCACTGTGTACTGACTGCAAAATTGTAGATTTAGAACACAAACCTAATTCTAAACAACCATCACTATTAACTACTCAACAACTAAAAAAGTGAATGCACACATTCTACATTTTTTAGTACTGCACTTTATTGTACAAAGGTGACTCACAAAACAAATTAACTTAGCAAATGATGTTATCATAATAGTTATCCAAATGCAGAGAATACATTACTCTTACTAAAAACAAAATGCACCACATATATTCCCTTACAATTTATCATCTCACCTTAGATATTCTTATACAGAATCTCTCTAGTTCGGTGTCTGCAGCAGAACCAAGAAATGGTACTTTTTCCCTCTCAATTTACAGTTATATACCTGTAAATAACAAATAAAAATCCTTCACACATTAATTCAAAACCAAACACAAATTTCTATTGGTTCAACATTTAAAACATTTCCAACTGACATACCTTTCCACCCTACCCCCAACAGATCACGCAAAAGTCAACTGTCAACAAAGGTCAAAAGTTCAGCACTCTATAAAACACTGCTTCTCAACAAATTTACACTATGCATAAGCATTTACTTATAAGTACCAATAGTGGAGAAGTGTGGCTCACTGGTTAGAGGAGGCAGACCTGGAAGCAGAGGTCAGCCCGGGACCAGGTTTCAATTCCCGGCTCGGCGGGGTCTTGAGTCCTAAAATGTTCATGGACTCGACAATTCTCGCTCCGGTGCCTACTCGATTCATGGGTTCACACTCTGCGACTCTGGGCAATAGCTTGCTTAATCTCCACAACGGCCCCACGCGGCGGGATGCCTGGCTTTCACCTTGCGGATACCCTGCCGGGGTTATCTCACAGGGGAATACCAGGACGGGTTCCCTAAGCAAGCGCTTAGAAACCGCTCGGTGATTTGCGCTATATAAATTCCTGTACATTTACAATAAAGAGAAAAGCTCTCATTACAACCAACCAACATATAAACACATAAACTTGATAGATATCTGTAAAATATATATTTTTAAATTGATTTTTTCCTGCTTACGTACGGTTATGGAACGACTTAGAGAATTCGCACAGTATGTCGTCCGTACGTGCATGGTACGCGTACGATAAATCTACCGTAAAAAAAGAAAATAGCCTCTATCACTAATTTTTTTAAATCCCCGGGAACCCCATCCCCCGGGGCTCAAATATAACGTTGGGCACCATGGGGGGAGCCCCAAAGCCCCCACGATCCCAGCCAGCTCCGTGCATCCTTCAGGAGCCGGCATTGCTTTTCGTCAGAGAGAGCAGCTTACATGCTGCTCTCTCTCACAAAGAGCAATCTGCTTTCATACTTGAAAGACAGAACAGCCCTCGGGGATCAGAAAGTCCTGTAGCAAATAGCAAACTTTTCCTCTCAATGTACACACTCAATCTACACACAAATACAAATAAATAACAAATCACATTTATTCCCACATTAAATCAAAATGAAACACACTTTTATATTGCTTGAACTTTTTACCCTTTTTCCAACTGACAAAACTTTCAACCCTTCCCCCATTCCACATTCTGCCAGTTACCATAGAAACACTTCAGGGAACACCTAACTGAGAACACAGGTGAAAAGTTCATCAAACAATGTTGCAAATAAAAACAGCAAGTGTGCTAGAGTTGTCAATATAGCAGCTTATCTAAAGTAACGTTCTTTTCTATCACTTTTTCTTAACCAATATATTACAGGCTTTAAAAAAACAGATAATTGCACCCTAGTTTCTGTGTAAATTATTTTCAAACATCCAATCATTTCTTTACTTTTTTCCAAAACGACATCTTATCCACCATTTTAGAAAAATCTTATTTTTCAAAATGCCATTTCATTTACAGAGACCATCTGAGTGCATCCAAACCTCTCTTCAAGATGCTTAAGGTGTGGATTGTGGGACACAGCTATATTTTCTGGAGCCAAAGGCATGCAGAACAGAAAGGACATCACAAAGACCTAGGTTTACCAAACGTAGACATTAAATGGATTGGACAGAGAGGGTTAAAGTGGCTCCAATTGATGCCATTGGTGAAATCCTTTTTGCACATCCAACACCCTGACCTCATAATTGTGCACTGTGGTGGCAAGGACCTAGGCACTTTAAAAGGGGTAGGTCTGGAAATGCTTATGAAGGACACCTTTCGACAACTGATGACACTTTTCCCCAAAACTGCCTTTGTCTATTCTAATATATGCCAAAGGCAGAAATGGAACTGGTCCAACCACCATTGTCCACAGATTGAGAAAGCTAGTAAACATGTGAATAAATCTGTTTCTGCCTTTCTCCGAGACTATAGAATGGGGTCCATCTACCACAACAATTTGCATTTCAATATGCATGACATCTATAGGAGAGACGGTGTACATTTTACAAATGAAGGTCTTCCTCATAAACTTAAGACTCTGCATCGGTACTTACTTGTGTAGGCACTAAAATCTTCCAATAAACACAAGGGCTCTTTTTAGAGCCACCCAACATGTAAACACATACACTTGATAAATCTCTAAAAAATATATATATTTTTCTAGCTTACGTATGCTTATGGGACGACTTACAGACTTCGCACCATACATCGTATGTACCTGCATAGTACTCGTACGCTAAATCGACCGTAAAAAAAGTAGCCTTTACCACTAGTTTACATGCTGCTCTCACCCATTTAAAGATTATCCAGGTTCTCAACCTAAACACGTCACAAATCATCTCTCATTACTTTGTCTTCTTTTTTACTGTATTGTATGACGTAGAGTGCGTGACCCTATGCCCAGAGCCGTCGAAGGTTCTGGAGACTGCCACGCCTCAGGATCAGCTCCTGCAGTGTCCCGGAGCCGCGCGGCCCCTCTCCCATCATTTGAAAACCCTGAGGGGAGATGGTAAATTAATCGAGACTGAATACGTTAGTACGGGCCACTTTTACGCTACCAGGAAAACACAACATCAGTATAAGGCCTAGATTTCCATTGTACTCATTTCTTAGTTGCAGGTCTAGTTGTCAAATCGGCACACACAATCCCTCATGGCTGGTACACACCCACACCACACCCATCCAGCAAATTCGTCACTACACATGTGACCCTATGTATAAAAAAGACGGAGCGCACGTGTTGTACGCCATTTTAGAGTTGTTCCCAAAGTATCGATCAAGGGGCCCACTACTACATGCGTGGCCTCTTAGGTCACTGAGTTAGTGGTGCCTGAAGCACTGAGCGGGTGAAGAATCTGCGATGATGATGATGGGAGCACGAGTATGTCGTTAGCCATAGAGATATCAAGACTCTGCACCATATATGAGACTTCTTTGTTGGAGATCGGGACTACATCATGCATAAGGTGTCTTTTCCACGAAAAGGTGAGCAGTGAGGCTTGAGTACGCATCGGAGAGAGTCACGGTTGTAGCAGACTAGATACAAAAACGCGACTTAAATTTTTAAACGAAGGCACTCCTATATAGTGTATTAATTTACATGTAAAGTTATTGAAAAGTTCGTGGGGGGCACTCCTAGTATATTCCACTAATCCTCCTAATCTAACGGTGCTGTGACTGAAAGGGTTGTCAGTCCTAGAATCAGAAGAGTTTAGATCAACCAAAGGGTCAATCCAGTCACGCACTGTTCACTGAACAGTGCGTGACTGGATTGACCCTTTGGTTGATCTAAACTCTTTTAATTTACATGTATACATTTTTTTCCCAATAGCAGGAACGTTTTTATAATCGCTGAAATGTCCGGAATATTACCAAAACAAACAGTTCCTAAAAATGTGAAAAGCAACATGTATAAAAGCACGATGTTATCTAACTCCAAATTAATATAGTAACAATTAGCAATTATAACATCTTTCTTTTAATATCTTTTAGATGTAATGCTTCACGATGCATTATTTAATAAGGACGACGGCAATGACACATGGTGAGCAAACCAGCTTGTTTCCGAAAGAACGACAAGTTATCTGTGAAACGAGAGCATGTGTAGTATGCAGCAGGCGCGCAAAACACACATTGGGCTAACGGGGCTTCAGCTAAGATCAGATACCTTCCTGTGCCCACACATACTCACACCCGAGTATTTCACAGGTCTTTTAAATGACATTTTGCTTGTTAATGAGACTTTGATGTCCCCCCTCCCCCCCGCTTACAGCTCCACTCTTCTTTTTGCTAGAAGTTAAGCCCCCCCTGAAATTTTCTTTTAGCCGCCCCCCCCGGTATTTTTGACTGTGGTTGCGCCTCTGGCTTCAGGCACCCCCCCATATCTTGTGTGTCTCTCCCACGTTTTAATGTCCTTGTTTCTCTCTTTCTCTTTCATACTCTCTCACATTGTTTCTCTTTCTTTTTTAAAGTTTTGTACGCTGCTATCTCAAGTCTACTATATACAACCTTATCTGAGTTGAAGTGGTGAACTCTCTTGATTACTGTGAAGGCTTCTTCAACACGTAGAGCACCCTCTTTCAATCACGCCATTGGCACTAGGTGAGCAAAGAATTTTGTTTCCGAAACAACAACAAATTATTTGTGAAAAGAGAGACTGGGTACTGTGCAGCAGCTTCACTATATAGAAATATATAATTACCTCCAACAGATAGGTTACAACAGTCTGCGAAACATATCTACAACCTTATTGCGCCACTTTTGTGCCACTTTTAACATGGGAAAAGTGGCGCAAGGAGCTTGTAAATCTGTGCCTGACTTTAAAAAAAAAAATTCAACTCCAGTCTCTGCGAGACAGTTTTAATGTTGTTTTCTCTCTCCTTCTCTCTCTCACTCTCTGTGACATCATTTCTCTATAGACACTGCTGTCTACTTTGACGTGTAGAAGCAGAGGTGTATTGAAGTTGTGAACTCCGGTGGCCTCAGTGTTTGCCCGCAGTGAATATACAAGGTAAGCACAGCGGCCTAGATATACAATGCCTCCATTGCAATGCATTAGAAATAAGTTGGTGTATTTATAATCCTGTTGTACCACTTTTGTGTCAGTAACGCAGTAGGCACTTCCATATAGACACCACTTGAACGCAGGACTATAACAGAAGTGAAATGTACTCGACACACTGCACACGTAAAATCATAGTGTTACCTTCACTTGTAATGCTTCACCTTATTTAGTCACATCTACATAACTTTAAACTCTTTTTTTCTTTTTTGTTTTGCAGATTACCTACCTAACAGCTTTTGGAGTCCACATCACAATTTGTTTATAATACTGTTTTATTAAAGTTATTTTTCTAGTTGTTTATTACATTATCTTTAAGTTACGTTTACAGTTATTGTCATTTTAATAAACGTTAATAAAAAACTATATACTTGTTTTATTTTTTTTTTGGGGGGGGGACGGTCCACAACAAAAATATTTATAATTTGAAATACTATAGTAAGATGTTTGACTGTAGGGTTGAAAAGTACTAGCTGTACAATAACTTATATTTTCTCTGAATGGACTACAACATGGAAAGGAAATCAAAGTAATACAATGTGTACCACATTTACAAACCTCTTGCGACATTTTCGCGCGCAAACCTACCCCCTTACAAAATTAACTATGTGGACCTCAATGATGCCCCTCAAAACACGAAAACTATATAGTGTGAGGGAGGCTGTGTGGCCCGCCGCATAATGCCCTGGAGTCCACCACACCCAGACCCGGTTCCTGCAGTATCCTGGGGGAAAACAGCCATTACAACGCGGTCATAACCACGCGTGATCGTCACCACAAATTCATTAGCACGCATATGGCTTTACCACGCATGCCTTTACCATGCATGCCTTTACCATGCATGCTTTTACAACTAGTATACATTTACCACGCATGATTAAGCCATAAGCATGATAATGGCTTTGTGGTGACGGACACGCGTTATAATGGCTGTGGCTTACGTGCTTCAAATTCGTTTTTAGGTATGCGTGTGACCAAGTCTGATAACATCAGAGGCCAAGGACAAACACTGTGGTGTCTGTGGTAGGAAATCTCATCGATCACAGAGAAGATAGGCGGAGGGTAAAATGAAAGTAACAGGTACAATAAAATTAACAGAGGAAAACTACTAAAATGGCGGTGGTCGGGGTATATAATCCATACGTTTCAAATAAATATAGATAGATATAATTATTAATATATTACAAAAGTATAGCAGCGGATGACACACACGGCCCGGGAAAAGAAAGCGTCAAATTTAATACCTGAAATGAGGAGAGGTTTGCTTGGCGAACTTGAATAAAAAGAAAGAAACGTGGGCTTGGAAACGAGGCTGCGCATGCGTAGAGAGTACAACTAGTGCACACAAAAAAATGGAAAGTTTTACATACTATCATAGAAATATAGCTCTAGTTTTTTTCCTTTTCCACCGCGTACGCGTACAATACATGTATTGTACGCTGCGATTTCTTATTTTTAAAAATATATATATTTTGGGCCTAAAGATCCATGTGGGACCCCCTAAGCAAGCCTAGAGGGTCAGGATGTTTCTAGCCTGCCCCCTTTCCTTATTTTTCAACTTTGTTTTACTGTTTTCTTGTGACTCGGTTCTACCAAGGCACAAAATGGCTGCCAACACTTCCTGATTTGGAGTGTTGACAGACAGTTGACATCCAATCAGCATGCAGCTTGTGCTTGTAATTGAACGGATCTCCGTACGCGAGCAGTACTTCGTCTATAGATATTACTATGATTTTACTTTTCATTTTCTCAGGAACTACTGAACGGATTTACACCATTTAACAAAAAGCACAATCTGCGAACCAAACTCTACCTCTCTGCCAAATTTGGTGCAATCCCGTTCAGCCGTTCGGGCTGTAGCCCTGGCTAAAGATCCCTATGGGAAATTGCATGGGGAAAACACGTTTTGGGACCCCCCTTATTTCTCAGCCCCCACTTGACAAATCACCCCCAAACTTTCAGGGAAGGAGCGGGGCTGAGCGTGCCATTTTCTTGGAGAAATTCATGAAGATTCGTCCACCGGCGTCAAAGTTATTTCAAATAGAATGTTGTGGATTTCCTATGGAAAGTAGGTCCTAACTATAACTACCTCCAGTAGGTAATATATGTATGTATATATATATATGTATGTATATGTATAGATATATATTATATCCTACTGGCGATAGCCAGTAGGTAAATATAGTTAGGACCTGGCTACCATAGGAAATCCGCAACATTCTATTGGGAATAACTTTGGCGCCGGTTGAGGAATTTGCGTGTAATTTCCCAAAATTTAGGCCAGCTCCACTCCGCTTCTTCCCTGGAAGTTTCGGGGGGATTCGTCATGCGGGGGAAAGAAAAAAGGGGGGTCCCAAAACGTGTTTTCCCCATGTTAATTTCCATAGGACGAATAGACAAGGCTACAGCCCGAACCGCTGAATGGAATTACACCAAACTTTGCAAAATTGTAGGGACTGGTACGCAGAAGTGCCTTTTCTATATTTGGTAAAAATTGCTCCTGTGGTTTTTATGAAAATTAACTTCAAAAACACATATATATCTATATAAGCTTACTGTAAGCTTACTGTACTCTGTACCTTCCCGAGTACGAGCTGCATTCTGATTGGCTGCCAATGTCTGTCAACACTCCAAAACAGAAATTGTTGGCAGCCATCTTGTACCTCGGTAGACTGAGGCACAGGAAAGCTGAAAAATAAACGTGTAGAACTCAAAAAAGGGGCAGGGTAGAAGCACCCTGACCCCCTAGGCCTGCACATTTTTTTTTTCAAAATTCAAATTCTTCATCCAAGAAGTGTTGGCAGCCATCTTGGGACCAATATACATGATAGCACCTCATTAAAAAGCATTGCAGTTAATAGAAGGTTTTAGGACTTTAATTACATTATAAATCATTTGTTGATGGTACCATACTCATTTTAGGAATTGTGGTGTGTTCTAAGGTGATTTTACCATGTGAAAAAGCCTTCTGCTGGTATATCATGATAATGTTTGAAAGAAAACTATTATCTCATGCTTTTCCCACAGTGGTTTGGAAGGGGATCTATAAGCTAAACTGAAAGCATATTTTCTGTAAATTCACATTATCTTTCTCAGTCATGTGAGAATGAAGTCTGACATTCTCAGTAAAACATGTACATCCAACAAGGACAGAGACTGTCAGTTGATTCCTTTGTGTTCTGCTGCAGCTTCCCAGAGTGTTCTAAAGAACAACTAGAGCGCTAACAGTCCTACTTATTACAAAGGTATGGCACACCTGAAGCCATCTTGATTGGAATAAAGTGGTAACTCTTAAAACATTTAATTTTAAAAGGAAAAAAATGAGGGGGTATATTTTGCCATAGAAAGTATGATTAGTGCTGCAGAAAGAAAAATTAGGGCACATTTTGAGTGACTTCTCAAATCCTCTTCTATTTCATTAAAACATTCTGACATGCAGTCTCCCAAGATAGCCACCAGAGACAAAAGAGCCCAAATGTAGCCCAAATAGCACCCAGATGTAGCCCAAGTATAGCCCAATGACAGAATGTCCCAGAGTGTTCTAAAGAACAACTAGAGCGCTAACAGTCTTACTTATGACAAAAGTATGGCACACCAGAAGCCATCTTGATTGGAATGAAGTGGTAAGTCTGAAAACATTTAATTTAAAAAGGAACAAAATGAGGGGGTTCATTTTGCCATAGAAAGTATGATTAGTGCTTCAGAAAGAAAAATTAGGGCACATTTTGAGTGACTTCACAAATCCTCTTCTATTTCATAAAAAAATTCTGACATGCAGTCTCCCAAGATAGCCACCAGAGACAAAAGAGCCCAAATGTAGCCCAAATAGCACCCAGATGTAGCCCAAGTATAGCTCAATGACAGAATGTCCCAGAGTGTTCTAAAGAACAACTAGAGCGCTAACAGTCTTACTTATGACAAAAGTATGGCACACCAGAAGCCATCTTGATTGGAATGAAGTGGTAACTCTTAAAACATTTAATTTAAAAAGGAACAAAATGAGGGGGTTCATTTTGCCATAGAAAGTATGATTAGTGCTTCAGAAAGAAAAATTAGGGCACTTTTTGAGTGACTTCTCAAATCCTCTTCTATTTCATTAAAAAAATTCTGACATGCAGACTGAAACATGCACTTTGAATACCAGCAGCAGACTTCACTGGTGAGCAGTAGCTTTACTACAGTGATATAATGAGCAACTAGAGTGCTAACATTCAGAATTTATGGCAAATGTGTGACACATAAGCATGGGCGTAAAATCCGTTCCGCTTGCGGATTTTGCGGATTTTCGGTAAATTCGCAATCCGCTAACTCTAGCGAACTTGCCGAAAATTCGTAAAATCCGTTCGAAGCGGATTTTTTGCTTGGTCGCACTTGCCAATGAGAATACTATACAATTTCGCGGGAGTAAACACTTGCGAACACGTAGATGCGGCGGGCAGCGACAATCTCGCAATTGCGAGATTGCAAAATTTGCAATTTCGCACAAGAAATCCACCAGCAGGCAGCATAAACCTTGAAAATTATGATTTTTATCAGAATAACTCCTCAGGTTGACATTTGCCTGCACTTTTTCTTTGCAAGGAGTCCATTTTGGGGGGTGGGGGTGGGAGGAAGGAAGTGCCCCACAGTCTCCAACTTCCTGTTCCTGTCCACCAGGCTCCTCCCAGTGCTTTCTTCATGTGCTGGTCACTTTGATTTGGATCTTGACCTGGAAGGATTACTTTTTGTGGATGCTGCTAGATATTTGGATTTTTGCAATACTGAAAGCACTCAGCAGGTGCAAAAGTTCAATCTTATCATTAGTAACCATTCCCTGTAGTGCTTCCTGAGGGGCCCCTTCAGAGTTCATTTGCCTACTTGCAACTATTCTATGACCCTGCTCTGACCCTCACAGCAGGCTCAGAGAATAGCTACAAGTATACAACAAAGGTCCTGTTAAAAAAATTACACTGCAACAGAAAGCAATTACAGACAAAACTGAGAGCACTCAGCAGGGGCAAAAGTTCAATCTTATCATTAGTAACCATTCCCTGTAGTGCTTCCTGAGGGGCCCCATCAGAGTTCAGCTGCCTACTTGCAACTATAGGCCACAAAGGTCCTGTGAAAAAAAATTGCACTGCAACGGAAAGCAAATTACAGATAAGGAAGCAGGTGCCAGCCAGACTGGAAGTTTAAATTCAGTGACACATTAATCAACCCCAAATTAATTCATGTCAGTTGAAGCAGGGCAGGTGTGCTTGCTTTTTTTCACCCCCATAATCTACAGTGATAAACCAACCAGAGGGTGGCAGTGATGTACCAGAGGGTGGCATGGGTGTACCAGAGGGTGGCAGTGGTGAAACAGAGGGTGCTGTGAACCTGTGATGATGAACCAGATGTAGAAACAACATAGTCGCGGCCGTTGCGAGCCGAAAAGTAAGTTCGCAATTGCGAACTGGTACAGAACCCTCGCGAACTGCCCAAAATCCTTGCGAACACAAAAAAAATCCGCAAATTCGCAAGAGTTTGCGGATTTTGCGGATTGCGAATCCGTCAATACGCAAGTTCGCGGATTGCCAATTCGCAAAATCCGCCCATGCTTAGTGACACATCTGAATGCCTTCTCGATGGAACCAAAGTAAACAAGCATTGAAAATGCAATAGATCTCGCCCTCGTTTAAGTTAAAGCCATTCTGTTTGTAATGAGGTGGCTTTTTAGCTTTGCTTTTAATAGTGTTTTTCAAACTTTCATGTAAATAACATGCATATGTATGCATATATGTATATGTATGCATGCATTTATATTTGTATTTATATAGATATGCAGATTATATATTTTTATATATGTATGGATATATATATATACACATACATATATATAAATGCATATATATATATGCATATATATATGTGTATATGTGTGCGTGTAGATAGACCGAGGCACAAGAAAGCAGAAAAACAAACGTGAAGAACACAAAAAGGGGGCAGGGTAGATACACCCTGACCCCCTAGGCCTGCCCAGGTGGTCCCACAAGGACAAAAATGGCCCACATTTTGTTTTTTTTAAACCTGGTCTGTTTTTTTAAAAATTACCCCCCGGGGCGACCAAATCGCAGCGGCATAGTGATAAAGAAGTGTGGGGGGTCCACAATCCCCCCACACTGCCCCGGGGACCACCGCCCCCGGGGCAAAGCAACGCAGCCCCTTGGCGCATACTGGAGACTCCTGGTTGGCTACTTGGCCCCCAGGGACCCCCAGTATGCAAGGGGAATTATTTCCGATTCTGCAAACACGCCAGGGGTTGCGCTGCAGGGAGGTGTAAAAAAGGGTGTGGCCTCATTACACCTCTCTGCAATGCTGCCCCCTGGCGCATACTGCAGGTTCCAGGTGGGCTAGTTGGCCCCCAGGGACCCGCAGTATGCAAGGCGAATTAGTTCCCCCTCTGCAAACACGCCCGGGGGCTGCGTTGCAGAGGTGTAAAAAAGGCCTCATTACACCTCTCTGTAATGCAGCTCCCTGGCTTATACTGGAGGTTCCTGGTGGGCTAGTTGCCCCCCAGGGACCTCCAGTATGCAAGGGGAATTAGTTCCTCCTCTGCAAACGTGCCAGGGGTTGCGCTACAGAACGTTGTAAAAAGGGGGCGTGCCCTCTGAACACCTGCCTGCAAAAATGTAGTAAATCAGTATAAAAAAAAATCAATTAATACATTTAAAAATTGTCTTTTAAAAAACCTTCGAAATTCAATGAAAAAACCATAGGTTTCAGGCCTTATATAGTTAGGAATTAGCATTTAAAAAACCTTGCAAATTCACTGAAAAAACCATAGGTTTCAGGCCTTATATAGTTAGGAATTAGCATTTAAAAAACCTTTGAAATTAACTGAAAAAACCATAGGTTTCAGGCCTTATATAGTTAGGAATTAGCTTTTAAAAAACCTTTGAAATTCACTCAAAAAACTATAAGTTTTAGGGGTGTTATAGTTAGCTGGGCATTTCACTCATACGAGACCATTGAAATTGCTCCTATATATTTAGTTGTACTAACTATATTTCGCGCACCCGCAATCCACTGCTGATGATGTCACATATTAGATCATTCATGACATGGTCAGTGACATCACTGATGACATCTCAAATGACATCACTGATGACATCACTGATGACATCATCCAGTGAATGTGGTTTGCTTCGTTATTTAAATATGCATTATATATATAGCAATTTGCATTGAAGAATGAGTGGATATATATAAATAAATATGCAGGGCGTGTTTGCAAATGTCAGCTCAGTCCCCCCTCCCTTCAGCAGTCTGCAAACGCGCCCTGTGGTGCGTTTTTAAGAGGAAGTTTTAATTCCCCTGCCCTATTATATACTAGGGGCTTACAGAGGAGGTCTTGCTAATAACAGGGGTACCCCAACGCATAGTGTTCCCTAGTGTATGTAGGTGTTTTAACTGTATTCTAAGTGTCTTTTAGCACAGCACTGGCTCTAGGACTGGTTAGTCAGAGTCAGTTATCACCAGTACCCATCTGAAAAGTTGAGGATACAGGATGATTTTGCAACAAGGCCTCTTTCTGCTCCTCTGTTTATTCTTTCTGCTTGTCTTCCTTCCTCCTGCACTTTTCTTCGTCTTTGAGGACTTCTGTTGCTTCCTTTGGCATTTCTTTTTCTTCTTTCTGTGTGTTTTGTCTTCTTTCTTCACATGTCCTACCTCTGTAGGCATAGTTAGAAACTAGCATTTAAAAAAGCTTTGAAACTCACTTAAAAAACCATAGCTTTCAGTTACGTAAAAGTTAGAAATTAGCATTTAAAAAACCTTTGAAATTCACTGAAAAAAACACATGTTTCAGGCACGTTATAGTTAGGAATTAGCATTTAAAAAACCTTAGAAATTCACAGAACAAACCATAGGTTTCAAGGGTGTTATAATTAGCTGGACATTTCACTCGTACAAAACCATTGAAATTCCACCGTCATGGTTAGTTCAGCTAACTATAACTCTCGCGCCCGCAATGCACAGATGATGACGTCACATATTACAGCACTCATGACATGGTCAGTGATGTCACTGATGACATCCCTGATGACATCTCAAATGACATCACTGATGACATCATCCTTGTGATAGAGTGGCAGACATCCTCCCACCCTAATATAACATTTGATACACACATTCAAAAATAGAAACTAAAATTTTCAAAAAAAATTGAAAATACCAATATCAGTTACAACAACCTATTCAGTAATTCCAAGATCTACATACACATCCACTCATTCACCAACAGTCCTATATAGTAGTAGTAGTAGTAGTATAAGGCTTTATTTCGATAAAAACATATCTTAAAAGCGTGGCATTATACAATAATTTAACATCACAAAAGATAATTGAATACACATATTGCAAATAGGATAAAAAATACTGTACAAAAGAGATAAAAGACTGCATAAGCTTGGGTATAAAATCACAAATTAAATATTATCACTGAGCCTTTTGGATCTGATGGACCAAGCCCATCCTAAAAATTTCGACAGTCCACATACATACAGCGACCGAGTATCTGACATCAAAAAGCGCAATGCTACAATATGATGTTTAGTTCCCAGTTCTTTGTATAATGGTTTTAACCAACAATTCCTCTGTGATTTGTATGCCAGGCATGCAAACAAAATATGTGCAACGGATTCTACTCTGGACTCACAGATAGGGCAAAAGGGAGACGTTTGGAATGGAGCTTTCCAGCGGGCAGTCAGTTCGCGGACTGGAAGAGTTCCAACCCTGAATCTAAAATACAAAGCCCTATCAACGGGCTTCAGAATAATATCAAGGTAGGGTTCCCGGAATGGCACATCCTTGATCCTCAAGAAGTCATCTGTAAGTCTCCCAAGTTTGGGATCAGAGTTGTTTTTACTGGATACCCATCTCCAGTAAAGTTTCTTCAGAGCGGCTTTGGGGGAGCAGATCTGGTTTCCCAGGCATCAGTAAAGCCCAACTCGCCAAGCAAGGATTTAACATCTTTGAGCCACTTGATTTTGTGCCAACCCGACATCGACATTACTTCCACCAGACCCTCGGCATACTTTGCTAGTTCTGGCACACGCCATAGCCGAGCCCATAATAGGAGCGGTCGGACCTTTGCCAGGTCTTTAATCGAGTGGCACCCTAGATCGAGTAGCAGTGGTACCATGGGGGTGCTCTGTGGGAGTGCCATTAGATCCTTAAGAAATTTATTTTCGGATCTAGATAGCTGTTCTATGTTACTTGTACCCCACAGTTCCGCCCTGTAGAGGGCCGAGCTGACTCCTCTCGCCTTGTAAATGTCAATGACCGGGGCAATGGGTCTGGTTGAGGAAGAGCGCTGTTCTTTAAGGAGCGCCCCCGCTACCCTTTTGTGGCTTAATAACATCTTCTGTAAGTGTGGGTTCCACTGCATTGTGTCAGAAATGCGTATGCCTAGATAATCAAATTCTGTGACCCTTTCCAAGGACACATGATTCCGGACTGGGGATCGCCCGAGTTTTCTAGGGGGATTCAACACCAGGTACTTGGTCCTGTCAGTATTAATTATGAGGCCTCTCCGAGTACAGAAGGACTGAAAGCTGTCTAAAAGGCTCTTGAGACCCACAGGGGACTTGGAGATGAGCAGGGTGTCATTAGCGAATAGGAGAGTTGGAATTCGATCGCCCGCCAGGGAAGGTGCATCAGATGTTTTTTTCAGCAGGTGCTCCACCACACCTTTCACATAAAGTGAGAACAGGGTGGTAGCAAGAACACAACCCTGGCGGACACCTCTATTCACTGGAATTCTGCTCGTCTTCTGCCCCTGTATACCCCACCGGGGCAAAATTTCCAGCGTGGAGCCTCACTAATATTGACAGGATGTACGAAGGAATCCCCATTTCTGATAATACTCCCCATAATCGGTCCCGGGGCACCAGGTCAAAGGCAGTCTTCAAATCTATAATCGAGAGGTAAAGACTGCCTTTGGCTATAAGAACCACCTTCCAGTAAATGAGTAGCAATAGCCTGCTCTATAGTCCCAGTACCAGCCCTAAATCCTGCTTGGTAGTCCGATAGAATTTTATTTTCATCAACCCACTGCAAAAGTCTCCCGAGTACCACCTTTCCGGCAGCCTTCTGGGTGGAGTCGATTAGACTTATCGCACGATAATTGGCAGGGTCGTCCCTACGCCCCTTTTTGAAGATTGGGATGACCTCTGCCCCCTTCCATGATTCTGGGATTGCAGCGCCGGTGTTAATGGCATTGAGTAAAATTGAGATAATCCTTCCCCATTGGATGGAGTCAAGACGGAGCAGGTCCCCAGGGACCCCATCTGGGCCTGCTGCTTTATGTGGCACCATACCTTTGATCGCACTTTCCACTTCTTTTGGTGTAAATGGGTGGCTTTCAGGTTCCCCTGGGGATTCCCGAAAGTTTAGGGGGGTAGGGTCATTTGGGCCATCCGAATGGTTCGTGTATAATTTCGAAAAGTGGTCGAACCACATTTGACCAGTAATATTGCACGTAATAAGGTCATTAACAGGACTATTCTTGGCTCTTATAATATTCCAGAAACTGCCAGCATCTCTCCCAGTACTGGCCTCCTTTAAAGCTTGCCAATACTGGTCCTCCCACTCCTTTTTCACTTCCACAACAGTCAGCTTATACTCTTTCCTAGCTAGCTGGATCAGCTCGGGGGACTTGCATTTGACTGCTTTAATTAGTGCAGAAATCTTTTGTCTGCATTTTATTGAATACCAGCCCTGGTTGCCCTTAGGCCTTTGGCGCTCCTTTTGTACTGTACCTCTAGTTTGTACTAGGAATAGATTGCCCAGCGCATTAAAAGTGTCTCGAAAGACTACAGATACCCCCGATGGATCCAGAGTAGGGGTGTCCAACTTAGTCAATGCAGCTACCAAAAGGACCCCTATTCTCTGGACTTTCCCCTCATCCAGGGCAACTTTGCACCATTTGAGGCGCCTCCCGCAATTAGATGGACAAACTTCTGAGGTTGACATTATTTTAGTTGGTACAGCCAGTCCGCTTGCATGCGGCCACAAGGGGTGTAAACTCAAAGAGAGCGGGTTGTGATCACTATCTGTGGTAGAGAGGATCTCCATATCCTGCATGAAGCACCAGAGCTTAAAGTCTAGAAGGATATAGTCGATCCTTGAGGAATGGTTGACCCTGTTGTACGTATGGGCCCCAGATGGGTCCGAGGTAGTCCTGCCACTTGCCGCCCGAAGGCCAAATTCCATAACTAAGGTGATCAACTGTATAGCCCGTTGAGACCACCTCTTTATTGGTTGGATTGCAAGAATTGGTATACCCCTCCTTGCATCATCCTCGGCGATATCCAGAATGTCCTCTGCCGTGAGGGGCTCAAATGTACAGTTGAAGTCCCCCGCGACCAGGACATGCATGCTATCGTGTCACTCATACATGTTCTCACTCATCATATGTACTCATACACCTATACATCCTGTTACACACCGCCACTCATCCATAGAGTTACTCACACACGTAGTCACTCATGCTAATAAAGAATCAAACATCCATTTACTTGCATATACAGCTATATACACACCACTACACTTACTTCTACAGAAACGTACACATACTTACTCTCTTAAACAATCACTTATAGAAACACATACTTATTTATACATGAACACTTCCAATCTTTCACTCTCATATATAATCACTTATATACACCAATACTCACACATACTAGTTTAAAACATATGTAGTTACTCATAAAGACACTATTGAGACAGTCATTCACTCACTAACACACCCATATGCACACTCATCCACCCATACAGTCCTGCACACATGCTGTCTTCAACACATACAAACAGTGAGTCACTCATTCATGCATCTATGTGCTAAGTAATACCCCCACTGAACCAAATAGACACTCAGACACTCATACTGATACACAAAAAACAACAACCCATATAGACACTCAGGTAGCTACTCACCAACCCATGCAGCCACTTATACATAAAGTGAGAGACTGATACAGATATTTACATATTTAAAAATTACTCGCTAACCCATGTATTCACTAAGATACACTTAATCGGTCAGTTATACAATCAATTAAAAAAAAAACATCCATTTAGACACTTATTTACCCATTTATTCTTCCATTGACCTTGAGATATACATAAATAAAAAATATTTACTTTTTAGAAAGACACACATTCACTGGATGATGTCATCAGTGATGTCATTTGAGATGTCATCAGTGATGTCATGAGTGATGTCACTGACCATGTCGTGAGTGATGTAATATGTGACATCATCAGCAGTGCATTGCGGGCGCGCGAGTTATAGTCGGCTGAACTAACTATAATGGTGGAATTTCGATGGTTTTGTACGAGTGAAATGTCCAGCTAACTAAAACACCCCTGAAACCTATGTTTTTTTCTGTGAATTTCTAAGGTTTTTAATTGCTAATTCCTAACTAAGTGCCTGAAACCTATGTTTTTTCCAGTGAATATATATATATATATATATATATATATATATATATATATAAGTTTAGTCACTAGGACGGAAATAAGAACACACTCACTCGTGTGTTTTCCAAAAGCTTACAACGTCTTTATTTTCTTGCCAGTCCCAACGCGTTTCACCTCTTCCAAAGGCTTGTTCCCGTCTACTGTATAACACGCTCCTGTCACCCATAAGAGCACAGCATAGACGCTTTTACCCCACTGTTACGTTTTAGAGTACATAACATGACTTTATGTTAGCTGCTGTTTCGGTTCTCATATCAATTTCGTCTTTCTTTCTTCTTCTTCTTCTACATCTCTCTTCTTCTCTCTCTCTCTTTCCTCTTTTTCCTTCTTCTTCTCTTCTCTTTTCTTTCTCCTTCCTTTTTCAAGTCCACTCCTATTGCAACCATCCTTTTGATCAATAATTGCATATATTTGTGTATATTGTTCATTGTTTCATCGATAGAGAATCATTTGTTTAAATGGTCTTGATGCACTATATTTAAATTGTGAAACTCAGGTTGCATTGGCTCATGAATGTAATTAAGTGTATGTTTTTGTTTTCGATTTTGTAAAATACTGCTTCTCTTAATAAAAAAGATTTGAAATAAAATGTTATGTTTTAACAGACATTTTCATCTGACTATAATGGGAATTTAAGTTTATTTTTTTCCAGTGAATTTCAAAGGTTTTTCTTTTTGTAAAGTAAGATATTATTACCATATGTAACTATAACGTCACCGTAACCAGCCAATCTCTCCCCTCCTCCCCTCCCCCCACCATGCAGGAATTCGGAACAGCAACATGCTAGGTGTACTGAAACATGTCAAAAACCCCTATGAGTGAGCAATGATAAGGATCCAAATTTAAATCTTAGGCCCTCAGCTCACACCACTGTTTCAAATATTGTCGTTTTTCCATCTGCATGCACACTCCAACTCCCAAAATGGTATGTTTCTTCGAATATCTAAATATAGAGTTAGTTTTGAGTTGGTATTCAGCAGTCAGAAGTAGAAGTATAAAGGAATTAAAAGTTACTTGTTTTTTATGTAGCATACATGTGTAACTGTCGGTAAATTAATTTTTTTACGAATGGAAGGAAAGGGATGTATGTTGCTGCTACATACTAAAATGTAAAATAAATAAATCATCAAACAAGCAAAAAAATAAGTTTACAAAAAACGTAAAACCTGATTAAACAATACAGTAATTTTCTTATGTACGGAGATGGCGCTGTGTAGACACAGGGGGGTCGATTTCGATCCGTTAAAAATCTCCGTCTGTACGACTCGCATCCGTGCGACCGGACGATTCCGATCCCGATCGGGCGACCCGGACGCGATTCGTACGGTCCACGTCGATTCGTACAGAAAAGCGCACGATCACCTACACACCGTACGGCGCGTACCCCCCATGATCGCAGGGGTACGCGCCGTACCCCTGCGATCATGGGGGTACGTGTCGTACACCCAGCGTACATGGTGGGTACGTGCCGAACACCCAGCGTACATGGGGTACGGCACGTACCCCATGTACGCTGGGTGTACGGCACGTACCCCCATGATCGCAGGGATACGGCACATACCCTTGCGATCATGGGGGGTACGCGGCGTACCCGGGGGGGCCGTTCCGTACCTGTTTTGGGGCAAACTCTGACTGTACGACAGTTTCCAGCTCCCGGAGCGTACACAACACGGATCGTACTTGCCGGGTCGTAAAAAGCTGCTGCGAAACGTATGGACGTCATGTACAGCGGCTTCCGAGGGCAATTCGTACGGGGATTTCATTCGTACGGTCCCTGGTACGATTCGGACAGATAGCTGCATCGGGTGTGGATCGTACTACGTCGTTCGTACGGAGACGGTTACGGGTACGAATCGTAAGGAAAAAAATGCTCCGTACGACGATTCGGAGCGCTTTTTACGGGATCGGAATCGACCCCAGGGTGTCTAAGAAGGATCAAGGAAGGGAGGAAAGACTAGGTTCCACCCTCCTTCACATCTTGTAATCTTGAGCAGTTCCTGTAGTAATCACATATGTAATGTATCTGTTCCCTGAAAATTGGTATTTTACTTCTCACAACTGGCTACAGTTTCAGACAACATCCTAACCCTATACTGAACTCTTGTGTAAGCACACATTTGTATGATAGGCTTAATCCTGTACAAAGAAGAAAACTTGATTTAGGTAGCACAAGTTTTCATCTGTTTTTTGCATGACTGACAAACAACAGGTCTCCAAAAATGGCAAGCACAATCTGGGACAAGACTCAACATATCTATGCTTTATATCCCCAGGTGGAGCTGCCAGATATGGACTATGACTCTGAAGAGAATGAAACTCTCAGGGACTGTTTGGGCTGCTGCAAGATGAATGAGACTCATGATCAACTGCCACAAGACTTCATGAAAGAAGGAGGACAGGTAAACCAGCCATCCGTCATGTGGACATCCCTTCCTTTTTGAGAATTATGTGATGCAAACTAGGTGATAGGCCATGGGCTGATGGGTAATTCTGAATCCTGGGAGTGGCAGGACTCAGGAGCGGCTCATTCATGTGGTCATTGGGGACCTTCTTATTTTCTGCCCCGTTTTTCTTCTGTATTAATGGTGAGTAATAAGCTGTAATAAGCAGCATGAGACAGGCATTGATAGGCAGTGACCTCCGGCTGGTGCAGAGACATGAAGGACTTTGCCAACCCTGGTCTTAGGGGCATGTCACGTCTCTGTACCGCCCCAGCTGTGATGCGATGCAGCTAAAGGTAGGTCCAAGCACTTCAGGCTTAAGCCCTGTGGTGATCGGGGCTATCCAGAATCCTAATTTAAATGTGTTCATGGCTTGGGGTAAGAAAATGTCTGTGAGTGAGACAGTGAATAAGATAGTGAGTAAAAGAGTGAGCATGTGAGTGAGACTGGTTTGTGAAATCGGCATTCAGAGTGACAGCTAGTGGGCCAGTGGGTGAGACAATGTGAGCATGTGAGTAAGACAATGAGTGAGAGGGAGTGATACAGTGAGGTGAAACAGTGTGTGAGGCAATGCGAGCATGTGAGTGAGTCAGTGAGACAGAGTGACACGGAGTGAGAAAGTGCGTGACAATGTTGTTAAACCTGTTTGAGAGAGTGAGTGAGTTTGTCAGACAGTGAGCGAGAAAGTGTGCATGCCAGTGGAAAAATAAATGAGAGACAGTGAGTGACAGTGGATTAAACAATGCGAGTGAGTGAGACACTAAATGAGATAAAGTATGTAACTGAGACAGCGTGTGCCTGTGAGTGAGACAGTGAGTGACATAGTGTGAGTGACACAGTGAGTGAGAATGCGTGAGACAGTGAACTAGTATGTGAGCACTGAGGGTGTGTAAGAGGTTACTGTGTGAGCTATGAATAGTGAGATTAAATTAGTAATATGAATAGGTCCAACATGCATCTGATGTTTGGTTGTCTGAGATGTTGGGTGTTTACCTCAGTCATCTGAGATGTATTTCAAAAGTGTAGTTCAATATTCTTGATATTCTTGATGTTGGAGTGTGTAGGTCAAGACTCTAGCTTAGTTTATGCCTCTGCACGCTATTGTCCCCTGACAACATCAGATGAGGGGTGGACCTATTCATATTAACAATTTCTTCTCAATATTCATAGCAAAGTGTGCCCCTCAGTTCACATGAATGCCAATAATACTGCCTTGGAGGGTTGAGTAGAAAGAAACATTTTGACGTCCGCTAGAGGGTCGAATTATCCCTCACATCTATTTAGGTCTCGCCTAGGCAGCACATGCGCTGTCTCTTCAAGACATGCTTTATCTACTGTACAGGCTTTCATCACGCCCATCGCTTTTCATTCATTTCTTTGTGCGCCTTTCAAAATTCCTTACTTTTCATCAGTGAAACGTTGCTATTTGTTCCACCTTTTGGTGTGCTGTTCCTTCCATGGTCACGCCCCCATTACATGTCTCCCTACTCGTTTGGTTAAGTATGTAGTTTTCGGCGCACTCTTTTTTTTCTTTCTTCTTCTTTAGACAGGCCCATCCTCCTCTGTTGTGTCCTGGACCCGCCATAGTCGAGTTGCCACCGCACCCGTCACGCGCCTCTGTTTGCGGGCGTATTTGATGTTGCACCGTGTTTCTCCGGCCGGCTCTTCCTCGTCTCTGTCTGGCCCCAGGACTGCCAGAGTCGCTGCTGGACTGCGCAGCCAAATGTGTAGCTGAGAGCTTGGCTTTCGAGCGGGTGGAGGAACGCTTCAGCTGCATCACCGAGCCAGTGCAGTGCTGCATCGTCAACTTGAGCTTCACCCACTCCAAGCAGCAGATATGTATGTACTCCTCCTTTATACAAACACTCCTGTATACAGTGCCTAACCGCTGCTGCAGATTGACCCCAAGCAGCTGTTCGACCGTCATCCCACTCCCCCTTACACTCAGTCTTTTCCAGCTGGCCCTTCGTTATTTTTGGCTCTCTATTCTTTACTGTTGCCTCGGATCGTCAATTAGCAAGTTGTGTTTTTTATCTTTTCCAAATACAATGCAATTCACAATTCATATAATCTTTATTCGGCAAATTAATCACCATAAAAGAAATACATATGCATATACATTTACCATTTCTCCATAAAATTATTAAAACGAATAAAAGAAGATACACAGCAGTCACTAGTTTGCTACCAACAAATGCAGCATTAGACCGTTGAGACCCCCGGACGCAGTTTCAATAATCTGGAGCGCGTCAACCACACACTACCCAAGAATTTTGCCACCCCGCAAATCATGATGGAAGATGAAGTGTCCGTAGAGAGTACACGAAGTGCCTGGTTATGACACCTCAACCCCAGTTCCCTGCAGACTGGTTTCAACCAAAGATTCCGTGCTCCTTTGTAAGCTGGGCAGGCAAAAAACAAATGGGCCACAGACTCCTTTGGTGCCACACAGCCAGGGCATGAACGCAGGGGGGCACCAGAGTTTGACCACCTCACCGTGAAATCATGCACCGGAAGCGTCCCATAACGCAATTTTAGGTATAACGCTCGATCTAGAGGTTTAGTTATCAGGTCGAGGAAGGGCTCCAATTTCCTCACACACTTAAATAACAAAAATTGATCCGTGAGTGAGCCCCCATCCGCAGCCCTCATCGCATTATTCTGAACCCAGTCCCAATATAGCTTTTTGATCACTTCCTTGGGTGGTGGCGATTGTGACTCCCATGCATCCCTTAGCCCCAGGTTAAGAGCCAGGTCTTTCAGTCTATTCAGCCATACTATTTTTTTACCCGTGTCCAGTAGCAGAAGTTCATCAAGCCCTTCAGCATATTTTTCAAGCTCGGCAGTTCTTCTCAAACGAGTCCAAAAGAGCAACGGGCGAAGCCTTACCAAGTCCTTTAGTGCTCTTCTACCCAGATCTAGTCTCAGGGGGATCAATGGGGTGGAAGTAGGAAGAGCCACCACCTTCCTTAGAAAGTTATTTTCCGCTGTCGATAGATTAGACACATTTTCAAACCCCCAGAGTTCAGAGCCATATAATGCCGCAGGGAGAATCTGGCCCTCATAAATGGCCATGGCAGGGGAGACAGGTTTACTGCGTGATTCGCGGAGCTCCCTCAAAGTCACCCCGGATACTCTTTGGTGACTGAGTAGCATTTTGGCCAAATGATTCTTCCAAGACATGCGACTGTTTATCCGGACACCAAGATAATCAAAAGACTCAACCAACTCCAAAGGAACACCATTGAGCAGGAAATTATTTTTGAATCTTTTGGAGGGGGAGAATGCCATCAATCTAGTTTTTGAGGTGTTAATAGTTAAGCCTCGGGTGGTACAGAAGGAGCTAAACCGGTTCAAGAGTTTTTGCAGACCCACTGGGGATTTGGAGATTAATAAGGTATCATCGGCGAAGAGTAAGGTGGGGATTCTTTCCCCCGCCAGGGATGGGGCATCCGCCTCCTCCCCCTTCAGATGGTCCACCACTCCATTCACGAATAGGGAGAAAAGGGTCGGAGCCATAACGCAGCCCTGGCGTACTCCTCTCCTCACAGGGACCCTATCTGTTAATTGTCCCTGGGATCCCCATCTAACCCTCGCGTAATTCCCCTCGTGGAGCTTTACGATTAGATTAAGGAGACCACTGGGAAATCCCATCTCCCCTAGGATTTTCCATAATTTTGCGCGAGGGACCAGGTCGAAAGCTGTTTTGAGATCTATGAAGGCCATATATAAACTGCCTTTCTTGATGGTCACTGCCTTCCAATAGATAACAAAAAAGCGAAAGACCTGGTCCATCGTGCTTACCTTTCTTCTAAAACCCGCTTGTAAGTGGGAAAGAATACTGGCCTCCTCCATTCAATCTCCTACTCTAGAGATGATGACCCTGCCAACCACTTTCTGAATTATGTCTATCAAACTGATAGGTCTGTAGTTTGCAGGGTCATCTCTAGCCCCCTTCTTGAACACGGTTACTACCTCTGCTCCTTTCCAAGAATCTGGCACCTGATGGCCCCTAGTAATCAGATTCATTATTATGGCTATTAATTTGGCCCAGACCTGTGGCTCCACTATCAACAGATCTCCAGGAATCCCGTCCTGTCCTGCTGCTTTCTTGGGGGTTAGATGTCTAATCGCCGCCACTACCTCTGTGGTCGTAAATGGAAGGTCGTCCAGCCCTAAGGGATCCCCCTCACCCAGACTATCAGCCCCAGGGCTGGTTGTTTCCTCAATGCCTCCATACAGGGATGAGAAATGATCAAACCATTGCTGACTAGTTATGTGTGCAGCCAATGGTTGCGATTTCCTCTGTCTAGATCTATTAATCAAATCCCAAAAAAGGTTCGGGTTCCTACTGCTCACGGCATTGGATAGGTCCTGCCAATGCTGTTCCTCCCACTCGCGTTTGGCCAGTGATAATGCTTTCAGGTAATCCTTCCTGGCCGCTCTAACCAGCAAGGGGTCCCCCGAAATCAGGGCTTTTGTCAGTTTTTTTCTTTTACCCTTACACTGGTCAGTATACCAAGGTTTAGTAAGAGTGGGGGGTACAATAGTAGCCCTATTGCTTTTCCCTTTCGAGGTAAAGAATTGACCAACGTGGTCTAGTGTGGCTTTATAAGCAGAATCAAGGGAGGGATAAGGAAGCCTGCTGGTCGGGTCTTCACCAATCCAGACCTCCAGATCTGAAGTCAAGCGCTCCACCAAGGATTTAATGGCCCCTAGATCGTCCTCCTTGAGTTTAGCCTTATCCCATTTCAGTCTACGATTGTTATTATATGGGATAACCTCCTTAGATGTTTTTGAGGTGACTTTCGCCCTCCTGTCTTTTAGGGTAACCCAGTTAAACTTGCAACACAGGGGATTATGGTCGCTATCCTGACTTGGGTAGACCTCCATATCAATAAGGTCTGCCCAAAAACTAACATCCATTAGGATGTAGTCAATTCGGGACGGCCCAGTAAGTCTATTGAAGGTCAGTGCCCCTACCTGATCAGATATAGTCCTACCGTTAAGGGCTCTTAGCTTGTGGTCCCTGGTCAGTGCATTGATTTGAATTGCCCTAGCTGACCATTTCCTAATCGGGGGCAGGGATAATGTAGGAATGGACCATTTTGAATCCTCCTCTTCGATGCCCAAGGGATCATCTCCGAGGAGGGGTTCAAACGTACAATTAAAATCACCCCCCACGATGATCTTTGCTGATAACGGACAATTGGCTAAAGCGGAGTCCAGAGCTGTTAAAGTTAGAGAGGCAGAGTCCCCAGGGGCCCCTCTAGCGTAAACATTAAAAAGATCAAGCCTACTACCCTCCACCTTTCCTCTACAGGAAAGGTGGAGAATATCGTTACACTCCAGGGTGTGGCGTGTAACCACCCAATCCAGTTCTATTTTGATCCAGACCGTAAGGCCCCCCGCTGGTCTACCCTTTCCCTTACCTACTGCTGGAAGAAAGTGGGTGGTATACCCCGCTTTGTGTAGCGGAGATAGGCTCCAAGTTTCCTGAAACAGGCAAACATCGAACCTCTCAATGAACATGTGCCACTCTGGTATTTCTAACTTCCTTTTTAACCCCGCAATGTTCCAGGAAAGGAGGCTTATTACCCGCCTTCCTTTTGGCACTAAGGTATATCCCTCTCCGGTCCCGCCCTCATTGTCCACCCTGGTCATACAGCACCCCCCCTCCTGTGCCAGGGGGATAGTGGTCACAGGACAGCCATCCATGCTAGTCAAAGGACTAGCTGACATAGAAGCCTCAGTAATGTTGTTAGTAATAACAGTTGAGGGTGGCCCAACTTCCTCCATATCTACACTGCCACAGGGACTTCGTGAGGTCTCCCCCTCACGGAGTTCACTTGACTCCCCCCCGGACGCTGAACTTCAATCGCAATCTTCCAGCCCAGAGAGCTGAGAAAACCGATTGTATGTGTCCAGCGGGGTAAAAGGTCTCAAACGACTCATCCTGGTGTCGTGGTTACTCATATGTCTATAAGGGACCCTGGACCACGGAAGGTGCTGATCAGGCACCAAGGCAAAATGTTGTCCATGCTGGGGATAGTTGTTATTATGAGGCAAGGTTAAAGAAGGCCTATAAGATTGAAATATATTTGGATGTTTACAAGGGGTAGCCTCTGTCCTGGGGTAGAAATATGTTAAGGCTCGAGGGGTGATGCAGGTTTCCCCGTTTCCTGTTGGCCAGTTTAAAATATAATCAACAGCCCGAGGATCTCTAAAATTAACCACCACTATGTCCCCCTCTATATTTTTAGTTCTCCTCCCCAGCCAATTAATCCGTCTAACATGGACTATGTCCCCATCTATATTGGGCGCTATCGGCCTGTACGTTCTCAGCCAATGAATAATTTTATTCTTGAGGTCAACGTATCCCTCCTTCTTATTTTCCGCTAACTGAGGGACCCCTGTCAAGACCACCACAAAGGGTGCTGCTTCTGGGGGAATTTCCACTTGTGGGACCTTTTTATGTGGTATCTTGTTATTCCGACCTACCCCTTGGATGTTCTGATTGCTGCTTGTCGTGGCCTTTAAATTTGATTTATTAGGGGCATCACCTAAATCGGTTCCTGGTGGCTTTGGTTGATTTGGGGGCGGTGCGTTTTGGGGGGAGAGATCAACTCTACCCTGGGGCTGTAGAGTTTGCTTGGCCGGCTGAGCTGGGGCGGGAGGGTTTTTTTGAACTAAATTAGAAGGGGGCAATGTCGAGGGTGTAAGATGCGCCACCCCGCTCCCCTTGGTTTTAGTCAGAGTGGCCATGCTAGTTATGGTGGCTTCCAGTATGGTCAGTCTGATTTCCACCTTTTTAATAGACTCATTGATAGGTAAAAGGAGAGATCTCAACAAGAACTCCAAATTTCCCATCAATGGGGGGGGAGATGAAGTAACAGCTACTGCAGCTCCAGTATTATCATCAGGAACCACTGTCTGTATAACTACTTCAGACGGGCTATGACCCAATGGTAGTACTACTGCTGGTATAAAATCCTGTTCTACTACTGTGGTGATATCAGATAAAATGGGGGTTTTTGACCCTTTGCCAAACTCAGTATGCGGGGTTTTGACTTTACCAGGTGCCACCCTAAGTTTCTTTCTTTTTTTACTAGGTGGTGGGCGGTGGATCTGGGCCGCAATTAAAAGCTTTGGTTTTTGTTTCCTGGGATTAGATGTGGCAAAGGCACAATTAGGACTAGGGGTGGGAGAAACAGTTATAATGTTATCCAGAGGAAAATCGGGTGTGGATACAAAGTCACGGAACAATAAGGGGACGCCTTCTTGGCTAGCGTTATCCACACTCAAATCTACAGAACCTCCCTCCCGGGTCAAATCCAACAAGGAACTGTCAATGAGGGGTCTATGTTTCAAGCTCTCGACTGAGCGACGCCGCTCTGCCCTACGCTCCGCTAGAATAGAATCCTTTTCTCCCTCGCTCTTCTTGGGGAAGTAATTCTCCAATGAACCGTTGCGTAATCTACCTTTTTTCCCTGGGGTTTCCTCTTCTGTCGCCATATCCAGCGTATGGCCAGGCACGGGTCACTAAACTGCAGATGTTAAGGGGCTGGCCCAGCCCGGCCTCCGTCGGCCCCGGACGGCCACAGACGGTCCCGCCCTTGTCCCGGGCTTAACCCGGGCGCTCCCGCGCGCTCCCGTGCAGCGTATGAGTCTCGTACTTATAGAAGTATTGTAAGGCCGGTGGGGCTGGGCGGGGTGGTCAGGGAGAGCGGGCCAGCTGGAACGGCCTGAGCAACCCGGGACTCCTGGGAAACTGAGTCCGGGTTGCAGCTCGCAGCCCTGTCGTACACTCACCGCCCAGCAAGGTACAAGCTTCGTTCACCCCCTCCTGCGACGCGGGACCCGCGGAGCGGGTTCCGCTAGCTGTGGGTTTTACGGTCCAAGTCCGAGGTCAGCAGCTGTAGTGCAGGCGTCCGTGAGAGTCCCAGGGAGGAATGCAATCAGGGCAGATTATGAAGCCGGTGGGGCTGGGCGGGGCGGTCAGGGAGAGCAGGCCAGCTGGAACGGCCTGAGCAACCCGGGACTCCTGGGAAACTGAGTCCGGGTTGCAGCTCGCAGCCCTGTCGCACACTCACCGCCCAGCAAGGTACAAGCTTCGTTCACCCCCTCCTGCGACGCGGGACCCGCGGAGCGGGTTCCGCCAGCTGTGGGTTTTACGGTCCAAGTCCGAGGTCAGCAACTGTAGTGCAGGCGTCCGTGAGAGTCCCAGGGAGGAATACAATCAGGGCAGATTATGAAGCCGGTGGGGCTGGGCGGGGCGGTCAGGGAGAGCGGGCCAGCTGGAACGGCCTGAGCAACCTGGGACTCCTGGGAACTGAGTCCGGGTTGCAGCTCGCAGCCCTGTCGCACACTCACCGCCCAGCAAGGTACAAGTTTCGTTCACCCCCTCCTGCGACGCGGGACCCGCGGAGCGGGTTCCGCTAGCTGTGGGTTTTACGGTCCAAGTCCGAGGTCAGCAGCTGTAGTGCAGGCATCCGTGAGAGTCCCAGGGAGGAATACAATCAGGGCAGATTATGAAGCCGGTGGGGCTGGGCGGGGCGGTCAGGGAGAGCGGGCCAGCTGGAACGGCCTGAGCAACCCGGGACTCCTGGGAAACTGAGTCCGGGTTGCAGCTCGCAGCCCTGTCGCACACTCACCGCCCAGCAAGGTACAAGCTTCGTTCACCCCCTCCTGCGACGCGGGACCCGCGGAGCGGGTTCCGCTAGCTGTGGGTTTTACGGTCCAAGTCCGAGGTCAGCAGCTGTAGTGCAGGCGTCCGTGAGAGTCCCAGGGAGGAATAGAATCAGGGCAGATTATGAAGCCGGTGGGGCTGGGCGGGGCGGTCAGGGAGAGCGGGCCAGCTGGAACGGCCTGAGCAACCCGGGACTCCTGGGAAACTGAGTCCGGGTTGCAGCTCGCAGCCCTGTCGCACACTCACCGCCCAGCAAGGTACAAGCTTCGTTCACCCCCTCCTGCGACGCGGGACCCGCGGAGCGGGTTCCGCTAGCTGTGGGTTTTACGGTCCAAGTCCGAGGTCAGCAGCTGTAGTGCAGGCGTCCGTGAGAGTCCCAGGGAGGAATACAATCAGGGCAGATTATGAAGCCGGTGGGGCTGGGCGGGGCGGTCAGGGAGAGCGGGCCAGCTGGAACGGCCTGAGCAACCCGGGACTCCTGGGAAACTGAGTCCGGGTTGCAGCTCGCAGCCCTGTCGCACACTCCCCGCCCAGCAAGGTACAAGCTTCGTTCACCCCCTCCTGCGACGCGGGACCCGCGGAGCGGGTTCCGCTAGCTGTGGGTTTTACGGTCCAAGTCCGAGGTCAGCAGCTGTAGTGCAGGCGTCCGTGAGAGTCCCAGGGAGGAATACAATCAGGGCAGATTATGAAGCCGGTGGGGCTGGGCGGGGCGGTCAGGGAGAGCGGGCCAGCTGGAACGGCCTGAGCAACCCGGGACTCCTGGGAACTGAGTCCGGGTTGCAGCTCGCAGCCCTGTCGCACACTCACCGCCCAGCAAGGTACAAGCTTCGTTCACCCCCTCCTGCGACGCGGGACCCGCGGAGCGGGTTCCGCTAGCTGTGGGTTTTACGGTCCAAGTCCGAGGTCAGCAGCTGTAGTGCAGGCGTCCGTGAGAGTCCAGGGAGGAATACAATCAGGGCAGATTATGAAGCCGGTGGGGCTGGGCGGGGCGGTCAGGGAGAGCGGGCCAGCTGGAACGGCCTGAGCAACCCGGGACTCCTGGGAAACTGAGTCCGGGTTGCAGCTCGCAGCCCTGTTGCACACTCACCGCCCAGCAAGGTACAAGCTTCGTTCACCCCCTCCTGCGACGCGGGACCCGCGGAGCGGGTTCCGCTAGCTGTGGGTTTTACGGTCCAAGTCCGAGGTCAGCAGCTGTAGTGCAGGCGTCCGTGAGAGTCCCAGGGAGGAATAGAATCAGGGCAGATTATGAAGCCGGTGGGGCTGGGCGGGGCGGTCAGGGAGAGCGGGCCAGCTGGAACGGCCTGAGCAACCCGGGACTCCTGGGAAACTGAGTCCGGGTTGCAGCTCGCAGCCCTGTCGCACACTCACCGCCCAGCAAGGTACAAGCTTCGTTCACCCCCTCCTGCGACGCGGGAACCGCGGAGCGGGTTCCGCTAGCTGTGGGTTTTACGGTCCAAGTCCGAGGTCAGCAGCTGTAGTGCAGGCGTCCGTGAGAGTCCCAGGGAGGAATACAATCAGGGCAGATTATGAAGCCGGTGGGGCTGGGCGGGGCGGTCAGGGAGAGCGGGCCAGCTGGAACGGCCTGAGCAACCCGGGACTCCTGGGAAACTGAGTCCGGGTTGCAGCTCGCAGCCCTGTCTCACACTCCCCGCCCAGCAAGGTACAAGCTTCGTTCACCCCCTCCTGCGACGCGGGACCCGCGGAGCGGGTTCCGCTAGCTGTGGGTTTTACGGTCCAAGTCCGAGGTCAGCAGCTGTAGTGCAGGCGTCCGTGAGAGTCCCAGGGAGGAATACAATCAGGGCAGATTATGAAGCCGGTGGGGCTGGGCGGGGCGGTCAGGGAGAGCGGGCCAGCTGGAACGGCCTGAGCAACCCGGGACTCCTGGGAACTGAGTCCGGGTTGCAGCTCGCAGCCCTGTCGCACACTCACCGCCCAGCAAGGTACAAGCTTCGTTCACGGTCCAAGTCCGAGGTCAGCAGCTGTAGTGCAGGCGTCCGTGAGAGTCCCAGGGAGGAATAGAATCAGGGCAGATTATGAAGCCGGTGGGGCTGGGCGGGGCGGTCAGGGAGAGCGGGCCAGCTGGAACGGCCTGAGCAACCCGGGACTCCTGGGAAACTGAGTCCGGGTTGCAGCTCGCAGCCCTGTCGCACACTCACCGCCCAGCAAGGTACAAGCTTCGTTCACCCCCTCCTGCGACGCGGGACCCGCGGAGCGGGTTCCGCTAGCTGTGGGTTTTACGGTCCAAGTCCGAGGTCAGCAGCTGTAGTGCAGGCGTCCGTGAGAGTCCCAGGGAGGAATACAATCAGGGCAGATTATGAAGCCGGTGGGGCTGGGCGGGGCGGTCAGGGAGAGCGGGCCAGCTGGAACGGCCTGAGCAACCCGGGACTCCTGGGAAACTGAGTCCGGGTTGCAGCTCGCAGCCCTGTCTCACACTCCCCGCCCAGCAAGGTACAAGCTTCGTTCACCCCCTCCTGCGACGCGGGACCCGCGGAGCGGGTTCCGCTAGCTGTGGGTTTTACGGTCCAAGTCCGAGGTCAGCAGCTGTAGTGCAGGCGTCCGTGAGAGTCCCAGGGAGGAATACAATCAGGGCAGATTATGAAGCCGGTGGGGCTGGGCGGGGCGGTCAGGGAGAGCGGGCCAGCTGGAACGGCCTGAGCAACCCGGGACTCCTGGGAACTGAGTCCGGGTTGCAGCTCGCAGCCCTGTCGCACACTCACCGCCCAGCAAGGTACAAGCTTCGTTCACCCCCTCCTGCGACGCGGGACCCGCGGAGCGGGTTCCGCTAGCTGTGGGTTTTACGGTCCAAGTCCGAGGTCAGCAGCTGTAGTGCAGGCGTCCGTGAGAGTCCCAGGGAGGAATACAATCAGGGCAGATTATGAAGCCGGTGGGGCTGGGCGGGGCGGTCAGGGAGAGCGGGCCAGCTGGAACGGCCTGAGCAACCCGGGACTCCTGGGAACTGAGTCCGGGTTGCAGCTCGCAGCCCTGTCGCACACTCACCGCCCAGCAAGGTACAAGCTTCGTTCACCCCCTCCTGCGACGCGGGACCCGCGGAGCGGGTTCCGCTAGCTGTGGGTTTTACGGTCCAAGTCCGAGGTCAGCAGCTGTAGTGCAGGCGTCCGTGAGAGTCCCAGGGAGGAATACAATCAGGGCAGATTATGAAGCCGGTGGGGCTGGGCGGGGCGGTCAGGGAGAGCGGGCCAGCTGGAACGGCCTGAGCAACCCGGGACTCCTGGAAACTGAGTCCGGGTTGCAGCTCGCAGCCCTGTCGCACACTCACCGCCCAGCAAGGTACAAGCTGCGTTCACCCCCTCCTGCGACGCGGGACCCGCGAAGCGGGTTCCGCTAGCTGTGGGTTTTACGGTCCAAGTCCGAGGTCAGCAGCTGTAGTGCAGGCGTCCGTGAGAGTCCCATACAATGCACTCAGCTGACATGTTTAGTTTACAAACACACAGTTTCTCTCTATTCCCTCGGCCTCTGTGTTCGTAATGATGTTTTTGTTTACTTTTCTAACAAAACACTCTTAGCATTTATAGTTTACACACATAGATGGAATCTTTAGTTTACAAACAAACAGTTTCCCTTGATTGCCTTGGCTTGTTTTATCTGTTTCCTGCTTGTCTCGTCCTCTTATCTCGTCACATTTGCTGTGCAGGCAAAGACCAAGATCAAATGTCAGACGATTCGCAAGGGGGGCGCCTGTTCGTTCCCCAACCCCCTCCCGCTTGCTGCTTGTTTTCTTCTTTCTTCCCATGTTCAGGGCCGGCGCTAGGCATGGGCAGCGTGGGCGGCTGCACAGGGCCTCGCACTCAGCCCACCAGCATGGGGCCACGCACTGGAGATGTGTCCTGTTGTTTCCTTGGCTATCTATTACAAAGAAAGGTGTCGCCTGCAATTAAGGTCCATTGGAGGGGGCCCCCTTCCCGGGCCTCTCAGGCATGGTGTCTGTCTGGAGGCATAGGGTAGGGAGACGCTCCCTCAATTGCAAGGAGACCATTCACAGACACTGTGGGGGGCCCATTGTCCAGCATTTTGGCGCCTCCACAGTTTTAACTTTTAGACCACAATCAATTTTAATTCTCACACCTATCAGACTGAAGGTGTGAGAAATGCTTGTGGAGTAAAAGTTAAAACTGTGGGGACGCCAAAATGCTGGACAATGGGCCCCCCACAGTGTCTGTGAATGGTCTCCTTGCACGGGGCCACTTATCTAAATGAGGGGGCCTTGCACGTTCCCTTTTAGCCCAGGGCCTCGCAAATCCTAGAACCGGCCCTGCCCATGTTAATAAACTTGCAAATGTGAGACTGCTCCATACATTGTTTAATGTTTTAATCACAGTTCTTTCTAATGAATTAAATCCGTGTTTAATGCGCTATTTGCTCTGCACTGTAAATGTTTTGTATTTAAAATGCACAACAAGTGTCTCAGGTCTGGCAATTCATATAAGCGATTGTTTTTGGAAGGAAATGCGTTTCGCTGTCAATAGAACTGAAGCAAAAGCCTATAACACTTTAAATAAGTACTTCTCATGGCTAAATACTTATAAGGTCTCAAAGGCGAGACCTAATGGCTATACCAATGCTTGTTTACTTCTGACCCTGGGAGTTTCAATAACATTATCTTCCACCCAGTAGGTTGTTGTAATACACATGCGTTTAATCCCCTCTGCAGATTACCCTCTCACTTAGAGAACATATCGATCACTAATCCACAAAGCTACACATAAGAGTGAATGGGTAAAAGCTCGCACCTAATTCAACTGCATCTTGGTTGATTGAGTTCTACAGAAGAGTGCGCTGTAAGTACGATATGTCCTGTTGGAAAAGACATGAAAATGACACGAATTCCATTGTGCAGCCACTACGGTTTTAAACAGCAGTAAAGTAGGAGAGGATGGCATCACAGATCGTAAAAAACATTAACTGTAGAACTCAATCTACCAAGATGCAGTTGTTGCACACGCCCACTGGGCGGAACATTTAAAACATGCAGGTGCGTGGATAACCCCTGATGCTCGACTCCATTTGCCTCAGTCAGTGAACAAGGGCTACGTGAGCCCGAAACATGTTTGGCGAAATATATTATCGTGAAGGCAATGCTGGAATTTGTGACACGATGGAATCTTGTTAGTCTGCCAACATTAAAGGAAAAATGAAACATTTCGTGTGGGCACCTCATGCGTTGGAGCAACTTTTGATGTATATATATATATATTCACTGAAAAAACCATAGGTTATAGACCATATATAGTTAGGAATTAGCATTTAAAAAACCTTTTTTTACTCACACAAAACCATTGAAATTCCATATATAGTTAGTTGTACTAACTATATATCGCGCACCCGCAATCCACTGCTGATCATGTCACATATTACATCATTCATGACATGGTCAGTGACATCACTGATGACATCACTGATGACATCTCAAATGACATCACTGATGACATCACTGATGACATCTCAAATGACATCACTGATGACATCTCAAATGACATCACTGATGACATCACTGATGACATCACTGATCACATCTCATTTGACATCATTGATGACATCTCATTTGACATTACTGATCACATCACTGATGACATCATTCATGTGATAATACGATTAACCTCTTCAGACTCTAATATAACCTTAGATACACTCAGTGTAAACAGACACTCACAGACTGTCACTCATCCATGGAGTTACTCAGACACTTAGTCAGTCATGCAAAGAATTAATCACACCTCCATTTCCTCAACTATACAGTTATACACACCTTACTTATTCAAACATATACTAAAACATATTTACTCTCTTTTACAATGCCTGATACAAGTACACAATGATCCATACAGCCACTCACACATTCACTGGCTCTTCTGCACAGTTATTTATATATGTCAACTGTCACATGTACTGTGTTTTACATATGTACTTACTTTGACATGTAGCACTGAGATATCCATTCACTCACCAATGCACTCAGTCAACCGCCCATACAGGTGTTTCCACATGCACTTTTGAACCCATACATCTATTGAATTAACTGCTAACACATCTATGCACAGAGTCATACACCTCCCAGCCACCCACACACACACACTCAGTCTCCCATACAAATACTTGGGCAACCAATCAATAATCCATATACTTACTCATATAGCTACTGATCAACACATGCAGCAGTTTACAGAACAACAGACATAATGATGCACAAATTAAGACAGTTTAGTCACTAACTCATGCACTCAGTGACACACATTTATTCACTCACTCATACAGTCAATCATGCACCTAATAAATCCTTCATCCAGACACTTATACATCCACTCATTCTTCAATATGTAAGACATATTTTAACTTTACAGAAACATACAGTCACTGGATGTTGTCATCAGTGATGTCATTTGAGATGTCATCAGTGATGTCATCAGTGATGTCATCAGTGATGTCATTTGAGATGTCATCAGTGATGTCATCAGTGATGTCACTGACCATGTCATGAATGATGTAATATGTGACATGATCAGCAGTGGATTGCGGGTGCGCGATATATAGTTAGTACAACTAACTATATATGGAATTTCAATGGTTTTGTGTGAGTAAAAAAAGGTTTTTTAAATGCTAATTCCTAACTATATATGGTCTATAACCTATGGTTTTTTCAGTGAATTGCAATGGTTTTTTAATAGCAAATAACAAAAGCTTTAAAATGTATTTTTCTTTAAATCAAAAAATATATTTTACATGTTTTTAATACTTTTTTTTAAAAATTATATTTTTTGTTTCACTCCCGGTACGCGAACCGGTTAGCTTCCCGTTAGCGCAATTTGGTGCCGCGACCCGGTCCGCGAACCGGTAAACGTTCCGTTTCCGCAACTGCTGCGTTAGAAAACAACATCGTGACGCGTCGCTTCAGCGTGACGTATCGTGTTGTCGCGTAATACGTCATATGACGCGCCAAGGTAGCGTACCCGGAAGCGAACTGGTATGCGAACCGAGGCGCGAAACGCTGCTTCCCGGGAGCGATCCGGGACGCGGCCCAAAGCGCGTAACGTAACCACAACAAGTCATGTGACTCGGTAATAACACTTTTCATTGGTTCATTTCACTTTTGGTTTCCTAATGATGTAAGACTAGGTCATGTGACCTAAAAGTAACACTTTTCATTGGTTTAGAACTATTGTTTTTCCCAAATGATGAAAACCGCTCCTTCTTTCCTCACTCTGACTTTCATCTTTGTGAGAGAAAGACCCTTTGTGATTAGTGAGCAATGGCTTCATTAGTAGCTTCAGCTGGTGCTTCCCCACCACCTCCACCACATCCAAAGAAGAGAGGACCACCTGCTGAAGTTATCATTCAGCAAGAGGAGGAAGAAGAGGAAGAAGAGGAAGAGCAGCAAGAGAGGCAATTTTTGCGTGAGGAGCCCAGGAGGTCTCATGTGAAAGTAAATTATATTTGGCAATTTTTTACTTATCCCCAGGGCCAAAAAAAAGTCAATGCACGGTACGTAACTTGCCTTATATGTAAAGAAAGCCTGTCCAGAGGCACCGAGAAGAAGTACAGTTACGGCAATTACACGATGCATCGCCATATGAGTAGGTGGCATCCTAACAACTACAGTGCTGCGCAGTTACGTGACCAGCAAGATAATCCTCCTTCTATGGCCAGAAGATCAGTTGTGCAGGAAGTGACGGGACCAGAGGCGAGGGAGTTGGTCCCAAATATACAGATGAGATTCGGGGAAGTGAAACAAGTGTGCGTGCATTGCAATCAGTTCATTTGCTACAGAGAAAGAAGCATCACTCTGATCAACAGAGCTATCGACAATCATGTTTGTCCGAAACGCCCCAGACAATAAATTCTTTTTTTTTGTTGCTCCTGTTGAGCCCTTTACAATGAATCGTTTTCGTTTCCCCCCCCAAAAAAAAACAAAAAAAAAATAAAACTGTTCAGAAAATACAAAAAAAGTAAAAAAATGTTCAGAAAAATAATAAAAAAAATATAAAACAACAAAAACAATAAAAAAAAAGTTCTTTTCAGAACTACCTCCCCGTTATAAAAAAATTGGTAGAATATTTGGAACTCTGCCAACCTCTATTTCTTTTGGTTCGCTTCCCCGTTCGCTCTCCGGTACGCGAACCGGGAGCGAACCAAAAAAAATTTAAAAAAAAAAAGAAGAGTAATTATAAGGGAAGGAAACAGACAGTTATGTTAAAAGAAAGACAGCTATAGGGAGTAAAGTAGAGATACTGTTTAATAGATCTATTTACTGAAGAAAAGATTTAAGAGAGTATAATTGTGAAAAACAAAATAGATAAGGAAGTGAGAAAAAAAAAAGATAGTAGAAGAATAACAAACAAGAGTTTCTTAGAGAATGTGAATGAATAATCAAATTAAGATTAAAACATCGGAATAACAGAGAGAAAAAACACAATGCAGAAAAGAAGAAGTAACAGAAAAGGAATGATTGAAACAGCAAAGAAATGTACATAACATAGGGGCATATTATCAACATAGGCGATACAAATTTTGCTGCTTTTATCAGCAGAAATCTGACACTAAAGACGCTTTTGCGGCAGTTTTCTGCCAATAATTACTGCTTTTATCGCCAGAAAACTGCCGCTAAAGCCGCTTTTCCGGAAGAAAACTGCTGCTAAAGCCTCTTTTGCGGCAGTTTTCTGCCGATAAAAACACTGATAAATGTATTGCCTGTGTTGATAATATGCCCCTTACTGTGCTTGAACTACAGAGAGAAAGCATAATGAACAAGTAGTGAAAGAGTGATCAGTCAGAAACAGTGAGAGTAATAGAGACAGAGTGAGTGAACAAGAGTGACGAAGTATGAGAAGAGAGGGACTGACAAAAATAGTGGAAGGAGTAGAGTAAGTAAGTAATAGAGAAAGGATTGAGGGAAGTAGCAAAGGCAGGAAAGTGAGGGTTAAAGAAATGAAGTAGTGAAACTAATAGAAGTTAAATGTGATAGAAATGTAACGAAAAGAGTACAAAACATTTACCTTATAATTGTGGTTAACTTAGTCACTTGTAATTTTTATACTTTCAATCTGTGAAAGAGAGAACAAACATTTGAAAAATATTAAAACATGTATTTAAAAATTAGAAAAGACAAGGGAAAAGATTGAAGGACAAACAGTTTTTCAATAACTTTGACACTTACAGAAGCCTCTGCTTCTCCATGCCCCTACACAGTCCTAAAAATATACATTTTAAACTAACAGTATCTTGATGCAGATGAAGTGAGGCCTATCTTGCAACATGGTGCATCTTTTGCACTGCTGCTGTCTCACAACAGTGATGCAATGGCAGCGCAAAAGAGGTGCAAAGCCATCATAAAATTGCCCTTAACATTTTAAATAATTGTTTCAGGATGCCAATAAGATGTGTCCTATCCAGAGGTTTGTTTCAGGTGAGGCCTACTCAGGGTTCCAAATGAAATTTCGAGTTGTTGAAGAGTACAGAGGAGATAATACATGTGAAGGCCTACCAATGAAGTAAGTCATGTCCACTTCACTCTTGAACAAAGGCCAGACCTCTTCTGTGTCCGTGGACAGACCTAAAGTTCATCTGCACAATGTCATTCGTAAACTTAGGAAACACAGGTGATGTCATTTACAAATGTGGAGTTTCTTTTCCTCATTTCACAATCACATCACCTGTGTTTCCTTTGCTTAGGTACCTCATAGTGCAGATGGAGTCTAGCATATCAAAGAGAACACAGAAGTTGAGCAGTGTATACAACAATTTTGACATTTACAGAAGATTCAGCTTCTTATCTTGTTGGAGATGAAGTGAGGCCTGTCTTGCAACATGGTGCATCTTTTGCATCACTGCTGCATCGTTTCATGTGGCACGGGTTTTTTACAGCATGACACATCTGCCTAGATGCATCAATTTGTAATTTTGTCGCCTCATAGCAAATCTTTTCCACCGCCACTGCGTCACAAAAGTGACGCACAGTGGCGCAAAAGAGGCATACACCTATCATAAATCTGTCCCTAGCATTTTAAATGATTAATTCAGGATGACGATAAGGTGTGGCCTCTCCAGAGGTTTGTTTAAGGTGAGGCCTACTCAGGGTTGCAGATCAAATTTACGCTTGTTGAAGAATACAAAGGAGATAATACATGTGAAAGCCTACCAATGAAGTAAGTCATGTCCACTTCACTCTTGAACAAAGGCCAGACCTCTTCTGTGTCCGTGGACAGACCTAAACTTCATCTGCACAATGTCATTCGTAAACTTAGGAAACACAGGTGATGTAAATGAAAAACGTGCAATTTCTTTTGCTCATTTCACAATCACATCACTTGTGTTTACTTTGCTTAGGTATCTCATTGTGCAGATGTAGTCCAGCATATGAAACAGTACCCAGAAGTGCAGCACTGCATGCAACAACTTTGACACTTACAAAAGCTTCAGCTTCTGCATGCCCCCTACACAATGCTAATTATATACATTTTAAACTGATGGTATCTTGCTGGAGATGAACTGAAACCTATCTTGCAACATGGTGCATCTTTTACACAAAAGTGACCCACAGCGGCGCAAAAGAGGCGCACGGCCATCATAAATCTGACCCTAACATTTTAAATGATTGTTTCAAGATGCCGATAAGGTGTAACCTATCCACAGATTTGTTTCAGGTAAGTCCTACTCAGGGTTGCAGATGAAATTTAGATTTGTTGAAGAATACAGAGGAGATAATACATGTGCAGGCCTACCAACGAAGTGAGTCATGTCCACTGCACTCTTGAACAAATGTCAGACCTCCTCTGTCTCCTGGAACAGGCCTAAACCTCATCTACACAATGTGATGTGTAATGTTAGGAAACACAGGTAATATAATTGAAAAACGTGCAATTTTTTTTGCTCATTCCACAATCATATCACCTGTGTTTCCTTTGCTTAGGTATCTCATTGTGGAAATGTAGTCTATCATATGAAAGACTACGTAGAATGTGAGCACTGTATGCAACAACTTTGACACTTACAGAAGCCTCTCCTTCTCCATGCCTCCTACACAGTTCTAAATGTACATCATAAATACAAACAGTACAGAATTAATTATACATGTTAAATGGTTTATTTTTGCTGTTCTCAGAATGTATCAAATTTCACTAAAAACAGTGACTTGAAGGTATTCATCATATAACAGCGGGGAAAAAAAAACACAATCAAAATGATTGTGTTTAAAAAACCCATACAACATAACAAATCAGAATTCAGAACTCCTTAAAATTAACTTACTTTCCATGACGTCGAAGGATGTCCTATGAACAGCTTACACTCTGTTGTGCTGTTATTACTTTCAGCCCGCCACTTTCTGAAAGAAAACCTCCATCGTTTTGAAAAATATGTTACATACAATAAATGACTTCTCGCTCTCTACCACACGTTTCCACAAGGCCAAATCATGTAAGAGCCATTTATAACTCTTGGAATTCTTGTAAGCCAATCCCGTCATTTTGTATTTCCGCAACTTTCAGAATTAAAATGTTGAAGATCATTTTCACAATCCTGGACTAGTAATATCTTACCCTTCTTGCTCACTCATGTTCTACATTTCCTATGACACTGATACTGCTTACTAGGAAGCAGACTTACACTACCTCTATGACTACTACAATTATTTAATTCTCTACATCACTTTTAATCACAAAGCAATATAAAACAGTAGACAGCATTGCAGACTTACATTCCCTCTACTCCATGTTTTGATTGGCTGCTTCAATTAGCTTATAAAAAGAAACAGTTTTTCTGAACTCATTCAAAGTGCAGTTATTTTTCCATGACGTCAAGTGTTATGGTAAGAAGTTATGTCTCTGTACTACACTTATCCTCAAGGCCAAATCGTGTAGGAGCCATTAGAACCTCTTGAAGTTCCTCAGAGCACATCCCGAGATTCTTTCCCTAAAATTTTGGTTTTAAAAACACCAGGTAAGAATTTTTAAGGTCATACAGCAATTTTTTTGTGAAAATTAAAACAGAATCGTTGCAGAATGACCAGCCATTTCTACACTTTAAATAAGCTGTGTAATGTCCTGATGTTATTGAAGGACCGTCATGATATATAATTGCTGCAGTTACAAAAGTCCTTCCTGATATTGACAACTGTGAAGCCACAAAATTTTTAATTAAAGTTGTCAATTTTGTTCCATCAGGCCTACATCGTTGGAACATTAAAATGACATACTGGCCACATGTTCGTATAAATAATGTTGACATCATTTCAGATTTAAATTGGCTACATTCCATGTTGTGATCAGCTGCTTTTACTAGCTTATTAAAGGAGACTGATTTACTGTCTGGCAAAGTTAAATATATAAATCTTTCTGAGTCTACACTAGTAGTACTTGATACCCTACAGTTCTCGCAGTCATGCTGCCATTGATAAGAAAGCCCAAACAGGTGATCTACATCTACACCTTCAGCATGCAATACATCAAGCATATACATTAAAAACTCCTGACAATCTTGCTGAATATTTTGAGAGAATTGTGTTTGACCTGAACATCTGTCTAACAGATTTCGAATTTCAGACACACTTTCTATTTTTATTCTATCAGTGCTACATTTCTCTAACACAGAATTTAACAAACTGCAAAATCTTTGATCAGAATTGACCACAATCTCTTCTTTTACATTTTCTAGAGAAAACAAAACATTAACCACTACATTAGCATAGCAGTTGACACCAGAACTGTTTTCAAATTGAAAACCAACAACATCTTCAACAGAATCCTTTTTGTTTCTGCTTATAATTTCAGGTTCATCGACTTTTCGTCTTTTTGCTACAACCTCCCTAGTATTGGTCACATTTCTTCGTTTCCGGCCTACCACACATTTCTCAAACAAAGGATATTGAGGCAAATGTGGCGCATACTCTCTTCTTAACCTATTGTATTCCTTAACACAATCTAGATCCGCACAAATGTTTGTGACATCACACTCAATCAAGTACAATCCCGATAAAGTTCTAACTCGTGACAATGCCACATATGCCATACCCTCCTTGAACACAGAACTGCCAATATTCACCAATGCACTGTCTACACTTAAACCTTGCGATTTATGGATTGTCACCGCATATGCCAAGCAAACAGGAAACTGCTTACGGCGAACATATAAGTCTTTTACAAGCAAAAATCTAGCAGAACAACGACCAATTAGCTGTACTTCCTCAATGCCATCAAATTTAATTTTTTTAAATTCAATTCCATCTCTATTTCTGTATTTCACAAAATCAACAACATTACCCATTGATCCATTTACCAGACCTCTTTCAACATGTAAATTCCTTCTTAAAATTATACGGCAGTTTAAGCACACATTCAGAGTCTTTTCAAAACCTGCAGTTTTAGATATAGTCTTCTCTAATGAATCCAATTTTGATTTCAAATTCTCAGACAAAATAATTGTTGATCCCATATGCTCTACTCTGTCAATAGCTTCCAGTTTCACAATCTCTTGGTTTTCTAAATGCAACATTTTGTTGTTGAAGATGGCACATTCTGCAAGAGTTGGCATCAAACATATTCCAGATTTCTTCTCAGTAATTTTCTGAAAAATATTCTCAGGCACAACATCTTGTTCTGGATATAAATTTGACAGTAATCGTGCATGTAAAGCTTCTTTCCCATGCTCGGTCACTTTTCCAATTCTAACATCTTGTAGAATATTCTTGTAAACTTCATCCTTCGCCTGACGCATATTTTCATGCAGTTCAGCATAATTGAAGTTTAACCATATATTGACGTTGCCAATGCTCCCTAGGGACTTCCTGGTATCTTCATGCGTGAGCATTTTGAACACAGGTTGTCCTTTCACTGGTGTCAGCTGCAGAAGATCTCCGAAAACAATGATGTGTTTGCCACCAAATAACACATCATACTCTGTTTTGAGAACTTCTTGCATTCTCAAATGCACAAAGGCAAGCATGACATTGGAAACCATGCTTACTTCGTCAATGATAAGAAGTTTCATTTTCCTCAAGACTCTTGAAACTTCACAACAAGCATCTCCAGATAGCTTGTGATATTGTAATTTGTTGTCATGCTCCACTGGCAGCATCAGTAAACGATGTAAAGTAATCCCTTTAATGTTATGTGCTGCCAGTCCAGTTGGAGCGGTGACAACACAAGACAGCGATGACTCAGTCCTTTCCTGCAAATAACATGAAATTGCTTTAATGAGGAAACTTTTTCCAGTTCCCGCTTCTCCACTCATGTACAGTCGGACAGGCTTCAACGACGTACATGAGCACTCTTTCTTCTCATGACTTAATCCATGATCAATTTGCTTGGTAACTTCGTCATATATTTTCCTCTGCTCAACATTGAGTTGTCTTTCCAAGTCTTCTAAGTTAACCGCATCCTCCTGAGCATGTGCCATGGCTCTTTCCACTTCATTCATGGCAGTGGCAGCTTCATTTTCGATAACAGGTCCTCCTAGTGGATCCTGACTCAATGAAACAGAACTCTGACTGTCCTGAGAACTGTCTCTGGCAATCTCGGCTGCAATCGTTGCTTCCTGCTCGATTTCCGCATTCAACATTTCTACATATTTGGGAAAAGCAGGACATTCTATGGTCTCCTTGGCGGCAGTGAAAGAGTCTTCGTAACAGAGGAAATCTCCAAGCAGTTCCTCTTCTGCACGCCAAGGCTTGAAAAGTTGCAAAAGTGCTAAATAGAAAAACTCCTTTTTTTCAGGAGATTCGCCACTCAATTTTCGATGGTTTACCAAGTGGCATTTTCTTTGCTTGACCAGACATCCCTCACTTCCAATTACAGCATACACTCCTTTCTCAGTATCTTCTTTGATGTTCCTCTTGAATATGTAATTTTGTAGAACCTCATACAGACAAACATTCTCGAGGTCACTGCTTCGATTTGGATAATATGTATCCAACATGTTGGTCTTCAAAATGTCGGTACTGTTTGGCTCCTTTTCCGCCAAATACTCAATTTCCCGCACAGGTTTCAGAACTCGATTACGCGTTGCAGCAAGACCAAGACTAGCCCAAACGATACTCCTAGATTTGGCATAGAGACTTGCTGAAGACAACCGGTCAGAACATTCGTAAGCTCCGATTTCTCGATGCGACAACATCTTCAGACTGAAACTGTACAACTTCTTACTGAGGCTCTTTTCATGGGAAATGTCCTCCCACATATCCTTCAATTCTGTCTTTTCTTTTTTGGTGATGTAAGATGTCACATACCGAGCCACAGCCATACAGTTATCAGCCACAAACTGTATATCCATGTTAGCATTCCACATGGACAAAATCACTGGGTTGTAGTCGTTGATGTACTTGGACTCTTCGTTCCTCTTCAAATTGTATGTGTTTTTAGGTGATTTCTTCATCACATTATGTCGCAGCGAAGACATGAAACTGTTTACTCTTCCTTTAGAAATCACCGGTCGTGGAAAGCCGAAACGACATTTGGTGTAGAACTTGTCCTTGTTTCGGAATTTACGACGACAGTACTTTCCACAACGATGGCTTTGGAAACGTAGAACTTTTTCTCTTAGGCTTTTCTTCTCCTTTGCGTTTGGAACAGCACACGTAGAATACTGTTGTATGAAACTCATCACTGAGTCTTCTGAATCTGTTCCAAATTTAGGTGCATCCTTGATCCACAGCAGCATATGTATATGAGGGGCACCTCTTGCTTGGTACTCCTTTCTCCAGAAGAAATCCAACACCTCTCCAAGAGGTGGATTCTTCTTATTCATGATGAAAGACATTATAGCTTCAAATCTATGATTGAAGTACCTGCATACATTGACTGGATCCAAAGAGCACAGTTCTCCGGGTGTCTTGAATTCGATGTTTTCAATGTTTCCATTTGCCTCTCGTAGAAATTCAAGTAAGTCTTCCCAGCCATACTCGGCACAGCTCAGAGTGAGGAACCATGTGGGACTTCCTAAGTTCCTCAGCATACATTTTAAATCACCATGGCGACGGTACCAGTACTCATTAGTACCACGCTGACACGTCATGAGATTAATCAGGTGACAATCCAAAATACTGTCTTGGACATTGACTTTATCCATAAAGTCACTTGCCGAGATGTTTTGCATGTGTATACCACTTTTCAAGATGTGGTTCACTGCATATGACAGTCCAGACAGATCGCTTTCAAACAGGAGATGAAACAAATAGGGAATACATTGTCGAAACCTAGCATCTCCTGCATACAATCGCAAAGTCCGGTATTCAGAAGCAGGAATTTGATGAGGTCGCTCATCATATCTTCCTCCCTGACCTGTTGGAAAAAGCTGTGGGAAACACCGAGCTTCCAAGCTTTCCTCCCAAACACTAATGGGACTCCCTTTGGCTTGTTTCATTTGAAACAACTCAATATCATTCCCCATGACTTCCTTGGAATGCAAAGGATGAACACTATAATGTTCATATATTTCTTCACTAGTAGAGGGTTCTACTTTCTCAATTTGACCAGCACACAAATCGCTATCCTCTTCCTCACTTACTTCCTCTTCTGCAACATATACATTCTTATAGTACTTATTATTTTTTTTCAAATACAATGTTGCCTTTTTGACTTTCCTAACATCCACTAAATCTTGCCATATTTTCTTATTCTTTGTCGGAACCCCATTAACTAAGATAACCAGAGGTTCCTCTTCCACTTTTTCTACTCCAATTGTGTTAATGTTTTTCTTCAAATCTAGAGGCAAATAAACAACTCTTCCCTTTAATCCTCTCTGTAAATCTGATGGAGGCAATTTCCCTGTCTTTGGCTCCATTCTTACAATAGCCTGAAAGGGATGGATACTTTGAATCAAAATAGATTCATAAGTATTTAAATCCTTCAATTCAGAAGGAATCTCAACCAATTCCAGATTATTATGAACTGCTCTAACAGGCATCTGGTTTTGATTTAATTTGTTACAACAATAAGTACACACACGTTGATCCGATCCCAAATCAAAACAATTTTCTACCATCAAGTATGTTGTGAAATCCTTCCATTCACTATTATTTTCCCTTTCACTTTTTGCATATAAATCCACTAACTTAGTCTGATTCTTATAATAAGTGCGTCGACAACACACACAAGTGAAATTAGGCCTCTCACTTGATTTCACCTGAAACGTCGCAATTTCCCTCTGAAAATTATCTGTACTGGAAACCTGTACACTATCTTCCACATTACCCTCTTCTTCTTGGTCAATTTCAACATTCTCCTCTTTACTTCCAAAGTAACAAAACTCAATTTCTGCACAAATATTCTTCACATCTACTTCTGAACCATGCAAAAGAGCAGCGCATAATTGTTTAAGCATAATTGCTGGACTCTTAGCATAATACAACATTCTAACTAATTTCCTCACTTTATTATGATGCACTGCTAGCATCCTGAAATGATGAAAAACACTCTGGCATACTCTCCTGGAAAGACAAGCCAGTGAATGACCATGCAAACCTGTCACTTCTCTCACTCTGCAAGGATCTAATTCTTGCAACAACTTCATTTTCTGCTTCAAACTTTTCTTATTAAATGTCCGTACAAAATCACAAAGCAAATTGATGGAATCCTGTCGCACACTGCAAATACTACTACACTTCCAGGTGTACACAGGACCCTTAGGACGTCTTCCTAAAACCTCATTACCTAACACCTCTTCTGTCTCTGTTGTCACAAGTTTTTCTTTTTCAACTGGACAACCATCTTTCACTTCATAAGCTCGACCACTGGTGTCAACTGCATGCACCAAATCATTATCCTGGAAATAACTCTCCTCATTAAAAAATGCCTCACAACTTGAACTATGCATCCATTCTCCGGAAAAAACTTCACAAAAATTACTACGATTAACTATTCTCTTCCATCTACTATTTCTTTTGAAATCATAAATTGCCTTGTTTAGCTTCCTAATTCTATTGATTATCAAAATAAATAACTTACGTTTAATTTCAAATGCCTGATCAATAACTTTCTCAACTTTTTTTTTCTCTTATAAAAAACCACTTTCTGTTGACCTTTCTTAATATTTTTTAACAAATTGCCAATTATCCTGTTGCGGAACATTCGTTTACGAATGTCCCTAAACTGTTGTTTCCTTCTACTATCATGCACAGAGTTATCTCTTGCTCTAGCAGTAACATTTTTCATTGGCCTTTCCTTTCCGTTTAAATTGCTTCTCTTTTTCTGGACTGAAACATTTTCTGTAGTAATACTTTTTTTACTACAAATATTACTTATGAATGATTTCGTGCTCTTACCCGGTGCTTTCTTGGTGACTTGACAACTTTTTTGTGTAGAGGACTGCTGCAGTATTTGATACACCTGCTGTCTTTGACGTTTTTTAGCCTTTCTAATTCGAGCCTTAGTAGGCATTTTAAAATTTTGAAATGGTCTGCAGTTGAATCTGTGGTAAAATATAATAAAAAATGTTATTAACCACTATTACCAAACAGTAAATCAATAACAGTCGTCAAAAACTTAACACACTACTTGACATTTTTACATAGAATATTTTTTAGTGCTTTGGCAAATTTAGAATAAACAAATAGCAGAAAAGAAATGGAATTCTTCTTCATTTACCTGTCCTGTTTTATATGTGAATCTGATCTAATTTTATGAGCATATTTTAATATTTTATTGAAGACACTACACATAACCTGTTTTTGAAGGTGTGTTTAATTTAAAATTAAACAATTTACATTTTTACTTTTCATTTATTGTAAATTTTAAAAATAAATGTTTATAGTTCCATAGGCTCAAGCAGGTCAGCTTCCCACCCTATGTCATACAATTCTGACAAATCTGCATCCTCATCATGTTCTTCTTCATCCTCAGGATTTAAATCATCCGAGGGATCTACTTCCACTGATGTTTCAATTACGAGTTCAATGATGAGGTCGAGATCAACTGATTGCTGATTGTCGCTCATGTTGATGTTGTCGTTATCTTTAAAGAAAGATAACAACAATGAGATGTTGCAGAGTAAGAGACAAATCTCAGAGATTATAATAGTAAAATTGTTTAACAAGAGTAACATTTTGCAGCTATTATTTATCCATGTCCAGCAATGCTGAGGAGGTGAGGCCTATGTCCAAGTTTTCAGTGAACAGGACTCATCTCTTCTTAACCTTGGATAAGCCTCACCGACTCTGTGTCCCCTGCTCATACTTAAATGTACAGGGTCAGATTTATGCTAAGTGGCGCATCCCCACGGATGCACCAGTTAATGTGCACCGCTGCTCTGCCAGCCATAGTGTGCCGAATTTACAATGTGGAGCACCATTGAGCAAAAACAGCACAGATGCGTCACACATCTGTGCCGCAAAAGCAGCACATTGCAGGAATCACGTCATAAGCGCGACATGTCTACTGCAATGCACAGGAGGAACCCTCACATTGCATGGTGTATCACTTCTTATGCCTGTTTCAAACAGGCGTAAGGATTTGATTCAGCAATGCTATAAAGCTGCCTCAGTGAAATCTTCTAAATTTCACTGTGTTAGTTTTACAGGGCTTTCTTGCAAATTAATGCATACCTTGCAACAAAACACCTATATGAAAACTGACGCAGGTTTCATGTGGCACAGGACTTTACAGCATGACACATCTGCCTAGATGCATCCATTTTTAAATATGTTGCCACATAGCAAATCTTTTGCACCACCGCTGCGTCACAAAAGTGACGCACAGCGGCGCAAAAGAGGCACATGCCTATCATAAATCTGTCCCTAACATGTTAAATGATTGATTCAGGATAACGATAAGGTGTGGCCTATCCAGAGGTTTGTTTAAGGTGAGGCCTACTCAGGGTTGCAGATTAAATTTACGCTTGTTGAAGACTATAGAGGAGATAATACATGTGAAGACCTACCAATGAAGTAAGTCATGTCCACTTCACTCTTGAACAAAGGCCAGACCTCTTCTGTGTCCGTGGACAGACCTAAACCTCATCTGCACAATGTCATTCGTAAACTTAGAAAACACAGGTAATGCAATTGAAAAATGTGGAGTTTCTTTTACTCATTTCACAATCACATCACCTGTGTTTCCTTTGCTTAGGTATCTCATAGTGCAGATGGACTCTAGCATATGAAAGAGTACACAGAAGTTGAGCAGTGTATACAACAATTTTGACATTTACAGAAGATTCAGCTTCTTATCTTGTTGGAGATGAAATGAGGCCTGTCTTGCAACATGGTGCATCTTTTCCATCACTGCTGCATCGGTTTCATGTGGCACGGGACTTTACAGCATGACACATCTTCCTAGATGCATCAATTTTTAAATATGGCGCCACATAGCAAATCTTTTGCACCGCCACTGCGTCACAAAAGTGACGCACAGTGGCGCAAAACAGGCATACACCTATCATAAATCTGTCCCTAACATTTTAAATGATTAATTCAGGATGACGATAAGGTGTGGCCTATCCAGAGGTTTGTTTAAGGTGAGGCCTACTCAGGGTTGCAGATCAAATTTATGCTTGTTGAAGAATACAAAGGAGATAATACATGTGAAAGCCTACCAATGAAGTAAGTCATGTCCACTTCACTCTTGAACAAAGGCCAGACCTCTTTTGTCTCTGTGGACAGACCTAAACTTCATCTGCACAATGTCATTCGTAAACTTAGGAAACACAGGTGATGTAATTGAAAAATGTGGAGTTTCTTTTCCTCATTTCACAATCACATCACCTGTGTTTCCTTTGCTTAGGTATCTCATAGTGCAGATGGAGTGTAGCATATCAAAGAGTACACAGAAGTTGAGCAGTGTATACAACAATTTTGACATTTACAGAAGACTCAGGGGCAGAATTATGAAGGCCTTGCGCCGCCGGTGCGTCACTTTATTTGACGCAACGGCGGCGCAAACAATGCGCCCTATTTACAATGTGACGCATCTAGGAGATGCGTCACGTTGTAAAGCCCTGCGCCATAAGGAGGCGTTCCTGCGCAGGGGGGGCGTTCCTGCGCAGGAACGCCTCCTAAAAGTGGCTCAGTGAAATCTATGAGATTTCACTCAGTCACTTTTAGGACAATGCTGCGTCAAAACCCTGCGCCTGCTTGAAGCAGGCATAGGTCTTGACGCAGCATTGTGGAGATGGGGCACCCCTGAGCCTTGCTGGAGCTGCGTCGCGCTTGTGATGCAGCTCCAGCAATGCACCACCTTTACGGCACAGATGCGTCACACATCTGTGCCGTTTTTGCCCCATGGTGCGCCGCATTGTAAATGTGGCGCACCATGGGTGGCGGAGCAGCGGCGCAGGATGACTGGCGCATCCCTGGGGATGCGCCAGTCATCATAAATCTGCCCCTAAGCTTCTTATCTTGTTGGAGATGAAGTGAGGCCTGTCTTGCAACATGGTGCATCTTTTGCATCACTGCTGCATCGGTTTCATGTGGCACGGGTTTTTTACAGCATGACACATCTGCCTAGATGCATCAATTTGTAATTTTGTCACCTCATAGCAAATCTTTTCCACCGCCACTGCGTCACAAAAGTGACGCACAGTGGCGCAAAAGAGGCATACACCTATCATAAATCTGTCCCTAACATTTTAAATGATTAATTCAGGATGACGATAAGGTGTGGCCTCTCCAGAGGTTTGTTTAAGGTGAGGCCTACTCAGAGTTGCAGATCAAATTTACGCTTGTTGAAGAATACAAAGGAGATAATACATGTGAAAGCCTACCAATGAAGTAAGTCATGTCCACTTCACTCTTGAACAAAGGCCAGACCTCTTTTGTGTCCGTGGACAGAGCTAAACTTCATCTGCACAATGTCATTCGTAAACTTAGGAAACACAGGTGATGTAATTGAAAAATGTGGAGTTTCTTTTCCTCATTTCACAATCACATCACCTGTGTTTCCTTTGCTTAGGTATCTCATAGTGCAGATGTAGTCCAGCATATGAAACAGTACCCAGAAGTGCAGCACTGCATGCAACAACTTTGACACTTACAAAAGCTTCAGCTTCTGCATGCCCCCTACACATTGCTAATTATATACATTTTAAACTGATGGTATCTTGCTGGAGATGAACTGAAACCTATCTTGCAACATGGTGCATCTTTTACCCAAAAGTGACCCACAGCGGCGCAAAAGAGGCGCACAGCCATCATATGCATTTGAATGACTCATTTCTGGGTAACTTTTAACATGGCTATGTTAGTCAAAGAATTAAAATCTAAATTTGCCAAGCACAGATGGGGGCATATTTACAAGGACCTTGCTCCACGGGGAAAGGTCTTAAGTTAAAATGGGAAAAATAAAATCAGAGAGACTCAAATGCCTTATAAATATGCCCCAAGCAACCTATGAAGCTCTAACAGTACATTTCAAGAAACCTAATATTTTTCAAAAAACGATTTTAAACACATCAACAAAATCAATGATATACCTACATTCAAGGGGAAATGACTTAAAATGGCCTAAGACACATGAAAGCGTTTTTTTAAGGCCCTTGCACCATTTCTGGGTCACTTTTAACATGGCTATGTTAGTCAAAGAATTAAAATCTAAATTTGCCAAGCACAGATGGGGGCATATTTACAAGGACCTTGCTCCACGGGGAAAGGTCTTAAATTAAAATGGGAAAAATAACATCAGAGAGACTCAAATGCCTTATAAATATGCCCCAAGCAACCTATGAAGCTCTAACAGTACATTTCAAGAAACCTAATATTTTTTAAAAAACGATTTTAAACACAGCAACAAAATCAATGATATACCTACATTCAAGGGGAAATAACTTACAATGCCCTAAGACACATGAAAGCGTTTTTTTAAGGCCCTTGCACCATTTCTGGGTCACTTTTAACATGGCTATGTTAGTCAAAGAATTAAAATCTAAATTTGCCAAGCACAGATGGGGGCATATTTACAAGGACCTTGCTCCCCGGGGAAAGGTCTTAAGTTAAAATGGGAAAAATAAAATCAGAGAGACTCAAATGCCTTATAAATATGCCCCAAGCAACCTATGAAGCTCTAACAGTACATTTCAAGAAACCTAATATTTTTCAAAAAACGATTTTAAACACATCAACAAAATCAATGATATACCGACATTCAAGGGGAAATGACTTACAATGCCCTAAGACACATGAAAGCGTTTTTTTAAGGCCCTTGCACCATTTCTGGGTCCCTGTTAACATGGCTATGTTAGTCAAAGAATTAAAATCTAAATTTGCCAAGCACAGATGGGGGCATATTTACAAGGACCTTGCTCCACGGGGAAAGGTCTTAAGTTAAAATGGGAAAAATAAAATCAGAGAGACTCAAATGCCTTATAAATATGCCCCAAGCAACCTATGAAGCTCTAACAGTACATTTCAAGAAACCTAATATTTTTCAAAAAACGATTTTAAACACATCATATAAATCAATTTTATACCTACATTCATCGGGACATGACTTACAATGCCCTAAGACACATGAAAGCGTTTTTTAAGGGTCACTTTTAACATGGCTATGTAACTCAAAGAAACAAAATCTATTTGTAAAACACTTGACACAAAGCAACATTTTAAATACACAACTTTCTTCATAATTTTCTCCCTAAACCATACTATTCTCTATCTAAATTAAATGAATCTTTTCTCACCTTAGCAAATACTTTATGAGTTTCAAAACAGTCTCAGAAACACACCAAATTGTCTTTAGCAGAGCAAAAGGTATGCACTCCAGAGTCTGCAGCTATGAAAAGCACAGAAATGCTGTAATTCTTCACACATATCTCTCATGTCACCCAATCAAAACTCTTCCCTCACTTTTTTCAAATCAACACCCTTCCCCCCTCTGGCCTCTCTGCCTTTTTTGCATAGCAACCACCTCCTGAAAGACCTCTGATGTTTGCAAGTTCACACAACAATGTTTCAATTGAACTCTGAACTCTCAGTGCACCTGCGTATCCAGTGCAATCTTTCATTAAAGGATTTTTTCTTGACCATTCAGATTACATCTTTCAAAGAACACATCCATGCACCCTAACTTTCTGTTTTCAGCAATCAAAATCCACCAATCACTGCTACTGCTTCCTTAACACAGAAACTCCACAGTTTTTTTCATTTTAAAATCTTATTTTTCCAACTGCCATTTCATTGCCACACTTCATCTGACTGCAGCAGAACCTTCTCTCACCATGTTTTCTGTCTGGATTGTTCGACATAGTTACATCTACTGGGCTCAAAGGTATGCTAAGAACAGAAATTTACCTAACCTCAATTTACAAGATGTGGAAATTAAGTGGTTTGGCCACAGAGGATTAAAATGTCACCAATTGATACCATTGGTGAAAACCTTTATGCATTTGCCTAAACCTGACCTGTTAATTTTGCACTGTGGAGGTAATGACTTGGGCACTTTGACTGGTGTAGGTCTGGAAATGCTTTTAAAGGACACCTTTGAGCAATTGATGGCTCTTTTTCCTCAAACTGCCTTGGTATATTCAAATATATGCCAAAGACAGAAATGGAGGTGGTCGAACCAATTTTGTCCACAAATTGAGAAATCGAGGAAGCATGTAAACAAATCTGTTTCAGCTTACATGAGAGACCATGGAATGGGCTCCATGTACAACAATAACTTGCGTTACTACATGCAAGATATCTACAGAGGAGATGGAGTTCACTTCTCAGATGAAGGGAACAGAGTTTTCATTTTGAATTTAAAACTGTGCATTGGTACCTACTTATAAGTACCTAAATGTACCATTAACCCAAAAGCTCTTCTCAGAGCTACCCTACATCTGATCACTCACAATGATTATTTTACTCTAACTTTTTTCACAAATTTTCAACAAAGTACGCTCCCCGGGGCGCTACCCGGTACGCGAACCGGAAGCTAACCGCGTGAAATTTTTTAAAAAAATGTTTTTTTTTCGCACATATGGGCTTCCTCAGCCATCCTCAGAAAACCTAGGGGGTCAAAATACGTCTACCGTGTCCCCTTCTACCCATTCTGAACATTATTTGCCCTCCATCTTGTATCTTAATTCGACCGAAACACAAAATGGTGGACTCCCGTAACGCTTCAGGTTCGCGTACCGGGGCGCTCGCCAGTTCGCGTACCGGGTCGCTCCCCGGGAAGCGCACCATCAAAAAAGGTGGGAAAGTAATTTACAGAAAAGCGACTGGAGACACTTTCACCAAATATAGATTAGCTCATACTACATACCAATCCCTACCATTTTCACAAATTTGATTGAAATTCCATTTAGCCATTTAGCCTGTAGACCTCTCTAAATACCGTGAGGTAAATTACTTCACAAAACACATCTCTAGTGTTGGAATTGACAACCAATGAAAATGTTACTTTCATTTTCAATTTTTTTTACCAGACATTTGATTGGTTATATACCTGAATATATATAAAGGAAGAGAAGGAAACACAGCCATTTTGACTACTACTTCCTGGTGTACATTTCAATAGGATTTTCACTAATAACTTCAACTTCTTTGTAAAGGTAAGTTGTTATTTTAAAAACTGAAGTATATTGTGCACTTTAAGTTAATATGGTAAACTTTTTCTGATAGTTATATACTATCCCTCTGTAGTAGTTATAGATTTAGATAGACTTCTCTGTTATAGTTATGGATGGAGTTAGGTTTCTCTTGTATAATTATGATTTTACTTACGTTAAATCACATACACTTTTTTATATTCCTACTTCCACTCTGATACTATACACTGCCCAAAGATAAATTCACTGATAAAAACTGCCTATCTAAAAGTAATCCCAACAGTGCCCTATCTGTACTAATATATTTTTTTTTATCCAAATTTCAGGCAACATGGAAGGCGAACAGAAAGTTTCATTTCAAATTGTCCTGCAAGAGAGCAACCAAGAAATAATTGATCCAAATTATATAGAATTTATGGATGAAACTTGGGACCAAGAACTACTGCAATGTGTGCAAGCAGTAGATGTCCTCCTTGAAAATGAGGACATTTTACACACTCAAACATTACAAGCTATGTTCAATGAAAATAACGACATTTCAGACAGTGAAATGTTAGACATTTTATTAAATTTTGAAACACAATCACAATAATAAATAATTGTTTAAAAAATAAATAAATAAAAAAAATCAACAAAACAAACAATCAATTAACATACAATATTAGAAAAGTCTATCATTCTTTTTTCCTTTTAGTACGCTCCCCAGAACGCTTCCCGGTTCGCGGACCGGGCGCTCCCCACGCAAAAAAAAAAATTTTTTTTTTTGCCCTGCGGGGCCCTTTTAAAGCCTCTACATCAAACCTAGGGGGTCAGGGAGGATCTACTATGCCCCCTTATGGTCACTTCCCCCTTTGTTTTGGCCTCCTCTTGTCTCTCGATCCTACCGAGAGACAAGATGGCGGCCGCTCCGGACTGTTTAGAATGTTGACAGACACCGGAGAGCCAATCAGCTTCGCTATGCGAAGTTCCGTTACGCGTCAAGTACGCGAACCGGAGCGCTGCCCGGAGCGCGCTTACAGATATATATCTTTTTTTGAACGTTAATTTCTCAAAATCCACTGGAGCACATATATTGAGACCTAGCAAAGGCACATCGGGCTAACAGTCCCTACAATTTTGCCAAGTTTCGTGCAAATCCATTCAGCCGTTCGGCCTAAAAGTGAGGCCAACCGCCCTATGGAAATTAACATGGGAAAAACGCGTTTTGGGACCCCCCTTTTTTCTCAGCCCCCCTTGACAAACACCCCCCAAATTTTCAGTGGCTGCTCAGAAACAAAATGTTCCATTTTCCTGAAAATTTCAGCAAATTCCGTCCACAAATGCCAAAGTTATTAGACATAGAATTTTCAAAAATCCCATAGGGAAAAAATCCTAACTATATATACCTACTGGCGACCGCCAGTAGATTATATATATATATAACACTCTAACCCCGGGCGATCAAACAAGTGGCTCTGAATCAGACCTCAGCGAGGGAGAACAAAGAAGACCAGGACTACAACGGTTCTCTTTTTTAGACGAGATGAAGTTGCTCTATCAGGAGCAACAAACACCGCGAGGCAACACAAGAGGCAGAGGACAAAACAGACGCAGACCAAGGGGAAGGGGCTATGCTCCCCAAATAAACCAAAGAGCAAAACAAGGCGCAGCAAACGAAGAAGGGAACAGATACAACCTGAGGGCACGCACGGTGACAAAGAAATAACTGATAGGGGAACCCCTAATTTAGTGATAAACCTGTCCAGACACAACCTAACATTCAACGAACAGAGTTTATTAAACAAGGGACTCTCGTTTTGCCCTGAAACTCACCATGATCTAACTGATACAAAAATCGACATTTACAAATACACAAGAAAACTTAAATTGAAGAAATTCTTTGCTAAAAAAATGAAGAACGTAGACAGAACTCAAGTGGAACCAACACCAGCAGATCAAACGTTTGGGTACTCAACATCAGAAATTCCACATCTACGCATCGCCTATGAGTTGGCCAATGAGATTGAAGATACGCAAATACCAGACACCCAGGTGCTAGATGAAATGGGCATTATAACAGACGAATATTGCCATACAAACTTCAGACCTAAATCAAAATTTTGCCCAACCTTGTATCCGGGCAATAAAATTGATACATTCCATGAACTGGTAATTAGTGACATTGAAGGTATACACAATACTCACAACAAAAATAAAAAAGAGAATTTAACAAAAGCAGAACGGACGGCAATACAAAGTCTGAGGAACAACCATAAAATAGAGATCAAACCCGCTGACAAAGGCGGCAACATTGTTGTAATGGAAAAGGAGCATTATGTGGAGGAAGCAATCAGACAATTGAGTAACACCAACAACTACAAAGTACTAGCGAAGAATCCAATTGACAAGATGAAACAAGAACTTGAAATCAAACTAACCACTTGGCAATCGAATGGTCTACTAACGGAGAATGAAAAGAAATTTTTAATGGTCGAGAATCCAATTATCCCGACCATATATTTCCTGCCAAAAGTGCATAAGACTCTTAACAAACCTCCGGGACACCCTATAATTTCGAGCTGCGGCAGTCTCTATGAAAATGTGTCCAGCTATGTGGATTATTTTATTGCTCCTTTTGTGCCCACATTAAGTTCCTATATTAAGGACACAGGTGACTTTTTGCGTACACTCATGGATATGGAATGGCAACCGAACTATCTGCTGGTAACGATCGATGTGATATCACTATATACATCCATCAACCATGACATTGGGCTAAAGGCAATCAGTTACTTTCTGGATCAACTACCTATCACGCGAAGGGAACATTCGAAAATGATCAAGGAAATGATCTCCATGTGTTTGCACAACAATGTGTTTCTGTTCAATAAAACTCTTTATGAACAATGCTGCGGAACAGCGATGGGAGTGTCCTTCTCTCCAAGCTACGCGAATCTCGTGATGGGATGGTGGGATAGGAGCGTGGCTTGGAGAGAGGAAAATGACCACCACATGGCCAAAGTGGCACTTTGGCTACGATTCATCGACGATCTCTTTCTCTTGTGGAAGGGAACTGAATCAGAATTCCTCATCTTCTTTGAAGTCTTAAACAACAACAACGTGGGATTAAAATTCACATACACAGTAAGTGCCAAAGAGATTGAATTTTTGGACACAAAAGTGTACATTTCCAACAGCAAAATACAAACAACTGTTCACAGAAAGAAAACTGCAACAAACAGTCTCTTACATGGCTTGAGCTTCCATCCACATCAATTAAAAAAGAGCATTCCATATGGAGAATTTTTAAGGATGAAAAGGAACTGCTCGGAAGACCACGAAATGGAAAAGAAATTCAAAGAAACCAAGGAACGATTCCTACAAAGAGGATATAAAAAAACAGATCTAGAAATATGTGAAACAAGAGCACGTACCAAAACCAGAGCAGACACCCTCGTAAATAAAGATCAACAAAGCAACCAACCGACAAACATTGATTCACAGAATGCAGCACAAAAGGAGGATCAGCCGCGGCTGATAATAACATACAGCAAGGAGAGCTACAAAATACAAAAGATAATGATGAAATATTGGCATGTTTTGCGCAAAGATCCTGACATTGGTATGACCATTGGAGACCATCCATTGATAGCATACAAAAGAGCTCCCAACCTTGCTGATCAATTAACACAAAGTCACTTTGCAATGAACAAACCAGAATCTTGGTTGGACCAAAGGAAAAAAGGATTTACCAAATGTCCAACTTGCAAGGCCTGTAAAATAGGAAAAAACACTAAGAACCTAAGAGATCCAGAAGGAAAAACCTTTATCATCAGGACCAGCATCACCTGCGAGTCGTCATTTGTTGTGTATATGCTACAATGTTTCTGTGGTAAAGCATATATAGGTAGCACGACATGTCCACTGAAAACTAGAATACTGCAACACATTCGTGCTATTCAAAACAGAGACTTTTCCTATGCAATAGCAAAACACATGGCCAGCCACGAATCAAAAACTTGGCTTGATGTGAAATTCTTTGGACTGGCAAGCGTTCCACAACATGAAAGAGGTGGGAACCGCAAGCAAACACTGAGACGTCTCGAATCAAAGTTAATAATCAGGTTCAAAACGAAACAGCCGGCTCGTCTCAATGGCGATGAAGAACTTTATGTCCACTTATAAAAATCAGACTCTCTATATTTTTGAACAATAGCAATCAGTTAATGGCAGTGACAGACCGAATATTCTGTATATTTTTGGTAATTCACTATTAGAATTCAATTTGTGATGCTTGACACAGGACAACAACGGGGACGTAGGGCACTCAGCCCTGTATTGCATAAGACAATTAGTCTAACAGTCACGCTTCAAATCCAGTCTACAGATACACAGTAGGCAGGATTTAACACGCACGTGCGTTTTGGAAGCGAGAGATCCTGTAAAAATAGGCACGCTTCCATATGCAGTGACTTATATATTCCTCTTTGTTGTGCACAGCAAGCATTAAAATGCATGAAGCAATGCAACAGTGAAATCTTCTTAACTACAAAGACCAGCATGCCCCAGCAAACCAATGGTGTATGTAATGTTATAAATAAAAGTGAAAAGGGACTAATCACAATCACTACCGTGACCAGGAACTACGGTTCGAAACGCGTAGGTGTTGTGCCACGTTTGAATAAATAACTGCATTCATCCAAGAAGTGTGCCGCGAGATTCTTTTTGTATTAAATCAACCAGAGACACTGCCCTGGTCTCTTCACGGGCACCCATCGCAACAGAGCTCCCGTTGCGACAGGACAATTTGTTGTTTATATATATATATATATGTATATATATATATATATATATATTCTAGTGAGTGGCAAAAAGTGACTCAGGCCTTCCCTGAAATTGTCCTGTGCCTCCTGAAACATAATGCACTTGTCACTGGGATATAGATCACCCAGTGTATTGCACCTGCCCTTCTTCCACGCCTCCAAGAACCACTACACGGCTGATTCACAGGATGAGTTGTAGCCACCATGGTAGCAGCTGTAGGAGAACGGGGGTCTATGTAATATCTTTGTTATAGTCAGTTCACATGCATATGCCTCTTGGCGCACCAAATATGGACAGTGTTTATCCTGTCACCTGCCTGCGTTAAATACATTGGAAAGTCTTGTGAACCTAAGGAGCAAGTAACCACTTTTCGCAATCATGTTCTTCCATACACCATCCTGCAGCATGCTGCCATTGAGTTTGCCAGATAGTACATCTCTAGGTCAGGGAGACCTAACTCCCTTCAGTGTGGCAGATTTAAGGATGTTTAATTCAACACATCTTCTCTTACCTACCTGGATAAGTGAAAATAACAGACTTTTGTGTTGTTTGGATGTGCTCCTAGCTAGTTGCTGTTTTGTAGAGTGCAATGGTATTGGGGGAAATTGCTGCCATTTTCAGTATCACCACCTTACCAGTGACCGACAGCGGCATCTTAATCCAAAAGGTGATCGAGGCCTGTAAGCTTGACAGCACCCTGCACATGGTGTAGTCATATTATTGTCTGCTGTGTGGGCTACCTGTATCACCAGATATCTGTACCAGCTGAGTTCCAATCTTAGTCCCACCCTGGTAATTTGTACTCTGACCTCCCCACCAGGCCCACCAAAGGAATCACCAAGGATTTCTCTAGGTTGATATTAAGCCCAGAGACCGATCCAAATCTGAGCAGTTCCGCTAATAATCTGGGCACAGATATTTCTGGCTATTGTAGATTCAGTAAGGCATCAACGGCATCTAGAGAAATAAAGTGCAGCAAGTTTCCCACCCGAATGCCACACTGCTGTAGAACCTTTTGCAGATGCACCTCAAATGGTTCCATTGGCAAAGAGCGCAATAATGGTGACACAGGACAATCTTGCCGAGCTCCTCTCCCAATGTTCCACTTCTGTGAGACATAACCCCTGCATGGACACGAGCTGTGGGTTTTAGTATTTTGTGCCAAATCCCATTCTGGAGACCACTGCCAAATATAGTCCCAGCTAAATGTATCAAATGCCTTTTCGATTTCTAGGGCCGCCAGTACGGCTGACATGTCCATGCCCTGAACATAGTGCATGACACAAGTAAGCCTGCAAATATTAATTACCGTGCTCCTAGTCGGGATAAAGCCACACTCGTCGGCATGCACCAACAGGTCAATCACTGTCTGTGATTTGTTGTCCAAAGAATTTATCCAAGACTTTGACATCCAAGGTCAACATGGGCTGTGGGCGGTGTGAACCTAGCTTCCCCGGGTTTCGGTTTGGCTTAAGTAACATCACAACAATCACCTTCCGCATGGATCTAGGAAGTTCCCAGAGGGCCACAGCCTCCTTAAGGACCTCTAACAGTCACTCTGAGAAGAAATCAGCAGGACACGTGTACAAAGTATGTCCTTTGATACTCAGTAGGACCAACCTAACCACCTTACTGACACAAAGAAGACCTCAAAACATACGTAGCCATTACAGGAGAACATAACCGGCTGAGCATGGCCAGAAATCGGATTCAGTAATAACAAATTGAGAGAGAGGGAAAAGGGCACTCTTGATACCCCCTGTAAAATCTTGTAAAACAACAAAAGAGTGTCGTGAGAGAAGTGTGTAAGCACTAGACACAGAGTCTAGTGCTTACAGAAATCGGATTCTCCATTCCCATTAACTACAAGTGGCTTAATCAAGTGAGATGACAAGAGTAGCTGTGCAGGTGAGATGGGTAAGGAAAGGACCCCTGCCTGCCACATGCAGTATAGAAAGACTAAACAAAGAGCACTAATCTGAACTAACTGAAACAAATGTGTTGCTTGCAGGTGGCTAATTCAGCTCTTCTAGATGTAGTAAAATTACAGTTAACCAAATACGAAGATGCTGACCCTATTATATAATATGTATCCTTCCACAGGGTGGACTGACAGCTTACAACATGAATGTGTTACCAGGGCTGAAAATAAACATTACCGATTCCTTGGGAAGAGACTATAATGCCACCATTGGCCGCTGCGTGGGCTGCTGTAATAATGGGACCATGAATGCGACAAAGGAAACTGATGAAATGAGAAAGGAAAGAGAGACTGAAGATCCACATATTCAAACGGTAAGCATGACCTTTATCAGTATTTGCTATTGTGTACAATGCCTTGCTATACAGATGCCTGTTTGGGTATTTCTTTCTTTTGTTTGTAGTTAAGGGATACATCTAATAAATATCTCAATATTTTAAACCTGAATAATAAACTTAATGTTGCAACACAAAACCTTTAACAAAATGTGCGACATATTAGATATAAATACTAGTCAGTAATAATGGGAATTGTTTTAAAATATTATTTGGGGTTATTTCTAAATGAACTTAATATATAAAAAATGAATTATTAAATACACATTTCATTTGATGACTTAATGTGCCCTAACGTTTTATTTTATTGGTTGCAGGGTAATAACTATTTGAAATGGATTTACGTTTATCTTATACATAAAAAATGTTTTTACAAGTAATAAACGTTAATAGTATTCCCTATACTTTCCATAGGGAGATCTTTGCCACACTTATCATGATCTCCACCTATGTTTACAAAGTTACTAGCATTAACTTAACACCAGTAAATCCTGTTGTAGGAGGCTCAACCCCTTGTTTGAAATGGTGGAGACATGTAAGTCTACGCCTTGGGGTACATCTATCCTCAGGAATGTGAACAGCAAAAAAGTATAGAGTTACACCTAGGTGTAGTAGTAAATATACATGTGAGTAAATATGTACATGTATATACACCTTTGTAAATAAGGCCATGCGTGTGCTACAAGTGTATGAAAACCACTGTTTGCTTAGAGATCATGTGTGGCATTCATATCAGCCATTACTAGTGCAAATTGGTATTCAGCATAAAATAGAAGGTATTGTGACATCGATGTGCAGTAGCAAAGTAATGTACAACCCCAGCAACATTTATCTTTTCCGAGTGGTGGCATGGCTGACACCTGCTCCTTGTGGACTTTGTGAATGGTGAGCAGTAGAATTAAATTGATGCAACAGAAATATAGCTGGGATATTTTGAGTTGGTACATGCATTGTGGTGTTGGCTGATACTATTGTTCATCAGTACCTTAGTAATGGCCGCAGTCCCTGCTTGCAAGTCTACTTCTGCATAAGGAGAAAAGGATAGTTAATGGTGAGAAAGCAAATCTAGGTGGGCCAAGGGTGCCTACACCTGCCATCCAAATCTGGCAACAGATGTAAAACAGGAGTCAACCCAGAGGGCAAGTACTGGTATACCCCCACTGATGGAATTCCCCTCAGATTGTGGTTTTGTGTTGCCACTATTTTGTGCCAAAGAAAAGTGGGCACGGCTTATGGAATTTCATGATCTGTTTGCTGTGCCTGACAGTGTTGCCTACTTATCAGTCTTGATGTATGTGAATTAATGGAAAACGAAAACAGAGAAACCACACTGGAGGAAACCAAACCATGGAAACCCGATTTAAGGAAAGGGAAATAAATTGAACATTAAAAGAAATATTTGAAAGAAAAGATAATGTTAATGAAGAATCCCAAAGTACATTAAACTTGGGTGGAGTTTAGGGATAGTGAGGAAATGTTGGTTTCAGGGATGGGTAATGTTTAGGGGTGATGAGGTGCTCTTAGGGGTCAGGGATTGGGGCGTTTAGGCATGGAAAGGTGATTTTAGGGTTCAAGAATGGGTGGAGTTTAGGGGTGGTGAAGGTTTTTTAGTTTTCGGGAAAGGGTGGTGTTCAAGGTAGAGAGGGGGTTTCAGGGTTCAGGTACTGTTGGAGTTTAAATGTAGAAAAGGTTTTTAGCTTTTAGGGATGGATGGATTTTAGGGGTGCTGAGGGTTTTTATGTTTAAGGAATGAGTGAAGTTTACATCAGGTGCAGGCTTTTAAGGGTTCAGGGAAGGGTGGGATTTCGGTGTATGAAGTGTTTTTGGGGTTCAGGAATAGGTGGTGTTTAGGGGTAAAGAGTGGTTTTAGGGTTCTGGGATGGGTGGAGTTTAGGGGTTGAAAGATGTTTTATGGTTCAGAGATGGGTGGAGCTTAGGGGACAGGATGGGTGTAGTTTAGGTGTACTGAGGGGCTTTAGGTTTAGGTTTGGGTTGAGTGTAGGGGTCAGCGATAGGTGTAGTTTAGGCATGGTGAGGACTTTAGGGGGCAGGGATAGATGGTGGTTTAGGGGTCATGAAGGGATCAGAAATGGATGGGGTTTGGGGGTCTTGAGGAGTCAGTGAATTAAACGTGTCAGAAGTAAATATTTGTCAATGTAAAATATATACATCTGAAATAATGTCCCCCAAAGAAAAGCACTGAAATAAATACCTCAGATTAAAACAAAGTTTCTGAACCATAGACTGGCAACTATTGCTTTTCCATCTTTTTAAAAAAAAGTTATCATTATTCAATCATATACAGTAAATGGTATCTTGATAGTTGTTCCTGATAATATATATATGAGCAGTTCCATGCACAAGGTGCTATCATAAACCATGGCACACAGAAATAAAAGGGAAGTCAAAATATTACAATGTCTGACCATCACAAGTTGATTTGTCTCATTGGCACATCGACCCATAACCAGCAAACTCCCACCCTCCGAGGTACATAATGTTGCATGACTAATACTAACACCTGTGCAATCTGTTAATTTCATGCCTGTCGGAACTATGCCAGCAGGGGTTTGAGTGAGGGAACTAGGGTCCAGACTCTGTAGATATGACTTGAGCGGGCTCCATAAATCTTCTGGATGGGACTTGGGTGCAAGCAGTGTCTCATATAATTCGCAACTTGTGTTGCAAAAAGTAAGACTAGCAAGCCATGCACTCTTTGTAGGCTCTAATTTGCTGTCCCATCGAAGCACTATTTTGCGTTTAGCCGAAAGCAGCGCGAGAGCAATGAATTTCTGTGTTTTATTGGGCATGTTATGGATGTACCCTAGGAGCGCAACCTCCGGGTGGGGGGCTATTTCTAGCTGTGTCATGTGCGACAGTATCTCAGAAACAACCACCCAAAACTCCACAATCTTGGGGCAGGTCTATGTCAAATGGGGAAATCGGCGAAAAGGCTGTTGCACTTCCTACAACTGTGTGGCCTGGAAGGATCAATCGCGTGAAGTTTAGCCAGGGTCATGTATGCCCTGCATAGGTATTTAAAGTGTATCAATTTATGCCTGCTGTTGAGCAAGATTCCCGTAGTTTGTGCACAGCAGAAGGCCCATTGGTCTTCCAGTATCGGATGCCCTAAGTTCGCCTCCCAGGCAGTCCGGATCTTCGTATCATGGCACGGGATTAAAATAATTTAGATATCAATTGAGCCCCGTCCGGGTTAGTAATGACGAGAGCTAGAGGTCCGAAGGACTGCGGCTCAAGCGGGTATTCCGATATTTTAGCACGCAGAGCCCTGCGTACCCCTGTAAAAATAAACTGGTCCATGAAGGTCAGTTTGGTCACCCGCTCTCAGCTCGCATTATCAAACACGTGCCCCTCTGGAAACAAATCGCCAAATTTTACCATAGAGTGAGATTTAAGTACCCGCAGAATCTAAATTCTCTTGCATGATGGGGAGCCATGGATTGTGTGCTATAGGGATGTCAGAGGAATACAGGGAACCATGTCTTGTGATCCGTGAAAGTTTACGCCACACCCAGCTCGTGGTAGATACCGTCTGAATATTCCTAGGGTCACGAGGAAAACCCTGGGGCAGAAGAAAGGAAAGTGAAGTCGGGAGTGCCAAGTCAGATTCAGGTTTCCCATATGGAATACGCGCGTCTGGATGGTACCAAGAGTGGGAAAAACTGGCCTGCGCAACCAGATAGTACAATCTGAAGTCGGGGGCCCCCAACCCCCCCCTCTCGTATGGCAAAGTCATAGTATCCCAGCGTATCCTGGGTCATTTGCCATCCCCCCGGGCGAGCCAGATCAGGTGTGTTTGTAGGGTCTTGAAGAAGCTATCTGGAAGCGGGATGGAGACGTTGTGGAACATGTATTGACATTTTGGGAGAAATACCATCTTCATAAGCTCAATTCTACCGAACATAGAGAGTGGAAGCTTCAACCAGCGTTCTATCTGCATTTCAAGGTTACGCATAGTTGCTTTTACACTTTTAAATAAAGCAAGCAAAAGCCAATTCAGAAAAAAAGATATTCTATGAATTGGTTGTTTTGACATGATATATGCCATTCATACTGCACATTTCCACAAAAAAGTTTAGGTGAAATGATTTCTCAGTAATGGTATTCAATTAAATCTTTTTTCTATGAAATCACATACAACCAGCTGTCATGTTAGATCACAATGATCTATGAGAACTGGGGACTTCAACAAATGTAAGGCTGTATTCTGAGAACACAATTTCTATATATAGTTGTTGCCATCCACTGCTAAGTTGTGAATTGCGCTTCCCAAGAAGAAAGAATGGAAATGACCCAAGTGAAATACATCATATAATCCAGGAATGTGCAGATGACCCGTATTCATGTTTCAGCTACTTTTGACTTTCTCTGCAATGGAAGTTGGTTGTTGGGTTTTGTTTTAAAATTATCAGTACCTGTGCAATAGGGAATAACATACCTGATTGCCAGTTTTCGTATCACTGTTGCTCATAATTAAAAAAATATGAAGTTGCAAACATTCCGGAAAAGAGGAGGTGGTGCAGTTGGTAAAGTTATTTGTCTACAGCATTGTTCACCTAAAACCAAATCAATAGAGCAGGGTTGTCTTTCAGGTCGTTCTAATTAGGCAATGACAAGTGATATTTTTCAGATCTGGTATTTTTACAATGCTGTCTTTAAACCCCTAGGTTACACTGCGTACTCCTTGAGCAGTTGTCTGTTACTCCCATCCTGCAGTCTTGAGACAGAGAAGACATAAAGATATCATGGTGCCTAAGTAGACCCGCAGCCCAAGAAAGGACATCTGACCTCCTGAATAGGCATGATGGAGACGCGCATTTGATGTGTGAGGAGGAGGAGACCCCATGGATTCAAAAACACCTGCAGAACAATTGGAGCCTGCTCTGTGTAAAATATTAGTAAAAATGAGAGAAGCGTCCTCTTACCATGACTGTGTATGCTGATGAAGCTAATGACAGCACAGACGATGCAGCTGTAAGAGAACAGGAAATAAATAATTGGGCAAGGACCGAAGGAGGATATTTTTATTTGACTATTGTATTATTATGCAAAACAAGTTTGTTGTTTTAAGTTAATATAGTTGTGAATTATAAAAATGAAAGTCATACAATTTAACCGATTGCTTTCACAGAATCTTCTAGCTTGCATACTGAATAAATCAAATCAAAATAAGTTTCTTTTGACCATAGGTCTTTAAACAGCATAAACCACAGCATTTGATTAAAATTGTAAAAGAGCCATCATTATTACAAATTCATTGTCTCCTTACATCAAATAAATTAATTTTCCTAAGATCACTCTTAATTTTATTAAAACAATTTCATACATTTATGCGCACATTCAAAAACACATATGTGATCCAAACATTTTTAATTTCTATTTAAACCATTTAAAATTACCCAGTTTAAATTTCCTCTATATCAATGTCCATTCCCTATTCCATAAATAACTTTTTAACAGCCTGGATATACCTCACCACTGCTATTGCAATATCAAGATACTTCATGTCCATGAGGATCTTAATTGCTTTCGTCCGTGACCCAATCCCATACTTTAAAAAAAAATGGACGTAGGAACAATTTTTGTTGGTCTAACAATTTTTTGCAATCCATTAAAATGTGTAAACAATTGCATTTCATGCCCATCCCACATTTACATCTGCCGTCAGGGTCCACCAGTATTCTTTTTATTTTATCATTGGCTCGAGCGGGGTTAATGCCTACTCTCACTCTTAATAATTCCATTCTGAGCCATTGATTTGGTAGGGTGTCTAGGTAAGGATACCAATTTTCATTCCTCTAACTATTTATCATAACTTGCATGGACTCTTTTTGTCTCAGATGCTCCATATCAGTTAGTCTAGACTTTTGCTTCCCTAGGGATTTGAGTACACTTTCTGGTTCTTCAATGTGCAAGGACTGGGGATCGATTTTCACCTTCAAATTGTCACAGATGGAGTAGAGTTTCTTTCTTATTACTTTCGCCCACTTTAGTTCACTCAGCTGAATCTCCTTCATACACCAAAGTGACACTTTACCATCTTCCCTTGTCCCCTGTTGTTTCCAAAATCTAAGTAAACTGACTTGGACCTGGACATTCCATGATATCAAGTCTAGCTCTAGCCTAATGGCCTGAATCATTGATGAGCTAGGCAATGACATCAATGCTTTTAAGCATTTCCCTTCCTCGCTGTCCCAGGTACTTTTCCCTCCTAGACATAAAATTTCTGCTCCATACTGCAATTGTGGAGGGATCATTGCATTAAAGGCCTTCAGCAAGGGCCTATGGGACATGGCACCATAATTACGGTTGAATTTTTTCATCCTGCAGACCGAGGCTGAAGCTTTGGCTTTCTGGGCCTCTAAGTGCGTGCTCCATTTAAAAGACTTGTCAAACCATATTCCCAAATATTTATATTCGTTAACAACTTCTAGTTTTGTATGCCCCAAAAACCAGTTCCATTTTTGATCTCTCTTCCCAAAACACAATATTTTTGTTTTATCCATGTTCACTGTGAGGAGTTTTGATGCACAATGTGCATCAAACGCATTTAGCTTCCACTGCAGACCCAATTCTGTTTGGTTGAGAATTACTAAATCATCTGCGTACAGAAGACAGGACACATGCTTCCAATTTACCTTTGGGCTTGCACTTCCCTCCGTCATTAATGAGGAAGGTAGATCAGCAAGGAAGATTGCAAAAAGAAGTGGGGCCAATAAGCAGCCCTATCTTAGGTCATTATTGATCACGATCTCCAGTGTCAAGCCTCCCCACAGTATCTTTGATGACCTGAGCCCAATTCTGGCTAGGCAACTCATGTATTATTACTAGGAGTTCTTCCGGAATATTATACCTTTTTAGTGACTCCCAGAGACACTCCCTGTGCACTAGAACAAACGCCGCCGAAAGTCGACAAAACAGCAGTAAAGTCTACCTTGCTGTTCTAACGACTTCCAAGCTAAGGTCCATAAGGCAAACCAATGATCGATGGTTGAGTGCCCCTCCCTAAACCCTCCTCGTTCCACTGGTACAATCGAGTGTTACTCTACCCAGTCCTTCAATCTGCCTAGGAAATTTTTTAGAGAATACTTTTGCCCCAATGTCTAACAGATTAATCTGTAATTTTTTGGGTCCTTCCTATCCCCTTTTTTGTGCAGAGGCCTAATCACCACACCCCTCCACGATTTCGGTATAATACCTAATTCTACTACCACAGAGAACATCTTTGAGAAAAATTGTTCCCACCAGTTTAACTCTGTTTTAATTATAACAGCTGGTAAATTATCTGGCCCTGCGGCTCGAGTTAGGTTTAACTTCCTAATGGTATCCTTCACTTTTTCTATCGAAAATGCAGGTATTAACTCTTTTGACTCCCATCTCTTCAGTGCTTTTCCCTCGCTTATTACTGGCGCATTGTTAGCCATATATAATTGGCCTAAATACTCCTCCCAAGATGCCTCATCAACTACACAACTCAGGGTTTCCCATGACCGCCCGAGGCGTCTTGGATCAACTTCCAGAAACCTTTGCTATTTTTTGTTTCTATTGTTTCCAATATGTTATCCCAGCATTTTTCTTTGAATCTCCTCTTCTTAGACCTCTTTAACATTTTATAATCTTTCCTTAATTTAGTTAAGTTGGTAAAGCCCTCCTCATCATACCTTAGCCTCAGACGTCTTTCTTCTCTTCTTATTAACCTTTTTTTCCCTACACACTGTGTCTAACCAGCTTATTTGCTTTCTATATCTTGCTTGTGAATCTTTAATTCCTTTTCCATTCCTCTTTAGGTCAGCTCTGAGGTATTGTACGACCTGATACATTTTTTCCTCAAACCATGGAATCGTCTGATCATTCACACCTCCAAGGTTACATTTTGTTGAAAACTAATTAGTTCTACTAGATATTCGTCCATTAATTTTGTAGTCAGGCATTTTGGGTATGCCATCGAATGGGGGAGGACTCTTTCACATAGTCTTGGGGGCCCTCTCATTAATTCACAAAACAATTGGTGCTGGTCACTTTCTTTAAGCTTGATTACTTTAAACTTTTTTACCATAGCGTAGTTCAAGGCATGTACAAACACGTAATCTATGGGACAGTGTTGGTTACCTCTTCTGAACGTCTGGTTAGCTGGACGGTCGGTACCTGACCTACCATTTAAGCTAATTAGCCCTTTTGAACCTAGGAATTTCCCTAAGGCGTCATCTTGTCTACTGATGTCACAAGTGGGAAAGTGTGCATGCATTATCTCATAAGCTTTTAACATTTCTTTAAACCAGGGGTCTACTTTTTTGTGGTTTAGTTTATGGTCAACATCGCCCATAATAATCAACAGATCACTTCCATACTTATCATTCAAGCAGTTCATATCATCTTTAAATAGACCCATTTCTCTTTCATATTCTTCTCGAGAACCCCATTGTATGTAGGTGTTCACCACAATCGCACGGTCATTTAACCTTTCAGGACCCTGTAAGGTTAACTCAACAACCAACACCCATTTGCAAGAAGTGGTTATCGTATTTACTTTATTTGCAGCTCTTGTGGAAATGAATGTCATAATCCCCCCAGATGGACGTCCAAATCTTGATTTACTGGCAGGTTTATGAGTCTGAACACAGCCTTTAACCACTGGGGTATCGTCGCACAGCCAGGTTTGCTGCAGACAAACAATGTCTATCTGCCTTGAAACTTATTTTATACAGTCAATCTTTGTTTGCCCTATAAAACCATTGATGTTCCACGAAATTATCTTTAGGCTATGCGACAACCCACTTCCCTAATCAATCTCGCTGAGGAGTCCAGACTCATCCAGTGCCCATGAAGGTGTACTTAAGTTGCTATCTCCTATGCTCCAGTTGCCCCAATTTTTACAGGGCTCTAGGTTCTCTACGACTATTTTAATATTTGCTCTATTCCCACATGCCCCTGCTATCAATCTAGCTTGCCTTTTCCCCAGGCCTGCGTGACATTTCAGGAAGGGACTCTCAGGCTGTTTTACCCTTTCTAATTTCGGTTGAGGTATTATCCTTATTCCTTCCTTTAGTATTTCTTTTTCAGCATTTCAGATTGCAGTTTTTACCATCCCTGAGTAGATTTAAATTTTTGTGACTTCTTTGCCTTTGTGATTAGGGATGAATCCTACCTGCCTCAGATCTTTTGATTCAATTTCTCTCAGGCTTGGACATTTTGAGAAAGAAAACAAAAGTTGGGAGCAGTTCAGGAGTACAATTTTTCTTAGCTTTTTCCTCCCCTTCTCCGCTTCCACGTGTCCGAAGTATATTCACTTTTTATCACTTGAGTCTATTACCTTTAGATCCTCATTTTTCTTTTCACTCATATCTTTCTTTTTCGTTTTTTGATCTTTTCCCCCCCCCTCCCAGAATTCCTAGGGTGATTCTTATCCTCCTGCAAATTTACCCATTTTCCCAACCTATTCTCCTCTCTTTCTACTACCCGGGTGTTTTTTTGTTGGACCCTTTTCCCCCTGTTTTATCCTGTCTCATGGTTGAGTGACTCTCCGGAATCCTCCTTACCCTTTTATTATCTGGGAAAATTCCTCTTTCTTGTAATGTTACGTGGGTCTTAACTCCATTATCCCTTCCTTTTTTATAACCCTTTTTGTTTCCTATTTTGCTGCATTTGTTTTCTGGGAGGGTATCTTGTTATTGGCCGCCTATACCAGGGATGATTGCTCCTTTTCCTAATTAACATTGGGCATCTAGAAATATATACCCATCCTGGCAATTATTAATTGACTCTAATTCTCCCGCATCACCTTGACAAAAGGTATTAGGCACTGGTCTAACCACCGACGGCATTAGACTCCTGATGCCCTGTAATTCACACACACACTGTTTGTTTGAAGCAGATTTCATGGGCCTTCAGTATTTTATTATTTGATAATGTAACCACTAGCAGGCCTAGCAGCGTTTTTTGCAGCATTAACAATAAGTCCAGCATTTAGGCTGAGGGTGTTGCCGATATATTCAAGCCCAACGAGCTACTGCGGACCAGTTCTTCTAACAACCTGGAGCCCTGATTCACCCCTTGACCCAGGCTTTCATCTGCATTTGATCTTATGTCCCAATCCTTAGCATCTTTCTGGCCTTCCAACTCCTCTAGGATATTCTCCTCGTATTCTCCATCAGCAGTGCCAGTCATAGAAAATATTCTTGGCGTCTTGATATTTATTTAACTCAGGATGCTTTGATTAATTAGTGAATCTTCTATACTTCGGACACTGCGTTCATTAACTTCGTGAATCACTATTGGTTCCTTCTCAGAGACTTGATTTTTTTTAGGGGTGTTGGTTTTTTATTAAAATGTTTTCCCACAAAGTCTTTTGTGAATGTGGACACAATGACACTTACCCCCCTTTTGTACTAGCTTGTGATATCTCAAGTGTCAATTTCTTCTTTGAGTTTTTTTTTGTACACTCTTGATGTTCTCCTCCAGGCCTTCCATGCTCTCCACTGGAGAACTGATAGAGGCGCTTAAAACGGTATTCGAAGTTGAGGGGACTTTTCTTACTTTACTTATTTTTAGCTTTTTAGGTGCCATTTTAGAGGAGCTCCTACTGCAACACGTGTTTTATCTTGTAACAATTAAAATGATATCAATGGACTGTAAGAGGTTGGTGTGTCTCGCCTTAAAATACTCCATCTACTTGCCACACTTGGTTATTTCTGTCCTCCAGAGATTGACAGTATCAAATACAGCCTCCACTTGCACAGTCCAAAATAGTTCTCAGCTTACTGATGCAATAAGATCTTAATTTAAAAAAGGGGACTTTCCCAAGAAACCCCAAAAGCACTTCCCTCTGCTGTGGTGTGGTATATTTGGCTTGCCGTGTTTCTACTGGCTTAATTAGCCTCTGCCCCTAGCCCCCTGAAGAACATGAAGAGCAGCGGTCATTAAATGTCTTGGAGGGTCGTCAATTCCCCTGTCCTGCAGAGCCATAATTCTATGGAAAATCGCAGCAAAAGAACTGGCAAAATGCGACTCTGCCAAGCAGCCAACTGATTAGCAGATTTTACCAAATGCATTGTTATGTTCGTCATTATTTTTAAAATAATACGCATCTCCTTATTGTGACATCGACCTTAAGTCTTTTTAGGTTTTAAAAAAATGTATATTCTAAAGCACTGCATTTTATGATGGCTCTCCATCCTTTTAAGATTTTTTTTAATGAATCAAATAAAAAGTATATTTTGACTTGACTTGACTAATTAGCCCCTGCTCTAGGCTTTTTTCCCTTTTCTGCACCCCCTAATGGCGCTGGCACCAATTCCAGACCCCAATGTGCGAGTTTTCGCGCTCTTCCTCGCTGTAGGGCGGTGTTAGTGTGGTGAAAGTGCTTTGTTGCAGCCTCCCGGCTGTTCTTCTTCGCGCTACGTTCTCCCTGCTCCTGCACAACACGCCGACTCGACAATGCTCTACATCCCGGAAATGGGCGATTTGCGTATGGCGTTACGTTGCACGGCAGCTGGCAACCAACGGGATCCACAGCAGAGGATCCTGTTGGATCTCTTACTGATTTTTTCTTTTTTTTTTACTTTGTTCATGTTCCACAACACGGACAAATAACACTCATGGCAAAGTCTTGACACACAAGAAGGTAACACTGCTTAACTGAATACCAGCATTGAAACATAATGTAGGTTAGTTATACTAAGTGCAACGTGGGACCCCTCTTAAACCATTACACAAACAAGATCAACACCCTGATTTATGGAACACCAAGAACGTAGACAAAATGTAGATTGTTTTTTCCCAAATGCCACATAGGCCTTCTCCAGCATCCAGCACTTTTGAATAAACTGCAGCCTTCACGATTCTATATATTTTAGAGCCAGGCTGCAAAGCCCATCATGTGGGGAGAAATTATCTGGTGACCAACACAATAGGCTAGCCAATGTATTCTTCAGTATCTGGCATGACTGTTTCTGGAGAACAGATTTTATGTTTTAATTGATGAAGTTACTTTTTGTGAATGCAGCATTTTTTCATTCAGCCCGGCACTATTTTTCGCCAAGCGAGCTATGGACAGAGCCAAGACTCTAACACTGAAATGATCCTATGGTTGATGAATCTTTGCTGTGATACCGTTCATTTGCTTTAACATGCCTGCAGAACCTAATAGTTTGGCGTAGTGTGCTTGTCAGCGTGGACACTGAGAGTAGCCATCAGTTGGTGTTTGTGGTCAGTTGTAGCAAGAAGCTACTTCCTTTAAATTGATGGTCATCGAAGAGGAGGACCTTCCTCTCCAGGTTCAGGTAAGGCTGTGGTAGGATCATGGTAGCCAGTGGGACAGGAAGAGGCGTCATGACTGCTTCCTCTCTTCTGCTGGGCAGTTGTGTTACCTAAATAGGGTGCAGTGTATCATATATATGTGTACTCCTTATCAAATGAAACAACAACATTGTAAGATGGGCCGAGAACAGAACGTCTGTGAGTCTATTGAACAGCAGTAGTTCCTAACCATCTCAATGCTCCTCATACCATTGGCCCAAGTCTTTGAGCCATGTTGTGCAGCAGTGTGGCTACTGTGCAGCACAGCTGAAAGTAAGAAATAATAAAAATGCTATGATGTAGCCTGTGCTGACCACGAGAGGCAGTGATGCCATGTCCATATTATGGGATTATTTGGTTCCTTCACAAAAAAAGTGTTCAGGACCAAATGACCATAACAACTTGTCAGCAAAAGTAAAACAGCAAGAAATTACACATTTATGCATCAATCTTATTTTTAAAGGGGACTAAAAATGTAAGCCAAAGGCTGAGGGTGCTGAGTAAAACACAAATTGATCAATAATGATAAAAATAAATGATAACCGTCATCCATAAACGGGTGTAAGGGCTGTAATATACTTAAAGTGGTCTGAAGTTTTTGAAAGCTAGAAGATCATGACATGATTGCACAGGTATTTGGATCTTTACCATGCAGTACTTTACCACACAGGTAAGTATTTTTTTAAATAATTTACTTTTTGTGTTATAAAAAAAGAGATTTTAGGGATGGGTAGAGATAAAGGGATACATAAATAATTTTATGGTGTAGGGGTAGGTAGAGATAAAGGGCAAACAGGAATTTCAGCCGGATTTCCCACATTTTTAAAAGACCTACAGAGTTTTGAACTTAATGTCAGACAGTGTTGGACTGCAAATGCGTCTAGCCAACTCCTTCTAGCATTGTGCGAGGTAAGTTAGCATTTGGGGCGCCATTTTGTCTTTAGCCGCCATTTTGCACTATGATCAAAAGTAAGCTTCTGTCTCGTGAACTGTCTGCCTCAGCGAAAAGCTGCTTCGAGTTACTCCTTATTGTATTAAAGGTTGAATCCTAATGTACTTATGAATAGCTTATTCTGCCTTTGCGTGCCTTTCCTCTTCCATAGCCCTGCTCCCACACTAGAGAGCGTTGAGCCTGAACATGACAACCTTGAGAATGTGATAACATGTACCCGTTCTGCAGGTGGTTGCTCACCCTTCTGTACCTCCTTTGATCATCAGTGCTGGAGCTGGAAAATTCCAGTTTGGGCGGGTCTTTAGGGGTGTTGGAAATGTATATTATGTTTTACAAAGTGTTCTGAAGTCAATCCCCTCGGTAGCACCTAAGGAGGCTATTTTGACTGGACTCCGCTCGAGCATAATTGACAATAAATAACTTGGTTTGTATTCTCTACTGTCTCATCGACTCTTCATTTCTTGGAAGGCCGAGAGGTGGTCAAGAGTGAGGTGGTCGCGAGTGACCCGGGTGGTCCTAATCAGGTCCCTTCCTTCAACAGGCTGGGTTGCAAACCCCAATGAGAGAATATTACAGTCAACCTACCAACCCCGTAGATGTCTGAAACCCTTAGGGGCTTATTTACATTACCTACATTTTATTCAGATATCAAGGGGCATATTTACAAGCCCCTTGCGCCGCCGGCATGTCACTTTTACCCATATTAAAATATCTGAATAAAACGTAGGTAATGTTGTATGTAGTCCAGAACCACAAGTAAACAGGAGAAAATGTGAGAAACTCTGGTGCATTGGTCAGCCATGTAAAACATATGAAGAAAGGCAGATTGTACTGCTAACGAGTGTTTCAAACAGCTTCATAGTGCAAGTGTACTAATAAGTCACTTGCCACAAGACTTTCAAAAGGGACATTGCTAACCTTCTGAACGTTTTCAAAGGGGAACAATCTGCCTCCTAGAACATCTAAAAGGATGGGAGGATAGCGAATTAAAGTAGAAGAAACTGGGGAGTGTGTGGGGGGAGAAAACAACAAAAGCGCAAACACCGGAGCGATGAGTGAATTTGATGAGGTGAGAGAAAACCCACCAACTCAAAATATTGCCAATAGATTACACAGTATCTCAATACAGTGTTTCAGTTTTATTACTGGTGTTCCTGGCTGCAGTCTCCCAGAAATCGATTTGCGGTTTCCTGGTTGAATGAAATCGAAACTTTAGGTGCCATCTTGCTTTGGACTTATGGCTTTACATACCTCCTCAACTTAAGGCACATTTCACCATTCCATTGTTTCGACCTGAGTGAGCGGATAGAGCTCTGACTCATGATGCTGTCTGTGGCTCCTGAGCCCCATACCCATCGACCCTACTTCAGTCCAGATCGCTGTCGGCCAGACTCTGAGGGGTGAAGATCTTCCTGGGACTGGAGGGGAAGACACGGTGCCTGAGAGGAGGCATTATCCCTATGATACCTCAGTCCTGTCTGCGGTGTGGCGGTGGCTAGGGTGTTACCAGCAGGAAAGTAGCACAGCGGTGTGGCGCCTGCGACTGAAGGAGTGGGGCTGCCGCGGGCTCCCCCCAGGGCCAATACTTGTTGTAGCTGCCCATTACAATGTATATGCGATTCGGCCTGCATGCCTTCCCCTGCGTGTCAGAGTCTGCCAGTGCCAGTAAGTGGAGTGGGGACATGGATATCACTGCATTTTAGAGGGTCCGGCTGTGGAACACGTAACGATTGGCAATATCTGCCCGTATATCAGCAGAAGTCCCTGCTGCTCTTTGCTGGGTCGCGGTGCGCCACCTCATTGCCTCTGGTCCCACAGTGAGTGCAGGAGATTAAGGAAAATGGCACAGTATGCCCGCATGACTTCTGAGGCCCCCCTCCCTACCGCATTGATCGGGGACAAAGACTTTGATCTTTCACCGCTGTGACCCACTGATGTGATCCCTACATGCTGCCTGGAGCAGCTGGGGCCGGCTACATCACCCTCAGCACTGAGGATACCCATGCGGTAGTGGGGGCCTTGGTGGGGCCTGCACGTGTTGATTGGAACTGGGAGATGGCAGATGCCCCTATGTGGACCTGAGAGCCGCTGACTGTATTTGTTGCCCACCTTCTAAGCGCTGAAGAAGCGGCGGTGTGGGAGCTGCAAGGGTGTCTGGGTCCCTGCCTGCTGGATAAGAAAAAGGGCTGTGTGACAAGGCCTGTTGAGGCATGAATTCTAGCAAAACCGATGGCCCCTTGCGCTTTGGGGTGGATCCACTTACCTGTGACTGCTACTTGATTAGCCAATCTGCCCCGTGGACTGTTAAGACAATTGACAATTAAGTCACTGTCCAGTCAGAGCCGTCTGCAAGCGCCATGAGACTTTTTAGTAATATGTTTGCGCTATACAAATGTACCTGATTTGATTTGAAGAAGTTGACCTGGTGCTGACAAATACCTGGCTCCACCAGAGAGACCTGTGCATGATTTGGTGGTAGGGAACGATGCTGTGAACAATTAAACCTATGCTGGCACATGACAACCATTGACAAGACTATCTGTAGAAGGGACAGGGCCATGGAGGCATAATTGAACCCCTGAATGATGCAGAACCCGCATTGCGGGCGTTTGAGTCAGCTGAGACCTTCATGTTGCAGGATGTTATCCTGGCAATAACTTCCTCCTGAGAGGCATTAAAAACTAAAATAGATACCCTAAGATCCGATTTGGTTCTGCTACTTGACGATCATTGGTGCCTCGCAGAGAGGGTCATCACTAAAGAGCGAGTACTGGCAGATATACCGTCCACACTCACCTCGGCTACCAAGAGGATGGCCATTATAGAGTCTAAAATTCGCACTCTGAAACTGCAGACAGAGAATGCTGAAAATTGCTCCCACCGCAATAACATTAGGATAGTGGGTCTACCCGAGAAGCTTGAGGGCCCCAGCATGATAGACTACCTGGAAAAAGGGATACATGATGAGGTTGCACCGGAGGGTCTCTAAACCTTTTTCGAGCTTGGTTGAGCCCCCCAAGTGCCGACCAGGCTGCCATTCCCAGGGGCATCCCCACAGCTGGTGTGGTCTGTCTGGTCTATTACAAAGAGTGAGGCCATATATAATGCAGGCACGTTGAAAAGGAGAACAAGGCACGATTCCCGCTTTTCTAGTCTCCACAAAGTCCACGTCCGACTTGACAAGTTCCTTTGTACTTCAGACATACATAACTCAGTACACTTAGTTGAATATTTAGCCTGCACAATCTCATACCATAATCCCACACTAATAATTCTTGAATGGGCCTGTGCTTGTCCTTCTATTCCTACTTGGTGAATAAAACCTGAGTCGCTAGAGGACAAGGTATTCCAGGAAATTATTAGGGACAGACTGACTCAATATTTTGATGATAATGCCAACACAGAATCCTCTCCCCTATTGGAGTGGGACACCTTTAAAGAAGTCTTGAATTGCCATTGTATAGCAAAATCAAAGGGAGTCCGGCATACCTTGCTGCGAGATATACTGGCAGCGCATGAGCACCTGAGAGATTTTGAAAGACGTAGGCCAGGGCACCAAGAGGTGCAGTCGAAACCTCCTAGAGGCTAAGGGGGCTGAAGAGGTCCAGTCGGAATGGCTCAGGTGCTTTGACTTTCGGCAGATAAGGACAGAACACATGCTGAGCGGGGAAAGACGGGAGTCATCCTGGCCTGGCTGGCTAACCCAGCCAAATGGGTCTCACCCATAGTCGAAATTGGAGTGGGTGGGGGAAACAGAATATACTCCCAAGAGTAGATTAATGCCCATTTTGCCCACTATTACTCGAATCTATACAGAATCATCTCATTCAAAACAGTTTAGCGACACAGACCTATCTGGGAGATCTGAATCTCCCACACCTTGAGAAGGACGAAGCGGACAAACTGGGTGAAAATATAACCCTAATTGTAAGAACAATGTGATATTCAAAATGTATTTATTTTTCTATTCCATAAAGATAAACAATTTCACCTAATTACATTTTCACATCTAATGTTTACAATACTGCTGTGCAAATATATCTTTAGATGTCACAGTTAGTAAGGTTCAATAATCACTTTATAAATTCATTAGATCATGTGGAACATTTTAAGAACACTATCTTTGTTTTGTACATGGCTAAGAAAGTTTATAGTTGCTATGCGCGTTTTGGCTTTCAGCCTTCATCAGGAAGCCATGATGTGTATTCAAAAGGAACCATATATGTAGTTTAATTCTAGGTGTCTTTTCTAATTCTTGCACAACAACACTATGATGAGGGATGGCCCGTTGGATGTCCAGGTAGTAGTAAGGAATTCCTTATAGATGTTGCAACTTCACGTCGCTGTAAAATATACGAGGAAATATAGCTAGACATATAGGGACTTCTGTATGAGTTCGAGTCCTGATTCAGTGCGCTATCTCCACCTAGCTGTTATCACAGCCGCAATATACAGGTAGGGTACATCGTGTGCCTTTTTTGAGATTTCTTCAAAAGTTCACGTAGAATCTCTCAATTTATGGCGATGTCTAGTATAAGTGAACTTTTGAAGAAATCTCAAATGGTATACGAGGTAATGTTACATATGGGACTGGGCAGTAATTTCTTAGCCTGGACAAAATTTAAATATGCGAATCCGACTGCTAGAGTCCATATGCGGAAGGTCATTTGGGAGAGATACCCGGTGAGTCGCGGAACGAGACAGGGCTGCCCCTTGTCCCCCCTGTTCCTTGCGCTGGTCATGGAGCCTTTGGTCAGCTATGCAAGAATGGGCCATGCATATCGAATGACCTATTGATATTTCTCTACGATACCTCAAAAAACCTAGAGGGACCCGGATCTATGTTAGACTATTTTGGACTCCTGTCTGGTTTGAAAATGAGTTGGTAAAATCCAGGCTCATTCCTGAAGAACCACATGGTGATCCTCCTGAGGGATTAGAACATCTGCAGTGGGAAGCCCGCTGCTTAGCCTACCTGAGGGTCAGAATCTATCATGTTCGCCAGGATCACCTGGAACGCAATGTAGGACAGGCCTTCTGATCCCTTCGTTCTCACATACTTTTGGAAAACGCTGTCGCTCTCAGTGGCAGGCTGAATATTTCTGTTGAAGATGGTGGCACTGACTCACCTCTTATATTTCTTCGGCACACTTCCAATTTGGATCCCGCCAGCACTTATCAGAGACCTTGATTCCTTAATAATTACCTTTATATGGGGGTGAGCCACTGATGAGTGACACTAGCCACAATGCAGTGCTCAATGGCTACTGGAGGGCTGGCGATTTCCGACATTGAAGTGTATCATATAGCAGCACAACTGCATCGGCTCGTGCAATGGATGGCGAGTAGACAAGACCTGACCAAGCCCTAAAATCCATTTGTGCCAACACTCAGCGCCCTCACTAGGGTGTTCCTTAAGATGAGACGCCCCACTACAGAAGACATGCAGGAACTCCGGGTGATTGTTAGATGCTGGAAACGATGCTTGCAAAAAAGAAAAATAGCAAAGTACCATACTCTCCTGACATTCCCTCCACATGCTGAGAGAACTACCCCATGTCGGATGCTGGGGGGGATTGATTCCTGGATGGCGGCCGGGGCGACGAACGTGGGTGACTTGTTAGAGACTCAGAAATGCTAATGTTCAAGGAGCTCAGAGTGGAGTTTCACCTACCCCGGGTCCATTTCCTGCTGCATAGTGCACTCACAAGGGGAAACACTGAGGTTCTGGCTCTCTGAATCAAGCACACTTAGAAGCTGCCAATATATGGCCCAATCTACGGGCACAATGAAGGCCTTCTTGTGTCTCTATGCTGCAATAGGAGCAAGACTTGAGAATCCCCACAGAGGTTAAAAGTTGGGACATCATTCTAGAGAGAACTCTGAAAATATCTAGAAATGCACGCTTTGAGCGTATCAATTATTACGTCCTCCGCAGGTCATACCTAACCCCAGAGCGTATAATGCCATATTTCCAGCTGGCTGAGGAAGCCTGCCCTCATTGTGGGGACCTGGGAGCTCAATTTCTACATATGTCCTGGTCATGCCCCTCACTTAGCGCTTTCTGGGAGGAAAGAGGTTCCTGCCTCCCCGGGCCGTTGCCTTTTAGGATGGTTCCCACATACATTAAAAACTGAGTTCCAAGACTTGGTGTTTATATTAGCCAAACAAGAAATTGAGAGTCACCCGGAGGGCCCCAAATAGCAACATGGAGAAGGGAGGTAGAAAGGTGGGTGGGTTGTGAGGGGAGGTGGCCCGGCAGGCAAGACAAACATGGGGTGGGAACAATTGATAAAAGCCCGGGCCTGGGACATGCTGGTACATACCTTCACAACCCCACGTCTGATACTCCTGCACCCTCAACTACAGGGACACTGACGGGGCCCTTCCACTGTAATCCAACATGCAGAGATGAACATTTCAGACACACCAGAAGTGTTAAGTAGATCGTCCTCACAGATAGACATTGCCCGCCTGTTCCCTGAGACTACTTTAGTGCACTCAGACGAAACACTCAATGTGGACACATGCATGACTCTGTACTGACACTTGGGGGTAGGGGGAGTTGGGAACGTTTATTACTCTGGGGAGATTATGCATGAACCTGTTATGATGTATCTTTAGAAATTATGTCTCATATGCAAATGTTCAGCTAAGAATGCAAAGTATGATCTGTAAAACTACAATAATTTTCATTGCAAGAAATATTTAGTAGATTGGTTGAGAGTAGAGTGAAGTGGCATAGAGTGCAGTGGTATTGAATAGAGTGTAGTGGTGCAGAGTAGATTAGAGTGGCTTAGACTGGACTGGTGTAGATTACACTGGCGTACAGTAGAGCAATGCAGAGGAGAGTGGCATAGAGTTCAGAGGAGGAGAGAGCAGTGTTGCAGAGTAGAGTGACCGAGTGAAGTGGTGCAGGCTGTAGTGCAGTGGCATATGAGTGGAGTGATGCAGAGTAAATTGGCATAGAGTACACTGGTTTTTTTTTTGTTGTTTTTTTTAAAAATTCTTTTATTAATATAAAGGCATCGTAGTCAGTGAGATCAATACAGATAATCGGCATAATTACGTTTATACAATACCAAACCGGCATCATTTGTGGTGGCATACCTGTTACAACATAATCACATTCTGTCTGTCTAAACCCTGCATATGCATTTCTATTCATCAGACACATGTTACCAGTATTGCTTAACATGCTAAGTAATCGTGCCACGATGCCCAACCTGTGAAACTGTCTTGTAACTTTCAAGAAACATTCCCCCCCCACACCCCAACTCAGTGTCATCACTTATATTTATGTTGCACACGTCTCCTCCTCCTAACAGGCCTAACCGCCCTATTGTCTTATCTCGGTGCAGTCATCCCAACACGTCGCCACAATTAGTACAGAGAATCAGAACCCTATAGCCTCAACCATCACTCCTCCTCCTCCTCGGAGTCTAGGTCATCTGAGTACACTGGTTTTGAGTAAAGTGGTGTAGAGTGCACTGCATAGAATGCTGAGTTGCAGAGCAGGATGGCATAGAGTGGAGTGGAGCGGACTGATGTAGAGTGCAGTGGTGAAGAGTGCAGTGGTGCATTGTAGAGTAGACTGGGATAGAGTGCATTGGCATAGAGTAGAGTGGAGTGGTGCAGAGAAGCATGCAGCGACACAGTATGGAAAGGAGTGGGGTAGTGTGGAGTGGTGCCGAGTAGAGTGCAGTGGTTTGGAATGGTGCAGAATAGAGTGGAGTGGGGTAATGTGGAGTATGCATGGTATGGCAGCATACTGCCATTACAGGCAACACATCTTCAATTGAATTGACCATTACCTTTGCGCTCACATACAATTTTACTGATAAAAGTATACAGCGCACAGTTGATTATGTGTGTAAATGTCATCACCCAATGTATTGATTTGATGTAAGCACAGTTCATTTACAGACATTTAAATGTTGTTGTGTGCTAAAGAAAAAAAACATCTGTATAGCATTCCTCAAAATGAACCCCACCAGCCAGAATGACTGTCACATAAACCCTCTCACTTTGAAGTCAAAGAAAGAAACGTTCTCTGGAAGACACAGCCTGCTGTTTGACCTCTGTCTGTGAATGCACAGCAAATGTGAGAAGATAAGAACAAGATTTAAAGGGCTGTTTACAGAAAGTGAGTTTGTGGAAGAATACAGTTAACAAGGTTTGGGTATTGCAAGGGTCGAACTAGAGATGGACAGCCTAAAGCAAATAAAGTCAGCGAATTGAAAGTCAGAAAATGTGGGTTACAAACCACAAAACCAATGATAAGCAATGGGTGGAATGCATTCCTAGATCAACTTTCTGAATGTACTCAAGATTCTATAGCAAACCAGACAGCGGTGCTGTCTGGTAGGCTGTGACTAAAAAGCAGTAGCTCAGAATGCATAGAAACATGCAGAAACACTTTGTCTTTCCTGAAATCGTGGAAAGAACATAAACATCTTGACTTAAATATCACCTTTTTGCTTAGCGCTGTTCATCTAGAAAAACAGAGCAGGATCAAAAACTGTGTTTCATTTTTTAAAGTGCCGGTTTAATATGCTCTGTTACCTGACTGTCCCTTCAGCTGACGGCTCTGGCAGCAGGCATAATGACGTCAGAACTCAATTGCATTATATACAGCCACATGCATCAAGCGATTTAGGAATCGCAAACGGTGAGATTCGCAAAAATCGTCCGATTGCGATTCCTACATCACTATTAGGGATGCATCAAACAGAAAAGACAAGAAATCGCTATTTTTGCGATTTATAGAATTGCGATTGCATTTAAGGAATCGCAATTTGCGATTCCTTAAATGCAATGCATGACATCCTAAACAATTGCGAATTCACAATTAGGAGGGAAAAAATGACCATGAGGTATGACCTCATGGTAATTTGCCAAAATTCTTAAAAATGCATTTTTTTGCTTTTTTCACACTGTCATGTTGTGCATACACATGCCCTCAGGGCATGTGTGTGCACAACATATGTGCATAGATTGATTTCAGGGGTGCAACAGGGTGTCATTTGGACGCCCCTGCACTCTTGAAATCGCAATCTCAATTTGCGATTAGCTAATTGCGAATCGCAAATTGAGATTGTCTTCCCATTCATTCCTATGGGCCTTTTGGCAGGGATTCCTTAATTGCGATTCGCAAATTGTGAATCGCAATTAAGGAATAATAAGGAATCGGTAAAAAAATTGCGAATTTTTGATGCATTGCCGTTTGCGATTCCTTAATTGCGATTCCTTATTTTTCGTAATTAAGGAATCGCAGACGGCAACAATGATGCATGTACCTGATAGTGCTCAATAGTATGGAAGAGGCCACATAGAGCACCAATTTCCAACAGGTTCCTAGGTACCTTTCTGAGTGCTTGGTCGATAAAGTGTTGGATGTTGTTTGACCTATTTGGAAGGTGCTGGGTGAGAATCATAAATGTACTTCAAACATGATCACAAATTGATGTTTAAAAACCATCAATAAAGCCACTTCTGCATTGTATTTTTCCATACGCAATGTCAAGAAAACTGCTCAATTTCTGTCATTTGACAGTTGTTGTTGCATTAGTCTTATCTAAAGTAGACTATTTTAATGTCTGTATCAAAACCGCTCTAAAATGTCTGTGAATAAATTACAAATCCTGCAAAACGCGGCAGCCCGGATGCTTTTGAAGGCAACTAGATTCTGTTTGGCCTCACAAGCTGTTACTAAACTTCATTGGCTCCCGTAAAGTAGCATATAGTCGATTCGATAAGTCTTTATTTCGATACACATAATCATAAAAGACATTTACATAAAAAATATTAAACATTCCATTCCCGTAGTAGTGGAAAACTGGTGCAATAGAAAAGTAAGTCCACAAGTTATTCCATCCCTATATACAAATATTATACATAAATAAATCTAAAAACATGATAAAAGACTGTCAAAGAATCCCAAGCCAAAATACAGTGGATATCACAGAGTAGTTGTGACTAAGTTAAAAAATGTAAAAGACCAGGTAGTAACAATATAAGACAGTTTAACTCAGGCTTAACTTGTGAGCACGAATTGCCCACATCCAGTGTAGAAATTTGGCAACCGCAATTACAATTGATTCCATGCTATCCGTTTTTAGAATCCTTGGTGCTTCATTACCAGTATTAATGCCCTTCGTCAAGCAAATGCATTTCAACCATATATGCCTCGGTTTTTTGTACACTGGACAGATGAATAGAATATGCGCGATTGATTCAATCTGAGTCGGGCAAAAGGGACATTTCGTACTAGTCTTAGAGCACCATTTACCAGTGAATGAGTTAACTGGGAGAGTACCCACCCTAAATTGGTGATACCGTTTCCTATCACTAAAAGCTGTGATAAAATCCCAGTACCCTTCATAAGCGGTGACATGTTTGATATCCCAAAAATCTCTTGTTAGAGAAGGCCTGGTTAAAGACATAAAGCGTTTCATGGTGACCATATTCCAATATAGCTCCTTAAAATCCGTTCTGGATGGAAAGACATTATCTATGGGATTTTGCCACAAGAGGTTGAGGCCCATCTCGTTATAGGTGGCCTTTGCCAGCCTCAGCCTTGGAATTTTACACGCACTGTCGGCGTCCCTGACTTCGAGGAGAGCCTGAGCGTACTGGGAGAGCTTGTGGGTTACCCAGAGCCTCCTCCAGTGGGCCACAGGTCTGTAGCGTGCCACATCCTCTAAAAAATGACATCCCAAATTATAATAAAGGGGCAATAATGGAGTGGATTGTGGGAGGCCAGTTATGCCCCTCATAAATTTGTTTTGAGAGGTCGTCAATGCTGCTAAGTTACTAAAGCCCCATAGTTCAGCCCCATACAGGACCGAAGCACTAATTTTTGAGTTGTAGATTTTTAACACAGGGGCAATCGCCTTTGTGTGAGAAAGGCGCTGTTCCTTTATTAAGGCACCAGACAGTTGTGCATGTTTAAGGACCAACTGGGTCTATGTGCGGTCTCCAGTTTAGTTTGCAACCTAGCGTAATACCCAAGTAGGTAAAGACTTGAGTCTGCTCCAGTGTGGCCTGATTCATGGCTACCCTCCCTCTTACGATCGTTTGTTTATGTAGCACCATGAACTTTGTCTTGTCCACATTAATTATAAGACCTTGGTCCCGGCAGAACACCTCAAATCTCACAATCGCTGTCTGTAGACCTTGTTGCATTTTAGAGATTAACAAGGTGTCATCTGCAAACATTAGCAGGGGGATCTTCCTGCTAGCAAGGATAGGGGCGTCAGTAGGGTGAGTCATAAAATACTGGGTCCCCCTGTTAATATACAGGGAAAAGATCGTTGGTGCCAGTACGCACCCCTGACGAACCCCTCTGGCGATCGGGAATCTATCTGTCACCCTCCCTTGCTGACCCCATCGGACTTGTGCAAAATTCGAATCATGAAGTTTAATTAATAGATCCAAGGGCATACCCTGTTCCGCAAAAACACTCCACATCTTGGCACGCGGGACTAGGTCGAATGATGACTTGAGATCTACGAATGCAGCATATAGTGTGCCGCCTTTGAGGATCATCACACACCAAAAAATTAAAACAAATCTAAAAACCTGGTCGATGGTGCTCGTGTGTGAGCGGAACCCGGCCTGTCGAGGGGAAAGAATATCAAACTCGTCAATCCAGCCTTGGATTCTACTCAACACTACTCAACTGTAATTACCAGGATCTGAGCGATCCCCCTTTTTAAAAATCGGGATAATCTCAGCACCCATCTATGAATCAGGTATAGGAGAGCCGCTTGCAATAGCATTTACTAGGGAGTGAATATAAGTTACCCACACTGTCCTATTATGCAAGAACAGGTCAGCAGGTACACAGTCTAACCCAGGCGCTCTACCTCTCGGGACTGTCTTAAGTGCTGTGTCAACCTCCTGCTTGGTAAAGTGCAAGGGGGGATTGCCTACAGGGATGAGGGGAGGACCATGAGATAATTCAAGTTCTCGAGAAGAGATGGCAAACTGCGTCTTGAAATGTGATACCCACAGTTCGGGTGCTACATAGTTGGAAGATGGTTGACTGGGCTTCCCTTTGCCCCATTTTTTTTTATTTTTTTTAAGACCAACGGTCCCAAACTTTATTTAGTTTCACAGATAAGGTAAACAGCAGTCACACAGTGTCATAACAATAAACCACTACTACAAGCGGTACTCGGCTATCAATACATAATGACATGTCAATAGAATGCGAGTGAAAATAAACAGTAGCCAGTGGTAATGCATTAGTTCACAAGTAGCGGTGCTAGTAAATGTCTCGTGCCGCAGCGCTTGTGGCTCATGGCACTGCGCTAGGACCAGGGTGCTGTAAGGAATCCAACAGTCATTGCATTAAGTTATGTTCCCTGTTCAGTACAGTAGCGAGCTAGAGCAGGATCATATCCCCCGCCGTCACATGGATCGCTGGGCTTCCGCTGCCTGTACATGAAAACACCCAGGTGCCATTGTGTGATACGGAAACAGGGAGGGGGGGGGTCGAGCATTAGCACGTGTACAAAATCAACAGTCTCTGCGTCAACCAAAAGGTATAACTGGGAATTAAAAGAGGAGGGGGAGGGAGAAACATTTCAACAACTGCTGGACTAGTGTATGTGCATGTGTTAGTGTGTCTTGAATCCTAGCTGTGTGTGGTGCACTCTGTGTGGGCTGCGCAGGGGCGGGGGTGATCGAGGATGTGATGTCGCCACGGCCGCCGGGCGGGGGGCGGGGAGGGGAGGGAGGGGTCAGCGGGGGGGGGGGAAGGAGAGCGGCGGGGAGCAGCAGGGGACCTCGTTCGTTGTGGAAGATCTCGGTAGGTGGGGCTGGCGGCAGGGGGGGAGGGGGGGCGCGGCAGTGGGGGGGGGGGGAAGGACGCGGCAGCGGAGGGGGGGGGGGAGCAAATTCCGTGTCCTATATGGACAGCAAGTGACAGGGCCCCTTCTAGTCCGCGTCAGGTTGGCATTCTATACCGGCCCGGGCGCATGCCCTGTGGTATGCGATCAGGGCAGCGTCCCAGTCTTGGGCGATCGGGTATGTCCGTAGGCCAGCGGTCTCCTCCCTGTGTAGGGACACACTCTCCGCACTGGCCCAGTTGCTAAAAGAGCGGCGCCAGTCTGCAGGGCACGGTGGGTTGGCGTTTTTCCACCGCTTCGTAATGAGGCGTTTAGCCGTGACGAGGCCTAAGTCCCAAAAGCGTGCCCGCAGCTTGGTTTGCTTGGTTCTCTTGTAAAGCCCCAGTAGGCATACTTCCCACGTCTTGGGGAGAGTTTCGCCCGAGGCCGCCGTCAGCGTGTCAGTGACCGCTGACCAGTACAAGGCGAGGTGGGTGCAGTTCCAGAGTGCGTGCAGGAAATCTGAGTCTAGGAGGCCGCATCTGGGACATGCCGATGAAGTGAGTCCGAAATAGCGATTCAGTTTGTCAGGAGACAAATATGCTCGATGAATGATATAATATTGGATGGTTTTAAGTCGCGCGTTGCGGGGAACATTTCTAGCGCCCGCTAATATTGCGGTCCATTGTTTGTCCGTCCAGTCGGAGCCCCGGTCGGTCGTCCACTTCCCCCTCAGCCTTTGGGAGGAGAATTGAGTGAGGGTGTGTAGTGCCTGCGCTAGCCAGTGCACTATATGAGACCCATCGCCCATCACGTGTAGGTACTGGATGAGAAGATGAGTGGGCGGTTCCTGGCTCATGTCACCCCATGCCTTCGTCAGTTCACGCAGGAGTCCGGCGTGTGCCAGGAATTGACCCACTGGTAGCCCGGTGTCTGTGGACAGGGTCTCAAAGGGCAGCAGCACTCCGTCGCTATATAGGCCGCTCAGGTCGTCCAGGTCTGCCGCCGTCCAGCAGCATAGCGCGGTCGAGGACAGTATGTTAGTGCCCAAGGGAGTTCCCAGTAGAGGTAGGTTCGGGGCGTAGGGCACTGTACCTTCGGTAATTTTGAGGGCCCGCGCGAAGCACCGCTTCGCGATTGCCACATGGACTTGGGCGGGGTGTCGCTCCTGCGTCAGGGGGTGGAAGAGTGTGAGCACCTGCACGGGGGACAGAGTGGTATCAGTCGTGGCCGTGTCTGTCAGGTTCTTGCCGCTCAGCCAGTAAGCGACCCATTGTAGCTGGGCCGCCAAGTAATACAGCTCTTGGTTGGGGACGGCCAAGCCTCCAGCGTCCGTGGCTGCATATAGAGTCTTTAACGCTACCCGGGGTCACCCTTTGTTCCAAATAAGGCGCCTGGTGAGAGTTTCCAGCTCTCTGAATATGCGCGCTGGCACATACACTGGCAGGTTAGCATAATAATAGAGGAGCCGGGGGAGCATTATCATTTTGGTCAGTGCCACTCTGGCCGGCACATTCAGCGGGAGGGAGTTCCAGAACGTGACCTGGGCCGTGAGTGAGGATATAGCCCTCACCAGGTTACCCTCCAGGAGATCCACGGGGTCTCGATATATCAAGATCCCGAGGTACCTGAATACCGTCGGGTGCCATCGGAGCGTCTCCCCCATCATGCGCACTTCACATTGCGGCATCTCGCTACTGAATGCGTAGGTTCCCGATTTGGCCCAGTTAACATGGAGCCCCGACATATCTCCGAATGTACGGAAGATGCCCGCGATCGCCTCAGGTATGCATGTGAGATCTCTGACATACAGTAGGAGATCATCGGCATATAGAGACACCGAGTGTATGCCGTCCGCTAGTGGGATGCCCCATGCGGCGCCGGAGGTGCGGAGCAGCTCCGCTAATGGCTCCATCGCCAGGGCGAATATCATAGGGGAGAGGGGGCAGCCCTGTCTGGTACCCCGCCCAATGCGGATCCTGTCGGAAAACAACCGCCCAGTCCGGACACGCACTTCGGGCGCCCGATAGAGAAGCCCCACCATCTGGATATAGGCATCGCCTAGTTCATATTTCTCGAGGACTCGGAGGAGATACGGCCATTCCACCGAGTCAAACGCTTTTTCCAGATCGAGCACGATGCACCCTGAACGCGGCCAGGTAGGGGTCGCATACCGTTGGATCTTAAAAAACCGGCGTAGGTTGTAGGACGTGCTCCGGGTGGGCACAAAGCCATTTTGATCAGCGTGCACTAGCGTGGGGACCAACGGTGCAAGTCTCCGGGCGAGCGTCGCGGCCAATATTTTGTAATCGGTGTTGAGGAGTGCCAATGGTCGGTATGAGCCAAGGTCTGTCGCCTCCCTACCTGGTTTCAGCAGAGAGACCACATTAGCTTCGTTTAGGGACGCCGGGAGCTCAGCATCTTCCAATGCCGCCTTATACATTCTCAGCAGTTCTGGTATTAGCACCAGTGAGTAGGCTTTATAGAACTCCGCCGGGAGCCCGTCAGGGCCCGGCGCTTTGCTATTGGAAAGGGAGAAAATCACGTCCCGTAATTCCTCACCGGTAATTGCAGCACCCAACTCCGCCTGGTGGGCAGCAGTAGCTGTCGGGAGCTGTAGAGTCGCTAGATAGTCCTCGATCTCCACCACGGTGGCCCGCAGCCGTGTGCTATACAGGGACTTGTAATGTGACGTGAACGCCTCGTGGATCTGTGTCTGGGTGTAGACCTCGACGCCTTGTGTCGTACGGATCGACAGGACCGGCGCAGACTGCGTGTCTTGCCGTATCAGCCACGACAGCAGTCTGCCAGGTTTGTCCCCCGCGTTGTGAGTGCGCGCGGAGTGGGCCGCAAAGTTAATGTTCTTTAGGCGCTCCATCAACGCAGCGTGATCCGCCCTGGCCGAGATCAGCTGGGAATCATCGCCTCCTGTCGCCTCCCGTTCTTTATCCAGTAGCGCCTCCTCCGCCCTTATCAGATCCCTCTCCACCTGACTCCGTAGGTCCGCCTGCACACTAAGGCAGCCTCCCCGGGTGACTGCCTTGAAGGCGTCCCACTCAATTCTCGGGGAGGAGGCCGAGTCGGTGTTGTCTTCAAAATATTGTAAGATTCTCCTGGACATCTCCTCCCGGAATGGCGGGTCGAGTAGGAGGTCCGGTTGCAAGCGCCATGTGGGTACTGGCGGACGTGGGCGCCGCCATCCATAGACCAGTGTGTGCGGGTTATGGTCCGAGTGTGTCCGTCCCAGATAGTCAGCGTCAGTCACGGAGGAAAGCAGGTCGCGAGACAGCATGTATCGGTCCAACCTAACATGCAGAGAATGGGCTCCCGAGTAATAGGAATACACCCGGGCGGTGGGATTCCTGACTCGCCAGGCATCGTGCAGGTTCCATTGCGTCGCCCAATTGGTTAGGGCCCTGGATGTCGCTTGCGCTGGGGCGATTGCTGCTGGGGGGGATGAGCGGTCAAGGGAGACATCTAGTACGCAGTTGTAATCCCCACCCACCATCAAGGGTACGTCTGGCCAGGGCGCAATTACTGCCGACAAGCGCATGAAGAATTTCCCCTGTTCCACATTGGGTGCGTATATGGAGGCTATAACAATTTGCTGCCCGTCTAGTCTGCCCTGTATGAAGACATAGCGTCCCTCGGTGTCGATATTGCTGTGTGTTAGTGCGAATGGAACCCCAGGTCTGACCCAGATCAGGGTCCCCCGCGCGAACGCTGAAAAGGTCGTGGCGTATATCTGTCCCCTCCACCTGCGGCGAAGTGCGGCCACCTCAGCAGCGACTAGGTGTGTCTCCTGTAGTAGTGCAATCTGGACCTGATGTCGCCTAAGGTATGAGTACACCTGGTATCTACGTGAGGGTGTGTGCATGCCCCTGACATTCCAGGTACAGAATTTAACCGTAGCCATCACAGTATGATCGCGCCCAAGCACCCGGCCCCCCCCCCCAACCCCCAGCCCACCCCACCCACACACACACAGCGGCCGCGGACAGTGGCCAACGTCACCCCACGCCCACTCCCACAGTCCCAGGGATGCACGTAGCAGCATTGCAATGTCCACACTAGTCTCAAAAGGAAGAACTTTAACAGAAACATAATACCAAAAGGGCAACGGCAGAACGAGTCGCCGCCCAAATGCTCTATCGAGCTTAATCAATCGGTGAGTTCAATGGGGGGATGCCAAAGTTCAGCACGTGAGTAAAGCAAGTCAGTTCAAGTCGCCAAGGGAGCTGTGGCGGCTCCCCACCACGGGCAGTGTGTCTAGGGGCACCAAATGTCAGTGGCAGTGTCCGCAGACAGGTCAGGGTTCCCAATGTCGCTGGTCTCGGACAGTCCACCCCCGGGGGGGGATCCCATCTGCTACCTCCTCAGGGGGGGTCACTCACCTCTAGGGGCCCGTCCACCCCGTCAGATGCCTGCTCCCAGTGACGTGCCAATGGGACCGCTCCTACCCCTCTCTCGGTGTCACGGCGGACTGTGCCGGGCCGGTAGGCAGGGGGATCAGGAGTGGAGCTCGGATCACGGAGATGGGGCTGTATGTAGCTGCCGTGGGTCTCGGAAGTGTTGTTGTGGACTTCCGGACAGGTCAGCTTTGAAATCGACCAAACTGTCCCAGGATGCCAATCGCAATGCCCAGGCCTGGGCCAGGTTGAGGAGGGTCATTTACGCTATCAGATCCGATGTTTGGGGTGTGACAACCGGTAAGCCCTCAGTGTTCGGGTCATCTGGCAGTCCGTATATGAAATCGTCGTCCTTGCTCCCGCGTGATCTTGGGCTTGCGTTGGAGATCAGGATGGGCGATTGTGATCCACTGATCTCAGCCGTTCTCCGGATGGCCTCTCGATGTTCAATCAGTATTTGCTCTGGGGTAGGTCCGATTTCTGCGTCTGTGGTCGGCGACCCGGGCCTCGAGGCGTGCCGTTGTCTCCGCCTGCGGGTGCCTCGATTTCGGCGCTGCTCCTTCAGCGCAGGTACGTAGTTCGCATCCACTCCCGAATCCAGCCAGGCCGCCGCCGCCTCTGGAGTGTCGAAGAAGTGGGTTTTGTCCTGCGCCACCACTCTGAGACGTGCTGGGAACAGCAAGGAGTACTTGAGAGCCAGGCGCCTGAGCCGTTGTTTCACCTCGAGGAACGATTGACGCCGGCGTTGGACCTGAATGGTGTAATCAGGGAAGAACATCACCTTGGCGTTGTCCACCTGTATGTCCGACAGTTTCCGCGTTTCGCGGAGAATGGCGTCCCGGTCACGGTAGTTCAGCACCCGCATGAGCATTGGCCTCGGGTTGGAGCCCTCCGGGGGTGGACGGGCCGGTACTCTGTGCGCTCTTTCCACCACAAAATGCGGTGACAGTGTGCCTTCAGGCAGGAGCTCTCTGAGCCAGGTCTCCATATGTTCCGCAGTCTCCCTCCGTTCCCATCGTTCCGGAAGGCCCACTATGCGTACATTGTTTCTTCTGGCCCGTCCTTCAGCATCCTCCGCTCTATCCTCGAGGAACTCCACCCGGTTGAGTAGGTCACGGACGTGCTTATCTGTCTGCGTCAGCTTGGGAGTGGTCTCTGCCATCGTGTGCTCCAAGGCTGTGGTGCGGTCGGATAGTTTCTTGTGGTCCGCTCGAAGGAGCGTTAAGTCCACAGCCACTTTATCGATCCTGTTCTCCAGCGACGTACGGGTGAGCTGCATGGATTCCTCCAGGCGTTCCATGGCCGCCAGCATTGTGTCCAGTTTGGAGGCGGTTTGGTCAGCGTCTGTGTTCTTCACCATCTTCCCTTTGCTCAGTGCCCCACCGGTGCCGGTCTTTGCTCTGGTCCCCCCTGACATGTGGGTGGTCGTCACGGGGAGGCAGCCGGTCAGGCAGGCTTTCTCGGTGAACACCGTTGGGGCCTGTGCGTACTAGCCTCTCCTGGCCAGGTCGTCAGCTCAGCCCGTGCCGGGCGGTGCGCGGGATCCTGGATGCCACCTGACGTTGCGTGGGGCACCGTGGAGCTCAGTGCCGGATTGGCCGAGGTGGAGAACGCGGAGGTGTTCTGGGCGCCCACCCGCGTGGGCCTGGGCAGGTCCCCTGGTGTAAGGCCAATTGTTAGATGGGCTGTCTCAACGCGGCCACGGTCCGTGTGCCGCGCGGGCCGGGCCCTTCAGTATTGGATGGGTCCAACGTTGTCCATCGGTTGTATCTGAACAGCGGGTGGGTTCTGGTGTCCAGGAGGTGGGGCCACCCAGCTACCGTCGCCGATCACTCAAGCCCAGGGACGACGTCGATGGTGCGGGCCTCCAAGCAGTGGAGTGTAGTTGTCCCCCGGCTCCCGCCAGATTCGGCGGGAAGCCCCCAGTGCCGGCAGGCAGGGCGGGTCAGCAGTGCAGGGCGCCGCGAGTCAGTGTGGCGTGCCAGCTCGTAGCTTCTGGGGTCCCCGCGCCGCGGGTGCACCGGGGGTACCGGGCGCTGTGGTACTGTCTCGTCCCCCTCGCTGGGCCAGTGACAAGGCGGCGGGCGAGTGTAAGGGGCCAGGGGGCATAGCGGGTCTGTTCTCGCTGCGGCCCGCTGGGAGCCAGGGGCAACGCCGACCAAATGGACCCCCAGGCGTCCGAGTGTTCCCCCTCTCCGGTGCTCACTGGGCCTGGCTGGATGCCTCCAGGGTCGGTCGGCAGGGCGGGCCGATTACACCGCCGTCGTGGGCCAGGGTCGAATGCCTTGCAGTTGAATCTGGGGCCCCTGCACGGCTGAAGCGCTGGTGGGCGGCCGGCGTCGCGGCGCGGTCTCCTTCCCCTCCGGATCGCGCCGGGGAGTGCACTCGTGATGCGGCCTACCTCGTTGGGCCGGATCCCCGGTCTTGGGTAGTTGGGGCCGCCGACCGGAAGTGAGCCCTGGGCGGGCAGATGCAGCGGCAACTGTCGGTCGGAGGGGCCGGTACTCCGATCCTCCTGAAATTTCTAGGGATGGCTGGGCAGGTCCCCGGGAGCACTCGGTCCGAGTTTGGGCCCGAATGCACAGGAATTGGAGGAGAAATCGCCCGTGGAAGGGGAGCTTCGCTCGGAGCTCTACCCGGGCACGTCTTCTTACATCGCGCTCTTGGCCACGCCCCCTTCCCTTTGCCCCATTTAACCAAATGCCAGAATGCAACCATATTTCTATCTTTACTGGCATGGTACAGCTCATCCGAATACTGCTCGTCCCATTCCCTTTTGGCCCAGGTAGTTAGTCCCCCCATCGGTCTTCCCCATTTAGACAAGGCTACCTACATTTTTTTTAACCTGCCATTGCAGGTTTAAAAAAATGTAGGTAGCCTTGTCTAAACTCTGGGTTCACTGACCATGTTTCCTGAAATACCAGAATTTCATTGTATTCGATAAAGGATAACCAGTCCGATGATAATAATTTATTCTTTAACCCGGCGATATTCCAGGAGGCCAAAGCAAAATTTAAAGAACCAGAGCTAGATTTTATACATGGTTGTAACCAATTGTCACCAAGCGCTACGTGGGGAACAGTTACACCCACCAATGGGTTCACTTCATTCAATGGGTCCTCCCCAGATCTATCCTCCCAATTATTTAGGCCCTCCGAAGCTTTAAGTATTACTAAGGGAGGACCCCCTTGACTCTGGAAATTCAAGTTCACCTCCTGCTCTCCTGAGTCCTTAATGGCAGATTTCTCAGGGGCAGAGGAGGCAAATTTGGGACCCAGTCAATCATTTTCCTCCAGCGAACTAAGCGCCTCGTATCTATTGGAGGTCGAGACTGCACAATTATAGGGGCCTAGCGAGTTCGCTGGTATCCTCTGTGCTACCCCTCTGAAATTTGTGCTTGAATGGTAAAAATGGCCCACTGGGAGGAAACTAATAGCCTCTTTACATACCCTAAGAGGGACTGCCCATTCCAGGATGAGCCGGACCATGCTCGGAGACCTGAAACTTAGAACTATGCAGTCTCCATCTAGGACCTTATCAGATTGACCGACCCAAGCAACTCTTCTACCCATCTTGAACTCGGAAAAAAGATGGTTCCTAAGCCCAGTCCTGGTATTCAAGAAGTGAAGGGCCTTGTTCTTGAGTGAGGACCAGTGTTCCTCTTCTCGTGGTTGAAGTCTCGGGACATTGGCCAGTACTATGGTATAGGGTGTTGCCTCAGGTGGAAGATGGAGAAAAACATTCGTCGACGTATCCCCACCCTGACCTTCTGGTCTCCCCACTAAGCCCTTTGGCCATTCCTTGCATGTCAATGGACCGTTGTGTATAGGTGGAGGTAACGCGGAGGGTTTCGGGGGAATCGCTAAAGAGGAGAGGGGACGGGCCGCAACATGAGGGGGTATCCCAGATAAATGTTCTGCCTGACTGGCACCTATAACTTCAGGCTGGCTGCTCCCAGAATGAGGATGTGGGACTTTTATTATGTGCTACTCAATTTTAGATAGTCTCTGGTCTATTGCAGCTAATTTGGACAAAAGGGGATCAATCAGGGCTAGCAGCTTGGCTTCCATTCGTTTAAAAAAATCCTCTTGATCCTCTAAGGAGTTTAGTTGTTATGGCCCCAGTGGGGTAGGATCTACACTAACTGCACCTTCCTTGGTGTTGCCAGACTCGGCGGGTGGAGCAGAGATCCCTCCCATCCCTAATGCCACACTCTTAATTTTGGCCTGTTTTGAGACCTGATGGCTGGCGTTGGGAGCACTATGCGCTTTCCTTTTCTTTATCTTGGCATTTCCTCCAGGAGCTAGTGTTAGCTTTTGCTGCCTAGTAAGCATATGGGTAGGGGTAGCTGGAGGTGAAGAGGATAAGCTATCCACATTGCATGCATTAGAGAGGCCTGGCTGTGGGCTATCTACTAGCACTGGTGATAATTGGGGGCACGGAGTGGGGGGTAACAGTTGGCTCTAATATAGGGAATTGACCTATAGATGGAAATAATGGATCCAATGAAATTCTCTGTTCGGTCAGCTGTATCTCGTGTATTAACACGGATTCAGCCCGAGTAAGAAAGGCATCCAGGGTCCCCACCAATCCCGCCCCCGCCGCCCCTTTTCGTGTGGTCTTGCTCATCCCCGGGAAAGAAAAACTCTAAACAATTAAGGATAGATAGCGATCAACTTAGGAATAAAACACAGTCCGGTGAACAGAAACTATGAACCCCCCTTCTGCCCAAATCCAATAACATGGGCTTACATAGAGTTCCAATGCCAATGTTGGAGGGGCGGCCCAGCCCAGCCTCTTCCGGCCTCTGACAAGCGCGGACGGGCCCGGGCTTTGCCAGGCAGCGCCCGGGCACGCCCGCGCCAGTCCCGCGCTGCAGCAGCCCTTGAGCGTTTTTAAAGCAATTCAATTCAAAAGTGCTTTATTCGAGTATTACTCATAAAAGCAGACATACATACATGTAATAAAAAACAATTAAATTTAAACAGTCAAGTAGACATAAGCACATAGATGAAATATTTAAAAAAAGTGCACGTTTAAAATATCAGATGCAGGTTCAATATAAAAAAGTGCCTCAGTGATAATCACAAAAGGCAATTTGTAAAAGAATTCATATCATAAAATTTCAGCCGATGATACATTAAATAAGTATGTTACATTAAAAAGTATAATAGACACAAGTCTAGCAGTCTCTGTCCGACTAATCAACAATTGTAGAGAATAAACAGTAGTCTAGCAGTCTCTGAATTTACAATAAATTATTACAGAGAATAGACATGTATCTAACAATTGCTGTCGACTAAGCGATAGATAATTATCCTGCCAACAATCTCTGTCTTATAGTCCAGGCCCACCCCAGGTACTTTGCAGTAGCAATTATAATCCAGTTTACAGAAGTAGATCTTACAATCCGCAGTGCTACCATACTGTTTTTTGTACCTAGGTTCCTGCACATGGGAGCCAACCAAGCTCGCCTTGGTGCAGAGGACATTGGACAAGAGAACAAAAAATGACCAAGAGTCTCGTTACCTACCCCACAGACTGGACAGATTGGAACACCCCCTGCTTTCCATTTAGATGTTAAGTTACTAAGGGGAAGGGAGCCTACCCTCAATTGGAAAAGCAGTTTCCTGTCCATGGGTTTAAAAAATGTAATCCCAATACATTTCATAAATTGGGTACAACTTGGTCTCTAAGTAGCTAGTGGTCATGGACCCACTATTTATACTAAGCATGCTCTTATTAACAACATGTTCCCAGTAAATGTTTTTTAGGGTGGACTTGGAAGGGAATAAAGCCCCAGCTGGATCAATCCATAAAGCATTAAGACCTAATTCAAACAAAGCAATCTTCAATGTTTAAACCATTTGATTTTGTTATAGCAGTCGGTTATGACAACATCTTTAAACCCATTCGCGTAGTGAGAGAGCTCTGGCGTAGTCCAAAGCCTGCGCCAGTATAAGATCGGGCGCAGTTTGGCCTTGTCAGAGATCGCTCTCCTACCTAATTCGTATCTTAGGGGCAATAGCGGGCTGCTCTGAGGAGCACCTATCAGGGTCCTATAAAATTTATTTTCTGAGGTTTGAAGTTCCTGAAGGTTCTCATGCCCCCATAACTCCGCACCATACAAGGCAGACCCTATTGCTTTTGCCTCATAGATTATCAGTGGTGGTTTAATGGGCTTAGTGAGCGATTTCCTTTGCTCCTTGATGATTGTGCCAGCTAATTGCTTGTGCCTTAAAGTAGCAATATTAAGATGTAGCTGCCACCTGTTGTCATTAGAAATATGGATCCCTAGGTAAGTAAAGGATTTTACAACCTCCAGGGTACGACCGCTCAAAGAAATTTTAGATTTAAAATTTCTGTGGGGATTGAAAGCCATGAGTTTTGTCTTAGACCCATTTACCTCCAATCCGTGAACAACACAGAAATCATCAAATATTGCCAATGCTTTTTGCAACCCAGCTGGTGTTTTTGATAAAATTAAGGTATCATCGGCGAACATTAAAATTGGAACTTTATCACCTGCAAGAGAAGGAGCATCCACTGCCTGAGATTGCATACAAGAAACCACACCGTTAATAAAAAGGGTGAACAGAGTAGGGGCCATTGAACAGCCCTGCCGAACCCCACGCTCAACTGGGAATTCGGCAGTGTCATTACCGTACCCACCCCAGCGGATTTTAGCGTAATTGCCCTCGTGTAAACGCATAATTAAGGACAACAGCTCCCCAGGGACCCCGAGAGTCACAAGAACTTCCCATAATTTTGCCCTTGGTACCAGGTCAAAGGCAACCCGCAAATCAACAAATGCTGCATACAGGCTGCCTCCGCCTAATACCACGGTCTTCCACTGAATCAACTGGAAACGGAAGACTTGGTCCACAGTACTGGTTGCCCTGCGAAAACCGGCCTGATAGGGGGATAAAATGTTGTTATCCTCAGCCCAATCAAGCAACCTGTTAACGATTACTCGCCCCACTATTTTTTTAATAGTGTCGATCAAACTAATTGGGCGGTAATTACTAGGCTGAGCACGGTCTCCTTTCTTATATATCGGGATGATAACAGCACCCCGCCATGTTTCTGGAATATCTGCACCTCTGGCAATATGATTTATTAACAGATGGATGTATTTGCACCATCTTGCAGTATCGTTTAAAAAAACGTCTGCGGGAACTCCGTCTATGCCAGGGGCACGACCACGTTGAACAGTTTTAAGTGCAATCAATATTTCAGACTCCGAAAAAATGTCATCTTCTATCAAGGATGAAGGTGGGCTTACACTATCAACAGACTGGTCACTAGAAGCGTATTGTTCGCTAAAGAATTTTACCCAGGCATCCTGGGGGACATTGTTTGTAGTGGCATCTTCGAGCCTGTCATGACCCCATTTGACTATATGCCAGAATAACCTGGAGTGATTTTGGTCGCTAGCACTCTGTAGCAAATTCCAATGGGCTTCATCCCAATCTTTTTTCGCTTTAGCTATGGAACGTTTATATTGTTTCCTAGCTATCCTAGTGGCCTCCTTGTTTTTGTTCTTAATTGCAGCACCCAAACGGGCCCTGGCCCCCTTACAGTCTTGATTGTACCATTTAGCAGCTCTATAAACCCCAGGCTTCTTTTTATTTGCCGGTTTTAAGAAATGGCATTTTATTTCTTTGAAAAGGTCATTATGCACCTTGGTGACATTATTTTGGGTAGGAGAATGCCCGTCCTCTCCCTCAAGGGCCAGTATAGCCTTATCAGTTGCCATACTTATTTTTTCTAAGACCAGCGGATCCGTTCTAACACTAGACCACCTCAGCCTACGCATATCATTGGTGGGTACAGTCAGCGGTGGAAGAGATTCAACACAGGTACTTGAAACAACATCAGACAGCCACCAATTATGGAGAACACATAAAGGATTATGGTCACTCTCGAGCCTTTCCGAAACAACCATATCAGTGACAGTTGGCCATAGGGGCATGCTACATATAACGTAGTCAATACGGCTCTTGTTTCTCCCATTATTAAATGTCATAGCTGGTACTCTGTCAGACTTTGTCCGACCGTTCAAGGCCCTTAACCCATGTTCAAGGCACATAGCGTTTAGGCCGAGAATATCCTCAGTCCAGCGTGTTATTGGGGTTGTATTAAGAGCGGGAATATCCCATAGCGTATCTTCCTCCGTGCCCAGATGTGCATCGCCAATGTCTAAAGGTTCAAAAGTGCGATTTAGGTCGCCAGCTATTAGTATATTTTTCCCAGATGAGTGAGTTTCTAACAATTTATACAAAGACAAAAGGACCTCAGATTTTCCTGCACAACCTCCTCTGGCATATACGTTATAAATATCTATGGAGGTGGATGGGTTACCCTTTAGTCGAATGAGCTGGATGTCTTTTTGGTAAAGCTCAATGTTTCTCACATCAATCATAAGAGACTGGCGCACCCAAATAGTGAGTCCCCCCATCGGTCGCCCTTTTGGACCCTTGGTGGCCGGAAGATAAAAGTTCAAGTAGCCTAATGCAAATACAGGATCACAAGCCCAGGTCTCTTGAAAAATGTAAACATCATACAGGCTGACAAAACCGAACCATTCTCCACAATCCATTTTGGAACAAAGCCCAGCAATATTCCAAGACAATAAATTCCCGGTAGCATTTACCATTATTGCATAATTACTGTGAGCTGACCCTGTTGGCGTTGAATCGACAGTACCGATTTCGTTTATTTTTACTGCAGTTAAACCAGCTCTAGGTACAGTGATGTCTGTCACATTTTGTAAAAGTGTTGGACAACTGGACACCTCTGTAGAGCATGCAGCCGTAGGAATTTGCAGCAAGGTGGTGGGGATGAATGGTAGTCAATCGCATGCGTCTAGGTTGGAAAGAGTGGCAAATCTATTTTCCAATCCTAGACCCCACTCGGCAAAATCAGAGTTCTTGCTGCCCCTCTTAGTTACAACGTTCCATTTTGTTCTTAGTGTACTGCAATTCGGGCCTCTGCCTTTCCTAGGATAGAAGAAATCCAGGGTCAATGGAACAATTGGGGTAGATCTTTTCTGAGGTGGGTGAAGATTGGGCAGGATATTTGGCAAAACCTCGGGGTCAGAGAAGTTAAGCACAACACAGTCCCCCTTGAATTTTTTTACCCTATTCCCAATCCACTCAACCCTTCTTGCATTCACCAGTTCTTCCGCTAATTGCTCTTTGCCCCAGGAAGTTATGGCCATGTTGTTGGTTAGCCATGATAAAGATTTGTTTAGCAATGATGCTGTTGATTCAACTTCACCAGGGGCTAGTGGGGGTACATTTGCAAGAACAAGAACTAACGGTGAAGCTTCCACAACAAGCTCTGACGATCCTTTCAAGGAGTTAGGTTCCCCATGAAGTAAAGCAGTTGGTACGTCTCCGGAGGACCTATCAGATAAGTTTGTCAATAAAGGCAACGGGGGATTTGGTGCAACGACAGGAGTAGGTGCGTTAGATTTGCCAGATTGGATTTCGCTCATCAATGGCTGGACACTTGTTGTAATAACTTCTGGAAGTTTTCTCACTTCCCCCAAAGTTTTTCCCAATAGACCCTCCAGTTTGCTTACCTCAGCAGTTAATTTATCGATTTTACTAATCAGTGGTTTTACCATACCTTTGATTTTTGTGTCCATTAGGCAGCAAAGTTTCTGTAATAAATCATCGGAAAGAGTCACGTAGGTTTCCCCATTCAAGTCTTCCTCATCATCGTCGGTAGATTTCCTTGGTGGCGTAGCGACTTTATTTTTGGCTGATCTTAGGCCTCCTCGCTTTTGAATGGCTTTTCTTTTACCCCCTGAGACCCTTGGTGCGGGGATAGGGGGAGCGATGGAGATGATAGACTCGCTATTTGTAGAAAGCATAGTCAAAGCGTCAATGTCACTATTTTCATCAGTATTGGCTACTATGCCACTGGGCTGGATGCTATTTGTATCCTGGAGGGAATCGTGTGCCCTGCCCAGAAGGCTGTTGTTTAGCAAAGCGAATGAATCCTCATTCTCGATATCTACCAATGGTGATTGTGTAGGGGATTCTAATCCCAACGAAGTCCTTCTGTCAGTATTAATTTTTGTGACAACTTGAACAAGATAGTTCTCCATTGTATTTGAGACAGAGGGTAGCTTTTTAGCAGGCATTGCTCAACAGGAGTGCACTTAAAGCAAAATGTTGTAATACACAGGAGAATTGAGGTTTATGTTAACCTTGTGATCAACAGGCCTGGTGCGCTTTATGCAATGAAGAGTATTTAATAACAAAGACAGAGTCCCTGGCCCAACCCAACCTTGCCCGACCTCGGACGGCCTCAGACGGCCCGCCCTTTGTCCGGGCTTCGTCCGGGCGTCCCGCTCGCGTCCCGCGACGCGGAGGACGGCGGGAATTTCAAGCGCCTCCGGGCGCGGTGACCCCAGTGATCTCTTTCCGGGTCCCAAGGCAGTCTGGGGATTGTGGTTTCCCTCCGCTCGGCGGCCGCGAGAAGGACTCGAGCGGCGGCGGGAGGGAAACAAGCAGAGTCCGGCGAGAGGTTCTGGCACCCCCAGGCAAGTTCAGGCAGGCTATGGCAGACACCCGCTCCACCGAGGACGGCGGGAATTTCAAGCGCCTCCGGGCGCGGTGACCCCAGTGATCTCTTTCCGGGTCCCAAGGCAGTCTGGGGATTGTGGTTTCCCTCCTCTCGGCGGCCGCGAGAAGGACTCGAGCGGCGGCGGGAGGGAAACAAGCAGAGTCCGGCGTGAGGTTCTGGCACCCCCAGGCAAGTTCAGGCAGGCTATGGCAGACACCCGCTCCACCGAGGACGGCGGGAATTTCAAGCGCCTCCGGGCGCGGTGACCCCAGTGATCTCTTTCCGGGTCCCAAGGCAGTCTGGGGATTGTGGTTTCCCTCCGCTCGGCGGCCGCGAGAAGGACTCGAGCGGCGGCGGGAGGGAAACAAGCAGAGTCCGGCGTGAGGTTCTGGCACCCCCAGGCAAGTTCAGGCAGGCTATGGCAGACACCCGCTCCACCGAGGACGGCGGGAATTTCAAGCGCCTCCGGGCGCGGTGACCCCAGTGATCTCTTTCCGGGTCCCAAGGCAGTCTGGGGATTGTGGTTTCCCTCCGCTCGGCGGCCGCGAGAAGGACTCGAGCGGCGGCGGGAGGGAAACAAGCAGAGTCCGGCGTGAGGTTCTGGCACCCCCAGGCAAGTTCAGGCAGGCTATGGCAGACACCTCCTGGCGCTTCTCTGTGACGCGATGTGTGGGCACCACAGAGGGGACGCTGGGAGTTGTAGTCCCCAGCACCTGCGTTGTCAGTGGCTGGATTGGGGGAGTAGCGTGAGGGCAGGAGCAAGCGTGGCAGTCCCCTTAGACTGTTTTCTGGCAAGGTAAGTGGTTTCAGCAGCGGCAAAACGGTTGGAGGGACCCACGCTGCGGGAACCCTTGAGCGTTTTAAAGCGCCTCCTGGCGCTTCTCTGTGACGCGATGTGTGGGTGCCACAGAGGGGACGCTGGGAGTTGTAGTCCTCGGTACCCGCGTTGTCAGTAGCTGGATTGCGGGAGTAGTGTGAGGGCAGGAGCAAGTGTGTCAGTCCCCTCGGACTGTTTTCTGGCAACGTAAGTGGTTTCAGCAGCGGCAAAAAGGTTGGAGGGACATATAGTCTTTAAGGGCCTTTGCACTGCTTTCAAGGCACTTTAGGGCCTAGGTCCGGCGAATCTGAAAGAAAGGTTCAGATGGTATCGGCCTGGTAGGGCCCTTCATTCTGATTCTGACAGAAACCTGGTAGTTCCCTCTTGTAAAGTGTCCTCAGGGGGCGAGGCAGGAACTTTGTCATCTGCACTGCCCAAAACTGGAACCATCTCCCTCCGGAACTGAAAGCAGCCACGTCTCTGCTAGGTTTCAGAAAAGCTCTGGAAAACTGGCTGCTTAGTCATGATTAGCAACATTTGGTCGCCTACTCACCTGTTCACTGACAGTGCCAAGATGCCCCTGGGCATAAATTGCACTCTACAAATTTAAAATCAAATTAAATGGTGCAGCAAATAATGATATGCCAAAGCAAGAGATGCTGTGCCAAGCGTGAGAAAATACACAGTTGTGCACACTCACCAACCATTTCAGAAGCAGTAAATATCTTAAAGTTAAGAAAGCAATAAAGGCTCAATTCCAACAAGCACAGTTAACCATCTCGGTTATGTACTGTGTGGGGTTAACCCAGAAGCAACAGAATCCCAACCCCTCAGGCACTGGTAAGCAACCAGTGGGCACATGACTACAGTAAATGGATCTATGTGTGAATTCTGGAGCACTGGTAAATGGAGCACAAAGATACTAACTTGCAACACAACATAACTGGTCCATCCACAAGAAGTTTGATGCATCCCACAGGAGCAGCTGTTAAGATAGGGCCTGCAAGACACTGGATTCAATCATGGAATTACTTTTGGTCGGGTGTGGATCTGTAGGAAAGATGTGCATGTAATGAAATGAAATGAAAAGGGATTTATAAACGCGCAACTAAGCCCGAAGGCGTCAGTACACTGAATAGGTCTGAACTTCTGGAGGGCAAACACAGAATTAATAAAATGAGCAAGATTCAGTTGGGTGACACCAACACCTACAACTAAGAATCGAGAAACAATTCAGTTTGTGTAGTGTGGTGTATGACCTCTCACTATTAACATAGTTGTACTTGCAATATAAACATTACACACTTTACCTGTTGAGATAAGAATGATTAGAGAGTAACCAATAAAGCAGCTGACGCTCTTTTGCATTCACAGTGAGTTATGCTCTCAGAGGAGTGACCAAATGTGGAGAAGGCGATGACACACTCCAATAAGGCATTTTAGGGACTTGTGTGCTGGGTTAACAGCACCAAGGTATAGCGGGAGCTGATGCTGACTATGGGGACAAGACAACCCTAACTACTAGCCTTATGTTCCAAAGTTCAGGGGGGTCGCCCTGGACAACAATAGTGAAAGGAAACATTTTGATAAGTTAGTGGACAGGGTACAAAGATTGGAAATTTTGTACAAAAGCGGGAACCACTATCTTACACCAAGTCTCTCCTGCTAGAACAGTCTGTGAAAAAGACCTCCATGCGAGGCAACATCCCTTTGCCATCCAAACAAATCCTAGTTGGGTAGACTGAGGTATTGCTAGCGAGATAAACCTTATCCTACGATAAACCTAAAATGGCTGCAGATTCACACAATAAAGCTCTAGCAATAAGAATATTGTTCACCATGCCCAGATTACAAACCCTGTGAAGATTTCCCAGTTGCAAAAGGTGTAATTTTTCTAACCTAGCCCATCCGCTTGAAATTTGAATTGAAATCCAGGAAAATACAGGTCTATGTTACAGACATTTGGAAATAGTGTATCACGCCCAATTGCATGGCCTAAGAAAGTGGTTCTCCACCTTTGGAGTTCTGAGGACCCCAATTTAATCATTACTTGAACCCAAGGACCCCACTGAATCATTATTAGTATCTGGGGGCCTGCACTGAGTTATCACTGGTAGCCGGGGACCCTGGCCTACGCGTTCTTTGAACTGCAAAACAGTATGCAAAAAATACAGAAACAAGCACTTATCAAACAAATACACATGATAAAATATTTTATTTTTTTCACAATCAAATATATAGGAAACAACATTGTAATATTAATTGGGATGGTTGGAGCTTTTCTAAATTCAATTGAAGCTACTCATCGTCCAGACTTTATTCTGTTTGTTGATCTTGCACTGCTCCCACGAAACAATCTGGGATACTAGCTTCAATTTTACATTTTGGTTCTTTATTTCTATACAATGTATTCATCTGTTAACATTATTTAATTTTCTATGAAATTGTGGACCCCTGTGGGTACCTGGACCGCAGGTTAAGAACCACTGATCTATGAGACCTGATGAATGGCTCTGGGCTCAGTGAACCCTTGACAAATTGAGCTCAATTTGAATGGAAAAGCCCCTAGCAAAAGGGTTCCTATGGGATACAACAGCTCTCTTCCCTATGTGTGCAGCACCCAGTTTGACAAATGATGCCATTTTAGCATCGCTGCTGGCCTTTTTGGGCTTTCCAGGTTAGTGACTTAGTCATATAAGTCAAATAGGTCAACAGCGGCAGGGCCATCACTCTCAAGGATACACACCCAGGCTTGAGCTGAGGCCACCCTACTAAATCACAGCCAAAGATAGGTCGAGGAGGCAAGTGCCATTAAACGACATAGAGGGGAAGAACATATACTGACCAGTCAGACCCCTCACAGTTGATATGGTACCAGATTATCGTCTGAGAAAAATATTGTGTTCTAAATAAATTCTATAAAAATATCACTCTTTGAAATTAATAAAAGGAAATCTGGATTCCAATGGGACAATATTTTGTAAGGTATATATAGGACACAATATTTCAATCAGTTGATACGGTATTCTGATATACAGCCCTGCAATCATGCTAGGGAAATGTTCAAGAACAGTGGGAAAGCATACTTACTGATGAAGATGGAGCGTCTCTAAACATCTACTGATTTAAAAAGCTGTTTGCAGGGGCTGCACAGGAGGCAGGGTTGGGTGGCTTTCACAACAAGGAACACTCTTCCACAGCTCTCAGGGAGGGTTTCTGTAGTGAAGTATAAGGTAAAGAAGGTCTGTGGCCAGAAATACTTCAGGTACTGAGTTTATTAGCCCCAACTCCAGCAGTCTCAAAGTAACTGTCTAACATAGAATCTCTATGCTGGAAACCCACATAGTACATTCTACATTCCAGTGATGTAATACTGGAATGTGATGGACATAAGATCACCACAATATCTCCCTTCTTTTACAATAAATAAAACAGAACAAAAAGTAAAGAAAAAGATGTTGCATAAACATATGAATTAAATTAATTACCCAGCAAGATACATAAATAAACAAAGCAAAATATCAATCACGAAACCTCAAAGGTTTAACAATGTTCCGTCTACTACTCCTTTGTTCAGGTACTGGATGAAAAGAACGCTTGGACTCAGAAACATCAATATCAAAAGAGGAAGATGAAGAAGGAACAACACGAGGATGCAAAGACAAATTAAATGGAACACAAGGATCATGAGATGGAGCATCATGAGTATGCATCTACACCACTCTTCCCTTATTCCACCATTCATTTCTGCTAGTTCTCACTGCATTCATAGTCACAATCTCAATGCTGACAGGAGGTTTGAATTTCGACATTCCTTTGGGAACATGATTGGGATCTTTGACACAAACCCAATCTCCTACACACAGGTCTCTTTCGGTGGATTTCACTCTGTGCAAAGTGTTATAGTGAGATTTCATTTTAGCCTGAAATACTTCTACTTTGGGTCTCACAACTTTGTCTACATTGAACATGTGATCACTTTTATTCTGACACTCTCATAACCATGCAGGACACAACCTAGAAGCAGGTTGGGCGTCCTCGCATAATTTCTAAAGGTGAGGAAACAGAACTTGGACAATATCTATGTGACCACAGCATGATTTGATTGATTTGATTTGTGAATTTATAAAGCGCGCGATTTCCCAAGGGCGTCTTGGCGCTGGGTAGATGAAAAGAGACCAGGAATCTGCTGAGGCTCAGTTCTAACAGGAGGTAAACAGCCATGTTTTTACCTCTTCCCTGCAAAAATGGGCTATTTTTGTTTGCAATGGGGAGAAGATTCCAGGCCTTAGCTGCATGCAGCAGAAAGCTTCCCCCCCACCTGACCTGCTTGTATTTTGGCACCTGAATCAGTTTTGCTTGGCTAGATCTCAAATTCCTAGATGGCTCATAAAGTTTCAGATGTGTTTTTAAAAATTGAGATCCCATCCCATGGAGGGCTTTATAGGCCAGACACACGGACTTAAATTGTATTATTTTTTCCATTGGAAACCAGTGGAGGGTTCTTAATCTGTGTGCGATAGGCTCAGATCTGGGAATGTCCAGCACCTGCCTGGCTGCTGCGTTTTGCAAACGCTGCAATTTTGCTAGGTGCTGGAATGTATCCCAGCATATAAAGTGTTCCCATAATCTAGCCTAGATAAGGCCAGAACTGTTACCACCGTTTTACAGTAATCATGGGGAATAAACGGCAGGAGCTTCCTTATCATTTTCAGAATGTACCATATTGTGGAAGCCAATTTGTTTACCTGAGCATCAAACGACAGTTTGTTGTCCAGTATCAATCCCAGATTTTTAACTTTATTAACTGAGGATGGGCAATCGCCTAAACTATCTGGCCACCACTCCGGGGAACAAATTTTCATGTCTGTCCCCAGCAGCATGACTTTGCTTTTATCTCCGTTTAATTTTAGGCCGTTGCCCTGCATCCATTGATTGACTTGCCTCATGTAGTTATTAAATCTGTCTGCAGTCTCTTTAGCATTGTTTGCGATTGATGCCACTATTTGGGTGTCGTCAGCATAGGAGACCCGTAGGAAGCCACAATTCCTTATAATAGCCGCTAAAGGTGCCACCTATAAATTAAAAAGAGTGGGGCTTAAAGAAGACCCCTGGAGTACACCACACAGAGAATTAAATGGTTTCGATTTAGCCTCTCCCAGCTCCACTGTGAACGTTCTGTAAGACAAATATGAGGCTAACGGCGTTCGTGCCATTGCATGAACTCTGACTTCAGCTAGTCAGATCAGGAGTGTATCATGGTTTACCGTGTCGATGGCCGCCGAAAGATCCAAAGGGATCAAGGCGGCCTTCCCTCTGACATCCAGTACACTCCTGAGTTCCTCTACTGCCATGAGCAGGGCTGTTTCCGTTCCATGTCCATCTCGGAAACCAAATTGCGAGTCATCTAGAGCATTTACCTCCGAGGGAAATTGAGACCGTTGTTTGTTCAGTAATTTCTCCAGTACTTTTGCGGCAAAAGGGATTCCTGCAATCGGTCTATAATTCCCAGGTTACACTGGGTCTGGATTTGGCTTCTTTAGTAACGGCAGAACTGAGGCTGTTTTCCATGCATCTGGGAAGCGGCCAGATTTAATTATTTCTGTAAATAGCAGTCCTAGTTGCTCGCTCAGCAGCTCAGGAAAAAGATGCATCACCTTCGGTGGGCAAGGATCCGTTAGACCCCGGGACTTAGTTGTCATTACCACCTGAAGAATCTGTTCCACTGATGCTGGTGAAAAGTGAAATGAGGAGTTATGGGTTAGTGGGAACAGTCCCTCTTTAAGTTCTGTGTTAGACAGTGGAGGAATAAACTTGTCTGCCATTTTGAAGGACTCAGAAACTGAGGTGACTTTATCTACAAAAAATTGGCCCAAATTATTGCATAATTCGGTACTAATTACTATCTGTTTGTTACTATTATTATTTTTTTTTTTTTTCACAGTGGAAAAGAGTTCCTTACTAGAATTTTTGGCCTCGTTTATTAGCCGTATAAAATACTTGCTTTTTTCTTCAAATATAATTTTTTGTAAATTACCAGGGAAGTTATATATTCATCTTTCAACTGTTGATCATAGTTAGTCCACCATTTCTTTTCCATCCTTCTACAGTTTTGCTTTTGCTCCTTCAGTGAGTCCGTGAACCATGGTTGAGAAGCGTTTTCCTCCTAGAGGTGACTTTCTTTATAGGGACTACTAATTTAATGGCTGAGTTTATCCAACTAGAAATTTGGTTTCTTCAACAGCTTTGCAGACATCAAACTTGTTCTGAAAAGCCCACTGTATGCACTCTACTAGTGTGCGATTCATTTTTTCTACTAGACCGTTTGCTTGTGGATGATATAAAGCAACACACTTGTGTTTGATGGCGTTGTTGTCAAGAAAATGTTTAATTTCTTTTTAAATAAATTGGACACCATTATCCGAAACAATTTCTTTGGGAAAACCTTCTCTTAAAAATACATTCTGTAAAAACTTGATAACACCAGCTGTGTTTGGCTCTTCTACAAATTTAACTTCCCACCATATACTATAATATTCAACAACCACGATAGCAAATCTTAACTTCCGTGGAAGGACATCAAAAGGACCTATGAAATCTATGGCAAGCCTGGACCAAACAGATTCTGGTAATTCAACAGGCTGAAGAGGAACCGCCTCTGTTTTAAGACCTTTATCATTAGAGGCACAAACAACACATCGCCAAACACTGGCAATAATGGCAGAATCCATCCCAGGCCACCAATAACTATCTCAGATTTTCCTTTTAGTAATGGTCTGGCCTAAATGTCCCTCATGACCATACATAATGATCCTGTCCCTCAAAGAAACAGGTGGAATAAATGTGTCTACCCGTACCAACATCCCTTTCTCTTCAATTGACAATTCATCAGCTACTTTAAAATAAGGTTGCAAATCCTGAGGTAAAGGTTTTTGTTTAAGCCAACCATTCATAACATAGGGCCAGATGTAGGTAGCCCTTTACCGGTCGGTAACGGACGAAAATCGGTATTTTCGGCCGTTACCGACCGGTATTGAGCAATCGGGATGTAGCAGACCGAAAATCGTCCGAATCTGTAAATTTACCGAATCGGTAAAGTTACCGAATCGGTAAAATAGCGAATCGGATAATTTACCAAATCGGTAAATTTACCGAATCGCAACGGTTTGCGAATCGGTAAATTTACCGAATCTGTAAATTTACCGATTTGGTAAAGTCACCGAATCGGTATTTTACCGATTCGGTAAATAAGAAGTGGTAAAATTAAATATTGAGATGTAGGTAAGCTCTTAAATACCGAATTTGCATGAAAATCGGTATTTAAGAGTCGGTATTTACCATGGATTGAAATCAGGTGGTAACCAGGTTCAGCCTATAAAAAAGGACCCAAAATGCAATACTTTTGGCACAAGGCGGCATTTTATGTCATTGCAAGACGGCTACGGCTACAGGAGGAAGGAGAGAGGGAATGGCAGATAGAGGAGCAGGTCTACAGACAGAGGGTCACCTTGTTCATGTTCACAGAGGCAGAGATACTCCAGAGGTACAGGTTGGCCCCAGACACCATCTTGGACCTCATCAGGGACCTCCAACCACTGTTGGAGGACACCACCCCAAGGGCACACGCTATCCCACCCCACGTGCAGGTGCTGTGCAGCCTACACCTGCTTGCGTCTGGGAGCTACCAGAGCGTGGTTGCTGCGGTAGGTGGGGTGACCCAGAGCAGCCTGTCAAGGTTTTTCCACAAATTCCTTGACGCCATGTTACAGAGGATGGACCATTACATATCTTTTCCTGCAACCCATGCTGAACTGGTCCAAACAAAATCTGACTTTTACCAGATGGCTCGATTCCCCAATATAATTGGCTGCATAGATGGCACGCACATTCCCATTTGTCCCCCTGCTGCCACAGAATATATATACAGGAATAGGAAGTCCACCCACACCATCAATGTGCAGGTGATTTGCAATGCAAAGTGCACCATCACTGACCTTGTGGCAAAATTCCCTGGGAGTACCCACGACTCCTATATATTTCAAAACAGCGGCATCTATGCACGGCTGACTGCAGGGGAATTTGGTGAAGGATACCTCCTAGGTAAGACACAGTGTCCGACCCCCATAACACCTATTGCAGTAAGAAGTACATGTATGCATGTGAGTAATGTATTCCCATTTCCTTTTAGGAGACAGTGCATATGCCCTCCGCTCCTTCATACTCACCCCCTACCTCAACCCCTCAACACCCAGCCAGAGGAGATATAACCGGGCACACAAGAGCACAAGGAATGTCGTTGAACGAACATTTGGTATCTGGAAAAGCAGGTTCAGATGCCTGCACAAGAGCGGAGGTGCAAGGCAGTATACCCCCATCACCTGCTGTAAGATCATTGCTGCCTGTGCTATGTTGCACAACCTTGCTGTGAAGAAGGGTACTGAGGTGGAGTTGTCAGACTACGAGGACCATGACGACGACATTGCTGTGCCTGAAACACAACCTGCTGGGAGTGTCAACACCAAGTGATGGCAGATACAGATTACACGCAACTACTTCTGAGTAAGTAATGAGTCCAACGTATTTTAATGTAGCCACAACATTCAAGCACTTAAGTGCAACAAAATTAACATCATGAACGTGGGGACTGTATGTCCCGGGTTACTTCACCCATGACCGGTTATGTCACTTGCGCCCGCGCTTCCCTGAGCCACTAGGATGTTGGTCGCTGTGTTCAGCGTGCCCTGCAGCCTCAGCTGGGCGCCTGCTACTCCTCCGTGTCTCCACAACTGCGCTTGATATGCTGCTCCGGCTACTAGTGTCCTCAGCCTCTGCCACATCCAGGGCAGGATTCTGTGCTGTTTGGGAAATCAGCATTGCCTCTAGTGCACTTGTAATCCTGGCCATGCCCCTGGTGACCTCAGCTGTGTTCTGTGTCAATGCCTCCTGCATATGTATGCCCCTCCTGCATAGCAGGGATGTGGCAGTGGCCAAACGATTGATGGCTGCATTGTGGACACGGGCCTCCCTGCGCCTTGTGTGTTCCAGACTGTCTAGTTTGGTGCACAGCTGTGTCATAGAGTTGCTCATCTGCTGCATCCCTGCTGCAATGTCAGTATTTCTTTTTGCAACCTCTTTATTTGCCTCCACAAGGTCTCTCATGCCCTTCCCCATGTCTCCTATTTTTTCATTCAGGGCTCTGAATTGGCGTTGGCAGGCTTGGATGGATTTGCCCTGCATCCTTTTAATGCGCACCATGCTCCCCTCCAGCCCACGGAACACAGTGCCATCACCACGTCCACCTGCACTGCTGGGTCTGGGTTGTCCTCTGCGAGCTGTGACTGTCTCATTTGTGGACTGCAGTGCTGCTGAACTCACATCTACGGGGACTTGAGACTCCCCCTCACCCTCTGCTGCCTCCATTACAGGTAGTGGGGCCACGACACGCCTCCTGGCTGGTGGGGTTGCAGGAGTGGACAGGAACAGTGATGGTGAGGTTTCTGGTGAGAATACCAAGGGAGGGGATTGTGAAAGCTGTGGGGAGTGCGGCAACTCTGGGGTCTGTACAGTGTCATCATCATGGGCGCTGCCTGTCGTGTCGCCTACCTCCTGCGAGGCTTGTACTTGGCTTGACCCTGCTTCCTCTCTCTCATCCCTCGCTGGTGCAGTCCCTTCTGTGTCTGTGGGTCGACTGCCTGATTTTGGCCCTAGGTATAAATAAGCGTATATCAATTGAGTGCTACTGTGTCACAGTCAGTACAATAAATGCTTTACACATTTCACTTCAATTTATCCGAATTACTTTCACTAACTTGCTGATGTCTGCGCTGTAACACATGGTCTTACATTAGCTGACTACATTTCCCATAACGCATTGCTCCTGTATAGTGCTAGCAGTACTGGACTGGGGTTAGCTTGTCCACAAAGGGTAAAGGGAAGCAGGTTGGTATGGGGTGTCATGCTGCGCATGCGTCTTACCTTTTTTCCTTGCAGCTCGGGCTGAACTGTCCACATCTCCAAGTCCCAAGACGCTGTCTGCCTCAATGGTCGAGGCCACCAACTCCTCCAGGTCAGTCAGGGGGGGCGCTGGGTCCCTGCCTCCTCCGGTTAAGCCAGCCTGCTTGTGGATTTCAGCCATCTTTTTCTTGGTGAGGCTCCTGATGTCATAAAATCTTTTTTTCAGATCCTCTGTATTTCTGGGTGTGACTCCCACTGCATTCACTTTTTCAGCAATTGCCAGCCAGATTTTTCGTTTGGCAGACTCAGGCACAGTGAGGGATTGCCTGCCAAAAAGTTTGGTGTGCACTCTCACTACCTCCTCCACAAGTACCTGCAACTCCATGCTGCTGAACTTTATTTTTCTCTTTCTTTCTGCCTTCTGGCTTTCACTGCTGCTTGCCATTTTTCTGTTTGTAAAGTTTCAATGAAACTCTCCCTGCTGCTCTGTGTCTCTGCTCTGCTCTGACTGCCTCTCCAGAACCTTCTAATTAGTTGCAGCTGCCTGGGTAGCCACTTCCTGCTAGGGAGGGGGAGGGTGGTAGCACCCGATTGGCTGTTTTCTTAAGTTTCACTTTTGCTTGCTTTCCGATTTTGAATTTACCGATTCGGTATTTACCGATTCGGTAAATACCGAATCGGTATTTCCCATTCATTCCTATGGGCCTTTTGGCCCATAGGAATGAATGGGAAATACCGATTCGGTATTTACAGATTCAGTGAATACCGATTCGGTAAATTCCGACTGTCTGATACCGACTTTTACCGTTTCGGTAAATTATACCGATTTTTTATCTACATCTCAATTACCGATTCCTGAATACCGATTCGGTAAAAATCGGTATTTAAGAATCGGTAAATGTGATTTACCTACATCTGGCCCATACTTCCTTACACTTTCTAATTTCACACTTTTAAGGATGCAGAAATCCACTCATGTTCAGTAAAAGTAGTGTCATGACAAACATCAACACTTGCAATTAAACATTCTTCATCATTTTCTTCATAGTTTTCTGGGTAATCAGTAAAACCTAAAGGTGAGCGAGATAAGTAATCTGCTCTTATATTTTTTCCACCTGGGATGTGTTCAACAGTGAAATTATATTGTAAGAGTTTGGAACTTAATCTTGCTATTCTTGGAGTGTGGTCAAAATACTGACTAATGGTTTATGGTCAGTCTTGAGAACACATTTTCTTCCCCAAATAAAACATTTAAATATTTCAACTGCCCAACAACAACCCAAAAGCTCTTTTTCAATGACAGAGAATTTTTTTTCATTAGACCTCAAGGATCTTTTTTTTTTTTAAATATATTTTTATTGTTTTTATGTACGTACGTACACACAGCACTTTACTGAAAAGAAAGAACAAAGAAAAAAATCAAAATTAGAAGTTCGCAGCACAAAATTAAACTAAACATGAATATACACCAATAAGCATAAACATATAATAATACAAACGCTTCCTAGCGAAAAAACCTGCTTGTTGCGGGATCTTATAGAAAACACATATTACGACCAGAAGCTTAAGATGAATTCAACTCCCGGCCATACCCTCCTTCCAGACCCGTATTGGTTCCCAATTTTTTTTCCCTAAGTCCCTTGCACTCCTACCCCTTCTTGCATATATTCCCTTTTCTAAGTTATAAACAGCCAGGAGAGTTGCTAGCCACTGTTGCATTAACGGAGGTGTTTTATCCATCCAATTCCTAGCTATCGCAAGTCTCAAAACTGCCATTGCCACAAACAAAAATTCCTGATGCACACTATCCCGGTCTACACTAACGCCAAGTAAAATCAAGGGTGGTGTAAGGGTGGTATTAAGCCCAAGTGATCGGGCCAGAAAGCGTTCAATGTCCTTGATCAGTGTGTGAAGTTGAGGGCAGGTAGCAAATATATGTACTTAACACACAAGGGAGCAGAAAGGTCTTTGGATGGTGTGTGACTATATCAGTAATTGTGATACAGTTGGATGCATGTATGAACATTTGCTGTTGATAAATATGATTCAAAAAATAATAACAGTGTTGGTGACAACATAAGCTAGGACAATTTCCATCAGCCTGCCCTTAGGGTGGAGTTTACGTCATGTGGAAATTGTTGATCATTCCATACCGCATCCGACCATATAGTGCCGGTGCGGGAGTGGATATCAATGATCTAGCCATGATGTTCATCCTAGACTCATGTAGATAAAGTGCAGTGCTCAAATAATAATAACAATTAAAATTGACTACCCAGATTCTGGAAAATGTAAACACAGAAATCTATGTGTCAAAGGTTAAAAAACAACAAGCCGAGTGGTAAGACCACCCTATGGCGCTATGCAGAACGGTCGACATGTTTCAGCCAATAATGGGCATTGCCCTGGCTTTCTTCAGGACCTTGAGACATGGAATGGCTACTGCATATATACGTGATATATTAAGTCAAAAAATATCAGTAAATGTACTTAAGGAAGGTACATATCTACCAGGAACCTTGAACGATTAGTTAGCCCACTGGAGGAAGAGAAGCATGTCTTCTTCCTAGTATAAAAATAAATATAAAGGATCTTTATTTATTTACAACATCACTAGTTAGCATACATACAACCGCATGAAAACACAAATAACCGCATAGACAAACACACCTGCATGAATAATTGGCATTCTGCATATTAGAAAAGCATATTAGCTGAATCACATAGAGGCATTTCCTCCTAGTGATACTCACCCAGCTTTGTGTGGGTGAAGACCTCACCTCACCCGGCGACCGCTCGGGAGTATGAGGCCCCGCTCTATAGTGTAGAAAGAAGGACACGGTCAGCACACAACTGTACAGTGCCTACCCTGGTTGTTCTACACTTTTAACCCAACAGACGTGTGACAGACACCCACCCTAGACCAAGAACCGATCTGCACATGGACTCATAAAGGGCCATTACGAGATCTCGCATACTGCGACATTCCTCATGTCACAGAACACAGTATAGACACATGTGTGTGACTCTAAAGCATGTTATCATAAGAGTATTGGTGGAAAAAACTTAATCCAAACCACAGCGTGAAGCGGGGAATGTACGCCCAAACATAGCTCCATAGACACCCAAAGCTAGACAATCATTTGAGTGTCTGGGGACTTGCAACAACTGAGTCCCTTGTAGTCAAACATGTTAATTAAGGGTTGGAAGCCTACTAATCCTCTCTCCTCAGCAAAAATGGAATAATCTGTTCACCTCTACAGAAACTAACTAATGTGAAAAGAAAGACAGACAGAACATGCGGTAGCTCACCTGTCCGTCGGTGCCCCGAATTTTCAACCAAGTGGAAGTGAAAGGTGAACGTTATGCCGCCCTTCATCCTTTTATAATCGCCGGTGATTGGATAATATGTCATACGAGGCGTATAGGGAGAGAAATTGCGGAGATGCGCGCAGAAAAACCCTGTTCCCTCGCGCATGCGCAATGAGCTAGACCCGCGAGGTTTAACTACACAGCGGTATTGCAAAAACAAAAAAACAAAAACAAAAAAAAAAAATCGCCTCTGAAAGCTCATATCAGTAGGCGATTTTTATTTTTTTTGTTTTTGCAATACCTCGTATGACATATTATCCAATCACCGGCGATTATAAAAGGATGAAGGGCGGCATAACGTTCACCTTTCACTTCCGCTTGGTTGAAAATTCGGGGCACCGATGGACAGGTGAGCTACCGCATGTTCTGTCTGTCTTTCTTTTCACATTAGTTAGTTTCTGTAGAGGTGAACAGATTATTCCATTTTTGCTGAGGAGAGAGGATTAGTAGGCTTCCAACCCTTAATTAACGTGTTTGACTACAAGGGACTCAGTTGTTGCAAGTCCCCAGACACTCAAATGATTGTCTAGCTTTGGGTGTCTATGGAGCTATGTTTGGGCGTACATTCCCCACTTCACACTGTGGTTTGGATTACGTTTTTTCCACCAATACTCTTATGATAACATGCTTTAGAGTCACACACATGTGTCTATACTGTGTTCTGTGACATGAGGAATGTCGCAGTATGCGAGATCTCGTAATGGCCCTTTATGAGTCCATGTGCAGATCGGTTCTTGGTCTAGGGTGGGTGTCTGTCACACGTCTGTTGGGCTAAAAGTGTAGAACAACTAGGGTAGGCACTGTACAGTTGTGTGCTGACCGTGTCCTTCTTTCTACACTATAGAGTGGGACCTCATACTCCCGAGCGGTCGCCGGGTGAGGTGAGGTCTTCACCCACACAAAGCTGGGTGAGTATCACTAGGAGGAAATGCCTCTATGTGATTCAGCTAATATGCTTTTCTAATATGCAGAATGCCAATTATTCATGCAGGTGTGTTTGTCTATGCGGTTATTTGTGTTTTCATGCGGTTGTATGTATGCTAACTAGTGATGTTGTAAATAAATAAAGATCCTTTATATTTATTTTTATACTAGGAAGAAGACATGCTTCTCTTCCTCCAGTGGGCTAACTAATCGTTCAAGGTTCCTGGTAGATATGTACCTTCCTTAAGTACATTTACTGATATTTTTTGACTTAATATATCACGTTTATATGCAGTAGCCATTCCATGTCTCAAGGTCCTGAAGAAAGCCAGGGCAATGCCCATTATTGGCTGAAACATGTCGGCCGTTCTGCATAGCGCCATAGGGTGGTCTTACCACTCGGCTTGTTGTTTTTTAACCTTTGACACATAGATTTCTGTGTTTACATTTTCCAGAATCTGGGTAGTCAATTTTAATTGTTATTATTATTTGAGCACTGCACTTTATCTACATGAGTCTAGGATGAACATCATGGCTAGATCATTGATATCCACTCCCGCACCGGCACTATATGGTCGGATGCGGTATGGAATGATCAACAATTTCCACATGACGTAAACTCCACCCTAAGGGCGGGCTGATGGAAATTGTCCTAGCTTATGTTGTCACCAACACTGTTATTATTTTTTGAATCATATTTATCAACAGCAAATGTTCATACATGCATCCAACTGTATCACAATTACTGATATAGTCACACACCATCCAAAGACCTTTCTGCTCCCTTGTGTGTTAAGTATCTTGTAACTAGGGGATTGAGCAGACAGGTCGTTAAATATTCCCCTTGACCCTCCACACTTTGTTTATGTTTAGCAAATATATGTATACTGTCTGCCTCTGGTACATTACATCGTGGGCAAGTTGTCCCGGAAGTTCCTCCCCACTGTGCTATCCGTGCCGGAGTATAATAGAGCGAGTATAATGTCTTGTAATGTTGGGCTTTTAAAGAAGCGGAGCATAGTACTGAACACCCTAGTTCTAGAGAATCCTGGAAGTAACCTGCATCGATGTCCTGTTTATTTGCCCACTTGTCTCCATGCTTACCTAGATCATCTTGCTTAGTCGCTGCTAAAGCTGCATAAAAGCTACGGATTGAGCACTCCCCCCCCCTTTCTATCACGTCCAGGATGTTATATTTCGTAAACCCCGAGGCCCCTCCTTTCCTCTTGTTTAGAAAACTCCGTATCTGGAGGTATTTAAAGAAGCTCCTCCTATTATTCTGGAATTTCGCCTCTAAGCTTGAGAATTGGAGCATAACCCCATCCGGTCCCATCAGATCTCCTATCTTGACAATCCCCTTATTTGCCCATTCTGCCATAGTTGTATCAGCAAATATTAGTGGTGGTAGAGTTCTGTTATTAAAAAGCCGCGTATATCTATTAAACCTCCCCAGGCCGAATTTCTTTAAAAAGGCAGTCCAGATATTATGTGCGGCCCGAACCGTCTACAACCTTGTCCTTTTGAAGTAGGCGTAGTCAGTACAATTAAGAAAGGAATTCTCTGCGTCCATGCCAAGAATGGTAGCATAAACTTTGGTAGAAGTGGATGTTATTTTAGGGTCTACCCCCCCCACCACCGACCAGCCCCTGCATAAACTGCAATGCTGCAGCCCAATAATAGAGTCTAAAATCAGGGGGCCCCCACCCGCCTCTATCCCTAGGTAGCGTAATAAACCTATACGCCCTTCTGGCTTTCCCGTGCGCCCATAAAAACGTATTCAATAGTGCCTCTAATTTGTTAAACCAAAAAGCCTCAAATAACAAAGGTATTGCCCTAAAGAAATATAAGAACTTAGGAAGAATTAACATTTTAATTATATTCGTACGCCCTAGCAGAGTTAGGTGAAGGTTATTCATCCTCACTAGGTCCACACTAACTTTAGACATTAGGGGTGCCATATTCAGTTCCACTAGCGTATCTAAATCTGCCACGATCTCCACCCCCAAATAGATTGCAGAGGTGACGACCCGAGAGTCATTACAAATAGTGTAGGGTTTTTTAACTATCTGAGTCTTATTGCTATTGAGCCTATAGCCTGAAAGCTTACCAAATCTTTGTGCCTCCAACTCTACCTCATTGATGGCTAGGTCGGGATTGGGAGTGACAATTGCCACGTCGTCCGCATAAGATAGTGTTTTAAATTGCATGCCATTTATACTTACAGCGGGAATATTTAGGTTGGCTTCTAATTTACGCAGGAAGGGGTCCATATACAGCGCAAACAATAAAGGTGACGAAGGGCATCCCTGCCTAGTCCCCCTGTTAATCTGCACCGATGCAGTAAATCCCCTATTAATCCTAATCCGTGCTGTTGGTTCCCTATACAAAACTTGTATCGCTCGGATATAGCAATCGCCCAGACCATACCATCTCAGTACCTCCCAGAGGAATTCCCAGGAGACCCTGTCAAACGCCTTTTCTGCGTCTAAAAATAAGGCTGCCAATGGGTCTCCTGGGACTCCAGCGGCATCGAACAGGGTAATGACCTGCCTAATATGCTGAGTGGTGCCCTTGCCTCGGATAAACCCATGTTGCATTGCACTAACTATCCCCTCGATTACTCTAGCGAGTCTTTTGGCTAAAATTTTGGAGTAGATCTTTACATTCGAGTTCATTAAGGTAATCGGCCTGTATGACCCTGGAGCTGTAGATACCTTGCCTTTTTTAAGAATAACTATAACTTCAGCCCCTCCCCATGAGTTTGAGATTGAAGACCCCTGCTGGGCCTGTAAAACGGTATTTAGTAGCTCCGTCATGAGGACTTCCTGAAATACTTTATAAAACTCAACAGGGATCAGATCCGGGCCTGCCGCTTTTGCTGAAGGGAGATCAGCTAATGCGAAGGCCAGCTCCTCAAAATTAATTGGGGATTCTAGAATTGCCTTTTCCTCCTTGGGCAGCTCTGGGGCTTGGATGTAATTAAGATAATCTTTTATATCTAAAACACTGCCACCCTCTTCTATACCATAGAGGTCCGAGTAAAATTGTCTAAATACCTCTCGAATACTCTGGGGATAAGCTACCACATTTCCTTGCCCATCCATGATGCCCTTGATATCTCTTGCTGTAGCTTGCTGCCGGGTGCGGATTGCCAAGATGTGGCTCACCCTCTCACTCAATTCGAAGGATTGTTCCTTCTTAGCTAAATAACTTGCTGTCGTTTTATTAGCAATACCTTCTATTGCTTCAGCTTTTAGGGAGATAATTCTTAAAAGGTGCTGCTCCAAGGACGTACCCTGTTGAATTAATAAATTCAGGTCTTCCTCAGCCTTAGCTAGCTTTCTCACCAGATCCTCCACTCTACACCTCTCAACTTTCTATTTGTGGATTGAGTAGATAAGTGTCTCTCCTCGAATTCCTGCCTTGAATGCATCCCAGGTGATACCTGAGGATGTACTCCCCCTGTTGATTATCCAAAATTCCTTTATCCAGTTCCTCATATACCTGACATATCCACTATCTTTCAGGAGAGCTCTCTCAAAAGTCCAGGAATTTTGCTTAATCGCTACCCCCTCCAAGTTAATAGATAAAATCAAGGGGTTATGGTCCGAAATTATTCGGGGGAGCTTCTCAATTTGGGATCAGGTTAATAAAGAGTTAGAGATTAGAAAGTAGTCTAGCCTTACAAGAATTTTGTGTGGAACTTAGAAAAAAGTGCTACCATCCAACTGGGGACACAGTTTAGCCCAGAGGTCCACCAATGCGTTATGCTGTGCCATGGCTGTTAGAGCGCGAAGTGCTCCCTTCTTCCGCCCAGTGTATCCTCGCCCTATTTGGATCTCATAACCTGAGGGGTTATTAATGTTAAAGTCGCCACAGCATATAATCGGTTCAGGCCATCTGGCTAATTCGGTGTCTAGGTATTCAAATATATCCGGGTCATCCTCTGTGGAACCATATAACGAGACCAGAGTAAATTTCTCTCCCCTGAATACTAATTCCATTATAACCCATCCACCCCACTGATCCTCAGCCTTCTTAATCACTAAACAATCCCACCCTTTGCCCAGAATAGCTACCCCTCTTGTTTTAGATCCTTGCTTTGTATGAGCTAATAAAGTAAATCCTAGTTGCTCCAATAGGAACCCCTTCCCTCCCTCAGCGTCTGTTTCTTGTAAACATACAACATCCAGTTTCATTGTTTTCAGTAGAGAAGTCACCCCTAACCTTTTTGAACATCGTTCAACCCGCACACGTTAATTGAGGCAATTCGGCAAGACATTAAAATGTGTCAAACGGTAGTTCTAGCTGCATTACCAATTTTCCTTTAAAGCAAACCAATAAAGTCTGCAGCTTACAGATCCAACCACGAAACTGCGCTATATTAATTGGACCAAATTCAACACAGCAAACATATTGCTGGCCATTGGCGTACCTGATATAAATATATTCACAGACTTGAAGGGCAGCTAGGAGAACATCCAGCAAGATGGAGCCGAGACAGAAGGCAAGAATCTAAGGCACGGCGGCCGGGGTCCTATGTAAACGATCCCGCGGGATTTGTTCTAACGTAGACACGCCCACAGGGGAAGGCGGAATGCATGCCGCAAGATGGAACAAATCATAGTCCGGAATGGATCTGGGCATAAGGATATATGTGCGATGAACGATGAAAATGATCGCGTAAAAAGTCAATCAATAAAAAAGCCTCGGGAGGTTGACAAACAACATATCCACCAGAGTAGTTCATGGGCAGATAATCGACTCGATATACATGTATTCAATATGTAAAAAGTGGTCAAAGGGTGTCAGAAAAAAGCGGACTGGAATAAACCATCCAGGGCTCTCCAAAATGACAACGGATCCCCCTATGAGGCAATGATGAGCACGTTTATAACGCTCAGCTCATAATAAAGAATCATACAAATCAGGGGGAGGGTAAGCAGGGGGCAGGGGGATTTACCCTATGGCATTTTCCTACTGGCAGTGTTCATTTAAGCCCTTGTGCGTCGCCTTCAACAGGAAGATCCAGAAAACCTCCCTTTTCTTTCTTATAAGGGTGGTGTCTTTCCCTGGAGCAGCGAGTATTTTTTCCAAAATAGACCACTTAAGATCAGATTCATCATGTTTTTTGTTTAGCCAATGTTGTACCAACGGAGTCCCAGTCTTATGAGTTCTTATATTAGACTTGTGTTCTCCTATTCTGAATCGGCATTCACGGGCAGTTTCACCGATATATGGAAGCCCACAAGGGCAAAGGATAATATACACAATATTAGACGAGCGACAATTGCTCATTTCATGTAGCTGTATAGTTCGATTGTCGATCGTTAGCTCTTTACCTACAATCGCATTTGGACAAGCTAGACAACTTCCGCATCGGTGATTGCCCGTGATAGGGGCAGTGCCCAGAATAGAAGTTTGGGGTATTTCTTTGGGACTGGGCAACTTACCACGAACCAAATGGTTGCTCAGATTTTTATTTTGTCTAAACGCGAAGAGGGGTTTCGGGCTAAAGTGCTAATTTCCCCCAATATTTATTAGGTACCAAAGGGAGTTGATGGTTTGTCTCACCTTGTGGTTAATGGTGGAATGTTTGGTTATGCAGACCAACTGGTCAGGCATGACAGTCTTTCTTTCCTCAAACATAGACTCTCTGTTAAAGTATCTCGCACGTTTAAAAGAGTCCCGAATGAGCCTGTGGGAATATCCTTGGTCGGGTAATTTGTCTTTGAGAATGTCTGCCTGCAGGAGGAAGTCCTTCATGTCAGAACAGTTCCTTCGCGAAGGAACTGGCTGAAGGTAATACTATCCCTCTGACAACGGGGATGATAGCCCCCATATTGCAGGAGGGTGTTCCTGGCCGTGGGTTTTACATACAGGGACACAAAAAGTTCCTTATTGGCGTTTTCTATGGATGTATGACGTTACAACGCATACTTTTACAACGCCTACCTTTACATCGCAAGTTTTACAACGCATACCATTACAACGCATAATGCTTTTGGGCGCTGGATAGTGAATAGTTTAATTTACTATTCCAACTCCAGTCCCCGTGGATAGTAGGGAAGGTGTTGGATAGTACATTAAACCTATCCTAGAGCGCCCCCCAGCGCTATGCGGTGTAATGGTTTGCGTTGTAAAAGTTGCGTTGTAATGGTAGTTCGTTGTAAAAGTTTCGTTGTAAAGGCTGTATACCGTTTTCTATCCACACGTCCAAAAACTCAATCTTGGTGTTGCTAAAATTGGCCGTAAATCTTAGATTGGGATCGGCAGCATTGATCCACAATACAAACTCATTCAGGGATGCCTGGTCTCCCACCCAAATGAAAAAGATATCGTCTGTAAAGCGAGACGAGGCTCAGACATTTTCAAAAAAGGGAGCCATCTCATTGTAGATGTTCAAATCTTCAAAGTGCCCCATATATAGGCATGTAACACTGGGGGCACAAGAGGCCCCCATGCTGACGCCTTGGATTTGATGGAAGAAGTCACTGTTGAATTCAAAGTAGTCACGTAAAACTATCTTTAAACATTCAACAATGAAGAGGGCATTGGGAAGCCCACTCTCAGACAATAAGATATTTTGGAGAACCTGAATCGCTCCGTCTTGTGGGATGTTAGTGTAGAGCGATTCAAGGTCCATGGTAACCAATAGCTCCTTATCACAATCAAATGATGTTTTCTCAATCTTAGTTATAAAGTGTCCGGTATCCGTGACAAAAGACTGAAGTTTACTCACCAAAGGTTTTAAGAACTGGTCAATATACTTCGATGGGGGCTCAGTGGCCGCACCGATGGTGGACATGATAGGTCTCAAAGGGGGGTCAGCGACATCTTTGTGCGTTTTGAGCACCCCGTATATGATGGGCATACGGGTATGTGTGGGAGTCAAATATTCGGCTTCCTTAGTACAAATATGTCCCTCATCTACAGCACCTTCAACAAGGGATACAATCTGTTGTTTCAGGGACCTTTCAGGACATCTGGTGATCAGTCTGTAATGCCTGGTGGAAGAGAGTATGGTGTTCATTTTGCTGACATAGGTGGCGGTATCGAAAATAACAATGCCCCCGCCTTTGTCGCAAGGCTTGATGGTCAGTTCTCGATTCCCACGTAGGGCTTTTAAAGACGTATTTTCTCCCATCACAAGATTGTTATTGGGTTTGGGGACAAATTTGATAATCTTGTCAATTTTCTTACATACTGCCTTCTCAAAAATACCAACCTCAGGGCCCTATGTATCAAGACTGGGGGTGAAATTGAATGGGGGCTTCAGGCCTGATAGATTAGCAGACCCTTCCGGGGAAGGTCTGGAGAGGAAGAACTTTTTGAGGGGTATCTTGCGAAAAAAAGAATGTAAATCTTTCATGAATTCAAAACGATCGAACTTAGTCGTTTTCACAAAGGAGAGCCCCCTAGAAAGTAAAGTCAGGGATTTAGGGGGGATGATAGATGTAGACAAATTGAATACTGGGATAGTTCTCACGTTCTCCAGTATTGGTTTTGTCTTGTTTGAATATACCTCTGTGGTGGCCCATGACCCTGATGGAATGCCCTAATTTACGGTGTCCGGTTTTTGGGTCCGTAATTGCCCCTGCGGTTCCCTAAAAGATGATCCTGTCCAGAAGGCCTGTCAAAATTGTCTTGACGAGGCATATAATGGGTGTTATGGCTGGGGTCATAATTAGAGGGTCCCTCCCCTTCTGAGTCAGTGGTGACAGAAAATGTGGTAACCCTTCGATTACCCCAGCGGGGAGGGCCTTGAGTACGATCTGCTGCCTCAGTAATGGAATAGAGCTGGGGAGCTAGATAAGGGTAGGCCTTTTCTTGTGAAAAGAGCCTGATGTCTTTTCTTAACTTCTCAGTCTTCCTCTTAATAAGATATTCTGAGAAGGAATCTAATTCAAGACAAATATCTTCCAATTTTTTCTTTCCCAGTTCTACTGAGTTGTCTTTTTTAAGTTTATCTTCAAATTCCTCAATTTCTCAGAACCTCTCGGGCGGTCTCGATAAGAAATAAGTGCCCATTTCTCCAGAAATTGTCTTATTTCGACAAAAAGGCCAGGGATATTCCTTCAAGTCCTTTAGACAATGTAAACTGTTTATCGGTTCCTACGGAGGCACCTATCATTCGGGCAAAATCATCAGAAAAGCTGAATGTTTTGATGCTCCTTATCTCGCCACGGAATTGGAGACCAATGAACAAAAGCAGACTCCAACAAAAAGGATTATACGAAGGGTCCCTACAGTGACACACCGTGATGACTCAGCCAGGAAGTGGGTAGATCAACATCAGCATCTAAGGGCAAGAGATAAACTCAACTGACATACGGTTAGATCAGAATAACAAACATAGACACAACAATACACAGGTACCTACATCAAGCGTCAAGGTTCCAAGAGACACCCCACAGCACAGCACAGGGAACAAAAACCAATTAAACAAAAGGGCCCCCTGAAAAAGCTAATATTAGGCAGAACAGCAGGGGAGTCATAAACAGTAAGGTAGAAGGAAATTCTGCCTACCGACGTATGAATTATATTCCCCAACCTATTTGACGTCATGGTTCCCCACACAGTTCTCTTGACTGAACCGGGCGCTCCTCTCTGGTTAATCCTGCCACTATCCCTGCCAGGACTCTCTGATTTGAATTGCGAGGTAGGTCATGGATGGAGTGATTTAGATCTTTCATACAGTTTCCATCTAACGAGTCTACTCCTAGTATTAGGACCCATTTGATGTCAGAAAAGGAGAGGTTGCGAGTGAGGCCTCACCTGCAAGTTTACGTTTGTTTGTGTCAATATGCACATTTTCTTTATTCACAGCTAAGTGTTTTAGTTTGTCTTTTGTCCTCTCAAAGCGTCAATCCTCTATGGTTCTAGTTTGAATTTCATGAATTACTGTTAATCCATAGTCATAAGCCCACTAATTAATGACCAGGAAATTAAAATTAGTAATATCTATGTAATGGCTATTTTGATGTTGATTATGCACGAGAAAATGTAAATTGAAGAAATGAACTATATATAAGTTTATGTTTTAACTATTTCAGATTTGTACTGTTGTCCTCCCCCTTCTGCCTTGTGCCCTGATGAAGGTGTGGCCATAGTCGAGGCCGAACACCGAAACGCGCGTTGGCGCTGAAGACTGTCCCGTGATTTTTTCATCTTGTCTCGATTCCGCTTGGAGACCTTACGGGACCTGATTCATCTATTACAACTGGCAATTTGGCTGTGTTGCAAGAAGGGTGAATGAAGAATGTGTGAGTATGTGTGGTTGATCTGACTGACTGAAGGGATGTGTGGGACATGGATTGATTGAGTTGTTTATTCTTTATGTAAATGTAAATAAGGTGTATATTGCCTTTTGAACTGATATTTGCAAAACACTAAATAAATATGAAATACTTTTTCTAATCATGCCTCCCTTGGTGCTATGATCAGGTCTGATATAGTGGGTTTATGATTATGAGTGTCAAAACGGGACTCCATTAGATCCCATAGATTTATCAGTTTTAGGCAGATTTTCCTTCTACCTTACTGTTTATGACTCCCCTGCTGTTCTGCCTAATATTAGCTTTTTCAGGGGGCCCTTTTGTTTAATTGGTTTTTGTTCCCAGCCCTGTGCTGTGGGGTGTCTCTTGGAACCTTGACGCTTGATGTAGGTACCTGTGTATTGTTGTGTCTATGTTTGTTATTCTGATCTAACTGTATGTCAGTTGAGTTTATCTCTTGTCCTTAGATGCTGATGTTGATCTACCCACTTCCTGGCTGAGTCATCACGGTGTGTCACTGTAGGGACCCTTCGTATAATCCTTTTTGTTGGAGTCTTCTTTTGTTCATTAGTCTCCAATTCCATGGCGAGATGGAGGGCATCAAAACATTCGGCTTTTCCGATGAAGTTTTTGCCCGAATGATAGGTGCCTCCGTAGGAACCGATAAACAGTTTACATTGTCCAAAGGACTTGAAGGTGAATGGAATAAACTCCTTAACCTAAAAATGAAATCTAAAAGAACTGAAGCCCATGCCAACTTTATGTTGAATTACTTAAAAGCAGGAACCATTCCAATTGGACTTAGGGTCAGGATTATCCCTGGCCTTTTTGTCGAAATAAGACAATTTCTGGAGAAATGGGCACTTATTTCCAACAGATGCTCCATAGATTGGATGATGCTGATTATGGAGACTGCCCGAGAGGTTCTGGCCATTTTGGCCAAAGAAATTGAGGAATTGGAAGATAAACTTAAAAAAGACAACTCAGTAGAACTGGGAAAGAAAAAATTGGAAGATATTTGTCTTGAATTAGATTGCTTCTCAGAATATCTTATTAAGAGGAAGACTGAGAAGTTTAGAAAAGACATCAGGCTCTTTTCACAAGAAAAGGCCTACCCTTATCTAGCTCCCCAGTTCTATTCCACTACTGAGGCAGCAGATCGTACTCAAGGCCCTCCCCGCTGGGGTAATCGAAGGGTTACCACACTTTCTGACACCACCGACTCAGAAGGGGAAAGACCCTCTAATTATGACCCCAGCCTTAACACCCATTATATGCCTTGTCAAGACAATTTTGACAGGCCTTCCGGACAGGATCATCTTTTAGGGAACCGCAGGGGCAATTACCGACCCAAAAACCGGACACCGCAAATGAGGGCATTCCATCAGGGTCAGGGGCCACCACAGAGGTATATTCAAACAAGACAAAACCAATACTGGAGAACGTGAGAACTATCCCGGTATTCAATTTGTCTACATCTATCATCCCCCTGAATCCCTGACTTTACTTTCTAGGGGGCTCTCCTTTGTGCCAACGACTACGTTCGATCGTTTTGAATTCATGAAAGATTTACATTCTTTTTTTCGCAAGGTACGCCTTGAAAAATTCTTCCTCTCCAGACCTTCCCCGGAAGGGTCTGATAATCTATCAGGCCTGAAGCCCCTGTCCAATTTCACCCCCAGTCTTGATACATTGGGACGGGAGGTTGGTATTTTTGAGAAGGCAGTATGTAAGAAAATTGACAAGATTATCAAATTCTTCCCCAAACCCAATAACAATCTTGTGATGGGAGAAAATACGGCTTTAAAAGCCCTACGTGGGATTCGAGAACTGACCATCAAGCCTTGCGACAAAGGCTGGGGCACTGTCATTTTCGATACCGCCACCTATGTCCGCAAAATGAACACCCTACTCTCTTCCACCAGGCATTACAGAAGCATCACCAGATGTCCTGATAGGTCCGTGAAACAACGGGTTTTATCCCTTGTTGAAGGTGCTGTAGATGAGGGACATATTTGTACTAAGGAAGCCGAATATTTGACTCCCACCCATACCCGTATGCCCATCATATACGGGGTGCCCAAAACGCACAAAGTTGTCGCTGACCCCCCTTTGAGACCTATTGTGTCCACCATCGGTGCGGCCACTGAGCCCCTATCGAAGTATATTGACCAGTTCTTAAAACCTTTGGTGAGTAAACTTCAGTCTTTTGTCAAGGATACCGGACACTTCATATCAATGATTGACAAAACATAATTTGATTGTGATAAGGAGCTATTGGTTACCATGGACCTTGAATTGCTCTACACTAACATCCCACAAGACGGAGCGATTCAGGTTCTCCAAAATATCCTATTGTCTGAGAGTGGGCTTCCCAATGCCCCCTTCATTTTTGAATGTTTAAAGATAGTTTTACTTGAAAACTACTTTGAATTCAACAGTGACTTCTTCCATCAAATCCAAGGTGTCAGCATGGGGGCCTCTTGTGCCCCCAGTGTTGCATGCCTATATATGGGGCTCTTTGAAGATTTGAACATCTACAATGAGATGGCTCCCGTTTTTTAAAATGTCCGAGCCTGGTCTCGCTTTATAGACGATATCTTTTTCATTTGGGTGGGAGACCAGGCATCCCTGGATGAGTTTGTATTGTGGATCAACACTGCCGATCCCAATCTAAGATTTACGGCCAATTTTAGCAACACCAAGATTGAGTTTTTGGACGTGTGGATAGAACACGCCAATAAGGAACTTTTTGTGTCCCTGTATGTAAAACCCACAGCCAGGAACACCCTCCTGCAATATGGGAGCTATCATCCCCGTTGTCAGAGGGATAGTATTCCCTTCAGCCAGTTCCTTCGCTTGCGAAGGAACTGTTCTGACATGAAGGACTTCCTCCTGCAGGCAGACATTCTCAAAGACAAATTATCCGACCGAGGATATCCCCACAGGCTCATTCGGGACTCTTTTAAATGTGCGAGATACTTTAACAGAGAGTCTATGTTTGAGGAAAGAAAGACTGTCATGCCAGACCAGTTGGTCTGCATAACCAAGCATTCCACCATTAACCACAAGGTGAGACAAACCATCAGCTCCCTTTGGTACCTGTTAAATATTGGGGAAAATGAGCACTTTATCCCGAAACCTCTCTTTGCGTTTCGACGAAATAAAAATCTAAGCAACAATCTGGTTCGTGGTAAGTTGCCCAGTCCCAAAGAAATACGCCAAACTTCCATTCTGGGCACTGCCCCTATCAAGGGCAATCACTGATGCGGAACTTGTCAAGCTTGTCCAAATGCGATTGTAGGCAGAGAGCTAACGATCGACAATCGAACTATACAGCTACATGAAATGAGCAATTGTGGCTCGTCTAATGTTGTGTATATTATCCTTTGCCCTTGTGGGCTTCCATATGTAGGTGAAACTGGCCGTGAATGCCGATTCAGAATAGGAGAACACAAGTCTAATATAAGAACTCATAAGACTGGGACCCCATTGGTATAACATTGGCTAAACGAAAAACATGATGAATCTGATCTTAAGTGGTCTATTTTGGAAAAAATACGCGCCGTTCCAGGGAAAGACACCACCCTTATAAGAAAGAAAAGGGAGGTTTTCTGGATCTTCCTATTGAAGGCGACGCACAAGGGCTTAAATGAACACTGCCCGTGGGAAAATGCCATTGGGTAAATCCCCCTGCCCCCTGCTTACCCTCCCTCTGGTTTGTATGATTCTTTATTATGAGCTGAGCGTTATGAACGCGCTCATCATTGCCTCTTAGGGGGATCCGTTGTCATTTTGGAGAGCCCTGGACGGTTTATTCCAGTCTGCGTTTTTCTGACACCCTTTGACCACTTTCTACATATTGAATACATGTATATCGGGTCGATTATCCGCCCATGAACTACTCTGGTGGATATGTTGTTTGTCAACCTCCTGAGGCTTTTTATTAATTGACCTTTTACGCGATCATTTTCATCATTCATCGCACATATATCCTTATGCCCGGATCCATTCCGGATTTTGATTTGTTCCATCTAGCGGTATGCTTTCCGCCTGCCCCTGTTGGCGTGTCTACATTAGAACAAATCCTGCCGGATCGTTTAAATAGGACCCCGGCCGCCAAGCCTTCGATTCTTGCCTTCTGTCTTGGCTCCATCGTGCTGGATGTTCTCCTAGCTGCCCTTCAAGTCCGTGAATTTATTTATATCAGGTACGCCAATGGCCAGCAAAATGTTTGTTGTGTTGAATTTGGTCCAATTAATATAGCACGGTTTCTTGGTTGGACCTGTAAGCTGCAGACCCGTTATCTATATCGGCTCTCGCTATCCATGTTTAACCGCGAGTGGCATTAATTTAGGCCCATATGGCTGCTGCTACTAAGGCATGCAGTTGTGTTCATTTATTTTCTTGAAGGGCTAGTGTTGGCGTGTATAACTTCTGGTACGCCAGCACGCACATAGCCTGTCAACATCGTTTGGGCTTAACCGTTCTTACTATCGTTTTTTTGTTTGTGCGTTTATCTATAGTGACAAGCGCATGCAGCTATCAGCGCTGGATTGGGCAGCAGGACTGGGGTTCTGCATACAATAAAGGTAACGGTCCACTCCACGCTGAGCTTCGGGTAGCTTGTACCGAAATCAGGTCATATGCGGGCTCCCTAATATTAGAACCTTATGGAGTTTTATACTATTAAATATTTCTATCCATTCACTGTTGTGTCTAGACACACTTATGGGCCCCATGTAGATTGAAATCTCCTGTGGCAGATTTAGAAGTACTCTGTTGAGATGCCCTATAGACGGGTTCTACTCGATCTTTCGAGTTCCCATGAGCCATTTCTTACGATCTTTTACAATTGAGGACGGGATCAGACCTAGGTATCTTTGATAATTATGAGATGCCTCATACCCCCTGGGGTTGATTACAATCCTCATTAAATGTTATATTGTAAATATACGGTTACACTAGAGGAAATGCTCACGTACTCTTTATTTCACAGAGCCGATTTCTTTAACCTTCTTCGATTGACGATTCAAGATTCTCGGAGTAGCTATGCCCGCCCCTGGGGTGCGTCCTGACGTACGGGATGGCGTCTCCACTAATTACTCCCTGACAACTTTGATTTAGTCCACGTAAGTATGTTTTTCTCACCTTGCAATGCTTTAACCATAAACTGCCCGGACAGTCAGAACCACCTCGGCAAAGATACAAATATTTAGGTTTTTCTTTCCATCTCTGTTTGCCAGGTGTGTGATAATAATTTCTACCGACGTATGACTTATATTCCCCAACCTATTTGATGTCCTGGTTCCCACACAGTTCTCTTGACTGAACCGGGCGCTCCTCTCTGGTTAATCCTGCCACTATCCCTGCCAGGACTCTCTGATTTGAATTGCGAGGTAGGTCATGGATGGAGTTATTTAGATCTTTCATACAGTTTCCATCTAACGAGTCTACTCCTAGTATTAGGACCCATTTGATGACAGAACAGGAGAGGTTGCGAGTGAGGCCTCACCTGCAAGTTTACGTTTGTTTGTGTCAATATGCACATTTTCTTTATTCACAGCTAAGTGTTTGTAGTTTGTCTTTTGTCCTCTCAAAGCGTCAATTCTCTATGGTTCTAGTTTGAATTCTATGAATTACTGTTATTCCATAGTCGTAAGCCCACTAATTAATGACCAGGCCATTAAAATAAGTAATATCTATGTAATGGCTATTTTGATATTGATTATGCACGAGAAAATGTAAATTGAAGAAATGAACTATATATAAGTTTATGTTTTAACTATTTCAGATTTGTACTGTTGTCCTCCCCCTTCTGCCTTGTGCCCTGATGAAGGTGCGGCCATAGTCGAGGCCGAACACCGAAACGAGCGTTGGCGCTGAAGACTGTGCCGTGATTTTTTCATCTTGTCTCGATTCCGCTTGGAGACCTTACGGGACCTGATTCATCTATTACAACTGGCAATTTGGCTTTGTTGCAAGAAGGGTGAATGAAGAATGTGTGAGTATGTGTGGTTGATCTGACTGACTGAAGGGATGTGTGGGACATGGATTGATTGAGTTGTTTATTTATTATGTAAATGTAAATAATGTGTATATTGCCTTTTGAACGGATATTTGCAAAACACTAAATAAATATGAAATACTTTTTCTAATCATGCCTCCCTTGGTGCTATGATCAGGTCTGATATAGTAGGATTATGATTATGAGTGTAAAAACAAGACTCTATTAGAGCCCATAGATTTATCAGTTTTAGGCAGATTTTCCTTCTACCTTACTGTTTATGACTCCCCTGCTGTTCTGCCTAATATTAGCTTTTTCATGGGGGCCTTTTGTTTTATTGACTCTTCAATCACTATTTGATGATAGGCAGATGCTAAGTCAATTTTTTAAAAAATCCTTGCGCCTGAGAATGTACTAATGATGTCATCTATCCTAGGTAATGGGTGAGAGTCGATCCAAATAACCTTGTTGAGGCGTCTCAAGTCTACACACACTCTCAATTGCCCAATCTTCTTCCTCGCGATAACTAATGGACTTAACCATAAAGATGACTCAATAGGTTCTATCACACCTTCATCACACATTTTTTAAAGAATATCTGCTAAGTCTTGGTGCACGCTAAAAGGTACATTCCTCAATTTATGTTTTACAGGTGTAACATCGTCATGTACCTTCATTGTGCATCAACCCCTTGATTTTTCCCAATTTGTCACCAAATACCATAGGAAACTTGTTTACCCACTCTTTACTAATTTCATGTTTCTCAAATGGCCCTATGTCATCCTCACAATCAGTTACTAAAGAAACTTGAACATCTCTACCAGGTCTAAGAGTCATCCCAAAAAGACCTTGGTGATACCATCCAAGCATATTTAGGGCCATATGTATCAAGATACCCATTTGCGATTCTCAAATAGCGATTTTTAAGAAATCGATGTTTGAGAATCGCAAATGGGTATGTATGTACAAAATCGCATTTTTTTTGCGATTCCTTAGAATTCCTTAATTGCGATTAGCAACTTGCGAATCGCAATTAAGGAATACTTTCCCATTCATTTCTATGGGCCAGGAGGCCCATAGGAATGAATGGGAAGTTATTCTCAATTTGCAATTCGCAATTTGCTAATCGCAAATTGAGAATGATTTCAAGGGTGCAGGGGTGTCCAAAGGACACCCTGTTGCACCCCTGAAATATGCATGGGTGCAAATGTGGTGCACATACATGCCCTAAGGGCATGTATGTGCGTCACATGGCACTTTGAAAAATGCAAAAATTTGCATTTTTCAAGGAATTCGCAACTTACCACCAACTAGAAGTTGGTGGTAATTTGCGATTCCTTAAGGGCATTTTGCTAATTTATTTTGCTTCATACATTGCCTTTAAGGAATCGCAAAATTTGCGATTCCTTAAATGCAATTGCAAAATAAGGAATCGCAAATTTTGTGATTCCTTATTTTGCACCAGTTTTGCTTCATACATTCCATTCAGCAAATTCGCATTCGCAAAGGCCAAAATTCTGCGAATTTCGGCCTTTGCAATTGCGATTTTGCATGATACATATGGCCCTTAATCCGTTCTTAGCAACATACACCTTTGCAGAACTGGTACGACCCTTAAACTTGAGTTGACACTCAAAATACCCAGACAATTCAATTTTCCTTCCATCATACGTTACCGGATTCCTGTCTGGAGGAAGTAACATCTGTTTTCCCCATACTTCATCAAATAGTTCATCAGTTATCATTGTCATTCTAGCTCCAGAATCAATCAGGAGTCTTAAATCTTTTCCATCTACTTCGATGTGTTCGTAAGGATCTACACAATCAGATTCATCATCCTGTATGACCACAATCATATCTCTAATTCCTCTCAAACAATTTTGTTCTTCATCCGAACTGTCACACAGATCTCCATCAGGAACAGAATTAATTTTGTCCCTGGGTGTCTGGCAAACTTTATCAAAATGCCCTATTTTGTTACATAACTTACATTTTACATTTCTTGCAGGGCAAAGTCGACCATTTGGTCCATGGTTTGAATAACCACACCTAAAACAAATGTTTTTCTGTCAAAAAAAACTATTTTTGAACTCTTTTTTTTTTTAGAATATTGTTTAGAACTATTGTTTTGCTTAGAAACAGTGTTTTCATTCACCACAGACACACCACTATTTTCCTTACGAGTCAGTTCGGTAAGTGCTTTGCGTGAAACCTCAATACCTTTTACTATGTCAATTGTTTCTATGAGATTGGGATTTCTCAACGTAAGAAGTTTTTCCTGTACAACGTACTACTATGTGGTCACGTATAAGTTGATCTGTGAAATTTTCAAATTCACGTTCTGTAGCTAACATACATAACACAGCAACATAAGTATCTATAGATTCATCTTGCAACTGTTCCCTAGTAAAGAACTTATGTCTGTTAACAATCAAACTTGGCTGTACATCAAACTGTTTCTCTAATATTTTTACAGCTAATTCAAATTCATCTAAATCTTCTTGATCATGCGGATTGGTATATGGTGGGAGATGTTCATAAATAGATTGCCCTTCGAAACCTAAATTATGTTCTGTTAAAATCCTTTTACGTTCTAGTTGATATCTATTACCAACAATGGCTCCTAAATACTTAGTAAAAGCTCTGTACCAATTTCTCCAAGGTACAGAAGGATATCCAGGAGTCTGAAGAAAGGGGGGTGGAGCACTTACAATTTGCATAGTTGCCATGACACTTAAAAGTAGATAAATATTATTTTAAACAAGTTACTTTCTTTTAAAAATATTACAGTCTGAGTATCATATAAGCAGAAGTTGTAATGTGAAAACAATAGTCACTTCTAATCACATGTGCACATCATGGACTTGCATATTCTTCAGGAATGCTTTGATAGTTCAAACTGTGTATATAACTTTCTTCAGTGGGTTGTTACTTTGGACTGCATGCACATTTCTGGTAGAAGATTATAATTCTCCTTGATCAATGACATATTCCACTGGTTAGAGATTCCTCACTTTTTTTTTATTCCTTATTTGGAATAACACTTTTTTTTTTTTAAATGAATCCCAAACAGACTGCAAAGACGTTTTGAAATAATTAGCCTTCTAGTCACAGATAACACGTGACACGTGTGAAACAAAACCTTGAAGGACAAGTGAAAGGAGAATCCGAGGGAATAGCTGGCCCACTTGAAGGTAAATAAATGTTTTTCCTTCTTTTAAAAAATAAATCTGTATATTGTATTATTTCGATTTGGGTAGAAACACGGGAAATACACACAAGCGGTGCGTTTATGCTGTTAAATCCTGCGCCTGTTCACGCACCGTAAAGTATTGAGGTTTCAATTAGGCCTCAGCTCAACACGCACTGCTCTCGCACACTGAGTCAATTAGGCCTCAACTCAACAAGCGATGCTCTCGCGCACTCTGAATCATGCAATGCACAGCTTAAAGTGCGTTTTTCTTGAAAACTATACGCAGCTTGAATCGCGGTGCTCAGGAGGGGTGCTGAAGATGTTTAAAATCAGTTAGATTTATATTGATGTATCCAAAGTCTCAATCTGACGATAATGACCCTAAACAGACATCAACAACTAACATGCATTCCCCTCATAATTAAATAGTATTTTATAATGAAAGACAACACAACTATTCTGTTTCCTTGTTCAAACCATCACTAAGACTCCAGTTCAAAGGCTGCTAAGTCAAAGTCTTAATTCAAAAATATACAGGCCTGTATTCTTCCCAACACAAAGTGAAATTATCTTCCCAGTCTTTTTTCTTTAAAAGTGTTACTTCTTCTCACATGGGTCCTTGGCTGTGGCTAAATCATCGCCAAATTGTAGTGAAGTATAATGTAAAGAAGGTCTGTAGCCAAAAATACTTCAGGTACTGAGTTTATTAGCCACAACTCCAGCAGTCTCAAAGTAACTGTCTAACATAGAATCTCTAAGCTGGAAACCCACATAGTACATTCTACATCCCAGTGATGTAATACTGGAATAGGATGGACATGAGATCACCACAGTTTCCTGGTCAGGTTTATTAAAAGAGTAGGGAGAAAAAGATTTTATGTGCATGTCTGCACTCAGCCGTGCGATTAAAGCCTGGTTAGAAAGATGTAAAGATGGAGACAGGCATCAGGAACAAGCAGATGTGTGAGTAATTGTATGGGGACAAGGTTTTAAGGTTATCCTGTAAGAGAAAAAAATCAACAAAGCATTTACCCCAGAATGATGTGGTCACCTTTTCTCCATCAGAGTGAAAACACACAGTGGGTCAAAGGAGACTTCCCCAAGTCTAAGACGCAGAGTGAAAATATGAAAAAGGTGAGAATTGGGAATTTAAACTGGAGTACTCAAGGACTGATTATTGGAAGGCCAGGCCTCTGCTATACCCTGGCTAAGCTGGAATCCCACATAGTACATTCTACATCCCAGTGATGGTATACTGGAACCCAGTCAGGTTTATTAAAAGGATAAGGAGAAGAAGATTTCTTGTGCATGTCTGCACTCAGCTGTGCGATTAAAGCCTGGTTAGAAAGATGTAAAAAGGGAGACAGGCATCAGGAACTAGCAGATGTGTGACTAATTGTATGGGGAGAAGGTTTTAAGGTTATCCTGTAAGAGAAAAAAATCAATAAAGCATTTACCCCAGAATGATGTGTTCACATTTTCTCCATCAGAGTGAAAACACACAGTGGGTCAAAGGAGACTTCCCCAAGTCTAAGACGCAGAGTGAAGGACTGACAATTGTAAGGCCAGGCCTCTGCTAAACCCTGGCATCCAGCCCTGACATCCTGACTATTTGTTTGGGTGGGAATTACTTCATGATACTATTGGTGCAGTGCAAAGCGTGCTCACCCTTTATAAATCACAGACGCTTAAGAAACCCACTGTATGAAAGTGCACTCAGGGGCCGATTATGATGTCATGCGACTGACACTGATATGCCGTTAGTGTCGGTCCCACCGAAATCCATAACCATGGTCAGACCACCGCATTAGGATGCAGTTGGTCCGCCCGCATGGGCCCGGGGACCAACCGACAGCTTCTGACGGGCTCACGGAGCCCGTCGAGTGGTCGTTTTGATCGCATTCCCACAATGAAGGCGGTCCCTTCTCAGGCACGCTGTGTGGATAATGATCCACCTTTCTGCCAGCCATTTCACGTTGGTTCTTCCAACATGAAAAGGCTCGTGGAAAGGCTTTTTTGGAGCCCCTTAAGGGCCCCGGTCTGCCTTGGCCCTCCGCAATGGGGCCGTTTGGGGCATCTGTGGCGCCCCCTTAAACACCCCTGCATCATGTGGCAGTCACTGCATGGTGTCTGCCACAAAGTGCAGGGATGTTTGAAAATATGCCTCTTTGCATTGGGGCTTGTGCTACGGCCCTTTTCTAGGCTGCAGCAGAAGCCTTAAGACAAATCAACATGTTTCCGACCACCTCCACGGCGGTCGGATCCTAATTTGGCAGGCAGGACCACCGACTGCCTGTCTGTTGGCCCATCCCGCAAAGATGATTGCCATCATAATCTGCCCCATAGCTTCCAAATTAAAAGAGAGTCAACCTTGTGAGACAGAAAAGTGGCAGGGTAGTACAAAATAAGGCAAATTAAGGATTCCCTTGCCTCACACATATTTTATATACCTAAAAACATGGGCTCTTACTTTGAAGATAAATATAAAAAATTATAAATTAAATATTATAAATTAAATGGACATATTCTGATATTGACAAAAGGGAGGAAAACATATAAAAACAATTAAATTCTAAATTATTCAATAGATGTAATCAACTACAGAACGTGTGCAAAAATATGCTTATTTGCTGTTATTAAAAAAATATTGTGTATTACAGTAAATCCACCAAATAGTCAGCCACAATTTAAAAATTCTGACATATGATGCTATCACTGTGCATCTAAATCAAATTACTTCATGTAAGACCACCTTTAAATGTTATACATTACATTCATATCACAAATTAAAATGTACATAAAATTGTCAACGCAGCATTTCGGTGAACAATAAAGTGTTATTTTCTTCCACATTCTTCAGGACAAACACATAAAAAATCTGTAAAACGAACACTCTTTAGGAACACAGGCAGTGCGCTCATTAATGCATCAAGTACGGGCTTAGAGTATGAATCCCAGCAACCATATCCGTATGCAAAGTATTTTTGATTAATTAACATGCCTATTCCCAATAAAATATACTTAATTTAAAGTTTATGGGCAATAGTATAAATAAGGCATAGAACCAGTTGAGTGCCTCAAGAACAGCCTGTCACTTTTTCAGATAATACATGTGGGAGTGTGGGCCGGATAAACAGACGCGGAGGCTGCATATATTTTTTAATGGTTGTAGATGTATTATTCCTCTCAAGTATCCAACAAATGTATAAGTGTCTCCTCTAGTTATCACTGGGTTTTCTTTTTCTTCTTCTTTCCTTCTCCCTCTTCTGTTCATCTTCTCACTGGGTGTTCCTCTCAGAGGCTCAGAAATGAAGACAAGAAGGAGCAGTAAGTAAGGCAAATAACAGGAAAGAAGTCAACCCTTCACCTCACCCATTCGGTGTATCGGGGTCAAGGGGGAATTTAACATAAACAAAAGTAGGAATGAACCTTCCCTCACCCGACAGAGTATTCTGCAGGTCCTTTCCCCACCCGTGGATCACATAAGTAACGGTGTCTGTCTTTCGTCTGTGTGTTCCTGGATGCCGACGTTACATGCAAAAGGAGCCACTTTGTTGAGGTTCAGTGGTGAGGTGCTTTTGGGACGTGGCTCGGTGTGGGCTGGGGAAAAAAGTGCTTGTACCTTTACCTTTGCACTCCCCCGACGTGCTTTCCCCTAAGTTACTATCTACCCATCCTTTCTGGACTTACCCACTCCGCTGCAACTCTCCAGAATCTTGGCCGCACTTCCGCATCCTCCAGAAGGCTCCGCCACTTCTCACTCCACTTCTCTGATTATTCCTCCGCCTCATCGTCCTCTGGGGCTTCCTCTTTTCGGTTGCCCTGGATTCCTGCACCTCTCGTGCGGGTTCCTTTCTTCTCCAACGATTCCGGAAACCCCCTCCTTGTCTCTCCGTCATCCATTTTCTCTCTTGTCACGGAACTCCCTCCGGGGTCAGCCCCGCATCCCATTTCTGGGTTCGACAAGTCCTTATCATCCTGTGGAAAAAGGTCTCGGTGTTTGTTTTCATTCTGGGTCGTGTTCTGACTCCGGTCTCCGGAAAGCGGACCCAAATCTGGGATTTCAGGGTAGACCTCCTCCCAACACATTAAAAGGCAATTGATTTGGGGGCAAGATGGCGGCTGTGTGAGTCTTGCAGTTAGCTGTCTCCCGATCACGACCCTGCTTTTTGACTCTGGAACATTTGTTTACTGCCTAACTATGCTGGAAATCGCTTATAAATTGCCTACAAAGTCATGCTGCGAGATATCGGATATCGGAACACCCATTAAGAATGGTTTTCTTACCCAGCCTCTGACAGATGCGGCTCAGACTTTTCCCGGCAGCGTCGACTCTCGCCATCAAAGCGCTCCGAACTTGGAGAGGAGCTGTGACCGCCGTGTTCAGCAGTACGGAGCAGAGGAGGAATCAGAGATACGTCCCTACCTGCATCCACTTCTAGGCGCGCCGGTGAGAGCAGAGCCCCTGACTCCAATACAGATGCTCGCCACTCTGGTCTGCACGGGGACGGCGCACAGGGGGTTAGAACAACCCCAGGAGAGCGGAAAGGGGAGAAAGGAGCCCACAGCAAGGCACCAACTGTGCCGGGGATGTTTGGTGGCAGAGGTGCCAACAATTCTTCCTCTTTACAAACAGTCCCAGGAATTACCAAAGGTAAAAACGCTAACAGCAATAACACTGATGGCAATATTTTTAAAGATAAAGAAGCTGGGTTAAAAGATTTTGGGCCGAAAAAGCAAATAGCAGACAAGAGTGCCGATAAAACTGCTGCTAAGGGGGCTGAAAAAGGGCCAAAAGACAATGTATCTACCACCGCCACCACCACTACTCAGGGCCTGGTGTCAAGTGCAGAGGAGATCAAAGGTCTTGCTGACAACCTGGCAAATATCTTTACTACGGCCCCCCAAGCACAAAACATTCTGTAGTAGTAGAAACTACGGTGGACACGGCGGCAGCTGAAGGAAAGACTGAAGGCTCGGATATCAGAACCCCCCAAACCCCATCTAAAAACTTACTGGACGCAACGGGCCAGGTACTTATGGCAGGAGCAGGCGCAGGGACCCCCGAGGTGGACAATTTTTATTCCATGACGGATGAATCTGATGCATCAGAAGAGAGCTGGCAGAGCAGTCCTGATGAGCTCTCCTCAGATAGCAGCGACCCCGCTCTTAAGCCTGACACCCAGAAGCGCTTGTCGGCCCGCAGTAGGAAGAAAACCCACAAAGACTCTAGGAAAGATCTCGGATTCACGTCTGATGCTAGCCAGTCAAACCAGCTGGTTTGGGATTACTCTGCCTCACACTTGGAGGGAGTACTGGAGCCAGACACCACACCTGGGCAGCATATCAACAAAGGCGCAGACACGGGGTCAGAGGCGAAAGGCAGCCCAGCTACGATGGATTTAATTTATGCCACCCTAAAGCAAATCCAGACAGAAGCCCGACAGGAGCACAAGAGGGCCCACGCCGCCACCAGAAAGCTTCAGGGGGCTGTCAGGAAGGTCAATAAGGCTTGCTCCGAGATCAACGTCCGCACGGCGGCACTGGAAGAGCGCGTAGTCCAGCTGGAGGAAACTGTGGAGAGCTCCGAAAAGCAAACCCCCTCGCAAGAAAGTAGATTAACGGACGTTCTGTGGAAGTTGGAGGACTTCGAAAACAGACAGCGGCGGAATAACCTATGACTGCTAGGGAGTGCGGAAAAGGAGGAAGGAGACGACATCCGAGGTTTTGTTTTGAGACTTTTTCGTGAGGCCTTTCCAGAACTGTCTCACTGGGATTGGGATGCAGAAGTACAAAGGGTGCACAGGTTTCCTTTAATGCTAAAGAAAAGACCAGGCCAGGAAGACAAACCGAGGGCCATACTAATATTTTTTGGTAACTTTCTGCTGCGCCAAGCCATTTTTGACAAAGCCCGGCCCGATGCAAAAAGAGCTGCATCAGGGCATTCTTTCTTTGTCCGCCCCGACTTCTGCCAGACCATGGTAGAGCGGAGATGGAGACTTCGCTCTCTGATCACCCCTTCCAGCAGCAAGGGTGTAATGTTTTTCTGATGAGCCCAGCTAGGCTTAAAGTGATTTTTAAAGGCATGGCTAGAGTGTTTACCTCTGAGATCCAAGCGCAGGAATACTTGAATGAGCTTAAGGATAGGGGTAGCAGCAAATGAGAGCTATTCTTTTCTTTTGTTTGGTTAATTGGGCAGTTTCACGTAACGGCTCGGGTGTGGGGTCTGGGTCGGGGGGCAGCTGGGGGGCGCTAACACATGCAGGAGGCATCACAAGGGTCTCAGGACCTTTTTTGCCACATTGAAGGGAGGGGTCGGGAGGGGTCGGGTGGGGGGGGAGCCGGGACCACGGGTGAAGTAGTAATATGTCACGGGAGATGGGTGTGTATAAAATGCGGTGCTTCCCTATTTTTCCAGGTGTCTGACCGTATTTATTTGAACTTATCTATCTGCTATCTTTTCTACTCCATAAATGGGGAGGAAAATTAGAATAGCTTCTGTAAACATTTGCGGTTTAAATGACTCCCAGAAAAGGAGGCAGACCAGTATTGATGTACAAGTGTTGAGAGACGATATCCTATGCCTCCAAGAAACACACATCGAGGGAAGTAGGAAACGACTTTTGGAACTGTATGGGTACTATATTGTTGCAAGTACGTCCCAAGAATGTCGTACAAAAGGGTGGCTGTTCTGGCAAAGAATGGTACAAGGGGCTTCCTTAGCTTCCCCCGATGTCAGGTGGACAGCCTGGGTAGATGGGTGATTGTTCAGGGGTGTATTGAAAATAAAATGTTAACTCTATGCTCGGTATACGGGTCAGTATTGGATGACTCGGCTCCTCTGAATTGGCTTAAGACAGAACTAGTAGGTTGGACCCTACCGTTGATTCTTTGCGGGGACCTCATATAAATCTGAATTGTAAAGTCGCCTTAAGGAAGATTCCCTATCAGGGCAGGAAACCCAAAGTGTTTAAGTCCTTATCTCAGATGCAGGCACTACATGGGCTAGAAGATGTGTGGGCTCTGAAAAGGGGGGCTGACCCAGGATTTACGTATTTTTCCGCACCCCACAAAGTCTTTACTAGGCTGGATTACTTCTTTGTTTCTCAGGAATTAGCCTCCAATAGCACAATCGAGCTATTTCCAAAAGTGATGTCAGACCATAACCCCCTAGTGGTTGAGCTAGATTTGGAGCTACCTTTCAGGCAGACACAGTGGTCTTTCAACAGGGCTTACTTAAGTGAGGCAGATTACATCCGTCAGGTTGGTGAATGGATCCCCAGGTTTATAGAAGAAAACTATGGTAGCACTAGTTTAAGTGTCGTGTGGGATACACTGAAAGCAGGGCTAAGGGGCGAAACAAACAGATTTGGGTGGGAATCTCAGAGAGAAGAGAAGAACCGGCTTCAAGCATTATATCAAGAACTAGCCGCAGCTGAGGCCCAACTGATAGAGGTCTTGTCTGCTGGTACAGATTCAGAGGCGGTGCAGACAAAAGTCACTATCGCAAAATCGGCTATCACTCAAATATCAGTTAAGAAGGCAGCTGGTAAATATGAGGCATGGAAATCCCAGGTGTATGAGAGTAGTGAAAAAATAGGGCACCTTCTAGCGACACTCACTAGGGAAATAACAGTGCACGCCAGGATAAGAGAGATCAGGGATCGTGACTATGGGCCGATGACGGAGACAAAGGCTATTATTACGGCATTTCAGAAATTTTATCGGAAACTGTATACTGAAGATATCAGGGGCGGGAGCCAGAAAATTCAGGAATACCTAACAGGAGTGGTTCTGGGTCAATTATCAGAAGAAGAGGGAAATCAACTAGAGGGCCCTATTACCTGGGAAGAATTGTCAACAGTGATAGACCAAACCCCAATCGGCAAAGCCACGGGGCCTGACTCAATCCCAGGGGAATTCTATAAAAAAAATTAAGAAACACGTTATGGGGCTGATGCTGGAAGTCTTCCAAAGGGCACAATGGGATAAGATTACGCCAAAATCTTGGAAGGGGGCATCTATAATAGTTTTCCCAAAGAAAGGTAAGCCAATTGAGGAATTAGGTTACTATAGACCAACAACCCTGCTGAACAGCGATTGAAAAATCTACTAAAATTTTTTAGCAAACAGACTCTCGGCGGTTATAGCTAGACAAGTGTCTCCATTTCAGCACGGATTCGTACCTGGAAGAGGGACTACTGACCACATAAGGAGGCTGATTATGCTATTTGACCTAGCAGGAGTGTCAGGAGACTCTGTCGCAGCCATATTCGCTTTATATATAGACCCCTTTATTAGGACAATAGGACAATAGTGGAGAACAACGACATCCGGGCAACTCAAACCATGGGAGGAGAGGTAAAGATCTTAGCTTATGCAGACGATCTCGCCATAACAACATCTAACCCAGCGGAGGCAATGAGGGTGGTAGAAAAAGAGGCTGAAAAATTTGGGGCAGTGTCAGGCTATTACCTGAACAGGGAAAAAACTATGATCATTAAAAACTCCATGGTAAATATGGCAGATAGCAGGGTTACAGAGTAGGCTAGATATCTTCGTTGGAAATCACAGCAAACGTGGATGAGATAGTACAATGTAATTTGGTGCCACTACTATCTAAAACCAATGCAGACTTCAATAGGATGAGCAACCTCCACTTGACACTACTAGGAAGGTGCAACATCATCAAAATTATGTTTCTACCTAGAATTTTATATTTTTTTATATCAATTCCCCTGGAAGTTAATAAGAAATGGCTCTCTGCCATTAACCAAGCTATCTCCAAGTTTTTATGGGCAGGGAAGCATCCACGGAGGGCATTGAAGTATATGACGTTAGCTAAGGATCGGGGGGGTTGGTCGGTCCCAAACATTCAAATATTTTATTGGGCGGCTAATCTCCAGCAGCTTTCCGATCTGCTGGGCAGAGGACACATCGAAGACCAAACTGGATCTTACCCCTCCATATACAAATTACTGCTTGGGGAAGAGGCCCACGGCTGTCTGACGCGGTATATTGATCTCGCCTACTTCAAAAGAGTTAAATTCAAGGTAATGTTGGGTGCTTTTAAAATTTGGACTTCAATTAGGAAAAAATTCAAATTAAATAGGATACACATCTACACGCCCCTACAAAACAACCAATTGCTTCCAGAAATTTTCCACGATGGCTGCATGGAATCTTGGAAGGAGAAAGGGATAAGACTCATTGGGGATTTAATTAGGGACAACACAATTCTGTCATTTGCTCTAATTAAACATACATTTGGTGTGGGGAATATTCACTTTATTAAATACTTACAAATCAGGGACTACCTATTTAGAAAGCCGGTCCTGGGCCATAAATCTCCATTAATGGAGGCAGTTTTAGGTTCACAAAGGGCTTCATTTTCTAAACTTTATACTTTACTTAATAATTTAAAGGAGGATGATCTCGGTAAGCATATGGATTTTTGGCAAGAGAAGGTGCAGGCTGATCAAGGGGCCTGCGAGGATTCTTTGACATTAAGCTCCACCGCAGCTATCTCAACTAACATTCAGTGTTATAAAACCTGGTTTAACCTGTATATTACTCCAGCAAGGATATTTAGGTGGGGAGGTCCTTCTGGTATTAACTGCTCCCGGTGCGGAGAATTAGGGGCCGATAGTGTGCATATTTTCGCTACATGCCCCTGTCTAATCAGCCTAATTGGGAAAGTGGGCCATTGTGTTACACAAATAATGAATAGAGATATTGTGTTATCACCCCAGGTTATATTGCTGGGCGTAAGCAATCAGGGGCTGTCTTCACCCAACATGACACTGCTCTATATTATGATGGCGGTGCTCAGGCTTACTATAGCGACAGTATGGCTCGATAAAGAACCCCCGTCAGTTCACTGTTGGCTGGGAAAACTGCTGGCTACATACCGCTGGGAGAAAGAAGTTTATAAACGTAAAGGAGTCAGAGCCCGCAAGAAAGGGGCAGACATATGGGCTCCAATTACTGCCTGGAGCAATGATTCTATATCTTAAATTTTAATTTTAATTTGGTAAACAACTAAGCAGATAGCTCTGTCAAGGTCAGGATGAACCGCAAGAAGACAGACTAGCAGGTAGTAATCTGGAATCCGATACCCTTTGGTCCCGGGAAGTGGGTGGGCAGGGTGGCGGGGGGGTAAAAAAAAAAACTGGATGCTCATATATGTTGTTTCTGTTTTTCTTATGTGGTCATGACTTGTTTTTTCTGATTTGTAAAGTATTTTGTATTATGTACGATTTATCTGAAAATGCTGGTTTAAAATAAACATTAAAAAAAAATGCAATTGATTCAAGATGCTGTTATTTAGCAAATGCATTCATGTTTTTCCTGCTTGCCTGCTTGTGGAATTTCTGCAATTATTCAATAAATAATGCCACTTAAAAGGCTTCTGGCCTAGTGTTCTGACTAACTCAGAGAAAAATAGAAATTCTGGTGGATTCCAGAAGAAAGCTGATATAAACAACCAGATTGTGATATGTCCATCTAAGAGATTGAAGTGATGGCTTGATTTGCCATCAGAGGGGAAATTGGTGCAGGCGAAAGATTGCCCAAACCTTTATCCAGCACCCTAATTTAATATGAATAATAAAGAATCATCCCTATTCAGTAGATAATATACTCACCAAACACATGTGACTTTCTAAATGTGTATGCTACTGAATATGAATAACATTTAACGAATTGAAACTGTGATCAGAATATTTCTCAAATATTTAGAAAGTAATCCTACTAGAAATGATAACGGATTTATGTAATATGTGCATTATTATTCCATATATTTGATTTAAATGTGATTCTCAGCCACAGTTATTATTGAATGTCTTGATGATTTACTGAATATTACATGTAGTATGAAACCAAATTCATTAGAAATGTATATTCATGTGTTTTTAATGTGTACACCCATATTAAATGTGCACCATTGAAGTTAATGCTTAACTAATTTCACCATGCTGCCTAAAGCTGATTTCATTTTTCTGCTAACTGGACATTACTTGCATGTATTCACATTTCTATTCTAGCGATGTGGGGAACATGAGCCTGAGAAAAAAACCCTAACAAAGATATATGGAGAGACAGAGTGTTAACTGAATGAACTATTGTGGGAATGTTGCCATGTACGTGTGTCTGGGAGAAAGATGTAATTCCCATGTCCAGTATGGAATAAACTTGTAATGTTGCAGTCTGCAAATGGATAACTCAAATGAGTACCATGGAGACGTTATAATATACCATTCCCCTTGGACTTCAAATCAGATCCCTTGCTGACTCTGCTCAGATGCAGATCAGGCCCTTTGTAGATCCATCTGTGTTCTTATGCCCCAGCAGACACCTTCCTTGAGTCATTGCTAGCTGCTGAATGGACTTTGAGAAGTTTTTATACCTCAATGTTTCCTTTGACTTTTGCTTAACTGTGGTTTAGGCTAACACTTATTCCTGACCCATAGAAGATTCTTGACTGGCCTTCTGAGGTGCTTACACTTTCCTGCTTGATTACCTTTTTTATGCTGACTGACTTCCTTCATGGAGTTTTCTTGATCTTCTAAGATTTCTTCACCTAAACTATCCTTGGGACTCTGAATTCTTAGATTACTAAGAAGACAGAGTCTTAGAGTGCTCTCTGAGCACTAGAACTACTTGTTTGTTTTATATTAGGTCGCCTTAAATTCTTTTGGCATCTGGGAATCCAAGTTGATATTCTGCACCTCTACAGCATGATGTTAAAAGTAAAGTATTTGAATTTGATTATCAATTTGTAATGAACTGTCTTAGCCCAAGCTACCGATTCCTGGTCCTAATTGTATAGCCAAAGAGGGTTGCACTGCTAATTGAATTCTGGTTGAGTATTAATGCTAACTCCCATCTCCTCTCAGGCAAAGAAAAAGGTCCATTGGAGGACCAATAGTAAGCAAGTGGGCCCAGAAAATGCTGCATTAACTCTGGTAGCACATCAGATGGTTTTCCACTGACATAAGGGAGTTGGGGTGTCCTATCTAGAAATTGCCCTAGCCCAGTCTAAACCCCAAAAGACCATGGTTTGGTTGAAGGATTGACAGATTTGTCCCGGTTCTCGACTGAGTGTATCAATAGGGTTTTACACGTTGCTATTGCTTATGCTTAGATTGCAGTATTTTGAAACGGCTGAATGGTGTTATGTGGAGCTGATGTAAGTTGATGTGTGATTGTGGCGTTTGAGGCATAGAAGCTGAAATGGTTATCAAGTCCATTATAGCCTACGATCATGAGATAAGAGACGTAAAGTCACAATGTAGTGTAGAAGACACTGGTTGTAATTGTCTGCTATGTTGTGCTGTGTCGTATGACACCGGGCCTGTCAGAGGTTTCACTGCATTTAATAAGATGCTGCCAGCCGAGATAACGTGCAAAAAAAGAAAGGTTTTATTTATATTGTTTTTCACCAGAATTTAAATCCCAATCTCCGGTTGAAGAGGAGTCCTCTTTTTGTCACCGGCGATATATCCGTCCCAGCCTTAGGCTCTTGATTTCGGATCTCCCAATAGGATCACTGTTGGCGTTCTGGGGTTCAGGAACGGACTCGTAGAACAGAGAAAGAGAGAGGAACAAAAAAAACAAGGTCAGGCTATGGGGTTTCCTTGTCACGTGTGGGGAAGGGTAGACAGGCCATGAGGGAGAGAGAGAACACCGCGTCTAATGCCAGAGTGAGTTCCCCAGGAGCAGATATGCTGTGACCGCCCGCTGGCCTACCCGTTCCCTCCCGGTGATTCGCAAACCCGAGGATATGTCCCCGTACCTGTTGCAGCCACCCTCCTCCTGGGGGGTGGCGGGCTTTGTCACGATGTCGGTCTCTGCCGACGCTCTTCCTGTCGGGCACAGCCACCGCTCCACCCTCTGGTCCCGCTCCACTCCGAAGTTCCTCGCTGTCAGTGTCCGCTGAAGGTCCTCCAATCCCTTTCTGGCCGACGGCTCCGATTCCTGCGTCCTCCCGTGTTGTTATCTCTGCTTCCGATAGGTTCCGGCTACATGACGTCAGGGTCCCTGGCTCCGCCTCCACCTTGCTGTTGCTCGGGTTAAAGGGGCAGACCTCGTCCCGCACCTGCATAATCAGGACATGTGAGTCACAAAAGGATTCGGGGTCCATTAGTCCCGGCTCCTCCCGACACACCCTTCCCCCAGAATTTCCCTGATTGGGGGAATAGGGAATCAGGACAAGTAGTCAGCATTACTCTGTTCTGCCCCCTTGCGGTGATGGACTTCAAACTGGAAAGGTTGCAGGGATAAAAACCACCTGAGTACCCGATTGTTGCAGCCTTTGTTTCTTTGTAGCCAGGTTAGGGGGGCATGGTCCTTATATAGTACAAAGGGTCTACCCTCAAGGTAGTATCTCAGTTTCTCTATCCCCCATTTCACTATCAGGCAGTCCTTCTCAATGGTGGGATATGCTTTCTCACTGGGAAATAGTTTGCGGCTCATGTAGAGGACAGGTCTTTCTAGCCCTTCACTGTCATTTTGGGAGAGGACAGCACCAATACCCACCCCGGAGGCGTCAGTCTGAAGGATAAAAGGTTTTTGGAAGTCTGGGGACTGTAACACCGGAGAGGAGGTTAAGGCGGATTTCAGGATATTAAATGCTTCCTGTTCCTGAAGGGTAGGGGAGAGCAATCGTGAAGAGCTGACAGATTTCTGTAATAGATCAGTGAGGGGGGCAGCCTTCTCTGTGAACCTGGAGATAAACCGTCTATAATAACCTACTAAGCCTAGGAAGGCTCGCAGATCCCGTCTTGAGGTGGGGAATGCTGTTTCTTGAATTGCCCTTACCCTTTCACTCTGTGGTTCTATCATGCCCTCTCCAAGCAAGTAGCCTAAGTATCTGACCCTTTGGAACGCAAAACTGGACTTTTTAGCGTTTATGTGTAGGTGTGCCGAACGAAGTTCCTGAAATATGGCGGCTAGATGTTCTAAGTGTTCCTCCCATGTCCTGCTGTATACCACTATGTCGTCTAAATAAGCTGATGAGTACCCCATATGTCCTGCAAGAAGGGTATCCATCAGCCTTTAAAGAGTGGCAGGGGCCCCATGTAGGCCGAATGGTAAGACAGTGATATGGAAAAGACCATCAGGAGTAGAGAATGCCGTCTTCTCCTGATCCTGTGGATTAAGGGGGATTTGCCAGTAACCCTTGGTGAGGTTGATGGTCGAGATGTACCGAGCCTCACCAAGGCGTTCTATCAACTCGTAGACCTTAGGCAGGGGATAACCATCCTGCTTGGAGACATGATTCACTGCCCTAAAGTCTATGCAAAACCTAATGTGGCCATCTGGCTTTGGCACAAGTACAATTGGAGAACACCAATTGCTGTGGGAGGGCACAATTATTCCAGATTCCAGCATCTGCTTGGCTTCATTCCGTAAAGCCAACCGTCTGGCCTCTGGGACCCGGTAGGGTCGCTGTTTAATGGCGATACCTTCTTGCTTGGGTATGGAGTGCATGGCCAGATGGGTCCTTCCAGGCTGGTCAGAAAATATATCCTGGAAGGAAACGAGTAAAGCGCGGATGTCTTTATCATGGTTAGGGGCCAGTTCCTCGTTGAGGATAGTAGCCTCTACTGTGGAAGAATGTGTTGTTAGTGTGGAAACGGTGTGTGGCTTCCTGGGGGGGAACCCTAACCATTTTTTCAAAAGGTTTATGTGATACATCTGAGTTTTGTTGGGACTCAGCTGTAACACATAGGTGGTTTTACTGATTCTCCGATTTACGGGAAAATGACCCTGCCATTCCTTCCTTAATTTGTGGGAGGACGAAGGAAGTAGTATTTAGTTCCAGTCCCCAACCTTCAAATCTCTTAACTTTTTTCCTTTATCGTAAGCCTGTTTTTGTCTTCCCTGTGCTCTCTCTGGGGTGGCATGGGCAAGAGTTCTTAGTTTGTGAAGCCTGCTTTTGACTTGATTAGCATATTCGAGCAGGGTCTGGGCTTCTCGGGCAATGTCCGTTTCCCAGCTTTCTTTGGTTATTTTGAGAAGCGTTCTTGGCTTTCTTCCAAATAGCAGTTCAAACAGGAAGGTGCCCAGGCTGCTCTGAACCTGGCTCCGAATCACAAACAAAACTAAGGGAAGAAGCTGATCCCAGTTCCTCCCGTCGCCTGCAAGGAGCTTCTTTAAGGTTAGCTTACGGTTGCCGTTATATCTTTCCACCAGACCATCGGTCTGGGGATGATATACAGATGTTTTTATGTGCTTGATCCCTAGCTGTTTACAGACTTGATTTATTAGTGGTGAAACAAAGGGGGTTCCTTGGTCTGTTATTATGTCTCTTGGAAACCCCATTCGAGAAAACACCTCTATAAGTCTTTGAGCTATGGTCGTTGTGTTAGGGGTGCTTAGAGGCAAAGCCTCGGGGTACCGGGTGGCATAGTCAACGATCACAAGCACATATTGATAACCCTTGCTGGACCTGGGGAGGGGCCCTATAAGATCCATCCCTACCCTGTTATGGTTTGGCAATGATTGGCAGAGGTTGTAAAGGGGCTTTTGGTGGTATGTAGGGATTCTTTCTCTGCCATATCACGCACTCTTGACAATATTTTTCTACCTGTGCATGTATCCCTGGCCAAAAGAAGCTACGTAGTATGGACTGAGAGGTCTTTTCTGTTCCACAATGACCAGCTAAAAGATGGGCGTGAGCAAAAAAAAGAATTTGGTCTCTAAAGGTCGAAGGGACCACTAATTGTGGATCATCCCCCTCCTTGCCTACCCTATATAACAATCCTTTTTGTTCTATATAACAAGGATAAACCCTACGAGGCTGTGAAAGGGAGTCCCTGGCATTCTGCCAAGTGTGAATAAGGCTACTATCATTCAGTTGGGCGGTTCTGAAATGGGTATCCATAGCCCAGGGTTCAGAGGTTAAAATGGTATTCTGAGGTTTCTGCTTCAACTTCCCACTCAAAAGGTCAAGGAACCAGGGATTATCGATACCTATAATAAGAGGTTCAGGAAGTTGAGGTAGGATGCCTACTTCCACCACAATGTCCAGTCCTTTCTGGTTCCGTAGGCTGATTTTTGCTAGGGGATATTCTTTTATATCGCCATGTACACATCGAATGCATACTTGTTTCCCTGGTATTATTGAAGCTGGGGTCACAAATTCTTCTCGTATCACGGAATGTTTGCAACCCGAGTCTAAGAGGGCTTTTATAGGACGGTTATTTAGAACCAAACTCACATAATATACAGGGCCGGTTTCCTGGGTAAGGAGTATGAACTGTGGCAAATAACTAATGTGTGAGTATCAACGCAGGCGGTAACAAACAAAACTTGCCCACATAATAGTGATAGGACGCAACAACCTACTTCCGTAGAAAGGACAGTTTATTTTAATTAAACAAATTACATAAAAATATACTGAAGCAAATATCTTAAAAACTTTTTCAAAGAAGCATATAAAAAAATTGTTATACAGTACACATAATCAATAAAGGAAATACATTAAAACAAAGTTGGACAAAATAATCACAATTTCAAGAGAACAAAATATCAGTTCTTGAATTAATTATAAAATATCTTGTCGACGCGCATTTCGGCGACCAGCGCCTTCTTCAAGACAAACAAGATGTCCGGTTCCTAAATATAAAAGCATAATTACTAATCCGGAAGTACATACATTTACTTCAAGAAGTGTTGAACTACAATGAATCATATTTAAAATACAATACAGTAATCAAAGATATCAAAGGTTTTTGCCTTACCTTTGATATCTAATTCTACTTTTACTCCTTTAAATGAGCACCGAAGTCAGTATCTCCTATCATCCCCCCGAATTGGGTTATTACTTGCTTATCTGGTTGGTTCGCGCTATACCGTCACCTACTTCCGATTGTTATGTTTTGACAGTTTTCATAGGATGTAACGTTGAGATGATCGTTTTTGATTACTGTATTGTATGCTTCTTTGAAAAAGTTTTTAAGATATTTGCTTCAGTATATTTTTATGTAATTTGTTTAATTAAAATAAACTGTCCTTTCTACGGAAGTAGGTTGTTGCGTCCTATCACTATTATGTGGGCAAGTTTTGTTTGTTACCGCCTGGGTTGATACTCACACATTGACTTTTCCCTGACCTAGGGGTTTCATTATCTTTATTACAGGGAACCCTTGTTTGCTACAACTGTGGCAAATAACTAACATCCATAGGTTCTTCTTCCGGTAGTTCTTTCCTTTTCCTGCAGAATTTAGCGATGTGGCCCCACTCTCCACACTCGTAACACTGAGGGCCAGTAGAGGGAGTTGCCGCAGGACGTCCTATGTGAGGTCTTTGGGTTTCAAAAAAGGGTTTGGAAAGTTTCTTTTAATTTCTCCCTGGGTGAACCAGTTTTAGGTTTTTCTCTGGTTCTTTTGGGGCTATTCTACTCTGAGCTCTGACATAAGTGGTGGCCATCTCGACAGCGTGTTCTAAAGTGAGGCCGGCATGTTGGCGTAACCGCCTCTGAGTTCCATATGGAAGTGCCTCTAGGTATTGTTCGAGATACATTTTCTCCATGATAGCTTCTCGTGTGGATTCCAATGGTTTTAGCCATCGGTCTGCGGTGTCTTTGATCTTGTAATAAAGAGTCTTTGGGGTGTCTCCAGTTACTCCCCTCTCCTGGCTAAACCGAAGGCGATGGGCTTCATCGTCTACCCCAAGGCGATCAAGAATATACTGTTTGACATGTCCATAAGCTGCTGTTCCATCACAGTTAGCTATTTGGTACGCTGCCTGGGCCTTCCCTGTCAGGAGGGGGGCCAGGTAAAAAAGGCCAGCGATCTCCTGGCCAACCACTCGCCCTTGCGGCTCGTTCAAAGTTAAAAGAAAATGATACCGGATCCTCTCCGGGAACATATTTTTGCAAGGGAATGACGGTCCCTGGTAAGGCAGGTGCTCTATCCTGGTCTAACGTCTGTAGAAGTTGGGTTTGACCTTCTGCTAATTTGGTCAGTGTGGTATCTCCCACCACTTCCTCCCCCCGGCAGATCTGCTTAGATTGGAACGACTCGCGGTGATGTCATGCGAATGTCACCGCGACCAGCGTTCTAAGCTGAGCGCCTCGGGGGAATGTGAAGTGCCACCCGCCGGGATTAGTGCTGTGGCTGAGGTCGCTGTGTTAAGTACTTAATAAACGTTCTATTTAAGTACCTACCTCTGCGTCTGGTCTTCTGTCAAAGCAGACGCTACACTGGCGACGAGGGTAACCGGTCAACAGCGACCTCAACACGCTTGTGGCAAAGTGTATTTTAGAATGGAGTTTATGGCCAAGGCGGAGAATGCAGACTGAAGAACTGCGGATCTCGAGCGATGGCTGACTGACACCGGCGACGGCACAGACGACTCACGGCTAAACCCTGTGATGAGGAGAGATTGCAGGGTGGATTGTGCAAGGCAGGAGTGACGGCTGATATCCCTCGGCGCAGATATCCCTCAGCGTAATCCTGTATTAGGAGAAAGTGCCGCACCGTGAGTAGAGCCAGCTGATTGAGGGCAGACTGTGCACCTGTGCGCTGGGCTGTGCGTGTGGGACGGACTGTGCACCGGCTGACAGAGTCGCGTGTGAGAAGATTCCCTGTGCGGGGAGCGAAGGTCGCATCAGCAGGGAGGAGCGCCGGAGGAGGAATAAAAATGGAAAATAAGGGGGGCCGACTATTTAGCGAGAAAGGCCTGCAAGAGCTTTAAGGAAGTATGATTGGAGGTGCCAGCATCGTGAGGCAAAGAAAGGAGAGTCTACAACTTGTTAGGCTTCGGCATCATTCCAGCTTAGACTTTGCCAGGGCAGCGCGTAACAGAGCCCTCCTCAGCGTTTTAGCCTAAGCTGGTCTCTGTGTATCTAGACGTCTAGTGGTGCCAGCGCGCGCTGAATCAAGAGTACCCCCACAGCATACTGGCAGACCTCAACGAAAACAACATCGGAGCAGAAGCCCTCACTCTCCGTGCAAGGCTCAACTCACCTGTGGCCCCCTCCCCTGTTGCTCTTTTGTACTCTGTGTTGTGAAGTAGCACCTTTTGGAGTCTCCGGTGTGGTGAGGATATCTTCGGCAAGGGATTTTCCTCAGAGTAGCAACATCCTGTTTTCATTGTACGACGACTGGACTGTTGTCAAGCTAGTATTCACCCCAGAATTGATTTTCTCACACACCACAGTGCCACCCTGTGGTTGTTGTGGGGATTGGTTTAAATTAACAGTGAAGGAACAGTAAAGTGCTCCATCCAAAGACTGGCAAAGCGAGGTGTATTTACCGTGGTAGTCTGTATAAACCCTCTCATTCTATTCCTCTGTGTATCTCTCACCCCCTCCACTAAGCTGTCACCGTACCTTTGGGAGGGACCAGCATTACTGTAAACATGCAGAGCGTAACGCCCCCGCCATTCTTTTTAACCAACCCAGGGGAACCTGCAATACAGTGGAAAAAGTGGAAAAAGGTGTTCTTAAATTACGCTACTGTGTGTGGCCCAAATCTTGGGTTGGAGAGGAAAGTGGCACTGTTGGCCTATTATCTGGGGGCAGAAGGGGAGGAAGTTCTTGATCACCTCCCAGACCTAGGGGTACAAGAAGCGAGGGGTCTTAATGAACTAGAAATAAGTTTGAAAAAACTGGATTTACATTATCTCCCGAAGACTAGCACCATAATGGAGCGCTACCATTTTGGGAAAAGAGCACAGAAGGAAGGGGAGTCAATAGAGGACTTTGTCTCAGACCTTAGGAAGCTAGCTGCGACCTGCAAATTTGGTGGTGCAAGTGAGGAAAGGATCAGGGACCAGTTTGTGTTGGCATGCAGGATGGAACGGGTACGGGAGGAATTGTGGCTTAAAGATGACCCACCCCTAAGAGAGGTCCTTATAATAGCCAAACAGGTAGAACACATGCTCCAGTGCGTCAGTGAAATTAAACAGGATAGTGGCGAGAGGAGAAGCGAAGAGAAACCCAAAGTAAGTGAGGTTGTGACTGAGTTGGAGGCTGTGTCTGTGATCAAGGGCCAGAAGATAGCGAACAAAGAACATAAAGATGACAAACCAGGATGGTCGTTCAAAGGTGCCTGTTACAGGTGCGGGAAGCAAGGTCACATGGCCAATGACAAGGAGTGCCCCGCCCTCAAGTTCACATGCAACAAGTGCGGAAAGAGGGGCCATTTCAGGCAGTATTGCAAAAGCGGACAGGGATTCAGCAGGCAAGGTAAGGAGAGGACAAGCACGGTCTGTGACGAAATAGTTGTGCAAGTGGAGGAAGGCCTGGTCTGCAGCCCTAAAGACACCGTAAAAGTAAAAGGCACGGAGTTGGAGGCACTATTCGATTCCTGTTCAAGGATAACTATCATCAGTGCGAAAGAGTTTTCACGTCTATCCAAAGGGAAGGTGGTCTTGAAGAGAATGGACGTGAGGCCTGGGGGATATGCGGGTCGCCCCATCTCCATGAAAGGTTACTTCTGGGACGTAATTGAATACAAAGGCAGAACAACAATGTCCAAGGTGTATGTGTCCACTGTCGGTGATAACATCCTGGGGTGGCAAGCACAGAAGGAGTTAGGAGTATACCTGAATCCGAACAGCAATCCCCAAATCCTGATACAGGAGATACAGGAGCCGGAAGAGGGTCTGGTGTCGGAGTTCAAGGAGGTATTCAAGGAAGAGCTAGGATGCCTGAAGAACTACTGCCACAAGATCAGATTGAAAGAAAATGCGAGACCAGTAGTAGCCAAGGTCAGGAAGCTGCCTATCGCCATCCAAGAAGCAGTGAAGACTGAACTTGAGAAATTGTGCAAGGCAGGAGTAATTGAACCGGTTGAAGCGACAGAATGGTTGGCACCCATCGTGGCTGCACAGAAAAAGGATGGATCAGTTCGACTGTGCATAGACTTGAGGGCCTTGAACAAGGAGGTGATAGTCGACCGCTTCCCGCTGCCCAATATCACCCAGATGATGAGCATGTTAGAGGGTGCAAGAGTATTCTCCACTCTGGACCTTACATCAGCGTACTTCCAAATCAAGCTTCATGAAGAGTCGCAAGAACTCACAGCGTTCGTGACACCCATGGGCGCGTACAAGTTCAAAAGAATGCCGTTTGGGTTGGTTTCTGCGGCAGCTGTCTTTCAGAGGCTCATGGGAAACATCCTGAAGGAAATTCCTGGGGTTGTATGCTACCAGGATGACGTCCTAGTGTTTGCCAGAGATCATGAAGAGCATGACAAGAGACTGAGACAAGTACTAGCCAGGTTTAGGTCACAAGGACTGACGGTGAAGAGAGAGAAGTGTGTGTTTAGGTGTGCAGAACTGGACTTCTTGGGACACAAAGTGACTGCGGACGGAATCCGTCCCAAAGCAGAGCTCCAGGACACCATTGTAAATCTGGCGCCCCCGAAGAGCAAGGAAGAGATCAGGTCCTTCATGGGAATGCTAGAATTTTATGGAAAATTCATACGGAACCTCGCAGGGAGAACTCATGCCATCAGACTGTTGTTGAAAAAGGAGACGGTGTTCAATTGGAGTCAGGAGTGTCAGAGTGAGTTCGAAGACGTGAGGAATGCTCTTGCTGAAGCACCCAGTTTGAAGTCCTATATACCTAATCGTATGACAATAGTCACCACGGACGCAAGTGCCAAGGGGCTAGGGGCGGTGCTCACACAAGCAGGCAAAGACGGAGAAGAAACTATAGCTTTCGCCTCAAGATCCCTCCAAAAGTCAGAAAACAACTACTCCGTGATCGAAAAAGAAGCCTTAGCAGTGTTCTGGGCGTTGAGCAAATTTAGGGACTTCCTGTGGGGCACCACGTTCATCCTTCGCACTGACCACAAACCATTGGTGGAAGTCTTCAGCAAAAAGGGGTTGGATGCGATCTCCAGTAGGATCAGGCGTTGGGTTGTTGGCCTGCAGGAGTACACCTTCAAAGTCGAGTACGTCCCTGGAGCTCGCAATCTGGCGGCGGACTGCTTATCAAGGTTGGTGAAAGGAGGTGATGAAAATGAAACGCACGACAGAACGGAAGATGATCTGGATAATCACCAGATGGAAAATGTTTGTGCCATCCAGAGAGCAATTGGTGAGGAAACATGGAAGAGTGCATTAAAGGACGACGGTGTCTTGGGTGAGGTGTGCAAGAGAGTAATGGACAGATGGAAACATGAAGATAAACGTGTGGAGGCTCTTCGGCCATTCTGGATTGTAAAGGATGAGTTGTCTGTGGTCGACGAATGTCTGTTCAGAGGAACGAGGTTGGTACCTCCCGCGACGGTGAGAGAGAATCTCATTGACTTGGCTCATGATGGCCACCTGGGCATCACCAAGACCAAACAAAGGCTGAGAGAAGACTATTGGTGGCCGAGCATGGACCTGGCGATTGAAAGGAAGGTGAGAGACTGCATCCCGTGTAGCAGCAGCGACAAAGTGCTGAGGCAATGGACACCCCCAATGGTGAGCAGACCACCGCCATCAGGACCCTGGGAAGAGTTGGCGATAGATATCGTTGGTCCCTTGACAGGAGAGGTGCGCACGACTTATATCCTGGTGCTCATGGATCTGTACTCCAGATGGCCAGAGGTGAAATTGGTGAGTGAAATCACAACTAGGGTCGTCATCGAGTTCCTTCAAGGGCTGTTTGAAAAGGAAGGATTACCCAGCAGTCTACTCACAGATAATGGAGTGCAACTGTGTTCAAAAGAGATGGAGGATTTCCTGGGAGAGAGAGGAATCACTCACAAGCGGTGTGCCTTGTACCACCCAGAGACTAATGGCATGGTGGAACGTTTCAATAGGACCCTCAAGGAGAGCATCCAGTTAGCCAAGGTCAGCGGCATGAACTGGAAGGAGGAAGTATGGAGGCGCATTGAAGCATATAGGTTCACCCCGCACCAGACAACGGGAGTTACCCCGTTCGAAATGCTCCGAGGAAGGATTCCCAACACTAAACTGTCTCCAGGGTGGATGGGTTGGCGCAAGGGTTGGTCAGACCACTCCAAAGAAGCGGAAGGGTTGATGAGGCAGGAAAGAGCAATGGGGGAGAGGAAAGAAAGATTCGACAGGCTCAACTCCACACGGGAGGCTGGGTTCCAAGTTGGTGATGACATTAAGATCAGGACACCCACGGGCAGGGCAAGTTGGTCAGGGTACAGTAGGCCCACCAAGGTCACAAAATTGTTCAGGAATGCCATCAAGACCCAGGAGGGGAAGATTTGGAACCTGGGGAGAGTAGTGAAGTTTTACCCACCTAGTCAAGGTTCAGATGGAGGCAGAGTGGGGGAGGACGACTCTGAGGGGAACTGTGGCCCTCCTCCTAAGAAGCGGGGGTCAGACCCCCAACCTGGTGGGAGAGCTAGTTTGAGAATGACCAGACCACCCGGACATTTTGAACAGTATGTAATGATGTAATCCTCCTGTGATTCCTGGTTGCCATGTTCTTTTGTTCATTGTTTTCCACAAGGGAGGGGGATGTGTGGTATCTCCCACCACTTCCTCCCCCCGGCAGATCTGCTTAGATTGGAACGACTCGCGGTGACGTCATGCGAATGTCACCGCGACCAGCGTTCTAAGCTGAGCGCCTCGGGGGAATGTGAAGTGCCACCCGCCGGGATTAGTGCTGTGGCTGAGGTCGCTGTGTTAAGTACTTAATAAACGTTCTATTTAAGTACCTACCTCTGCGTCTGGTCTTCTGTCAAAGCAGACGCTACAGTCAGGTTATCAGCTTGCAATTGAATGGCGGCCGTAATCGTGGTCCTGTCCAATTCGGCCTGACTTGCACTTTTCTCCATGGCCCATTCCAATTTAGCCTGGGCCTCACGCATCTGTGCCAAGACTTGCTCCATCTTGTATCAGAGGAGATGTGCCCGCGTTCTCCACCAAAATTGTCGTATGACACCGGGCCTGTCAGAGGTTTCACTGCGTTTAATAAGATGCTGCCAGTCGAGATAACGTGCAAAAAAAGAAAGGTTTTATTTATATGGTTTTCCATCAGAATTTAAGTCCCAATCTCCGGTTGAAGAGGAGTCCTCTTTTTGTCACCGGCGATATATCCGTCCCAGCCTTAGGCTCTTGTTTTCGGATCTCCCAATAGGATCACTGTTGGCGTTCTGGGGTTCAGGAACGGACTCGTAGAATAGAGAAAGAGAGAGGAAAAAAAAAACAAGGTCAGGCTTCGGGGTTTCCTTGTCACGTGTGGGGAAGGGTAGATAGGCAGTGAGGGATGGAGAGAACACTGCGTCTAATGCCAGAGTGAGTTCCCCAAGAGCAGAGATGCAGTGACCGCCCGCTGGCCTACCCACCCCCTCCCGGTGATTTCGCAAACCCAAGGATACGTCCCCATACCTGTTGGAGCCACCCTCCTCCTGGGGGGTGGCGGGCTTTGTCGCGATGTCGGTCTCCGCCGACGCTCTCTCTGTCGGGCACAGTCACCGCTCCACCCTCTGGTACGGCTCCACTCCGAAGTTCCTACCTGTCAGGGTCCCTGGCTCCGCCTCCACCTTGCTGTTGCTCGGGTTAAAGGGGCAGACCTCGTCCCGCACCTGCATAATCAGGAAATGTGAGTCACAAAAGGATTCGGGGTCCATTAGTCCCGGCTCCTCCAGACATGCTGCTTATCATGAGACACTGTCAACAGAATTGTTGATAGGAACTTTATATTTATGTGATTGTGACATGTGGTTTGTATAGTTGATGATATTGTACAGGAATTTACTGTATCAATCCAAGGGAGTTCCTGTTGGTCAAGGTTTAAATTGAATTAAATATTAGAATAGTTCTGAATTGTCTCTTGTATGTATGACTAATCTTTCATTTCTTTAGAGGAGCAGACTAAGTTAGTTGTTGAAATTGCTTGCATTGATTTGCTTTAATTACTTAGAGAACGCGCTCAAGAGAAATTGCAAAGGAGGGTGAGCTACTGCAAGAGAATGAGATTGACGTCACAGTGTGCAGCGCTGGTATAGGTTGAAAAATGAAACTCTTTCAAGCATTGCAAAACATGCTGAGATGAGATGTGACTGTTCCTGTTAGAAAGGGAGTAGAGGCACCACCTGAAGGTATGCCAGGTCATACTATGGCAGTAGAAGAGGGTTTTCACACATGTATTTTGCTCGAACAATGGCACAGGGTTAATGAAAAAGATTGTGCATTTCACTTTCCTCGTTATGGGACATTTGATTTTTTAGAATGATAAAAAATTTAAGGAGGATGCTGTATGAAATGAAACACCTCCTAGACCTACACAATTTGACGAACGTAATGCCTGGGAACAGAGAGACAAATTCTAAGGGAGAGTCAAGAAAGCCATACTCACTTGTGCGGATACTAGATGGGATGCCTAACAGAAAGGCTGGAAAAATGACATAATGGAGGGAGCTAAACTATAGCCTGTATTAATGACAGAGAGGGGAAAGGTAAACACAAGGAGAAGAAAAAGAATAAAGAGCCAGATGACACAGAGAATGCAGCTGAGGACTAATAGTGATATAAATGATGATTTTAGAACTGAGTTGCTGTTAAATCGTTCACCTCCATACAATGACACTGCGACTGGGTGAGAGAGTAATGTGCCCCTGACCTTTGATGTGCCTACAGCACCATTAAATGTGAATACAGATACCATGGGGGAACAGTCAGGAATGATATCCCCTTTGACTACACAAATTCTTAAATGCCACAGATGCATTGACTGTTCCTGTCACAGTTGGTCCTGTAGTGCCTCTTTAAAAGCCTGGAGTAGCAAGAAATAATACCATACATTGGCTGCAATATCGACCGCTGTAACGAAATCGTCCGGAACCGACCCTGACAAACAGCTCAGCCGCACTCCCAACCCCCCTGGGGGCCGGCCGTACACTTTGCCAAGGCAGGTTTTGGTTCCCAGTCAGGCCCTGGCTAAGGATTCAGTGAACCCGATAATAAGACCTAGTCCTCGGACTCCTAGTGTTTCATCCCAAGGGAATACCACATGGGCTGCGAGAGCAGACCCTGCATTAAATAAGTCAGGGTTTGACCAGAAAATGAGATTTCCTCAGAGTTCGTTATCCTTCTTCCTGGCCAACACAAATGCCCCATTGAGAATAAATTACATGATTCCAAGGACGGAAGTGTCTTTGGGAACGCCAACTTCTGGCATTTTCCTTTTGAATTCACTGCCTGGTCTAAGTAGTGGTATTTATAGTGGAGAAATAATCTTCATACCCAAGCTGAGTAACCAGGTCTTACTGCTCGAGAACTTGATGATTGGTTGAAAGGTATAGATGCTCCTGAAAGTAGTGGGAATCCTAGAACAAGTGGAACAAGTTCACTGGTCCGTGAGAGAGAAAGATCAATGGATGTGGCTAGATTAAAGGTAGAATTGGCACTCTTGACTTGTCACAACTGAATACATTTCAGGATGATGAACTACTGTTCATATGTAAATACATTATTAGATGTGCAGGACGGGCTCCTGAGAGACAGCCTCAATTAGCCCAGAGACGGAATCAATGAACAGAGGTCCAACGTTTTGCAGAAACATTACAGATTATGCTTTACTGACAGAGGTCTCATAAACATGCATCCCCCAGGAAGGAGGAGAGTGCAGATCAAGGAATTAATTTGATACATTCGGAAATGGAGTGAATTAAACAAATGGGAAGATAGATGTTAAAGATGAAAGGATCTGAAGAAAGGTACGGTGCAAATGCCTCCATCTGTAACAGAGGAGGAAGAGGAGGATGTACACATGCTTCCCATGAAATAGGTGCATGGTGAAGGGTACATTCATGTACCGTGGAGCAAGGGTGATCTCACTTCATTCACAAATGATTTCCTGAGACTGAGAGAGAACTCCGTTGAATAGTAAAGACAGGTTGATCAATTTGTGAAAATTTCAAAGGCTTTGTAGAAAGATTTAGATACTTTATATGAAATTGTGGTTCCTAGTGATTTGTAGGCAGACTGCAAGGTTGCTGTGGCGTGGCCCGAGGTAAAGCTGATGAGACATCCTCAATCACATGCGCCATCAGCACTGGTAATGGAAAAGCACAACCAGTTCTTTACATTTCTGGAAGCAAAAATCTATCCTAAACAGATTGATTAGGTCAAGATTGACACGACGACCTAAGAGTCCAAAGAGTCAATACATACTTACTATGAGAGATTATTACAGGCATTCAAACAGTTTAGTGGGACAGACTATTGAGGCAAAGAATATGGGAAATTTAGTTTACAGGTTTGCGAATGTATTAAAGCCTAAGGTTAATTCCAGGGTTCAGCATCATTTGATTTGTTGGCAGAGAAAGCCAATTGATGAAATTCTGTGATGCACAAAGTATTGCAGTGATGAAGCACAAGAAACTGAAGGAAAAATTGATGATAGCTCAGATGAAAGCTGCTCTGCGAGCTCAGAATCCACTGGTTGTTGGGAATACTGGTCCCATGCAGGGAGTGTATCAGCAGGGCATTTTGATGATGCAAGATGATAATGGGTTTTAACTGCAAGGATTTAAACAGCAGGGATTTCAGCAGCATGGGTTTCAACCGCAAGGTAGAGGACATGGTGTCCCGAACGATCCGAGTACAGGTGTGGATGTGCCGATTTTGAAGAAAGCGAACCCCTGCCATGTCTGCAACAGGTTAGGTCATTGGAAGAACGATTGTTGGTTCAATACTGGTAACATGATTAAAAGGAACCAGGTTCAGAATGGTGGATTTGTGCAAGCACAGGGAAATAATATGGTTCATACACAGCAGGTGCAGAGACAGAGAATTCAAAATACCAATTTACCCCAAGCTGAAGTGATGGAGGTTCCACAATCCCCGATACCACAACAGAAAGTCAATGTCCAGAGATACAATGCAAATACAATTCCCAACGGAAACACTAATCCTTTTGTGGATCTGGGTATGTCTCAAAAGTACTCCCTGATTCATACAGATGATGGACTTAGCTCAGACCTCTTGCAATGTTATTGCCTAAGAGGGGAGCATGATTGCGCACTTGGCGCAACCTGTTAGCTAAACCAGAGTGGTCCATAAGTGGATGATAAGGTAAATGGAAATCCTGTTTCATTCCTAGTTGACACTGGTGCAACCTCCTCTACTGTGAGAACAGCTGAGGTTCCCAACGTACCCATCTCTGGAGAAAGAATCCAAGTTGTAGGAGTCGCAAACAAATAACTATCCCAGTTTCATAAGCGGTACCTATCAAGATAGGGTCCTTTTGGGGGGAGGAGCTACGCTACGACCCAAGATGGCTGCATAAGCTCCCGGCTCCACCGACCTCCGCCAGCAGCTCGCTTATCCTGTCTTTCATCCTGACCTTACCCCTGATTTTCTTGTTTATGAAGGTCTACAGCTTCCAAGGATACAATCCCGAGATTTCCATCTTATCGGCTGACGAAGATACGCCGTGTTCCATTTCTCGGCCTACCACCGTGTGGAAGCCGGGGCCTCGATTTTTGGACTACCCGAGTCAGAGTTGAACAACATCGGCCGTGAGACCTGGACTGAGCCCGGTCTCCCGAAGAGTGCCTGGATTGTTGATTTTCCTGTCGATCCTTTGAACGACCCACGCCCGGGACACGCCATCGTGTCACGCTGACTGCCGTGGTGGGGGCCCAGTGCCCGGAGACCTTGTTGCCCCCTCGGGGTCGACAGGCTGGGGTCCTCTCTGGTGGCACTGGTGTGTTCTGCACGACGAGGAGCGTCCGTTACTTGTGATCGGATTTGCGTGGCCCGTGACTCCGGAGCAGCCGGCCTCCGGGGTTCGAGTCCGGCTCTGTCTCCTACTGAGAGGGGATGGAGCGGACGGAGGGCGCGCCATCTCTACGAGCCGTTGTGGCCGCCATTGGGGCGCTCCGTTCGCACACAGTCGCTGTGTTCCGGACACTGATGGTGAAAGTGGACGGTATCCTGGAAGCTGAGGACGACGCCTCGTTTGGTTTCCAGCTGGAGCTGATACCAGCGGTGCATTGTGTCTGAAGGGTCGAGGTCCCTGTGCATACCCCGGAATTTATGACTCCTGACGGTCCCCTATTACCGGCTAGCCAGCCCGTGCTTATCGCTAGCGTCTTTGGCCTGACCCTGCTGCCACCTAACACATCTACAGACGGTCTTCCATGTGGCTACGAGTTCCTTGTTGATGGTTTTGGATATTCGCTGTCTTTGGACACCTTTCCTAGTTCAAGCCGTGAACTTTTATCCTGTCTTCGATCCTCTTGTGCTGAACAGAACTTTTGTGGACGCTTTGCTTTTTCCAACAAAATGGCGGCTCGAATGGCAAAGACTCTTCTGACGGACCGTACTGGCCAGGGCTGAACTTTATCGCTGGGTTCCGATATAAGAGCTTTTCGTGATTCTGGGGTTGTATCTGTAAAGTGATGGGAATTGGGTGGCTGTTGTTTATCCTTCCTTTACCGGTTTGTATACTTGCTGAATATTGATTTTAACATGCATCCGGGTGGTCGCTGTTGGCGGGGGGTGCGGGAGACCGGGAGTATGTTTGCTTTCTCCTCCTCCGCTTTTCTCTCCCCTTCCTTTGGGTAGTTCTGGGGCGACAGGCACGCTGCTAGTGGGGTTGGCCGTAGCCATTGCAGGGGTGCAGGGTGGGGGGTTCGGGGTGGGGTTTTTTATTTTGCCTTTTTTATGTTCTATGGCCCCTTTTCTTTTCCATTTTTCTTTTCCGAGAGATGGGCTGTATATCTTTCACGGATCCTCTGTTGTCCGGGTGTTTTTGCTGACTTATTTATCCTGTGTCATTATGGATGGGTCGTGTGGGTGGGATCGCTTTGCTTGATTCACAGATTGCTTATTTCCTGCTTCCGTTCTATGTACCCGTGCTGGGCCCTTTACTTCCTACAGTGATTATTGTTTGTTTATTTCCCCCGCCTGGCCCTTATTCTGTCTTTCATCGCGAAACACCTGATGTTTGTATTGCCTACTCTTGTCTTACTGTTAAATAAAAAAATATATAAAAAAAAACAAAAAAAAGATAGGGTCCTTTGAGGACAATCACCGATTTGTGGTGTGTGATCCAAGTCCTGTAAATCTGCTTGGACAAGATTTCTTGTGCAAGCTGAATTGTTTTATTTACTCTATCCACAGGGTATTGAGATCAGACTCATGATGAGGACGTTTCCGTTAAACATGTCAGACTGGGATCAGGAATTGCATTATTGCCTATGTTGACAAAATATGATTTGCCCCCTGAACTGAGAGACACATGGTTACTTGGAGTCTGGGACTTTTCAGGTGAAGATTTCAGACTTATCAAGGGTGTCTAACCAGTCTTCATTACAGGGAAATCAAATGCTGAATACCTGAGAATCCCACAATATAATCTGACCGCTGAAACTGTTCCTGTGATTTCTCCTGTGATGGGCTCAATGGTTGAGCAAGGCAATCTGAAAGAGATTATGGAGAGTCCACGTAACTCACCCATCACAAGTTAGCAGAAACCCAACAGCAAGTACAGCATCGTCCAGGATTTGTAAAAGGTGAATTCCATAGTTGTTCCTTTTTGTCCTGTGGTTCCGAATCTAGCTGTGATTTTGTTCCAGATTCCACATGAAGGCAAGCGGTTTTCCGTCATTAATTTATGCCAAGCCTTCTTCTCTATACCATTGTATGAGGATAGATTGTATGTCTTCTGTCCATCCGGACAGGAATTTATTTTTTGATCACAAGAGTAATTTTTGGTTGTTAAAAATGTCAAGCGGGCACAGCCGTGACCTTCAACATATAGAGGACAACAACAAAAAAAGAAAAAATGGAAAAAAGCTCAAAATATGTCTGTACACTTGTGTTTCAGTAGAACAGACGTTTAAATGTTAAAACACACCATTGCAATTATCAATGTTACATACACAGTTTGCATATGGGGTTATGTGTCGACGTTTCGATGCCTAACTTAGAATATGGGCATCATCATCAGGACATTGGATGACATTATTGTTGTCTTAATCATTGTAAATGCAATTATTGGCATGGTTTACACGGCGGGTGAAACCTAGGTTCTTGAGAATAAACAGGTCGTGTTTGCAGAGAATTCTGCACCCTCGCGGTTTGTTTAGAACTCCGGCGCGAGTTAATCACAGCGTTGATTTATACAAGGATACGCCGAAACGCACAGTGGCTATTTCGGGATAGGTGGGAGGCTGCCACGAGTCTGGCGATCTCGCCAGACTCGTGGCAGCCTCCCACCTATCCCGAAATAGCCACTGTGCGTTTCGGCGTATCCTTGTATAAATCAACGCTGTGATTAACTCGCGCCGGAGTTCTAAACAAACCGCGAGGGTGCAGAATTCTCTGCAAACACGACCTGTTTATTCTCAAGAACCTAGGTTTCACCCGCCGTGTAAACCATGCCAATAATTGCATTTACAATGATTAAGACAACAATAATGTCATCCAATGTCCTGATGATGATGCCCATATTCTAAGTTAGGCATCGAAACGTCGACACATAACCCCATATGCAAACTGTGTATGTAACATTGATAATTGCAATGGTGTGTTTTAACATTTAAACGTCTGTTCTACTGAAACACAAGTGTACAGACATATTTTGAGCTTTTTTCCATTTTTTCTTTTTTTGTTGTTGTCCTCTATATGTTGAAGGTCACGGCTGTGCCCGCTTGACATTTTTAACAACCAAAAATTACTCTTGTGATCAAAAAATAAATTCCTGTCCGGATGGACAGAAGACATACAATCTATTAAGTGTATGATCATTGCTTACAATATATTTGTTATAGGGACCACTGTTCTTTATAATAATTAATGCCCAAGGTCCCTATGCTATACCTTAAGGGTTCCCTTGTTTTGTTGAAACATTGTATGAGGATAGCCAGTTCTTCTTCACTTTCCATTTCGGCAGCTGTGTTTTGGCATGGTACAGAGTCCCACAAGGGTATACAGATAGTTCATCGATCTTTAATCAGATATTCAACTAGTGTCGTTAGTGATGCCATATCACTGAGTTCTCGTCAGGTATATTGATAACCTGTTGATGGCGTCAAATATGCAAGAGGGTTGCAAGTAAGACACAATTACTCTCGTGAACCACTTAGCTGAGAATGGTCATAAAGTGTCTCCGACCAAATTGTAGTTCTGAAAGAAAGTAGTCCTGTATGTAGGACATCACATTGAGAAAGAATCAAGGAAGGTGTCACAAGAGAGAATCTCAGTGATTCTGAAAAAGAATCTGCCAACAACACAGAAAGAAATCGAATGTTCTTGTGAATAGTGGGCTACTGTCGACAGTGGATTCCCAACTTTTCCCTGATGGCCAAGTTTTGCAGAGGTTGACACACAAAGATGTGTCTGATCCAGTACCATGGGATGACAGCTGCATGTTCACCTTCTCAGAGCTGAGAAAATGTCTCTGCCATGCCTCAATACTGAGAATGCTTGATTATACTAAGGGCCAGATGTAGGTATGCGAATACCGGTCGGTAACGGCCCAAAATTGGTAAAATCGGCAGTTACCGACCGGTATTTAGAAAATGAGATGTAGGTGTCAAAAATGTACCGAATCGGAAAATATGAATCGGTAAAATACCGAATCTGTATTTACCGATTACATATTTTCCAAATCGGTATTTACCGATATCTTATTTACCGAGTTCTTATTTACCGAATCGGTAAATAAGAAATCGTAAAAAAGCCCATCGAGATGTAGGAAAGGAAAAAAATACCGAATTCAATGAAATTCAGTATTTAAGAGTCGGTATTTACCATGGACTGAAAGCAGGTGGTAACCAGGTGCAGGCTATAAAAAAGGGCCCAAAATACAACAGTGTTGCAAGAATGGCGGCATTCTATGTGATTGCGAGGAGGCAAAGGCTACAGGCTGCAGGTTAGAGGGTATGGAGAAGGGAGGAGCAGGTGTACAGGCATAGGATCACCCTGTTCCAATTGACTGAGCCTGCGATACTTCAGAGGTACAGGCTGCACCCCAGAACCATCATGGACTTAATAAGGGACCTCCACCCATACCTGGATCACCCAACACCCAGGGCCCACGCCATCCCACCCCATGTGCAGGTGCTGTGTAGCTTACACCTGCTTGCCTCTGGGAGCTACCAGAGTGGGATAGCTGCAGTAGGTGTGTATCCCAGAGCTGTCTGTCCCGTTTTTTCGGGAAGTTTCTGGATGCCATGACGCAGAGAATGGAACATTGCATCCGGTTCCCTGACACACCTGCGGAACTTGCCAAAACAAAAACTGACTTCTATGGACTGGCACACTTCCCGCATGTGATAGGCTGCATAGATGTCACCCACATTCCACTATGCCCACCTGCAGCCACTGAACACATCTACAGAAATCATAGTCAACGCACTCCATCAATGTGCAGGTGATATGCAATGCTGGCAACATCATCACAGACATAGTGGCCAAATTTCCTGGGAGCACGCACGACTCCTACATTTTCCAGAACAGCGGAATATACACACGGCTTGTTGCTGGAGATTTTGGTGATGGATATCTGCTAGGTAAATAAGTGTAACACACCCTGAAATGAATGGCAGATGAATGTGTCATGTGAATGTAACTCATGTACCTCTCATTCCCTCCTAGGCGATAGTGCATATGCCCTGCGTTCCTTTGTGCTCACACCGTACCTCAACCCAACTAACAGAGGCGAAAGGCGATACAATGTGGCACACAGGTCAACTCGCAACGTAGTGGAGCGAACATTTGGACTCCTCAAGAGCAGGTTTCGCTGCCTCCACAAGAGTGGAGGTGCTCGACAGTACACCCCCATCCTGTGTTGCAAGATAATAGTGACCTGTGCCATTTTACACAATCTTGCCACCAAAGAAGGCACAGAGGTGGAGGTGACACATCACGAAGACATTGATGATGACCAAGAACATGCAGACCCCCAAGCAACAGGACCAGCAGCAACAGATGGGAGATTGAGACGGACAGAAATTACACGTCGATATTTCTAGGTAATGTATGACACATAGACAGGTATAGTGTTTGACAAGTGTAGTTTATTAGTCACTACATCAGCATCACATAGGAAAAGCCATTGTCCATCAAAACCTATGTCCATGACTGCTTGTGCTCAGTTGCCGTCATTGTGTGCAGCCGTGTGGATCTGCGGCATTGGTGAGTGTTTACGTCCACGCACTACATTGTCACTACGCACTGGTCATTTTATTGTTCATGCAGCGAACCTGTCTATGCATGGCTAACAGTGCTTTGGCCTGCACGCGCTGTACTTTGACCATTGTGGCCTCCAGGCCACAGAAGACGCTCTCTCCTTCCTGCCCCTCGCCACCCTCACGTGCCCTCCTGCCAAGGACACTGGTGCGCGCAGCACCTGCTGTAATCTGTGGTCTAGCCTTGTCAGCCACAGGTGCAATTGTTTGAGGTACAACATCCTCATCCTCCGAATCAGAGGTTTGTAGGATCCTCTGAGGGGGCACATCAGGCCTACTTGCCCTTCCCTGCATAGCCAACCTGGACGTTGCTATGGTTGTAAGCGGTGTGCTTAACAATTCAGGAGATCCAAACAACAACGGTGATAGCGGGACAGGTGTTGTGGCTCGCTCTGGTGATGAGGCTTCCTGGGTGGTGTTGTTGCCTCCTTCTACAGCGCTGTGACCTGTTTTTTTCTTCTCTTTTTCCCTTCTCTTAGTTGCTGGTGCCCTCTCCTCCCTTGCTGGTGCTGGAGTGCGTGAGGACTCTCCTGTGGAATCAAATTGACATAGGGTCAATGGTGTTGTTCACCTGTGTGTATTTCTTGAGTAAATCGTTTACACACCTTTGCACAGTGTACATTGTGTGTTTGGTGATGTGTGTGGCATGCCTTGCAGAGTCTTGTGGTGTATGCATTGCATCTATGTACTCTGCAGGGTTATGAATCTACACAGTGGGGTACGGGTTCAGGTTAATGGTTGTGGATTAGGGTACATGCCTCTTACCTTGTTTCTTTGTTGCTTTTGCTGTACTGTCCAGGTCTCCAATCCCATGGATGCATTCTGGCTCCATGGTGGTTTCAACAAGCTCCTCCATCTCAGTCAGCTTTGGTGCTTTGCCCCTGCCACCTCCTGTCAGTCCAGCATCCTTTTATTGCGCAGCAATCTTCCTCTTGGTTATGATGCGCAGGTCATACCATCGCTTTTTGATGTCCTCGATGTCCCGGTGGGTCACACCAATGGCATTCACTTTGCCCTGTATGCCAAGCCATATGTTCCTCTTCACAGTCTCTGCAACATGCAAAGACTGTCTCCCGAATATTTGGTTGTAGTGACTTACTATTTCTTCTACTGCCACCTGAAGTTCTTCTTGGCTGAACTTTATCTTTCTTTTGCGCTCCCCACCATCCTTTTGCCCTTCATGAGACTCCATTCTGTAGCACTGCTTGGCTGTGGATGCTCAGCTCCTCTCACCTCAGCTCAATTGTTTGTTCAGTTGGTGTGCACCTGCATGAGTGTGGCCACTCACAGGTACTGGGGAGGGGTGCTTCATTCTGATTGGTTGGATTCTCTGGGCCTTGGTTGTGGGGTGTGTAGGGTGTCCCTGATTGGTTGGCAGGCTCACATGTCGTTTTTAAGTTTCCGATTCGGAAATTCCGATTCGGTAAAACCCATTCATTCCTGTGGGCCAGGAGGCCCATAGGCATGCATGGGTTTCACCGATTCGGCATTTACCGATTCGGTAAATACTGAAATGAGATACCGAGCCATTCTGAATCGGTAAGTTTTAACGAATTTTTACCTACATACCATTTTCCGATTCTGCAATACCAATTCGGTATGAGTCGGTATTTAAGAATCGGTAAATGGAAATTACCTACATCTGGCCCCTAATATTTTGTATTCCTTTGCAGTGAAAGAGAGGGCTGAGCTCTTTCGGTGCTAACTCAAATGCATGGGAGTGCCCGCAGACCAGTGGCCTGTTTTCTGCCAGACTTGACCCTGAAGCTGAGGCTTTGCCCGGTTGTCTTAAAGCTGTTGCCTCCACAGGTGTTAGCATCGAGCACTGCAAGAGCATTTCCCCACTCAGTTGAAGTGCTGTGAAGTTGTACTTGAATACAGCACCCTACCAACAGTCAGCTTACCAAGAATGAGCAAGTCATATTTGATGATGAAAATGTTTCACTTACTGTACTGAACCCCGCTACTTTACTGTCCTTTCCTAGAAATGAAGTTGTTGAGAAGTTGAGCATGATTGTCTTGATGTTACAGAGTTATGCACCAAGCCAAGACCGGACCTACAAGATGTGGCACTACCTGAATCAGATTATGTGCTGTTTGTTGATGGCGCTTGCCTATGAGATCATGGAGGAAACTTGAGAGCTGCTTATGCATTTTGTACAGTCTCAGGTGTGGTCAAAGCCTCCTGGTGTCAGAGAGTGTTTTCTGCAAAAGGGGCAGAACTGATTGCTCTTACTAGGGCATGCTGTGTTTCAGACCAGCTGAGAGTGACAATTTTCATTGATAGCCAGGACGGATTTGGTGTGGTGCATGACTTTGGGTGGTTGTGGTCCCAACGCGGATTCATCACCTCGTCTGGGTCACCAATCTGTAATGGGGAAACCATGCAGAACTTGCTTCAGGTTTTGCAACTACCTGCCCAACTTGCTGTGGTGAAATGTTTTACTCATAGGCAAGGCACTAACTAGGTAACTGTGGGCAACAGATATACTGATGAGTCAGCAAGGTACTGTGCACTGAATTCATGCACCTTTAATGGGGAATACGTCAATCAAAATTCTGATACCGCAAATTGTGATCTGTTGTTGTCTGCAGTTGATGCTAGGAAGGAAGTTAAGAGATTACAGGAAGTGCTCAAAGCAGAACAGCTGGGTTGGGTCAGAGCAAATTGTATAAAACACTAGATTGGGGAGGGCCTGAGGGACATTTAAAGACCAAGCATAGGTTGTATCCCCTGTCCTAATATATTAACAACCTAGCAAACCTATGGGTCTCTCATCTGAAAATCTAATCAGGAAAACTTACTATTGCACATCAGCAGCACAATGGGATGCTGATGGGAAGTCAGAAAGTGGAATACTGATTTAAGGTGTCATACAGAAGATGGTTAACCCTGTGCTTGCACAGTGTGACTATGTTATTGGATTCCCATCAACATCGTGTGTGATCAATATTATCATGTGGTCATCCGTCCTGGGTCTGTGTCTCTAGATCACCGAGACAGCTTTCGTACCCATCTTGGACTCATAGTTTACATGTGCCAACAACTGGACAACCATGTGAATCTGATCTGACGGAATCGTGCAGTGCAATAAAACAAAAGTGAGTGGAAAAGTTAAAATAGGATAGAGAATCTCAAAAATACTTTATTCCACCAAGAGCTCTTCCTAATTTAAAACAAAGAACAGCGCAAAACATAACTGCAGTTTAACAAATATCTGCATGGGGGCCAACATGTTTCAGCCTTAATGGGAAAAAATGCCCATAGGCTTTCTTCAGGGCCTCTGTTCTAATCACAATGCGACTGCAAAATTAGTGTTAGTGATAAACTCGATTCCAACAAATGATAAATTACTATACAACAGTAAAGGATATGAATCTCCATAAACTGTGACTTCACATCTCCAGCACCCGATCTCTGTTGATTCTGTGTGTGGGGGGGGGGGGGGTGAAAAGATAAACGCAACAAACACAAGGAAAAAACACCTTCTAGTTAGGGATCGTTCCATAACCAAGACACCTAAAGTATATATCTGAATTTAGTACATATCACTACTCACCCAGAGTATCTGGGGAAAAGACCTCACCTCGTCCTGGACCTGGCTCAGGCGTAGTGAGACCCCGCTCTGAAAAAGCAAATGACATACTGGAAAATGGGATAGGGTACAGGACTCACTATTCCTATATTTAACCCATTCCTAAAAGTACCAGTAAAAGTTCTTTGCTTAACAGGAAAAACCATGCTACAGAAATCCTACTCTCTAGGACCTCACCCCTACCCTCATACATCTATTGCTCCTTCCTGCGTCAAAACCAATTAATTAGTATGTCAAGGAGATACTTGGTTAATCCACGATAGTCACATAGAAAACCTCGGTGTCCCTTGCTTTAGTTTTTGAAATTTAAAATTCAACAGTGAGGCTACTGCAAAAACTGTGGGGTATAATGGAAGCCCCTAAAGGCTCCTTACCTGTCCGGCGTTGCCTCTGGCCGTGGCTGAGACAGGGGGAGGCAGGGAACCTAGCAGGACTGTTCTTTTTCACTGGTTGAGTAAATAGCTCAATCACCAATCAGGTGTAACCTTGAGGCGGTTGTACTCGCGGTTTTGTTATTAATTGTATGTTAGTCCCGAAATTAGGATTCCAGTACGCCCCAAAGTATTTACCTACTCGACGCATCTAACAACTATCTTCTGTACATAGAGCTGTGTTATTCTCGATACCAAGATAGCGTGGTCTCACGAGGCTTCTAAGAACTACAAAATGACGTCAGAGCGTCAAGAGGTGTAGTTCAAATTAGTCTTACTTACTGTCGTGCTCGGTAAAGTGGTCTCGCGGGACCACATAGAACTACAGAATGACGTCGTCGCGTCATAGCTGGTAGTTCCATTGGCCATTTGTAATCAATAGGAATACCGTAGTCAGGGCAGCTTGAGTGGCATTTACGTTAAGTGGGTACAATATGCCCTGCCCGGAAATCGTCTTGAGATGTTGTAATTTGATGGCCTACATTAATGTCGTATTCGGTGGTGTGGTCTCCCAGGACCACATAGAACTACAAAATGACGTCATAGCGTCTTAACTTGTAGTTCGGTTGCCTGTGTAGTCAAATCGAGTGTCATAATCAAGGCAGCTAAGGTGACGTCTGCCGTACTTAGTAAATTATACACCTGTTAAAAATGACTCATGGTGTAATAAAAGTAAAACGGACTCTTATGAAAAAAGGGGGGGACTCATGGTATCATAAGACAGCCGGAATCTTGTAGTGGCGTCATGGAGTACCGAAACGGTTAGTTGTCCAGGGACAATACCAGATGACGTCATTATGTCTGACCCGATAGTTTCTAGTCTATTAGGGATAAGGTCTGGTTACTGGACCTCGTGAGTTCAACAATTACAGAAAGGTTAGTCTTTCTGGAAGTGGTACATTCCCGACTCAGGATACCAGGTCTCTGCTTGCAGATAAAAACTCAGTGTGCGGACAGAACCAGTGGTGTACCAAAGGGACAGACTATCAAGACAGATCTAATGGTGTTAAGAATGAGTCTGTATCTTTTCATCATCTCAGGCTGAGCCAAGGTATCTCATCATTCAGCCCCTGTGTGTCTGTACAAAGTCGGTATGAAGGGTTTTTCTAGGACAGTCCATGTGAAGTCTGTTTCTCCATGGTTCTTTGTCAAAAACACGTCATTTTTGGACAAAGAACCATGGAGAAACAGACTTCACATGGACTGTCCTAGAAAAACCCTTCGTACCGTCATATGTCACAGATGTGGCTAACTTTCTTTTCAGGAAGGAACAGAAATGGGTTTTTAGACTTTGTACAGACACACAGGGGCTGAATGATGAGATACCTTGGCTCAGCCTGAGTTGATGAAAAGATACAGACTCATTCTTAACACCATTAGATCTGTCTTGATAGTCTGTCCCTTTGGTACACCACTGGTTCTGTCCGCACACTGAGTTTTTATCTGCAAGCAGAGACCTGGTATCCTGAGTCGGGAATGTACCACTTCCAGAAAGACTAACCTTTCTGTAATTGTTGAACTCACGAGGTCCAGTAACCAGACCTTATCCCTAATAGACTAGAAACTATCGGGTCAGACATAATGACGTCATCTGGTATTGTCCCTGGACAACTAACCGTTTCGGTACTCCATGACGCCACTACAAGATTCCGGCTGTCTTATGATACCATGAGTCCCCCCCCTTTTTTCATAAGAGTCCGTTTTACTTTTATTACACCATGAGTCATTTTTAACAGGTGTATAATTTACTAAGTACGGCAGACGTCACCTTAGCTGCCTTGATTATGACACTCGATTTGACTACACAGGCAACCGAACTACAAGTTAAGACGCTATGACGTCATTTTGTAGTTCTATGTGGTCCTGGGAGACCACACCACCGAATACGACATTAATGTAGGCCATCAAATTACAACATCTCAAGACGATTTCCGGGCAGGGCATATTGTACCCACTTAACGTAAATGCCACTCAAGCTGCCCTGACTACGGTATTCCTATTGATTACAAATGGCCAATGGAACTACCAGCTATGACGCGACGACGTCATTCTGTAGTTCTATGTGGTCCCGCGAGACCACTTTACCGAGCACGACAGGAAGTAAGACTAATTTGAACTACACCTCTTGACGCTCTGACGTCATTTTGTAGTTCTTAGAAGCCTCGTGAGACCACGCTATCTTGGTATCGAGAATAACACAGCTCTATGTACAGAAGATAGTTGTTAGATGCGTCGAGTAGGTAAATACTTTGGGGCGTACTGGAATCCTAATTTCGGGACTAACATACAATTAATAACAAAACCGCGAGTACAACCGCCTCAAGGTTACACCTGATTGGTGATTGAGCTATTTACTCAACCAGTGAAAAAGAACAGTCCTGCTAGGTTCCCTGCCTCCCCCTGTCTCAGCCACGGCCAGAGGCAACGCCGGACAGGTAAGGAGCCTTTAGGGGCTTCCATTATACCCCACAGTTTTTGCAGTAGCCTCACTGTTTAATTTTAAATTTCAAAAACTAAAGCAAGGGACACCGAGGTTTTCTATGTGACTATCGTGGATTAACCAAGTATCTCCTTGACATACTAATTAATTGGTTTTGACGCAGGAAGGAGCAATAGATGTATGAGGGTAGGGGTGAGGTCCTAGAGAGTAGGATTTCTGTAGCATGGTTTTTCCTGTTAAGCAAAGAACTTTTACTGGTACTTTTAGGAATGGGTTAAATATAGGAATAGTGAGTCCTGTACCCTATCCCATTTTCCAGTATGTCATTTGCTTTTTCAGAGCGGGGTCTCACTACGCCTGAGCCAGGTCCAGGACGAGGTGAGGTCTTTTCCCCAGATACTCTGGGTGAGTAGTGATATGTACTAAATTCAGATATATACTTTAGGTGTCTTGGTTATGGAACGATCCCTAACTAGAAGGTGTTTTTTCCTTGTGTTTGTTGCGTTTATCTTTTCACCCCCCCCCCACAGAATCAACAGAGATCGGGTGCTGGAGATGTGAAGTCACAGTTTATGGAGATTCATATCCTTTACTGTTGTATAGTAATTTATCATTTGTTGGAATCGAGTTTATCACTAACACTAATTTTGCAGTCGCATTGTGATTAGAACAGAGGCCCTGAAGAAAGCCTATGGGCATTTTTTCCCGTTAAGGCTGAAACATGTTGGCCCCCATGCAGATATTTGTTAAACTGCAGTTATGTTTTGCGCTGTTCTTTGTTTTAAATTAGGAAGAGCTCTTGGTGGAATAAAGTATTTTTGAGATTCTCTATCCTATTTTAACTTTTCCACTCACTTTTGTTTTATTGCACTGCACGATCCCGTCAGATCAGATTCACATGGTTGTCCAGTTGTTGGCACATGTAAACTATGAGTCCAAGATGGGTACGAAAGCTGTCTCGGTGATCTAGAGACACAGACCCAGGACGGATGACCATATGATAATATTGATCACACACGATGTTGATGGGAATCCAATAACATAGTCACACTGTGCAAGCACAGGGTTAACCATCTTCTGTATGACACCTTAAATCAGTATTCCACTTTCTGACTTCCCATCAGCATCCCATTGTGCTGCTGATGTGCAATAGTAAGTTTTCCTGATTAGATTTTCAGATGAGAGACCCATAGGTTTGCTAGGTTGTTAATATATCAGAGCAAATTGTGTCAAAAGAGTTGAAGATAACATTTGGGTTTCAGGAGATGGAAGACAGGTACTGCCAGATAGTTTGTTACCTCCAATGGCAAGACTTTATCATTGTCATCCATTAAGTCATTTTTAATCACTTATAATCCATCTTTATTTTTCTTCACTTATGTTTTCGTTCTCAATCCACATGCAAGGAAATGCAAATTTTCATATATTTCTCATATTCGTGATGGGCCATCCGAACCTCTTCAATCAAGAATACGTTCTAAGGCATATTTCATCAAGAGCAGTTTATTAAAAAACCCAATGCATTTCGGGCCTCAACGGGCCCTTCGTCAGGGGTAACTGCAAAATCAATTTACCATACATTAATATACAATGCGCCATAATTTTCACACTCACGTAATTGTAAAATCTAGTTTGTAAAAAGCCATGATAATACATTTCTGTGATTCACTGTGCACTCATTAGAGACCTGTTAGTTTTTACCATCATTGATACATTTGCATACTTCGGTTAAATCCTAAAAAATATTGATTTGTGTTCCTGTATAGTCACAACATCGTTTGTGCATTCATATGACTCCCATCATATAAACTCACCCCTCCTTTCAGGCACATAACTGTCTTCTTATTTACCCTACTTTACTCCCTCCGACTGTTCCCTTCGTCTGCTAACAGGAACGTGTTACCCACCCATACACTTCAAGGATCAGCTGCTACTACAAACGTGCTCATTCGGCCATCAATCTTAATTTTAAAATGCAAACTGCCTGCACAAGTGCTCCGAGTCTCTGTGGGAATACGTCACTGCTGCTTTAACCAGACGTCTTAAACCAACTCCTTTCTATTTATTCACCCCTCTTGTCACGTACCTGCTAAAAAAACATCCGTCCTCCTCACTAGTCTTAAGATTGATGGCCGATTGTATATTAATGTATGTTAAATTGATTTTGCAGTTACCCCTGACGAAGGGCCCGTTGAGGCCCGAAATGCATTGGGTTTTTTAATAAACTGCTCTTGATGAAATATGCCTTAGTACGTATTCTTGATTGAAGAGGTTCGGATGGCCCATCACGAATATGAGAAATATATGAAAATTTGCATTTCCTTGCATGTGGATTGAGAACGAAAACATAAGTGAAGAAAATTAAAAGATGGATTATAAGTGATTAAAAATGACTTAATGGATGACAATGGATTAATATCTGCAGATGCAGCAGCGATTGTGCCATGGTTTGGGGCACTTTTACAGTGTCCCTGCGTTGAAACTTGAAGTATCACGTGCCACTGGAGCTGGACGCGTTACCAATGAGCACGCTTGTGAAACTCAGGACGAACAAAAAATTGACGTAATTAAGGTGTGCAGCCCATTCCCAAAATTATGTTTCAATTTATCGGCTCCACCGGGTTAGCACCCACAAAATATTGGGATACAAGAACTTTTCCTAGTAGATGCAACGAGCCACGTGCAAGACGGAACAACATATTTCACTCAGCAAGTTTATTTATAGAAGCGTCAGAAGTTACCTGGCATTCAATCATTAAACATGGGATGTTTAAGGAGTTCACAACAGCGCCCGAGGTCACGAATCATTTAAATATGCACTGATAATATTTTCATAAGTACACTGGAGATGTTAACTGTTAGGATGCATTATGGGGGTTGAAGTACTGGAGCCTCTCTGGTTGGACCGCAGCTGGTGAAGTGTAGATCACGTTGTGTGAATGGGAGGTCTCATTTGGGAGGAGGGGTGGAAAGTGTGTTTAAATGTCAGGCGTTAAGTATGTCGAAGGATTCAGTTCTTGCAGACTAGTGAGGAGGACGGATTTTTTTTAGCAGGTACGTGACAAGAGGGGTGAATACATAGAAAGGAGTTGGTTTAAGACGTCTGGTTAAAGCAGCAGTGACGTATTCCCACAGAGACTCGGAGCACTTGTGCAGGCAGTTTGCATTTTAAAATTAAGATTGATGGCCGAATGAGCACGTTTGTAGTAGCAGCTGATCCTTGAAGTGTATGGGTGGGTAACACGTTCCTGTTAGCAGACGAAGGGAACAGTCGGAGGGAGTAAAGTAGGGTAAATAAGAAGACAGTTATGTGCCTGAAAGGAGGGGTGAGTTTATATGATGGGAGTCATATGAATGCACAAACGATGTTGTGACTATACAGGAACACAAATCAATATTTTTTAGGATTTAACCGAAGTATGCAAATGTATCAATGATGGTAAAAACTAACAGGTCTCTAATGAGTGCGCAGTGAATCACAGAAATGTATTATCATGGCTTTTTACAAACTAGATTTTACAATTACGTGAGTGTGAAAATTATGGCGCATTGTATATTAATGTATGTTAAATTTATTTTGCAGTTACCCCTGACGAAGGGCCCGTTGAGGCCCAAAATGCATTGGGTTTTTTAATAAACTGCTCTTGATGAAATATGCCTTAGTACGTATTCTTGATTGAAGAGGTTCGGATGGCCCATCACGAATATGAGAAATATATGAAAATTTGCATTTCCTTGCATGTGGATTGAGAACGAAAACATAAGTGAAGAAAATTAAAAGATGGATTATAAGTGATTAAAAATGACTTAATGGATGACAATGGATTAATATCTGCAAATGCAGCAGCGATTGTGCCATGGTTTGGGGCACTTTTACAGTGTCCCTGCGTTGAAACTTGAAGTATCACGTGCCACTGGAGCTGGGCGCGTTACCACTGAGCACGCTTGTGAAACTCAGGACGAGCAAAAAATTGACGTAATTAAGGTGTGCAGCCCATTCCCAAAATTATGTTAAGACTTTATCATTGACATGCACATGTAGGGCGAGACACTATGGTGCACCTCTTTAGGCAGATGCAGTTTAATCCCAGATTTAGATTGGTGGCTGAAAATGTGTGTCACAGATGTGTTGTGTGCCAACAGAAGATTGCAGACAGAAGAATACCAATAACAAGGAGTCAGATAGGGAGATCAGGATGCCCCTTTAACAGGATGCAATGGAGTTCATTGAGATGCCCATGTGCAATGGGTTGAGATAGGTCTTAGTGATTGTTTGCATTTTTTCACAGTGGGTTGAAGCTTACCGGACTAGCAGAAATGACAGTAACACCATATCAAAGCTGTTGTTGAGGGAGTTCATTCCGCATTTCAGCTTCATGACTTCTTTGGAGTTAGACCAAGACTACACCTTAGTTACCATCCAGAGGCTTCTGCAATTGTGGAGCAAGTAAATGGCTCTTTGAATTCCAGGTTGGTTGAAGTGTGTGCTTGAACATCTCTGAAATGGCCGGATGCATTGGCCCTTGTACTGATGAGTCTACGCAGTACTCCAGATAGGAGGACAGGATTATACCCTGAGCAGATCCTCACGGTGAGGGCCTTGAGACTGCCAGCTGTGTCTGTGAATGCGCTTGTGAACATTGCAGATGATATGAATCTTGATTACTGCCTGATGTGGTGCATTCTGTGTTTCAACAGGAGAAGTGGCATGACCTTGGTCCAGGCAACTGGGTAATGGTGAAGCACCTACGCAAGTCGTTGTGGAGCCTTGTTGGCGTGGTCATTATCAGTAGATTCTGGTCATACCAACTGCAGTGAAGTGTGGAGGTCTCCCTAACTTGGTACATGCCGCCCATACTTGCAGAGTTCTGTGTCCCCTTGATGATATAGCAGCACATGTTCCTGATGTGCCGGTGGTTGCAGTGAGACAGAGGGAGCAGGTTAGTCAGCCTGTTGGGGATCAGCAAGCTGCTGAGACAGCACTTGTTTGGGCTGAGGCGAGGTCTGAGACAGGCAACAGTTAAACTTGGTACAGAAGGGCTCATCCAGTAGTGTCGACTGTGGCAGATTCTGACTCTGGTGAAGGGTCTAGTACAGTTGTAGTGCGAGTTGCGTCTGGACACTGGTAGCCAAGGAGACAAGAGAGAGGGAGATTCTGTTTGTCTGAAGAGCACATACCACACACCATACCTGAAGACACTGAGGGAGTTGGCCAAAGTGACATTGATGAAGAAGGGACAATAACAGTAGATCAAGGAGATCAAGGAGATCAAAGAGAGCAAGAGTACCTTGTCGGAAGTACTCTTCTTCACCTGAATGGACTTACCGAGTAGTCAATGATTGGGGAGAGCATTTTACACCTTTTGCTATAAGAATTTGCTTTCAGCTGAGCCTCCTCAAACTGAACTTTGATGCTGAACTGAGTTTTGAAATTGCATTGCAACTAAACAAACTGGGTCATTTTATCGTGACAGGAATCATTAGTGAGCTTGAACTGCGCATGACAACGCTTAATGGTGTTTGAAGAGATATTTGAACTTTGCTTTGCTGCTGGTGCCAGGGAAAACTTACTGAAACTGTTCTGCAATCTCCTAGCTAACAGTCTGTCACTAAAGACATCACGAAACCTAACGCAAACTCTCTTAGACAAAGACTTGTATGTGCAGGAGTATTTGCTATTGCAATATTAGTGCTAGTTATTTGGCTTATCATTTTGAATTTGCCCCATCACTTCCAGGTACAAGAGCCTAAGATGACATGTGCCCCCCAAGTTCCCTTTCCTATGACAATAGCTTACCTGCAATAGATGAGAGGGAGTTACATGTAGATGCTTCTAGAGATTACTCACTGAGGGCCAGATGTAGGTAGGCTTTTACCGGGTGGTAACGGCCGAATTCGGCCGTTACCACCCGGTAAAAGCAATTTGACATGTAGGTCCCTGTAATTTACAGACTCGGTAAATTTACCGGTAGGTAAATTTACCGAGTATGTAAAATACCGAGTCGGTATCATTACTGATTCCGGACAATTGGTATGTAGGTGGGACTCTTCTGAGTCCCACAAGCAGTACCACATCGGTATTTTACCATCAAATACTACTTGATGGTAAAATACCGTTTCTGGTGTGCATGCACATGTGTGCATGCACACCTATGCCATATGACAGGCAGACCTGCCCTTAGGGCAGGTATGCCTGCCACATGGCACCTGAACCCGTTTTGTAGGGGTGCTAGAGGGTGTCAAAGTGACACCCCCTGCACCCTTGTGACAGTCGGTATTTTCCGATGTGTTAAATACCGACCGGTATATGCCCAATCAATCCTATGGGCTTCAAAGCCCATAGGAATGCATGGGCATTAACTGGTCGGTATTTACCACATCGGAAATTACCGACTGTTTCCGATTCGGTAATTGCACATCTGCAATTACCTACATCTCGGTATTTTTATTTTCCGACCTCTTAAATACCGAGTCGGTATGACTCGGTATTTAAGAGGTCGGTAAATAAAAATTACCTACATCTGGCCCTGAATGTTTATTCTAAACTGCTTTATGAGTATATTGACACTATGGATGGTGGGGATTGCTATGTACCTATGCAATTAACTGCATCAGTTGTGGGCGGGATAACTTACCATCATCTCCCTTTGACATATGGAGTTTTCTATAGTTTATTAATGAGTTTATTTTACGGGCAAGGCCATTGTCAAAACTATTACTTGAAATATGACTTGGTTCTTTCATAAATTCCTGTGCTGAAGCACTTGAATAGACAGACTGATGCTACAAATGCTGAAATAATGCAACATGTCTTTAGACATACAATGACACTGGACACAGCTTGTGCCCAGAGACATATTTTGCCTTGCATGCTAACAGATGTAGAAAATAAATGTAAAGATTCAGTAGAAGACAGAAGAAGAGACCTTTTAGTATCACCCTGGTCTAAAAAAGGAAGTGAATGCTGAATAGTTGGAAACATGGCAGCATTAACTTTAGAGTGGTAACATAGAGGGAAACTATGCATTGACATTCAAAAATCCTCAACTGATACAGATTTTGTAGGGACTAGTGAATGTGAACAAGTACTTGAAGTCAGCAGAAATTGGGGTTTATATTTAAAAGGAGGAGATCCTGTTTTCCCTCGAGTCTATTACATTTGTGGCAAAAGTGCATTTTACAGGTTACCCAAAAGATGGTATGGAACATGTTACTTGGGGATAGTTTTTCCAAAAATGTATCACGTGGGACAAATTGAGGATCCGACAATAGAATCACATGGGAGAACAAAAAGAGGTGCCAATGGTAGAGAAAACGTAGGAGACATTTTTGGTGGTTTGAATCCATCTGTAGGAGTGATACTCAACTCACACAAGATTAGAAAGCTTTCTATCGTAGTTCATAAACTATCTACTAGTACAGCTGGAGCATTCTTAGTTATTGGTACAGAAATGGTTGCCAACAGATGGAAGGTTTTGCAGAATTGATAAGCTTTAGTCTTGCAAAAAAGGGCAGAGTCTGCTCTGCTGATGTTACAAGTCCAACAATGTTGTACCTACATTACAGACGAGAGTAGTGACCTAAAGAAATACATTAGTAACATTAATGACTTGAAGAAAGATTTGAAAGGGGTGATAGAAACAAGTGATTGGGAAGCAATAGGTAATTGATTTTCTGCTATAGGCAGATAGTTTGGAAACCTAGAGTGTGGAATTATTGGAATCATCCTTAAACCCTTAGTGATAATTGCTCTTTGTGGACTATTCCTCATTGTGATCTTCAGGTGTACAAATGTGTACAAGTGTCAGGATCGCTGTATCCTCAGGGTTGGAGTGATGCTAGAATGGGTCCACCTCTTAATAGCTCCAAGTCTGCGTGCTATTACAGCTCAGATCATTGAAGTGATTAATTGGGGGAAGGAAAGGAAGGGATCAGCAGGGAGGGAGATCTGTAGAAGAAAGAAAACATCTTTACTGAGCTGATACAAATGAGTGCTTATCTCCCACACTTTATCACTCCCACCTATATCTCACCGTCTATACTCATTAATAATACCTGCAAACAAAAAGATAATAAGGCAAGTTCTGAATTCATAGGCTTTCTTCTCACTGTAATTGTAAGTCTGGCTAGGGGCATTGAGGTGGTACACACAGCCCTTTATCTGTAGTGTATTCATTCACAGGGGAGGTGTGAAGTCCGGTTTAGGATACATCCATGCTAGCTCTGTTAATAGCATCAACAGATAAGGAAAAAAGAAATGAATGTCAAGATGATATTCACATCATATCATCATGAATGTCGCATTGTTCCAAATGTATGAAAGTCTCATAAAACGACTGGGAGTCCATTGACCGTAATGCCTGTCCCCATCAGAGTATCTCGATTGTAATTGCAATACTCCTAAGACCCAGTAACATCAACTATCTCAGTAGTTGTAACAAACCTCTCCCATAAGAACAGTTATCGTACAACTGAGTAATACTATCGAGTTCGATAAATGGAGGACTCAACGATAATATCCCCCCTCCGCACGAGTTTCCTGTAACTCGCCAATGGAGGAGAAACTATCTTCCCCTCCGCATGAGTTTCTTGTAACTCGCCAACGGAGGAGAAACCCTGTTATTCAAACAATCAATCAATCAATCAGGGGTTCTTAAGTGCGCTACTCACCCGTGAGGGTCTCAAGGGGCTGGGGGGTGGGTCCCAGATTCGTTAGCCAAAGAGCCATGTCTTAAGTGCCTTCCTGAAGGTGTTCAGGGTGGGGGCGAGTCTGATGTCTGCCGGGAGCTTGTTCCAGGCTTTTGCCTCAATGTGAGAGAAGGATCTTTCATCTGCTCTGGTTCTGCGGATGCGAGGGGTTTCGGCCAGTGCGAGGTAGGAAGATCGGAGGTTTCTTTTTGGTAGGTGGAAGTTAATTCTGCCGTTGAGGTATTTGGGTCCGGTGTTGTGTAGGCATTTGTAGGCGTGGGTGAGGATTTTGAAGGTGACTCTTTTCTCCATGGGGAGCCAGTGGAGCCTATGTAGGTGTTGGCTGATATATTCGTGCCCGGGGGATGCCCAAGATGAGTCGGGCAGCGGTGTTCTGTACGGTCTGGAGTTTTTGAAGCAGGGATTTGTTTATGCCGGCATAGAGCGCATTTTTATAGTCCAGTCTGCTGGTGATGAGTGCATGGGTGACTGTCTTCCTTGACTCCGGTGGGATCCATTTGAAGGTCTTGCGGAGGATGCGGAGGGTGTTGAAGCAGCAGGAGGTGATGGCGTTGATCTGTCGGTTCATGGTGAGGGATGAGTCGAGGGCGATGCCAAGGTTTTTGGCGTGGTTTGTGGGGGTTGGTGGGCTTCCGAGGGTGGTCGGCCACCAGGTGCTGTCCCATGATAAAGGGGCGGTTCCGAGGATGAGGACTTCTGTCTTCCCGGCGTTGAGCTTTAGGCAGCTGTTGGTCATCTAGACTGCGACCACCTGCATTCTTTTCTGGAAGTTGAGTCTGGTGGTGGCAGGGTCATTGGTGAGGGAGAGGATGAGCTGGGTGTCATCAGCGTAGGAGACGATGTTGAGGCCGTGTTGTCAGACGATGACGGCGAGGGGGGCCATGTAGATGTTGAAAAGGGTCGGGCTCAGTGATGATCCCTGTGGGACTCCGCAGGTGATTTCCGTGGGGTCGGAGAGGAAGGGCGGCAGTCTGATTCTTTGGCTTCGTCCGGTGAGGAATGATCAGATCCTGTCTAGGGCTGTTCTTTGTATGCCAGCGTCGTGTAGTGTGGCGACGAGTGTGCGGTAGGAAATGGTGTTGAAGGCTGCTGATAGTTTGAGTAGGATGAGGGCTGCGGTGTGGCCTTGTTCCAGGAGGGTGTGGATTTCGTCTGTGGCAGCGAGTAGGGCGGTCTCTGTGCTGTGATTGCTTCGGAATCTGGATTGAGACAGGTCGAGGATGGCATTGTCTTCGATGAATCGTGTCAGTTCCCTCTTGACTGTTTTCTTTGCAACTTTGGCCGTGAAGGGGAGGAACGAGATGGGCCAATAGTTTTTGAGGTCGGTGGGGTCAACTGTGGGTTTCTTGAACAGAGGCCTGACTTCTGCACGTTTCCAGTCATCTGGGAAGGTGCCTGTGTCGAAGGTGGTGTTGATGGTCCGTTGTAATTCCTGTCAGGATCAGCATGCCGGTACACACTGCCTGCCCTCTTTGCGCGGACCCGTTTAGAGAGACCCGCGCCAGAACTACACATCTCGGCATGCAATGCGAAGTCACGCATCACGTGACTCGGATGCTACGCCGGAAGGAATAAGAGCGGCGGAAGCCTGAAAGCGCTGCCGATTATTCAACCGGGAACTTGGATGTGGATTCCTCTGAGAAATCTACGGGTTTAGACAGGCAGTAAGAGTGCTAGTGCACCAACCTTCGAGCCGTCATTTGCTGCATGAACAGTGGTGAGTACACCGTTTATTTCCAAGAACTCCCCTGTTGGACGAGACACGCCAATCTATTGCGGTCTCTTGCAGGGGAGCTTAGCTGCTATTTGTGGCACTTGGGTTTGCTCTTTACCTGAGACACATTCCTGTTTCATACAGGGAAAACGTAGCACCTGCGATAATCCAAGTTATGAGTATTAAATACCGCTGGATTGATTTAAACCTTGTTTATACTCATTGCAGTATGAGAAGCTCCGATACATTGTAGGGGCCTATATGATGCTGTGTTTTTTTTACCGCTTGAACTTCCTTGTTAATCCAATAAGGTCTGGTAAAGATTCTGGGATCCATGTGACTGTTAACTTTCCTGGGCACTTTTTCACTTGTGGTAAAGAAGTCAAGCTTCGATTGGTCTAGGGTCCAGAGAAAACCCTCTGACTCGTGTCATTTGGTTGTTCTTTCTTTCTTTGTAGTTCCTTCAGGAGAGAGGTCGTTTACAGGGGGCATAACTTGGCATCACACAGTGCACTGGACATATGGTCTTGGTAGGTGTTTCTTCATTCATTACAAAGAAAACACAGCGAGGGTTTAGAGGAAAACAAAAAGTCTTTCCTAAAACTGTGTTCTCTCTCGTTTTATATTTCATATATAGAAAGTGTTCTGAAATGTGTCATCGCCCTCTGCTTTATTCTGAAGTCATCGCTTCACTTTCCTTTGTTACAGGTAGGGGTTGTAGCTCAGAAGAGCAGGCTGTGTAGAGATAGGGGCGATTGAGAGAGAGAGTAGACGAAAGATGTCTCTTGTTGTTTTCTTGTCTCCTCCACAGATTTCCCTCCCCGCAGTTCCTTCCCTTTCCTTCACTCGCTCAATTACCTTAACAGTATGTGTGCTTATCTATATTCCAGACTTGGGGTAGATCAGAGGTGGGCCCCCTTTATGCATCAGCACGACCTTGAGGATTCGGACGGAGGATCCCGACAATTCCGGTGCAATGGCGGTGGCGGCTCTGTGGTAGATGTGTAGGGGGAAGGGGTCGTGGGGGCCCCTGAGTCGATGCCTTTCATGGTTGAGGTGGTATCTTCAGCTGTGATCGGCGTTTAGGTGGAGATGGTGGGCTGGCTGGTGTGTCTGGGGGGAGGTCGACGAAGTTGTCATAGAGGTTTTTAGGTCTCGCCTACGCAGCATGCATGCGCTGCATAGGAAAAAGACCTCTTGTAATCGATTCAGTTTTGGCCCCAAAAACGTGCACGTGTTGCATTTCTTTCAATGGCAACGTGTGCACGTTTAGAGATTCCCTTGCGGGAGCGAGCTTTGAAACCATATGGTTCCTGCTCGCTCCTGCAAGGGAAACAGGCGCAGACCCCCTACTCTCTCCCCTCCCCCTGCTGCCTTCTCTCCTCGTCAGTGCGAGCCTTGCGTGCTTGTTTTAATTATCTTGTGGGTAGCACAGTCATGACAGAGGCAGGATCTGGGTTAGCTGAGGTGATGAGTACGCCACTGCCGCTCGCACTACTGAGCACACCACTGCCGCTCGCACTACTGAGCACGTCACCGCCACTGGCACTACTGCAGGCTTGCCTCGGTCTCTCTGAGGGCCACCTGGCCTCGCAAGCATTGGCAGCTGCGGACTCGCCGTTATGAGCCTGCCGCCGCCATGTAGCAGAGATAGCTGCTTGCCTCTTTGGGCCCGCTATATGCTCTGTGCAGTGTGCTATAATCACAGACCGAGGTTTAGCTCCTTACCTCCTCTGGGCGAAGAAGCGACTGCCAGCCCGAGGATTAGCTCCTGTCACCGTCCGGGGTGTTAGCTCCTGTAGCTCAATCTCCCAGTAAAGGCACACTCCAAGATCACGCACAAGACTGCAGTGCACCCGGGCATTGTGCTCCTTCTGCCATGTCAGACACCCTTGGCTGTCAGTTTGAAGCAGGATGTCAGCTTCTTTCATAATCCCCTTCCGAGACCCGGACACATCAAACGGGACCGGAGTTGGGAAGCAGAGCTGCCGTGAAAGTTGCAGCCAGGGCGACACGCCTCCTGCCCTCTCCCTGCTCAGGCTTTACAAGCCCCCAGTGACGTTCCTCACAAACCCAGCTTAATTCTAAACTGCTGGCTGACTTCTCGGTATACTCAGATGTGAGTCCCTTGCTCATTGCACCATCAGGATTCAAGCAAGCCGGGCCGAAGACGGCTGAAATGCCAGAAACCGGTCCCCGGTAGCTTGTTTCCTTCCCAGTGTAAGAATTGGCTTTTGTAGTCTGGTCTGCCCTGTTCCCATGATGCACTGGGCCAGGGACAGACTAATTTGCATACAGCCAGGTTCTGAAACTGGGATGGTGCAATGAGCTAAAAAACGGTGTTGGATCTAGCCCTGATCTCTTGACTGGGTGAGAGTATTCTGCTTAATTCAGAGACTCTGTCCATCACCACCCCTTGTTGTAAATATTTTTGTCCACCCTAAGCGTGGAAGGGTATACTCAGATGTGAGTCCCTTGCTCATTGCACCATCAGGATTCAAGCAAGCCGGGCCGAAGACGGCTGAAATGCCAGAAACCGGTCCCCGGTAGCTTGTTTCCTTCCCAGTGTAAGAATTGGCTTTTGTAGTCTGGTCTGCCCTGTTCCCATGATGCACTGGGCCAGGGACAGACTAATTTGCATACAGCCAGGTTCTGAAACTGGGATGGTGCAATGAGCTAAAAAACGGTGTTGGATCTAGCCCTGATCTCTTGACTGGGTGAGAGTATTCTGCTTAATTCAGAGACTCTGTCCATCACCACCCCTTGTTGTAAATAATTTTGTCCACCCTAAGCGTGGAAGGGTATACTCAGATGTGAGTCCCTTGCTCATTGCACCATCAGGATTCAAGCAAGCCGGGCCGAAGACGGCTGAAATGCCAGAAACCGGTCCCCGGTAGCTTGTTTCCTTCCCAGTGTAAGAATTGGCTTTTGTAGTCTGGTCTGCCCTGTTCCCATGATGCACTGGGCCAGGGACAGACTAATTTGCATACAGCCAGGTTCTGAAACTGGGATGGTGCAATGAGCTAAAAAACGGTGTTGGATCTAGCCCTGATCTCTTGACTGGGTGAGAGTATTCTGCTTAATTCAGAGACTCTGTCCATCACCACCCCTTGTTGTAAATAATTTTGTCCACCCTAAGCGTGGAAGGGTATACTCAGATGTGAGTCCCTTGCTCATTGCACCATCAGGATTCAAGCAAGCCGGGCCGAAGACGGCTGAAATGTCAGAAACCGGTCCCCGGTAGCTTGTTTCCTTCCCAGTGTAAGAATTGGCTTTTGTAGTCTGGTCTGCCCTGTTCCCATGATGCACTGGGCCAGGGACAGACTAATTTGCATACAGCCAGGTTCTGAAACTGGGATGGTGCAATGAGCTAAAAAACGGTGTTGGATCTAGCCCTGATCTCTTGACTGAGTGAGAGTATTCTGCTTAATTCAGAGACTCTGTCCATCACCACCCCTTGTTGTAAATATTTTTGTCCACCCTAAGCGTGGAAGGGTATACTCAGATGTGAGTCCCTTGCTCATTGCACCATCAGGATTCAAGCAAGCCGGGCCGAAGACGGCTGAAATGCCAGAAACCGGTCCCCGGTAGCTTGTTTCCTTCCCAGTGTAAGAATTGGCTTTTGTAGTCTGGTCTGCCCTGTTCCCATGATGCACTGGGCCAGGGACAGACTAATTTGCATACAGCCAGGTTCTGAAACTGGGATGGTGCAATGAGCTAAAAAACGGTGTTGGATCTAGCCCTGATCTCTTGACTGGGTGAGAGTATTCTGCTTAATTCAGAGACTCTGTCCATCACCACCCCTTGTTGTAAATATTTTTGTCCACCCTAAGCGTGGAAGGGTATACTCAGATGTGAGTCCCTTGCTCATTGCACCATCAGGATTCAAGCAAGCCGGGCCGAAGACGGCTGAAATGCCAGAAACCGGTCCCCGGTAGCTTGTTTCCTTCCCAGTGTAAGAATTGGCTTTTGTAGTCTGGTCTGCCCTGTTCCCATGATGCACTGGGCCAGGGACAGACTAATTTGCATACAGCCAGGTTCTGAAACTGGGATGGTGCAATGAGCTAAAAAACGGTGTTGGATCTAGCCCTGATCTCTTGACTGGGTGAGAGTATTCTGCTTAATTCAGAGACTCTGTCCATCACCACCCCTTGTTGTAAATATATTTTGTCCACCCTAAGCGTGGAAGGGTATACTCAGATGTGAGTCCCTTGCTCATTGCACCATCAGGATTCAAGCAAGCCGGGCCGAAGACGGCTGAAATGCCAGAAACCGGTCCCCGGTAGCTTGTTTCCTTCCCAGTGTAAGAATTGGCTTTTGTAGTCTGGTCTGCCCTGTTCCCATGATGCACTGGGCCAGGGACAGACTAATTTGCATACAGCCAGGTTCTGAAACTGGGATGGTGCAATGAGCTAAAAAACGGTGTTGGATCTAGCCCTGATCTCTTGACTGGGTGAGAGTATTCTGCTTAATTCAGAGACTCTGTCCATCACCACCCCTTGTTGTAAATAATTTTGTCCACCCTAAGCGTGGAAGGGTATACTCAGATGTGAGTCCCTTGCTCATTGCACCATCAGGATTCAAGCAAGCCGGGCCGAAGACGGCTGAAATGCCAGAAACCGGTCCCCGGTAGCTTGTTTCCTTCCCAGTGTAAGAATTGGCTTTTGTAGTCTGGTCTGCCCTGTTCCCATGATGCACTGGGCCAGGGACAGACTAATTTGCATACAGCCAGGTTCTGAAACTGGGATGGTGCAATGAGCTAAAAAACGGTGTTGGATCTAGCCCTGATCTCTTGACTGGGTGAGAGTATTCTGCTTAATTCAGAGACTCTGTCCATCACCACCCCTTGTTGTAAATAATTTTGTCCACCCTAAGGGTGGAAGGGTATACTCAGATGTGAGTCCCTTGCTCATTGCACCATCAGGATTCAAGCAAGCCGGGCCGAAGACGGCTGAAATGCCAGAAACCGGTCCCCGGTAGCTTGTTTCCTTCCCAGTGTAAGAATTGGCTTTTGTAGTCTGGTCTGCCCTGTTCCCATGATGCACTGGGCCAGGGACAGACTAATTTGCATACAGCCAGGTTCTGAAACTGGGATGGTGCAATGAGCTAAAAAACGGTGTTGGATCTAGCCCTGATCTCTTGACTGGGTGAGAGTATTCTGCTTAATTCAGAGACTCTGTCCATCACCACCCCTTGTTGTAAATAATTTTGTCCACCCTAAGCGTGGAAGGGTATACTCAGATGTGAGTCCCTTGCTCATTGCACCATCAGGATTCAAGCAAGCCGGGCCGAAGACGGCTGAAATGCCAGAAACCGGTCCCCGGTAGCTTGTTTCCTTCCCAGTGTAAGAATTGGCTTTTGTAGTCTGGTCTGCCCTGTTCCCATGATGCACTGGGCCAGGGACAGACTAATTTGCATACAGCCAGGTTCTGAAACTGGGATGGTGCAATGAGCTAAAAAACGGTGTTGGATCTAGCCCTGATCTCTTGACTGGGTGAGAGTATTCTGCTTAATTCAGAGACTCTGTCCATCACCACCCCTTGTTGTAAATATTTTTGTCCACCCTAAGCGTGGAAGGGTATACTCAGATGTGAGTCCCTTGCTCATTGCACCATCAGGATTCAAGCAAGCCGGGCCGAAGACGGCTGAAATGCCAGAAACCGGTCCCCGGTAGCTTGTTTCCTTCCCAGTGTAAGAATTGGCTTTTGTAGTCTGGTCTGCCCTGTTCCCATGATGCACTGGGCCAGGGACAGACTAATTTGCATACAGCCAGGTTCTGAAACTGGGATGGTGCAATGAGCTAAAAAACGGTGTTGGATCTAGCCCTGATCTCTTGACTGGGTGAGAGTATTCTGCTTAATTCAGAGACTCTGTCCATCACCACCCCTTGTTGTAAATATGGCTGACTTCTAATGGCACCTTAGGGGGGGCTGTTTACAGTTGCTGTCTTTTTGGCCTTGCTTCTTCCTTGTTTTTCCCTTTCTTGGACACTGACTGTTAGACAGCATTTATAAATACTTCAAGTTTATGCAGTAGCGCAGTGGGCTGCATAACCAAAGTGCTGCAGAAGTGCATTTGTTTTGACTGTTCCACGTGGTGTGGTGGGTGCAGAGCACCGCTTTTTGGCATTTCCTCTTAGGTACGCCCACTCCGGGGTCATAGCAAGCTCTGACCCCTTTAAGCAAGGTTATTTAAATGCAGCCCGGCCCCTGTGTTGCCCTTCCATACGTCTGCTTCCCTTCCAGATGGCCCTGTATGTCACTTCTCTGCTGAGCAGGCCCTCGCTGTCTCCTGTTCCCTTCGTGTCTGAGACTCACGCTCGTCCAAGATCTGCGGCTCCTCTGTCTGTCTCCTTCCAGTCCTGGGGCAGCAAGTTGTCTCAGTTGCAGCACCTAGAGTGCCACAGCTTCTTGGCAGGTTGTTCGCAAGCTATGAAGTTCTGCAGCTTTCAGTTTTGTTTATGCATGCGTAGAGTATGCGTGCTGTCTGTGTGGTGTGAATTCGGGCAAACAGGCCCACATGAAATGTTGGGAGATGTTCTTATTAAGCTGCTGCTGGTCGTTAGAGCTTTACCCCCGATCACCCCTCCATCCCACTGTCTATTGTCACTTGTTTACCCCTACCCGCCCTCCCGTTGTCACTTGTTCCCCTGCTGTGAAGTAGGTGTTCTTAGAGTTAAGGATCGAGACATAAGTTGACAGATCTGGAAAAGTTGTTTTAAAGACGCTTCTTGTGTGTAGAGTAGGGGCAGGTAAAAGCCAGTTGGTTACATGATTACATTTAAATACAGTGCAGGAACCATATGTTTGAAGTTTTTTCCCCACCAAAAAAGTGTTGTAAGCCTTCAAATGTGTCAAGACCCAGGTATTAAGCATTCGCCATACGCCAAACACTGTGTTTTAAGTCCTTGCATTCTCATTTTACTTAAATGAAAAAAGAATTGAACCTGAAATACGTTGTTTATCTCCACTTGTCAACTGGAGTTTCCACCAGGTATAATTTAGAACGACTGAGCCCTAGCACACGAGGGCGAAGCTGAGGGTCTAAAATCTCAGACTTGCTTTTTCAGCCACAACATTTGCTTTAAAACTGGAAATATAATGCAAGTCATTTACATAAACTGGAAATGCCCATGTTAACCAAAAACTCAAACACAACAACAAGATACTATAAAGTAGTTGTGAGACTGTTCTATTGGAATTTCAAGAATAGTTTGTTTTTTATTGGTTTATCGTACTGTGTGATATTGAAGACATTCTTGAGAAAAATGCTTTACTCAGTGTTGTATAATAGGCCTTTTTAAATATCTTAAACAAGGTTTTTTTTGTTTCATCAGCCTCACTACCCACCAATAAAAAATGCTCAAATTTCTAAATGTCAGTGTCTCTAAAATTCTACCAGATCAGCTGTTAGTGCTTACCAGAAGAGATTCTTCCCCTGTGCGAACATGGAGCCCTTAAGCAGGACTTTAACCTTTCACCAGTGCTGTACTCTGGATGTGAATGTATCTGTTGGGGTTATGGGCCAGAAAGAGTCGGACCCTTTACCTTTCTCAGGCAGAGTACTGATAGCACAGTAAAACAAGTTGAAGCTGAAAGCTGAAGTTGAAAAAGACTTATAGAGCGCACATAGACCAAGCGGTTTCTTGGCGCTGAGGACATGAGTGAGTGGAAAGATGCCTACTCAGCAAACGCTTGCAAGAAAAGCCAGGTCTTCAGAACCCTGCGGAAGTCCATGTAAAGAGCTGTGGTCCTAATGCTGAGGGGTAAAGAATTCCAAAAAGAGGGAGCCAAGAAGGAGAAACGCATGCCGCCATGTTTCTTCCTTCTACAGCGGGGAATGCACAAAAGATGTTTAGATGAAGACCGAAGGTCACGGGTAGGGACAAAAGGCTTGAGTTTGGCGGCTACAAAAGCAGGAGCTGAAACAGCTAAAGCCTTAAACATCAAACAGCTGAGTTTAAAAAACCAGCGTTCAGTGAGTGGAAGCCAGTGTAAAGTTTTTAGAAGCGGAGTGATATGGTAGTCTAAATAGAGATGTCATCATAGACTGCCTTAAGCTAGATGGAGCGGTCAATATAAAATGACTCAATTATGTAAAACAAATGCTAAATGAGATTGGGCACCCGGTACTCTTCGCAAATCCCGTAAGCATGGAAGTTGTGTTTAGAAACTCATTGAAAAAGATGGTCTTTGAGCATTTAGATAATAAGAGGTGGCTCCTGGTAAAGGTCAAATGCACAGTTGCAGATAACCAGCTAATTACTATCAGCGAAGAGGTTCACCCTTACCGGTTACTAGAGCCAAGTTGTTATACTCGTATGCTATTGACCCGTTTCCGCACTGACACTTTTTACAGATTGATAACTTTCCCAGAACGTAATGATTGGTCTAGGGAAAGGGTAATTTGTCCATGCGATGATATTTCATACCAATCAAATATTCACTGTGTATTGTTTTGCAAGTTTTACCTGATACCGAGGAAGAGATTTCTGAAACCCATGTTAAAGGCCTGGGGGCTACGTACCTGTAGAGTGGCATTCCTCAAGCTAAAACAGCTAGAGAATGAATATGTTATTAAGGCAGTATCCTCCTTTTTAAAACTTATTATTAGGTTTCGGGACACTATATAATGTATATGGCTATTAAACTTTTCTATATTAGAAAGTGACCTGAAAGATTGTACATAGTGTATACAGAAACTGTAAATATTCCAAATTGAATATGTATATACACATGTCCTATCCTTCCTACTCTTGATATTGGTTACACAAAATGAATCAAGTGTAGTGATTTCCTTGATAACTTTTGGTCCTGTATGAATTGTATCATAGTATTCCTTTTTATATTGCTAATTTTTAAATGTATAGATCTTTTTAACATTGATTTTTAAATGTATGCTTTTATGATTTTGCTATTTAAAATCGAATAAAGCTTAATTGAATTGAATTGATATGGTAGTGTCTGGGAAGTTTATAAGCCAACCTTGCAGCCAAATTATGGATTAGCTGGAGACGGCAGAGCTCGCACGCCAGAATTCCGACGTACAGAGTATTTCCGTAATCCAGGCGAGATATAACCATGGCTAGCAAGATTAGTTTAAGTGCCTCATTAGAAAAAAAAGCGGGAGATTTTACGTATAGTACGTAGATTAAGAAAGCAAGATGAGACCACCGCACTGACTTGGTTGTGCATGGAGAGGTCGCTGCTGACTTTAATACCGAGGCTTTTGACGGAAGCTGAGGGAGAGGGAGGGGGACAAAGGGAAAGGGGCCAAAATGTGGGGGACCAGGGACTGGAGACACCACCCGTAAGTACAAGCTCAGTCTTGTCGGGATTGAGTTTAAGGTGGTTGGTGTTCATCCAGTCGCTGATAAAGGTCATAACTGATTGAAAATTTGAGACAGAAGAAGGAGAAGAAGAGATATTGAAAATAAGTTGGAGGTCATCAGCGTAGTTAAATACTGTGACGTCCAGTTTTTGAGGGGTAGAGATAAGAGGGAAAATATACAGATTAAAGAGGAAAGGAGAAAGAGAAGAACCTTGGGGGACACCACAGGTGACAGGTTGAGCAGCCGCAGAGAAGCCGGCCAGCTGAACGGCCTGCTGACGATTCGCCAAAAAGAGGAGATCCAAGCCAGGGAGGATCCCCGGAGGCCAGCGCTCTTGACGCGGTCGATCAGGATGGCATGATCGACCGTGTCAAAGGAGGCTGAATAATCCAGGAGAACCAAGGCCTGAGTAGAATTGGCATCGGCTCTACATCTGAGTTTATCCAGCACAGAGAGTATGACAGACTCTGTACAATGCGCGGGGCGAAAGCCCGCTTGGTGGGGGTCTAGAAAGTGTGTATTCTCAGTAAAAGAGCTGAGGCAAGCTGTGACATGGCTCTCTAAGATTTTCCCCAAGAAGGGGAGCAAAGAGATAGGGCGAAAATTAGAAGGAGAGGACGGGTCGGCCCCTGCCTTCTTTAAGATGGGAATAATTTTAGCGGATTTAAAAAGGTCAGGGGCCGTCCCCAATGAAAGAGAATTGTTAAGAAGTGCTAGAGGGGGATCAGGACAGGCAGAAAAGACCTCTTTTAATAGGTGAACAGAAAAACTGTCGGTAGGAGAACCAGATTTAACTTTGGTAAGTAGAGAAATTAAATTTTCCCTAGATATGAGAGGGAACTGTTCCAGAAAGTGAGAGTTAGGTAAGGGGTCAGTGCAATGGAAGTTGGGTGAAGGAAGTTAGCGCCTGGACGCCTCAGGGCAACTGTAGCGCTCTACAAATCACATTTTCATTTAATTTTCATTTAATTTCATTTCATTCATTTCAAGGAGAAGGGATATTAGCTTTAATAGTGCTGATTTTATCAATGAAATACTCATTGAGAGAATTAATAATGATAATAATAATAATAATAATCCACATTTGTAAAGCGCACAATCACCCGTTAGGGTCTCTAGGCGCTGGGGGCCGTCGGGGAGATTAAGCAAGCTATTGCCCAGAGTCCCATGGTGCTGGACTAACCTGCCGCTGGAGCCGGGGATCGAACCGTGATCCCCAGATTCCAGCGTCAGTCGCCCTGGCCGCAGCACCACACCTCTTCCAGAGGTGTGGCGCCGCGGCCTATTACAGAGGGCTTGTGAAGGGAAAGGCTTGAGGGTGGCTCTTGCAGATGTAGACAAGTCATGAACGATGGAAAAAATATCTTTGGGCTTATTCGCATAGAGGAGAATTTTTGAGGTGAAATAATCCGATATAGCCTGAAGAATAGATTTTTTATAGTCGTGTAGCAAAGTAAGGTATGATGATTTTAAAACTGGGCATTATCTGAGCCCCCAGTGATGTTCTGGTTGCCTGAGGGCCAGTTTTTTTTATTTTAGCTCAGAAGTGAACCATCTGTTGGAGTCATAGAGGCAGCGAATCTTGAGGCGTTTTAGAGGGGCCAGTTGATCGCAGGCTGAAGAGAGCCAGTTGTTGATTGCGTTGGCCTGGGAGTGAGCGGAAGGTCGTGTAGGTTAGGAGGTGAAGATAAGAGGGAAGAACAAAGGAGAGATGTGTCCACTGGTCCCCAATTTTGGGCCCAGTTGTTGGAAGGGAGCAGGGGTTTACTAACCTCCACAAGGTCAAAGGAAAATGAAATAAGGGAGTGGTCGGACCAGGGACATGGGCTGGTGATCAGGGTAGGGATATTCAAGTTGATCGACCAAACCTGGTCAAGGATGTGGCCATGAATATGGGTCGGGGAATGTATGTGCTGGGAAAGATTGAGGTTGCAGAGGAGATCGGTGAACTCTTTAGAATGGGGGTCCTCCCGTGGGTCGGAGGGCCAAAAGTTGAAGTCGCCCAGCACCAATAAGCGAGAGTTGTTTACAAGAAGCGTAGCCAACAATTCCCCTACTGCCTGTGAGAAGAGGGGCATGGACTGCGGTGGGCAGAAAAAAGGAACGCAAGTTAAAGGGACAGTGGTTGAGGTAGAACGAACAACAAGGAAATCGACCGATGCAATGGTAGCGAAGGGCATAGGCAGAAACTGGAGGTTTGAATTAATTGTTATCGCGACTCCACCTCCGACTTTCCCACCCGGGCGGTCTGAGCGTAAGATGTAGTAAGGGTCAGGAATTGCCGCTAGTATGTCTGGTGAGGAGTCGGATGTTTCGGTAAGAAACAGCATGTCAGGCTTAACAGTATCCAGAAATGTAAAAAGCTCAAGCTGATGCTTATCTAAAGAGCGAGTATTGAGGAGATAGGCTGACACAATTGTGGAGGCGGGCTGAGCCAGGGACGGCTGGGAAGGAGCAGATGCCACAGCATGGGACAGGGTGGCCTATCGAGGATGAGAGGGACGCAATGTGGCTGGGGTTTAGGATGCCAGTACCTTTAATTTGGGAGAGAGTGTGGCCCGAAATAGCCCAATTGCCCCGAAGTGCAACTAGTTCTTGGGAGGAATACGCATAAGAATGGGCATGGTGCCTGGCCCCTGGCCCCGGCCGGCCGCCGACGGGCGCAGATGGGCTTGCCTTTGGCGCACCACCGGCGCTTCCGCTGCGCGTGTCCGCTGTGCGCGGTGTAACACATGTGGGCTAAATAGACAGCCCAGGAAGAGGTGGTGCCAATGACTCTGCCCCCCAATGTCAGGTGGTGCTCGACCTCCCCACACGCCCTCCGCTCAAACAGGCAAGCCTGCGTCAGACCAGGGCTGTGGAGACGAGTGGCCCAAATGGGAGGACAGAAGACCACAGGACTCCTGGCAGGTAAGAAAGCTAACGCCAGAAGTATCGAGGTCCTGCTGGGAAATGGGATAGTATGATGCCCAGACTTAAGCCGCCTCCCCGAGAAAACTAAAAAGACAGTGATTAAAAATCAGCTCTAACCAGTGGACAAGCCGAGGCTAAAAATGCGAGAGAAACCCCCGCACACTCGCACAAGCATAGGCATAGCCAATAGGTCTCGCCTCTGGGACCTTATAAGTGTTTAGCCATGCAACAGTTGATGTTGTTGCACCAAGGATATTGTGCTGCATAACTAAATACTTATAAGGTCCCAAAGGCGAGACCTATTGGCTATGTCAATGCTTGTTGATCTTGAGGTTGAAGTAAGTTCCAAGTTTGTCCCAGAGGTCTTGGGATGGGGTGATGTCAGTGGCTTCGCTGTGAGGGTGGGTGAATTCCTGGATGACCATGAAGAGTTCCTTGGAGTTGGTGGAGTTGGTGAGGAATTTATTGTGGATGAAGGTCCTCTTGGTGGTTCTAATTAGGTTGTGGGAGTCCGTCATGGCATCCTTGTAGGTGGTGTGGCTTGCGTAGCGGGTGAATTCGTCTGCGCAGTTGGAGTTCTCTGGCTGTGATGTTGGTGTTGGGTGCCGAAGTGTGGTTGTTTCGGGTGAGGGCGGAGTTGAGTTGGTCATCGGTGACCTTGCTCCAGTTCCTTCATGGTGGGCGTGGGGCTGGTTTGGGTGCCCTGGGTTCGTCGACGGTGAAGTGTACACAGTAGTGGCCGGTCCATGGGGGTTGCGTAGTGTGGCTGAAGTGAACGCTGTTCCCTGCTGCGAAGATGGGGTCAAGGGTGTGTCCTACCCTGTGGGTCGGTGTAGAGACTAGTTGTTTGAGTCCGATGTTGGCGAGTTTGTCCAAGGGGTGGTGGAGTTGAGGTCCCTGGTGTTGTCGAGGTGGTAGTATAGGTCTCCGATGGGTGTGTAGTTTAATGTGGCGATGGCGTGGGGTGCGAGGAATGCGGTGATGGTGGAAGCGAATGGGGCTCGGGGGTCGGGGGCCTCTAGACGAGGGTTCCCCATAGCGTGCAGTTGGGCAGGTCTGGATCTGGAAGTGCAGGTGTTCTGCGGTGGGGAAGGTTTAACTGGAGGTGGTGAGGCGGAGGGTGTTTTTGTGGGCAATGCCGAGGCCCCCTCCCTGCTGGTTGGGTCGGTCCTTCCTCTAGATCTTGTATCTGTCTGGGATGGCGGTGTTGATGCCAGGGGCGGAGGAGGCATTGGTCCAGGTCTCCGTGAAGCAGGTGACATGAGGTGAGAGAGTCGAGTAGATTCCAGATCTCCACAGCGTGTTTGTGCACGGAGTGCACGTTGAGGAGGATGCATCTCAGTGTGTCACCGGTGTTGGCTTCTGCGGTGTTGGAGGCCGGGGTGGAGGTGAAGGTCTTGTGGCAGTGGCAGCAGGAGAATTGGCTGTGGGTCGTGTTTGGCATGCCTTGTTGGCAGTCATTGTTTCTTCTGGGGTTGAGTGCGTGGAGAGTGGTGGCATTGTAGCAGCTGAGGCTCGTGGATCCAGGGTTCCTGGCGCTGACCGCAGACGGGTCGCAAATACAAAGGCACAATACAATAACTACTGGCACAATACAATAAGGCAACCACAGTAATTACCAGTACTGCAGTAGAAGGGCAGAGGCAGCGAGAGGCACAACGGGGCAGAGAGCTGTCTTGAACCCCTGCCGAACGGAGGCTGGGCGGCTGTGTAGGTAGCGCGTAGCTGCTGGGGAGAGAGCAGGCCAGTGATCGAAGGGTCAGAGGTCTTTCTCACGCTCACCCGCAGCGGCCTCCATTAAGAAGGGGAGAGGGGAGGGACGTCAGCTGGGAGGTGGGAAGGGGAGTGCACAGGGGGGGAGGGGCAGCAGGGGCAGCAGCGGCGGGAAGAGGAAAGTGGGAAGAAGCGGGTTTAGAAGCCCACTTAGCAGATGCAAAAGGTAAAAGCACATACAAAGGCACAAAACAATAACCACTGGCACAATAAAATACGGCAACCACAGTAATTACCAGTACTGCAGTAGATGGGCAGAGGCAGCGAGAGGCACAACGAGGCTGAGAGCTGTCTCGAACTCCTCCCGAACAGAGGCTGGAGCTCGGTGGCTGTGTAGGTGGCGCGGAGCTGCTGGGGAGAAAGCAGGCCAGTGACCGAAGAAGCAACCCAATCAGCACTCGTTCTCCCCTCTGCATGAGACTCAGCTGAGCCTCACCAACAGAGGAGAACATGCAGTGCGCCCGCACAAAAGAAACACTGGAACCACACTTTCCAGTAACACCAAAGTCCATGAGGAAATAGCACAAGAAATACGAACTGGGTTGGTGCCAAAAGCACCCTTACCAGACCAGCAACTCAATCTGACATCGGTCAGCATACAAAATAATTGGCAGCGTTGGCGGCCCTGGATGTGCTTATGAGGGCAAATGGTATGTGATGTTGCGTGCGCGTCACCTGATGCATGGGATCATGGGAAATGGAGTCCAAAACACACCTGATGTCAGTGTTCAAGATCACTTGTTGGGACTGCCTTGATGAGACCTGACAGTACATCCTCTCCCAGGAGAACACTGACAGATACATGGTTTCAGCTGATTTTTCTGATGAAACAAAGACATCTGCCTAGAGGCATGTATCCCAGAGGAAGGTAACCAGGAATTTTCCTCTGGCCCATACCCCTTCCAGGCCACCAAATACCAGAGTTTATGTCTCTTTATTTTGGAATTAACTAGCCTCTGGACTGCTTACTCTTGTTCGTTGTTCACCCAAATGGGAGCAGGTCTTTTCTTGCAAGGACACATGAAACACAGGGTGTATGCAGAGGTTAGACGGCAATGCCAATCGAACCGCCACTCAATTTACAAATTCTTAATCACCTTATATGGTCCAATGTATCAGGGGTTGAAGATACCATATCTTCAGAACAGAATGTTTTTCGTGGACAACCATACATGATCCATTTCTTTATACAATGGGGCAGGCCTTCTATGCTCATCAGCTTGTTTTTATAGTTACTCTTGACCTGTTGCAACTGTCTTTGTATATCTTTCAATGTCTTTTGGATATGGGCAACCCTTTTGTGTACCACGGGTAAATTCTGGGCGTTTGATTGGTGTACAAATGGAAGGAAATGTGGATGAAAACCATACGTGCAGTAGAAAGGGGAATTATGCAGTGAGCATTGGGTGGCACTATTGTAGGCTACTTCCGCTAACCATAACTCATACAGGCTTCTGACCACAACCTAGACCTCTTCAATGAATTCTTCCCCTCCATCAAACAGGAGGTAAATAACAATAAGACAGCCCCCTTGCCAGGCCAGACTACCCCAAATCAGCTCTTGACCAGCCCCAGATCTTATCCGCCTACAGCGCAGCCACCACAGACTGCCCTCTCCACCTCCATCTACCACACCTACCAGATCACACTATGCCTATGCCATTGTAGCCACTACACCAGACAATTTAGAGACAACCACCCCCGCTACCCCCATCAACACATGCACTCTTCACAATTCCAACAGGATCTTAGAGAGACACATGAACAATAATGTATCCACTACATCCACCACTCAGGAAAGGCTTGAATTTAAACTCAAATCCAAACCAAAATACCCATCCATTCCTACCTCTCCCCCTCTTAGCCGTCACATCAACGAGACTCAAGGAAAACACACTCCTCAGTACACCGTGCCACAAACTCCACCATCCGGTTACTACGCCATGATTGAGTCTAGACTGGGGGACATTACTCAGGTACTACAAAAACTAAAATCTGACCTGCAGAAGCTAACAAGCATCACCACTAATCTAAACCACAACATGGGGTCAACATATACACCTGTGAGTAATAGTCCAATCCTTCAAGACAAATGCTTACACCATGTTGACCATCCATTAAAATCGATCAACTCCCGAACATCCCAGCGCACTAGTTGGCGATCCGCTCCCTTACACAACGCTCCCTCGAGACCAGAACCAAGACATCTCTATCTGGCAACGACATCCAAGCCAATCTCCACACATACAAGAGTGCACACCTTGACCTGTCACATAGCCTCAACCCCATATCAACAATTATTTCAAATCCGTACAGAGAACAGAAACCAAACACCAGAGGGTTAAACAAGGGCAACTTCAAACCAGTACACATCTCAGGGAAAACCTCATCAAACACCAAACCCCACCTGAAATGCATTCTCCTAAATTGCAGATCGGCCTGGAAACACGCAGCTGACATTGCAAACCTTATCCTCGCCCTTGACCTTGACCTACTCCTTCTAACTGAAACTTGATTAAAGAACGATTCTGCACCAATCCTGGACATTCTAACCCCCCAGGCTATGACATCCTAAGAGCCAATAGACAGGAAAGATTGGGGAGGCATAGCCTGCATACACCGCAGTGTGGTGACTCAATCACAATCTTGCGACCTTGACACGTGTGAATACCTAGGCATAAACATTGTGGGCAACAACAGGCCACTATGTAAATTACACTTGGTCTACCACCGTCCGGGCAACAATCTTGCCTTCACTGAACAAATCATGGACATCATCTCTTCCAACCTGGGGCAACACTGCCCCCAATCTTCCTGATTGACTTTAATCTTCACTGGAAAGACCAAACGATCCCACAGCTAACAGCCTAAAAACCTTCCTAACTGACCTCAAACTTGTCCAATTCTGCGATCACCCAATGCACAACCTAGTTTCAACACTGGATCTGATTACTGCCAGGCCAAACTGCATGTTACTTAAATCGATCATCCCCTGTGACTGGGCGGACCACCACAGCATCTCCTTCCTCATCACTGATCCAACGAAGACATATAAATTCCAACGTAAAAACCCCAAAAAATGGAAAAGAAATACTTGTGACATTAACCGTAATGACCTAACTTCCCTCACCAACAATTTCCTATCGCCACCAGTGGACCTGACAGATGTACATGAACTCACAACCCACTACAACAACTCGATGACTAACATTCTCAACACAGTGGCGCCCCTTCAACTAAAAAGGCCGTCCTCGAAAGACTCCAAACCCTGGTACATTGGGAGCCTGAATGATCAACGCCGCAACCTAAGACTAGCGGAAAGGACCCGGAGATCTGCACCGCCCCTAGAGCACCTTAAACAACTAAGATCAAGGAGGAGTAATTACAACAAACACATGAGAATATCAAAAGCTAACTTCTTCCAACACCAACTAAACAATGCAAGAAATCGACCAAGAAAACTATTCGAAATTATTAAACTTCAGTCCGCTCAACATCACACCGACCCCTCTGTAGGCCCCAACCCATAACCCAACTGCAACACTTTTGCCACCCACTTCTTGGAAAAATCCAAAATGATAGAAAAAGAGCTCCTTGCAGCAAATGAACAACTCTCATTGTCTCCCGCACCTAATCCCAGCGTGCCACAATCGGCACAAACATCTATCCAGCATGATCTTACCCTCAAAAACAATGCGTCATGGAACACTTTTAAAATCTTTGACGAAGATGACATCCTCAAGCTAATAACAACACTTAAATTGTCAAACCACTTCTGTGATACGCTCCCAGCCAACATCTTCAGCGAGATCAAAGCAGCTCTTATACCCATCTGGAAAAAGATAGTGAATGCATCTCTATCGCAAGGAACCCTTCCAAGCTGCTTAAAAGAAGGACAGGTAATCCCCATTCTAAAAAAAACACGGCTGACCACACAATTCCAGATAACTACCGTCCAATATCCACTATTGCTACACTAGCAAAACTACTGAAAAAGTGCGTCCACTCCCAACTATGCAACCATATATTCCAATTCCAACTCATTGACCAGTTCCAATCAGGCTTCAGGCAGAATCACAGCATGGAAACGGTCATGTCCCACATCGTCGATGACGCACTCAGAATACTAGATCAAAATGAATCCTGCCTCCTAATCCTCCTAGACCTATCATCAGCTTTCAATACAGTCAAACACATCAATCTCCTGGACCTACTAGAACACAGAATGGGCTTATCAGGACCTGTCCTAAAGTGGTTCGCCTCCTTCTTAGATAACCAAACTCAAAGAATCAAGATTAACCAATCGCTATCCTCGACAACACCGGTCACTCTGGAGGTCCCTCAAGTTTCCGCCTTATCACCTACCCTCTTTAATCTATTTATGGAACCCTTAACTGAAAGTCTGAAACCCTCCATTATCCACTACCACATGTACGCAGATGATACCCAACTATACCTAAAAATATCATCACCGGATGACATCTACCTACTCAACACAACCGTACAAAAAACCCACATCTGGCTAACAAAAAACCACCTCAAACTCAATACACTCAAAACTGACTTTCTCCTAATCTCCCCACCACAAGGACAAGGGACATAGTAAACTGGATGAAACACCTCAATTGCAAACCTCACATTATCGATTCCACAAGACCACTGGGGATAATACTTGACAAGACTCTCAACATGAGGGAACACATCAGCACAGCCACCAGAGGAGCCAACTTTCATATGAGCATTCTCAGAAAACTAAAATCCTTCTTCAACGACAACGACCTAAAAACAGGTGCTCAATCTCTAGTTCTACCCAGAATAGACTATGGGAATACAACCTTATGTGGCTTCCCGAGATCCAGTATGGCTCCTTTAAGACCCTCACTCAATGCAGCTGCAAGACTCGTCACTGGCTCCAGAAAGAACAACCACATCACCCTGGATCTAAAGGAACTGAATTGGCTCCCCTATGAGGCAAGAGCACAGCTAAAAATTGCATGTATGACGCACAAAGCCCTAACGCCTCAATACACCAAAGTATCTAGCCAATAAACTTGAATTATCAGGCAATAGCAGAACTCTGAGAAGCACCAACACCCTGCTATTGAAACCACAAAAATGTAGAAAAAAGAAAACCTACACATGCACCTTCTCTGGTCTAGCCCCTAGGATATAGAATGCCTTGCCCCAAGCAATCAGGATGAACCCCTCCACCACCTCCTTCAAAAATGAAGTCTCACTATTTCTAATGAATAAAACTCTCTCCTGATCCCAGCCCTGATGCAAGTTGATACCAACCAGAAGCTGCTCATCTACCAAGATACATGCTAATCGATAAAAGAGAATGACTAACACAATCCTGACCTTCAACAAGAACTTACAACATATATGATCTTATCTTAGATGCTCATTTATATGTGTCTAGAGCGCAACTTTCTTTTGATGTAACTTCTGTAAAGCTCTCTGATACCTTCATTGGGTCTAGTCCGAGCTATATAAAAGCTTATAAATAAATAAAAATAACCACTCTACCCAGGCCTCTGTGTTTTTGTCTACATAACACCTAAGGTACTGTTTTAGGGTTATTTTCAGACGTTCGGTTTGGCAATTGGTCTGAGGATGGTAGCTCGTGGATAAAGCGGCTGAGATGTGCAAGACCTTGCACCACTCTCTCCAAATCTATGCAGTAAACTATGCCCCCCTGTCAGACACAATAGTTTTCGGGAGACTGTGTAATCTTACCATGTTGATTAATAACAAATGGGTCAATTGTCCCCCTGTTGGGAGTTGTTTGCACACTATGAAATGTCCCTTGTTTTGTTAAATTGCCCACCACCACTAGAACAGTAGGGCACCCCTGGTCTTTGGGTAAACCAACAATGAAATCCAAAGAAATGCTTTCCCTTGGAGTAGTGGGGTGGGTAGAGGACACAACAAACCTTGTTTTTTCATGGTATCTGATTTGTTTTAAGCACAAACTTCACATTTATGAACTCACAAAACTAGGTCCATCCGGACACTCGGCCACCAGAACTGCTGCAACACTCTGTCTTGTGTTTTTTCAACACCGTTATGACCACCACTAGGAACCTCATGGCACCAATGTAATACTTGCTGTCTTAGTTTTTTTTTTTTTTAAACATTTTTATTAGCATTTTTATAACAGTGCGATACAATGTCACTCGGCAATAGAAAATATGATATGCATTTAAGTTTGGGATCAGAATCCTTGCAATTACATCAGTAACATTAGAGCTGAACACTATACATGGTAAAGCAGGGGCTGCGGAGTACACCCTGGGTGGAGCCGCACTATTCGGTATCAGAGTCCGTGTCGTCTTCATCAGAAGGTGGGTTGCAAATGTCCCCTCTATATTTATTCCATGCCCTCCATACCCTCTTCCACTTCTTAGGACATCGTCTGTTCCGGTACACAGCCCGTTCTGCAATCATTGCAGCGTCCATGTCTTGTTTCCAGGCTGCCATAGATGGCGGTAAACCCCCACCCCACCTTTGTGCTATATTCCTCTTTGCCACCATCATACCGATTGTCATCCAGGTCTGCCCATATAGCGTGAGATCATTGGGTTCCCACACGTTCAGGAGGCATCGTTTGGGATCCGGGAGTATGGACAGGTTCTCCGATTGTGACATGGTGCGCAGCACTTGTGCCCAATACTGCGCAATTCGGGGGCATTCCCATATTGTGTGGTAGAAGCTCCCTATGTCCCCGCATCCCCTCAGACAGTAAGGGTGTGCTATCCTTTTCATCTTGTGTAGTGCATCCCTTGTGTAGTATGATCTGTGCAACATACGGAGTTGCACCAAGCGCAAACGCGCGGGGATACCTATTTCTTTTGGAGATGAAATCGCCTCCTGCCACTCTGTGTCATCCATGTCGCCGCAGTCATGTACCCATTTCTTCCGCAGGGCCTCTAGGGGGTCAGGTAGATTATTTACAAGTTTTCTGTAGGTCAGCGATGTGGCTTTGGAAGGCATATAGTCTGTCAGCAGCCTGTCCTCTAGCGGGGACGCCTCTGGGATATCTGTACCCGGTTTGAACACCGTTGTCAAGGCATGATGTATCTGTGTGTATCTGAAGTGTTCAGTCAACGCCAGCTCATATTGTTGTTGCAGTGTTTCAAAAGGCAGTACGTGCCCTTTCTGCCACAGGTCTCCAATGGTGGAGATGCCAATTGCATCCCAACGGTCGAAGCCCTTGGAGTGCCGCAGGTGTCCAAGTTGTTTTATGTCCCATAACGGGGTGAGCTGCGTTAGCACTCCCCGCCATTTCAGTCTGCGCAACGCCGCATGCCACACGGTGAGAGTGTGTCGCAGCGGGCCGATTTTCGACGCTACTAGCGATGCATCGTACAGGGGGGTCAGCATTCCGGAGAGTCCCAACTGCGCCCTGTCCGCCTTCAGGGCCGGTTCAGAGTGGGGAAGATGGAGCCATTGATTAATAACCTTTAGCTGTGACGCCCAGTAGTACAGGAGCACATCTGGGAGCGCTATGCCTCCATCGTACCAGCCACGCGTGAGTTTGGCTTGCGCTATTCGGGCGGGTTTAGAGCCCCACAATAGCACTGAGACTTGTGCTGTGATAGTTTTAAAGTAGGCGGGGGGACAGGATATGGTGTGTTTTCCAAAGCGTATAAAAAGCGGGGCAGGGCCATCATTTTGAAGAGGGCAGCCCTACCCAGCAGTGTCAGCGGCAGCGATTCCCAGTGACGAATGTCACGTTTGAGTCGGTCAAGGGGGGGCTGTAGGTTCTGCCTGTGGAAGGAGGCAGGGTCAGCCGTAACGTGAATCCCTAAATATTTAAACCCGTCGATCGAGATCCGTAGCGGGCAGGTGTCCGGCAGGCTTGGTGCAGGACCTCGCAGTATGTGCATAGTGGATTTGGACCAGTTGATCGAGTAGCCGGAAGCTCGACCGTAGATCGTGAAGACATCTATTAGCGTGTTAATCGAGCGCCTGGGTGCAGTGAGGTATACAAGCACATCGTCGGCGTATAGGGAAATTTTATCTTCCCAGTCATCCGTCCAGCGGATGCCTTTGATCGTCGGTTCCCACCGTATCCATTCAGCCAAGGGTTCCAGGACCATGGCGAACAGCAGCGGGGAGAGTGGACAGCCCTGGCGCGTGCCTCTATGTAAGGGAAAGTCCTCAGAGATATGACCATTCGCCGCCACATGTGCCATCGGGCTTGCATATAGCAGACGGATCCAGGAGCAGAACTTCTGGCCAAAACCGAAGTGACGCAAGACCGCAAATAAAAAGGACCAGTGGACAGTGTCGAATGCCATATGGGCGTCAAGGGACAGTATCACAGCTGGCTCTAACAGATATTGTGCCCGCGCAAGTACACCATGTACTCTGCGCAGGTTAAGGGCCGTGTTTCTGCCCGGCATAAACCCGGATTGGTCTTTATGTATGAGTTTGGTCAGATAAGGCGTGAGGCGCTGCGCCAACAGTTTCGCAAGTATTTTTGCTTCCGCGTTAATGAGGGAAATTGGGCGGTATGACGAGCATTGGTCCGCAGGTTTCCCTTGTTTGAGGATCGCCACTATCGTGGCCGTTCTCTGATCTGGCGGGAGCTCACCAGCCTCTAGGCTATCCTTGAACATATGTAGCAGGTGCGGTGCGAGTGTTTCGGCCTGTTGCTTATATAAGTCTACTGGTATCCCGTTGGGTCCCAGCGCTTTGCCCGTCTGTAGGGCTTTAATCGCCAGTTGTATCTCCTCGGTCGTCAAGTCTACGTCCAAGGCCCGCGTCTCCGCCTCAGTCAACACTGGCATTTTGAGATCTTTAATATAAGTGTATGCCTCGTCTTCCGAGATAGTGGATGTGGATGTGTATACCGTTTGGTAGTGAGTCGCCAACCCCTGCACTATTGAACCAGGATCCCTTATGGGGACATCGCCCTGTACCGTCAGTTGTGCTATCCACCTGTCGCGTCTATCTCTCCTGTCCAGCCAGGCCAGTAGTTTGCCCGCTTTGTCCCCCATCTCGTAAACCCTGTGTCGCGTGGCAGATAGTTGCAGCTGGACCATCTCCGTGAGGTGCGTTTTGTGACGATGTTGTGTTATTCGCAAAGCGTGTCTTGTAGTGGGGTTTGGATCTTCCGCATGTCGCGCCTCAGCTTCCGTCACCGCTGTCTCTAGGGCCAACTGGTCCGCCCGCCCCTCCCGCTTAAGCGCTGTGATGGAGACTATCGCACACCCTCGAATCACTGTTTTGTAAGCCTCCCATAAAGTGGTCGCTGAAGACACCGAACCTGTGTTGTCTCTGAAGTAGTGTTTGGTTCCCACTCTTAACTCCTTTTTAACCTTAGAATTATGCAGATATGTCGCGTGGATAGGATAAATCCGACGCCGTGTAGGTTGGTGATGTGCATATGTAATTAGCAGCGGTGAGTGGTCCAAAATGCCACGTGGCCTTATCTCTATTCTGGATACAGCACCTGGCCCACCCGGTGAGCTAAGAAAATAATCTAGCCTGGAGAGAGTATTGTGAACGCCAGAGTGGTATGTGTATTGTCGGGCCTGGGGGTTGTACTTCCTCCATTGATCTTCCAGTCCCATCGCAGTCATGAAACCTGCCAGGCGTGTTGCGCCCGCGGGGGCCGATTTCGGGGGAACCCTGTCCTGCAGGCTATTAGCTATCAAATCGAAATCCCCCCCAGAAGTAAACCTCCCTCGGGGAGGCCCAGTATGAAAGTGCTAAGGTCTGCCAGGGCTGCTGCCTGAAGTGCAGGAGGAATGTATACTGAGACGATGTTTATGGGTTTTCCCTCCCACTGTGCGTGTATAGCGGCAAATCTTCCCGCTGCATCCGACCTGGTAGACTGGACAAGGAGGGGGAACTGCTTCTTAACTAGGACGCCTACTTCCCTTGATCCAGAGGTAAACTCAGAATGTATCATCATCTGGAAACCCCAGCGGTCCATAGCTTTCACTGCCGTACCAGTGAGGTGTGTTTCCTGCAGGAGGACCACCGCTGCCCCCTCCCTCTTGATGTGTTTCAGGACCAGTCCCCTCTTGACCTTGTCTCCCAGGCCCCGGACATTCCAGGAGAGTATCGACAGAGACGGCGTCACAGTAGTTCCACCTCCCCGCCGAGTTAAGAGTGTGTCAGCCCCCGTCATCCTGGATTTGTGAGTGCAGCAGACAAGTAATCGATTCTGCGAATCCCAACATCATACCTAGCAGAGTAGTCAAGTGCATCGCTACAACTAAAAACAAAACTAACAACATAGAACATCCCCCCCTTCCCTCCCCCCTCCCTGCCTCCCTGCCTCGCGGACTCCAAACTGCCCGCCACCCCAACTCAGCAGAGTGCTTACTACCCCAGTCAAAGGACAACGTTGCTTACAAGAGCTTGAGGGGGGGTGAAAATACAAGGGGGACCAGTAGTCCCTGACAGTTTTAGTGTCCCAGTTCACTTTTAAAGTCTCAGTAATACATCAAGGAGGTGAGTGTCCAAAAGGACTAGGCCAACCCCTCTGCGATAGTTCTCAACAACAAGAAAAATAAAAAGGCGCAGACACTTCCCTTAATGCAGCCGGAGTCAGTCACCAGAGTCCTCGAGTGGGCCCGCCTCAGCCTTCTCCTCCAGCCCAGTCATGTCTTGGTCGCCGGATTGTTCTTGTCTCTGTCGCCTGTTGGTCTGCTTGCCCGAGCCCTCCGCCGGTCTCCACCCCTCGAGCCAGTCGTGTGCCTCCTCCGGCGTGTCGAAGAACCAAGTTTTTTTCTCAGCTACCACCCTGAGGCGTGCCGGGAAAAGCATGGAGTACGGCAATTCACGAGATCTTAGTGTTTTCTTCACCTCGATGAAACTTCTTCGTTTCGCCGCCACCGCCGTCGTGTAGTCAGGAAAAATTAAAACTTCCGAGTTCTGTATGCGTATGGGAGGCGCAACCCTCGCCGTTTGTAGGATGGCATCGCGGTCCCTAAAGTTGAATATGCGCGCTACCACAGGTCTTGGTCGCGCCCCTGAGCGAGGACGCCCCCCAGGGACCCTGTGCGCCAGCTCCACCGAAAAGAAGTTGGAGAGGCATTTAGGTTGCAGCACATTCCGTATGAGGTCCTCCACGTAGAGGTCCATGGCAGGCCCCCCCTCCGATTCCGGCAGGCCAATGAGGCGGATATTATTGCGCCTGGAGCGCCCTTCCTGGTCATCCATCTTGTCTACCAGTATTTTATTGTCCTCTTCCAATCGTGCCACTCTTTTCAATAGCGACGCCGTGTCAGATGTAAGTGTCGTAGTGACCTGTTCAACTGATGACACTCTCGCCGACATCTTTTGTAGATCAGCCCGCAGGAGCGTGACATCCGTGGAGATGGAGCCCACCGTGGTTTGTACCTGCGTCAGGGCCGCCATAATGTCTTCCAGGGTTATGGCCGAAACCGCGCCACCCTCCGCACCCTTAACGCTGGACCTTTTTGGCTCCGGCAGTGGTGGAAAGTCTTTAGTGTAAGCAAATTTGTCCAATTTGCTTTGCTGGGTCCCTCGGTTGCCTCTGCCGCCCATTGTGGTACCGGAAAAGAAAAGGGGGGGGGAGGGGGATGTGCCGCAGATCGGGGTTCAGGTCGGTTGGTAGGGTGGTAAAGTCTGCCCTCTTCCGTGTCGCCAGGCGTCTCTCGGGGATTGCAGTCCCAGGTTACCGTTCAGCGCTGCTGTGTCTCTGCGGAGCGTGGCGTTGGGGGTCCCCCACTCACGGCGCGTGTGCTGGCCTCTGTGTTGAATGCGGGTCGCGGTGGAGCGTGTGCTATGGCTCTGCCTGATCTGGTGGGGACAGCCGTCCCAGGGTCCAATTCTGCCGCTATGCCACTGCGAAGCGGGGGGGGGAGGGGGAGATCATAATGCACCCCTTGACTGGTGCGTGTGTTGTCCTCAGATGTGGACACAGGAGGAAGCTCTCCACCGCGGGCCGCGGGGGGGTCGACAGGGTCCCGAGTCAGGCCCTCGCTGGGCCCGGTGGGGAAATCAGGCCTCGGTCCGCATCGCCGGCCCTGTGCCACCGGGAAGTCGGAGTGCAGGATAGGCCCCCCCGCCCAGAGCGTGCGTGTCCCCCTGCGGAGGATGCAGTCGGGGTTCCGCCACTCCCGGTTGCGGTGGGACTTCGAGGATCTTGCTGCAGTCCGCCGCCGGGACCGGTGATGTTAGCGGCTACCGGCGGCTCAGGTTCAGTCTTTCCGATGGGAGCTGGAAGGCAGCGGGCACCCCCGGGTGTTCCTCAATGGGCCGATGACCGGCAGGGGGGAGGGCGCAGGGGGGCGGCAAGCCCGGTCGTCACCTACCCGCCTCCCGGCGTCCACTTCAGCCCCGCGGCCGCAAGGGTCGAAGGCGTCTCCTCGGTCGGGCTGACCAATCTAGGCCGGTGCTTCAGGCGCCAATGCAGGCCTCAGCGTCTCCCACGACGGATCTCGGGACTCCGGCGTCGTGGCGGGCTCAGAGAGGGGTCGCTCCACCTGGAATCACCTCCGCTGTGTTGTTGCTGTGACTGGGTCACTAAAGGACAGGATTAATGACCGGATTACTACAGGGCTACGGTCTCACCCTCGGAGCCTCACCAGAACGCGGCCATCTTAGTCGATCGCCGGCCACGCCCCCCTGTCTTAGTTTTTTGGTGGGTATTAACATTTGAGAGCCCTGGATGGGTACCCTCGTTTAATCTGCCATTCTGGATGGCTCTTTAATCATGCTCTCCAAGTAAAAGTCTGTATCTCTCAAGGCACTTGATTCACAAAAGGATGGCACTGAATGATGCAGAGAACTCTTTGGGAAACTACAATGGATCGTTCTGGCCTTTGTTCAATTTCTTTCATTATGTCTTGACGTGTGAGGGCGTCCGCCTTTTTATTTTTACATCTAGGTCTGTAAGTGATCACGAAGTTATATCTAGTAAAAAAGAGCATCCATTGGAGCTGTCTAGGAGTTAGTTGTTGGGTGACCTGCAGAAATTAAAGATTACGATGATCGGTATACACCATGACTTCATGTTTGGCCCCCATAAACCAATGCCTCCATTCTGCAAAAGTGTCTTTAATCGCCAATAGTTATTTTTCTGAAATTGAATAGTTCTTATCTGCCTCATTAAGCTTTCTCAACATATAAGCCACCGGAAGCATCTGTCCTGTGATTACCTCCCATTGGGATAGCACTGCTCCCACAGCCAATTTAGAAGCGTCCGCTTCTACAATGAAAGGTTGATCCGGATTTGCATGAGTCAACACAGGGCACAGATAAATGCATGTTTCAGTTCATCAAATGCCGTTTGAGCTTCTTCAGTCCATTGAAAAACGGCTTTCTTGCATAATAGTTTGGTTATAAGGGTTACCAAATAAGTAAACTGATTGATAAAATGTCCATAGAAGTTGGCAAATCCTAAAAAAACACTGGACATCACAAACTGTTTGTGGGATTGGCCACTCCTTCACCGCCATCACCTTCCGGTCAGCCATTTCCTGTCCCCGGGGCGAGAGCATCACCTCCAAAAACTCCACAGAGGTTACATGGAAATTACATTTTGATAACTTGCAGAACAAAAGATGTTTACGGAGGATGCGTAATACTGCATTTACATGTTGTACATGGCATTCATCGTTTTTAGAATATATATTGTCTAAATATGCCACCACGTATCTATCCAGATACTCCCGTAAAATATCATTGAGGAAGAACTGGAACGCAGTGGGAGCATTACATAGTCCGAATGGCATAACCCGATTCTCATACAATCCATATCGGGTTTTGAATGCGGTCTTCCATTCATTTTCCTCTCTCATATGCACCAAATAGTAAGCCCCTTTAAGGTCCAATTTGGTGTACACCACCGCTTTCTTCACCTGTTCCAGAAGTACAGGGATCAAAGGAAGGGGATACTGATTCCTCACCGTAATGGCATTTAAATGCTCAAAAGTCAATGCAGGTTCCCAACTCCCCATTTACGTTAGGTATAAAAAACAAAGGCAATGCCACAGGAGACTTTGAGTGTTGAATGTAGCCCAAATCCAGATACTTTTTGAGATAACTGTGTAGGTGTTCGTTTTCTGGTTCCGTCCGAGCACAGAGCCTTCCACAAGGCACATAGCGCTTGGAACAAGGTCAATCTGACAGTCATACTCTCTGAGTCTTGCCAAGCAGTCGCGGATGAAATGCCCTTTCTTTCCACAGTACACGCATAGTCCTTTCTTTCATCTATTTTCCCCCTCTTCCAGAGACACGGTTCCTATTTCCATGGGTTCATGTGATGGGACAGGGTTAGATTCAGCATATCATAAGTTGTTCTATCTGACCAAAAACACTATCAGGCGACTGGGCTGTCAACGGCAGGCGCGGTAACAACTCAGGCATCCGTTTCCCCAGATCTTTATTGTGGTTGGGCGCCATATTGTTAATTACCGATTGGGACGATGTAGCAGAAGCGCCTCCTGAATTAATGGGTTTAATTACTTTAGGACAACTGCCCTTTTGGATGCCTCCCCCACGCTTTCTTTTCCCTGTCTTTATAGGTGCTTTGAAACCTTGTTTAGATCTATGCTCTGATGATAATCTCGAAGTAGCAGTATTAGCTATAGAGCATGCAGCAGATATGTCAGCAACCGTCAGTTCCAGGCTAGTGTCCAACCAGTTGTCGTCCTTAGGATGATGAACAGATAACTGCTCAGGGGTAACATCATCCCTGATGGTACCCAGCGAGGAGCGCTTAGAGAAAATGGGCTCTAACGAAAGTCTCTTTTCAGTTAGAGCTATCTCACGTTCCAACACGACTGCAGCCCTTGTAATAAACTGGTCCAGGGTCCCAGTAATAGACCCTCCAATGCTGCTGGTCACACTTGTTTTCCCTTTCCCTTTAGTAGGCGTCATATTAGATCCACCTCATATAATCTCACTAATTGCAAAACAATTATGAATGATACAGTAACAATGGCACAGTACGTTAATACAACCAGATTACCCACGGACTTTGTGGGCATCAGGATAAGAGCTTCCACTCAGGCCACAGCTAACAATAGCATATACAAAACTTTTTATCGATGGGACACAATAACTCAACTAACCTAAATACCCCGCCGATGATGCAGCCCACGCAGACAAAATTAGGGGGGTAGCCCAGCCCGGCCTCCTCTGGCCACAGATGGCCCGGCGCAACCCGCGCGCGAACCCGTGATGTGGGGGCTACGCTCAAATTTAAAGCGCCTCCGGGCGCAGAAGTGTCATAGGCGGCTTCCGCCGCAAGGAAGGCTGGGAAGCGTAGTCCCCCTGCGGCCACGCGGTGTCAGGCAGCGGCAGCGATGGCAGAAAATGAGGGAGAGCAGCGGGAGACCAGCGGCACAACAGGCAAGGTAGGCAGCAAGCTCAAATGACCCCTCAGCAGACAGGCGGCCCCCAGCATATCTTTGTCGGTCAAACCGAGGGTACACTCTTTCTTTTTTCTTGTTGTCTCCCTTTCTTTCACTGAGACATTTTATACATTTATTCAGCACATAAGAAACTTTAATGAGTGCAGATTTGTTTCACTAAGATACTTACTAAATAACAGTTTTTAACAGTTAATTTCAAAAGAAAAAAACAATAAATATTGGAATACACTGCATATATATATATATATATATATATTCTTTACCACACCAAACTTCAAATCAAAGAAGGCGCTGACTCCGTGAATTACAATCCAAACGGTTTATTACTTTAGCTCAGTTTCTGCTCAGACGCGTTTCGGCGGCTTGCTCCCGCCTTACTCACTCACATATATATATATATGTAAATATAAATCACAATCTTCCATTGTGTATAATCACTAGTGCAATACCCTGTCAACAACTAGAACAAATAAACTTTTTTTAAAAACCTTTATCAGTTTGACTGTAATCAACAGTGCAGCTCTATAAACAGTAGTCACGTCATACAGCGTCATACAGAGAACAAACCTATTCTAGTAAGCAACAGTTACAGATTCACAGGGGACGATCAACCAGTGAAAATACATTGGGATATTCAGAGCAGGTGATAACTACCGGCCACACACCGAATCCAAAAGGAGTAGGTATTGTCTTCGCTTGATAATGCGTCATCCAGGGCTACAAATCTTTCTCCCTTGGCCCTCCATATCAGTAAGGTATCTCCTATCTTGTCATCCCTTCTGCTCTTTTTTATGTGAAGCTCCTACGCTAGCATCTATTCCTCAACATTCCTGGGCTAGTGTTTTACCTCTGGGGCACGTTGACCCATCCATGTGATGGCCATCCTGGGTCGGGCCAGTTCCAATGCAAGCTGTAAGTATCTGTTTGTGTACGCCCGCTGCAGCTAGTGAAACATTCAACAAACACCAGCAAGCCCTAGATTGTCCATCACCTCCTAAAGAGTTTTAGTCATGTGGGGTTTGGTGCCCTCTAAGAAGGCAGTCTGTTAAGGTCACCATTTGCCACACAATTGAAGTCACTTATCTGTAATAGTAGCATGTCTGCATCTTGAACAACCAGGTCTGCACCTTCTAGTAAACAAAGTGTGGGTCGTCCACATTCCGAGTGTACTTATTGTTGGAGGGAAAAATCTCTATTAAGAAACAACAAGAAAGAGACAGTAGACAATACTGTAGTGAGGAGAGGAGATGCAACTTAATGTCTCCCCCTTTAGCTCAGAATCAGCTCTATTCATTCTTCCAACCAACAAAGGAAAAGGTCATAAGTTGACCATTGACAACAGCAATGTTCACACAGGACATACAAGATAGCATCAGTAGATGTAGCAATTCCTCAGAAACAGAAGTGCATGTAGGTGGGCCTAGCCTCAAATGATGAGCATGGTAACCCCCTATGAGTTTCAATCTTGAAATCTAAGCGGCGCAAAGATATATTTATCTAACTGTGCAATGCATGCTTATGTGCTGCTCAACGCTGACTGGCCAAGCTTATCTGACCTTTTATATGTGGTTTCTTACATTAATCCATCTAGCCGGTTAGGTGTGAAGCTGTGGTTTCTGCAGAAACGAGTTACAGGCTATCTGACTTATAGGTGTGATCTCAGTAGAAGCGTACACATGTAAGCCTAAAGGTGTAAGAAACCACAGCGCTTCAGAGGAAGCAGGCTCTTATGTGATTGGTGCATTTTGGCCCATCTCTTTAGCAGATGGAACTTGTGTTAACCTATTTGTGCAGTTTCTAAGCTCGAGCAGTCTGAGCTCTTGAGTAAGGAAGAAGATAAGATCTATGCTTTGTGCAAAGGCTCAATTTGCTAACCACAAGCTATTTCCCGACCTTGCAGGCTACTTCCTGACATTTTATCAAATGTTGTGACCTGATTAATTCCGATAAACACATTGTCTTTTGTGGCATGGTATTTTTTAACTATATCTTGCAGAGGACTGGAACCTGAAACTGCTTCTAACTGGAAACCTTTGCATGAAAGTTGCCGGTCTCAGCTCTGTGTGTGTTTGGATATAATGTATCTTATTTTCCCTACATCATTATTAATCACGGACATTGCTCATCCGTCCAATGTTACCTGTAGCAGCACATACCTGCCCTCCATGTCAGCCTTGGAGTATGTGAGGGAGAATGGCGTACCCAGGGACACCCCCTGGTGTATGAGGATTAGGAGGCGTGGAAGGCCTGGAAACACCACTTCCAAGCCAACCACTTCATCCTGGCATCATCCAAGTGTGTCCTCTGCAGACATGCAATACTGACTTTGTGATGTTTTAAGGGGAGCCCCCTGAACCTTTTTGTGTAGGATCCTAACCCACAGACAATTCACGTCAGTAGCTAGACGTTACCCCCCATTGTCATAGATCAGAAGCACATGATTCCCTCTCCCAGCCCACTGCATCATGACAAACCATCCCCCCCCAGCTGCTTAAACTCAAACAGCAACTCATGATATTGAACAAAGAACATCCCCCTCCCATGGACAAATATAGTACAACAAAATGTCTACATATGTCCACCGAATCTATGTGCCAGGACCAACACATCAACCCCACTCCGTCCAATAGGGATAGAACCCACACTCCAGTCTCTCTGTCCCTCCACTCATTACACCAGAAGTACCCTAGACCCTGAAGGGGGCCCAGTCTCTGTCCCACAGCAGGGACCTTGGTGTTTCCCCAGATCAGAGAGTTCCCCCAGGCCACTTCCACATACCCAAGGACACTTCTGGCAGGACCCATTAAATACAGCCTGCACAGTTCAGCCATTTCCCAAGACAGACAGCCAGCATCCCACAAGCAGTTTCAGACCCCAGTTTATCATTCCACCTACCCACCAGAGTCCCCCCACAACACAGAGAGTCATGCGCCAGAGAGCAGGATCAGCTCTGTACTGCTTCGGTGTATAACTGTCCGGCACATGATCCACAGCAGCACCTTGCACTTCAATCTTCGTGCCAGCGGACTGCTCCCCCCTTTTAACTCTGAGTCCTATACTCCCAACGCCTGCATGAAGCCATTCTCCTGAATCATCACTCGCTGTGCTTCCAATGGCCCCGAGTGAGAGCAGCCGGGCCAGGTTAGGTTATTTAATTTCGACTCCATTTTACATTCAACTCCATTTTGGTTTGCCTTTACACAGGCTGCATGATTCACGAAATGTCTCTGCCCTTTGGACTGCAACGTGTTGAAAACCCCCTCCGTCCTTGTTTTGAAACCAATCTCAGACACCAGCCGGCCTAACTAATCCTTGTCTGGACTACCTAATCTCTATATCAACTATCTGTTAGCCTTTAGTATTCTTCTCGTGCCGTGTCTTATCTTTTGGCCTTCGCTATTCTCTCCCTGTGTTTTCCTATTCCACAACCTTTCCTTTGAAGCACACAAACATGTTCTGCCATTACTGATTGACCTATAGGTGCTGTCATTGATTGACTTATGGGATTGGGCAAAAACACGACTCAAGAGGAACGTTCTGGTTACATGATGCCTTGTTTTGAATGTTTTCCTATTGGCTAATATTTGGCAGATCTTGCATGTCCATATTAGGCATTTCGCATGCTTGTATGAGCTATCACTGCCCCTTACTTTTATGCTGAGTTTGTAACTCTCACATATATAAGACCCCAGTGTTCTGTACTCTTCAGACTACCTCATTCAGTTGCTAAGGCTTCTGTGTGACGTAGTGTTAGAATTAACTGCGGACACAAGAATTGAAGAACAGCGGTTTATTTCCTTCTGGCCTCAAGCACAACAGCCGAACATCAACGTTCTAAGGTGAGCTCCTCTCGAGCATTCCACAGTGGCCGATACCACTCTGAAGAAAGGGAAGGGGTTGGGGGTTCATACCATGTGCCATAATGAGAAATACATGTCTATCAATAGGTTACAACACATCTCCCTATGTAAGGAAACAATGAGATTGTTACAGTATACATTTCCTCCGATGGAGGCAACTATATACAATACCGATTATTTTACGTAGTCCTCCTGCCAACGTGGCGGGCGGCGTACTCTGGACTCTCCGGCCCACTGGTTATTGGATAACATATCCTCTTGGGTTTCATCGCAACTGGGTACAGGAACGCACACATTTGGGCAACAACTTACATTGTCCATGCTCCATGTGCTGCCGTCATCCAATACGACAGCGTTCTTGCATACCCTCTGGATTCTCGATGGTTTGGAGAAAGATGAGACTTTCGCACGACCAATACCAGGCCTTTTGATCACCACCCATTGCCCAACATAAAATTTCCTGTTGGAGGTTCCCCACTTCTGGTCATATTTAGTTTTGTACTCTGCTTGATGTTGGACCACTTTTCCCATGACTGAATCTCTATCCACCCATACTGGACTACCCCCATTCAGCCAGTTAGGAGTGAGTTTAGACCCTGGATTTCTCCCCTTAAGAGATACAAAAGGAGAAACTCCTGTCACAACATTAGGGGAAGAGTGATATGACCATAATGTTTTCCTGATGGCTTCCTCTATAGGTTTGTGCATAGTGACGGCCATCTGGATGGTGTTTTTCAACATTCTATTTGCTCTTTCCACCATTCCGTTAGCTTTAGGACAGTAGAAAGGTGTTTTCACATGATAAATGGATAACTCAGCTAAGAATTCCCTCATTACCTCGGATGTAAATTGGACACCGTTGTCCGTTACAAGGGTACTAGGTATCCCTTCTTTTGAAAATACCTCCTTCAAGAACTCAATTAAGACTGATGTAGTTATTGAGGACACCAGTTTAGTAGTAACCCAATGAGAATGATAATCAATGAGTACGAACATAAACCTTTGGGAGATGTTAAGATGGTTCAGAGGACCTATAAAATCAAGGCCGAGCTTATCCCAAGGTTTTGACGGCACAACCACAGGAATGAGGGGTGCTTTCTGTACCACTTTTGACTTGTCACACATCCCACAGGTAACACAATCTTTCACAGTATTTTCCACCAACCAATCCATTTTTGGAAACCAATAATGTTGCCTAATCTTACTCTTGGTCATACTTCTTCCTGGATGACCTTCATGCGCGATTGTAATAACGCGTTCTTTCATGTTACCAGGGGGAATAATTTTTGTTCCCCTGCACACCTGACCTCCTGTGATAGATAACTCGTCTCTCACAACCCAGAATGGTTTGAGAGCATCTGAAAGTTTGTTGCAAGTCTTAGGCTATCCCTTCTCAATCAACAATCTCAACTCCCTCAACACCAGATCATCCTGTGATTCCTTCTCCCATTCCTCTCTTTTGATGGCAGGGTATTCAATAGACAAAACGACCTCATCAAGTGGACTGCACTGAGAATCATCACCAGGTATAGGTAGCCTCGACATGCAATGAGCTATAATGTTTTTTACACCCGCCACATAACACATTGTGAAATTGTAACCTTGCAATGCCAAAATCCATTTGGAAATACGTGGGTTGGCCCTCTCAATGTTTTTTGTAGAAAATAATGGAATAAGGAGTTTGTGGTCGGTGCGTAATGTAAAAGGGATTCCCCACAGGAAAAATTTGAAGTGATTTATCGCCCAATAGCATGCTAGGGCCTCCCTTTCGATTGTTGAATAATTAGATTCTGCTTCTTTCAGAGCTCTGGATGCGAATGCAATTATTCTCTCACTCCCATCCACCATTTGGGTAAGGGATGCCCCCAAGCCTTTCATTCTTGCATCCGTGGTAAGAGTAGTTAGGGTCAAACATACCTAGTGAGGGTGCTTTAGCAATAGCTGACTTAACATACTGGAAATCCTGTTGACACTCCGAACTCCACACAAAAGGACAACCCTTCTTTAAGAGCTCTCTCATGGAACATGTGTGACCAGCAAAATTTTCAACAAATTTGGCCATGTACTCCACTAAGCCCAAAACGGATCTAAGCTCGTCTATATTCGATGGAGCGGGAGCTAACACCACAGAATCCATCAGGCTAGTCTTGGGTTTGATTCCTTCTCCTGATATGGTGTGTCCTAAATAAGTTACGGACTTGACTCCAATTTTACACTTGTCTTTGTGGGTTGTAAAACCTGCCTTGCTCAGTTTACCCAGTACATCTCTAAGGTTCTTATTATGCTCAAGCTCTGAATCACCGTAAATCAGAATATCGTCTTGGAAACACAAGACTTTTCCTAGACCCTCAAGAATGTGCTGCATAATCCATTGAAACACGGCAGCTGCGGATGCCAACCCAAATGGCATCCTGTTGTATTGGTATGCCCCAAAAGGTGTTATAAAGGAAGTCAAGTGTTTGGACTCAGGATGAAGGGCAACCTAATGATACGCAGCCGAGAGGTCTAGGACGCTGAAGTATTTGTCTCCTTGTATGACACTGAGCATCTCATTTATCTTGGGGAGAGGATGCCTCTCCACCCAGATGTTGGCATTCAGGTCCCTGCGATCCACACATAAGCGAATCCCTTTTCCTCCCCCCCTTTGAAGCGACCACTATGGGGGCAAGCCACTCTGAACTCTCAATCTTCTCAATTACCCCAATAGATTCTAACTTCTCCAGTTCTTCCTTGAGAAAATCTCTCACCACCAAGGGTACCGATCTGGCCTTATGTACTGATGGTTTGTAATGTTTTTTCAATTTAATTTTATGGAGGAAACCCCTCAGCAAACCCAGTTCATTTGAAAATACCTCAGGAAACTCCTCACATACATCTGCTCCTATGCTAGGTCGTTCCACCAAGTACACCGGCTCTGAAGCATTAGGATCCAATTTAATGCCAAGGTCTTTCTGGTGTTTCCACCCCAATAAATTTGAACCTTGCTTAGTTATGTATACCTTTCCCACCGTAACTCTATCCTTGAAGTTAATCTGCATAACCAGCATTCCAACCAAAGGTATAGAGTCCCTGTTGTATCCCCCCAGGTTGATGTCTGGAGGTAATAATACATACTCCTTTTCTCCAGAATTAGTTTGAATGTTTCTTCACTTATGAGTGTATACAGAGAACATGAGTCAGCAAAAACATCATAAGGTACATTGTCAAGCAAAATTCTGCATTCAGGGTAATTGCTATTAGAGCCTTCAAGAAGTTCATTCACCTGGAACACAATATCACCTCTATGTACATCATCCTCTTGAATGACATGGGTTATGTCCCTTTTCACATCGTGACAAACCTTTGTAAAATGTCCACGTTTGTTGCACGTTCTGCACATAGCATTTCTTGCTGGGCACTTTATACTATTAGCTAAGTGGTTAGGATTACCACAGCGGTAGCACTTAAACTTTTGGGTCTCAGACTTCTGATTAGAACTTCCCACAGATACACTCCTGTTCTTATCCCCCTTTATAGATACCTTTAATACATCCTCCTCGCGAACTTGTTTTACCTCAACAGTGTCCTTCATTTCGTTCATACAGAACGCTGTGTGCTCGATGCTTTTTGCCATGTCAACAGCCTGCTTTAAATCTGGTGCATCCGCTAGCAACTTCTCTTGAATTTCTTTGTCGGATGTGCACCTCACCAACTGATCTCTAATAAGAGAATCAGTTAGTGTTCCGAAATCACAAGTGGATGACAAACCTCTTAGCACTGCAATATAATTTGCTACTCTTTCGTTTTTCCCTTGAGACCTTGAGAAAAATGTATGGCGTTCAAGCACTACATTGATTTTCTTACCAAATTGGGCGTCCAATTTCTTCAAAGCCATTTGATAAACATCAGGTGGACCCTCACTATCAACACCTTCATTTCCAATTTCACTTACAGTATCAGGTAAGTTGTCATAAATTTTCCTTGCATGTCTCCCTAAATTATGTAACAATATGTGTAGTTTGCGCACCGATGAAAATCTGTTGCCACTTATAGCGATTAAATAAGACTCAAATATTTTCACCCAATTCTTCCATGGAGTGAGGGGTTCTCCGTCCTCACTCAGAAAAAGAGGTGGTTGCGACATTGTCATTGAAGATGCCATAAGTAAGCAGGTAAGGTAGAATTGTAGATAGGAGCTAAAGATATATATTAGGAAGAGACAGGAAGAATGAGAGGAGGTAAAGACAAAATAGGATATGCTTGTACAGATAGAATTAAATACAGGCTCAAAGTTCTTAATGTTCATATACCGCTGAGGAAGCAAAATAAAATAACAGGTAAATACTTTCAAGCTTGCCTGTCCCTAGTATGCAGAATAATACACATCAGCAAAATGAGACACAATGCAATAAACTCTGGGGCACTTTACTCCTGCAGGTAATTTAAGGACGTTCCTGTTCTTTGAAAGGCATCAGCAGTCCAAGTTCTTTACACAACTGTCTATTTTCCTCACAACAGCTGTGCCTGTCAGCGCGATGCATACGATAATCCTTGCTGGCAGGCTCTTAACCGCTACAATGCTGAGCCTATCAGCGCAAAGTGTCCTATGGCGGATCCTGAATGAATCCTCACAGACTTCCGTATATAGAAGCATATTTTACCCTCCCACGACAGCCCAGAGGGACGCCCGGGGTACCGACGGACAGAGCGGTGCCTCGCTTTACCTGCGCTGTAGCCAGGTGAGGTGGGTTTTTCTCTCCTGCCAGTTAGCCAGGAGAAAGATGGTATCGCTACATTGCAGGTGATATCCATTCACTTTTTATGATTTCCCACTTATTCTTTGCACAAGCAGTAGCGTGATTTGGTCCTGAGGAAGCAGCTGGATACTGTTTGATCTGATAAGTCTGCAGAAACATGTCGACCTTTTTCCAACAGTGGTTATTTGTTTAAACCACTACGCACTCCTTTCTTTTTAATATTTAGGGAAGTAGCAAACTTAATAAATTTTCTCTCTGCTTCTTTACCTAATTTTATAACCAGTTTTCACCACTCATTGTGCACTTCACGTTTTTCGCACTTTACGCACTGCTTTCAGTCACCACCAAACACCTATGTTCTCCCTCTTAGAGTCCGCCACATGTAGGATTAGGCACTTAGACATCTGCCAATCCACTGTGGGTCTATATATCTGTGGCTCAGAGGGTACAGGATCCCAGATGATGAAGGGCGGATCCGAGTGGTGACTGATGGGAATTCTACCCTAACAACAGGAGACCCTAGGTGTGATTTATCTGACACTCCTTTTATTTGCCTTTCCTGTCTGTCTTTTTGTTTCCATCCGGTGTTGTAGAGATTTAACTCAGTTGGAACATATGTCTTGACCCCTTACTAGCTTGTGTTGTGCTTATGGTTTTGGGATACTAGTATTGCTGGGTCATTAAACTATCCCCTAGACCCTCCCCTATCTGGTTTGTGTCATCACCCTCACTATCAACACCTTCATTTCCAATTTCACTTACAGTATCAGGTAAGTTGTCATAAATTTTCCTTGCATGTCTCCCTAAATTATGTAACAATATGTGTAGTTTGCGCACCGATGAAAATCTTTTGCCACTTATAGCGATTAAATAAGACTCAAATATTTTCACCCAATTCTTCCATGGAGTGAGGGGTTCTCCGTCCTCACTCAGAAAAAGAGGTGGTTGCGACATTGTCATTGAAGATGCCATAAGTAAGCAGGTAAGGTAGAATTGTAGATAGGAGCTAAAGATATATATTAGGAAGAGACAGGAAGAATGAGAGGAGGTAAAGACAAAATAGGATATGCTTGTACAGATAGAATTAAATACAGGCTCAAAGTTCTTAATGTTCATATACCGCTGAGGAAGCAAAATAAAATAACAGGTAAATACTTTCAAGCTTGCCTGTCCCTAGTATGCAGAATAATACACATCAGCAAAATGAGACACGATGCAATAAACTCTGGGGCACTTTACTCCTGCAGGTAATTTAAGGACGTTCCTGTTCTTTGAAAGGCATCAGCAGTCCAAGTTCTTTACACAACTGTCTATTTTCCTCACAACAGCTGTGCCTGTCAGCGCGATGCATACGATAATCCTTGCTGGCAGGCTCTTAACCGCTACAATGCTGAGCCTATCAGCGCAAAGTGTCCTATGGCGGATCCTGAATGAATCCTCACAGACTTCCGTATATAGAAGCATATTTTACTTGTACCGCAGAAACGATAACCACTTGCCGCCTATGTTGAACAGCAGCCACTTTTCGCTGAGAAGCGGTAACCAGGAAGACTGCCCTCTTGTGCCCAGAACGCCTAACGCGCACACACGCTTCAGCTGAGGGAGAGCAGGTGACAGGATCTGAACGCTGCGTCAGGGAATGACAGCTCCCCGTTCGTGTGACGGAATGCTACCAGCGCTTGCTCATTCCATTACGCACGACAGACTATAAAATACTTTTTACGATCTTTTCTGAATGCCTCGATGGAAGCCACAACACTGCCTCAGAATTAGTTTCAAAAGCGTGCGGTAAATCCGTGCTGCGCTTTCTTCCTACGCGTTTTCTTCACACTGAACTGTCAATCACCTCCAATATTTACCAAGGAATACGTTCGGAAGACTGTAAATTATTATGTCAAATTCAATCCACTTCCGTCTTATTTTTTTTTCACAGCTGCTAACACCACTCGGCAAGTTTCTCATACGCTCCGGTGCCTTTTAGATAACACAAACAAGAGCTTGCACTTCCACGAGGACTTCCCTCACGTTCAGCTATGCCTGATGGTAATCTGTCAATCATTACTTGCGCTCGTAAGGCTAATTTCACGACACATGCGCACCACCGATGGTAAACTCACGGCAACTTTTCCTTGAAGAACGGAAGCTTCGCTGGCTCGTGCTGAAGAAACAGGGGGAGGTCCAGAAGCTGCCCCCTGTGCAGCCCGTCGCCAAATTGTTAGAATTACTGCGGACACAAGAATTGAAGAACAGCAGTTTATTTCCTTCTGGCCTCAAGCACAACAGCCGAACATCAACGTTCTAAGGTGAGCTCCTCTCGAGCATTCCACAGTGGCCAATACCACTCTGAAGAAAGAGAAGGAGTTCATACCATATGCCATAATGAGAAATACATGTCTATCAATAGGTTACAACACGTAGTCTCACTCATTTGAGTTTAATAAAGATGTTCTTTTTATATTCCAGCTTCTGTGTCAACTTCTTCTTTCTATTAGTGAGACCCCTGAGAATGAAGTTTGATTTCTTCAATTGGCGCGTCAACATGGGCTTCATCAGAGAAGTGGCTATCGGAGGGAGTGATCTTGTCAGGAGACTGAAATCTACTGAGGAGGACAGGACGGGACTCTACTAAGGAGGTACTCTGTGCACAGAGATTCTGGGGATTCTTTGTCTCTGCAGCCCAGTATATTTCTGATCTTCCTGATTTTGATCCTCCACATGATGCCACTCCTGACTGAGAACCTTTTTGGCGTGAGCATTCTAAAAAAGACCGTTAGGTCATTTAGAACTTGACAGTTAGAATTTGGACAACCTTTTGATTGGTAAGAGTAAGGTAGTTTAGTAACGCTTACTGTAGCTTTGGAATTTTGGAATTTGTGTTGGCCATCTTTGAATATGTATGGATTTGATATGCAAATTGCAATTTGTGTAGGCAGGTAATGAGGAGAATTTTCTCTATCTGATTTTGTTGAACGGTGCACGTACGAAGAGTACCTTAAGCACTACTTTGCTTATAATATTTGCATATTCTGCAATATTTTTGGCATGCCTGTTTTCAAGCTCACATCGAAGAATGTGTTTTTTGGTTTTTTTGGAGGTACCATAGTGTGATGTGAAGTAAATTAGCCGGCTCCCCTAGAGGGAATATCTAAATAGGTTTAGGTGTAAAAACATATTTCTTCCTAGGTGATTTTGTATCCCCAGGGAATTAAAATATGGACATAATACATACAAGGATCCTTTGTTCTGTGCAATCTTATGAATGGAGATATGCAGAGCGATTTTTGGTGTTCTGCCGGCCAAAGCTAGTGAATTGAGTGTATTTTGGCTTCTTGGATATACAGCAGTCTGTTTTTGCAGTCTTTTGGAACACTATTGAGAAGCGCTTCTTGTAAATATGACTTACAACTAGTATTTACAAATGGTTTGGTTTAAGTACAGTCTGTGGGCTGTCCTTTGTTTCAGTCCTAAGTGTTGATCTGTGGGTTAAATGTGTGTTTAAATGTCTATGTGATTTTCCCATTAGTGCAGCTTTTGTAAGTAAATAGCGATGGCGCTATGTATGGAATGAATGGCTAAAGCGCGCCGTATTGTGTGTCCTGAGTGTTTGACCCCTTTCTGTTTATGTCTGAAATAAGCTCAAATGTGTGTTTGTGGTTTTTAAATGCTTAAAAAAATAAAATTAAAATTCACATTCACTAGGAATAAAAAAGCCTCAAAAACGAATGGTGTGTTTTGTAGAAAAACAAACTTATAGTATTTTTTACTTACATACATTGTATTAGATATTAACAAAACTTCAGATTAAGTACATTTTTGCTGAACTCAAATGCATATTATAGAACACGCATTGATATGTCTTAGTTTGAAAAAGACTGCCACCGTGCTCATGTTACAACACTTAGGGGCTCATTAGGATGGCGGACGGAGGAGCTACCGCGGCCCTGGAGTACGCGGAAAATGCCTTTTCCGTGTCCGCCTGCCGCGGACACTCCGTCCGCCACATCAGGATAGGAACTAGTGTCAAAATTCCGTCCGCGACGGAAGAGCGCGCACCGCCGCCCAACTACACCCGACCACGCGGCGGACGGAACCATTCCTGAGACTCCGCCGTACGTACTGACGTCGAAGACCGTCCCCCAAATCAAGATGGCGGAAAATACACATAAAACCGCAGCGGATAAACAACCTGTCTGAACACGGCGGATTCCCCACAGCGAAGATAAGAGACATAGCAGAGATACCCACCGTAAGCTGCTCGCCACCATGGACCCAGCGCTACACGCTTTCCCGATGCTCTTCGCGATCCACCACGTCCTAGTCTTGGCCCACCATCGACGCCGGCGCAGGTAAGGCACAAACCATTGGCTGTCTGGAGGGTAATACCTGCAAGGGGGGAGTGTCATGTAACCGAAACCACTGATTAAAAGCAAATAGAAATACACATTTGTAGTATGCAACCAGGAATGACAACGTCAAACCACGAGACATGATTGACTACCTTTATTACACATAATAGGGGTATAATCACAGTGTATGCGTGAGCATGGGCAAAGTGGCCACCAGAGCATGAACATCAGAGGCAGCAGATCAGAGGCCAGAATGCAGCATCAGAACAGCAACAGGGCATTGTGGGCAACAGAGCAGGTACATCAGAGGCAGCAGGTCAGAGGCCAGAATGCAGTATCAGAACAGCAACAGGGCATTGTGGGCAACAGAGCAGGTACATCAGAGGCAGCAGATCAGAGGGCAGAATGCAGTATCACATTATCAACAGGGCATTGTGGGCAACAGAGTAGGTACATCAGAGGCAGCACATCAGAGGGAGGAATGCAGTATCACATTATCAACAGGGCATTGTGCCCAACAGAGCAGGTACATCAGAGGCAGCAGATCAGAGGGCAGAATGCAGTATCATATTATCAACAGGGCATTGTGGGCAACAGAGCAGGTACATCAGAGGCAGCACATCAGAGGGAGGAATGCAGTATCACATTATCAACAGGGCATTGTGCCCAACAGAGCAGGTACATCAGAGGCAGCAGATCAGAGGGCAGAATGCAGTATCACATCATCAACAGGGCATTGTGGACAACAGAGCAGGTACATCAGAGGCAGCACATCAGAGGGCAGAATGCAGTATCAGAACAGCAACAGGGCATTGTGGGCAACAGAGCAGGTACATCAGAGGCAGCACGTGAGAGACCAGAATGCAGTATCAGAACAGCAACAGGGCATTGTGGGCAACAGAGCAGGTACATCAGAGGCAGCAGATCAGAGGGCAGAATGCAGTATCACATCATCAACAGGGCATTGTGGGCAACAGAGCAGGTACATCAGAGGCAGCACGTGAGAGGGGCTAAGTGCATCAACAGTCCATAGCACTGAACATGTCCATCAGAGGCAGCACGTGAGAGGGGCTAAGTGCATCAACAGTCCATGGCAGAGAACAGAGCAGGTACATCAGAGGCAGCACATGAGAGGGGCAAAGTGCATCAACAGTCCATAGCACTGAACATGTCCATCAGAGGCAGCACGTGAGAGGGGCTAAGTGCATCAACAGTCCATGGCAGAGAACAGAGCAGGTACATCAGAGGCAGCACATGAGAGGGGCAAAGTGCATCAACAGTCCATAGCACTGAACATGTCCATCAGTGGCAGCACGTGAGAGGGGCAAAGTGCATCAACAGCCCATAGCACTGAACATGTCCATCAGAGGCAGCACGTGAGAGGGGCAAAGTGCATCAACAGTCCATGGCAGAGAACAGAGCAAGTACATCAGAGGCAGCACATGAGAGGGAGGAATGCAGTATCACATCATCAACAGGGCATTATGGCCAACAGAGCAGGTACATCAGAGGCAGCACATCAGAGGGAGGAATGCAGTATCACATTATCAAAAGGGCATTGTGGGCAACAGAGCAGGTACATCAGAGGTAGCACATCAGAGGGAGGAATGCAGTATCACATTATCAACAGGGCATTGTGCCCAACAGAGCAGGTACATCAGAGGCGGCACAGGTACGTGTTCCAACCAACCCGTCCCAGGGACTACAACAGTGCAAGGCTGTTCTCAATGGACAATGGACACATCATGTGAAATAACATGTGAGTGAAGTGAACAGCACCTCACATCACAGAATCAGGTGGACTGCGTGAACTACCTGCCTCGGACACACTGCCAGCACCAGAAACAGGAGTGTGAGACACAGCTACAGCCCGAGTGACACACACATGGGCCACAGACCCAGACACACTGCCAGCACCAGAAACAGGAGTGTGAGACACAGCTACAGCCCGAGTGACACACACATGGGCCACAGACCCAGACACACAGCCAGCACCAGAAACAGGAGTGTGAGACACAGCCACAGCCCGAGTGACAGACACATGTGCCACAGACCCAGACACACTGCCAGCACCAGCAACAGGAGTGTGAGACACAGCCACAGCCCGAGTGACAGACACATGGGCCACAGACCCAGATACACTGCCAGCACCTGAAACAGGAATGTGAGACACAGCCACAGATGTAGTGACTGACACGTGAGCCACAGACCCAGACACACTGCCAGCACCAGAAACAGGAGTGTGAGACACAGCCACAGATCTACTCACTGACACATGAGCCACAGACCCAGACACACTGCCAGCACCAGAAACAGGAGTGTGAGACACAGCCACAGATCTACTCACTGACACATGAGCCATAGACCCAGACACACTGCCAGCACCAGAAACAGGAGTGTGAGACACAGCCACAGATCTACTCACTGACATATGAGCCATAGACCCAGATACACTGCCAGCACCTGAAACAGGAGAGGACACAACTGAGACTGTGCCACTACATGATGCATGACAGCAAACAGACACAGTGCCACTATCTGATACATGAGTCAACTGCACCTGCGCCACTGGGACCACTGGAATGATGACCCACAGGGCTGTATGGGCCAGGAGGCAGGGTGGGCCTGGGAGCTGGGGATAGCTGCACTTGAGCGACATCGGGGTGGCCAGGTGTCAATGGTGTGTGTCTGCGTTTCTTAGGGATATGTGAGTGCACCCTGGACAGGACAGGACTGGCAAGTGGTGTTGATTCTAAACAAATATCTCCCACCATAGGTGGAGCATCTGCTGCCGGGGATCGGCTTCCTGGGGACGTGCTGGAGCCTGCTTGTCGTTTGCTGTGTGCCTGCCGCCTGGACTCTGATTCATGTGTAATGGGGGATGCAACAACAGGGGACTCCCTCCTCTGCTTCTGACTGGCCTGGATGGGAGTGGAGGTATGGGGGGACTCCGCTGCGGAGACATCTGTTTGCCGCTCATTCAAAAACATCAGCCGCAGTGCAGCCAGGGGTGATGTATGCCTGTCCTTGAATGCGCCATTGTCCATGTGAGAAGCCTTGTCCCTAGGAAGTGCCTTATCCGTAGGTGGAGTGTTGTCTCTGGAGTTTGCCTGTGCCCTGGACGGTGCCCTGTTCCTGCCAGCAGACTTGTCGTCTGTGGTGTACCTGTCTCCAGAAGACACCTGCTCTCTGTGTGTGTCCCTGCCCTTGGGAGATGGCCCTTGCCCTGTTGTGGGCCTGCCCTTGGGACTCTCCCTGCTCCTTTGAGGTGCCTTTGTCTTTTGACTGTCCTTGTCCCTGTCCTTGGGAGTGGCCCCTTCCTCTGTTGTGGGCCTGCCCCTGGGACTCTCCTTGCTCCTTTGAAGTGCCTTTGTCTTTTGACTGTCCTTGTCCCTGTCCTTGGGAGTGGCCCCTTCCTCTGTTGCGGGCCTGCCCTTGGGACTCTCCCTGCTCCTTTGAGGTGCCTTTGTCTTTTGACTGTCCTTGTCCCTGTCCTTGGGAGTGGCCCCTTCCTCTGTTGTGGGCCTGCCCTTGGGACTCTCCCTGCTCCTTTGAGGTGCCTTTGTCTTTTGACTGTCCTTGTCCCTGTCCTTGGGAGTGGCCCCTTCCTCTGTTGTGGCCATGCCCTTGGGACTCTCCTTGCTCTTTTGAGGTGCCTTTGTCTTTTGACTGTCCTTGTCCCTGTCCTTGGGAGTGGCCCCTTCCTCTGTTGTGGGCCTGCTCTTGGGACTCTCCCTGCTCTTTTGAGGTGCCTTTGTCTTTTGACTGTCCTTGTCCAAGGGACTGTTCATGGACTTGGGAGTACCCCTTGCCTTGGGAGTACCTTTTGTGTAGAATGCCTGTGTAGCATGTGATGGCATGCCCCCCAACACCACTTGTGGATCCTGTGTGTGTACTCCAGGGTATCCGACGTTATCTTTGTGAACAGATTTTGATGAGCTAGGGGATGGTGTCTGTGCCCTCTGTGCCCTGACGTGCTGTCTGACGCTGCTTCTAGTGAAATAACCTGTATTAGAGTCCATGTCAGAATATTCACTACCCCCTGACACATCCAGTGGTGTAGATGGGGAAACAGAGGACGCACCCAGTCCATGCGACTATACTATGGCAGACGACACACTGCTTGCCAATGACTGAACTGTCCTGTGTAGACCAGCAAGATCGCCATGCATCCCTTCCATGAATGCCACCACCTGCCCCAACTTCCTATCATGGTCTTGGAAAGCATTTGTCATATTGGTCTGCCCCACACACAGCTGTCGCAGCAGATCAACAGCCTCAGCACACAGTGCATTTTGGCTCACCGTGGCAGGGGCAGCGGTGCCTGCACCGAACGCCACTCTGCTCCCCCTACTCCTGCGTGCACGAACAGTACATGGTGCAGTTGGCGGAAGTGTGGGCCCTGTGTGCTGTGTCCCGACAGAAGGTGTTGATTGCCCACTCCCAGTCTGTGACAACAGTGCTGGCTCACCATCACTGTCGGAAGATGAGGACGATGGTGTCTCCACATGCGAGTCCTCAGGGACGGTCCTGTCCCCCTCTCCGGCGATGCCCTCCTCTGTGTCAGTCTGCATGTGTGGGAAGTCGGATCCGGATGCATTGCCTCCACTCGTCTCCGCCGTCTGTGGCTGAGTGCCGTCTGTCACAGCTGAAATGCACAGAAAAGCGGTGTAAGTCATGGGCACACTCACGTACAGAAGGCCAAGGTTTCCCTAATTACATAGCTGACAAAGTTCTTCTAGCCCCCATCCTGCACACGGCCCACCTCTACCAGTCATCCTCACATTACATAAGCGTTGTTGCCCGTGACACATGTACAGCATGCGGACAGGGCAGGAGCACGTACATCTGCACACATGTCTTTCCATGGGTCCACGGACCATTACGGCATGTGCTAGATCACTCAACTACTAAGCAAGTGGCGTGTCAACATGCCCGACCTGGATATCAAATTACACCCACCCAATGGCACCAATGTGGCATCGCAGAGAAACATAAGCACCAGGGAACTCAATACTGTGTCTGGGCACCAATACATGCATTGCACTCCCAAGTATCCTACACAGACAGTATGCTCACCGCTAGTTTGCTGTTGATCCACACTCAGCCGTTCGGAGAGGTCAGGATGCATCACAGCAATGATACGGTGCATGAGAGGGGTCATGGAGCGTCGGGCCAGACGTGGCGTCGTTGGAATCATCCCCAGTGTCACTTCCGCTACATTACGGCTCAGCCTGGCAATGTCGTCCCAGCGTTTGTGGCAGTGTGTATGTCGTCTGTTGCACACCCCCAATGCCCGTACATCTCGTGCAATGCTCCTCCACACTTCCTTGCGAAGGTGCAGCTTCACCTACCATGACGGGAGACAAAAGGGTGCAAGTCAGTGGACAGTTGGCCTGTCACACAGATAGGGGCAACACGTATCTGTCAGCAGCCATGCGCAATCAGAAAAATATGTCGAGCACACAGTACACAGCCAAGATTGCAGAAGCCAGGAGTAATTGGCCACCTCATGCACACCAACATGTCACACATTGCACTTACCACCTGTCCGGGTGCGCCGTAGAGCCGTAGAGCCGTCTATAGTTGCGGAGCACACCGTCCACGAGGACATCAAGCTCCGCGGCGGTGAAGGGACGAGACCGGATCTCTTTCTCTCTCGACATGGCAAGATCACGGAGTATGGCAGTAGAGCAGCAGTCGGTGGTCAGCTCAGCAGCAGCAGGTCGAGGTGATGGTCACAGGCAGCAGTCGGTGGTCAGCTCAGCAGCAGCAGGTCGAGGTGATGGTCACAGGCAGCAGTCGGTGGTCAGCTCAGCAGCAGCAGGTCGTGGTGAACAGGCAGCACTGGTTCCCAGGGTAGGATGTGTGCTTTTCGACATCACACATATATAGGGCCCTCAGCACGTGTCAGTGGCATACGTCGCCAGCAATTGGTCAGCCCAGGATGCGTGTTCGTAAAAGGGCCAATGATTCTCGCCGCCATGGCGGTGCACTGCTTCCGCTACTTTCGATTGGCCATACGCGGCCAGCGTTCCCTCTTCCCATTGGCTGCATGTGCACGGACCGTCACGGTGACACATTGGCAACCGCACGTGCAAGCCTCCGGCACAGATGCTTCATTTGCAACAATGTTCTATCACTGGCGCCACCATGGCGGTGCACGTACTCTGCGGGGGAGGTGCAGGCCTACACACCCTTTCGATTTAGTCAATGGACATGGCAGTTCATGACCCCTCTTACAGTCACATTGCATCATCCACCGTACACCGGCCGGACCAGCCCGGCCTTTGACCGCCGTCCCGGCCATGTCCACAACCGCCGTGCCAGGCCCGGCCTTTGACCGCCGTCCCGGCCATGTCCACAACCGCCGTCCCGGCCATGTCCACAACCGCCGTCCCGGCCATGTCCACAACCGCCGTCCCGGCCATGTCCACAACCGCCGTCCCGGCCATGTCCACAACCGCCGTGCCAGGCCTGGCACTGCGGTTGTGGACATGGCCGAGACGGCGGTTGTGGATATGGCCGGGACGGCGGTTGTGGACATGGCCGGGACGGCGGTCAAAGGCCGGGCTGGTCCGGCCGGTGTACGGTGGATGATGCAATGTGACTGTAAGAGGGGTCATGAACTGCCATGTCCATTGACTAAATCGAAAGGGTGTGTAGGCCTGCACCTCCCCCGCAGAGTACGTGCACCGCCATGGTGGCGCCAGTGATAGAACATTGTTGCAAATGAAGCATCCGTGCCGGAGGCTTGCACGTGCGGTTGCCAATGTGTCACCGTGACGGTCCGTGCACATGCAGCCAATGGGAAGAGGGAACGCTGGCCGCGTATATGTCCAATCGAAAGTAGCGGAAGCAGTGTACCGCCATGGCGGCGCCAATGATATGATATTGTGAGACGCTGCACCGTGATGTGTTGTCTGCAGTTGCGTCATGAGGGTTGTGAGCGTGATAGGGTAATTTCATATGTCATGCACTATTCCATGTGTGTCCATACTATGCCCATCGGTGGGCACACAATGTGCAACAGATGTGCATGTCGACGTGTTGACGACGGGTGTGACCCTACGGACTATTTTACATCTTCACATGTACACAGTACATCAAGGCTGTATGGCCACATTCTGATTCTGTTGTCATTGCGTGGTTCAGGCGAGGTGACTACAATGGTGGTGGTACACATGCATTCAGTGTATGTGTGTTGGCTGTTGTGTCACCATGCATGTAATTACCGTATGCTCACCATTATTGGTGTTGGCATTTGTGCATGATGACATGGTATGTGTGTATCATTGTCGTTTGTGTGCATGCACTTGCATGTGTGTCAGTGATGTGGCTTCTAAACATTAGGGTCAAGACACACATATTGTCAGTAATGTTCACATGTGACTAAGTTGCGTTGTACGTGTTGACACACTTCCTGTTGCAAGTGGCTGCACATTATTAGAGGGCCACTCCGTATTGTATTAACTATCAGACATGTGACACATATGACCATTCTCCTAAACATTTTTCTTCTTGCTAATGTCGGCTTACATGTGATGGAGTTGCACACGTATGCGTCGTTTGGAAGTTGACTCAAGTTACATCTCTCTCACACACAGGAGGGCTCCAAATGTACATCGGCCATACACTGTGCTTGAGGATATGGTTGACGAGGAGGTGATTAGGAAATTCCGGCTGGATCAACGTCGGTTGATGGAGCTTGTTGCCCAATTGTCTCCTCATCTGCAGCCACGAAGGACGTATCCTGGTTCTATTACACCCACAGCAAAGGTTATGGCGGCACTACATTTCTTTGCTACTGGCACCTTTCAGTACACAGTTGGACATGCCGGGGGGATGTCACAGTCCATGTTCAGCACGGTACTTCGGGATGTTTTAAGAGCCATGATGCTGTACAAGAATGACTACATCCATTTCCCACGGCCGGAAGAGTTGGCAGCAGTCAAAGCAGACTTCTATGCACTGGGCCAGATACCACACGTAGTGGGTTCAATTGATGGCACACATATCGCTATCATTCCACCACGGGCACGTGAGCAGGTTTTTAGGAATCGCAAGCACTTCCATTCGCTGAACGTGCAGGTGGTGTGCCTGGCAAACAACATCATCACCCATGTGTGTGCAAGATTTCCAGGCTCCGCACATGACGCCCACATCATGCGGAGCAGCATTGTCCCCCAACTGATGGCAAATCTGCGACCCGGTCAAGCGTGGCTTGTTGGTGAGTGTGCAGTGGGGACTTTTGTGATCTCTGTGTGGCATGGGGTACCCACCATATCTTGATGTGATATTTGTGTCTGTCATCCCCCTACATAGGCGACTCGGCGTACCCAAACCGGCCCTGGCTTCTGAGTCCCCTACGTAATCCTACAACAGCGGGTGAAATGCGCTACAATGATGCACATGGAAGGACACGGAGAGTGATTGAACGTACCTTTGGACTGCTAAAGTCTAGGTTTCGGTGCCTGGATAAGACCGGAGGGGCCCTGCCTTACTCACCAGGCAAAGTATGCAGGATCGTGATTGCCTGCTGCATGCTCCACAACCTGGCCGTGCGCAATGACATTGAACTGCTCTTGGACCCTGAAGACGAAGAAGTTCCTTGGCCTCCCATCCCACCCATGTCGACTGATGAGGATAGTGGTGAGGAGGAAGGTGTGGACCAGAGGCGCCAGCTCATTGATCGCTACTTCCCTTGAATGTGAGTAACTACCTCTTGTGCCGGTTGACAATGCCTCATGTATGTTTGCTGGTGTTGTGTGGATGTGGGGTGCATCAGCTGTGTGTTCTGGTTTGTGATGGTTGCATATGTGTGTCTTCATTTCTTTGGACATACAAGTCTCCATGATGTGTGTCCTCTCATCCCATGCTTTTGTGAGGAGTGTAGTTTGTGGAATGTTGCTGTGCAGTGTGCTGTGATGTGTGTGAATCTGTTTCCTGACGTGTGTTTGCTGTCTCTGATTTTCCCTAGGTCACTCCCGCAGCGCCATGATTATGTACGACTAGGATCCCTGCACCTGTTTACGTCTGTTTCTGAAGGCAATCATGTGAATAAACATGGAGGCAAAACATCATTGAGTGTGTAAGTGGCATTTATTTACAGGTTGTGCATTTGTGCTGGTGAATATTTACAAGTAAGTGGTGGGGGAGGGAGTTGGAGTTGAAGGTAATGGCAGATGAAATGTCCGTGCTGACACCACATTGGGGGGTGTCAGGCTAGTCCAGCAGACCAGTGGCAATGATTGTCTATGTGGGACAGGATACTTTGCTGGGTGAATGTCTGGCTCAGGCAGTGACAAAGTCATTGGCGGCCCCTCTTGGAGCGTGTGGATGGCGCACCCACACTGCTCTCACCCACTTCCAGCCTCGGGCGGCCCCTCCGTCTTTGAGGTGGAACTGAGTCAGCTGGGGGTGCAGGTTGTTCATGGGCCACATCCGTCGCCAGGGGCACAGGTGGTGGTGGCGGTCGCGGTGGAGGTGACGGTGGCGGTGGCGCAAGGACAATTGGTTGAGGGGGGGTGGGGTTGTTCCGGGCAATCCATTCCCTCCACATTGTTGTCTGCTGGCCCATGATGTGCACTATCTGGCCAAGGTGCCCCGAAATTTCACGCAACATGTTCGTGTTGTCCACCGAGTCCTGGTGTGCACGATCTGCATGTTCCTGGGCACGGTCGTATGAAGCCTGGCACCTGGCTAGGGCTTCAAGGGACTCTGCCACAGGATGGGGTAGGTGTCCTTCCTCAGTGCGGCGGAGTGTGGGTCACCTGATTGCCTGATGTGCCGTCGCCTCTCTCCTTTGTGGCCCACTCACCCTGCTTGGGTGTGAGGCCGATGGACCTGCGTCGTGCGCTGGGTTAGGCAGGGTGGCACAGGCAGGAGTGGTGGTACTGGTGGTGGTGGTGGTGGTGGTGGTGGTGGGGACTCTGCAGATCACTGAGGCAGGTGTCGTAGGAGTCACACATGCGACGGTTGTCGGGCCTGGGAGTCCCTGTGAGCCAGTTGGCCCTGGCTGTCTGCTTGTGCCCGCACCATCCTCCGCACCGGAGCTGCCTGTGTCATCGTCCCCAGAGGGTCCTGTATGTGTGGGAGGCGAGTCTTGCGGCCGGGTGCTGGTTTCCCCAGTCAGTTCACGATTACCTGAGGGACAAGATTGAGCTGGTCAGTAATGTGGACATTACATGTTCATATCGATTTGTAAACATTTCTGTGTCCGGTCGCACACATCCCACACACCCTACCCTCCACCACCACCCTCCCTGTGAACATGGGGGCCTGTTGGGAGTTGTAGTTGTGAGCTCTCACACACCCCACCCACCACCACCACCCTCCCCGTGAACATGGGGGCCTGTTGGGAGTTGTAGTTGTGAGCTCTCACACACCCCACCCACCACCACCACCCTCCCGTGAACATGGGGGCCTGTTGGGAGTTGTAGTTGTGAGCTCTCACACACCCCACCCACCACCACCACCCTCCCCGTGAACATGGGGGCCTGTTGGGAGTTGTAGTTGTGAGCTCTCACACACCCCACCCACCACCACCACCCTCCCCCTGAACATGGGGACCTGTTGGGAGTTGTAGTTGTGAGGTCTCACACACCCCACCCACCACCACCACCCTCCCCGTGAACATGGGGGCCTGGTAGGAGTTGTAATTGTGAGCTCTCACACACCCCACCCACCACCACCACCCTCCCTGTGAACATGGGGGCCTGTTGGGAGTTGTAGTTGTGAGCTCTCACACACCCCACCCACCACCACCACCCTCCCTGTGAACATGGGGACCTGTTGGGAGTTGTAGTTGTGAGCTCTCACACACCCCACCCACCACCACCACCCTCCCTGTGAACATGGGGACCTGTTGGGAGTTGTAGTTGTGAGCTCTCACACACCCCACCCACCACCACCACCCTCCCCCTGAACATGGGGGCCTGTTGGTAGCCATGTACATTTTGGTGAGTATGTGTCCGACGTGCATGGGTTGGGGCGTAGGAGATGTGTCTTCTCAGTTGTGTGAGCCTGACCATGTCGTACTGATCGTTGTGCTTGGTTTGTACTTACCAGCCTCTTCTCCTTCATCAAGTCTGTCTAGGCTCTCTGGGTGAAGTATTGCCAGCACCTTCTCCTCCCAATCGGTGTAGGGTATGGGCTCCGGGGGTGTTCCGCCGCCAGTATGATTGGCTCTTACATAGTTTTTGGCGCGGATGCCTTTCACCCGGGTCTTCAGGTCATGCCACCGCCTCTGAATGTCGTGCTTCGTCCTTGGCACGGTCCCTGACGCATTCACCCGAGTGACGATTCTGTCCCACATGTGATTCTTTTGCGCCACGGAGGTCTGCTGGACTTGGGCCCCGAAGATGTGGGGCTCAACACGGATGATTTCATCTACCATTACCTTCAACTCGGTCTCCGTGAATTTAGGTTTTTTTTTGGGTGCCATGGTGTGTGGTGCTCAGTGTGTGGGTTGAGTGAGTTGGGGGGTGCAGGTGTGTGGTGTGTGATGTGTCGGAATGGTGTGGTGGGTGTTTGTGTGGTGGGTGTGGTAGGGTGGTGGTTGTATGTCTTCTATTTGAGTAAGCTGTATATCGATTAGGGCCTCTTGCTAGCAGCAATGCTGTGATGCAAAGGATTGTGGTAGTGGGTGGGTGTCATTTTATAGTCGTGTCTCAATGGTTGATGGCAGTCAGGTGGTAGGTGGGCGTGTTGACTAGTGTGCATTATTGGGTACCTGGGAGGTGTCATGGTGGCTTGTGCTTGGTGTTGGTGTATCAGGTGGGGGGGTTGTCACATTTTCGTGTGTTTGCTAATTACTTGCGGTACACTTTCTGACATTTGTTTGACGTTAGGGATGTTGTGCGTGTTGGCCTTCCGCAGTGATGCACTGTTTATCGTTGCATTCTTTCCGCCGCGGACGTGGATGGCTGTGCGTACCGTGGTACAGGCGGATTTATCCTAATTGCGGACACGGAGTTTTCACAGGTATGGCGGTAAATCTGTATTTTTCCGCGGTCATGTCCGTCCGCGGCGGTGGGTGTTCATTAGGCTCCGTCCGCCGCGGACGGAGTTAGATGTGTTCCGTCCACCGCGGACGGTGTTTGTTATAATCCGTCCGCCGCGGTCGGAGTTTCGTCACATGAATATCCTAATCGCAACCGCGGATTATCCGCGGCGCGTCCGGGAGTAAAATTTCCCCGACCATGGCGGACAGTACCCGTTTCCGTCCGCCATCCTAATCGACCCCTAAGAGACAAGCTAAATAAACAGGAATATTTACTCAGCCAGGACTTTGCCCTCAGTTAAACACGGGTGAATCTTTGCATTTCAGAATAGTGTTTTAAAAAAGGTTACAAACATAAGGTTCATTATTTTGTATTACAGGAAGACATTTCAATTAAGGGTTTCCTCTCTTTAAGCATTTTTGTAAGCATATTCTTGGTTCTGTTGGTAAATAATAATTGTCCTTTTTTTTTAAAATGTGGCGCAAAATTTTGTCATGTTTCAAGTTAGGTTTCTGTGCTTAGGCTTATAAATGAATGCGTCTAAAATGATAGGCAAGGGATGCAGCTTGCTTTTATATGTGGAATTATCAAAAATGATTGGGTTTATTAAAAATAATTAATAATTATGAAAAATAATTATTAAAAATAAGTGCTTCTAAATTCGTTTTTTACTATTTATAAAGCTTAATGCTCATACTGTGACCTCCTAGCATTATAATTTAATTTAAGTTGTGTTGTACTGCATAATGAGGACATTAGCATATGGAATTCCACTTAGCGCAGGCGTAAAAAACTCATTTTTCTAAGGATTTACATGAGATATGTCTAATGTCCAATCTCTGCAATCTGTAAAGAACATTCTGATGATGATTAATATGTAACACAATTATAGGATATTTATTTTTAAGTGCCTCAAATATCAAAGTCAAATTTGGGTAAAATAGACTATTCAAACAGCATTCTTGCCATTTACAATAGCTTTAAAGTGCATTAGGCTTCAGTAAATGCATACATTTAGGTATAATACAAATGTGCAGGTTGTTCCCATTTGGGGTCGCTTTTAATGGCTCAGTGAGCCAATGTGCCCGGTGCAGACGTTTGAGTTTAATATCAGGGTTGAAGGTTCTAACTCTAGCTGGACCTACTGAGACGTTCATTCATTTAAGGTTGATGAGCTGAGTACCGTTGCATAGGGTAGTAACAAACATTTGTTCTACAGCTAGTATGTTATGTTATTATGATTCTGCGAATTATTCACAATAACTGTTTTAATAAACTAAGTATAGAAATAAATTGTAGCCCCTAACAGAAGTAATATATATAACGTGTTTTTAAAAAGAGTTAATTATTGCAGGTTAGAAAGAGTTAGGAAGGCTTTTTGTCTTTGCCAGCTTCAGGGTGAGGAGAGAGGGCTGAGGAGCGCAGAGTGCGAGGCAGATTTTGACCTTGAGGTCAGTAAGGTGGGAGTTAGGAGTGAGTGTAAACAGATGGAGAAATCATTGCTTGGAAAAGCAGGGCCTCAAAGGGGGTGATACATTCGTATTTCTGCTTTTGAAAAATGATGTCCATGTAGTTGCCTTAATTTAAGATGGTTAGTTACAGTTGATATTTTGTGAAGTATCAGCAATATGTTGAAACAAGATGAGTTTTTTGTATGACTCCTTTGAGAGACAAAAAAAAAAATGTTCGTGTGTTTTTCATGTTTTTGCATTTTGTCCTTCTATGAATTGTTCCTGCTGGTCCTGTGTGTCAGAAGCGACACAGTAAGTTGTATTTGACAGCCGATCACCACTAACTGGTGACCAGCTGTCAAAAGGAGAGTGAGGAAAGTAAAAGAAAGTGTAATTTTGATTTTAAGCCTGACAAATTAAGCCGGCCCGAATATTGGGTTTTGGGCTGCAGGTTCACAGTGCATAAAGTACATGACATGGTGTTCTCATTTACATATGCTATTGTTTTGTCTATGCTTTTTGTGCTTGATATACAGCAAGTATATCTGATGGCTTGACATGTGCGTTTTTTTATTTTATGCATGTTTTTGTTTTATGTTGTTGCTTTTGATACTATTACAAGTTGCCCTGTGTTGTGAAGGGATCTTCATGACGATGCATGTCGCTACACAACAGTTGGGTGGATTGGCTCTGATACTAAATTTCACAGATATATTTTCATGCTGTGAACAAGACAGACAACACTTCACCAGTGTATGTCAAATGTGGCTATAATAGTATTGAAGAAAAATAAAAGAGATATACAGGATCAAAGTGTGTCACCTGCAGTTAGTCACGTTACTGCCCCCTTCCCTTAAGGAACAGGCAGCCCTAGATTTATGTATCCTGATTGGACGTAAGGATAAATTATAGATCTGTGACTCTTGTACATGGTGACCTAATTTCTATATTACATTAGTCAGTTTTGTTCTGCTTCCTAAGTAGTGTATGGCTTTGTTCCTTAAAGGAAACCAGGTTTCATTTTTCCCTGAAGAAGGAACTGGAACATTAGCTGAGATTACCGTATATGGTGTAGCGGCCAGCGGTAGAGTTAAAATTTGTGTACTATTTTGACTTTTTGTGTATCACCCATACTCTTGGTATTGTGTCACAAACTTGACTATCACCTGAGTAATTTCTTGTTCTTCCTATAGATTTTTCTTTTGCCATTTCTCCCCTGATTTATGTCGCATTGTGCCTAGTTATTGGGGCTTTTAGGTGTGTCCTAGTCCTATTTCCCTTTTCCGTATTCCTTTCACCAGTCAGCCTTTTTTATTGTTGGTGTATTGTTCAGGTTCACACTTCCAGACTGCAGTAATGTACCAGGGACCCCCATATTATGTATTATTCCCTTTTGTATGACCAGACTGGTTCTTTAAGAATTTTCTTTAGGCCTACTTCGATGTTTTCCAGTCTGACTGTCAGGGTAGTGATGGACTGGTTAACTGACTCAATACTATAGTAAGACAAGTTTTCCACCTCAATAGGAGATACCTTACATTTATTTTTTAAACATGACAAATTTTCAATGACTATTTTAATTTGGTTTTATTTACCCTTTTGTTCCTGCTGCTTTAATTTTTCGGTGGGATCAGATGTGTTCTAAATCATGGAAATACCAGGACTCTCTAGTTCTTGTCTTTTGTTTCCACATTTTGATCATTAGCCTTTGTATTGCATAGTGCACCTGATGCACAGTTATTAAAGGGAGGTATCCACATGTCCCTGATAATCTGTATCATGTGATTTCTCTTTCGAGGTGTTCTAGATAAGGAATTTAGGAACACCTAGACGTAATCATTGAAAAAGAAAAAAATGTTTACCCCATTAGACAATGCCACCATGTGTGAGGACATCCATTCAGATAGAATTCCCATGTAACTATCTACCCTTAGATGGCAGAGGATAATGAAGGGTACCCAATTGAAGAGATTAGAAGTATTGCCTTTGAGAATGACAGTGTATTCTAGACCAAAATTGTCCCATGGCGTATGGCCACTCCCTCGCAGATTGCAGGCCACCTGCTTGCAGTCCCATTGTTAAAAACAGTGAACTGTTTTTGTACTTAATTGAAGGAAACTAACAACTGTGTCACATTTCCTACGTCACTAGGTTCTGCGGTATCAAGTCTCAATAACCTGCAGAACATTGATTTAAGCCTAATTTCCATCAGTGACAGCTACAGATGAGGGCCGACGTCTTGGCCCTACAGTCCCAGCACCCAGAAATTAGCAAGGCTGGACAGCGATCGCCAGCGCGCCATCAATGGTATCTCTAAAGCATCGTACTTGCTCCATCAGACGGCATTGGACATCACCGAACCAGAATTTCAGTGCAAAAGAGCGAAAGAAATGGTTTCCTGTTGTTTTGAGGCTTCAGTTTTCCACCTGTCATGTGCTGGTCACCTCTGACAGTGTGCAGTCCCTTGAGCCCCTTGGCCTGAGTTTTGGCCACACACCCCCTTTTCTTTGCTCCAACGGAAGTGCAGTGCACTGGAGGATCCAGGATTGGCAAAAGGTACTACATTGTGGTACCCATGATTTAAGGAAAAATTAAATAAAAGAGCAGCCCGAGCATCCTCTGACACTGAATAGCGAGTGTTGGAGCCTGAAAGTGTTGCTGAGTGTGAAAGTCTGTTGCTCTTTCCCGATTAATAGTACTTGGGTCTGCATAAAGATGATCTGTGCCCATGACCAATGAAGAGCACAATATCTGTAGTGTCTGCCGCAGAGGAGAGACACTGGTGCACTGCATTGAGACATTGAGACTTTTGAGTGAGCTGTGGGTGTTTGCCAGGAGGGCACTCCAACGGATATTGAGAGGCACTATTTTCATGGAAGGCCTGAATCAAGAGGCCCAATGCGGAAGAAAACAACAGAAGCAGATTTGATGGACGATAGAAGCTTACCAGAGAGGCTTAGAACGAACTCTGGGTGTAGTTGTGGTTGTACAAGTGTTTCCAGTGCCACTGTATGAAGTGGGTGTTGGATATGTTCATCCAAAATAGTCCTGAGGTAATGTTCTGTCTGTACTATGATATAGGATATTCCCATTTCAACTAGCAATGAATTAGGATTTGCCTGCGTAATGGCAAAAGGAGGGACTGAGGTTCTTTAATTTCAACTCCATTTTACATTCAGCTCCATTTTGTGTTGCCTTTACACAGGCTGCATGATTCACGAAGTGTCTCTGCCCTTTGGACTGGAACGTGTTGAAAACCCCCTCCGTCCTTGGTTTGAAACCAATCTCAGACACCAGCCGGCCTAACTAATCCTTGTCTGGACTACCTAATCTCTATATCAACTATCTGTTAGCCTTTAGTATTCTTCTCGTGCCGAGTCTTACCTTTTGGCCTTCGCTATTCTCTCCCTGTGTTTTCCTATTCCACAACCTTTCCTTTGAAGCACACAAACATGTTCTGCCATTACTGATTGACCTATAGGTGCTGTCATTGATTGACTTATGGGATTGGGCAAAACACGACTCAAGGGGGACGTTTTGGTTACATGATGCCTTGTTTTTAATGTTTTCCTATTGGCTAATATTTGGCAGATCTTGCATGTCCATATTAGGCATTTCCCATGCTTGTATGAGCTAGGACTGCCCCTTACTTTTATGCTGAGTTTGTAACTCTCACATATATAAGACCCCAGTGTTCTGTACTCTTCAGACTGCCTCATTCAGTTGCTAAGGCTTCTGTGTGACGTAGTCTCACTCATTTGAGTTTAATAAAGATGTTCTTTTTATATTCCAGCTTCTGTGTCAACTTCTTCTTTCTATTAGTGAGACCCCTGAGAATTAAGTTTGATTTCTTCACAGGGCTTGTGTCAGGGACCAACCTTTGGACCCTCCTGCACTCCATCTCCAGGATGAAGCACCGCCGTCTTATCCCACATCCCCAGCCACTCCCAAACCTCATCCAGGCGCTCAAAGAAGTGTGCTCACCCCTGCAAGGTCACCTTCAATTTCAAGGGGTACAGGAGCATGTACTTCAGTAGCAAAATTGAACAGCCAAAAATGTTATCTGCTGCTCCTGCACCTTCCTGGTATAGTCTGGGTAGATGGCAATCTTGCAGTTCTCGACCAGGGGGGGAACCGCCTGCTCCCTGGCAGCTCCAATATACAGTCCCTGTCCCGATGGGTCAGGATCCCTGCCGATGATGGCCCTCGGTTGGGCACCTGACGGAGGCATCAATACCCTGGCACACAGTCACCAACGAAGAACTCCAACAAACCCCGGGGCTGAAGCTGTCACTTCACCCAGTTCTCCAGGAAGGCCTCCGATGAGGTCCCCTCAATCCTCTCCAGAAATCCCAACACATGGATACTGCTGCTTCGAGCACGGTCCTCTTTGTATTCCACCCTTTGCTCCCGCTCACCAGTGATCATAGTAAGTTTCACCCTCTGACGCTTGATGGTAGATACCTCCCCCTGCAATGTCGCAGTATACTCTCTGCCTTGGTTAGCTTGTGTGCCACCTTCCACAGATCAACTTGGAGGAGATTGACATAGATGGATACAGTTTAAACTTTTGTTTGAGTGCGGTCCGGGAGCCCTGGAAGGGCACTAGGAACTCCGCCCTTGAGGGTGCCAGCCCCCTCTCAAGGGACACACAGGCAAAGTCTGTCCCTCCCTGACAAGTAATCTGCCAGGACAGTAGTCACAGGATCGTGTATCATGTGATGGTGTTATTGGAGTGCAATCGCGCTATTCTTCCCCGTGTTCTCAGTAAGATGCAGCTACAGCACAGAATCCTGCAAAACACCTCTTGCTTAGATGTGGTTGAGCCTTGGCCCTGCAATTCAGCTCTGAGTCTTAGTCTTTGGCCGGCCCCAGGTAGTCCAGCGTTTCCATCAGATAGAGGGGTAGCTCCCAGGAGACAAGGAAGAAACCCCAACCATCTTAGTCCCATAGCTTCACTCTCTGTGCACACCTCTGCCAGCTGCAGTCGGCTAGGCGCTCATGCTCCTGCCACCCAGCAGCTGTACCTGTGGTGGTCACCTTCAACAGGTATCTACTATACTCTGCCAGATTCCAAACAGACACAGTCCCCCCAGTGGTCAGCCAAGGGCACAGGCATACTCCTCCATGCCTTTTCGAAGGGGTAGATGCCCCCAAGGTCCAGCAGCAGTAAGCAGGCAGCACAGCAGACGTCCCCACCTTGGGGTCGTATTCACCGCAGGTCCAGTTCTCCAAGGGATGCCGTGGCACCTCACTTTCTCCCTGGACCCTTCTCCTTCCTCCAGGGAAGGCCCTCGCAGCACAGCTCAATGTCATAGATCACAGGCCAGAAAATGTCCCCGGAGCCAGTCGCTCCAGTTTTTCCCAGCGGCTGCACTGCAGTTTGTTTGCGACCAGCTTCCCCCCGATGCCATTTCTGGGGACCGTCAACATGTACAACAGGTGGGAGCTTCCCTTCCGTCCCTGCGTCCAGCAGAGGCCTCAGTAACAGCATAGCCTACGGTAACCATTGGCTGATCTGGTCCTGCAGGGCAGTCAGGATCCCTGCTCTGGGGTTGTGCACCGCCCAACTCTGCCACCCAGGGATCTATGCAACAGGCTGCTCCGATACAGTACCTCAGGCAATACAGGCAGCACCACTGGCAAAGGCCTCGGCAGACTCATCCCCAGGCCCCGCTCAGTCCACCGGCCCACAGCAAGTGTCTGCTCCCCGTGAGTGGCAGTTCAGCATCAGTACAGGCGAAATATCCATTACAACGCAGTCATTAGAACGACCTACCTTTACAACTCAACTGTTACAACGCAACTGCCTTTACATCGCATGCCATTACAATGCATGTCACTACAATGCATGCCATTACAATGCATGCCATTACAACGCATGCCATTGCAACGCATTATAAGGTAAGTAATGGAGATTTTTTTAGTATTAGGGTGGATATCGATTTTGGGGTACATGGAAATAGTAATATTTACCCCTACACTATCCAACACTTTCCCTACTGTTGCACTCACTGTAGTGGGAATAGTAATGTTTACCCCTACACTATCCAACACTTAGTAATTTTTACCCCTACACTATCCAACACTTACCCTACTGTTGCACTCACTTGAGTGGGAATAGTAATTTTTACCCCTACACTATCCAACACTTACCCTACGGTTGCCCTAAAAGTATTATGCATTATAATGAAATGCATTGTAATGGTAGTTTAAAAAAATGCCTTGTCATGGCATGCGTTGTAAAATCATGCAATGTAATGGTAGTTGTGATGTATAGACTGCATTGTAAAAGCATGCGTTGTAATTGCATGTGTAGTATCGTCATATATTCCAGTACAGTGCACAAGATGGATGGATTCCACAGGATAAGAGTGAACTAGTCGGGAGCCCGGAAACGTATGTCCTGTCAGCCATCTTACTTTGACACACCCTAAAACAAATATACTTAATTCAAGTAAAATTATCTACCAGGTGAAAGGGTCTAAGGATGCAAAATCTTGCTGTTGCACTTGCGTTTTGTGCTATTATCTAGTGTTTATGATTGTACAAGTGTATTTAGGCTTGAACTACATTACTTTGCTCTGAGACTGCCCATGTGCGTAGAATATTTTATTCCACTTATACACCATTTTTTAAGTCATGTAATAACACAGAGGTTTCGCTTATGCATGACCTATCACTAAGGTATTATTAGTCTCCTTTTTTGCAATGAAATCATAGCGATTCGCCATCGTTTTGGTAAGGAATACAACCAATTCATGTATTTCTTCTCATTATGTGGGTATCTTTTTTAAACCTTTAAATTATTTTCTACGTAGCAGCAGTGCATCTGCATGTGCCCATTTTTTAAACTACTGTGACCTTCTATTTAAAGGAGGACAGTACTTACTTTCCATGTCCTTGTGATCAATCTTCTAGAGACCACAAACTCTTAAGTCTAGGAATATTGATACTGCTTTGCAAGTTGTGGAACGGGTAAAACAGACCAGCAACAAATCCCCGCATTAAGTAAATGTCTCTATTTGTAACTTGCATTAAAAAGGAAATGTGACTTTAAGCCAATATTTAGCAGTTTTTAGGCAGTCACATAGCGTATGACTGTTTAATTCCTTTCATGTAGTGCTCCAGTTTGATAAAAATACAAGTGTATAATAAAAAATACTTTCCTACACATTCTAGTCTCAGATTATGAGAGTTTATGTAGGAAGCTGACTCTTTATATAGTTTGCCACTTGGTAGTTATACTGTGCACAGGGTTCTGGGGTTCCTCAAAAGTGTACAGGGCTCAATGTAAAGCCGCAAGTGCTTTATTAGTGGTAGAATGGGCGCGCAGCCTTAGGCCTAACACAGAGGAGTGTAAGTCTTTTATTGCACAACACTGACCAATAATGGACACACAACTGAAAAAAGGGATCCAAACCAATGTTAGAAAAATAAGCTTTGTTTGTACTTTATTTTAAGACCAAGATCTTCGCAATAAGGTAAGTACGTTTTTGATTAAAAATACTTTTCAATTTCAAAAGTCAACACAGTGCAATTTCTTAACAGTTCAATGTTTTCCAATGGAGGAACACAATAATGCGGCTATACAGGTAAGTACGCAACTTACAGTTCCAGTCTTCGGGACCAAAGTTCAGCAAGGGGCAAGGGTCAGGTGAGTGCCCAAACTGCACCAACAGCGACACAGAGGCAGCCGGGTGAGAGGTCAAAATCAGAGCTCGGCCCAATGTGTTTTCAATAGAGAGTGGGTGTGCTTGAAGCCACACTGCTTGCAGGTAAGTAGATTGGTTGCAGGGATCAAGCTTTGGGGGCTAGGACCAGCACTGTGGGGGGCCGCAAAGCAGCATCAAACATATACCACCAGTGGCACAGGGGCGGCCGGGTGCAGGGTGCAATTTCAGAGTTGAGCGCCCAATGCGTTTCAAGGGAGATTCTTCTTTTGTGAAACAGGCCTACTAGAGAGGTGACTTACCTATATCTTGTGTGCAGTAGCAACAAATGATGGACGGAATGCTGAATGAATCAAACATTCACCCCAGTCAAGAGATCTGGGTTAAATCCATCGCTCTTTAGCTCACTACGCCACCCTAATTTGGACCCAGCCATATGCAAATCAGTCTTGACCCTGCTCCTCATGGGAACAGGCAACCTCTAATGGGCCTCATCGGGACTTGCTGGGCACCAAGTCCTAAAAAGCTGGTCTATATCACTTCTGCACAATGTCCTGATGTTCACATTGCTAAGTTCCGTCAACTCTCCTGCTCCTGATGAGAAACCTGCCCCAATCATGACATCATCCCAATGACTGTCCAGGGGCACAGCTTAGTTATATTGATGTGGGGAGTGTGAGCCTCATAGTTCTCCATTAAAAAACATGCAGTGGGCTGCCGGTTGAATGGGCATCTGGGGCCAAATTAGAGTTTGGCGGACACATACTCCATTGTAATTATGTCAAAGTACCCTGTCTGCCAAACTCAAGATCTGCCCTCCTGATTTTGAGTCGGAAGTTATAGGCCGACGGAGTAAACTTTACTCCGTTGGAGCACATAAGCTTCCTCTGATGGCCCGATGGAGTAGATGCACTTTGAAGTAAGCCATCTGACCATCTGCCCTATTTAGAAAGGGCAGTCGGATGTCATTTTATTTTTTTCTGTCTATCACAGCCAAATATATCGTGGTCTCAGTGAGGGACAGTAAAAAAGTTATATTGATCCACGAAACAACAGCGAAATCACGCATGGTGTTGTGGTCGTTAGATTTTTTTTTTTTAACTTCTGCTTCGGGAGTTTGTTCTAAAAAAAACAACTTCTGAAAGGTGTGACAGCCGAGTGTCCTGTAGACAGAGCTGTCCACCATATTTTTCTCACAGTGACAGGAACTGCCATGACTGCAGTTCCTGACAATGTATAGCAATGTCTGTGCACTGGTGGACATTTCTAAATTTGGTGGGCGCAGTAAAAGCTAGGTGGTGGACGTAACCACTTTGTCTGCTTTTTGTCTGTCTGCCAAACCCTAAATCAGGCCTTATGTCTACAGTGGCATGGTGGGCGAAAAATAATAGTTTGGAATGCCACCCCGAGGGATTGACATAGGTATGACCATTTGCAAGCATTTGCCTCATCCTCATTTGGATGCTTGATTGCAGTAGTATGCCTGATAACCTGAGACTGGCACAGCTTTCTATACCTACTACTACACATTTTTGTGAATTCTAAAAAGTAGTAAATTTGCATCCACTCAAGGATTACTTCTATAAGTGCGGATTTAACATTGTTTTTGGTAAACTGGTCACTATATATATTAAAGGTAATGATCCAAATAATGAACATGTTTATACCTCTTAGGAAAGCAGGATAACATGAAAACCCTGACACAGACATAACAGACACGACTCAGGGCCCTCAGACCCAACTACTAGGCCAAGAATGCATATATTAGGGGTGTGTTGCATACCAAACCCCCGCCCCAAGCCCCAGAAGCTACGCCCCTGTGGCTGCCTGCCCAAACTCTGAAGCTGTTGCAAGAATTCCTGTTCCACCCAATGTCCCAAGCTGGGCACCAGCCCTCTTTCTCGGCACCTTAACTCTTTCTTCTCCTTCGGGCTCCTCACAGACCGCATTGTACCAGCTCTGAGGCTGCTGCTGGGCTCCTGTCAGTCATGTGTCAAGCTCTAAAAACACACACACTGGCCTAACACGTTCACTGTTTCAGTGTTGCTGCTCTAAGTCAAAGAACAGGGTATGATTGGGATGAGGCCCGGGCACCCAGGGAAAAAGTGGCCCACATTTATGGATAAAGACCTTCCATGAAACGTTCCATAGTACCAGGGGAGCCATTTTGAGAGAAATCTGTGATTAGGTTACTGAGAACCATGTTCCCCTGAAAGGCTCTGATCCCAATGTTTATTCTTAGACCAACTTATCAGGTGCTCTGCTCACCCTAGGGCCTGAGGCTCCTGTTCTCTCCCAGTTCCCACAGAGGACAATGAGGTGAGCAGGAGCTTCAAGGGTATTGCTCCGTTAAGATATCTGAAGCACCAGTTTACCTCCATTTCCCTGAAACAATTGCTTGATCTCATGTTCCTTATATTCTTGTTTGTCCTCAGGCCACTGCTCACTCTCATTTTCCCTCAGGTTAATGGTCACTCTCAGGCAGGGCCGGCTTTAGGGCAGTGCAACCGGTGCGGCCGCACTGGGCGCTGGCCTGTGGAGGGGGTGCTGACCTCAGGGGAGGGTACTGTGTTTGGCAATAACCTATGATTGGAGAGATGAGGGGCACTTTTGCCTGGTGGTAGTGAGAGAATCAGAGGAAGTGGTCATGGGATGTGGGGGCGCCAAAAATGATTGTCGCACCTGGCGCCAACAGCGCTAAAGCCGGCCCTGCTCTCAAGTACAAAAGCTTCCTGCTCATGACTTGCGTCCCAGATGTTCCCATCCACATTAGGTGCTGGAGACTCATGATAACCCTAGGGTCACTCAAGTTCCTCCTCACTTCACTTTCATGCTGCTAAAGTACCTGTGCACTCTTGAACCAGTGGCTTTCTTTGTCAACTTCAGATCCTTTGTATCTGCCACCTACCCTTAGGTGGCTGCCAAATTCCCTGGGAAGTTGCAGAAATGCATCTACAATCGTAGACATTCGAGTTGTGCAAGGTTTCCTCTTTTAGTAGTCACCCGGAAGCCTCTCTGCAAGTTATGTGTCTGGGCATTACATACAGCTTGGTACTTGATGTCTTTTGTATTGTGGCGTGAGACTTGATTTGGATTTGGAAAAGCTACAGAAATTCACTCCAACTGCAACTTTTGAATTGATTTCCTAGGAATCATCTGCCCTATCGCTCTCTCTCACAGACACACATATACATCCCTTCTCTCCTGTCACCCCTTTCTCTATTCCCTCATTTTATCTCCAGTATCACCAAGTGCTACGATGCTGTCTGACTTTCTATTTCACTGTATTTCTGTCTATCCATCTGTAACACCAATGTTTCTTTTTCTCTCTCCCCTTCTGCTTTTCTTTCCCTCTGTCACCAAACCTCTTTCTTACTTGCTGTGGTACAGGTCTGTAATTCTCTTATCGCTTGTTATGACTCTCTTTGGTTCTTCTTCTTTCGATCTCTCATTCTCTACTTCTTTTCTGCTCTGTTGTGTCAATCATTTTACCTATGTTTTTCACTCTTTCTCTCAAAATGTCCTTTGTCATTTCCTATCTTTGTATCTCAGTACACAAATCCCCCTCTCTCTCAATCCTGTGTGTCCCCGGTAGGCTTTACTTCAGTTCTTGTTATATCTATAATACCCTTCTTCCTCCTCTCATTTGATATCTCTCCTTGGATTTTTATTTCATTTCTCTGTCTTGCAAAACTTCCCCTTTTTCTCCAGTCATACTCTCTCCTGTTGGTCCCACTCACATCACTTCCCTTTGCCCCTTCAACTCCTTTTCTATCCTGTACTATACACCTAATGATATATTCAGTTGTGTCCCATTTATTAGACACAATGAGGGGGTACAGGGGGGCAAAAACGGTCCAGCATACGTGCCCCAAGGGGGTAACTGTTAAGCAAGAGGTATGCAGTTCCTATGGAGAAAAAGAGAGGGGAGGTTCTTACCAGGTATCAATCAATCAATCAAAAAATAGCTTTATTTGGTCTATTTTAGACCATAAAAGCAACAAAAAAATAGATACACACAATACACACATACTTAATAAAACATTCTGATTGATGAATACTCTTAGTATAGCAATTAATACCAGCAATTAAAAATACTGAAAATGCATGTTAGTTCATATGAAAATGTAAAAACATCCATAAATTAATATAATGTATAAACATTTTATAAGCATCAGTTAACACCTCAGGTGTGCCTTATTTATATTCCTGCATTAAAATCTATCCACCCACATAAATCTTTTTAGCAGCAATCATAAACCTCCCTATGGCACATGCTATATCTAAGGACCACATTTCAGTTATAAGTTCCATAGGTTGGGGTCAATTTCTAATTTCATATTTGAGGACGATTGAGCAGAAAAACTTTTTCCACTCGGTTAATATTTAACGGCAGTTCGGTAGAATATGCGATATGTCTACAATCCCCTTCTTATCAATCATGACTGTTTTTTATCTTTTCATTACTATAACAAGGGTTGATTCCAATTCTTATTCTGAATCCTTCCCTTCCCAATCTGGGAGTATATCTATGCATGGATATCCTACTTTCTTTTTCCATGGGCCAAATATAAAGTGAACTGATTTTTGCTCCTCAGGGTACCCTTTGACGTTTTCTTAGGCTAGCTCCCGGCCTATAGCTCTTAACTCACTCTTGGAAGTCTCAATGGGTAGGTCTTCCAAGCGCAGATTGATTCTCATCTCTCTACATACTTTTACCACAGTTTTCTTAACCTCCTTGGCCCACTTTAACTCACTGTGCCGTATTTTGTTTTTACACGGCAAAGAGATCTTCTCTTCTCCATAGCTTAGGCGCATCCAATGTCTTATCAATGCCATACTGGCCATTATGTTCCATGAAACAAGTTCCGTATCTATTCTTTTAGCTTGGATCATGGAAGAGCTAGGTAGTGACAGTAAATGTTTTACACATTTGCCCTCTTCCCGGTCCCATATGTTTTTACCGCTTAAATATAGCAGTTCACTTCCATATTGGAATTGTGGTGGGTTCATGGCTACAAAGGCTTTCAGTGCGGGCCTATCTGACATCTCCCCATAATCCTTATTACATTTCTTCAGGCCACTAACTGTTGTCAAAGCCCTTACTTTCAATGATTCCAGATGGACATCCCATTTTAATGACTTGTCGAACCAGACCCCTAAATACTTTTATTCCTTTGCTGTACCCAGTTTAGTGGGGCCTAGGTATCAGCTGAACCTTATTGTTTTCCTACCAAAACACAGAACCTTTGTTTTTTCCAAATTCACTACCAATTTTGTATGGTTACAGTATTCCATGAAAACTGTCCTATTTTATTGTAAGCCTATCTGAGTCTGGTCTAGAATTACCAAGTTGTCTGCATAAAGGAGGCAAGCAATGCCATCTATTTAGGGGTCAACACCCTTAGCTTCCCTAAAGACAAATGGCCGATCACCTATAAATAAGAAGAGGATAGGAGCCAGAACACACCAATGTTGTAGTCCATTTTCAATTAATATCTTCCCTGTCATGGTTTCCCAGGGTCCCTGATGACTTGCACCCAATTGTAACTGTGTAGCTCCTAGATTACAGTTAGGAGAGACTTTGGGATATCTCACCTTGTTAGAGTCTCCCATACGTTTTTAGGATCCATATAGTTATGGGGTTGGCGCACAGGCTGGGGGTGCAAATAGTTGAGTTTTTGTGGTGTGCTCCCGAGGTGTCACTCTCTACCTCTTAGAGTGTTGGGTTCAAGTAATCAAAGTATCCACTGATTAGGGGATAACCCTCTAGGCACAGCTCTAAATCCGCTGAGTAGCGTTCAAAATCTTCAATAAAATAATCAAATGAAAATATCAAGATTGCTTTGCTTGTATTTATTTAGAAGAAAATTGCATTCATTGACTTCTTTTCATTTTCATTGGTTGTGTAGTTAATTAAACTTTACATCTTCAATTTTTCATTTTCAATTTCAAAACAAGCGTTCCCAATGCATTTCGTGCACCAAGTGCACTTCATCAGAGGAAATCTAAACATAAGGATAAATTAACTCATGTTAGAGGATAACGTCCTACATTATCGTAGGTATACAATGTTAAACTGTGACATTATTAATGAATCACGTGAAATGAAGTTAATACGCTACTAAGATACAATGACCAAAGAAGTTCAGGAATGTTGCGTAACAGAGTTATCATGAATTGCTAGGTAATGATAATTCGAATTGTGTCTACAGGTCGTCAGCATTATGAAACAATATCCGTGCTGTGAAGCTAAAGTGGGTAAATAATGTTGATCATTATACGTGCTTTACAATTAAGCCAGCGGCATAGATTCGGGGATAAGTCGAATGTGAAATTGAAAACATTAACGGTGCTGTGAAGAAAAAGGTGAGCGAATGATGTTAGCCACTCTGCGCGCTATATAACCAAACCAGTGTGATGGATTCGGAGATTATTAAAATGTAGAGGTAGGATCCTCTTACCTGCCGTCATGCGGGTGAGTTATTAGGTGTGGCACTATCTTCCGCGGTCAAGCCGGACTCGGTTACGAGCCGGTTTTCATTCAGCTAGGTGTGTTTGGAAATCGAAATAGGACACGTGGTTTCCCAAGGGTTGGTATGGGGGCCATCTTGGAAAGGTGAAAGGTGTAGAGTAGTGTTATGATGAGGAAATTATAAACACAAGAGAAGTGTTAAAATGTATCAGGTTGAATATCTACAATGTTAATACCTGTAAAGGAAAGATCATAAAAAATCTGTAATGGCTATCTATACAATGAACATCAAATAAAAAGACGATATTATGATCCTGAAAAGCAGCGTTATGGGATTTTAAAGATAGCACGCAAATTCCTATCTGTCATTGAGTCCATTCGGTTTCAATGAGTTGAGAAAATAAATCCAATGATTCTCTCTTTGTAAAAGGGTCCTGTTTATATCTCTTCCTGGTATTTTCATTATACTTTCAAGTACAGCAAATTTCAATTGACTGATATTGTGGTACCTTTCATTAAAATGTGTGGCAACTGTAGATCGCAAATTATTCAGTCTGATGTTGCTCTTGTGTTCTTGTATGCGAGTCTTGATTTTCCGAATGGTTTTGCCCACATTTATGAGTCCACATGGCCATTTCAAATAGTATATCACATTTTGTGAATCACAGGTGGCTGAGACTTTTAGTTCAATGGTTGTTCCTTTCATTGGATGTTGCATGGTATTACCCTTAATTATGTTATTACAACAACTGCAGTTGTGGCACGGTATAGTGCCTTTGTGATTCTCTGTTCCTGTGTCTCGAGTGTTCCTCAATATGTCCTGTATGTTGTTGCTGCGTGTGTAGCCAAATGTAGGTTGTTGAGCTACGATGGTTCGGAAATCTGGTTCGTTCGTCATGAGTGACCAATGATTTTTTATGATCTTTTTGTATTGGTGACTATGAGTTGAGAATTTGGATACGATCACAGTCTTAAGTGATTTGATCTTTTCCGATAGTTTCAGAAGATCAGTCCTGGTTTTAGATATGCATTTTTGTAAAGCTTTATCCAAAATGGGTTTAGGGTATCCTCTGTTTTCAAACCTCAATGTCATGTTTTGTATTTGAATCTGTAGTTCTTGCTCCTCAGATACTATTCTCTTTACTCTGTAGAACTGGGATGTAGGGAGATTGTTTTTGAGTGGTGTTTGGTGGAAACTCCTATAGTGCAAAAAATTGTTCCGATCTGTCGGTTTTTTGTACAAGGTGGTTTCTATCCTGTCACCTTTGCGCATGAGTAGAACATCCAGATATGCAATAGACTTATTGTTAGTAGTGTAAGTAAATTGAATCCGGTCATTGATTGAATTTAGTTGATTGAGTGCTGTATGAGGAAATCCTCTTATCTTCGGACCTTGATCAGAAATTCCAAACATTCCTTATGGAATTATTAACATTTACCTTGTACCAGAGCTATTTTACATGGGAGAACGAGCATTATTTACAACTGACGGGAACATCCATGGGCAGTTGTGCCGCCCCAGTATACGCTAATAGCTTCATGAACATTTTCGACAACAAGTACATCCTCAGTTAAGAATCCTGGCAGAAAAACGCTTCATTATTTCTGAGATTCATTGATGACATTTTCGTACTATGGCAAGGCACTCTTCAAGATTTACATACAGCACTCAATCAACTAAATTCAATCAATTTACTTACACCACTAACAATAAGTCTATTGCATATCTGGATGTTCTACTCATGCGTAAAGGTGACAGGATAGAAACCACCTTGTACAAAAAACCGACAGATCGGAACAATTTATTGCATTATAGGAGTTTCCACCAAACACCACTCAAAAACAATCTCCCTACATCCCAGTTCTACAGAGTAAAGAGAATAGTATCTGAGGAGCAAGAACTACAGATTCAAATACAAAACATGACATCGAGGTTTGAAAACAGAGGATACCCTAAACCCATTTTGGATAAAGCTTTACAAAAATGCACATCTAAAACCAGAACTGATCTTCTGAAACCATCGGAAAAGATCAAATCACTTAAGACCGTGATCGTCTCCAAATTCTCTACTCATAGTCACCAATACAAAAAGATCATAACAAATCATTGGTCACTCCTGACGAACGAACCAGATTTCCGAACCATCATAGCTCAACAACCTACATTTGGCTACACACGCAGCAACAAAATACAGGACATATTGAGGAACACTCGAGACACAGGAACAGAGAATCACAAAGGCACTATACCGTGCTACAACTGCAGTTGTTGTAATAACATAATTAAGGGTAATACCATGCAACATCCAATGAAAGGAACAACCATTAAACTAAAAGTCGCAGCCACCTGTGATTCACAAAATGTGATATACTATTTGAAATGTCCATGTGGACTGATATATGTAGGCAAAACCATTCGGAAAATCAAGACTCGCATACAAGAACACAAGAGCAACATCAGACTGAATAATTTGCGATCTACAGTTGCCACACATTTTAATGAGACACCACAATATCAGTCAATTGAAATTTGCTGTACTTGAAAGTATAACGAAAATACCAGGAAGAGATATAAACAGGACCCTTTTACAAAGAGAGAATCATTGGATTTATTTTCTCAACTCATTGAAACCGAATGGACTCAATGACAGATTGGAATTTGCGTGCTATCTTTAAAATCCCACAATGCTGCTTTTCAGGATCATAATATCGTCTTTTCATTTGATGTTCATTGTATAGATAGCCATTACAGATTTTTTATGAGCTTTCCTTTACCGGCATTAACATTGTAGATGTTCAACCTGATACATTTTAACACTTCTTTTGTGTTTATAATTTCCTCATCATAACACTACTCTACACCTTTCACCTTTCCAAGATGGCCCCATACCAACCCTTGGGAAACCACTTGTCCTATTTCGATTTCCAAACACACCTAGCTGAATGAAAACCGGCTCGTAACCGAGTCCGGCTTGACCGCGGAAGATAGTGCCACACCTAATAACTCACCCGCATGACGGCAGGTAAGAGGATCCTACCTCTACATTTTAATAATCTCCGAATCCATCACGCTGGTTTGGTTATAAAGCGCGCAGAGTGGCTAACATTATTCGCTCACCTTTTTCTTCACAGCACCGATAATGTTTTCAATTTCACATTCGACTTATCCCCGAATCTATCACACTGGTTTAATTGTATAGCACGTATAATGATCAACATTATTTACCCACTTTAGCTTCACAGCACGGATATTGTTTCATAATGCTGACGACCTGTAGACACAATTCGAATTATCATTACCTAGCAATTCATGATAACTCTGTTACGCAACATTCCTGAACTTCTTTGGTCGTATCTTAGTAGCGTATTAACTTAATTTCACGTGATTCATTAATAATGTCACAGTTTAACATTGTATACCTACGTTAATGTAGGACATTATCCTCTAACATGAGTTCATTTATCCTAATGTTTAGATTTCCCCTGATGAAGTGCACTTGGTGCACGAAATGCATTGGGAACGCTTGTTTTGAAATTGAAAATGAAAAATTGAAGATGTAAAGTTTAATTAACTACACAACCAATGAAAATGAAAAGAAGTCAATGAATACAATTTTCTTCTAAATAAATACAAGCAAAGCAATCTTGATATTCTCATTGGATTATTTTATTGAAGATTTTGAAAGCTACTCAGCGTTTTTAGGATCCACCAAATCAACAGCTGCCCGGAAGTCGATGAAAAAGCAATATAGACCACCCCTTTTTCCCCCTGACTTTAAAGCAATGGACCAAAGAGCAAAACAAAGATCAATGATAGAGTTCCCTTCTTTGGAGTCCCCTACTCTTAGGGCACAATATGATGTGTGTCTGCCCAATGCTTTTCTTGTTCTAGTATAATTTTTGAGGCGCTTTTTCCACTACATCCAACAGATATATTAATTTATAATTCTTGGGAGCATTTATGACAAGAATACACAAAAGTGGGCTGCCCCTTGAATCAATTCATATGTGTATCTACAGAGTTCTGTAGAGATGCACTACCAGTGGGGGCATCTCATAAAACGTTACGGACTGGCCTCACACACCGCCCGTTGTCATGCTTCATCATCGGCTGTCCTCGCCCTCTAAAAACTTGGTTTGATAGAGGGCGGGCATACACCTGGAGACAGGGATGCACTTCTAAATATAAGTGATGGCCATTTTTATGAGATGCCCCCACTGGTAGTGCATCTCTACAGAACTCTGTAGATACACATAGGAATTGATTCAAGGAGCAGCCCACTTTTGTGTATTCATGAGATAGTGGAGGCTGGCTTGCCCTTTGGCCCTGCGTCCCTGGTTCCCACACTCAGCAACATTGCTGGGGTTAGTGTGTGTGGAGCATTTATAACAACTCCCTCGTGTTTGGGTCTAACAATCGTCCCTCTCCAGCTTTCCGGTATCTGTCCCATCTCAAGACTATCCCTGAACATTTAGAAGAAAAAGTCTGCCCACCAATCTGGTCGTGTCTTTATGATTACAGCTGGCAATTTATCTGTTCCAGCTGCCCTAGTTAAGTTTAGGTTAGCAATAAGATGACTAATGTTGCATGTCTTAAAAAAAGAACTAATATGTTTATCATTCCAAGAATGAACCCTCCTTGTTGCAGGATCACCCCTTGGCCCGCATATCTCTCCCGGATACTTCTCCCATGCCTCTTCTTTCACCAAACATTTCATTGTTCCCTGTACCTTGCCCCGGCAATCTTGGACTAATTTCCTGATTTTTTGGGATTTTTCGTTTCTATTGCATTCCGTAAATTACCCCAACATTTCTCCTTATGATTTCTTTTTTGATCTCTAATTAACTTTTTGTATTGTTTCTTTATCCTCTGCAGGTTATTATAGTTCCTTAAATCATTCCCTAACTTAAGGCTTATTTCCCCTTTTCTAATCTGTGATTTTAGTATCTGACATTCCTAGTTCAACCAATCATTTTCTTTAACCAGGGCACTCTGATTTCTACTATCGCTATTTTTTTCCACTTTACTTTAACTCTCAAACACTGCACAGCCTGTCTGATAGTTACTTCATTTCACACTAGGTTCTTACTAGGGGAGTTTCTTAACCTTTGGCTTTGTTGGTATCTGGATAATTTTTCATATTCTCTTCCGACATTCTCGTTGCGAGGCGCCTTGGGTAATCCATTTGGACTGGGATCACTTTTTCTCTAGGTCTCTTCTCCTCCCATTCTAGTTCGAGTTTTAGAGGGGGAGGGATCGCTTCCTTCAACTTGGGTCACCTCAAACCTTCTTACTGTATCAGACTTCCAGGCATGAATGAATATATGATCTATTGGACAGGGTTGTTGCCCCCTCTTAAATGTTCGCCTAGCTGAACAGTCTGCCTCCAACCTTCCATTCAAGCAAATTAACCCCTTAGACCCCAAATACTTTCCTAAGGTCAATCCTGGGCAGTCATTTCAACATTGGGGAATCTAGCATTGTTTATCTGATATGCTGTCAATATCTCTTTATTCCATATGTCAACCCTACTTGGGTTCAATTTATGGTTGAAGACCCCCAACAGAAGAAACAGGTCACGGGGATGTAGGTCACCAAGTTCCTCTATATCCTCCTTGAGTTTGCCCAATTCTACCCTATATTCTTCCCCCTCTCCCCTGCATATACACATTAATGGTGTAGAGACAGAATATCGAGTGCAAAATATCGAGTTGCACAAATATCAAGTCATTAATATCATGGGTTAGGAATATCTACAGCAAGAATATCTTTGTCAAGTGTCAAGATCATGCCTCTGGTTAACGCGCCACGAGCACTGACTGCTCATGGCGCGTTAACCAGAGAGTGAGAGCCGCGCTAAAGACTACATCTCCCGGCGAGCAACGCGCGAGTCATGCCCCACGTGACTCGGGAGCGACGTTGGACAGCGGATATGAGGCAGCTTGACTTTCAAACGCTGACGATAATTCAGACTGATTTCCCGCAGCAGAGTTCCCATACAGGTTTCAGGATATCTTGAGGTGGTAAGAGTGCGTTAAGCACTATTTCGGTCCATCTACTTTTGATTCTCGAAGGCTGGGGTGGTCGTTATCCCCTCAGGCGCTTCCTCGCTTTCTCCTCTGTTGGTCGAGAACCACCATCCGGCGGTCTCTTGCAGAGGAGTGTTTGTAGTTAAGGAGGGCACATTTTATCGTGACATCCCCCTGTTGGAGAGGCCGGTTTTCCTGCTGCCTTCTCATGTGGGGAGGTGTACAGCTCAATCTGTGAGTAAGCAGCAGCTTCTCCTCCCTTAAGCTGTGCCGTGAACTCCTTCCCTGACCTACAGGGATATTCCTCATTTGAGTAGCAGGTACTGAGTCTCTACTATTTATATGGGACATTGTTATACTTTGATTGTTGTGGATTGTACTGAGGTAATTACAAGTGCCAACGAACCATACTGCATTTGGACTTGCTTAGGGAGTTGTGTTACCCATAACATACCCTGAGCTCTTGGCACCTTGGGCTAGTACAAGACGTATTGTATCTAGGCCCTTTGACACTTCTTTCAGTTGGTTGTTCTTTGTTTTCACACCATTGTCTAGGGGAGAGAAACCAGAGAGGGTGTGCAGTACGTCTCTGCCCTGCATATCAAACACCACCACATGTGACTTCTGTTATGTTAAGAAGGGAGATTCTTCTCTCTTATAAGTAATGAAATGATGATGAAATGATTACGCACTTGTATAGCGCACAACTACCCGTAGGCATCTCGGCGCTTGTACGAATACCGCCGAGGAACCCTTCCTGGCCTTTCCCTGTGAGGAGCCCACTCCTGGGCACCCCCAAGGTGAAGTCAGGCATCCTCAGCGTTGTTGGGGCCGTTGTAGAGATTAAGCAAGCTATTGCCCAGAGGTGCAGAGTGGGACTCATGATTAGAATAGGCACCGAGGCGAGAATTATCAGGTCCGAGGAAATAGAGCCCGAGACCCGCGGAGGCGCTAATTGAACCCTGGTCCCGGCCAGACTACTGCATCAGGGTCTGCCGCTCTAACCATTGATTTTTTTTTTTTTTTTTTTTTTTACAGCAACAGTGGTCCCTAACATTAAGAAATATCACCACATGAATAAAATATAGACAGAGTCAATCTATATTTTCAGAAAGACATGTCCAGCCGGACAGTGGTCTTTCAGAGCTTTTTACTCAGAATTTATGTATTAAAATCACATAAAGATACCATCCAACAATCAACCAGTGTGGACCACAAGCCTGTGTCCAGTACTCACAGGGCAAGTACAAGGGGTGATGTAAAGAGCAGAGAAGGGCTTTGTAAGGCGAAAACACATTACTCTATAAACAATACATTTGTACAGAGTATAACAGTCATGCACTTGACATTTCAGTAATAATCACAGTTAGGTTCCAGTGCATTAAAGGTCGACGGCGTTTCGGACCCCTATTAAATATCAGGGACCATCATCAGGACAAATACAATGAAAAGCCTTAGGTTAATTTAAGCCTCTAAATGCCCGGGCGCCTCATGGGATAAGGGTTGGCTCCTCGGGCGATGGAAAGCACGCGATCACCCAGGGTCGGGTGGCGGCCGCCGCGGAATCGAATAAAATCCGTCGGCTTGCCAGGGTACCGCGTTAGTCGGTCTGAGGAAATATTCTAACCATTGAGCCACACTTCTCTACGGGTAGGGTAACCGATGTTGTGATATGGTGGAATTGTGTCCAACTTATATTCTCTTTCCATATTCAGTTCGTGTTGGGTCTTTTGCAACCACCCTCAACTCTCTCCCGGCGTTACTCACGCACCTCCTTATTTTTCAGGTAGTGTGTTCTAGACATTAGAGTACAGCAAAGTATTAGTGCTTCAGTTAACTGTGTCACCAGAATACCAAACCTGTACTTACATTGTGTCACTTTGTCATCCTCAGATCTCCCTCCATGCTGTTCCTACCCTTTCCTTCCCCCGCTTGACTATCCCACCAGTCCGCGTGTATTTATATTCCGGACTTGGGGCCGTCGAGAGGTGGATGCCCTAGAGCATCAACACAACCCAATGATTCTGGAAGGAGGAACCGGACAGTCAAGAATATCGACTTAAGGTAAGAAATATCATGTTTAAAAATATCGAAGTGTTAAATATCGTTTGCACAAATATAGTTAAAAATATTGGTTTTTATTATTGTTATGTATTTTAATATAGATTTATATGTATGTGATGTATGTTTTTGTATAAGCTTTGTTTGTATATTTAATATATGTGTTACATTTTTATTAGTTATTAAAAAAAATATATTCTAATTTTGTGCTTTTATTCCCATAGCGGGTTGTGGGTTTATAGGGGAATAGGGTGGGAAGTAATTTAATTATATATTGCCAGCCTTTGATGTTGTTGATTTAAAGTCACCAATAAAATGAACAAACGTAAGGTGGGTGTGGGTTCTAGAGTTGTGGGGACATTAGACGCGTTCCTTTCTAGGGCTGAATTAGCATTGATGCATGAGATCCAGCTCACTGAACGCAGATTGTCACTGGAGCCCTCCTTAACTCTGACCAGTACAGTATTGACATCACTCTCTGGGTGTATCGTCACTAAAGATCCAACTCTACTGACTAGTCAGACTCCACCGGCATCACTAAACTCTCCACCCCCAGATCTGGGGAACATAGCCAACACCCCCCTGATCCCTATGGTCCACACGAGGAGTCAAACGACGAGCCAGGCTCGCGGTGGGGAACCACCGTAAAAAAAAATGAAAGCACAGGGTCCCATCAAGCCTAATCAGCAGGTACTTAGAGCAACTAAACTTGGGGTGGGTGAAAACGGATGAGAAGGCAGCTCTAGATTAACATTTCCTCTAACAACGCCTGTGTAACCAACCCCAATGTAACCACTGATCCAGTATTAGGTCAGTTTGAGGCTGTACTCTTCACACGGATAGAAAATAAATTTCTTGCTCTGATAAATCCGCTCCTAGACAAGCTGACCCTGATAGAAGGAAGGTTGGCTAAAATAGAGCAGTCTGTTTCTAGCACCATGCTAACTAATTCTCATGTGTGGCAGGGCGAAGCGTCGGCCTCACAGCTGGTGAGCGGAATACACCCCAGGGCACTCACAAATATTGTACCTTGCCATGCACCTTCAGCCCCTGCAGCATCCATGGCCAACCAATCTGTGCATCCCATTCACCGCAGCACAGCTCCCACATCAGCTCCAACAGCAGGAGATTCCCGCATTCGGGTTCCCCAACAATGTGTTACTAGCAACTCCCATGCCCATACGTCCTTAAACCTTCCTCCGGAGGCCACACCCTATACAGTTGTGTTGGCCAATATCCCAGTGCTACCGCCTGCAGCGCAGCAATACTGCTTATCACTGAGGAATAGGGCATTATATCTGATGCAGTAGCGGAACAGGCATTAAGCACGATCTCTTCCCTGATTTGAAAATGGTACGAAGAATACCCTGGACCGGTAAATCACATAAGTCGCTATCTGGGGACAGTGTGGTTCTAAGCTTTGGGTCCCCAGGGTTGGTTCAACACATCGTGGATAGGGCAGGAAATCGACAAATCAAGTTGGATGATATCAACATCCTCCCCCTGGGTATCTTTTATCAACCATCTATAGATAACAGGGGTACCAATCGGGGGGCAGCACCACTATCTCGAGGCACACATAACTGCCCAGTACCTGTACATAATCGCTTTGACATTTTTGCCTCGTTAGATGATATTGATTGACTTGAATCTGACATTGTTACATCGTTCTCAGGCTCATATGACATCATGGGTAGTTGTAGCAATGGGTTAGAATCTAATTCTTCATGTATTATGGAACCAATTATAAATAGGCATTCCAAACAGGTAGGGGCAGGACTTGTGCGAGGCACCCACAATGTGTTGGATACTGGCCAAGGTGGGGTGGACATGAGCAGTGCAGTGAAGGAGGACTATTCCATCCCTCTCATTGTTGCAGGGCTCCCCAAAGCCAATAACGGTTCTAGAAAGGTGGATATGGATATTGTCACCGTTCCTAACCCCCTGGTCATCTCTAACACTCCTATCCAAGGGTCTCAAAAATCTAACCTATCACTAGTCAGCTGGAATATTGCTGGTCTATCAACAAATAAATCCTCAATAGAATGTTCCTCATTCATCGATAACCATGATATTTGGGCATTTCAGGAAACCTGGGCAGTCAAACAAATTCACTACCCAGGCTTCCTAAATTTTTACAAACCAGCCCTGGGGGACAGAGGAGTAGACCCATAGGGGGACTCGTATTTTGGGTCAGACAGCAAGCAGGCTACATAGTGGAGGAAGTCCAGGTCGATAGTAGAGATATTATTGTCATCAGACTACGGATGGGTAATGTCCTGGATATATTGGTCATTAGTGTCTATGTAAGAGGGACCCCAGGGGGCAGATGTTCTAGCACAATCGTGCTTTTAGATGGGTTTTTAGATCAGTACAGGGGACGCAGCAATTTGATATTTGTAGGGGATTTCAACTGTACCTTCGAACCCCTTGATCATGAGGATGGCGAACTCAGTATTGAGGAGGATTTTCAATGGGACATTCCGTCCCTTGACCTCCCACCCTATTCTGCTTTACAGCTGAAAGGGCTAAGTCTGGAACGGGGATTAAGGGCAGTGAACAGGAGGTCTGAGTCAGACTGGTGAGGCTCTCACACCTTTATTAATGGGAGAAGAAGCAGCTGTTTCGATTATATCTTTTTGAATATGGAATTCTGGTCCTCTTTACAGGATATGGTAGTACTGGATTGGCTTGAAAGCAATCATAACCCCTTAGTACTGTCGCTGCAGGTTCCGGGTCTTCGCACTCAAGATTGTCAGGATACCGAGAAGACTACTGTAGAAGTTGAGCTTACCAATGACTCGAGAATCAAATGGGCTAAGGTTATTTCCAACGAAGGGCACTTAGAGCAGATGAAGGTGCTGGTAGAGCGTTCACTAGCTACCCTTTTATTCAGGAGGATATAAACTCAATTATCCTGCAGGTCCATAATGAGCTGTTCTCAAATCTTAACATTTTGTTTACAAAAAAAATAAAAAAACGTAAGGAAGGAATCTCGCCCAAAGGCTGCATCATGATATGATAAATCATGTAGAGAGACCTATAGGACCCTATCAAAAGCCATTAGATTAAAAAACATTGATGATATTAAAAAGGCAAGAGCGGGGTACAGGCAGGCTCTAGCGCGAGCCAAAAGAGAGTGAGATGAAAATTACAGGCGAAACCTGCTCTGAGCCAGCAAGGATAAAAATATGGGCAACTTTTGGCATCTCGACAAATTGATTAGTGACTCTTCAAACCCAGCCCCTGTCAACCATGTTGCTCCTGAGATGTGGACCTCTCATTTAGAGGCCCAGTTTGCGGCCAGTAATGACAGTGTAGGTCAATTCAATATGCCCAACCCTACCACCACCATGCACTTTTCTAGACAAGAGGTTCAAAATGTGCTCAGACTAATCCCAAAAGGTAGGGCACCTGGCCTAGATTGTATACCAGCTGATTTGTTTATGCATGATGGGGATAACTGGGTGACTTACATTCAGCTACTTGCTAATGCTATAGCCAGTGGTGCTCCCATCCCGGAAAAGTGGTCTGGAGCAGAGATCATCCCGATCTTCAAAAAGGGGGATTGATCCAAACCTGGCAATTACAGGCCAATAAGCCTTATCGATTGTATCCCAAAAAGTATTGCCAGGCTGGTATTATATTGAATCCAGACATGGATGGACGAACACGACATATTGTCACTACTGCAAGCAGTGTTCCGGCCACACACTGGCACCATAGACCAGGTCTTTAGGTTTATGATCATATACTGGAGGGTGGTCATTCTGGGAGGGGTACATTATTCGCAGCCTTTATCGATCTAAAATCGGCTTTTGTTCTGGTGCCTGCAATAAAATGTGGAGAGATTTTATGGATATGGGGATGCCTCTGGAAATATTGGTTATTTTAATTTCATTACATAATCCCAATTTTGCCCTGGTCCGCTGGGGTATAAATGGGGATGTTACAAACAAGTTTCCGATTTCCAAGGGGGTTCACCAGGGGTGTGTCCTCGCACCAACCTTGTTTTCGTTATTTATTAACACAGTTGTGCGGTACTTTTCTAACTACCCCACAGACGCCCCAACCCTAGTGGGCATGAAGATACCCCAGCTAATGTTTGTGGACGATACTCTGATAAAATCCAAAACCCAGAAAGGGCTGCAGACAGCCCTTACTAGGTTAGAAGAGTTCTGCTGTGATCATGACCTTGTGGTAAATGTGGATAAGACTAAGTTCATGGTTCTCCACAATCTAAGGTAATCAAAGGGAGCGTTTTTATGAATAATGCCCAACTTGAGCAGACCGGCGTTTTCACGTATCTCGGAATTACTTTGGGAAAGAAACTAAACTGGAAACCCCAGATCGATATCGAAAGGCAGTTTGTCACGTAGGCCTCTTGTGTGATGGCTAGTGTATCTTAGAAGGGAATTTCTTTCAGCTGGTTTCCTATAGAGGGTGGTGTAGAGTTTGCCTTCCATATCTTTGATGCTGATGTCCAGAAAGTCGATGTATTCCTTACTCATGTGCATCGTAAACTTTATGTCCTCCGATTGTGTGTTCAACCACTCCATGAAGTCCTTCAGGTCGTGTTCCTCGCCAGTCCATATTGTCAGGACGTCGTCAATGTATCTATGCCACACGACCTGAAGATACACTAGCCATCACACAAGAGGCCTACGTGACAACCTGCCGTTCGGCCAATTTCTTCGCATCCGCAGAAATTGCTCTCTGAAGGAAGATTTCTTCAAAGAATCTGATGATCTAATCACCCGCCTGATTGATAGGGGCTACCCCAAGCGACTCGTCAAAAGATCTAGAAAACGAGCATGGTTTCAGGATAGATCCACACTTCTAATGCCAAAAGAATGCCAGTCGTCTCAGGATCGCATGATCTGTGTCACGACATTTTGCAACAAGAGCAATGAAATAAAGAGAATTATCAACAAACATTGGGGCCTGGTGGCAGACATCATAGACACCCCAGAGCCACCAATGCATGCTTTCAAAAAGGCCAAAAGTATAAGGGACCACGTTGTTCGATCCCTACTAGACACACCACAGGCACCGACCATCCAAGGACTCTGGAACCTACCAGAGGTAGTAGGCCACTTCAGATGCACGACGTGCAAAGCATGCCCAACATGTTGGGAGACTAAACAAGTAACTCATAACAACCTGACCATAGACCTCATGTCCTTTACAAATTGCAACACCAGCGGAGTAATTTATGCTATTCTTTGCCCATGCGAACTGATGTACATTGGGCAAACCAAACAAAAGGTCAAGAACCGAATTTTCCAACACTGCAGCAGGGTCCGCTGTCAAACAGCAGGAGCACCACTTGTTGAACATTTCATGGACAAAAAACACCCCCCTGAATCGATGAGATAGGTTGTACTCGAAAAGATTACTCTAGGACCGAGAGGTGGGAATTTGAACTCCATCCTAAACATCAGGCAGTGTAAATGGATGCACAAATTTAAGACTATCAACAGGGGTCTCAATGAACTAGATGCCAATTTTGCACAAATGGCGGGTCTTGAACCCGAGTAATCGCACTGTAATAGAGGTTTGCGTTAACACACCAATCATGTGGACAAATGTAGCAGGTTAGTCACTGTCTCTTCATAAACCCCACCAGTAGATAGAGTACTTGCTAGTATTGTTAAGAGGCCTCTAAAATCCAATATTAACTAGGATTGCTGTTCCCCTCGAGTGCATTGAGTTCCATATTCCGTATGATTTGTATGATTTGCAATTTCGATTTTTATGGTTGATACATAGGCACAATACTGTCTACAGATCTCTGTTATATACCACCAACCAGATCTTGAGATTTATCTAACTGCATGATTATCATACACTATGTACAACAGTACCGGCAGAATAATAAAATCATATCCCACTGCTTATCGCATTTGATTGACATGTTTTCTCCTAAATGTTATTGTAAGAATGTCTAGGTCATTTTCAGATTGTCACACTGACCACCATGCGATTTTGATATTATATTTCCAAGTTAGACCGAATCGGAGACACATATTCCTCCACCAACATGCACCTTTATAGTGACTGCGATACTAAACCGCTTCCCTTTAAATAATGAACACACCCAATCCGAAATTTTAGTATCCCTTACAACCAACAGGCATCTTTTTAGATGCTCCCTCCCTTACCCGTCTCACGCTGACGCTGCGTATCATGGAGTGACAAGGTGATTGGCCTGGCAGTGCCGAGCCCCTGAATACTTAGCATCGAGCGGCGGCACTGCGAGCCTCCTCAGATGCATCGAGGTATCGAGCTGTGCCGACGGCGGCATCCTGACGCCGAGAAGGTACGAATACACATACGAAGCACCACAGGCCCTAAGCACTCGCAGACTAGGCCAACAGCATGTCCTTTATGAACAGTACGAGGTTCCATTTTTAACTCCCACGTGATCCATTTCTGAATAACAATGCACTCCTTATCTCCTGCTAGTCTCATGTCGTGCACTTTATTGATTTTTAGAACTGTGCCAGACGAGCACGGAAATCATAAGGAAACCACAATTTTGACAAGTTTTTCTATGCTGACTCATGAGGATCACTGCCCAAGTAAGTCTCCCTCCCACACAAGTCACTGTTATATGGCTCCCTAGCCATATCTGTCCTTTGAGAATTTCCTTCATTTCATTTATTTCAGAATCCGTAGGAGCGCGCGAAAGGCCCACGCAACGACGGCACAGCCGCTGACCGTCAGTTCCATGTAGGTAATTCCTACATCCCTTCTTAAAATATAGCCAATTCACCACTTAGACTACTAATGTTAGCCATCATATTGTTCCATAGGCTCTCTACCTTTGTCCTGACGAAGACCCCAACACGAGGCGATAATAACCTTTCAGCGTACATGGGGGTCGAAACGTAGACTACGCCAACCTAACACACCATAGGATCCAATTAAATGAATGTATCTCACCTATGTGTGATGTGATTTGGGAACATTAAAACTACCTTGATTGTAAAGGCGTATTTGATTTTATTGTGATGTTATAAATGTCACACCACCTTTACCCAGTCCCTCACAACCTCTTCACTTCCCTTCCTTCTCACACTGAGAGCACTTTTAATGTAATGACTTCACAATTACATTGAATTAATGTTGATCATTTATGACAAATTCCTTGCTGGAAATTCACATGAGTAAACTTTTGCTAAAAATAAATGCAATTTGATTTTGAATATTGCATCTTTAACTCTACTTCATCGTATTTAATAATATGTGGTGTTTATCGGTATGAAGTAATACTAAATAACGTTCCTACCAAATTGATTTATAACTCGGACCACCTCTTCGTGTACCTATTTAATGACCCAGGTCCAGGAGTTTTAAGGGCAACCCCTTTATAACTTACACTCTGTATTATATGGTGCGGAGCTGTGGGGCTTTGAAAACTTAGCATCCCTGATTGTAGCCCAAAACAAATTTGTGAGAGCCTTAGCATGTCTCCGACAATCAACTCCATTAATGCCTCTATATCTAGACTTGGGCTGTAAAAAAATTGATGATATGGCCCAATACAGACCTGTGGCATACTGGCGAAGGATTTGGGTCACCCCAGAACTGTCTTTGTATGCCCAAGCTCTACTTGATACCAGGTGGGCTGGCAGCTCATGTAAGATCTCCTAGTTAAGAAGGATAAAAGAAACATTGTGTGATATGGGGATGTGCAGTTTATGGGAGAATCCCGCAGGAAACCTCTTTCCCTCAAAGAAAGAGTTCAAGGTAGCATACTGGAACATGACTATGTTGAAGCAATTTGCATCCTTAACGAGACCTACCCTGACGAGGGATTTTTTGGAGACCAAACATGAGTACTTGTATGAACGTTACTGGGACCTTATCACAGTACCCAATGATAGGAAACTGTACCATCAATTTAGAGTGGGTTCCCTTCCAATCAAATCCTTTACTTGCAAATGGCACCCTCTGAATGAAGACAAATGCATTGTTGCGTTCCAAACTGTGAAACATTTCCTACGTGGTAAAACAGTGGAGTAATGTTAAATCAATTTTAACCTGTAATATTCTTTTCATGTCAGGTGTCTTATTCTTGCGATTTTGATCGCTCCAAGTTTTACAAATGTTTTTGTATGATTGTACCAAATGGTTTATATTATGAATTCTTAGATTGTTTAACTGATGTGCGATGTCTTTAATGATTTGACAATCGAAATAAAGACCTATTGACTGACTGACTATTAACTTAATTAATTTTTTTTTTATTTGAATTTTGTGTTTTTAGTTCTGTAGCGGGTTGTGTGTTTATAGCGGAATAAGGTGTGAAGTAATTTAATTATATTAGATGTATTAATTTTGTTTTTGCATTTTTTGTTCTGTAGTGGGTTGTGGGTTTATAGGGGAATAGGGTGGGAAGTAATTTAATGATATTTGATTTATTGATTCATTGATATTTGTTTAATTGAAATGTTATAGTGTTAAATGTGTAAATTGATTTATTATTAATTAATTAATAATTGGTTGTTAATTAATTTTAATTAATTATTGGTAATTAATTATGTAATTGTGTAATTAATTTTAGGTGTGTGTTGGGGTGTTTATGGATGTAAATGGTGGGAAGAAATTTACTTTTAACTTATGAATTAGTAATTGGTTCTTAATTTTAATTAATTAATTTGTAATTAATTTGGGTAGTTGTGTAATTAATTATATTTGCGTGTGGTCGTTTTTCTAGGTGTTACGGGTGGGAAGGGAGGGATGTAAATTATTTTTAATTGATGAATTAATAATTAGTTGTTCATTCATTTTAATTAATTGATTGGTAATTAATTTTGTAATTGTGAAATCAATTTATGTGCGTTCTGGTGTTTATAGGAGTAAAGGGTGGGAAGTAATTTCTGTTTAATTAATTAGTATATAGTTGTTAATTATTTGATATTTATTTTGGGTAAATGTTTATTTCTTGTGTTTTGTTTTTACTTTTAATGGGGTAAAGGGTGGGTATTAAATACAATTTTGTTATTTGTAGCCTGTCACGCCGTCTAGAGGGGTTGTGTGTCGTCCCGTCTTTCGTCGTAGTCCTCGTTTTTAGGCCTTGTAGTGCCTTGTGCTCTCTTGCACGACATTGCTCACGATTCCTCGGAGCTACTCCTATGAAAGAGCTGGGAGGTCTTCATCTGGCTGCAGACTGACGTACAGACTCGGTGCGGTGCCCCGCGGTGAGCTATTGCCCAGCAGCTGCGGCTTGAAATGGAGCGCCAAGTACGCCATTCAACATCAAATAACAAGAGGTGAGGGCTTGAAAATAACAATAACACCCGCAACCGTGTCCGCAGCACACAGCGTTCAGTGGAGAGAGCGGAGAGAACCGCGAGCGCGTAAATAACCAGTCCGGCGCCGCTGTAGAGTCTGCCAGAATATGAGCCAGTAATGAGATGGTTGAAAACGGATGTATGACGTTACAACGCACACTTTTACAACGCATACCTTTACAACGCATTTTTTACAATGCAACATCCATTACAACGAATTCCATTACAACGCATGCCATTACAACGAAATTTTAAAAACTACATTTACAACGCATTCCAATACAACGCATTATACCTTTACAATGCATACCATTACAACGCATAACATTACATTGCATGTTTGGTAAGTATTGGATAGTGTAGGGGTGAAATTACTATTCTAACTCCAGGGGGTGCAACAGTAGGGTAAGTGTTGGATAGTGTAGGGGTAGAAATTACTATTCTAACTCCAGGGGGTGCAACAGTAGGGTAAGTGTTGGATAGTGTAGGGGTAAAAATTACCATTCTAACTCCAGGGGGTGCAACAGTAGGGTAAGTGTTGGATGGTAATGTTATGCGTTGTAATGGTATGCGTTGTAATGACATGCGTTGTAGTAGTGTGCGTTGTAGTGTCATGCGTTGTAATGGTTGCGTTGTAATTGCATGTGTTGTCATGGATTTTGCGTTGTAAAAGTTTCGTTGTAATGAAAGTGCGTTGTAAAAGTTGCGTTGTAAAGGTTGTTTCCCGTTGAAAACACGGTAAGCCTACATGCCTACTTGCTTTACGCTTGACTGATGTTATGATATTTGTAAATCGTGGCTCCTAATCGAGAGAGAAACTGTACTTACTACTGAGACACAGTCACGTACGTGGAGGGCACTGGTGAGATACTGTGTCCTTTTTTAGAACTATTAGGAGTTTGGCCCTTCCTTCCCTTTTAACCTCTGTCATTCTCGGCACACTCACGGTGTTGAAAAGGGTTCCAGGATGCCCGACCCCAACATGGCCGACAGTGGTGACTTCTTTCCCCCCTTGTTGATCTTTTACTTTTACTTACAAAACCCTGCCAGGATTGTGCCTGACCTCAAGAGGACGTCTGCAATTTTCTCAGACCATGGCTCCCACCTCCCTCCCCCCCCCCCATCCCGCACTATTCTGACATTCCCCTGAGTATACTTGACCCCTACCTGGACAGTGGAGTTTGAGCTTTTTGTCTGACGCCCGGTGGAGCTGCTCTGTTCAGCTAATTGAGGAGATCGGCCTTGGTTCATCCCCTTACCGTCGCCTGCCCAGCCGGACACTGGACACAGTTTTCTCCCCTTCTCCCTGTCTCACCCTCCCCCCTCTGCGTATTTCTGACGTTCTGCCATTTCCTTGTCTCCTTTCTTTCCATCTTTCTGACCGATGCCCGCTGGAGCTTCCTAGATAGTTATAGGGGTGACTGGCTTTGGATTTTCTCCCTGTCCGTCACCTACCCTTCCGGTCGACTTTCCCTTTTATCTCTTATTCCATCTTCCCCCCTCGTCCACTCCCTTCCTCACTCCCCCTCTCCTCCTTCCCTCTCTACTTGTCTCGCCCGGAGTACACATGATCTCTACCCTGACAGCGGAGTCCGGGCATTTTGTTCGACGCCCGGTGGAGCTGCTATGTTCAGCTAATGAGGAGATCGGCCTTGGTTCATCCCCCGACCGTCACCTGCCCAGCTGGACTTTGGCACAGTTTCTCCCCTTCTTCCTGTCTTGCCCACCCCCCCTCATCGTATTTCTGGCGCTCTGCTTTCTCCTCGTCACTTTTCTTTCCAGCTGTCGGACCGATGCCCGTTGGAGCTTCCTAGAGAGCTATAGAGGAGACTGGCCTTGGATAATATCCCTGGCTGTCACCTACCCACTCGGTCTTTGGGCTGACTTTCCCTTTATATCTTTTCAGTCTTTCCCCTTGTCCTCTCCCTTCTCACTCCACCTCTCCCCTTTCCCTCTCTATTTGTCTCTCCGGACATTGGACACAGTTCTTTCTCGTCTCTCTGCTATGGCTCCTCCCCCCCTCCCTTCCTATAAATTCTCTCAACCTCATTGTTTGTTTACTGTACCTTACTACGCTATTGTAACTGATGTCATTTGTAACGCAACATTGCCCTGTTATAGCGCTCTGATACCTACGGGTCTAGCCAGCGCTTTATAATCCTTTTGATGTACCTTCTAAGGCAATGTTCCCCTGGTTATGCGCTCTGATATCTGATACCTCCGGGTCTAGATAGGGCTATATAACCTTCGCAAATAAAATAAACTAAAAACTGTTTTTTCCTGAATGCTGAGACCTGTGCAACATGGCTGATGACCTGTGGAGCTGCTTGACAGCTAATGAGGAGATTGGCCTTGGTTTCCCCCTTGACCTTCACCTACCCAGTCGGACATTGGACATTGTTCCTCCTCGTCTCCCCGCTATTACTCCTTTCTCCCCTCCCTCCTACGAAATATTGAAACATTGTTTATGTGTACTGTACCTTACTATGCTCTTGTATCTGACGTAACTTGTAACGCAACAATCCTAAATGTAAAGCGCTCTGATACCCTCTTGGGTCAAGTTTGCGCTATAAAAAACTTTATAAATAAATAAATAAATATTTAATCATCAGTTGTTAATAGTAATAGTTTTTCTTTAAAAATAATATATGATTGTGTATTATCATTTTACAGTTTAATTTAGGTGTGTGTTGTGGATATTAGAGTGTTAAAGCTTGTGTACTCAATGTTTATTTTAATTTGTTTATTAATTAGATGTTTTTTAATTTATTATGAATTATGCTAAATATAGAAATAAATGTAATACAAAATGTTGAAGTGTTTTGTTATTGGTTTGGTGTTATACATTATTTGTAGGTTTTTGTTATATGTAATTAATATTATATGTGTTTTTTATTTGTTTAATAGAATTAAATTTATATTTTTGAGATGTTTATTTTTTATTTTTATGATTTTTTCAACTGTTTAAGTGTTATTATGTTTTTTTGTTTCTCTGCTATCCAACACTTTCCCTTATGTTGCACTTACTGGTTGGCGTATGTACCTCTGGCTCAAAGCTCAGGACAGATGCAGTAAATTCCCTGACTGTTGTAGGTGAGTCTCGCATTTACAACCACTCATTAATAGTTCAGGGCGGTACGTCTGTTTTCCTCAAAGTGATGTTACTGTTTGTCTTTTGTGTTGTGGTCTTACCTTGCGGTATATGCTCTCTATCACATTGTTACTGGCATGGAACTGTATCTGTTTGTTTCACCGCTGGTTCCACCGACAAATCTACTGAACAGGACAACTGGTGTAGTATTACATAACGGTGACAATTGTGTTTTCTACTCACTTTTGTATATATTCACTCTCTGCAGTAGCTGAAACTCGATCCTGACGAAGGCCACAACACTTTCATAGGTCTATAGGCCTAAACATGTTGATTATTTCTGAATGCAGCTGTCTCTAATGCCGACAGCTATACTACAAGCTATCTGTTTTTTATCCTGTCACAGGGTAGTAGAATAAAGTTTGCCTTAGCTAACCTTGTAGGCAGTTTTAAATGAATAAATCACTATTCACTATAGCTCTGCACTTCACCTGAAACACACCACGGTCACGTAGGGTTTTAGGACCATCCTTTTTCACAAAAAACATCCCTGAGCTCCTCCCTCACAGCGAGGGGGTTGTAGCCCGCATCACGACTAGGTACTGGATGCGAGGAGGCACCCCTATGATGAAGCTTGGCACCTCTTGTGTGCGAGTGCAACCTTCCTTTAAAAGGGATACCCTCCATAGCATGGTAGGCAGAATACATACGCCCAATAGACTTACGATTAGGACCTGTGGGCTCTTTTTATGTGTTTTGGCCAGATGGGCACCCATGTAGGTTCTTCTAAGCAGATTTATGTATCTGGCCAAACCCATCAATCCTCGGGGTCTTGGCACACTGCCATGTTTTCTGTAGACATACAATTTTACACGATTCTATGTATCATTTAAAACGTTCTTATTCTATCATTTTTCTGTAACCATTAACATTCCATGTTAATACCCCGAGGCTATGTGGCGTCCTGGTATCCTAATGTATCTCACTCAACCATCCTTCTTCTACATAATCAGGCGGTGCTAGAGCCCTATACTTATTTCCAGTGATCGACCCACCCCTTTGTTTAATCTTATCAGTTTGTTCCACTGTGATTTCGATGCTTTCTTCCTCTATATATTCCTGTTGCTATGAGTGGTAATTTTTCCTCTGGCACTAGTCTAATCCCCTCTTCAACATCTCCTGATATGCCTTTATTTTTGCCACTTTCACCATATTGGAATATAGTTGTACTTTCGTTACACCATTCCCTTTATTGTTTTCCGTGAAACCCACTTGTTGGAGGTCTTGTGTCCCTATCTCCCTCAAGCTTTCACAATTGGAAAAGGAGAAAAGTAGCTGAGACCAATTTATTTGCTGTATTTTCCTCACTTTATTACCTCCCTTTCCATAGTGCGAAAGTTCAAAATATAACCAAAGATCACTCCTGTTGTTACTTCCTGCTTCAATTTCTAGGGACGTCCCCATGCAATTTCCTCTTCCCCTCTTTCTACTTCCTGACCGTTCCCTTCCCTCCCCGCTTCTATTCGTGTTATGGTTCGCTCCTTCTCTTTTTTTGTATACTTTATTCCGGTCCCCGTCATTTCTCATACATTGAATATGCGGATTACTTCCACTTTTATTATATCTTGTTCTTTCTACATCATGTTTTACCTTCATTGTTGTAATCCTTGGGTCGATCACTTTCTCCTGCATATTCTTTCTTTCTACCTTTGCCAGGCACTTATGTCTTTTATCCTTCACCCCCACCTCGATTTCGAATAATTTTTCTTTTCCACATTTTCTAGCCATATTCTCCTGCCCTCTATCTTCCTTCTACTTATCCGGGAGATATATTGTCTGCATCTAGTTGACTCGCACATATTTTTTTACGATCATTGGGTATCTGGATATATATACACTTTGCGGTATTAACAGCCGAAGCCCTTCCTCTGCTTCCTGGTGATCCTGTTGATGGTTTTTCTTCTTCTAAAGGTTTTTTGTATTGATAACATATGGGCCTTGATTTGTTTTAGTTCTCCCACTATTGCCTGTAGTTGGTCCATTTGTGCTTTTAGTACATCATTAGTCACATTGATACCTCCAGTAGGCCTTGCAACGTTTTTTGTAACATAATCATTATGTCCAACATGGAGGCAGATGGTGTTGCCAATATCTCAAGGTTCAGGATTGAATTTTCTGCTTATTATTCATTTATTTTTGTTGGAAACTGTTCTATTCTCTCCTCCTGTGACTCTTCTAAGGAGTTTCCAGATGTAGAATTATGATGCTCCACTTCTCCTCCTCCTTCTAGTGAGTACCAATCACCCAAATGGATGGGTAGCCGAGGTGATGATGACAGTCTCGATTCCAGGAGTGTCTTTTTTTGACTTAATATTTTACAATGGTCTAACAAGGGTAGCTATACCCCAGTAGATATCAGGCCTACATTTTCACCCTGAACTGATTGTCCTTCATCACATAGGTGAGATTCTGACAATAGCTGTTTTCTTTTTAAATGTTTCCCAACAGAGGGCCCGATTACGATCTCGCTAGGAAAGCCCTCCGTACGACTTGGATCTGGAGGGCTTTCTAAGCGAGATGGGCTGTGCGTGTCCAACCGAGCGAGTACGATGCAACCGCATGGTTACGGACTCAGTTTGGCCGGACTCCCATAGCACTCAATGGGAGCGTGTGTAAGGATGCGTACACAGGCTCCCATAGCAAAAAAGCGGTGGGTGGGGAAAAACGTACACACCGTGGCAGGCACTCCATTTTGCCTGCCACACTGTGCATGCTTCGATCGGAGGGACCCATGCGCACCCCCCGTGACCGATTCGTAGTGCTCCGGGGGAACTGCTCTGGTTCCCTGAAGTCCGATTCCGACAGCTGCTTACACTCGCTGAGACCGAGTGGATACAGCTGTCTGAATCATGCATAGTACTGGCCCGTTCGGAATCTGGCTCGATTGCGCGGCACAATTTGGCTCCGTACGAATCGGACGGATTGATTCGGGTTCGTAATCGATTCAGTCGCGCGGACGCGATCTTCGCATCATACTTGGTCGTTTGTAATGGGGGACGATTCGGATGGAAAGATGGGTTCCGAATAGGATTTGCTCTTTACGAATCCTGTTTGGAAGCCTTCCTTACGAGATCGGAAACAGCCCCAAACTCTTTTATCAATTTGGTAACTGATGCCACTTCATGAGGCTATTGTGCATAGGTTGTTTTTTTAAGTCTCCTCACTTTGTCCTTTTTTTCTGCTACATCGACTCCGCCTTTCTCCTCCACAGTTTTTTCTATCCCAGCCATTGTATTCTCCATTTTACTGTGGCTGTTCTGGCTGATTTACCTTTCCCTGGTGCCATTTATTGGTTCGGAGCCCAACTCCCCTTTTATCAGGCACCCAGGCTTCCCATCTCGCTGTAGCAACCAATTAATCAATCTACCCTTATTGCGTGATTACTTAAAACCATTGCAACTTTAAAAATATATATCAATACTTTCCATTTAATAATACATATTTTAAAAATGTGCTTTTATAAAAGAATGATAGCAGAGTGTTCAAACTTCAAAACCTTGTTTGTGAAGTTTTTCAAGCAGTCTGTTAAGAACAAAAAGGATGATTAAAAAGTTTTAAGAAGTTTGCATTATAAAGTTGTCGGTAGCTGCCAGTATTAAATTGTTCCTATTGTATGACCAATTCGGGCGCTACATAGCTCCAGATAGCTATGAAGAGAGGTACTGATTCTGTAATGCACTGTTGTCAAGGGCAATCAGTCTGAAGAGCTTCATATGCTGGCCCCACCTATTGGCTGCCAGTTGGAGTTCAGCATTTTTCCGGCTTTGTCTAGGAATTGGAAAAGGTGGCAGGCTAGTCGAATATCTTCGCATCCAAAACACGCTTTTACTGCCTGCCTGCATGATCTTATTGCTGTTTGTTTTAAAGCACGTTTTAATATGCATCTCTGCTCCTAATCCAATCTCCTGCATATGCATAATAGATGTATCATGTCCTCTTTTGAATCCATGCATAGTCGGCAGTTGTTGATGTTTGTAGGCGTTTCCACAGGGGCAAATGGTACAGTGATGGAAGTATGCCCAGCCTTAGATGTAGATATTTCTCCTTAGTTGACCGCGTAAACCCGGTACCTAAGTAGGGTTGAGGCGAACCGCTGGTGTAGCTCTGTAGAACAAATCAACCATTGACCCTCTTCTTTAGCGCTGCTTTGTCCTCCACTAGCGAAATAATTTTCCTGTTTTATTTACCATCTTTTTAAATGTGCTGTGTGGTCTTGTGCTTTCCCAGAGATTTCGTAGAGCCTGGGTGTCTATTGAAATTTTTAAGTAGGATGTGGCTGCGCTACATTTTTTTGTTTCAAGCTCCTTATAGAGGTAGGAGTTCATTGTTGTCAGATCTGCTCCCTTTATTTTATGCCAGCATTTGATATAAGCGCCCTTCTGCCCTATTTCTCGCTTCTTTAGACTGACTTCAAGCCTTGTTTGTGACAGAGATGTATATTTAGAAGGTTGAATATAATTCTCATTGCCCTGGATACTATGTTATCCAAGATCTGCGCGTCGCTTCCTTGTAGACATTCGCTTCCGTAGGTGATGGTAGGTAGGAGTTTAGCCTGAATTACCTGTAGCAAGGGAGTGAAGCTGGGTTTGAGTTTACATTTTTTTAGTGCAACTGCAGTTGCATTGCCTCTCCTTGCTATTGCTTCTTTCTGTTGCAGGAACGTGCCTTTACTGTCAACTATTACGCCCAGATATTTATATTCATCAACGGTTTCCAATGGGGATCCTCCTAATTGCCAGAGGGAGCTATGTGTAGACCTCTTTGAGTTTATTCCCATCACCTTTGTTTTATCTAGGTTTATACCGAATCCATTTTGTAGCCAAGTAGCTGTATGTTGTGTCAATTAAACGTTGTAGGCCAAGCGCCGTGCAACTGATTAGGGCAATATCATTGGCATATAGTAAGTTTGATAGGTTAAAACCTCCCAATTGAGGAACATGGGAGTTGCAGTTATCTAACTCTGGCGTGAGGTCTGACATAAAAAGGGTTAAATAAGATCGGGCCAGGACACATTCTTGTTTGAGACCCTTAGTGGTCTGTACTTTTCTCGACAGGCAGTCACCGGCTCCCAGCTTGATTTGCACTCACGTGTCAGTGTGGAGTAACATCAGCTGAGACAGTAAAGCTGATGGAAATTTTCTTTTTGATAGCTTGTACCACAATTTATTCCTGTTGATGTTATCAAAGGCAGATGTAAAATCAATGAAGCAGATGAAGAGTGGATGATTGGCAGCTTTGGCAACGTCTATTAAAAGTGTTAAAGCCAAGATGTTTGTTGTTGTTCCAGTGTGTTTACAGAAGCCTGTCTGGTTGATAGGGATTACAGCATTTTGGGCAGCCCAATCGATAAAATCACCCAATAGAAGGCCAGCAGAATATTTGGCGTTGTTGTCAATTAGTGCCACGAGCCTGTAGTTTTTTGCTTCGTTTTTGCTTCCTTTCTTGTGAATTGGGGATATTATTGATCCCTTCCATGAGTTTGGAATTGTTTCCACTTCTAAAATCTGTTTGTAGAGCGGCAGTAATGCTGCTGCCCAATATTCCGGATCTTGCTTGCACAGAATTGGGGTGATGCCATTAGGACCTGGGGCCCCCTCTGCCTTGCCTTTCGCTATCCTTCTCATAATTTGTTTGTCCGTGAAGGCCAGGGATTCTGACTCTGGTGATAAAGCCCAGTATAATATACTTCTGCTGGATTCTGGTGGTCTGTCATTTTGTCCATATTGAAGTGATGCCAGAGGTAATCAGCCCATGTTTCTTCTGTCAAGTGTGCGTTGATGCAGGGTGCTCTTGAATTCTGAAAGCTGTTCTTGTGCGCTAAAACCTTCTGCTGTTGTTTGTTTTCGCATCATGCAGCAGTTTAGCCCACAGGTTGTCCTCCGTCTCCTTTTTTAGATGCCAGATGAGGTTCTTTTTGGTGGGTTTTAGGTTTCTTAAGTCCTCTTGAACGGCCTTGTCAGGGCCCGTTTGGCGCAGGCGCCGCAGTGACCTGTTTATAGCTCTCTTGAGGAGCCTTGACTGGTTTTTGCTCTGTTGTCCAGCCGTTACTTTGCGCGCCATAAAATTCAGGAAAAGGCTTCCTTAGCGGTTGTGCTTCAGCTGTTGGACGAGCATCTTCTCTCTCTTTGTATGTGCTGCCCGAGGCTGTTGGCTGTTGGCGAACATTTCCCTGCGGCCTAGGATACCAGTGTACTTCTGTCTAAAAGTCTTTCAAATTGCACGTATTGCATCTTATTCTTTTGTGTTTGACTGAAAAAAGACACACTCGGATTCCCTACTGGCAGGGTTGATGCTGCCCCTTGTATGTTTAGCGAGATCTCTTGAGGTAAGTGATCACTACCATCCACCTCGCTATACAGAGTTTGCTTCCTTTAGTTCCCACTTTGGCTTCTCACTCCAGTATAACTCAGTTTTAGTAGATTAGATTTGGGTAAAGGTAAAGGTACAATCTTTATTATCTCTCCCCGCCCTCCACTCTCACCAGGTGCCCTGGGTACCACTAACCACTTACTTCTGCTGGTGCATGCTGCTGTGCCTCCTTTCTTTTACTTCTTTCTGTCTCATTTCTCCTGGGTCTCCTTTTTTTTCTCCTTTTATCAACAATTTTGACACCTTATGTCCACTTTACTTCTGGGGTTGTTTATGGCTTACTGCCAGATGGTTACAGACCCAGTGCGTGCCCTGCCACACACTGTGCACCCCACTGCACCCCCGCGGGGGCCAACACAGTCACCCTCTCCAGCCAGCCACTATTTTTTAGCCACTCCAGCCCCTCCGACCGCCCGCTTCACTTTTTGCTATGTTTTTTTTTGCTTCTGGGCTTTTGCTTCTGACCACAGCTACAATGACCTGCTGATGTGTGAGCCCAGGCCCATCCAGCCGTCAGAATGAGCTACTCCTATCTCACACATGCAATCGATCTCTAACCCGGTGGGCACAGCGGAAGCAGACGGGCATGAGTGTGAGCACTCCGCGTTACTGCTCCCACGGTGTTCCGCACAGCGGCATCAGAGGGCAGGAAGGTAGGGTTGTGTCTAGCATACTTAAAAGATAAACACTAGAGAGGAGTGCTCCATATAGGAGCAAGGGCCCTCACACACCCTGGAGGGTGTTATGCTTCGTCATTGGGCAGCTCCTCGTTAGGCCGGAGCTGCAATGCCCAATGGGCCCCGCGGGGGGGGGTCTTTGCCGGACTTCTTTCCTTTTTAGGTCTCGCCTAGCTATTGCGTAAGCAATCACTATGCGAGATTATAGTAAGGGGAAAAGAAAAGTCTACCAAAGACCTCTGGAATGCGGTTTATGGCCAGTGCATGTGAGGCATTCAAGCGCAAAGCTGGCATCTGGCATCGACTTGAAAGCAGCAGACTGCTTTCGCCAGCGCGCGCTTGGCCTCACTTCCTGCTCCCCCTCTTACAGCAATTAACTTTCGTTCACTCACACCCCATATGCTCGTTCCCTCCCACCCTTCCTTTGATGTCCGTTTTTTAGGTCGAGCTAGAACAGCGCTTGCCATCCCGAACGTAGGCAAGCTAACTGCTCTACCCCCGGTCATCTAGCAACTGCCCCTCCCCCACACAGAGCGCGTGTCACGGCCGCGCGGCCATGTTATTACTTTCACTTCTCTTTCACGGCCGCGCGGCATGCTTGTCTCATTCAGACAGCAGTCAAGGGGGGCATGTTTCCTTTCTTGCACTTGGGCTCCCTGGCCATGCTATTTACTGTACTCAGTAGATGTTACCGCTTATCATGCGAGCATTACAAATGTTAGCACCCATCCCATTAATCTCCCCAAACGTAGGCAAGCTAACTGCTCTACCCCCGGTCATCTAGGCATTCTCGTTTAAGAAACAGACAGAGTTAAAATTGCTGGTATTCACTAGCGAGTGTCAGCCCTTTGATTGGCTGAGACAATCTTTGCTTAACATATATTACATGTTAACATCGAGGGCCCAGAGAAATTAGGAACTAATAGGGAATGGGAAATCCGCACTCGATTCCCTCGCAATTCCTCATTTTGCTCGCTTCTCTGCTGTCCTCAAATTTCACTTACACAGATCATGTAAAATTTCTAAGAGGAAAACTTAGGTTCTGCGAAAAATCTGCAGATCTTGTCATTCCAAGGGGTCCAGCTAAAAGTGAGCGACCTGCCTATCTGAATTAAAGGGGGACTTTTAAATAAGCCCACTTTATGTTTGATAATCAATTGAGACACCCACTTTACTGCTAGTCAGCTCCATAGTTTTGTAAATCTTTTGGTGATTTTTTAGGAGCTGCCTTAGTCTCTTCAATCTTCTTATGACGTAGGGAAGCTGCTTCCTGAGTTGCAGTCCACATTGCTTCTGATTGGCTTCGTATTGAGGGTTGGTACTCGTTGTTGGTGTGACTAATTAGGTGGACTTCGAGCACTTGTTTCGTTGTGTAACTCTTTGAGGTGTTTGCAGGGGGCTGAGCAGGAAACAATAGCAGCCCCTCCCCCTTTCCTAAGAGACAGATGTGCCAGCAGCACTGGCGTAACGAAATGTGAGGGGGCCTCCCTGCATGGTATTTATAGGGGCCCCCTCCGGGCTCAATCAGGAGCCCTCCGGCCATAGTGCAGTGCTGAGGGGGCCCCTTGGAGCTAGAGGCATCCTCGCACCACAGGGCCTGCGTGGGCCTGTGTTACGCCCTGGCCAGCACAGCTGACCATGGGCGTAGGAAGTGTGGGGGACGCGGGGGATATGTCCCCCTAGATTTTGGAGTGGGGGGACACGGGGGACAAGGGTGGGGGGACGAGGGGACAAAATAATTTCCCCTCTCCCTTCTGTTATTCAGCAGGGCCATTAGCACGCGAATGCGCTACCTAATGGCCCTGCACTTGACCTGCCTGTAGTCAAAGAGGCCACCCGCCCTCTGCCCTTTGTTATGCTGCAGGAAGGCTCGGAGGCCTGGGAAGGGCAGAGAAGGGGAAAAAAACTGTCTCTTTTCCTTCATAACCATTTCTGTCTTTGTCTCGCTCCTCCTTAAATTCTGATTTCAAGAGCTCTTATTACTCTCTCTTGCATCTCATTTTCTTCATTTGTTTCTCTGTGAAATGGATCCAAAATAGGCGGCCACTGGCTGGATATTTCCTCATTTACTGACCGCTTTATAATTCCAAAGAAAACCTCGGGACGGAGAGAAAAAAAAATGAAGTACCTAAATTAAGCAATACAGAGTGGTCAGCAGACAGGCCAGATTGTTATTTACACCCACACACATTAGAACCACTTTACAGAGTTTGCCATTGAAAGCGCTACTTTCTTTTTTTCTTCTTTCTTTGAACATTGTTTTCCCACGGGAAGTGCACCATTTCTAAAGGGACTGCAATACCTGGTTGATGAGTGGAGTGAAAATGTTTAATATGATCGTTTTCAACTGTTTTAATTATTTTAGCTTATAAAATGTGTACTGCGGCTCTGTGTTCGGGGATGTGCTTTTTTTTTAACCAAACTACTTACATTTTGAAAGGATATAAGCAATGGACATTGAAACAGGTCCCTTCCTGGTTCTGTAGCCATGTCCTGAATTTTTCAGGCAAAATCACTTACTGATTTCTGAATAATGAGTTTAAAACTGTTACGGTAACCATGTTGTTCCTGAATACATTTCACATGATTTGCTTATTCTTGCATTCCTTATGAGTGTTTGCTTTTTTCAGAGTGTTATTCATTTTTTTTCAGGCAGCATTTTAGTGTTGTCTAGTGCATAATTTGAATTTAGTTACAGCACAATTGAGTTGTAGCTGAAGGCAGTGCAAGTTTCTCTCAGTGGGGCACTATGATGCTCAGTGTGGGAGAGGATGTGGCACTCTGGCCAGAGCTGCTGAATTCGGAACTGGAGCACCATTTTCAGCCTTCATGACTAGTCCACCAGACCGCACTCCTGACAGAGCTCATTCCGATGCTAAACCTTAGGCCCAATAGACCTTAGAAGCCCTGGTGTCCTAGCACCCGCAGGTGGACCCCAACTGTGGCAAGTGTGAGTTAACCTGGAAGGCCTGTCCACCACAATCCATACTGCAGTTCACCTCCAGTCTTGCGAGCAGGCATACAAAGAAGCACACCCTAGATCGACAGTGACTGTCACTGAGGTCACAAGATCCTTGAGGCCAGTCCACCGCACCCATTGGTACCTCCATTGGCCTTTTTCAGCAGTAGTGGTGCAACTTACCAGGGGTTGGCAATGTAGGATTTCCATGCACACCAAACTTACGGGGTGATTATCATGAAGGTGGAACCGCCACGTCACCCCGTCATTGGCGGTCCCACTGCCATCGTGACTGCATCAACGCCAACCATATTACAATGGCAGGTGCTTTCCTGGCGGTCGGAAAGACCAACCACCACGCACCCGACTGGCTACTTAAGCCCGCCAGTGTGGCGGAGGGGCTCTTTTTTTTGTTTTTTGTTTTTTTCCTTTTCCTTTTTTTTTTCTGAACAGAAATAAAGGCATATTTCTTATCTGCATATTTATCGCGTCCCGATGGTGACCTGCCACACTCTGATGAGGTTATCCGTGTACCCAGCAAACAAAGTCTGCCCATCAGCAGACCATGCCAGCGAGGTGCATTGAGGTGGTTCATCTTTGCTACTGTTGCTGATCACTTCCTGCTTCAGTTCGTCTGCGGAGGGGCTCTTGGTTCCTACAATGCTGGTGGTGCCTACCAGGCACCACAGTAGGGCTTACGATACCCCTTACCTGCCAGCCTATCCATGGCACTTCACCCGCCATGGATAAGTTGGCGGAAAGGGACATTGGAGGCCCATAGCGGGCCCCTTTCCCCTCAGTCCCCAGACATGGGACCTGACAGAGCGTCCGCCTCCCCCCTTCCGCTCCAAAACCACCGAGATAATCTGTGGCGTACCCCAAGGCTCAACCCTCAGCCCACGCTGTTCAACGTCTACATGGCACCACTCGCCCACGTCACCTGACAGCACGACCTAAACATCATCTCCTATGCCGACGACACCCAGCTGATCCGCTCGCTCACCAAGGACCCCCACACTGCCAAAACCAACCTCCACGAAGGAATGAAGGCTGTCGCCGACTGGATGAGGGACAGCCGACTGAAGCTGAACTCGGACAAGACAGAGATCCTCATCTTCGGCTCAACCCCATCGGCCTGGGACGACTCCTGGTGGCCAACGGCACTAGGAGCACCCACCAACCACGCACGAAACCTAGACATCATCCTCGACCCCACACTCTCCATGACAAAGCAGGTCAACGCCGTCTCCTCCACCTGCTTCAACACCCTCCGCATGCTTCACAGGATCTTCAAGTGGATCCCCACCATAACTAGAAGGACGGTCACCCAAGCCCTCGTCAGCAGTAGTTTGGACTACGGCAACGCACTCTACGCAGGAGCCCCGGCCAAACTCCTGTCACGACTGCAACGCATCCAGAATGCCTCCGCACGACTGATCCTCAACATACCCCGCCGCAGCCACATCATACCCCACCTGAAAGACCTGCACTGGCTCCCCATCAACAAGAGGATAACCTTCAAGCTCATCACCTATGCACACAAGGCACTCCACGACACCGGACCGGCGTACCTCAACAGACGACTCGGCTTCTACACCCCCGCCCGCCAGCTCCGCTCAGCAGACCACACCCTCGCCATTGTGCCCCGCACCCGAAGAGTCACCACCGGTGGCCGATCATTCTCCCTCCTCGCCGCCAATTCATGGAACACCCTCCCCATCCGCCTACGACAAACTGAAGACCTTCTAACCTTCAAGAGACTCCTCAAGACCTGGCTCTTCGAACAGTAGCAGTTCCAGCCCCCCCCCCCCCCCCCACCCAGCGCCTTGAGACCTTCACAGGTATGTAGTGCGCTTAACAAATGCTATGATTGATTGATTGACATGTCAGTTTTTACATTGCGGCAGATGATGCAGCCAGCAGCACCTGCTGCAATGTAAAAGATAGGCACTGCAAACGCCATAGTGGCGGTTGCATTGTAATGCCTATCGTCGGGCCGCCACCTTGAAGGCCAGCGGTCCCATTCCCCGATTCGATGGCAGACGGACTGAAGTCTGCCTGCCTTCGTAATCAGCCCCTAAGTTTGCAAACTTCATGGTCTCTGTTTCATGCACAAACACTTTTAACATGTGCAGCCTTCTTTCGGGCCACTGGAGTTATGCAGCAATGGAGGCCAAAATTATGTTGCAGTGTTGACTAAATGATGCAACAATAAAAAAGCTGCAGCGTAATGCGGGGCATTTTATGACACTTTATTATTTTAACATATTTATGCATACTAACAGCCTCTGCAAAGCTTTTTCCTCATTAGTACCTGTGTAACATACAAATGCAACACAGGGAAAGGTGACCAGTCAACCTTTGCAAAGGGCCCTACACTTCACAGCAACATAAGTCACATTTCTTTTAGTAATTTGTGAACTATTTGAGCTACAAAATTGTTTTGGGTCAAATCGTTCGATTATGCAGCAGATGATGTATTATGTGGCAAATATGATACAGCCATAGTTAAGTAGAATTTTTTTTATACACTTAACCTAATTTTGCCCCAGCAATGTAGTTGATCAATTTATAAGTTCCCCAAACCCAAAAGTCGAGTTTGGGCACAATTTGCATTTTAAAAGCAGTCCTACAACACAGGGCTCCTTTTAAACTGACCTCAGGCTTTGGCAGTGCACACATGCAAATGCAGAAAGGGCTGCTGGCCTCTAAACTGCCATGCCCTAATATATTCTAGGGACTTAAAGGTAGTTCTAATCTCCCTGCCCTATTATGAACTAGGGCCTTATAGGAGAGGTCATGCCAATCATAAGGGTACCCTAACCCATAGTGCACCCTAGTGTATGTAGGTGTTTTCACAGTATCTTTAAGTGTCTCTTTCAGAATAGTACTCGCCCTGTGCCTGTTCAGGCAGAGGCCAGGGTCAGTCAGAGTCAGGTACCACCAGTACCAGTCAGCAAAACGTTGAGGAGTGCCCAGGGCACAGGATGGCTTTGCAACACTAAAGAAGCACACAATCAGAATTTAAAACATAACACCATGGTTGGGGGGTTCTCTTTAATAATCAGAATTGATTTCTATCCTAATGAACCCATTTTCCAACATTAGGATAAGGAAATACTGGGGGAAAATAATAATGTTCTAATCTATACCTTGAAGTTTTCATGCAGCTCTTTGATGACGGTTAATAGCTCACTGTTCAATGTTAGGATTTTAACTTATAAACTGCAAATACCAACAGAATCTCTCAGACAAAAGCAGTAACTCACTGACCAATTTACATGATATGCATTTTGTGATCTGTGTGGTACACATTCTTTGCAGCATGCATATTAACCCACTGTGTCTACCTTACCAAGAGTCAAAACTTCCACTAGACAAACCTTCGATCTCTCTCAATAAAGAACATTAATCACCAAAGTTATCTTCACATTTTTATTGTTGCTGAAAATTGCTGGAGACTAGGAATGCAGCAGCAGGTACTTTTCAAATCATAATGCACTTGCAAACACGACGCCCCCACCCTAAGTCAGCCACCTGTGTTTGCTTGGTGCATCAACATGATTCATATACATGTTTTTTTAACATTTGGTCTGATTACTATATGAATGTGAATAACAATAAATCATAAATGAAAATTGTGACAACATACCTGCTTTTCTTAATATTTCACTTCGAAAGTATGCGATTGTATTTGTTTAACGGGCGGTGATTTGTATAGGGTCACTGGAAAGTCCACAAGGTTGTCCATGTCCCCCCAGAATTTTAGTGTCTCCTACGCCCCTGCAGCTGACCCGGGCTTTCCAAAACTGGCCTAGACTATTGTGCATTTAAGTGATTTAAATCTAGACTTATCTGTTTCCTTTGGTTTCTTTCTGCGCCTGCACGTGATGACAAGCAGAGTTACGATAATTAATGTTTCTGCTAGCTTTTCAAAAACCATTTTGGTTTGCGGGTCGCAGTATTCTGTTGTCATTGTTAAAAATTTAGGGCTTAACTAATGTGCTTACTTTACTTTAACTCGGGCTCCAGCACTTCAAATTTGTCTCAGCCTTGCAAATGAGCTCCCTGCCAGAAACGTGGCCAGCAACCTAGCTTTAATTCTCATCGATATTTTCTGTACCGTGCTGATAGAGGCTTGCTGTACCAGTTTCACTTACACGAACTGTACATGCCTCTGCACGTTGCTGTTCTCTAAAACATGCTATAGTATATTGCCTTCCAGACCGGGTATTACGTTTTTTTAAAATCTGAATTAATCTGCCCTGAATACAACCAAACACACATTTTAAATTAGCATTATTGCAATTTTTGTGCTTACGTAATTTCGTTTTCCCTCCGCAAATTTCTAAAATAAATGATTTACGTAGACACTAAACGCCTTTGATAGAGCAGAGTTTTATAGAGATCTCGACGGCGGAAAGTCATTGGAAGTGGGGTTAATGCCATTCATTAAACTGAGCTGTACATTCTTCGCTTCCCAGCTGACTAATGGACATCTGCCTTGATTAGCCACTGGCGCTGGACCCCGAGGAGCCTGCTGCGGTGAGGGCAGGGATTCTGACAATGACTTCCTGATATTTAAATGTCCAAACTTCTACATAGCTGGAATCAATGTAACAAGGCATGTGATTGGCTTCCCTTGAGAAATGCAACTAACTCTCCCCAGTATTATGTTCCGTCATCTAGTCTGTCATGGCTGCCAGAGTCGGGCGTTGACCACTCTAGGTGGGCCCTGTAGTGTCCTCGAGTTAGGGCCTAGTAAACAGGCGAGAGGACACACGTGTACTGTTTGTGGTCAGTACTGAACTTGAAACCACGCCCAGACCCCCGGGCTTTTTATTCAATTCCTTTACGTCACCAACCCACACGTTGGACTTAACCAAACCCTCTACGCTGGAGGGGCATAACAGAATAACAGTGGGAGGGGGCGTGTGCTACAATGGTACGCCCCACTGTCTGCAACACTACATTCCTCCTTTACCTGGGAATAAAACAAACTGGAGCAACAACAGCACAGAAATCGATTCCTAGTCATTGGGTGTGCTGTAACAAACATAAAGTACTTTCTTTCATAGTCTCTGTGGAAACACTTCGCCGGCAGAGTCCTTGGAGACACCTGAGGCCCACCACATTCAAAACACAACAACAGAACAGTCTTACTTCATTCTCGGCTGGGTCACCACCACAGGTCTGTTTAACGCCAGCACTGTGCCACGAAGTCTCGATACCTCTGGGAGGGTCTGGGGCACGGACGTAGACTGTATCTTGTTTGGCTCCGCCCCTCCATCCCGGTCTGGGACGGTTCTTCAGAGTCTCTGGTTCCGCTGGTGATGGGGTCTTCTGCGGGTCCATTGGGTTCTTGATCGCTCTGGGTGGCGTTGCCGGATTGGCACATCGGGGTTTCCGTTCCAGCTGATTCCGACGGTCTGCATTGAGGGGCTGGGCGCCAGTCGTCCAGTCCTTGATCATCACCCCCTTCTGGCACTTTTTTGAAGAAAGAAATATTCCTTGTCACGATTTCTCCATTTCTTGTGGCGGTGACCATTGTCCCATTTATCTCCGTCACTTTCCAGGGGTCAAGTTCAAATGGTAGACGGAACTTCCCGCCAGGGTGGCGGTCTTTAACTAGGACTGTATCCCCGATTTGAACGGGGCTTTCCGCCGCTCTCCGTCTCTGGGACGCGTCCTGGTTGTTCCTGGTGCGCTGTTCCATGGACCGATTTCTGGGGGCTGGTGTTAGCTCCCACGTGGGATGGTGCGGAATAGTGTCCAGAATTGCTCGGTTGAAAGAGAGTCGACTTGGAGAGACTCCAGTGGTGCAATGGGGAGTCAAACGATATTCTCGAAGAAATTGGTACAGGGCTAGTTCTAGACTGTGGCCGTCGGCTATTGCAATTTGGATCGTTTTGTTTAGAGTTCTCATCAGTCTCTCGACTTCCCCATTGGCTTGGGGCCATCTTGGTGTTATCCGTTTGTGTCTGATGCCGTGGCTCTGTAGGTATTCTGTGAATTCGCTGCCATTGAATGGGGGTCCATTGTCTGTGCGGATTTCTTTCATGAGTCCGTGGGTGGCAATGATTTTTTCAAACTTCGGGATTACTTCCGATGCCGCCGTGGATGCCACGATTTCCACCTCAGGATAGCGAGAGAAATCATCTACTACAACGAGCATGTACCTGCCGCCGGGGAGGCTGCCAAAGTCTGCGCTCGCTCGCACCCATGGGGAAGTAGGGCCTTCCTCGGTGATTATGGGGGCTGGGGGGTTGGGTAGACTTGTTGCTAGGCACACTGGGCACCTCTGGACTACTTCTTCAACAGTCTTGTCGAGCCCTGGGAACCACAGTTTGCTTCAAAGTCTGTTCTTAGATTTCACAATCCCTTGGTGTGATCCGTGCGCCAGCAAGGCGGCTTGTTGGGTAAGGCTATTTGGCAGCACAAGGCGAGGGCCCCTCAGGAGACATCCTTCGGCTGAAATGGACAGTTCGTGTCTGACTAGGTAGAGGGCTCTCAGGACAGTCTGGGCATCTGGGGTGCGAAATGACGCAGGACTTTGGAGCGCCTTCCAATCGCCAGATTCTACGGCCTGGATCGCAATCTGGAGGCAGTCGTCGTCCTTGGTGGCTCTTGCTACTTCCTCCAGGGACATTGGCCGTGGTCTTGATCTTTCCACGATTAGCCGGACGTACTCTTCCGTGGCAGCTGCCTCGTCTGCTTCTGCATCGGTGACAGGGCGGGCGTGCCTCGACAGATAGTCCGCCGGATTTCGGGTGCCGGGTCGATATTCCACCGTAAACTGGAACTCTTGCAGCTGCAGCACCCACTTCTCGATTCTTGGGGGTGGACGAGAGGATGAGCCTTGGAAGAGTGGGATGAGGGGCTTGTGATCAGTGATCACTGAAAAAGGGTGCCCGTAGAGGTAGATGTGGAAATGGTGGCATCCCCACAGAATGGCGATGGCCTCTCTCTCGATCTGCGAGTATCTTTGCTCGGTAGGTGTTAGGGTGCGGCTGGCGTACGCAACTGGGGCCCACTCTCCGCACGCTTGCTGTTGAGACAGAACCGCTCCCAGGCCTGTTGGGCTGGCATCGACTACTAGTTGTGATTCGTGTTGCGGGTTGAAGTAGGCCAGGGTTGTGTCCGCAGATAGAGCTGCTTTGGTCTTCGCAAACGACTCCTGTTGTTCCGGGCCCCATGTCCAGGAAGCAGTTGATTTCGTGAGGTCACGAAGAGGGCCCGTCAAATCCGACAGATCTTTGATGAAGCGCCCAGAGTATGTTACCATGCCCAGGAAACTGCGGACGGCGGTCACAGACGTGGGGGCTGGCGCGTTGTGGATGTCCATGACTTTTTCTGGATCTGGGCCAACTCCTTGATCGGAGAACTTGTACCCAAAGAAGCTGATGTCTTTGCGTAGGAATTCACATTTGTCCTTGTGAAGGGTCAGTCCTCGCTCCTGTAACCGGGTGAATACTACCTGGAGGCGTTGGACGTGTTCCTCCAAAGTCGGGGCGTGGACCAGGATGTCATCGCTCACGTTGAGCACACCAGTGAGGCCTTGCAGTACATTGTGGATGATGTTCTGGAAGACTTCGGCAGCACTTGAAATGCCAAAGTTGAGCCTGGTGTACCTCCAGAGGCCTACGTGGGTGGAGAAGGTCGTGATCGAACGGGAGTCTGGGTGAAGAGGGACTTGATGGTACCCTGACCTTAGGTCCATCTTGGAGAACCACTTGGATCCTGCGAGCTCCCCAATGATGTCGTCGATTGTCGGCGTCAGGTGACGCTCTCTTTTGATGGCCAAGTTGGGGAGGCGCATGTCCACACAGATTCTGACTGCGTCGGGTTGCTTAGGCTTCTTGGCGACCACAATGGGGGATACCCAAGGTGTGGGCCCGGTCACTCCTTCAATGATGCCGGCTTGTTCAAGCATCCTCAGCTCGGCCTCGACTTTCGGTCTGAGGTGAAACGCGATCCGTCTGTGCCGGAGGGCCACAGGGGCTACCGACTGGTCGATGTGGAGTCGGACAGGGGGCCCTCGTAGACATCCGATGCCCTCGAACAGCGAGGAGTGTGCCGATACCAGGTGATCCAAACTGTGAGCTTGCACTGTTAAGGCGAAGTGAATCAGCCCAAGTTCTCGCACTGTCTTGCAGCCAAGGAGGAACCCTGAACCTTCCTGGGACACGTAGATTTTTGTCTGCAGCTGTGTCGAGTCGTGGGACACAGTTGTTCGGAATACACCGCACAGACGCAGCGGACGACGAGTCCCATATGCGAAGACTTGCACTCTGGTGGGGTGGAGTGTGGGGGCGTTCTCTAGGTCTCGGTATACGCTGGCGGCCGTGAGGTTTATCGTTGCGCCTGTGTCGATGAGGGCTGTGACGGATTGGCCATGCACTTGGACGGTGCACATTGGTTCCGTGGATGACGGGGCTGCCAAGGTGTTGAGCATGCGTACAACATGGACGGATGCGGCGTCTTCTTCATCGTCATCCATGCCGCTGCTGGCGGATGTGTTCGGTAGTGGAGCTATCTGTCGCACTCTCCTGGGTGGGCCACTCTGTTTCTTCCTTTGCGACGATAAGCAAACACTTGCAAAGTGGTTGGCTTTGCCGCAGGCGCTGCAGATTTTGCCTTGGGCGGGGCACGCGCCTTTGTGGGGAGTGGCGCCTCTGCACCACATGCATGCTTGGTCGTGGGCGGCATGGGCTGTCTTCGGTCGCCCCTTGCGGGGTGATCTCGTCCGGTTGTCTGGAGCTTGCGACCTGATGGCGCAGACGGGTTCCGTTTTGATCGTGACAGCTGGGCTAGGCTCCATGTGGGCGGCACGGGCCTTGGAAAGTTCTTTGGACCGCCCCAGGGCTAGGATGTCGCGCATAGACATGGCGTCTGTTTCTAGCACTCTCTCTCGTAACTTCAGGGATGCGCACCCCTGTATGAACTGGGCGCGGATTTCGTCTTCTGCATCCGGCAGGGTGCACGTGCTGGCTAACTTCTTGAGTCGAGCGTAGAATACATCTACGGATTCTTCTGGGAGTTGGCGGGCCTTGCGGAGCAGAAAACGTTCGTAGTCTGCGCTGGCAAAAGGCTCAAAATACCTTGTGATGGCATCTCTCAGGGTGGTGTACGTGTGGGGCAGGGCACCTTCCGTTACGTCCTTGGAGATGTCGTGGATCGCTTCCCCTCCCAGGTGTAGGAGCATGGCCCTTTGTCGCGCTGCAGCAATGTTCGCCGCGATGAAGTAGTTTTCGAGACGCTCCACCCATTTCTTCCACCGGGCTGCTTGTGAGGGGGGTGTCCCCGTGACGGCAAAAGGCTCTAGAGGCGGCACGGTGGCCATGACAGCCGAAGCAAGGTAGAATGGGCGACAGGAGGGGCTTTGGGCAGCTTTGTAGGCTCTTGCCGTGACCAGATATGGATCCTGGAGGTGTGGAGGGCACGTAGGCCGTATTCTGCGAGATGCATGAGGTTCGGCAGGGTTCGCTCACACGCGAGATGCGTGAGGAGTGGCAGAGAGGTCGCGTCGCGCGCCAGAAGCGTGGAGCCGGGCGCTCAACAGCGCATGCGGGGGCAAGATGAGGAGCCGTCCGGGGCTGGGGGCCGATCAGAGTGGTGCAGCCGGGGGCCGGAGGCAGCGGGGAGCAGCGGGGGCTCCTAGGGGTACCTGGAGGCAGCAAGCAAGGTCTGTGGTGTAGCGGAGGAGCGCAGGACGGCCAGGAGGCAGGCCGGAGATGTCCCTGGGCACTGGTGAGTGGCACGAGGAGCTGCGGGGGCAGGCAGGTCGACGGTGCCACCGAGGCGGGCCACAGCGGGCCGATGGCGCTCGGGAGTGCTGGGCAGTGCGCAGCGTGCAGGCAAGCACGGCGATGTGCAGTGGAGCACGCCCGGGTCGCGGTGGTGTAGCAGGGCACGCGATGGGGTGGGCGGTTGACCACCCTCGTCGCCAGTGTAGTGTCCTCGAGTTAGGGCCTAGTAAACAGGCGAGAGGACACACGTGTACTGTTTGTGGTCAGTACTCAACTTGAAACCACGCCCAGAGCCCCGGGCTTTTTATTCAATTCCTTTACGTCACCAACGCACACGTTGGACTTAACCAAACCCTCTACGCTGGAGGGGCATAACAGAATAACAGTGGGAGGGGGCGTGTGCTACAATGGTACGCCCCACTGTCTGCAACACTACAGGCCCATCCTGCATAAGTAACGTGACATCACCAGCCTCCCTCAGGGTCCTAGGACTTCACTGTCGCTGTCCAGTATATGGAGCATTAAATATTAATATATGTTGACAGTTTCACTTCAGGTCCCCTTTATCATAGTTGGTTTTCAATGGAAGTTGGCTGACGAATTCAAACTATGTGTGTGTGTACTATCAAAACGAGTTAAATGCACGTATAAAGGTTACCTTAAATACATACATAAATGCTACCCTTTGTGTCTTGTGTACTGGTGTGGTTGTTGAAATGAAACTTATTTGTATACTGCCACAACCCACATTAAAAAAATAGTACAGTACTACTTGTTGATATTAGACATGTGACACCCTGCGTTGTTCAGTATCCGACATGTGATACAGTTGTTATACAGAAAGGCCTTGTGCCTTGGAGCTGCTTACCTCTGAAAGCTAAAACGTCTTTATGAAAGTTCCATCCACCTAGGCTATCTTATATCAGACACTTGACACCTTTCTATAAAGGCGGGATGCTCATGTGCTCTTTAATATCAGACAGACAACTATTAGAGATAGAAATGTGCTCCTCTGATGCTATTCACAGTCTGAAAGTTACTGAACATTATGGGATGGAGCCCAAATTCTGTTGACAGCCAGAAATGTAATATATCTATAGGCACAAATGCTGCTCCTAAGCTATTCAGCATGAAAAAAAACACTGGTTTTCAAATGCTCCTATATTTTATATTTAGAAGTGTAACAGATGCACATAAAAGCATTGTGCACCAGTGTTTTATTTTATTAGGTGTGGGTTTTTACAGTTCAGTATCAATCAGACCTGTTACTTACAATATACATAGAGTGGGCTGTGGTTCTACCCTTTTCGACCATTGACTTTATTAAACCAATCTCTTTCAGCTGTTGCCTTGAAACCTTATCAATCAAAGTCTGGCTTAAGCCAGTGAAATATTCAGGGTCAGTCTTTGCTCAGACAGCACCCTGTGTAAAGCTAAAGTGAGTGCCCTTTCTAACACCCTTACCCCCTCAAAGCTACCCGCCTTTACACTTTTGCCTTTTCTAAGCACTGTATATAATAGCTGTTACTATGACACCACTTAACATTGTTGTTTCTGTGCTATTCTTTTAGTGAGAATGAAAAAAGCCTGCTCTGCAGTCTGACACTATTGTTTATTGTCCTTATCACCAAGAGAGAACAAGCATTGGCATAGCCATTAGGTCTGGCTTTTGGGCCCTTATAAATATTTAGTTATGCAGAACATTATCCACACACAAGCGCACACATACCACCACACACACAGCCACACACACAACCACACACACACACACACACAACCCCACACACACACATACCCACACACAACCACATACACACAACCCCACACATAAACACACACAACCACACACATAAACACACACAACCACACACACAACCCCCAAAACAACACACACACAACCACACACACACACACACACACACACAAAACCACACACACACAACCACAGGCACACACACAACCACACATACAACCACACACACAACCACACAAACATACAACCACACACACAACCACACACGCACAACCATACACACACAACCACACACACACAAACACAACACACACAACCACACACCACACACACAACCAAACACACACAACCACACACAACCAAACACACACAGCCACACACACAACCGCACACAGAACCACACACTCACAACCACACACAACCACACACACACACAACCACACACACACACAACCACACAAAGCCACTACCACACACAAACACACACACAAGCACAACCACACATACAACCACACACACAAGCACAACCACATATACAACCACACACACAACCACACTGTCAGTGCACACTTTCACCAGGCACAGACACCATCAGTCGTCAGTGCACGCTTTCACCGGGCACAAACACCACCAGCTGTCAGTGCACACTTTCGCCGGGCACAAACACCACCAGCCGTCAGTGCACGCTTCCACCAGGCACACACCACCAGACGTCAGTGCACGCTTTCACCAGGCACACACACACCACCAGCCGTCAGTGCACGCTTTCACCAGCCACACACACACCACCAGCCGTCAGTGCACGCTTTCACAAGGCACACACCACCAGCCGTCTGTGCACGCTTCCATCAGGCACACACACCGGCAGTGCACACTTCCACCAGGCACACACACCACCAGCCATCAGTGCACAAATTCTAAGGGCACACACACCACCAGCCATCAGTGCACACATCAATTGTTAACGCATCCACAATTAACTATTGTAGCAATCGCAGTATGCCACACATTACTTTTAATAACAAAAATACAATGTCTCAACAGGAGTATCTTATAAACTGACAAATCAAGAATGAATTAATCACATAGCACCGGGAAAAAAAGAACAAGGGAAACCAAGGGAGAGTACAGAGTTATTATTTTGCATATAGAGAGCACACAAGCAAAATGAATTTCAGTAACCAAAAACAACCAAAAGTGTACTAGCTAGGTGAAAGTGAATAAACGGCGCAGTGACACAAGTGATTATATAACAACGTGGAGCGGCGCAGGATAGACAATTAGTGGTAAAAATACAGTATTTACATTTATATACAAAGATTATATTTATTATTTACAGGTTGACCAAAAAGAAAAATCTGCGACCCTGCAACGCCATTCGCGTTTTTTTCTTTTTGGTCAACCTGTAAATAATAAATATAATCTTCGTACATAAATGTAAATACTGTATTTTGACCACTAATTGTCTATCCTGCGCCGCTCCACGTTGTTATATAATCACTTGTGTCACTGCGCCGTTTATTCACTTTCACCTAGCCAGTACACTTTTGGTTGTTTTTGGTTACTGCAATTCATTTTGCTCGTGTGCTCTCTATATGCAAAATAATAACTCTGTACTATCCCTTGGTCTCCCTTGTTCGTTTTTTCCCGGTGCTATGTGATTAATTCATTCTTGATTTGTCCGTTTATAAGATACTCTTGTTGAGACATTGTATTATTGTTATTATTATTACCCGGTCTCAACTGGGTTAACGGGTTCACTCCTGTTGTATGTTTTTTTACACTTTACTTTTAAACATATTCATCTAAAGCGCAGCATGCCACCATTGCTACAAAAATAAAGAGTCTTTTTTTAGCCTACAATTTATAGACTTTTGTTGCAATTGGTGTTGCAAGATTTAGCAATGCCAATAGCTCAAACTTAATTAATGCGAGACCTATTGCATTGCAAATGTGTGTTGCGATGGTAAGTATGTGGTGTGATGAGAGAAGTGTGGTGTAAGTGTTGAGTAGGGTGTGGGGAATGTGCTATGTAAAGATAACTATAAGAGCCCAATAAACCTAACTTAATTGCTGGGTTCCTAAGTTATGATTAAAAAAGCTTCAATATCGCAAGAAATGGATATAATGGTCCTGTCTGGTGTTTGCTTTGTAAGGATGCGAGTCAATTATTGCCTTGCTGCAGAGAGTAACAGAAAGTGTTCTTGTGTTTCGAGGCAGCGTCAAAACCAAAGGAGAATCCTCTGGTAGAATTTTCATTATCATTCTGCACCTTTCACAAAGGAAATTCCACTGGTGTATTGTGCTCCACCTTTCACTCTACCTCATTGAATGCCAACAACCTCTAAACTAAGCCGTAGTCTGAGGGAAAGAGCTGGAATAGTGCATGTGAGGTGGTATCCATCATTTGTTGTCTTAGAACAGGATACCTATGATGCCCTCTTTTGCCTTGATAACCTCTCCATCATTTCTTTTGTGAATCCCTTTCCTGTCTCTATCCTCTCCACTTTCGTTTTCCAGCTTTTGTTCTCTCTATTTTTACCAGTTTCTTCCCTTCTCTCCGCTTTCTTTCCTCACTTCTTCTCTCTAATCTCTTCCCCCTCTCTCCCACTGTCTGCATTTATAGCATTATTATCATCCCTGTTCTACCTTTACTTTGTTTTCTCCTTTCATTTCCTTTTCCTCTTCCTCTCTTTTTGTCATTCTCCTCCACTATTTCTCACTTTTCATTTTGTCTCTCCACATTGCGCCCTTCACTCAGTCCATTTTGTTAGTCTCCCCTACATTTCTATTCTCCCCTCCCTTAGTCATTGTGTCCTTGGATTAATATATTTCACAGTAACGTTTTCAAAAACCAATTGAGTTATCAAAAAAAGTTTTCTTTTTGCAATCGGTTGTAATGAGTCATTTATTTTTGTTCAACAGAGAATGGGAGCCCCCTCGCAATGTTTAAGTTGACAGGGTGCTAAAAGGCACCCGGGCTCATCTGGCAGTTGTTGGAGGCCAAGGCAGAGCCTCTTAAAAGGCCACCACTGTTAATGATGCTCACTGCACAGCCCCTTCCCTCCTGACCCCTGTAATGTTAGTGCTGACTGTGAAACGATAGTGCTGGCTGTGATTCTCAAAAAAAACAGCACTACCGCTCCCCAAGGCCTCACTGTTGGGCTAAGCCACTCAGGATAGGAGGTGGCCCACTACATGCTGTGCCTCCTCAGTTTGGCCCATTGTCCGACTGCACATGACAAGGAGCCAGGTAGGCTTTGTACTTGGTATTACCTACCTCTGCTCTAAGGCTGCAGAAGCCTTTCGAGTTGAGCTTCAGTGGCCAGGCAAATGTGAGGTTATTTACAGCCGAAAAAAACTGCCCACTTGCTGGCCTTTGGCCCCTCGGTCGATTGCCCACCCTACCTTCGTGACACTGTCAATAGATAGATCACAGAGTGCATAAGAAGGCCTAACCTTATCACTGTTACCCTCGAGAAAAATGGGCTACTTGCCCTTGGTGTGTACTGCTATAAGATCACATCACTTCCCACATACCTGCCAACCACCCTGATTCAGGCTGGAGACTACCGATTTCCAGTTTAGTCTCCTGCCTCCCGATTCCTGAATGCAAAAACCTGATTCTTCTGCAGGCTTCAGATGGCAGGAGCTGGTCTTGCATGACCAGGATTATGCACTGCCAATAACCTGCTCTTGCAGGCAAGTGCACAACATTTTTGTCATGCTTTCTTTGCCTGCCATAGTGATTGCTCTGCAATCCTGAAGGGTATAGAATAAAACTGTTATTTGAATGTCTGATATCCGATTCTGCAACAGCTCACTTGCAGGTCCCATACATGCCAATAGACACGACGCAGGCCGTAAAAGAAGTCAATGGGAGAAATAGATTCTCCCCATTATTTTTAGGTCTTGCATAGCGTTGCAGTGCAAAGCACTGCACGCTTTGCGAGACATGCAGTATACACTATAGATAGGGGAAGCTCCGCCCACTTTCCGGCCATAATTTTGATGGGCTTCAATGATAAATTCTGCATTTTTATTGTTTTTTGGCTTGTTAATCCCACCTCCTGACGGCCATATTATCATTTTTGTTCTTCTGAGGCTATCAGCCCCTTTACTTGAAACCCGCTTTGTTTCCCTGTCTCTCAACATTCCTTCTCGCAGTCCGTAACTTCTTTGACCACAACCATCCCCACCCTCTCCCGTTCGTGCCTTCTTTCATGCCCACGCTTCCGTTTAAAATGCAATAGGTTTCGGATAAATACGAGTCCGATTGCATTTTCAGTGCTTGTTTGTCATGTGATTGGAGGGTAAATTCGCACTCTTTGTATCGGATGCGCGCAATGCCTTACATCATACACATGCGCGACAAAACAGTGGCATTTTCCCAATTCACGGCGGGAGGCAGAGACAGCACAAGCAGCGAAGCAGGATGAGGTGAAGCGCGGCCGGTTCCACTCCCTCCTCACCCGCAGATCAACCGCCTGACTACTCTTCTTCAGTCTGCAGGTAGGTGGCTTGGGTGCGGTCTGCAATCGCGCCCTGTGAGCCCCGTTTGTACAGAGTTGATACTTGTTTAGACTGTGGCGTGAAGCCCTGCGACTGGCAGTCAGACAACTAGCGTCTTCCAGTACGTGGTTGAGTTTCCCTTACTTTGCTACCAAGTTGATTGCGACTTTTGTTTTGGTTTAAAACTACCAACGCAAAAGTACACAGTGACCCAAAGCCGTAAAATCCTCACGCGTCCTGGTTTCCCTGAGTTCAATCCTCCCTACCTGGGCCGCCTGCCCGGACTGTTTTACCTGCAATCCTGCCTGCAGGATGTTAACTTTTGAGAGGAATGCTTCTGGCATAGACTCCTTTATAAAAAAAATCTCCTGAAAAAATGTAATTCAAAACATTTATCTGAAGACATGAAACTCCAGAAGAACGCTCATCTTATGAGTGCACATAAAACAAAATCCTTTTTATGTATACGCTAAGCAGTCAGATTAATCATTTCCTGAATGCAACTTACTTAACACGTATACGTTTCAGCTGCTCATCCTTGGACGAACTATTGGTTATAGGTTGGTAAATTTAGGCATGTTATTTTGCTTCTTTACACATGTAGCACTTTTTTGTAAGATGCCCTAAAGTCGCCGAAAATTTCTAAATCAGCAGTGTTGGATGGAAGGGCAAGTGGGAGTAAAGTACCTTGGGGTCAGTGTTTTCCCCTCTCGCCCGTTACACACGGAGATAGAGTAGGAGGAGCAGGCGCTCTCTCTTGTGCTCTGGTTCCGGCAGTTCTGATGAACTTGAAGCTCACTTACCAGCCGTGGCAGTTCACGCCCAGTCGTAGAGCAGAAACCACAGTGACAGCAGCATGTGGAAGGGGGGGGGGGGGCGACGCAGGCACCGAACAGTAGCAGAAACAGCAGTGCCAGCCGGGCTGTACTCGGTCAGAGCGGGCTGTCTGAGGCCTCTGTATGGGGTTCAGATCCCTTCCGTCCAACCTCAGTAGCAGTGAGTTCAACTTGACACCTGCTGAGAGGGTGCAGTGAGAACACGCACCAGAAAGTGTTCGAAGCTATTTAAGAATAGTACCTTCACCTCAGCTCCGAGTTCAGCTCGTCCCTGCTCAGCTCAGTCGGGACGTCTTTCGTTGATACTTGCAGACTGTGGCACTAGCAAAAGAAACATACGCCAGATGTATAGTAATTGTATTGTAATTGCATTTATATAGCGCTTACTACCCCTGACGAGGCGTCAAAGCGCTTTTTCGGCGGGTAGCACACTACTCCGGGACCCATAGAGGATTAGTGTTGAATTAGTAGAGTGAAACATGCAAGTACATTTTAAGTGGTGGATAGGTTAGTCAGTTATTTGGATTTGGAATGATAGCAGAAGGATAGAGGAGGACAAAGGTTTGTATGTATTTATCGCTTGTTGACGCACGCTATTCAGGAAGCCTATAAAGGATTAGTGGTGAATTAATATGGTGAAATATGAGGTAATTTCAGTGGTGGATATTAGTCTGTTACTTGGAGTAAGAAGGATAGCAGAGGGATAAAAGGGGAAGAAAGATTTGCATTCATATAGCACTTGTTACCCCTGATGGGTGTTGAAGCGCTTTTCTGGCGAGTAGCACGCCACTCCGGAACCCATAAAGGATTACTGTTGAAAATTAGTATAGTAAAAAATATGAAGTAATTTGAGTAGTGGATATGTTATTCAATTATTTGGGTAGTATATTAGTATAGTTTATTATGGAATTTGAGAAGTGAACATTTTAGTCTGTTAATTTCGATTGAAAAGGATAGTGGAGGGATAAAAGAGTGAAAGATTTTTATTTTTTATAGGTCTTAAAAATAGGAGGAGGCTTTTGGATGAGTAAAAAGGAGTTTTGGAGGGGAGGACTCAGAGGAAAGTGTGTAGAAAGGTTTGTTTTAGGGGATCGCTATATTAAAAGAGGTGTCAGATGTTGCAAGGAGGGGTAGAGTAGGAGATAAAAGGTGGTCTTTTAGGTGTAATTACAGCAGGGAGAGTGTGTCTGAATGGGATGTAGTTATGTATGGTGTTGATTGGCGTTGTGTTAGTGATGAGTGTATTGGTTAGTGGTATAGGATAGAGTTGTGTCTGTTTGTGGGTGATGGTGGATATGTGTGGTAGTTGGGATAGTAGGGTGTGTAGATGTGGGTTGGTGGTGCATGCTGGTACATTAATCTGTGCATAGTGGTGTGCCTGGTGTACAGTTGGTGTGAGTGTGTTGCTCAGTTTGTGGATGTGGATGGTGTGGGCTGGGTATTGCTAAATGAGAAAAAGGGCAGCCTTTCTGGCCCTGGTCAGTCTCGATCAGGCTCAAACAGGCAACTTTCCTTGTCCTCTCTGCCCTTAACAGACTCAAACAGGCAACTGCCCTTGTCCTCTCTGCCCTTAACAGGCTCAAACATGCAACTGCTCTTGTCCTCTCTGCCCTTAACAGACTCAAACAGGCAACTGCCCTTGTCCTCTCTGCCCTTAACAGGCTCAAACAGGCAACTACCCTTGTCCTCTCCACCCTTAGCCTCGACGCCTGGGCTGAGACGCCCTAAGCCTGGCCTTTTATAGCCCTAGTAATCAGGTGACCCCTTCAGCCAATTGGAACCCTAGCCCTAACACTATCCAATCACAACACTAGCCCTCAAATCTAGAACCAATAGGAGACCAGGACATTACAGCCAATCTTAGCCCTAGTCCAAGCACCCAATCAGTTAAAAAACCCTGATCTCAAGGGCCAATAAAGGCCTTAGCCCCGCCAGTAGTCCCAACCCAAGTCCAAGCAGCCAATGGTACAGGTGGCCCTAGTCCCTACTTCTAATAGAAAGCCTAACCCTACTCTTAGTCCCACAACTAGTCCAACAACCAATCACACCAGAATCCCTAAATAGCTACTTCCAATTAAAGGTCTAACCCTAGCCCTAGTCCCACCCTACTCCCAACAACCAATAACATAGGAAGTCCTAGTCCCTACTTCCAATATAAATCCTAACCCTAGCCCTAGTCCCAACCCTACAATGATTGAATCACAAACTCAGAAACCAATAATAACCCTCAAATACCCAACCAATGAGGACATTAACCCTAACCCAATAGAAACACCAGATACAACCACCATTCAGTGTACACATGTGCCAACCACTAGCAGACCATATAAGGTCCCAGCGACCTCAGACAAGGTTTGCTGGCCAGGGTGTTGGAAGCTGCTTCTCCTGTTCAGAATCTCCTAGGAGACAGACAGGCTCAATCCACACTTTGGACTTCTGCAGGTAAAGGCTTCACTAACTCGAAATCTAACAATACTATTTGAATAAAACTTTACTCCCACTGCTGGCCAAAAAACAAAGTGCACAGGCCCCAGTAAATACAGTTTAACCCCTTGGCCGCGGCAGTAATTCCGCCGCTGCACTAGGGGGGAGGGTGGGCCGCGTGGCGCCACCCTGCTTGTGACGGAACCACTCAACCACGAGCCGCGGCGGCGCCGCGCCTGCGACGGAATGGCTCCGTCATGGCCCGTCCGCTCAATAGAACGCGCCGCGAAGGCGCGGCGGCCGGGCTGCGACGGTCCCTATCAGTACTAGAGAAGCGTAAGCCTGTGCCCCTGCCCTTTGCTGCTGGAAAACATGGATGGCTGGTTGGGTCCCTCCTAGCTCAGCCTTGTCCCGGTCTATGGATGCCGTTGAACTCTCTGCCTGCTCCACACCCCCTCCCTCGGGAAGCCACAGTACACCATACTCCATACCTATATACCTAGAAAATGCACGTACCTGGCACCTCCATGGCTGACTCCCAGCGCCACCACTCCCTCAGCAAAGGGTCCTGCTGCCCTGTCTGGAAGCTTTGTCACAGCCCAAGAAACAGCATATGCAAGAACAGCGTGACCAAAGAACTAAAGTTAAGAGTGTCTACCAGCTAGAGTACCGGTGAGGTTATTTAGTATGCTAAGGGGCTGTCTACTGGCGGAGCAAGACAGGCACAGGGTCCCACACAGGTAGGTGACGGTGAGGGGAGTGGTGTGCTTGCCTGACCTCTTCTAACTTTTGCACATTATGAAGCACTTTGTTAAAATCATTGTGTTAATTTGCATGTTTAATGTATGTTGTCCAAATGATTATGTTTTATTTTCAGTTTCGTTTTACAGAAATTTGCTAAATGCTTTTTGCGTTGGAACATCATCATATGTATTTTTGTTGCTAACCTGTGTAAGTCCACCTACCTATCTCCTCCATGTCCTTCTGCCCAACAGATTGGTCAATAGAAATTGTCTTCCACGGGCACCCGTAAACAATATTTTTTTCAAATCTTGTATTTTGAGTGATATAACCACAAAGGCCCTGATTCTATATTAAAAACACAGGTTTGGACTATACCATTTCCCGCTAAACGGCAATATTTCTCTCTGTGTTCCCACACCTGGAGTGTCACACAGTTTGGTACTCACTTTCTGTTATGTTGTGTTTTATTCTTTAGTATAGCTTTAAGGCTCGTGCTGTTATATGCTTCTAGAATGTTTAAATGTACATGCATCGACTGTATTCTCTTTGGTGGTCAGTTACGTCCTGCATTACTTGGCTGTGAGATGTGTTACTGGCTCCACCTGTGCTCCTATATTCTGACTTCAATAAACTACTTGAAGAATCTCCACTTGGACTCCTTACTTAACAACTGGCGACGAGGGTGGGATCTGAACTTTAATCTCCTTATTATTTTTTTTTACGTAATTTTTTTTTTTTTCTCAAAAAAAAAAAAGAAGGAAAACATCTTGGCACACTTCAACCCATACCGAAGGATTCATCAACCTTTTCTACTCTCCCCGCGCCTATGGACCGCTACTTCGCTCTCTCTAGCACAACCACAGATGGACTTTGTAAGGCTGCTTAAGGTAGGCCAAGAAAAATCGTTACCACTTACGATCTTAGACGGCACCCGCTGGCGTCTTTTAATTGCCGAACAAAGTTCCACTCGCGCTCCATGCTGCGCGACCACTGCTACCTACGCGACTCTCCTACGTCATAACACTTGCAATAACGGAGTGACGGAGGCGCGTAAGGTCACGCTGCGTGAACCTGCGTAGCGGCCATTTTGGGGAATTATTTCAGCGATCGGCGTTTATCTATTTCACACGCTACTTCACGCTGCCTTTCCTTCACAGCGCCGACACGAAACAGGCATATTCATTATTACAAGCGGAGTTATTTATTGTCTATTCTTCACGAGGAGCACAGGTGAGACTGTCGGAACACTTATTTTTACATTTACGTGCAGTATCTTATTGTACTTGTACTACCTTTCTTTCATTTAATTTGTTTATGGATACTGGTGATCAAACCAAAGATACTGCAATGGCCCAACAAAATTTTGTTATTAGTCCCCCACAACCTTTTTGGGCTACAGGTTCTCAACCTGACATGAAGTGGGTGGAATGGAAGGAGTATTTTAATAACTATATTTGTGCCATTGATGAAAACGAAAAAATGAAGCCTGAGCAAAAAAAAAGGATACTATTACATTCCTTGGGACCTAAAGGTTTAAAGACTTTCTCACGAATGCAAAAAGTGGTGGATACTGACTTAAGTGAGTTTGATAATGCAATTGCTGATATGGACAGGTATTTTGCCCCCAAAGTATGCATAGGTGTTGTAAGACACAAATTTTTCCAAAGGAAACAGAAGAAAGAAGAATTGGTTGATGAGTGGTTAGATGATTTAAAAAAACTAGCTATTGACTGTAAGTTCGGCAACCTTCATGATGACCTCATTAGAGACCAATTGGTTATGCATAATAACAATTCACCAATTCAAGATCGACTTTGGGTCAATGGCGATGCACCTCTTGATGATGTACTTGCAATTATGAGGAAGTCGGAAATGTCAGGGAGGTGTGCTACTATTGTCAAAGACACAGTGAGAGAATTAGACAAAACGTCATCTGCAGTTTTCAAGATTCAAGATACAACAAAGAATCAGACCAAACAACTTCACAACAAGAACTTTAATCAACCATTCAGAAATCAAGCAAGAGACAACAAGCCAGAGGACAGGAAATGTTACCGTTGTGGTAGCAAGGATCATATGGCTTATTTCAAGTCGTGCCCTGCCTTACGGAAGAAGTGTAGTGTCTGTGGTCTAATAGGACATTTTAGCAAAATGTGCCGCAAACGCAGCAATGTCAAATGTATTTGGAATGATGATGGCAGTGCAAATGAGAGTGGTGAGGATGAGGATGTTTGCGTCAAAAATGTAAGTGGTAATTACATGTTAAATATCACTGATGAAGCAATGGAAGGTAAACCAATTTGCGAGGTGTCCTTGGGTGGCATTAAGGTAAATGTATATGCTGACTCCGGATCCCCATACACGATTATGAATGAGGAGGTATGGAGGAAAAAATTTATTCACAAATTAGGAGATAAGTTAAATCCTTCAGATGTCAATCCTGTGAGTTACACAGGTGATAGAATAGGTTTATTGGGTTTTAGGTGGCTCACTTTCCTATTTAAAGGTAGACTTTCTAGAGGTAAAGTGTACATAGCAAAAACGGGACCATCTGTCCTTGGTTGGTTCGACCAGAAAAACCTCCACATCATCCTAGACCCTAATAGTAAGGAGAAAGTTTTAGTTGTAGATGAGGGCAGTAAGATTGAAGACGCTTTGAAACGTAAGTTCACCAAAGTGGTGAGCGGTCAATTAGGCAAATTGAAGGGTTTTGAGCACAGGATCATGCTCAAGAGTGACGCTCTACCGAAAGTACATAAGGTCAGACCTATTCCCTTGTTGATAAGGGATGAAGTAAAAAAGGAAATTCAAGGTCTTCTTACCAAGGGTATTATAGAAGAGGTAGATTCCTCAGAATGGATTAGTCCAGTAGTTGTAGCTAGAAAATCCAATGGCAAGATTCGTTTGTGTATCGATTTACGCCACCTTAACAAGAACATAGTAATCGAACGTTTCCCTTTACCAAAAATTAACGAGATGGTTTCTTCCTTAAGAGGGGCAACATGGTTCTCCACAGTAGACCTTTCAGCTGCCTACCACCAGGTAGTTTTAAGTCCAGAATCTAGACACTTGACGGCTTTCATCACGCCGTTTGGCTGTTTTCAATTTATAAGGATGCCATTCGGCCTGGCATCAGCCGCAGCTGTTTTTCAGCGTCTAATGCACAAATTATTTGGCAATATGGAGGGCATTTGTTTCTTTCAAGATGACATTTTGATTGCAGGTAATGACAAGGAGGACCATGATACTAAACTCTGGAGAGTTTTTGAGACACTTAATTCTGCAGGGTTAACTGTTGAATTGTCCAAATGCAAGTTCGGTGAGAGAAGCGTTTCTTACCTGGGCCACATAATCAGTGAGGAGGGTGTCAGGCCGAAGGCATCTCTTATTGAAAGCATAGTTGCTTCGCCTGCACCTGAATCTAAGGAAGAAATCAAATCCTTTTTGGGAATAGCAGAATACTGCGCTAAGTTTGTTAAAAACTTCGCTTCTAAAGTATACCATATCAGGTCCTTGCTTAAAAAAAAAATGTGAAATTTGAATGGACCAGAGAGTGTGAACGTGAATTTGCTGAGATTAAGTGGGAACTACAGAAAGTGAATGCCTTATCTAGTTTCGATCCCAATTTAGATTGTTGTTTGACAACCGATGCTAGCGACAAAGGTTTGGGCGCTGTCTTATCACAAATTGGGGAAAATGGAAAGGAGAGAATCATTTTGTTTGCTTCCAGAGCCTTGTCACCAGCAGAGAGCAGATACCCTATCATAGAAAGGGAGGCTTTAGCTTGTGCATGGGCTTTAGAACACTTTCGTGCCTTTGTGTGGGGTAGGATGGTCAGTATCAGGACTGACCATAGACCGTTAGTCCACATTTTGTCCTCTGAGGGCACGGCAACTGCTTCGGCTAGATTAGCCAGAATCTCCATGCGCATGAAGGAATATATATATAACATCACTTATGTACCTGGGAAAGACAATGTGGTAGCCGATAGTTTATCAAGACTACCTTCCCCTCTAGAGGAGTGCGTAGATGAACCGTGGGGGAAATTCACTGTAGCGTTTGTACACGATTCTGGAGCTCCAGCCATCAGCAGGGAGGATTGGTCTAAAGAGCATGGGCTGGACAAGGATTTGGTACAAGTTTCTAAGTTTATCTGTCAAGGGTGGCCTAAGGAAAGGTATTTATCAGGCAGTTTGAAGGCTTTTTGGGAGATCCGTTCTGAATTATCATCAGAAGGAGACATGTTGTTGAGGGGCGATAGAATCGTCCCACCTGTAGGTTTGAAGAAAAGGGTTTTACAAATGTGCCATGAGGGGCATTTCGGCATAGTAAGAACTAAATTAGCGGTCAAAAAATTGTTTTGGTGGCCGAAAATTGACAAAGAAGTTGAGGCTTTTGTTAAAGCGTGTCCTGTTTGTAGTTCAGCCGACAAGTCTTTGAGGACTTTGAGACCAACAATGAGTGAAGGACTTATTCCCAGTCTTCCGTGGGAGACTATTGCGGTGGACATTTTTGGTCCAGTTGGGGATGAAAAAGTATACGGATTAGTTGCTATAGATCTTTTTACCAAATGGCCTATAGTTAAGTTCGTAGGGAATGTGGACACTAAAACTGTGTTAAAATTTTTAGACAAAATTTTTGTGGTGGAAGGACTACCAGTTAATATCCTAACGGATAATGGAGTTCAATTTTTATCAAAGGATGCTAAAGAATACTTTATTAAATGTGGCATCACACATAAAACCACCTCTTTGTATAATCCCAGCGGGAACGGGACAGTAGAACGCTTTAATAGAGTTATTAAAGGTATTTTACAAGCTGCTAACAACAAAAACTTGGATTGGAAGTTGGAGGTACAGAAGGCGGTGTGGTCCTACAAAGTCACTTTGAATAATTGCACGGGTGTCTCCCCCTTTGTTATGATGAGAGGTAGATTGCCCAGATGCAAGTTTAATCCAGGTTGGGTTTTCAAAGACAGTGTTCAAGAATGGTCCCCTGAGGAAGTTAAGAGAAGCCTGGTTTTGGCTCACGATAAAAGCAAGATTTACTATGATAAACGTCATGGTGCTAAGGAGGCGGTTATAAACACTGGCGACTGGGTAAGAGTTAGGAAACCTTATAGAGTAGCGAAGGGTGAGAATAAATTTGATTCACCTAAGATGGTTGTTGAGGTTCTCAGGAATTCTGTCAGACTTAACGATGGCAAGGTGTGGAATTTAAAGGATATTGCTTTTGATGGTTGCCAAGACCACGGGGTAAAGAACGTGGAGCTAGAGAAGACATCTTCTGGTAATTTTGGTTGGATTGAGGATTATTTTGAGAATACTGATTTACAGTCTCAGCTAGCCCCGGAATTGTCACTTCCTCATTTAGGAGAGGGGGAGGTGGTGATCAGTGATCCTAATGTATTGGATAAAAATGCATCTTCTTACCCTGCTCTCACTCATGCTGATCCTGTTCCAGCCTTACCTGTCTCTGACAACACTCTCACTCATGCTAACTCTGTTCCTGCTTTACCAGTCGCAGATAACTCTAAGAGGTTAAGAGTTTCGCCTGGTTGGCTTAAGGATTATGTTAGGTAGACCTTATTGGTAAACTCCTGTTTTTTTTATTGTCCTTGTATCCTCTCCCTTTTCCCGTCTACCTCTTTTCCCGGTTTTCCTTTTGTTCCTTGTAAAGGGGGGGGGTGTGTTATGTTGTGTTTTATTCTTTAGTATAGCTTTAAGGCTCGTGCTGTTATATGCTTCTAGAATGTTTAAATGTACATGCATCGACTGTATTCTCTTTGGTGGTCAGTTACGTCCTGCATTGCTTGGCTGTGAGATGTGTTACTGGCTCCGCCTGTGCTCCTATATTCTGACTTCAATAAACTACTTGAAGAATCTCCACTTGGACTCCTTACTTAACACTTTCCTTCCATAATAAAGAACAGTAGATGTTTCAGCACCCAGGTTAATATGCTGCATTGCTAAATACATATAAGGTCCCAAATGCGAAACCGATACATTGCAAATGCTTCTTTTTAGATCTCCCACTTTCGTTTTCCAAAATGTTGGCAAGTATGTTCCCCTCCGCTGCATGAAAAGGAGAACCTAACTCAAGTGCAGTGGGAGAGGAAGCAGGGGGATCGAGCTGCGCTGATTTTGACTTTCTTTAGGATGCAAAAAAAGCGAGTCTCCCTGTCGCGTGCTAGATAGAGATTGCGTCTCCAGGGTAATTTGCCCTGCGTGTATACAATGACTCGTGGAGAGTATCAACCAGCAGCGCCAGCCGGCTCACGTGCGGCTGTACCACGTTTTCCGGAGTAGCCGGACTATCTCTTCCGGTTTACAATTCAAGAGGCTTCTTCCGGGCATGGAAGGTTTGTTTGGGGATGCGTGGACTTTCTTATTCTGGAGCCGCTCTTTTTATGTTAAGTTTGATTCGAAATCAAATTACAGCAATAATATGTGGGATGTCTGTCGCCGCAAAGTGCGAGTTAAAGTTCACATTTGAGACAATGAACAGGGAGGTTTGTCATGATGGTGTTGGAGGGCTCGGTTTATTGTCTGTGTGCTTGGTGCAGAGTGCTGAAAATAAAAGTAAGTAGGATAGCCGCCCTTGTGTCGCTGCAGCAGGGTTGATGGTGGACAATGGTGCCTTTGCGGGCTTTGTGGTGATGAGGCGGCTGGGGTGTCATCATGTACCAATTAGTTTATGAACCTATTATAGACGAAGTACCGCTATGCACTATTTACATTGAATTGGTAACTATCTATGTGTAGAGTCATATTGTCGGTTGACCCCACGCCGCGAGGGTTCTTTGCAACCTGGTGTGATTTTTCAACCATTATCAGCAATGCTGGGAATTGTAGCCTCAATTGGTTTAGTATCGTCAGCAGGAACTAAACCTCTGAGTGATCACTTTCCCGTTTGCTCAGTAATGTGAGGTTGTTTCCTGTGTACGTTGCCACGTAATCTATGCAATATAGAGGTTGTTGGGGCAGGCACCCTAATCCGAATCCCAACACATTCCCTTACTCCAACCGTAACTTTATTCAAAGCCCCTCCCGTTGTTGTAAGTAATTTGACTTTTAACATTTTTTTTTTATAGTGATCCTATTCTTGAACCTGATTTTTACCTTATCCTTCCTGCAATACTGGCCCTACTCAATGCTTTATAACCCTAATGTTTTCTGGACTCTTTTCCAATGGAACTTTTAAAATCTTTTCATTGAAATGGTTTTATGTGAAATGTATGGATATAATCTAATAGGATCGTGTTTGACAAATAGTTCTTACCGAATGTTTAGACTGCACATACCAAGTACTTTCCACGCTTCATGACCAATTCTTAGTCCTTAAAAATATTCATTTTGGGAATAGAATACATGGTTGTTAAAGAGCCTGTGGGTGCTTTGATCATTAGGGTGGAGGAGAAAGATTGCGCAGGCATAGTTAATGTAAGCAATTGTAGAGTACAGACAGAGCTAGGCAAGAGACATACGTGTTCTTTGTAGTATCGTGGAAGCTGTGATCAGTAAGTTAATTGGATGCTGTTGCCCCATGCAACATTGTGAATAGTTGACTAGGAACATAGTTGTGTGCAGCAGAGGCGAGAACTGGACAAAGTAAAATGTTTCCCAGTGGGCAGCGTTGATCTAGATAGCAGAGTGAAGTTCTCGGTATCAGCAAAGTGTAGGACTGAACAAAGCTCATATGTTTTTCTTTAATTATATCTTACTTTTTTAGTATCCTGAAGTTGAGGGGTTAAAAACCAGATGAGAGAGAAGGAGAAGCATAACACATCCTGCAGCCATAAACGCACATTTCTGGGTTCCTTTAACTACCCCTACCTATTAGCACACATTACTCCAGTATCGACACCCTCTCCAGATCTGGTGCTTCTAAGTTAGGTCAAAGCCCTTTTACTGAAAGATGCCCTTGTACTACATCTACTAATAATTGCTACACTTATATCACACAATCCATCATTTGTCTGATCTCTAGGCACTGATAACGGGTGTTAAATATCATGCTCATTGGTATTCATCTTATCAATCTCAGAAGGATGAAAGGTTGTGTGACCCACCAGATTTCAAACATCTGTCCATCAGAATGCACCTACATCTCTATGATGTGTGTATTAGTTGAATTAGCTAGCATACTAGCTTGTAGATTTGCCTACACTGAAGACAGTTAAGGCTACTGGTTCCACCTGACCTATATTGATAGGAACCTCTGATGTGATCGCCTTTTATTATTTGGGTTGCCCATGCATGCCTTTTCTTGAGAGGTTCCACATTTAGAAACCTTGCTATATTTGTACCTTAACATAAGAAGGAGAGAGTATCGAACATGTTGCACTCCTTCCAATTTTCCGTTTTAGGATGTCTTGGGGAAGGAAAATATTTGGCCAGCTCTTCTGGACTAAACTGGTATATTGGTTGTCAATTAATTAGATGTTCGGTCATGCTTTCTAAGCCCATAGAACAAACTTTTAGGCTCCAAACGCTGATCATGTAGCATGTGCACCTGAAGAAGGGACCTTGTGTGTAGCTTTTCTCAATTAAGAGTGAAGTGGGTAGAGGCAAACTCCTTTCAGCAGTGCTCAGTTTTTAGCATTTATCTCTCTGTGGTCTGAATAGTTGCTACCTGTCCATACCAAAATTTGAAGTTTGATATGGACTGGACAGTGCAATGACAGGGGATATCCGCAGAATCATAGGTGCAAGGAGGAGCTGTCCTCGCGTACCGTCCGGTTTAATATATTTTTTGACAAATTGAGACCCAAACTGAAAGTACTTTGAAGGTACCTCTTTATTGGGCGGTTCCTTGAACCCTTCACTTTTCTATTCCAATGCTGCCTTTCTCTGTCTGTAACAAACACAGCTTATCATGTTTTTTTAATGGATTCAGTTATTGAGGAGTGTTTGTGATCAGTGGAGAGAAAGGTAATATTTTGATACAAGGGAATAGCGAACATCTAAGCAATAAACAATTTAGCTTGGACCTAAAACAATTAGATCAAGTTCTTTTTTTCTTCTTTAATTATTTTGTTGTTTTGTTTCTGCACTTGGCAATGATGAAGTGCTCTTAAAATCGAAAAATACTGTGGCCTTCTCCTCCATGAGTCTTGGCAGCTTCAGAAAGAACTTTGAGGACTGTGCACTCTAAGCTGGAATGTCTGTATATTGTCCCACACCTTATGACTGGGCCCTTTATAATGCTGATTTGGGGCGTTTGAGTAGCTTACAGCCCTAAATACCATAAAAAATGAGTACATTAATGTATTGCTGTTCCTTCCCAATTCAGCCCACAGTATACAACTTATTTAGGGTACGTACATAGAGCCAAGAGGAACCATTACTATATTGCATTAAATAATGGACAGGTCGTATGTGTACAGTGATGTGATAAGGGTTTTCATAGGAAGGAACAGAGCTGCTATTTTTCCCTTAGATGAGTTGTATCAAGAGTATTCCATTGTTAGGTAGATCCATTTTTTGACACTCTCCAGACAGTGCGGCAGAGTTGGATCAGAGGTTTGCTTTCCAATAGGTTTTGCAAGTTAGTTATGCTTGAGAATGTCATTACGTCCTTAGGATATATTATAAGCTAGTTGTACTACATATTTAAATATCCCTTGGGTGTGACCTATACTTGTTATATAACAACATGAAAAGGCAGTTCCTAATGATGCGCTGCTCCTCGGTGATGATGTCAGGGCCCTGGGTTCCCATTACATCACCCTCTGCAGCGTGAGAACCGATTGCTCAATTTAAACCCTCCCTGGAACTGGCGTCCCTCGGCACGCACGGTGTGCTCTGAGAACCACACGAGAACTGCATGGCAGCCGTGACGTGCACGGTCAGATGTGTGCGTCATGCTGAGCCCTGGGCCGCCGAAGGGCATGACTGAGGCGCTCTCAGAGCTACGCGAGTCCCCAGTGCTGGAGTAAGGGGCTGGTGAATGGCAGTCTCGTGGTGAAACAGCAGGAGGAGCTCCAGGGGAGGGTGGAGGTCCACTGGCAGAGCTGGGGGTCTGGAAGTGCGAATGGTAGGTGTGAGACCCATTGCCAGTCTCGGTGTATTTGTAGTGGGGACTGGTGAAGAGCAGAATGGGGTGCACCGACAGAGCTGTGCGAAAGAACTAGACTAGCGGCAGGACACCGAGGGCGATCTATGTTCCAGTGCGTGTGAGATTGGGGCACATCCTATATCCGAGGTGTCTCAGCTCAGGGCAGCTCAATAGAGCTCTCTTATGAGATACTCCGAGATAAACAGCTCTGGGCAACAGAAAACACCCCAGCCCACTTGAGCACAAGATGTCCCCGCAGGCTGCTCTCCCAGGCAGCACGCGTCCAGCTCAAGAGACCCTCACTGCAGGGGGACCTCTTCCTCTACGAGATGCCCACAGTGGGCGAGCTCCCTCCCCTGAGAAGATGCCCACAGCGGAGTCCTATTTCCTCCCTAAATTGTCACAGCGGGGTCCTGTTCCTCCCCTGAGATGCCCTCTGCGGGGAAGCACTTCCCTCATAAGATGCTCACACTGGGGGAGCTCTTCCTCCCCAAGATGCCCTAACTGGGGGACCTCTTACTCCCTGAGATGGCCAAAGTGTGTGTGTGGTGGGAGCGGGGGTGGTGTGTGTTTGTGTGGGGGGGGGGGGGTGTCTATTCCAGTCAGATATGGCCCCAGAGGAGCGTTCCGGCTGCTGAAAACATCTCTTCCCCCCGAAGAGTGCGCCTGCGACCTCAAGTACCACCTCTGGAGCCCTCTTCCTGCCCCAGATGTTCCCAGCGAGCGCTCTCTTTAAAACTAACCCCCCTCCAGATGCTGTACGCATCTCACCCAGATGCACCCACCGGGGCAGTATTCCAGCCTGAGGTACTCTGAAAGAGCGCTTTTCCTGCCCAAGCTTCCAGTGTAGGGGCTTCTCCGGTCCAAAGTCCTGCCAGTGTTGCGCTCTCCTAGCCTGCGATGGTCCGGTGGGGCTCCCTCTTTGAATGCCCCACAGCGGAATACTCCAGTCCGTGTAAACCTGCGACAACTTTGGTAGAGTGCTCTTCCAGTCCGAGTTCCCTCTGTGTGGGGCGCCTTTCAGTTCACCTACCCCAAGAAGACCCTGCTTCTAGTCCGGATACCCCGACCCCAGATGCTGCTGCTGGAGCGCTCTATCCCCCCGTTGGCTTGTCTTGCCTCTGCTCCCCCGATTGTGCCATTTTTCTTGCCTCTGCCCCCCTGATGGTGCTCGTTTTCTTGCCTTCTGCCCCCTAATTGCACTAGTTTTTCTTGCCTCTGCTCCCCTAATTGTGCCATTTTTCTTGCCTCTGCCCCCCTGATTGTGCTATTGGCAATGTAAATGACAATGCCATTTTTTTTTTGTAGGTGGCTCTATGTGTGGGTGGCTCTGTCTGTGTGAGGGTGGCTCTGTGTAGGGTGTAGCTATTGGCATTGTAAATGACAATGCCATTTATTTAACGATTAAGCTATTGGCAATGTAAATGACAATGCCATTTATTGATGATTTTAAAAAAAAGAAATTTCATGAGCAATGCCAATAGCTCTACCTTTAATGATGCCGAGACCTTTGCATTGTAAATGCTTGTTTACTCTTGAAATTGAAACCTTTGGTGTTTTTACCAGGGGATTGAACAGGCAATGGCAAATCCCGTAACTGGTTTTGGCTGATGAGCTATTGCCTTTGGGTGGGTTAAATATTTTACCCAGATTTGTGGACAGTGAATTGAAAGGAGAACCTGATTAAAAAAAACTAAAATGCAAATACAGTTTGGCAGTTGCTGTGTTGTAAGGAGTTGGTATACGGACTGATACGCACAAGTGTGACATTTTAGCAATGTTACGTTTGTGTCCTATTTGTACCATACCTTGGTTGCTGTGTGCTCGTGTGCCTTCTTCATTTGCTGCCACTTTGTAATGATATAGACACAAGTGTGACATGTGTGACATGTAGTGTGTTACGATAATGCGTGTTTTCGTATAATGATGTTCTATATATATATATATATATATATATATTCTATGTGATCAAGGCTACTGTGACGTAGCCGAAACGCGTCATGCTGGCGACAAGGGGTCAATAAACCACCTCTGAATACAATCTATGCGCTGTGGAGTGGTCTGTACCTGTCCTTCTTTGCTGAAAGTGTTGTCGGAGAGAGAAGTGAAGCAGGAGTGAGAATCGGATATATATATATATATATATATATATATATATTACAGCAAGGCGGCTCCCTTTTCCTCCGTTAGGCGCTACTTGATTCTGGTCGCGTTACTCCTGCGGTCGAGCCTGACCGCTATAAATTCAACAGGTTTCCCCAGCAAGGGGAAGATGGAGTCGCAGAAAGAAACAGGCTGTAGGCGTTCTAGAGTGTTGATTTTCTTTTAATCCATTAATCCATCGGGGGTTGTAAAACAATATAGAAACCAACGCGTTTCGACAGCGTCCGCTGTCTTGCTCACGGTCAGTGTACTGTATATATATATATATATATTCACTGAAAAAACCATAGGTTTCAGGAGTTATATAGTTAGGAATTAGCTTTTAAAAAACCTTTGAAATTCACTCAACTATAAGTTTTAGTGGTGTTATAGTTAGCTGGACATTTTACTCCTACAAAACCATTGAAATTGCTCCTATATAGTTAGTTGTACTAACTATATTTCGCGCACCAGCAATCCACTGCTGATGATGTCACATATTAGATCATTCATGACATGGTCAGTGACATCACTGATGACATCTCAAATGACATCATTGATGACATCATCCACGTGACAATCACATACACCTAACTATAACACCACTAAAACTTATAGTTTTTTGAGTGAATTTCAAAGGTTTTTTAAAAGCTAATTCCTAACTATATAACTCCTGAAACCTATGGTTTTTTCAGTGAATTTCAAAGGTTTTTGTAAATGCTAATTCCTAACTATATAAGGCCTGAAACCTATGGTTTTTTCAGTGAATTTCAAAGGTTTTTTAAATGCTAATTCCTAACTATATAAGGCCTGAAACCTATGGTTTTTTCAGTGAATTCGCAAGGTTTTTTAAATGCTAATTCCTAACTATATAAGGCCTGAAACCTATGGTTTTTTCAGTGAATTTCAAAGGTTTTTTAAATGCTAATTCTATTAGCGGATAACGTTTAAATATATTAATATCCTAGTGGGACCACCTGAGCAGCCCTAAGGGGTCAGGGTGTTTCTACCCTGCCCCCTTTTTGTGTTCTACACGTTTGTTTTTCTGCTTTCTTGTGCCTAATTCCTAACTATATAAGGCCTGAAACCTATGTTTTTTTCAGTGAATTTGCAAGGTTTTTTAAATGCTAATTCCTAACTATATAAGGCCTGAAACCTATGTTTTTTTCAGTGAATTTGCAAGGTTTTTTAAATGCTAATTCCTAACTATATAAGGCCTGAAACCTATGGTTTTTTCAGTGAATTTGCAAGGTTTTTTTAAATGCTAATTCCTAACTATATAAGGCCTGAAACCTATGTTTTTTTCAGTGAATTTCAAAGGTTTTTTAAATGCTAATTCCTAACTATATAAGGCCTGAAACCTATGGTTTTTTCAGTGAATTCGCAAGGTTTTTTAAATGCTAATTCCTAACTATATAAGGCCTGAAACCTATGGTTTTTTCAGTGAATTTCAAAGGTTTTTTAAATGCTAATTCCTAACTATAAAAGGCCTGAAACGTATGGTTTTTTCAGTGAATTTCAAAGGTTTTTTAAATGCTAATTCTATTAGCAGATAACGTTTAAATATATTAATATCCTAGTGGGACCACCTGAGCAGCCCTAAGGGGTCAGGGTGTTTCTACCCTGCCCCCTTTTTGTGTTCTACACGTTTGTTTTTCTGCTTTCTTGTGCCTCAGTCTACTAAGACCCAAGATGGATGCCAACACTTCCTGATTAGAAGTGTTGACAGCCAATGAGCATGCAGCTTTCTCGGGAAGGCATGCTGGTTGGCTGTCACTGTCAGTCAACACTAGCACAAGATGGATGCCAACACCTCCTGGTTAGAAGTGTTGACAGCCAATGACCATGCAGCTTTCTCGGGAAAGCATACTGATTGGCTGCCACTGTCTGTCAACACTCAAAACCAGGAAGTGTTGGCAGCTATCTTGTGCCTTGTTAGAACCAAGGCACAAGAAAGCAGTGAAACAAAGGTGTAAAACTCGCAAAGGGGCCAGAGTAGAAGCACCCTGACCCCCTAGGCCTGCTCAGGGGGTCCCACAAGGATCCCCAAGGCAAAAAAAAAAAAAAAAAAAAAAAAATTTTAAGTCGCGGGGTACGCGTACCGTGCGCGTACCCCGCAACTTTAAAAAAAATATATATATTTGCCTTGGGGGTCCTTGTGGGACCCCCTGAGCAGGTCTAGGGGGCCAGGGTGCTTCTACCCTGCCCCCTTTTTGAGTTCTACACATTTGTTTTTCTGCTTTCCTGTACCTCACTCTACCGAGGCACAAGATGGCTGCCCACAATTTCTGTTTTAGAGTGTTGACAGACAGTGGCAGCCAATCAGCATGCAGCTCGTGCACGTAGGGGTACGCGTACGGTACGCGTACGTGCGCGTATGGTAAGCGTACCGTAAGTGTACGGGTGAGCTCACGGGTGAGCTGCCATAGATATATATATATTTTTTTAGCCTAAATTACTCAAAATCCACTGGAGCACATATCTTGAGACATAGCAAAGGCACATCGGGCTACCAGTCCCTACAATTTTGCCAAGTTTAGTGGAAAACCATTCAGCCGTTCGGGCTAAAAGTGAGTCCAACCGCCCTATGGAAATTAACATGGGGAAAACACGTTTTGGGACCCCCCTTTTATCTCTACCCCCGCTTGACGAATCCCCCCAAACTTTCAGGGAAGGACCGGAGTGCCGCGAGGCAAAGTTAAGGAAAATTTCAGGAAGATTCCTCAACCGGCACCAAAGTTATTCCCAATAGAATGTTGCGATTTCCCTATGGAAAACAATCCTAACTATATATACCTCCTGGCTATCGCCAGTAGGTAATATATATATATATATATATATATTTTATGGTCCAGTGGAAGGCTAGTGAAGCCGAAATGCGTAGGCCGTCCGATTTTGCACGAAATTTTGCACATGGTGTGTAAAAACAAATAAAAGAACTGTGAAAAAGCTTACCTGCTGCTGTGCCGTGACTTCTGCCGGTGGGGAACCAGAGGGCAAGGAGATTCGAAGCTATATACATATATATATATATATATATATATTGCTTTCTTCGTCATGTGTGTTGGATGGTTTGTCGTGCATTTGGAGCGCTTGTGGTTGACCAAGAATAGCTGTTTTTTTCATGGCAATATCTAATATTTTTTCTGAATAGCCCCTGTCCAGGAACCTATTCTTGCTCTTCAATTGGGCTATCCTGCACTCATTGTCATCGCTGCATACTCTACGGATACGTAGCATCTCCCAATAGGGGATGCTATTAATCAAATGGGCAGGATGATGACTTGTAGCATGTAAAATTGTGTTTCCAGCCGTTACTTTTCTATGTAACTTTGTTTCCACCATATTTTCTGAGATGTAAACTTCTACATCTAAATAAAATTAATAGTTTCTCTGCTCATTTGTGCTGTAAACCCTAGATTAAAATTGTTACAGTTAATACTCTTCACAAATCTTTGAGCACTTTCTTCTGTTCCCCTCCAGATCAAAAAAATGTCATCAATAAATCTGTACCAACATAAAACCTGACTTTTGAAAATTTCCAAATATTCTGTTCTTAGGACCTGTTCCTCCCAGTATCCCATATGGAGGCACGCATAACTGGGAGAAAAACAGGCCCCCATGGCTACACACCTGATTTGATTAAAAATCTGGTTATTAAATAGAAAGAAATTATTTTCAAGACCGGTTAAAATCATGGTAGATAACATTTTGTTGTGCAGATGCATGACCTCAGATCTTGTGTTCAGATAATATTCCATACTGGTATACAGTGTTGTGACATCCAAAGTTATCAATAGTCAGCTTTCCACTTTACTCCACTCAATTTTCTCAAAAAGTCACTTGTGTCCTTTATGTGCGACGGGAGGCTTTTAACGTGGTTCTGTAGAAAGAAGTCTACATAGCGCGATGTGTTCTCCAGCAAACCACCGCAGGCCGATATGATGGGCCTACCAGGAGGCTTGGTAATGCATTTGTGAACTTTTGGGATAAAATAAATAGCTAGAATTTTCGGGTGGTAATTTTTCAAAAATTTAAATTCATCCTTGGAAAGTAAACCTGCTGACTTCTATGCTACAAGTTTTCCATAGAATTCATTGCGTGCTGTGTTAACTTGTTGTGGGTTACTTCGTTTATAGCAATCTCTGTTGTTCAGTTGGTTCAGTGCTTCCTCCATATACATTTCCTATGGCTACAGTACGATGTTACCCCCTTTATCAGACTGGCGAATAATAATCTTTTTTTGGGCTTGTAATTTCTTCACCAGTTTGTGATACTCATTATTTTGCTTGTTAAATTTCCTCGCTGAGTGTGTTGTTTTATAATAGAACAATTTTAATTCCCTTGTGACCTTTTCATTAAACAGGTCTAAATTGTCTCTCAGCATAATGGGGCAAAATGTTGATTTGGGCTTGAATGGGGTACGTACACTTTCTCTTGTTTCTAGTTCCACATGCTGGGATATTTGCATGCTCGTATTGCTTTCAGCATGCAGTTCCTCCAAATCACTAAGTAACATTCCATCCTGTGTTGATAGTTCATTGAGATTGTCCCTAGTTGGTATTTGTGCAGCCGCTTGAATTTCTATGTTGGCCCCTCGCATTGTGTGGTATTTGCACAGCTTAAGTTTACGCACAAACTTGTATACATCAATTCTTGTGTTAGCATAATCAAAATTCGCCTGTGGGCTGTACGATAATCCAAGTGACAAAGTTCTTGTTTCATCATTGCTAAGCTCTATATCTGTCAGATTAATTATTGTGCTTGAATCGGCATCACTCGCCGTTATCTGCGTTGCCACTTTTTAGGTTTTGCCTGGCGAAAAGATGCGCTCTGCGCATCTTTTTCGCGCAGGCGAAATCCTGATGAGAACTGTAGTGTGGCTTTGGGTCGGCCCTCGTCATTCATTGGCTGGCTCCATAAATGGAGCCTAGCCATTGGACGAGGGGCCTGTCCGTCAATGCCGGACCAGATTCGGGGGCGTTCCCGAGATTCTTTGGCTTTTGCCGACGTCACGCTACGTCAGCCGAAAGCCGATTATCGGGAACGCCCCTGAATCTGCAGGCGCAGTAAATCCCTCTAAATATCTGCAGCACTGTAAGATCTGGAAAGGACGCCCGGAGATAGACTTCAACCACGGAGAGTCTGCAGCGCACTGAGACGACCCGCGAGTTTCCCTTCTGACGGGGAATGCTGTGTTTTAACCCCGTGGTTGGGTTCGTCTCTTCGTGGGTCCTCTTCTGTGGTGGATGAACAGCGGCGCTCATGTCCTAATCGGTAAGTGCAGGTTCCCATAGAGCAGGGCTGCTGTATATGTTACCCACAGAGGTGTATCTGCTTTCAGTTTCATTGGCTGAAGCCCCCACACCTGAGATGCAGAAACAGAAGAAACCGACCCTTCTCTCTCTATTTATGGGATTAAAGTTCCCAGTCTATCCAGGACCTCCGTGGAGTGAGTAATTTGTTTCACATCCTAATTTAAACTAGATAACCAGTTCTTACATTGACATCGCATTTCCAGCCTTGGAATACAACTCTTTTAACAGCGCAGAGTATACAGGTCATGCGATTGTTTTTCGTGTTTCTAGCAGTAGATTGTAAGGTGTCACAAAGCACACTACGCGAAACTGCGGCTGTCTGCAAGGTTTAACCTGCTTCCGTTATGGGGGCAGTTAAAGTGTTGCAAGCGACAGCAAAACGCATCCAATAATGAAGTGTGTTTCCTGAAGACAGCCGTGGCAGCCATGATTTACTTCCTGAGTTAGGTACTGTGGGCGGTGTTATTCGTTTGCAGTTGTCTATGTGAAGAAACGATCTGCTTCTGCTGAGGATCACCGGTGAAAATCAACCTGCGTGGAGCCGGGACACTGAGCATCCTATCCTTGCCCCACTTCTTCCTCTACCGGTTTGCCACCAGCGGACCGGGCCTCCATCATTGATGGACGCCAAAGCTCCGCTTTGCAGATTTGCTGCCCTGTCTCCGGTGTCGATGAGAGACGGAACAAGCTGTGCGGGCCAAGAACCTGCGCCAGAAACACGAGCGAGTTCAAAGCGAATGAAACAAAGAGACACCTGATGTCTTCTAACCAGTGGCACAGGGGACCGGGCGAGCAGCGCACACCAAGGCTTGGCGACACAAGAGAAGGAACTCAGAGAAAGGATTCCTCATCCCAGCGCGACCTGTGGCAGCTGAGCCCTGCGGGTGGTGGCGCATGAGTACAAGAGTAGAGACGACTGACTGCATAGGTCACAAAGCGTCCCCCAGTGGGATATGGCTGGCGTACAATCCTGAGGTGTTCAGCAGCTGACGCGGTGTACGATCCAATCAAACACATTCATTTTCATTCCTGTGCTGAGCCCGGGTAGAAAATAACATTCTGGGGAACTTTACGGCTGTAGTAGCACTGATTTGCTCACACTTGCAACGTCTTAAAACTAACCTGCGACGGCTGAAGCGGCCTCCAATCAGAACAGCGGCCTCGTTTTTAATGTCACAGGAGTTCATTGAGAATAAGGGACCAGGTGACCCCTTGGCTCAGCACTGCTGAGGGGCGGTGAGGGGAGCCCCTGGGTATAATTCACCTAAGGAGCCGAGCCGGGCTTCACCGTTGAATCAGCAGCAACTCCTGAAAGATGGAGACCGGCCCTGTCCGCCTCCACCACAGGTCCCTAAACTCTGGGTACTAGGGCACAAGGCCACGCGCCTTTTATGCCCATTCAGGGCATACAATGAATCCATTTAACCTGAAAGTTCTCGGAGTTAGTGCATTATTTTGAGACAGAATGGCTTGAGACAGAAAGAGGCAAGCATTGCTCACGGTTTCAAAGCTGAACTGTCTGGAAACTGAGAGAAATATCGGGTTAAATCAATCCATTTTACTCTCTGCAGGTGCGTAAAACAAGCATATGCAAAGACCACTATGATACGATTCCTGCGCTTTATGCCAGCGGGACATCCCAGGCACCGGAGCGAGTCCTGTACATTAGATTGCGAGTGGAATCGGTGGCCCTCATGTCACTCTAAAGTCCACCAGTGACCAGGGGGGAGTGAACCGGTCTTGCTGCCGCCCACACTCTGCGTGTTAGCACTGGACGTTCACAGCAGAGCACTGGCCTCAGCAGATGATGCTACCTGTGGAGCAGGGGGCTGATGCGCGCGCGCGCCGCCCTCTGACGCAGAGTTGTGTTCATACCCGCCCTGGTAGTGTACTTGGGCTGGGTACATATGGCGCGTGCACCCGGGTTCACGGGTTCACTTGCACGGAGTCGTTTTGTTGAAGCATCTTTTTGTGACGCAATGTGTTCGCATACCTTTGAGATGTTTTTACAGTAAATATCTTTGATCTGATTTTTTTTTGTAAAAAGCTATCAATTGACCACTTCTGATGTGCCAAGAATGTTGAGGCTCACACTTCCCCGGAAGGGGGGTTAGGGGGGGGTGGGGGTGCTTTGTTCTCTCACTGATCTGACCCGGTTGCTAGGGTCATAGGACTGCACCTTATAAATTAGTCCAGTCGTCCCCACGGAGCTTTCCTTGTGAGCATGGAACACATCCTCTCTCTTTATCTCCTTCGGTTCTATTTCTCATTTCTATCCCTCCACTTCTCTATTTTATGACGTTTTCTTTCACCCCTTGTTTCACTCTCAGCCTTTTCTTTTCTTCCCTTCTTGTTCTTTTTTCACAGTCTCCTCCTTTGTCACGCCATAATTTCTCTGTTCCCCGTTTTCTCATTCTAGCCTTTTTTCTTCCTTCCTCTGTTCTCTTTGTTTTCTTTCCCTCCCTTTCCTTTCTTCCTGCCTCATTTCCTTGCTCCAATTTGCACCTCCTTCCTTCCCGTCCTTTGTTCTTCACTTGTTGTATCCGTTTCTTCGAGCCGCTGTAGGGTTGCCTCTCTTGTCCCTTCTTCTTTTCACTCTTCTTGTCTCTTTTTTTCTTTCCTTGCATTCTTTTCTGTGCACATTTTCTTTATTTCTCTTTCTATTTCCTCTCCTCTTCATCTGTTCTTTCTTCTCCACCTCCCGTAACCTTAAGTTCCAGCCTGCCTCTCGCTTCTCTTCCCCTCTCTTCACTGACTTATTTATGTCCTTATGTTCCTGTCTCTCAACTCTTTCTTTCTACCCTTTCTCCTTCTAACCTGTCTTCTGCGCTCTCACCCTCCCTGTATCTTTCTCTCACTCACCTTCCTTCCCTCCCTTTTCCCTCACTCGTCAGTCCAGCCTGCCCTCTGTCCCCCCTTCCTGACCTCTCCTCCTCTCTGTATCTCTCTCTCCTTCCCTCCCTGCCCCTCTCCGGTTTATCCCACCTTCCTTTCTATCCTGTCCTCGCTCGGCTCCCCCACCCCTTCCCCGCACACTCGGATGATGTCATCATTAAACTGTCTATCCACAGGCTCCCGGCTTCCTCTGAACCCCCCTGAGAAGCCTTCTGGCCCTGGGCATGCTCTCGGTGAAGGCTGCAAGTTGCCAGGGTTACTGCAGACCAAACCTCAGCTTTTATTGGGGGTGGAGGTGGGGGGGGGGGGGACCTGGGGGCGGAGTTAAGATATGCACTAAAGCGGAGGGCTGGAAATAGAGAGGTGAGAGAAGTGACTGGGGGGTATAGCTGATCATCAAAAGGTTAAAGTGAGACACTGGCCGCGTTCACAGACCGCAGCAACAGACCCACCACAGACCGTATCGCCAGTGAAGGCACAGACCGCATCGAACAACGCACACAGACCGCATTCCACATGGAACAAAGACCCCGCCTCGAAGAGGATACAGACCACCCCAGACGCGAGCCCAAAGGGCATATAAACACCCCCCCCTACACAGGGGCGGCTGGTGACATTTGAAAGTGGTGAGGCGTAAACTAATTTGCATATTGCAGCGAGCGCAGCGAGCGAGCCCGAACCACCTTGCATCCATCCATACATCCATCCACCCACCCACCCATCCATCCACCAATTCTGCATCCATCCTGCATCCATCATTCATTCATGCATCCATCCATCCACCCACCCACCCATCCACCATTCCTGCATCCATTCCTGCATCCATTCATGCATCCACCCATCCATCCATCCTGCATCCATCATTCATTCATGCACCCATCCATCCACCATGCATCCATCCTGCATCCATCATTCGTTCATCCACCCATCCTGCATCCATCATTCATTCATGCATCCACCCATCCATTCATCCACACATCATTCATCCTGCATCCATTCATGTGTCCACCCATCCACCCATCCTGCATCCATCATTCATTCATGCATCAACCCATCCATTCATCCACCCATCATTCATCCATCATCCATCCATCCATCCACCCATCCTGCATCCATCATTCATTCATGCACCCATCCATCCACCCTGCATCCATCCTGCATCCATCATTCATTCATCTACCCATCCACCCATCCTGCATCCATCATTCATTCATGCATCCACCCATCCATTCATCCACCCATCATTCATCCTGCATCCATTCATGCATCCACCCATCCTGCATCCATCATTCATGTATTTTTATGACCATATAACTTGCACACAGCTTGTCAGTGTTTAATACCAGTCTCGAACCTTGTACTCCAGCACCAATGATACATGATTAATATTAATTGTTTTTAAAAACATGTATTTGTTCGACACCAATTTCACACCTTAGTCGGAACATCATTTTTATTTGTTTTTTAAAGTATCTATTTATTTACCACCAAAGTAAGTCATGTATACATTTTTATGGTTTGATAAGATGCTCGAACCTGGTTTCCCAGCACCAAAGTCGGCCGTGCTATCCGTCAGGGGTTATGTAACCGGGCTATGTAGTGACCAGCCAATCCTGCACCAGGATTGGCTGGGGGGGCACCATGACTCGTCGCCCTGTGTAACCCCGGGGGCTGCGGCCCGCCCCCTGGTCCTCTCTCTAAGGGGGAATTCACAAGAAAACGATCAGCGCATGCGCGGGCATGTTTGTGCCCAAAAATACACTTGCGCAGCTGCAGCAGCCCGATCCTCCCCCCCCCCCCCCTTCCCTTGCGCACTCCGGGAAGGTCGGGTGTCTCCCGGTTTCCCGGCCGGCAGATAACGCGATTTTTTAAAATAATTGTGTTTTGCTTCTAGTAACGACGTAGTGGGTCCATGGGGCTTAGTGGGGCTTCGCCCCTACGCCCCAATGGACGCACCGCGCCTGCCCCTACACCGCTGGTACACAGACGGGTCCACCTTTAGACAACATACCACACCCACCTATCCTCTTCTGACCTCCATGCGGGCACAATGACCCCGAGTGGCTTCAGCAGAAGTAACCAACCGCATCTCTGGGCAGTACAGCTCAGACCAGATCCCTATCCATCCACACACCTGGCAGCCTTACTTCGGCCCATCCGTTAGGCAATGCTATACAGCCCAAGTCTTCAGCCCGGGTTGACATCTGAGAGAAGTCTTAGCAGTCCAGATGCAGTTCACCCAGGGCTCTGGGCCACCGGGAAATGATTCAATTTAAGTCAGAATACCTACAAAACTAAGAATTCAACAGCTGCCGTCGCAACTCTGTGCTTGATCACTGGAGGTGACGAGCGATACTGGGCACAAGTCAAAGGGTCTCCTACCTATACCAACTGACCAAGTTGCAAGCATACACCGCGATTCAGCCAACAACTGTCCAATTCAGTCTCTGGCCTGCACACACCTTTTGTGTTCCTCTGTACACCAGAACACCACCACCCAACCAAAACAAATCACACACGCTCTACCACATCACCACTATCTCAATTCACTTACCCAACGTAAGCCACACGACAGCCTCCTCGTTGAGCCACCACGTCACCCTCATCATGCTTGTGTATCCTCACAGCTCACCAACCTCACACATCATTCCTTCCACAATACCACTGACTCAGACTTATATGTGGCTATCACCCCCTCAGGAGTATCATTACACCTACAAACTCCAACGCTCAAGGTCTCTCAGTCCTGCATCTTTATATATCACATTACCAAGGTGCCTCTCATTCTGTCTAATGAACGCCAGATCTACATGCAGCACTATAATGGCCAAATTGATTCCTGCGCTTGCATTAGGATGCCCTGTTTCTGTGCGATGCCAGATTTTTTTTATTGTGCTTTAATCGTGGGGCTGAGAGTCAGCTGAGCACAAGCATGTGTTCGTGTCAACTCTAGATTTAGTCAGAGCATGAAGGTCCGTTACGATAAGGGGGCTCTCAGTGTGTGGGGGGGCTCTCAGTGTGTGGGGGAGGCTCGCAGTGTGTGGAGAAGGCTCGCAGTGTGTGGAGGGAGCTCGCAGTGTGTGTGGGGGGCTCGCAGTGTGTGGGGGGCTCGCAGTGTGTGGGGGGCTCTGTGTGGGTGTGTGTTGGGGGGCTCTCTGTAGGTGTTTGTGGGTGTCATTTGCGAAAGATAAAGCTAGTGGCATTGCAAATGACAATGCCATTTATTTATGTAAAAAAAAACATAAATAAAAATAATGTCAAGAGCATTGCCAATAGCTCAAACTTTAACAAAGGCAAAACCATTGCATTGTAAATGCTTGTTGTTCATCTTTTTCTTGTTGTTTGGCTTTGCGTTTGATGCAGCATGTTTTTGATTCCTGTTCTTGCTGTGTTTGCATTTCGCACATTTGACCCGAGGGTTTGACGCCTGTCCTGGCGCAGGTAGTAGACTTCCTGCGCCAGGGATCGTTTTGGAAAGCCCATTGCTCTTGATGATCTCGCTTGGTCGGTCTCAGACTCACTGTCAACAGCAGAACTAAGATCGGATGCAGAGGATTGCAGGGCGGGATTGCCGCTGGTAGTAGGTTGTTGGCCTCTCACCGGGATTGTAATGCTGGTTGTTTTCACATCATCAAACTTTCTGGCGAATGTGAACTCCCGTCCATGTTCAGAGTCGCATTTATCCCGGTAAAATTTGAAAGTTTTCCTCTCTTTTATTATTTCCTCTTCTTTTTTGTAATCTGACAAGCATTTCATTTCAATTTTTTGATATTATTTCCGTTTGTTCTAGTTTAGCAATTTCATCATTAGTTTCATCAATATTACTTTGTAGAGTTAATCGGTCACTTTCGGCATATTTAACCAAAATTTCTAACAGGCGTCATGAAGAATCTAGATTGGTTTCAGCCCACTCAGCTAGCATTCGGGGGTCCGGGTTTTCATAACTCGGGGCTAACATTTTTCGTAATCCCCTCGGGACTCTTCCGACTTCCAAATAGGGAGAAGTGATTTATGCTCCCACCATTTTGATTGCTCCAATCTCATGAGTTTCTTTAATTTCTTAAACATTTCCTTTACGCTTTGGTTGGCTGTGGGGGCTGGGTTCGAGTTCAATGCCATTATTGTTTCCCCACTGGGAAAGTCACTAAACATGTCGGTGGCCGCCGCTGACATGATGCAAATATGTCGGCAGATCTTTTTTAGAACTTAACTATTAAGCCACTTGTTAAATAACTGTGCTTAAATTAAGGCACTCTCCTTCTCCAAACATTTGGCGTTTCCCTACCTTGGTTGATAATTTCGGCACCACACGTATCCTCGGATACGGGTTTCGTCCTTTAATCCACCTGTAGGATTGGGGAATATTCAAACAGCGCTCAAAAGTAACATTTGGCAAGCTTTCGGCTGGCAAAAAAACTACGTTCCATAATTGTAATTTGCAAAATGAAGTACATGTCCAGTTTTATTAAGTTTGCTTACGATTGTCTGATTTGGCTGTGCTATGTTTTTTTTAATACCTACAGTTGCAACAACTGATCTATCTATTGTCTTTTTATACTGTCCTCCTTCGGTGAATGTTTGTTACCGTCTTTTTCAGTTCTTCTGTTTTGTATCCAAACATAATGTAATCAACATATCTCGTATAGCACACACGCTACTATTTTAAAAGTCAACACTGTTAAAATGGAAGCATTTAATTCTGGCTATTCATCTGGAGTCGGAGGGGATTGGTTTTGACGCAACAGCTGTTTTCTCGCGATTATTAATATTTTTGTTTACACTTTTCAGAGGTTAGTCACCAACAGATGCTTTATAAACTAGTCCGGTTCCAGCCACTTTGTCTAATTTACTTAACTGTTTTCCCGAATACCCTTTCCAAGCTGACTGTTGTTAATGTGTTTTACAGCAGCGGATTTTGCTTTTGTTTGAATAGCAGTACAGTGTTGTGTTTTGCACCGGGTGTTGACTTTCAGAGCTTTGGCTTGTTTTTCTTCCAGAGCAGACACAGCTTTTTTATACTTGTGTTTCTGTGCAATCTTGATATGTCAAAGTGCTATTTCCTTCTCATACTGTCCACCAAATCTAGCTTCTAACACTCCCTACAATGCTAGCTCCTCTATTCTACGCACCAGTGGCATAACAAAACTTGAGCCCCCCCCCAGCAAAATACATGCAGGGGGAGGGGACTCAATCCCGAAGCTCTGAGGCCAGGGGCCACTCAGTGATAGAGGGAGCCTACGTGGCTCTGCTCCACCTGTGTTGTGGGGCTTTCATATGCCACTGCTGTGCACTAGCTTTGATTCCTTACACTGCATCAGTGGCTACCTCCTACGTGGCCTGTCAATGTGTACGCCTCCTGGTGTGCACAAGCGATTGCTCTTCACAATCCACAGCAGGTCGAGCTTCCTACGATGATGGCTAATGTGAGCTTCTCAGACAGCATACCAATGCTTGCTCCTAGTGTGGTCCATCAATACCATCTTTTCTAACTGTCCATCCGTGCTACCTTGTCACACGGATCACAATTGCCTGCTTATTGTATTGCCTTCTATGCAGTCTCTTTACATGGTGCCTGTTACTTAGTTGTGACTACCAGTTCCTTCTTCTCCCACTTCTAGATGGTGCTCCCTTCTCACACTGATGAACTTTATTTCCTCCTTACACTGCCAGCCAGAGTTAACTCCTCACACTGTTTGTCACTGCCACCTCTCCACACTGCCAGCCAGTGCTGCCTTCACACACGTCTGAGTAGTTTTACCCCTCTGCTGCCTTCCCAACCTACTAGGGCGGTGCTAGCTTTCCATTCATTCTCTCTCCCTCTCCTGTAGCAACTGTTTTGACCCATCGCCTGTTTTGTGCCCACCATTCTCAGTGCTGCACTTACTACCATTCGCCAGGTAGAGCAATGGCAGGGAGGGGGGTATCAGATGAGTGGGCCTCAAAGGCCCTGGACAATTCACTGTGTCCCTCTTGTCAATGTGTCTAAGGAGGATAAACTTTCGTGTGAAGGAACTAGTGCGGAGCAGGCCAGACCTTCATTCATAGCTCTGTAGTGACCTGTAGAATTAGCCACAAATGATGAGAGGCGAAGGCGATGCATGAATGAGGAGAATTTATTAAAATTCAGTAAAACATCATGGACCCCAGCCACAGCTGACAGGCATAAACAAACCGCCACGCCGATCCGCCGGCACTCGCCTTGGAACACTGTCCATGGTGACATTCGGAATGATGTCACCACAGCGCTTTCCAAGGTGACAGCGGGGGCAGGGGTGACCCATGCGGTAGCCTTCCTGCAGTAATGGAAGATACCACACATCCCCCTTCTCTACAAAACTTCAAGAACATGTGATTGTGAAAACAAAAAAACAAGAATGGTAGAAATCTACATGGTGACATACTGCTCTGGGTGTTTAGGGCGACTAACCACCTGTTGGCTACTTCTGCGTGGAGCATGGGATACTCCACTGCGCACTCTCGCAGGCAGGTTGTCCCCCCTCTGTGTCGGCTCTTCCCTCCTGGCCTCATCACTTCTGTTCCCGGGGGGAAAGTGGTACCTTACAACTCTTCCCAGGTTCCATATCTTTCCCTCCTGGGTTTTTACAGCATTTCCTCCATTTGTCTCTAAAAAGTGTAACATAATGCAGGGAATACCTCAGGGCTCAGCGCTCAGCCCAACACTCTTTAATCTATATGTTCAACCACTAGCTGAGGTCGCCAAAAGGTGGGACCTTTCCATCGTGTCATACGCTGACGATACTCAGCTGGTGGTAACATTGAGTGATGACAACGGAGCAGGAGCACTGAATTTTAAACATGGCCTCACTGCAGTGTGGCTGACGGCCAATTACTTACAACTTAACGCCGACAAAACGGAGGTGTTAATAGTAGGAAAAAATACCAAAGCCTGGGGAAAGGACTGGTGGCCCGATACTCTTGGCTCCCCCCCTGACCCCAATACAGAGGTAAAAAACCTGGGGGTGTGGTTTGACTCAACCTTGAGTTTTGTTAGCCACACAAAAAAAGTAGCTGCCATAAGCTTTGGTATCCTGCGTAATTTACGACCTATATTAAAATTCTTCGACCCCTCCACACGTCAGGTAATCATCCAAGCCACAATCCTTTCCCGCTTAGACTATGCTAACTCCTTACTCCTGGGAGCCAATCAAGCGGAAAAAAAACGTTTGCAGCGCGTCCAAAACGCGGCAGCGCGGGCCCTAACAGGGCTTCCCCGGTTCGAGTCTGTAACCAAGACCTTGGCAAAACTGCACTGGTTACCGGTGGAAAAGAGAATCAATTTCAAGGCCCTGTGCTTGGCCTTTAACATTTTAAAAAAATCTCTACCTCCCATGCTATGTCATCTCATGACGCAGTACACTCCGAATAGAGCTCTCAGATCAGAAGGAAAAAATCTGGTCATAATTCCCCGTGTCAGACTCGCCCGCACTGGAGGACGTTCCTTTCAATACATGGCTGCCAAACTATGGAACGCACTACCTTTGTGGATCCGTAGTATAAATGACCTTCTTACCTTCAGAAAGGCATTAAAGACCCACCTGTTCTGCTAAGTTGACCTGATAGCCTGTCTGTATGTTGTGCACTCTCCTGTCTAGTCCAGCGCCGGGACGCCCCTTCGCTGGGGCAGCCGCCGCGCTATATAAGCAGATGTAACATAACGTAGCATAACAACATTTCTGAACAATTTTACAATCCTTGTAGGTTTGGAAAACTCAGACCAACTTGCCCTGCCTGTAGGTGCTCTGATTTTTATAGTGTCTCCTACTTTGAACCCTACCTCTTTCACAGAGTGTAGTCTGTCAAATCTGTCTTTTCTCTCTAACATGGCTTTGCGCTGCCTGTCCAACCCTTGTAATTCCCTAGCGTGCCCCGTCCACCCCTTCTGCCACCCCATCCTACCCGGTAAAAGTCTCGTGTTTGGCCTTCTAGCTCTGAGTAGTTCGAAAGGGGTGACTCCCGTAGTCTGGTGAAAGGTCAGGCGGTAAGCTTCTAGATGTTTTCCCATCTCCTCTTTCCAATTCAATACATTGGTTCTTGCAAGTTGGATGCTCTCCTTGAGAGTTTTATTGAATCGTTCGACCAGTCCATTGGTCTCGGGGTGGTACAATGCGCAGCGTTTGTGCTCAATCCCATTGCTTTCGAGGAAGTCCCCCATTTCTTTTGAGCATAGCTGTACCCCATTGTCCGTCAGGAGACTACTGGGCAGACCTTCCCTGAGGAATAGTTCTTGCAGGAACTCAATGACCACTTTGGTGGTGATCTCTGACACAATCTTCACCTCTGGCCACCTAGAATACAGGTCTACGAGCACTAAGATATAGGGAGTGCGAATCTCACCTGCCAGTGGCCCTATTATGTCCAATGCCACTTCTTCCCAAGGCCCTACTGGTGGTGGTCTGCATAGCATGGGAGGTGTGCGTTGTTTCAGGACCTTATCGCTTGCGGTGCATGGTATACAGTCCCTGACTTTTCTCTCTATCACATTGTGGTATTGGGTTTCAACAGACCTACATACTCTGCAAAAACTCTCGATACCTTAGAATGGAAGTTGGCACGGAAACTGAAAATGCAAAAGACAAGTTTATTAAGACCCCATGGGGTGGTGGTACAATCCTACAGCACCCTTCGGCAATGCAAGAAGTATCACACCGAACATCGGTGCGTGGCTTCTTTTATACAGTTTAACAAGATGTTGAAAAGTAGGCGGTATACACTTTACACAATTTAGGTACATATAAGGGCATTTTTGAAACACAGCCAACTTGTGGGAGGAGTTTAGCACCACTGGTCAGTTTGGAGAACATTCCTAAGCAGTGACCGATCATTAACCTTGAAGGCTCAAATACGCATGCGCAAGCTTGACCATTACTAAAAATAGCCAGTTGCTGGGCAGACTAAATGGTCATCGGGAGAGAGAAAGGACAAAAAGGCATGCTGACCACGAGGCTGCGCATTCACAGGAAATGGAAGCCAGGAATACAAAATGGCCTCCGGAATATAGTCATGTTAATAGAGAGGAAAGTTTGTGTAGCTGAAGCAAATGCTAACCCGATCGCTGCCAAATTACGACAGACGGCCCTTTTAGCATTTAGCTGAAGCTACCTCATATCTGAAATAATCAGGATATTCATCATCAATGTTAATTAGCATTATGTTCGTTATTTCTTTGCTAATCATTTGCTTATTTTTGGCAATAGCTCGTTCAGACGGAATGCAAGCAGTGATACATACAGAGCATAGTGTAGGGCCACATTGGATACATAAACATAGGAAGAAGAGTATTCCAATAAAAATACAGAGAATAGTCAATAGTTTCCAACCCCAGGTACTAAGCAAAGTCCAGAACCAATTTGAAAATGTCCATGTACCATTTTCAGGGTGGATTTCAGCAGCAATTTTATGTAATTTAGAAATAGCATCATATACAGAAGGCGAATTATCTGGGACGTATACACAGCAACTACTACCAATAATGCGACATGCACCCCCACGATCAGCTAATACTACATCTAGACCCATCCTGTTCTGGAGCGTTACAATTCTAGTAATCTGGAGTTCCTCAGTTAAGTTCCCTAAAGCAGAGGCAGTTTCGTTAGCAACAGCTTCCACAACACGCGTTAGCCGTCTTATTTTTCTACTGTTTAGGGCAGCACCTACAAATGAAAACAAGCCTAAATTGAAGTCAACATATTGCTGCAAAGAGGTGTCGGTTTGGTCGATGTCATCAATATCTAATGTCCTTTTTACTCTATTCAATATAAAATCATGATATAGCACAAAATCGTTATGATACATGGGCGGAGCGATAAATACAGGGGGCAATACAAAAGATATATAGCAGGTTCCTAGCCACCCAATGGGAAGATGGTGGTAGCCCTTTTTCCACAAATAAAATAAGTATTTCGTGATGCTACAAAGGCGATACCATTTGGTGTGTCGAATGTTAGAGTAGTAGTACACTCACTTTTCCCTACCGGAATAGTACCTTTATTTCTTACACAGAGGTCTGCTTTGGTATCAATAACCGTAATCACAGATAAACTAGACATATTTGCATTTCTTTGATTAGTAAAAATACGAGGTGAAGATACATTGTCCGGTCGATATTCTTCCCACTCAAATTTAGTTCCTTCTGCTTGTGGGTAACCATCCCTGTCATTGTAACAAACTTTATTAAGTCGGAAAAGTAGTCCCACCTTTTGTTGGCCATCACAGGGTAAAAAGAAGAGTGTACCAAGCATTACAAGAACCATTATGAGAGAACGGAAGAGGAATAAGTGGAGTTCCTCCTTTCTTTTGATGTCCAGGCAACATTCCACATACCCAACAGTTTGTGGCGTTTGTCATGTTATGGGTGTGATGTAGAATCTGAATGAAGCTGTTATTCAAATAAGTCTGTCTATGTCTCTCTTCATGATGAGGCAAAGTAAAATGAAAATGCTCAGATGGGACTGGAGTGGTAGGCAGCAAATATTCTTTCGCCGGGATCAGTCGTTCTACAATCCAAGCTATTACTGCTATTACCACTATTGTAGAAACAAAAATCACAGCACCAAGAATTCTCTTATTTCTCATTGTACCAGGTGTCATAGTCTCAAAACAAAATAATCAAAATAAAGCGAAATAAAAAAAAATGAGTGCTGAGCTCCGAGGTAGCCGCTGGTTTCTTCTCCGAGATTCAAGACGGGCGTCACTACACTGGACAGGACTGATTCCCCCCCCCCCCCCCTTGATATTCTCGGCTTCCGTTTTCACAAACCTCAGAGCGGTAACTCAACCAGTCTCGCACAAAACAGCTGCTTTTTTCGATCGTAGATTGTATTTCGCTGCACCAGAAACAGTGTGGTCCGGGAAGGCTCCTTCTGATTCGCTGGGCATAGTGGCTGGGCTCTTCTCTGCATCCAAAATATCTCGATATTCAGACAGCACAGCAGGATTCACCAGATCCGAAGAGACACGGCGACCATGAGTGGAATGCACCCACCGCTTCTTGTTCGTAACCCGCACAGCCGTTCGAGTCGCCAGCAACACTTGTTCAGGGCCACGCCACCTCCGCTCTAAACTGCTGGACCTCTCGAACGATCGGATCATCACGTGGTCCCCAGGACGGAGATCATGAGCCTCTCCAATAGAGTTATCTGGGAGCGCTTCTCGAACCTGTTGATGAATAGAAAGTAAATCATTTGTTAATCGTGCCAAATAATCGTTCATCATTATACAAGGCACATCATGTATCAAGCCCCCAAATATTCATTGGCCTTCCAAACACCACTTCATAAGGGGTGAGGCCAGATCGGGAATGTGGTACTGATCTAATAGACAGTAATGCTAAGGGCAAGGCATCCGGCCATTTCAAAGACGTGGATGCCACGATCTTTGCTTGCTTCAGCTTCAAAGTGGCGTTATATCTCTCCACCAAACCTGCTGACTGCGGGTGAAACACAGCATAGAATTTTTGCTTTATCCCCAATCCTTTCAGGACATACTCCACAATTTTCCCAACAAAGTGGGGACCATTGTCATTCCACAAAAATTTACAAACAATATATCTCGAGAAGTACTCCTTGAGTAACACTTTAGCTGTTGTCAGCGCTGTATTGTCCTTCGTGGGGTAGGCCTCTATCCATTTACTGAAGGCACACACCACCACTAAGACATACTTGAGATTGTTACAGCGCTCCACCTGGATGTAATCCATCTGTAGTACTTCGAATGGTGCAGTAGGTGGAACGAACCCTCCTTTAGGAGTTTAAGTCCCTTTGGCAGGATTGTACTGTAAGCATATCAGACAGGTCTGCACTACTCTCTTAGCCATGCTGGCAATCTCAGGATGCTCCCAAACTCGTGTAAGCAATTTAGTAATTGCAAGAGCTCCAACATGTGCCATCCCATGTGTCATTTGAACCATCGCTTGCAAATAAGCGGCAGGCAATTTCCATCTCTCCATATCTTTACTGAGCCAACAGCCCTCATCATCCAACACTCCCTCTGTTGCCCAGGTTGCAAGTTCTGCTTCAGAAGCTGATTTCTGTATATCTAATATTTCCTCTCTAGCATCATGCCATCGCTCAGTCTGTGATTTCACCACATACATAGGAGAGTCATTCTTTAACATTGCAGTATCTCTCGCTGTGCGATCTGCAAAGGCATTTCCTTGTCCTATTTTGTCTGACACCTTCTTGTGTGCACTACATTTGACTATCGCTACTTTCTTTGGACATAATAGTGCATTCAGGAGATCGTGTACTAGCCCTCCATGCATGATTTGCACTCCATGCGAAGTCATAAACCCTCGTTCCTTCCAGAGTAGGCGAAATTGTGCACTACTCCAAAAGCGTAACGACTATCAGTGTAAATATTCACACATAATCCAGCACTTAGCTCACATGCTTTCGTTGGAGCTATCAATTCAGCTGCTTGGGCCGATTTTTGCGGTATACGTGCTGTTTCTACCACTGTCTTGAGTGTCGTGATTGCATAGGCTGCGGAAGTTGTACCATCTGGCAACTTTAAACATGATCCATCAACCCACAGTTCCCCATCTACATCTGGTAGTGGCGTATCCTGTAGGTCGATACGACCCTTTGTTCTTCGGTCAGAAAAACACAATCATGTTGTTCTTCCTTTTGGGGATCAGAAACAGGATATGGCAATAAAGTAGCAGGGTTCAAAGTGGCGCACCTCTTCAGTGTAATATGTGGCGCCAACAGCGTTAACTCGTATCCTGTTAAACAAGCGCTAGTTAAATGCTGTGTTTTCGTTTGGTTCAATAAAGCATCTACCGCATGGGGCACTAATACCAACAATTTATGAGGCAAAACTATTCCCTCACTCTGTCGTATAGACACTGCTGTTGCTGCAACTGCTCGAAAGCACCCAGGTAATCCTCATGCTACAGGATCAAGTACTGCTGAAAAGTACGCACAAGGTCGTTGTTTATCTCCGTGTGTCTGCACTAAGACTGACAATGCGCACCCATCCTTCTCATGTACATACAATGTAAAAATCTTTGTATAATCTGGTGTACCTAACACTGGTGCAGAGCAAAGGGCCTGTCTCAATTGTTCAAAAGCATTCTGACATTCATCTGTCCATTCAAGAGGAGTCGGTGTAGTTTTGGACAACAACGCTAACAAAGGTTTTATAATGTGTGAAAATCCTAATATCCACTGCCTACAAAAGGACTTCAGACCTATGAAAGCACGAACATCTTTCTGAGTGCAAGGGACTGGTGTGTCTAAAATTGCTTGAATTCGATCTGATGTCAATGCACGTCCCTCCTCAGACAGAAGATGACCGAGGTAGGTCACCTTCGGTCTACAATATTGCAACTTCTTCCTCGAAACCTTGTGATTATTCATGGCAAGAAAAGAAAGCAGGGAAAGAGTACTCTCCTCACATTGTTCCGGCGTGTCTGCTGCTAACAAAATATCGTCAACATATTGAATAAGAGCCACTCCAGACTGTAGCTCAAAAGAATCTAGCTTTCTTTTCAAAGCCTGACTATAAATGCTAGGACTTTCTGTGTAGCCTTGAGGAACTCGACAAATTCTATATGATCTGTTATTTAAGGTAAAGCCGAAGAGATACCGGCTATCGGGATGAATGGGAATCGAAAAGAAAGCATTTTTTAAATCGATAACGGAGAAGGTGGTGGCTGTGGGTGGGACCAAAGTAAGTAAGGTAGTAATATCAGACACCACGGGATATTGGGGCACCACTATCTTATTGACTTCCCTCAAATCAATAATGAAACGGTAAATCTTAGTGTCTGTATCTTTCTTTAGAATCGGAAGAATAGGGCTGTTGCAAACATCATAGGGAACTTCCTCCACCACTCCTACAGTAACCAAGTCATTTATGATATGCGTAAAGCAACTTCACCTTCTCTAGGGATTTTGTACTGTGGTACGCGAGGCAAACACACTCCCTCCTTTACAGTAATGTGTACGGGAGGGATAATCATCTGTCCTACATCAGTATCAGAAGTGGCCCATGAGGTGCTTTGAAGGGAGGCTAACGCATCGTCTTCCTGAAGGAGGCATGATCTCTCAATTTCTGGGTAATTCTCATTTAAAATAACCCGCACCCCTTCAGGGGCGCAGCGTATGGTTGCTCGAAAATGTTTAAACATATCAAGTCCCACAATATTATCTGGTGTATTTGGAGACAATAAAAGTGGACATGGGGCAGTGGACATGGGGCAGTAAACTTATCAATGTGAAATGGAAGGGGCTGAGAAAATGGGCTAAGGGAAGGTGTTCCATCGAACCCTATTGATGTAATCGTTTCGCCAGACAGGGGAGCCCTTGGAACCAAGTGTTTGGACAGAGCGATACGAGTAGCTTCCGTATCAACCAGAAACTGATCAGTAGAACCCAAAACATGCGCTGAAATATATGGACCCCTTTGATCTACTGGTACTTCAACCGATTCCACACCCCATCCTACGCAATCCTATGTATACGTATTATCCTGAAGCTCAGAAGACTCACCCTCAGCTATCTGATACTGATTCCGTCGATCAAAAGTATTATGATCAGCCTGACCACGACCCCTAGCTTCAAACCTACCACGATCATTCGCTCCACCCCTCGAACCTGAATAACTATTCCGAAACCTTCCATTCCCTCGATCACGCTGATTACGCTGCTCTCGAAGCACCGGACAATCTGAAAGCCAGTGTCCAAACTGTTTACAGTATGCACACTGATCCTCAGAAATATCAGAGCGGGCAGAAGACTTGCCATACGACCCACATCTACCCCTATCATTTCCTCTCGACTGCGTAGCGTAAACCTGAGCCAACATCACCTTCGTCTTCAAATCCTTCGCTTTCTTATCACTACTTTCCTTAGCCTCCAATTCCTGTCGTTCATAATTCTGAGCCATAGTTAATAAAGAAGCAGGAGTTGCAGTGGTCCATGAACTTTCACGAGTCTTTAAACGCTTTGCAATCTCCGGTAGGAGATTAGCTACATACTTATCAACAAACAAATGCCTACCAGTGTCCTCTGTTAATGATTGACCACTGTAATCATGAAACGCTTCCTCGAAACGCGAAAAGAAATCAGAGACCGATTCGTCTAGTTTCTGTTTACAAGAAGCCAACATCGTCGAAGCAATCTTTTTAGGGGGGACAAGTGTTTTTAATTTATTCCAAATAGCCACCGGGAGATCTAAAATTAGTTGACATGGTTTACATGCGGGTTCTCTTTCCAAATCAGCTTGTGCTAATTCCTTCCAATCTGCACCTAAAGGTGGTCGATCATCAAACTTACGAATCGCCCTCCGCATATCAGGAGGCAATATTAACCCAAAGAAAAGTTCAATATCAACTAATGTCATGACACATGAAGAAATAGCTCCTTCCACTCCCTCATAGAAGGCTGCTGGATTTTGGCACGGGTCAGGCAAAGCATTTTTAAGCGCCATAACATCCGCTCTATTCCAAGGAGTATAAACCCAATTGTATATAAAATAACCCTTCGCATCCACAGACGACTTATCATCATCTGTACCTTGCCCTTTAGGAGGGACATACAAAGGTGCAGCTTCTCGCATGGGCATAATATGAACTGTAGCACTCTTATCTGCTCCAAAGAAAGGTATTCTTTGGACTCAGCCGTCGATCCAGACGTAGTGGAACCCGATGCCTTTTTCGCCGCCCGTAGTCGTAACGTCTCATCCCGTAGCAGAACCAAACGTCGGAAGAAACTATCCGCATCTGTAAGAACAAAAACACCTTTACGTAAATTATCACACCCAACTGATATATCCTTAGGTTCCAACTCAGGTGAATACTTTCTAAGCCGTTCAACAACTTCTTCTCCAAAATGTTCCAGAAAATACAATTGCTCTTTTTCAGACCACTTACGCATAAGACCATCAATCTCTGAAATAGTAATAACATTAACATTAAGTTTACGAGCCAACCCGCGTAATTCCGCAGATCGTTCAACACTAATCTTAGAACGAGTATCCCTCTGATTATCCTCATCGGAGTCCTCATCCGGGGCCGTAGGCAGAACATACGGAGGCGGGCAACGATCTAGCAATGAAAAATCATCAGATTCATTAGTAAGGTCAGGATAAAGAGGGCGCCGAATAGGAAACTGACCATTAATTTGCAAATTACGTTCTTGTATCTCCCTCTCTTTCTGTTCCTGCAATTCTTTTTCCTGCAGCTGTAAAGCTTTAACATAAGCAGCCTTTCGCTGTTCCTTGTCCGCCAAGGCTTGTTCACGCTTCATTCGTTCACGCACCGCTTTCTCCCACATACGCACACAATCAAACATATCCTGTCTAGACCTGCACTGAAACAAACACTGCTCCACATACTGAACCTTTCGTAAATCAAATGACCCATGTAGTGGCCATTGCAATTCATGATCAGTTTTTGTGTATTTGTGCCATAATGTACTATACATAATAGGGCGAAGGCCGAATTTTATGTACATTTCTCGATTAGGTGTCCCCTCTGGGGGAGCCGGCTGAGATTCATTTAATCGATAACTGGTACCTTTTCCAAAACAGCACATTCCTCGGAGTGTGCTGAAAACAGGCATGTCAAAAATATCACGAAAACGCGATATTACATAAAATGGCACTTAATATGTTTTACACATGGTGTGCCGTTCAAACAAATACAAAGTCAGAGAAATATCTCCGCATTACCTGCCTATGTGAGGTGCACTCCACATATAGTCCAAATCATAGATCCAAATGTTAGCTAACTCAAACAAATCCAAAAAAGCCACAGTAAGTGTCAGTAGACTACCTTACCAATCAAAAGCTTACCAAATATTCCAAATGTCCAGGTTCCAACTGCCAAGTTCTCTAATCGAATCGGCCAAACGGTCACTGCACGACAACCCAACGATCAGGATCTCAGTCGAGGACCGGCGCCACCTGGAAGGTCAGGTTGGAAGGAAAGGAAAAAACACCGTGGGTGCCAAGACTTCGGGTCACTCCGTGGCAGCGTACGCGTCCATGGCGAGTTTCCAATCCTTCGTCGCGACCACTCCTTTGGGCATCCGAGTCGCCGATGAGTACCTGTTCGGGCGCCAATTTGTGGTATTGGGTTTCAACAGACCTACATACTCTGCAAAAACTCTCGATACCTTAGAATGGAAGTTGGCACGGAAACTGAAAATGCAAAAGACAAGTTTATTAAGACCCCATGGGGTGGTGGTACAATCCTACAGCACCCTTCGGCAATGCAAGAAGTATCACACCGAACATCGGTGCGTGGCTTCTTTTATACAGTTTAACAAGATTTTGAAAAGTAGGCGGTATACACTTTACACAATTTAGGTGCATATAAGGGCATTTTTGGAACACAGCCAACTTGTGGGAGGAGTTTAGCACCACTGGTCAGTTTGAAGAACATTCCTAAGCAGTGACCGATCATTAACCTTGAAGGCTCAAATACGCATGCGCAAGCTTGACCATTACTAAAAATAGCCAGTTGCTGGGCAGACTAAATGGTCATCGGGAGAGAGAAAGGACAAAAGGGCATGCTGACCACGAGGCAGCGCATTCACAGGTAATGGAAGCCAGGAATACAAAATGGCCTCCGGAATATAGTCAAGTTAATCGAGAGGAAAGTTCGTGTAGCTGAAGCAAATGCTAACCCGATCGCTGCCAAATTACGACAACATTGTCCATGCTTGGCCACCAGTAGTCTTCCCGCATCCTCTGCTTCGTTTTGGTGATTCCCATGTGTCCTTTGTGGGCGAGGTCTACTAGATATTCCCTTAATGCACTGGGAGGGATCAGCCTTGTTCCACGGAACAGACAATCATCGGCGACAGATAGTTAATCCCTGATCATCCAGAACGGCCGTAGCGCATCGTCCTGTTTGTCTTGGTGGTTCTAATTTCCATTTACTTTCTCATACACCTTCATCAACAGGTCATCTGCTCTAAGAGCTTCTTTCCAGCTCTCTTCACCCACGGCCCCTGCCAGTGCCTCGTCCTTGTCTTCATCGTTCTCCTCGCCTGCTTCATCTTCTTTCGTTTCCCCCACAAGTCGCGAGAGGCAGTCTGCTGCAAAATTTCTTGTCCCAGGTACGTATTCTACATCGAATGTGTACTCCTGAAGGTTTACGACCCAACGTCTAATTCTACTTGAGATCGCGTCCAGCCCTTTTTTGTTGAAGACCTCAACCAGGGGTTTGTGATCAGTCCTCAGATTGAATTTGGCTCCCCAGAGGAAATCCCGGAATTTGTTCATTGCCCAATGTACAGCTAAGGCCTCCTTCTCTATTACCGAGTAGTTCACCTCTGATTTCTTAAGAGATCTTGATGCAAAGGCTATGGTCTCCTCTCCACACACTCCCACCTGAGTAAGGACCGCCCGAGTCCCTTTGAGCTCGCATCAGTTGTTACAACAGTCTTCCTATTTGGTATGAACGCTTTGAGGCTTGGGGCCTCTGCCAGTGCCTTCTTCACTTCTTCGAATTCCCTCTGGCACTCTTCATTCCACTTGAACACCACGTCTTTCTTGAGTAATTGGCGTATGGCGTAGGTCCTGCTTGCGAAATTCTGCACAAACTTGCTGTAAAATTCCAGCATACCCATAAATGACTTAATTTCTTCCTTGCTTTTCGGTGGGACCAATCCGATAATGGTGTTCTGGAGTTCAACTTTGGGCTGAATTCCGGCTGGTGTTATCTTGTGTCCCAAAAAATCTAGCTCTTTACACCCAATCTTGCATTTTTCTCTCTTCACTGTCAGGCCTTGTTCCCTGAACCTCGCCAGCACTTGTCTCAGTCTATTGTCGTGTTGTCTGTTGTCCTCGCCAAAGATAAGCACGTCGTCTTGGTAGCACAACACTTCAGGGATTCCGCTAAGAATGTTGCCCATAAGTCTTTGGAATACCGATGCGGCCGAGACTAGGCCGAACGGCCTTCTCTTGAATTTGAAGGCTTCCATAGGTGTTACAAATGCCGTGAGTTCTTGGGAATCTTCGTGGAGCTTGATTTGGAAATAGGCGGAGGTTAAATCCAATGTTGAGAATACCTTTGCTCCTTCCAACCTGCTCATCATTTGAGTTATGTTGGGCAGCGGGAACTTGTCGACAACAACCTCTTTATTCAGTGCGCTGAGGTCTATGCATAAGCGGACTGAGTTATCATTTTTCCTTCCTGCTACAATTGGCGCCAGCCACTCCGTTGCTTCCACGGGTTCAATCACTCCTAGGTTGCACAATTTCTCTAGTTCCGCTCTGACTGCATCTTGTATAGATATGGGTAGGTTTCTCACTTTCGCTACCACTGGCACTGCGTGCTCCTTCAACCTTACCTTGTGGGAGTAATTTTTGAGGCACCCTAGTTCCCCACTGAACACTTCTTGAACTCTTCTTCAATGCTACTACGCGTCTCTCCTATCTCCTGCACTAAGATCTGTGGGGTTTTGTTGGGGTTGAGGTACACACCTAGTTTCTTTTGTGCTTGCCATCCTAGTATGTTGTCCCCCTTTAGCGATACGTAGACCTTAGAGACTGTTAATCTGTCTTTGTAGCACACGGTGCCCCAGAAGTAGCCTTTCATATGAATAAGTAGACCACCACAACCCCCTGGTCTGACATCCATTTTGTTCAATTTGTGTTTACCTTTGGCCACCCTTTCAAATTCTTTTGCATTTATGATAGTGATCTTGGAACATGAGTCAAATATAGCCTCCAACTCAGTCTCGTCAATCTTGACGCTGTCTTTGGGATTGCTAACCTGTCCGCTCTGCACATGCAAGATGATCTCGTCACACACTTGTGTAGTATTCTCCTTCCCTTGCTTCTTGAATCCCGGACCACTCCTGCAGTACTGTCTAAAATGGCCCTTCCTGCCACACTTACTACATGTACATTTCAATGCAGGGCAATTTTTGTCGCCATGTGCCCTTGCTTACCACATCTATAGCAATTGCCCTTGAAGCTCCATCCCCCTATGCTCTCCGTCTGTTCTTTCTGCACATTCTTTTGCTCTTTGACTGCTAGTACACCTTCGCCTTCAGTCACTACTTCACTCACTTTAATCTTGTTCTCACTGACTTTACTTTCGCTGTCTTGCTTTATCTCGTTAACACAAAGCATCATGTGTTCTACCTGTTTGGCCACAATAAGCACCTCCCTTAGTGGTGGATCATCCTTTAACCACAATTCCTCACGCACCTGCTCCGTTCTGCATGTCAACACAAACTGGTCTCTAATCCTCTCCTCACACGCACCACCAAACTTGCATGTGGCAGCTAATTTACGAAGATCTGAGACAAAGTCTTCAATTGATTCCCCTTCCTTCTGCCCCCTTTTCCCAAAATGGTACCGTTCCATAATGGTGCTAGTTTTAGGAAAGTAATGTAGGTCTAGTTTTTTCAGGCTTACTTCAAATTCGTTCAATCCCCTCGCTTCCTGTGCACCCAGCTCTGGGAGATGTTCTAACACTTCCTCCCCCTCTGCCCCCATGTAGTACGACAACAGTGCAACTTTTCTTTCTAGACCCAAATTTTGCCCACATACAGTAGCATAGTTCAGGAAGATCTTCTTCCATTTGTTCCACTTAATAGCTGGTTCCCCAGGGCTGGCTAAGAAAAACGGTGGGGGCGTTAGATTTTGCATGCTTGCCTCTAGTACATTTTTTGCTTTATCTCAAACACTGTTATCCGTTTAAACACCCACAGTAAGAACACTCTCTTGTGAGATTTCAATAGCGATAGAGTCTGGTGTGGAGGGTCTCTCCACTTTCTTAAACAAAACAACAATTCTATGTGTAAAATCGAAAATTAGGCTTGCTTAGAATTGGAGTCCACTAGATGGCTCCCTTTAGTTCCACCTGAAAAGTCCTTTATTATCAAGAAAACAGTTCCTGTAGGATTTCCACAGTTCCTTTCTCTGTCAGGTGACAGGAATACTTGGGTATGATGAGCTCACTCCTCTAATCTCCTCGGGCTATAGTCCCCGATGTTTGTTTAAGTGTTCTTTCTCGCCTTAATCTTCAGCAGATATCCTTAGAGACTGCTGCACATCCCTGCATTCTCCTGTCTGGCACACTGTCACTCCAGGACCTCCCAACAGTTTTCACGAGACCCACCGCAGTCTCTCCTCGATTCAGGCGTTGACAATCATCGGCTGCTCTTTTCCCTCATCATCGCACCTCTGCTTCCTTTCTCCTCTATTTTGCGCCACACAGCGGCTCCACTGATTATCCCGGACTCTTCTGCCACAATCACCAAGCCACCGCTGACACTTCTAAGCGGCTTCCTATACTTCGTCCATGTCACTCCTCAGCTCTCCGCATGACAGTCACACCATGAGAGACTAATCGCCTCACTCATCGTGAAGTTCGAGCTTTGTCACCCTTCCGTGTTTTTTTCCGCTCATTAGACACGTTGCTCCCACGGCAGTATTTTTAACCGTCTGCAGTTCTTTTGAAGCGCTAATCTCTTTTCCGTAACTCTTTCCAGCCGGTATGACTACACCTTCTCTCCACCCACGGTGAGTGTCATTAATATCCTTCCATTTTATCCTGCGCTTAACCTTCCATCTTGTTAGGTTTCCCTTTTCCTTTTAGCGTGTTGGGGTCATACCAATGTCCGATTTCCACTTGTGTCCTCGTCGCCAGTGTAGAATTAGCCACAAATGATGAGAGGCGAAGGCGATGCATAAATGAGGAGAATTTATTAAAATTCAGTAAAACATCACAGACCCTAGCCACAGCTGACAGGCATAAACAAACCGCCTCGCCGATCCGCCGGCGCTCGCCTTGGAACGTTGTCCGTGGTGACATTCAGAATGATGTCACCACAGCGAGTTCCAAGCCAAGGTGACAGCGGGGGCAGGGGTGACACACGCAGTAGCCTTCCTGCAGTGATGGAAGATACCACATGACCCTTGTTGAGTCTCACCCCATTTTACCCACATGTATGTTTAGAGAAGTGACGATTCCTTACTAAATATCATCCAGCCAGGTCAAGCGTACTAATGAAATCTTTGAGTTGGACTTAATACATTGTCATTCACCTCTTAGATCAGCCCACATTTGATTGTTTCTCCTGATCCATTTTATAAGTTGTTTCTGCATCCTACACCCCTCCCCCTTTATAGAGTCCCTGTATTCCAGTGCAGGAAGGACTATTATATCTCTTGCCTTCCCCTCCTTTCCTCTTTACTTGGTTCTTGTGCCCGCTTATATATTAAATACAGAATAGTCATATACTGTTTCTCAATTAACGAAATTGAACTGACACACCTCCCTCTGCTCTTGCCTTTAAAAAAAAAAAGTTTTAGCTAGGAACTGGGGCCTGCTCTACCTGACGACTTGATTAGATTTATATGCGTTTACTCCCAAGCATACTTTGATTTATCATTCAAAAGTGGCTGTTAGCCATCTTCAAACTGTAAATTAATAATAAAGTATAACAAAAAAGATGCTTCCATGCATGCATGATGATTATCTATCAGTGTGTTTTTGGGTCTAGCCTAGACTGCGCTTGTGCTGTCAGGATGATCTGTTGTATGTACTTTGTGTGGGCTTTGGAGCATTACCCCAGGACTTGTCTGCTTCCACTTTTGCTTAGGGACTGCTACTTTTTTTCCAGCAACTGCCCCTGTTTAACTGTTTTGATAGAAAACACAGAAGTCAGTAAATACCCAGGCTAATGTGCTTCATAGCTAAAAACTTATACTGTCAAATGCTTGTGTCATACGTTAGCATGTTATACTCCAACATAGCTGATGTTTGTGCCCTCTTGCAGTGATTTTCGTTTATAAGTATAACGAAAAATATTAGAAGGTGGCACCCATGCCTGCAAGTATGCATATGTGCAGGTGACCATCATTCAGTGGTATTTGCCATAAATAATGGCAAAACAACTAAGCACCAGCAAACAAATAGCTCTGCTGCACAGTGTCACAGATCAGACATATTGACTTTGCCAGTCCTTATTAAATCCTAACTCCACAAAAAACCAACAGCCGAGTATGTTTAATATATGACCAGTGTATTGGTCGGCAGTAGGTCCGCACATCCTGCTGCGTCTCTTGTTTCTTCAGTCAGGTGTCTCGATATGACACTTCTGGATCTCCTTTAGTGCTTTATTTCTAAAATGGGTGACTATCTTCTGTTTTTAGGTCAGAAGCCAGTACTAGAATTCAGATTATGTTTCACAACTGAAATTTAGCTACAAGACCACATCTCCTCGAATCCAGAATCTCTGTATACCGTACAGATGAAAGTGAGTCACATAGTTGGAACTATTTGTAATCCATTCAAAGACTAACCCTCTCTTCTCGTCTATAGTAAAGGCAGTCTCTTGTTCTATTGCAGGTTGATGCAGACTAGGTTTAGTCAGAAAAGATGTTAGAATGAATGCAGCAATTGGTAGATGAGTCTGACATTTTATTTCTTCCCCCAGCTTACCTATTTCTTCCTTGTCACGTCTTTGTCAACGTACATCTTGAGTCCTGAGTCTAATCTTGTCTTCTCTTTTTACTTTACAGGTTGGTTTATACAGTCATACACCTCTACATAGGATCAAAGTAAGAAGCCAATTGATGCATAAAAGTGTGAAACTTGCCTGCCAGTGAAGAACATGTTAAAATAAAGACTGCCATCCATAAGCCTGAGTGAAGAGGGCTTCAAGCAAACCTAGCAGTAGAATTCATAAAACAGTCTTCAAAGCTGCATCAAGGATTATTTTAAACAGTCTGCAAATTAAACCCAATGATGCCCAACAACAGACGGGGCTGAATATACATTGATTGTGATTTACAGAACAAAGCTACTCATTTGCTCCTTCTTGAAACCGAAATAGACTTATTTCATGCATATGGCTCAACATAAAATGAAGCCACCTCTGTATTTTAAGATGGAGCTGTAGGACATTTGAACAAATGGTTTACTTAAAGGAAATACCACCCTCCTTACCAACTAAATACTCACCTGCCAGAGACTGAAAATGATACTGTACATTTATGATGTGCAACAAGATGATGTGGTCATCATACTTTAGACACTGCATTACAATAAGTATTTATCTTGACTCCTTTCACAGATTTTGGACGAAGTGAACAAGCCAGTTGTCTCAGCACCTTCCTTTTTCTCCATTCAAAAGCTGGGTTATGTTGTAACTGTTGCTTTCGGCAGGAGTGAGTGTCTGCAGTCTTGCTCTAATTAGCTGGAACAGAGCGAGGATGAGACAAATCTTAGTTTGCTGTTGCAGCAGTCAAGTTACTAAGCACTTACAAGTATTTTTTGCAGCCAAAGATTTCCTGGGAGCACTGGAACCTGCTTGCCAAAGCTAAAAGCATGTTGCAGTATGACTTTATTGCAAGCTATAGTGTGATTTGTGTCACCCGAACTATTGTAATAAGTAATTACATTTTTTACCCTTTCTGGAAAATCAGCAGTACTGGGAAGTGACACAATTTTGTACCAGTTGACCTGTCCCCTACCACTTTTGCAACCGTTATGCAAGCCTCAAAAGGTCGAAGGAAACGGAGGGGAGCCAGTTCAGGTCATCCTAACTCTGTACTGCATCCCCCTGCCCAAAAGGAAACCTCAGAAGTCAATGATTTTGAGCATGAAGAGCCAACTAGCACTGTGAGTGTGTCCAGCACCATTGAGACTCGCCTTCCAACAACCTCTGTAGCCACATGCCATACTAATTCTGTACCAGAGATTGAAATCAAGTTAGAGGCTAGTGACGAAGATGATGAAAAATGCAGGCGGGAGTCCAAAGGTCCACATGTGTTGCATGCTTTTGGGCAAGAAGAGACAGAGAAATCTAAAGTGAACACAGTTTCTCAACGGGGTAGCAGGTGGAGAGATAACTCGTATGTTGAAATAGACAAAAGTACTTCTGAAATGGACGGATCAGTTGGAGAACTAAAAGATCCTGCTGACTTCCATGTAGGTCCTCCAAGAAAGCCTGCTTGTACTAAAGGACGAAAGTCCATCTCAGATATGTGGCTGTTCTTTTACCCTGACACATCAGATTTAAGCATTGCCATTTGCAGCCTCTGTGGACTGAGTATCCACCGTGTGAAGCATGGAGCATACTTTGCCACAGCTCCCTTAAAGCGCCATTTAGAAGCTAAGCACCCAGTGGAATGGGGAGAGAGGGAAGAAATTAATCAGGATATGGTAGAAGGTGGTGAGGATGATGAGGAGGAAGAAGTGGAAGAAGTGGAAGAAGATGACCATGAACAGGAGTTGTTTCTGCCAGCCTATGCAGGGCAACATCAAATGCTTAACACTCCTTCAACTTCCTTGGCTTCCACTCATGAGAATGCTGTTCCCACCCATGAGTACAGCAGTGAATCTAGTGAGGAGATTGAGGAGGAAGAAGAAAAAGACAGTACCGAATCCCTTGGCACAGAAGTCCTCCCAGAATCACAATTGGAAAAGGGCAGTGAGAGAAGAGTTGGCAGGCCTGCTAAAGGTCGAGGTAGAGGTTCCAAAGGAAGTGCCAAATGCACCAGAAAAACTAGGGACTTGGGAAAAGCTTTCCTCGGCATGTCAGAAGTAGACAGCCCAGACACAGGGAGTTCTAATATTCCCAATCATCCACTTGTCCCACCTGGGACCAAGAGGAGAAAATCCACCTCTGCCGTCTGGCAGTTCTTCTACATAGATCGCACAAACATATGTCGAGCTATTTGCACTCTCTGTGAGATTAGCGTCAGTCGGGGAAAGCAGGGTGGCCATTTTGGTACTTCAGCATTAATGCGCCATTTGGAAGGCAAACACCCACAGGAGTGGGCAAAGGGAAGGTTAGTTAAATCTAAGACCACCAGTGAGGCTGAAGTTGAGGAAGAGGATGAACAGGAAGATGAGCAATTGGAAGAAATGTTTCCAGCATCACCAATAACATGTACTGCATTAGATCCTTTGTGTTATGATCCCCAGTCACAGTCCTCCACTATGTCTCCAAGTACGCCGCCCCCTCCTGCCGATGATCCTGTTGAAAGTGAGCTGTCTCTACGACGTAAAAGGAAGCACAATGACTCTGGTGCTACAACATTATCAACAAAAAGTAAGGTCATGGTACCAGAAAAGGCAGATGTCAATGGCAAGTATACCCCAAATCACCCTAGAGCTCAATCCTGGAACAGAAGCATTGCAGAGCTTATGTGTGGCATGGCGCTACCTTATTCCTTCATCTCCTCCAGGCCTTTCCACAAGTTCATGGCTAGGGCTGACCCAAGGTACCGAATGCCTTCTAGAACTTTCTTTTCAAAAAAGGCCGTCCCGCAGCTGTACGAAGCTGTGTGTGAAAGTGTCATCCATGAGCTGCAGTGTTCTGAAGGCCCCCGTGTGCATATCACAGCTCACATGTGGACCAATGATTCTTTGGTGGACTACATGGCAATCACTGCACACTGGGCTGTTTTTACAGCAGACCCAGAGCTACCCAACTCAAGAAAACATGCAGTGTTGTGTATTAAAGGATTTCAGAAAGACCCGACACAAGAATCCATTCAACAAGCTTTGACAGAGCAGATTGGCATCTGGCTTACCCCCAATTCTCTGAGCCATGGATTCCTCCTATCGCACAGTGATTTAAATGTTGCATGTGCCTGTCAAGGAGAAGATTACACATACATTCCATGCTTTGCACACTGCTTAAATACAGTGGTCACTGACTTCTTACAAGACAATCACCATATTGCAAATATGCTTGGTGTGGCCCGTAAAATCTGCAGCCACTTTTTCCACTCTGCAAAGGCACGGCAAACACTGACGGAGCTTCAGCAACAGAACAGCCTTCCAAGACATCCGCTGAAGCAAGAGACAGTGCCCCACTGGAACTCAACATATTACATGTTAGAGCGGCTCTTGGAGCAACAGAAAGCTGTCCATGAATACATTGGCAAGCAGCAGATTGGAACAACGGATGTTGTTCTGACATCCACCTACTGGAATCTGATCTCTACAGTTGTGGCCCTTCTGCAGCCTTTTGAGATGGCCACACGTGAAGTGAGTGCAAACAATGCCTCTTTGAGTCAGGTGTTGCCAGAGGTGCGATACCTTTATATTTTCCTGAAACAGATCCGGGGACATTTTGGAAACCTTGGTGATGGAAGTGCTGTTGCTCTTGTAGACAACTTAACACTCAAGTTGTCTTCGGACTGCAGAATAAAGGAAATGTTTAATCGGGAAGAATATGTGCTTGCTACATTACTTGACCCACGCTTTAAAGGAAAAATTGAGGCCATACTCCCCCTTGGTGCTGATATTGATCACTGGAAGCAAGTGACTGTAAAGAAAGTTAAAGAAATCATGTTAGCCAGCAGTGCACCCCCACCACCACCGTCTTTCCCATCCACATCTTTTGTGTTAAACAGGTCTACTAGTGGTGCCCAGACTGTGAAAGAATCATTTTCTGACTCTGAAATAGAGCCAGGTGTTGAAATGATGTGTGAGGGAGAAAAGGGGTTTGGGGATGCAGCATCAAGTTGGCAAAAGGGCAGGGTTGTTCCACCATTAATCCAGAAGGAGAAGACCTTGATTGAGCATCTGGAGAGCGTTGGTCTTTTAGCATCGAAGGGTAGTGGAGCCTCCCTATCAACAGAGAGTCACTCTGCTTGCATTATGGTAGAGAAATATCTCCATGATAACAAGACAATTGGAGCAAAAGAAGATCCACTGACCTACTGGGAAAAGAGACGTAGTATGTGGCCAGCACTGACCAAATTGGCCATTCAGTACTTGAGCTGCCCGCCATCCAGTGTTTTTTCAGAGAATGTCTTCAGCGCTGCGGAAGGGCTGGTAACCAAACAGAAATCCACCCTTGAGGTGGAGGGAGTGGAACATCTCCTGTTCCTCAAAGCAAATTTGGTGAGCTTCCCGGACTACACACCACCTCCCCTGATCTTCTGTTCGGAAAACGAATGGGAGCAGAATGGTAGTGAGGAGGAGTAACCACTAACAAACTGTTTTTTTTGTTTACTGCTACTAATCCGGCTTTTTTATTTTTTAATGTGTCACTTACCTGTGTTGCCAGAACAAATTCGATTTTGCATTTGACTCTTTTCCCTCTAGAGAGATGTGCATCTTCTCATGCAGCAGGGTACTGGATGTGCCGTCCTTCTTCTGTGTAAAGCTTGACTGTGACTAAACTGCACAACTGCCTGGTCCGCTTTTTAATTGTTTACATTATATATATTTTTTAAACCCAGGAAATGTATGCTACATTGTGTTTATGGGCTTACCCTTTTTAACATTGTATATAAATTTGTGATCTACAGTTACTATGGTTGAAAGAGGCCTGAGCAAAAGCCTTTCGACTTCAGCATATCGGAAAATGGTTAAGAGCCATCTAAATTACAGTTTGTGCTCAAAAAAGTGTCCATGTTTTTAAAAATGTGTATCTATCTTTTCTCCCTCTATTACTCTTTACACACCACTTGGCAAGGGTATTGATTTGGCGTTGAATGCCAATAGGTGCCTGATCTAAAATTGCCAAGTTATTGTCTTGAAGCAATGTTCCAGTGACTAACCGAGGTCGAAAATAGTTTACCAATGATCTGTCAAAAATAAGCCTTTCACTTCAAATATTACCTGGAGACCTCTGAAGGCCTTTTGCATGCCTTCAAATATGTTTTTTTCAATTCAGTTGAACTGTGGGTTTAGACATTGCTGATACTCTAGTTTCTGTTTCCTTTCTAAGGTGCATACGGATTTTGTTATTCCTACAAATTATTATGGCGTGTGGAGTAATTTGAAACTGCATATTCATATATCTTTAGATGCTAAAACTGCCCCTAGAAGCCCGCACACTTTGTCTTTGTACCCAGAAATGTGTTAAATCTGAGCCTTCCAAATATAGTCGATTCATAAAGACATATTTAAGCTTCTAGTTACCCAACCATTGGTCAATATTTTGTTTTTCCACTTCTGTACTATTGACAGTATCTTTTTTTGTATTTATTCACAATATATCCTGGATATGTTTCCAGGTGCAAGACCTCTCTTTTCTACGTTATTGTGCAGGTTTTGTGTGTTCATATAGTCACCCAAATTAGCATAGCACTGTGTAGTTTTGATTATGGGCTATTTATTTTGCTGATTGTTTTGGCATGTTCTCCGCTGTTTCAGAAAACAAAGGTCCTGAGCAAATTCAAGAATTTATAAGTAATTGCAGTATATGGAACACAATGGTAGCTATATAGTTCTCCTGTCCAGCCGGACCAGGGATTTATTGTTAATGAATAACACAATAAAGAGGAAATACAAAACAGTAATCATGGAAAGTAGGGCACAATCCTGTACCGTACTGGAAAATTAGGGACAGAGTGATAAGGGCAAGTAGAAAAGAGAAATTACACAGGCAAATAAAAAGAGCAGCCTGGACACTTGTTATATCAGTGCAATTAGTGTTCTCCAGAGTAGAACATACAAAGTATTTACACAATGGTTTACATGTATGTCTACTTGTAAAAGTAGACATACACTGACTACTGAAACCCCACCCGCGGAATTGCGATTTTAAACAATCCGTGCCTCCAAATCTGCAGTATTATTTTGACCGCCTAAATCGGCAGATGCCGTAATCAGCATTTAGCCTCCTCCAAAGCGAGGCTTAGTATCTAAGTGAGGCAAATTAATTTGATTTGTAGTCCTGAAGATGATCCTTATTGATTAGAGCAAATGGATCGAAACGTCGTCGACTTTTACAAGTAGACATACATGTAAACCATTGTGTAAATACTTAGTATGTTCTACTCTGGAGAACACTAATTGCACTGATATAACAAGTGTCCAGGCTGCTCTTTTTCTTTGCCTGTGTAATTTCTCTTTTCTACTTGCCCTTATCACTCTGTCCCTAATTTTCCAGTACGGTACAGGATTGTGCCCTACTTTCCATGATTACTGTTTGGTATTTCCTCTTTATTGTATTATTCATTAACAATAAATCCCTGGTCCGGCTGGACAGGAGAACTATATAGCTACCATTGTGTTCTATATACTGCAATTACTTATAAATTCTTGAATTTGCTCAGGACCTTTGTTTTCTGAAGTAGCATATACCCGTGGTCCTCTGCTACCCTATGGGTCCCCCTTGTTTTCCTAAAAAAAAATGTTCTCCGCTGTGGCATGGAAGAGCTAATGGAATGAATCTTTAACTAGTTCTCCCTTTTAAGGGAGCTGAAGTTTCTGGTTTGGAGAGTCAGAGACTTGGGAGCAGGAGCTAAGATGAGAAAAGTATACCACTGTACATTGTTGCTACATTCTGTGCTGCTGAGTGGTCACTCATTTGTAAGAAGAAACATTTGTGTACTGGGAGAAGAAAAACCTCTATACACAATATGCGTCTCTGAATGTTAAAATTTCCCCGCCTGGTAGTAATAAAAAAAGGGTATTCAAGGAGGATAGGAACATGAGAGTGAAAGAGAATAAGTGAGGATGCAGCAAACGTATGAGTATATTCTTGCTACTTGTAGTAGTTTGTTTTTGCTGTTGGAGCATCGCGTGGGGGCAGATACTCTGAGAAAATACTTTCCTGGAAGGACTTGCTCCCAGTACTGTTCTCTTTGATTAACCACATTCCTTTTCCAGTCATTGTTGGCCGAGTTGTCGGTGACTTAGGTAGTTAGGCTATCCTTGTATTGACTCTGTCTGTGGAAGTACAAGAACCAGACATTACTGGAAACTCACTGATTCACGAAGTAACTTTGCGTCAGGCTTTGACTTTAAGGGGGTAGTAAAAAATTACCTTTGGTAGTGTAGGGGAAGAGTATTTAGTTTAGGTAGCATATGTATCGTCCAAAATAAATGTAATGTCCAGGCCATGGCATTGTTTTGCGATAATGTATGTTTTTTTTACATTTCTACTAAGGTAATATGTTAAGTATCTTAAATAGTTTACAGACATTTGCATTTCTCTTTTGAATATATATTTACAGGTACTCTGGAACTAGTTGTTTGCTCATTTCTATTTGTGAAGGAGCTAATCCCCACTTAACAGCCAGGCACAGCTTCCACTTGAAAGGGTTCTTTAGTGCACAGTTCGAGACCTGTTTCAGTTTCTCGTAGTGCATCATCCTGCATCTTTGCAGGGGCAGTATATAGGGGACCGCAATGTACAGTAGTGGGCTAATAGTTCTTGAGTTGTGGGTTGGACATGAAGCAGTAGTCGGGCCAGATCGTAGCAAGGGCAGCGGCCCAGCCATTGGAGCTGGCTGTTTATCTGGAACGGAAAACTTCAGCAGCAGATGCAGCTCATCGACCCACAGTCCGAGATTAAATGCAGTAATGCATTGGGTAGATAATGATCAGTTGCAGTAATAGTACCACAGCACTGTGGAGTTCAGCACATAGGCCTCCTTGGGAGCAGACAATTATGAAACCATACCGGACACAGTACACTGGGTTACATAATGATGGTACACAGCAGGAGAATGGTGGGCATGTACTGCGCTGCACAAGGTTCACACAATCATCGGGAACAGTCAAAGTCCAGCAAATTTAGGGCCCAGGCAACATCACAGGATCATCAGCTACAGGGGCATTCTAAAAATAATGGCAAACACGCTGGCTTCAGGGACTGGTCACAGAGAATAAAGGTTGGGCTGGGCAGCAGTTTCAGGCTCCTGATGTAGGCAGACTTGGTGTCTCTGCACAGCATAATTCTGAATGTTGAGCTTGGTCTCTAACTAAACAAGAAAAGGCCCTCAATATTGCAGAGCAGCCCACTTCCTGTTTCCTTTTGCACCAACAGCAAAGTTTCTTTCTCTTACCCGGTCCTCGCATAGTCCTTACTCCATGAAGGGAGATGGCCACATTTTTAAATCTGACACACATTTCTCCTCACAGGTATATAGATCCTCAAGTCAACGGGCAACGTTGTATATGCTGCAGAGATTAATTTATAGCCGTTCCCAAGGCAGTATGCACAGGACCAACTGTCTAGTCAGTTTGACCTTAATGTATTATTTGTGCAGTTTTATGTAGCATGACCAGACCCCATGGGGCAGCTGAATGCTTACATAGATATTACAAGACAACATGAAAAGTATGGTGGTAATACATTATTGGATCATCTTACATAGGCAAAGAGACAGTAGCAACAGTATAGTCATCATGAAGACATGTCATTCCTACAGAATCAAAGGGAAATAAAGATAGGAAAATGTTGGTTTCCAGGCAAGAGTTTAAATATGCCAATCCATATGAGGTGAGATATATGAATATGATGCTGAATTAGAAGAATTTTAGGTCTCGTTTTGAAGAAGTCAGGAGAGGGCCTCATCTTAATGGCAGATGAAACGATAATCTGTATGTTGGTAGCATTTCCTGAGAAGGCTAGTTTCACAGTTTTGTTTTTGCTGAATGCAGGAGTTTCGAGTTAGACGTAGTCTGTATATTGAAGGGCACAAGCATCTTCTGAGAGGATTAGTTTGTATGCCAAGTATGAGGCAACATTTTCTTGTATTGCCTTGTGAATTATGCATGCTTGCTTAAAAATGCACCTGACCTCAATAGAAGCCTGTTAAGAATGGCCTGGATAGGAGTTATGTAATTGGATCTTCTAGCTCTGGTGACTGGAAGAGCTGTGGCGTTCAGGACTACCTTCAGTAGTGAGTTGTCATAGTCTAGTATAGAGAGAAAAATGGATTGAACTGCAGTCTTGAAGACGTCCTCTAGTAAAGGAGGCTCGAGCCCTTGAGGAGCCAATGTTGTGCATCCTTCGCTAACACGTTGATGAGGATGTTCAACTTTAGGCTATAGTCAAGAGTAAGCGCTAAGATTTGACATTCTCAACAGTGGCTGGATTGCAATCTAGCAGTATTGATGTCTCTCACCGGACTCGTTCCGATGTGGTGGATAGAGTAGAAGAAACTCTTTTATGGAATCAATCTGAGGTGGTGGAGTAACAAACAGGATTGAGGTCTCTGAAAGGCTTTGCCAGATTGGCTACGTCCTCCTCTGAGGAGATCTTTAGGTGCAGCTGTGTGCATGGACATCTTATTAATCAAAATTTAGGGGTATCAGAAGTGACATCACACGCCCTCTGACCTCAATGACATTAGGTAGTAACATCATATATCCTTTGACCCTGAAATTCCCCCGGAGGTCATGCCACATGACCGAAACCCTGATGATATCCCAATAAGTGACATTGCTGAAGTTCCATAATAACTGCATGATCATTATAAGGCCACAACACATACACGTGTTATTTTAGATGACGCCAATATTAAGGTACTGAAATGATCTTTGAAATGTCTAGGGTGTACTACTAGCTATGAAATGAAGAAAGCAAACCATACCTCTTCTAAATGTGTTCGGGGGGACCCTAACCAGCAAAAAGTTTTAAAAATTGTGTCAAATACGGCATTTTAAAGCACAACTTTCACATTTGTTTGAAAGCCATCAGCTCTGAAGTGACGCTCCTTAAATAGTCAAGTCGTTTCAGAGTGTGTTAAGCCAATGATACCACAAGCTCCCCAGGAGTTGACCCCATATGTCAAAAATGACCTCTATTGTGCCAGAGCACGAGTTTTGTCATGGGTGCCCTTTTTGGCCAAAAATTACAAACTATATACATAAGATAGGATTTGATCATGTATGCCATCCATAATGCATGCGTGATCTTTATGTCCAACCTGACCTCACAATATCAGGGCCAGCATTTTGTCATGGGCAACTATCCTCACATATGCAGCGGTTATCTTCCCCCATGACAATAATTGCCTCCAATGTCCTTGTACTAGGATTTTGCCATGGGTACAACATGCCAAGAAATTCCTCAAGTATGCCAGCCCTTGCACTTTTCCACGATTAACCTATATGCCTAGAATTACCTCCTGAATGCCAGCCAGCACCAATGTTTTATCCATGTGCCAAGGACTACATCTAATACCAATTACCTCCAGAATGCCAGTACAAATATTTTACCAGTAAATCAAGAATTTCCTCCAGTTGGTCAGTATTTTGTCATGGGTGTCTGTCATGCTAAGAATTCCCAGCACCAATTTTGCCAAGGATGCCTCCATAACACAAGAGTTACCTTTACTTTGCCAGGGAAAACAGCAGTATCACAACCATAATACCACATTCTCACTCAACCTCGCGTCCACTCATTCATTCTCACTCAGTCTTGCACTCACTCTTACACCCTAATTCTCACTCTCATTACTCACTACCTCACTGACTCTCACTTTTGCCTATGCACAAATGCTTACATATACAGATACATTCGCAGTTTCTCCTTCTCCCCCTTTCCCTCTCCCCCTTTCCCTCTCCCCCTTTCCCTCCCTCCCTTCCCTCCCCCCCCTTTCCCTCCCCCCCCCTTTCCCTCCCCCTCCCTTTCGCTCTCCCCCTCCCCCCATAAACACACTGTTACCCACCCACGCACACACACATTTGGTTAAAATAATTTTTACATACCTCTGCTGCCAGGGAAGGTAACATTCCAGCTAAATGTACTTAATTTTTTATTACGCATAGTGAAAAAATATTATATTTAATATTCACTATTAGTGTGATAAAATACTGGCAGAAAACACGGAAAGTGGAGCTCCAACCATGGCATAACGATGAGTTGCTCCTGTGTTCCTGGCACTAATATTGCCACCTCTGAGGCCAAAGATTGCAAAGGCCGCCTCAGAGGTTTCAAGGAGGAATCAAGGGGTCGCAGTTGTGACCTCTAAATGTTGGCCTTGGCTTTGTGGCATCCGCATAAAGGTGAACATAGATGTTGCATTCTTGCCAGCAGGGACAGAGGAGTGCCATTTATAAAAGGAATAGTTTTAGTGAGAAGATGGAGCCTTGGTTGACCCTTTGTAGAAGAGTGAGGCTTGAGAGTGAGTCAGACCATTTTATTTGTTGGGAGCAATTTGTTAGATGGGACTCAAACCAGCACTGTCTTTGATTCCCATCGGTTCCTCTAGAATTTTCAGTCCAGATGAGTGTCAGTAGTATGAGAAGACAGGAGTTTCCATTGTCCATGATGCATCGAGCATTATCTACTTTTTAGCATTTCTGTCTACGTGCTGCAGTCTGATCTAAATCTCAACTGGTGGTCATTAAGGATGTTAATTTTTGTTATGTATTTGTTTAATTGTATTGCAACACAACTTTCCAATACTGTTGCTAGTAAAGGTGCAAACGTTGTTGTGGACAGTGGGTTAAGTATTTTTTCAAGAAGAGGAGTGGGTGACCAGGCCATATTTGAAAAAAGAACAATTGATGGACAGAATGCAGAACAATGTCATACATTCACCCCAGTACAGGCCATGTTTGAGGCAGTCTGGTACTACATCTTTGCAGAGGACGGAGTTGATTACGTGACTGAGGGGATAAGAGATGACGATATGTTCTTGACAGGAAGGGTTATAATGGGGTCAGTGTAATTAGTGGAAGGTCTGACAGCACAAAGAGTTTCTCAGGGTATATTCAGTTATCTATTCAAATGAGATCCACTCAACTGTAAATTCGTGGGTTGAGGCCTCTTGTGGGAGAATAGTTTCAGCTCTCAGAAGAGATAGCTCAATGTTTTTCTTTAAACATGTTTTTATTTTATTCTCTAATAAAATAATCAGATAAATTACCAATATTCCCTGGCAATCTTTTTTCTTTTATCTGTGAAAATGTTGGAGAGTGTCACTGCTTTCTTTGGAGTTTGGGAGATTTGGAAAGGTTTCAGGGCTTGTGTGAGGACTTCTTGAACAGATCAAAACAATTCTTGGGTCTATTTTTAGAGATGTTTATTTCTCGTTTGAAAATGCCACATTAGTCTAGACAATATTGTATTTGTATTCTTTCAGTTTAAGTCAAAGCTTTTTAAATTTTCTTTGTGGGGTAATGTCATGTACATTCTATCGCTTTAAGGGTTTTCAGTTCTTCTAAAAGTTGTTTTGAAGAACCAGTGCAATGATTTTATTGGGGTGTGTTTTTTTGTTTGTTTGTTAAAATGGAGCAAGTTCATATTCAACATATGACCAGATTGAGTTGTAGTTCTCCACTAACCAAATAGTGTCCAACTAGCTTTTGAGTTCAATAGATTTGTTGCTAGTGTTGTATGTTTGGTACTTAGAAGGGACTGGTTGTCATTGTTGAAATCCCTAACCCAGACCCTAAGTTTCTTTGGTTGCCCGCAGGAGGACGATTTGGTGCACAGCAAGGAGAAAGGAACAAGGAAGCGGTCAGACCAGGCTACAGGAATCAATTCGTTTTTTTCCTGCATGTGGGAGGTCCAGAATTGGGCCTTTTTCATGTGAGGGTGTAGAACAGGATGGTTGTCGTTGAGCACAAAGAGCAAAAGTTGTGGTAAGGCTGTATCAGACTTTTAACTGCCGTGGAGATCGAAATCACCCAAGAAGATATTATAAGAGATGCTATTCGACCATTCTACTATAATTTTTATGAGCTGTTCGAAGAGAAGGTGGTATATTAAAAAGTTTGACACCCACCTCGTAATTAGAAATCCAAAAAGTGTACGTGTCACTGAAAGAGCACGCCAGGTGAATGCGATCTGGGAACCAAGAAATCCAAAGAGTGTGTTTGTCACTGAAATGGCACCTCCAGGCAATGACAAGCAGGGTCTGCAGTAAATCTTAAGAATATGCGTGTTACTGAAACAACACGCTCCAGTAATCAATATAAAGCCCCTCCCCTTGAAAACCTTTGGATAACCAATACTCAATGCCGGCACAACGTCCAATAAAAACCCGTGAGCCAACATGAAGACAAAATCGAAGGCTGCTCATTAACGGAAAACTATTTTTAAATTGTGTCCTCTTTGAACAACTTGGTTACGTGGATAGTTAATTCCTTGTGCAAGCAGCTGTTAGCCACACATGTTCCAATGCCATACAGATGGTTACACTTAGTAAAGGCTAAAACGACTCCGCTTGTGAAGAACGCTGCTCGTTCACTCACACATGGCTGTTCTTGATTGCTCGCACTCCACACGATTGCTCACGCTCTACTCTCCACAAGTGCCCAACAGCCAAACGATCTAGCGCACTCGTGAAATTAAATCGACCCACGCCAACAGCTATCCCTTCAAGGCTTCTTCACAATCATGCGAGTTACTTTAGTAGAATAAGTGGGACTGTTTATTCAGTCAAACAGCCCCTTGAAACTGTTTCCCCACATCAGTTAGGCACACTGCATGCCCGGTTTAAAGGACAGTTGAAACCATCCGTCTCCATGGTTTCAATTAAGTGCCACCAACATCCTGATTAATCATTCAACTACAACAACCTCCGTAAATGGTTATCTCTCACCAGAATGCTGCCTCCTTGCTGGGCTTGAGTGAAGTGCGGAACGCCACGTGTTGAGATCTTCCTGTAATGGCTTTGCACCTGCTGACTACACCAGTGTGATATTCTATAATAAGGATCCGACAAGGCAGAGTGCAGATGAAACATCCAAGTTTATTCTTACAGGAAAGAAGATCTCATCCATCAAAGACTGCAGCTGTGGCCCAACTGCCACAATACCCCTATGAATTTTACAAGGCTTATGAAATCTCTATATTCCATTGACATACACAGCCTTCCACTTGGCTGAGGAAGGGAGGTGACATCACCCTGGCACTGAGCACAGGCAGAGCCAGTCAGACACACATTTACTGCCTGTGCCACCGAAGATTATCCCTTGGAGGGTAGCAAATGATGTGAAATATTTTGTGGGCTCTTTGTTATTTGGTCTCTGTTTCAACTGCAAGAACTTTGTACATGGAAGACTGAGCTGTGTTTAGGTTTTTGCACAGTACAAAAGAGCTATGCATAATTGCAACCCCTCTACCTGTTTCACTTTCTGATCCTTTTATACGGATCGCATAACCTTGGGGAATTGGGAGGTCAAGTGGAAGTTGTGGGGAGTTGGAGGGACATGTTTCTGTCTGGAATGCTAATTCAAGGATATGGAAGTGGATCAAACCTTCAATTTTGATGCAGTATTTTAGTCACAGATCTGACGAGGAGGAGAAATCAATTGAAAGTCGATTGAACAGTTCTTCTGATGGGCGTATAGGCAGTCTGTGCTTCTATGAGGTTTTAGGTATGAGCATGAATTCTTCTGGAGTGATCAGTACATCTCACTCTGCACTCTCTGACTGAAATGTATGTGGTGAACGCAGGAGGCCCTTAGGAAGTAGGAATGATAAGTAAAAGAGAGTATTCTTTTATCCTCAGAGGACTAAATGAGTGGTATTTGGGTGGTAAGGAGAGTTAATGGGATACTGGAAAGTGGCAGTGTTTGAGACAATCAGATTATCCTCCAGGAGAAGAGTTTGTTGGGCTAATTTTTGACAAGTGTTTGATTGTGGATGAGCCTGGGATTTCTGTTGGAGGTCCAGGATGATGACTGAGAAAGCAGGTGAGAGGGTAGAATGAATATATATATATATATATATATATATATATATATATATATATATATATATCTCCATCCATCCATCCATCCATCCCTCCCTCCCTCCCTCCCTCCCTCCCTCCCTCCCTCCCTCCCTCCCTCCCTCCCTCCCTCCCTCCCCAGTAGGTAGTTATAGTTAGGACCTAGTTACCATAGGAAAATCGCAACATTCTATTCCCAATAACTTTGGCGCTGATTGACGAATTTTCGCGAAATTTTCAAAACTTATGGCCCGTCTCGGTCCACTCCTATCTTGAAAGTTTCGGGGTGATTTGGCAAGCGGGCCCGAGAAAAAAGGGGGGTCCCAAAACGTATTTTCTCCATGCAATTTTCCATAGGAAAGTTTAGACACGGCTACAGCCCGAACTGCTAAACGGAATTACACCAAATTTGGTAAAAAGGTAGCCCTTGGTTCAGAAAGAGCCATTTTTGTTAAATGATGTAAATCCGTTCATTAGTTTTTAAAATATGAATGGAAAAAGAAATATATATATATCTGTGCGGAGCCTAACCACACATCTCATCGTGAGATCTGATTGGCTGTTAGCATTTCATCCAAGAAGTGTTGGCAGCCATTTTGGGACCAATATACTTGATAGCACCTCATTAAAAAGCATTGCAGTTAATAGAAGGTTTTAAGACTTTAGTTACATTATAAATCATTTGTTGATGGTACCATACTCACTTTAGGAATTGTGGTGTGTTCTAAGGTTATTTTACCATGTGAAAAAGCCTTTTGCTGGGATATCATGAATCCTGTTGAGAGAAAACTATTTTCTCATGCTTTTCCCACAGAGGTTGGAAGGTGATCTATAAGCTAAACAGAGTGTTCTGACTCTGAAACCCTACCCTTCGCTACAGGAGTAGCCCAGAACTTTGTGTCAAGTTTGTTTGCCGCGTCATCGTGTGGAAAGGATCATCTGTTTGGCCGCAGCGGAGGTGAGAGGCGCCGCTCCGGGACTGCGAGGACCAGCATTCCCCAACAACAGCTGGTCCTCTTCCCGTGTGAGCCGCGCCCCCTCCCAGTGCCACACCCCCACCAGCGCGAAGAAAACCTCTCGCGGCCCCCGCTTCGCGGGAGCCGCTCGTCCTGAGAGTGTTCTGACTCTGAAACCCTACCCTTCGCTACAGGAGTAGCCCAGAACTTTGTGTCAAGTCTGTTTGCCGCGTCATCGTGTGGAAAGGATCATCTGTTTGGCCGCAGCGGAGGTGAGAGGCGCCGCTCCGGGACTGCGAGGACCAGCATTCCCCAACAACAGCTGGTCCTCTTCCCGTGTGAGCCGCGCCCCCTCCCAGTGCCACACCCCCACCAGCGCGAAGAAAACCTCTTGCGGCCCCCGCTTCGCGGGAGCCGCTCGTCCTGAGAGTGTTCTGACTCTGAAACCCTACCCTTCGCTACAGGAGTAGCCCAGAACTTTGTGTCAAGTCTGTTTGCCGCGTCATCGTGTGGAAAGGATCATCTGTTTGGCCGCAGCGGAGGTGAGAGGCGCCGCTCCGGGACTGCGAGGACCAGCATTCCCCAACAACAGCTGGTCCTCTTCCCGTGTGAGCCACGCCCCCTCCGAGTGCCACGCCCCCTCTCTGCCAAAGAGTATACTAGTAAGATCAGCGATGCGCACAGCGGGACGCGTGCGGGACGCAACCGGGACGAAGACCGGGCAAAGAGCGGGCCGTTCGAGACCGTGAGGAGACCGGGCCGGGCTCCCCCCTTAAGCCTCATCATTCATTTACCCCCATATCATTTTCTCGCATATCAACGAAATCCATCTGTCTATAAATGAATACCAGGAGTAACAAACAGAAGAAATTAAAAAAGGGAGGGATTGGAGAACAGCTCCTAGGTCCAATGGATGATTTTTTGACCAAGGCTAATACTTTTATTGACCAAAGTATTAGTCTGATAGAGGGAAGAGTATCTACAGAGCTCGCGATTGCGAGGCGATCCTCTATGGGATCACTGGCCATAGCAAGAACTCCAGAGCTGGAAAACGCCCTAGCCGATTCACAACAAGGCAACAAGAGGCGTAGTCTCCCGAATAACGTAGATCTCTCAGCCTCTCCTCTCTCCCTTACCAACTCAGATTTAGAAAAAACACCTGAACTCCCACGCGAGCAAACGCCAGAAGAAGTCAGACAAGCAAGAGGGAGGAGGGAGGGGGCTGTCAAGAAAAGGAAGGAAAAGGGAAAAGCCGATATAGTCAATGGAATCGAAATAGCTGAGACAACTGATTTAACTACCCCCCTAAACCTGACTTGCTCACCACTAAGAGTAGTAGATCCTACTAACCATCAGGTTCTAGCACCTCATTCCTCACCTAATAACAACATAAATACCTCTGTTATAGGTTCACCCGTCATCATTCCTCACAGTACTGAATCAGGTTCTCCTGCTATGGTAAACAAAATTACCTCAGCACTAAAGTCTTTATTTCAACCACTTGAAACGAGACTAATAAATATTGAAACCCAATTGCTAATAATTACCAAATCTCTGCAATCTAACTTAACTAGAGAACCCCCCAAAAAAGGAACAAATAATCAACTTGCTCCTTCCCTGCAAAGTAAAAAAAGTTATGCAAACTATGTCCTGTAACAAAACCACAACCAGCCCCAAAAGATCCTGTAGTGGGCAAATCACTCCCGGCAAAAAATATACCAACTCCTAACCCCAACATACTACCAAAACCCTCTGACATAAAAACAACAAAAATTACCACTCCAGCCCCTAAAACACCAGCTGTCACAAATATTCCTCAGAATAAACCAAACCCTACGGTAAATAAAGGTACCACGAGAGGAGCTTCCGAGGGCAGATCTTATATGCATCTACCACCTGAAGCATCGCCATTCGTGGTGGTTATGACGGGTGTACCAGAACTAGCAGGGGAGATGACAGAGCCTAATTGGTCCTTAAAGAATACGGTCCAATATTGGTTAAACACAAATCGCCCCTCTCCCCCTAATTGGACAACCAGGATAGCAACAGTCAGTAGGACCCCTTGGGTGGGACATACAAAAAAAGTAATACAGGGTGATTGCATTGTAATCACTTTTGAGGACCCCAAAGTTGTTGACTATATATGCTCTTGGGAACAACATAGTCCAAGTGGGGGAATGGACACAAAGAGTCTCTCCTTTTTTTTATCCCAAAAAGCACTATAATAGTCATCTCAACGAACAAGATAATCTGTGGCGTAAACCGGTTCCACAGCCCTGGGATTTTACTAACGCTAGACCCAAAATCCCCCCGCAGCAGAATGGCCAAGATCCCTCCTGGTGGTCGGTCGACCCAAATTACTACCAACAGGACGGCCCATGGCAGGTAATGGGACCCCGTAACAGAAGAAGAGATTGGGAACAATGGGGTGCCCCACCACAGCGGCACTTTAGACCCAGGTACGGAGAAGCACCATACTGGGAAAACTGGCTGGGTTTTCCAACAATGAACCGCTACAGCAGTCTGGAGATGGTCGATTGACCATCACCAAATTCCATCAATGGTGAACCAATCATTCTATCACAGGTCCCGGAAAGGAAAATGACCACAGGACAGGATAACAAGTTACGGTCACTCTCTGTCATTTTCTGGAACGTAGCGGGACTTCGCCCAAAAATAGACGATGGCTCAGCAGCCCAATTTCTTGAGGATGGCAAAATAATATGCCTCCAGGAAACATGGGCAATAAAAAAGCTACATGTCGCAGGTTACAAAACCCTTTTTTCCCCAGCTCTCCCTAGCACTGTAGGTAGGCCTAAGGGGGGTCTGATCATTTATATAGCGAACACAATCCCTAGCTTGAAACTGCTCAAAATCGAAAATATGCCAAATTTCCAACTAATTATTATCTCAGTTGGTAAAGACACTATTGTCATCCTAGTAAACTTCTACAATAACTTAGAAGAGGATAATTTTATTACAATTCTTCAGACAATCCAGGAAAAAATCGCTAGAGCTACCAAACTATACAGTAAAAAGGCTACCGTCCACTTACTATGGGGAGGAGACTTCAACATTCATCCCTGCCCATGTTTGAATAATCATAATTGTGGGATAGTGGACGAACAAGATAATTCCCTTGCTCATTTCACCCATGATGGAAAAGGGGAAGCGATGAACAATCTTCTAACAGACCTGGAACTGTCAATAGTAAATAAACAAAATCCGGATGATAATACTTTCTACCCCACATACCTAGGGAGGGGTCATGAGACCACTGTCGATTATGTCCTTTCAACGGATGGGATGAGACAGCTGACCACAGATTTCACTTTATTGGCAAATGATTTAAGCGACCACTCAGCGCTTAGAGTGGATTTGGTCCTCCTAGATCACCTAACACAGACAACCATAATTGCACACACTCTTTCGCAAAATCAGCTAGAAGTGGGCAGATCAAATGGTTTCACGGTGAAATGGGGTAAAATAGACCCAATCCAACTAAGCAGTAATATAATAAAGACGCTATATTCTAACATAATAAAATGCCTAGATTTGGAGTCTGATGATAACACCATCCTTGAAAACTTCAAGATTATTTTAGACAAAACCAAACAAATGCTGACCAGGGAAAATAAATCAAACAATCTAACAACTCCAGGCTGGTTCAATCATGAATGTACCGCCGCATTAACCAAGTTAAAAGAGGCTCTCAGGCAACCAAAAAGAGACATACAATCGATCAAACATCTAAGACTCCAGTACAAAAAGGTCAGGAAACAAAGAAAACAGGAGCTGAAACAGTCCTTGTGGAACGACCTACACAAAAGCTCACTCACAAAGAATAGTGAGTCTTTTTGGCGGATTGTGAAAACCCCTTTTCTCTCTGATTCTAGCAGACCTCAAATCGACGTAGCGATAGAAGAGGAAATATGGATGAACCATTTCTCCCATATATTCAAACTAACATCATCAAATGAAGAAACCACTTACTCTCATCCTCCTGTCGACTTTCCAATAAACATCCAGTTTGATATTCTTGAGGTACTGCAAGCATTGAATCTAAGCAAAGGGGGCAAAGCCCCAGGTCCAGACGGGGTCCCTGTCAATCTTTTTAAACAACATCCAGACCTCTGGGCCCCTATACTCACTAGGGTATGTACTGCAACAGCGAGATTGGGCTTAATGGAGTCTTGGTCCAACTCCATTATGGTCCCTATTTTCAAAAAAGGGGACCGCCAAGATGTCAAATGTTACCGACCGATCTCTTTACTAGATTCTGTTGGAAAAGTAGTTGGTAGAGTAATTCTGGAACAACTCCAACAATGGGCTGACGACAGAAAGATTTTATCCGACCTTCAATTCGGCTTCAGAGAAGGATTTGGAACTGTAGAACAGGCCCTCAATTTAAGCCTAATTGTATCCAAGTACATCCACGCAAAGCAGGGGACAATGTACATGGTGTACGTAGACTTGTCCTCTGCTTTCGACTGCGTATCTCACTCAAAGCTATGGACTCTTCTCCGAAATATGGGGGTGGATCCCCCACTATTGGACTTCTTAAGGGAATTATATACCGACGCTTCTGCGAGAGTGCGCTATGGGATAAAGGGCGAGCTTACCCCGTCATTCAAGGTAGAGCGAGGAGTCAGGCAGGGGTGCGTCCTTGCCCCCTTCCTCTTCTCCCTGTACACAAACGGGCTGGAAGAGAAGATGCTGAAAGGGGGGCAGGATCTCCCAAGACTAAAACAACGTATGATCCCGGCACTGCTCTACGCGGATGACGCGGTAATTTTGGCCCGCACCCCCATAGAACTTCAGAAGTCCCTTAATAAATACGCTGATTTCATGGGAACACTAGACCGGCATATAAACGTAAAAAAAACGTTCGTAATGGTAGCTGGTGGAGGGAGAAAGCGAATAAAGAACATCACTCTTAATAACCAAAACCTTGAGAGAACCCCACAGTATCCCTATCTGGGCATAATGATCGACGAGAAACTAAATTGGAAAGCAGCCATCGAGTCGAGGAGACACCTTTTTAGGAGAGCCAATACTGCCTTGATTAGTTTCTCACAAAGACTGGGAAGGAATTCACCAGTGGAGACGCTACAAATCTACACTGCAAAATGTCTAGCCACTGCCCTATACGGGGCTGGCGTCTGGGGACATGTTGACGCTGCATCTCTTCAAATAGCTGAGAACTCATTTATTAGATTCCTCTTATCTGCCCCCAAGTGCTCATCTACATATGCATGTCATATGGAACTGGGAATCCCTTATATAGAGGACCTAATCAAAGTCCAGCCACTGCTACTTTGGAGGCGCATATGGTCATCCGATAAGAACATGCTGACCAAGGCCATTTTAGAGGACTCAATGGCCCTGGATAACGCGCATAGAATAGCCTGGCTTACCTACGTAAAACGATTCTTTACGGATATGGGCTTAGAAAGATATTATTTTACTCCATCATCTTTGTCTGAAATAAGCAAGAAGGAGTTGAAACAGAAAGCAATGAGCCACCTAGAGTCACTCAGAATTACCCTGCTTTCGAATAAACAATCAGTACAACATGCTAACATGGTACAGTTATCGCCACAAATTCAGCCCTATCTTGCACTGGAAATTAACTCATATGAAAGGATGCTCTTAACCAGACTAAGACTTAATCTGTTTCACAGACTAGTCGCTTTCCCGCAAACGAACACCTGGGAATCAAAATTGACCTTATGCCCCTGTGATGAGACTTCCGCACAATCATGTATGCACACGATACTGTTTTGTAAATACTATCTCCCCCACAGGAAAATCTGGCTATCCCCACTACTGAAAGTATGGGGTCTTAGACAATGCCGTCCGGCTATGATTCTTTTACAGATGTTAGACTCAGAGCGCACCTGTTATCACACACTGAATTTTTTAAAATGTATTATTAGGCATCGAAGGAATCTTTAAAAATCCTTCTGTGTGAATTATTTTAATGCTGTAAATTTCATATTGCTGCTTTTATGGTTTTATAATGACAAAAACCGAATAAAGAAATTTATTATTAAACTGAGAGAATATTTGCTGTAAATTCACATTATCTTTCTCAGTCATGTGAGAATGAAGTTTGACATTCTCAGTAAAACATGTACATCCAACCAGGGCAGAGACTGTCAGTTGATTCCTTTGTGTTCTACTGTAGCTTCCCAGAGTGTTCTAAAGCACAACTAGAGCTCTAACAATCCTACTTATGACAAACGTATTGCACACCTGAAGCCATCTTGATTGGAATAAAGTGGTAACTCTTAAAACATTTAATTTAAAAAGGAACAAAATGAGTGGGTTCATTTTGCCATAGAACGTATGATTAGTGCTGCAGAAAGAAAAATTAGGGCACATTTTGAGTGACTTCTCAAATCCTCTTCTATTTCATTAAAAAATTCTGACATGCAGACTGAAACATGCACTTTCAATACCAGCAGCAGACTTCCCTGGTGAGCAGTAGCTTTACTACAGTGATCTAATAAGCAACTAGAGTGCTAACATTCAGAATTTATGGCAAATGTGTGACACATCCAAATGCCTTCTTGATGGAATCAAAGTAAAAACTGAAAGTATTTCCTACTGAGGAGACTGCCGTAAATGAGGAAATTAGGAAACTTCATAACAAATAAGTCTCGCAAGATGGCCACCAGAGACAAAAGAGCCCAAATGTAGCACAAACATCACCCATATGTAGCCCAATGACAGAAGTGTGCAAAACTATTTTTTGTGTTTTTGCAGTTTTATATAGTGCAGACTTGTCAGGTATTGGAGTGCTTTACATGAGCATTGGTTACATCACACAAGAACAAGTTCATTTTGGTTTTAAACATGGGGAGATTAAGTGATTTGACCGAAATCACAGAATGTCGAGCTGAAGCAGAAACTCCAACCTGGTTCCTCAGTCTGCAGCTCTGGAAGTAACACCACATCCTCTCCCCTAAGTGCAACATTTAATCAAGTGGTCAACTGGATAAAAAAATAAAGATAAGAAATAATTTAAAAGTGCTTTGTCGCTATTTGAAAACTCCGAAAATATGTCCTCATTTTAGTTTTTTAGAGCACTAACCATAATTTTGATGCAGATAAGACCCACTAATATATGTAATTTCTAAAGGAAATGCTCTAGGTATTACAGTGTTGATTACATCAAGATGACGGCAGGCGTTCCACACTTTTGTAATAAATATAAAATGTTAACAATCTAGTTGTTCATTAGGATACTGTTGAGAGGCAGAGGACAGGGGCACGGACTCTGACAATTGAAGGCAAGTAGGAGGGTGCAGAGGCAAAGGAAGGGCAGTGGCAGAACGACAGACTATAGAGGGCAGTGGAAAAGGGGGCAAGGGCAACAAACCAACAATACAGGACTGGCAAGAGAGGCTGTGGCAATGTAATATAACATTGTGGGCAGAAGGAAGAGGCAGTGGTAGTACAACCATGCATGCCAACAGACCTGATTCAGCCAGGAAACGTCCAATGTTTTTAAGCCCAAATGGGCTTTATTTGATCTGTCTCCTGTCTACAATCTCCTCTTTTTCAATGTAAGTCAAAGGGGAAAATCAATACCCCAGTTTTTTTTTTAAATCTCCCTCTTGCCAAGTTCAAAATGTTAGCAAGTATGGTACATTGGATCATGGAAGGCAGGAGGAATTGGGGTAGGGGCATGGACTTGGATAACAGAGGACAGGAGGGACATGGAGAGGTGCACCAAACTGACCCTACGGGGCAGGCATCAGGGTTTACAGCAGCACAATACACCACACAGGGCATGCGGGATGGGAGTGCAGCACAACAATCCATAGAAAACAATAGGGAGGGGACAGGACCATGCACATGGACAACAGAGAGCAGAGGGGAAAGAGGCAATGGTAGCTAGCTGACCATAATGGACAGACAGGAGAGAAAGCTGCAGCATAACGGACCATAAAGGGCAGGAGGGACGGTTCAGGGGCATTACAATGGAACAGACAAGCCAGGAGGGAGCAAATAGGGGTCTGCACATGGAAACAGAGGACTGGGGGAAAGGGGGCAGGGCAGGAGCAGCAAGATGACCATGGAGGTCATGCAGGATGGGCACTAGAAGCAAGTCACACCATGGAGAGCAACTGTGAGACTATATTGGCATACACACAGACCATGGAGGGAAGGTGGGAGGGGGTCTGGGGCAGCTAGCTGACCACACAGAAGACCATATAAATAAACAGGAGAGGGGAGGTAGAGTAGTATTGAAGGATTCTTACTCCACAAACTAATATCCATAAACAAAAGGAATCCTCCTTAGAATGACAGGGAAGTGTTCTCCTCAGTGGTATGGGAGCACTTAGTGTTTTGTAAAATACCCCTCACACACCAAAAGGCCCCTTGGTGTCATGCTTCATCATAGGGGTCTTCGCAACCCTCTAGCGGGTTGCGGCGTGCTGCGACCTACGACTAACCGGGAGCACTTTTAAGTTATGGCTATATGTGGTGCGTGTGAGTGGGTAAGTGTTTATGTGAGTGGTAGGATTTAGTGAGAAAATTAAAAAGCACCTGGCTCGTGGGTATAGCAGAATTTTGTTTTATTCATGACCCCGGGCTGGTACTAGTAAAAGAAGTGAAGTGCGAGGTGTGTTTTGTCGTGATTATGGACAAAACCTCATGTGCGCGTCAACATGTTTCGGAGGCAGGGCTCCTTCTTCAGGACGGGGGCACAACTTACCCACCTTACTCACGTTTCACTAATAGTTAAAGATATGTTTAAGTCAATTTAACAAAAGTGAGAAAAACTAAATATGTGTCTGTATATACAGGCTATTATGTACCTACAGCGGTTTTGGCTCAAGTAAATGCGAATTGCATGACCTGAGAAAAAGGAAACAAGAAAAATATGGTCACCCTAGTCATGGGTAGCTCAACAGGTGCAGTCACCTGGAACAGACCATCCAGCTTAATCAGCCCTGTGGAAAAAGACACTGACATGACAAACAACATAGATAACAAATAACACACTCATTAACAGATTGCATTGGTTTTTGTCATACTTATATAGTAGAGCTTGCTTGCTTCATGAGCATTCAGAACGTCTGGGGGGTGATTGCTAATATGCAGTCTAAATGGAGAAATATGTCAAGTTATCAGTGTGGTCCCTTAACTTACTTAGGTAGTCTCAGTATGCACTATGTAACACCTATACTCACGAACACGGGAGGAGTTCTCCTCGGTCTAGCCCCACACGCTGCTCCACTGGACTGAAGTGAGAGCTCAAGGCGTGTGGCTTATATACCCCAAGTTCGAGCGTTGATTGCTCGTTATGGATGCCGTTAAAGCGGAAGTCCGGGGATGCCCATGTATGGATAGCCCGGTGTTTAGTTTGGCGTTTCTGTGCTAATTGAATGATTACCGGACCTTCTATGGTGTGTCCGGTACGAGATCGTCCCTGTACTGAGTGTTCTTCTTTTGCGCATGCGTGGGAAAGCCTGACTAGACCGCGCATGTGCCGAAGACGGACTGGTCTTCCCAGAAGACCATGCATGGCAAGCGGGAGGTTTAGTGGCAGCACAATGGCTATGATTGGCAAGAAGTAGGGTTCAGGGGCATGCACAGGGTACCATGGAGGATAGAAGGGAGGGTCAAGACCTGGGCACAGACAAGAGAGTTCAGGGGAAGGGGCCTCACAACAGGGCAGACAGGAGGAGCAGTTGCAGCACAACAGACCAGGGAGGGCAGAAGGGTGTGGCAGTAAAATGGACAATGGGGACAGGAGGAAGGGGATAGGGGCATGGAATGTGGACAGGCAGGGTGGAGGTGGCAGGGACAAGTTACAGTCATCTGACCATGCTAGGCAGGTGGGAGGGGAGTGGCAGCTCAACAGAACACTCTGAGTAGATAGGAGTGGCAGGTCCATGGAACATGGTGGGCAAAAAGGATGGAGCAGGGGCATGCATACAGACCTCGGAGGGCAGGGGAAAGGAGAATAGGGGGCAACAAACTAAGCACAGAGGCTAAGCAGGAGGTCAATGATGGAGCATAGAAGTGGCAGCACATCAGACCATGCATGGCAGGAGGGAGGAGACTAATCCATGGATTCAGACAACAGAGGATAGGGAGGAGGTGGATGGGGCAGCAAGCTAACTGTTCAGAGAAGGCGGAAAGGCCAGTGGCAGAACAACAGCCACACAGAGCTATAATAAGGGAGCAGGGACATGGACTTGGTCAATGGATGGCTAGGAGGTGGGAAGGCAGGAGCAGGAAGCTTGGGTGGGGCCAGCACAATGCCAGGCCCTGCTTCCAATCCCCCACCATCCATTGTGATATGCATCTTACTTAACGTTAAAAAAAACCTAGAAATTTGCTGAAAAAAACTAAGATTACAGGGACGGTATAGTTAGACTCAGATTTTCCTACATACACAACCAGTGAAATTCAGCAGTTATAGTTACCTGAGCTAACTATAACTTACGCCCCCACAATGTACTGCTAATGACCTCAGACATTACATGGTCGGTTACATCACTCATGACATCTCAAATGAGCTGTGAATGGAATGGAACTATAATCGCTAGAACTTTATTTAGGGATAGTGTGTGTATATTAACACCCCGTCTTTTCTTTCATGTAATAACCATTATAATATGCACTTTAAAGTAATGTGTAGTTCATTATTTATGTTGATATTTGCAATCCTAAGTATGTTTATTATGAATAAGTCACGTTGACGAACATACAGGTATGGCGGTCACGGGGCAAGATATGCTAAAATGACATTGTGTGCATATTAACACTTGTTTCCTTTTCTTTATTGTATCAATTCCTAAATTTTCACATTGTGACCAGGCCAATATGGCTGCCAGCTTTTTGGATTAAAGTAATATGTAGTCCTTTGTTAATGTTGGCAACTTTAGGCATTTGTACATTTAAATAAGGATGCTACAATGACGTCTTGTATCGTTATCAAGGTTTGGAAGAGCCGAAACGCGTGGATCACGTCCTTTGCAGATTAAATACTTCCAAACTACAACCTGTGTGCTGATTTTCTTCTTTGTAAGAGTGAGAGGAGATTAAATACATATCTATAAAATTCACTGAACAAAACAGTTTCAGGGACATTATAGTTAGAAATTAGCATTTAAAAATCCTCAGAAATTCAGTGAAAAAACCACAGGTTTCATGGACGTCATAGTTAGTTGGACATTTCACTCGTACAAAACAAGAGAAATTCAGCAGTTATAGTTAGTTATGCTAACTATAACTCGCGCCCCGCAATGCAGTGCTGCTGAAGTCACATATTACATCACTCATGACATGGTCAGTGACATCACTGATGACATCTCAAATGACATCATCCACATGATCATCTGATGCACCTCCTCACACCCTAAAATACAGACTACCATTCTCGAACCATAGATACACGAATACTAGTACAGCTACAATATTCTGTGCACTATGCATGCAGACCTCTAACCAGCTACATACTATTGATACGCTCTTATAAATACCCAGTTAGTTCCTATGCAGTCTAGGAATCCTTCTGTCTGTCCCATGCATTTCTCCAATCACCCATCCAGCACTATCCACTTATCCTATTACTCCACCAATACCTAAGCACTTATAAATTCACTATACACTCTGTTTGTAATACTGTAATTATTCTAGTTACTAGTCATGAACTTATGGAATGGCCTAGCTACTAACACAAGTACAGCTATAATATTGTGTGCACTATCCAAGCAGACCTCTAACTAGCTACATACTATTGATACACTCTTCGATATACCCACTTAGTACTCATGCAGTGTAGGAATCGTCCAGTCTGTCCCATGCACTTCTTTAATCACTTATCTACCACTATCTACTTATCCTATCACTCCACAAATACGTAAGCACTTATAAATTAAGTGTTCACTCTGTTTGCAGCACTGTCATCATTCCAGTTACTAGTGGTATTATAAAATGACCTAGGCACCAACACAAGAACACATAAAATATTCTGTGTATAATCCCTACAAATCTCTAAGCAGATACATACTATTGGTCCACTCCATTAAATACTGAAGTAGTACCCATGCAGCGTAGGATACCTCCTGTCAGTCTCATGCAATTCTTCAATCACCCATCCAGCACTATGTTCTTATTCTATCAGTCTGCCAATACCTGAGCACTTATGGGGCAGATTTACAAGCAACCTGCGCCACCAGTACGTCACTTTTTGTAACGTAGTGATGGTGCCAGGCACTCCTTCATATTTACAAAGAGAGGAAAAGCCACCCTACATGGTTTTTCCCTCTCCTTGTAAATACAACCCCTTCATACACAGAACTTTGTGTTGAAGGGGCGTTCCATAGGTGTTGCTGTGGGTGTTCCCACACAACACCCATAGAACAAGACACATCTCCAGATTTATGAGAAATCGTAATTCTGGAGATGTGTGTGAATGCTGTGCCATCCTAAAGTTGGTTTAGCAAGGCGCAATGAGGAGAATTGTTTTCATTCCTCCTCATTTTTTCCTCTTTCAATGCATGCTGCATTCCACAGTATACATTGAAAGAGGAAAATGCCTGTTCGAGGCATGTGGGCTGCTGACTTCATATCTGTGCATAGATCGCCGCCTAGTGTTGGGTCCGGATGATTGCACATTGTTGTCCTGGAAGAGTCTTCGAAGTATCACGAGATAGGTGGCTCCTCCCTCGGACTACAGTGCGCATGGGCATCCTCTCCATCCTCAGATTGTTTTTTTCCGCCATTGGGTTCGGATGCACTTTCCAGCACTCCAAGTTCGGAATAGAATTAAACTTTTCAAAAAGGCCAAAAGGCCTTCGAATTCGTCGGTATTGTTTTCGATTGGTACCGAAAAGTTTCCTTCATAATTTACTTGCACTCCGGTCGTCGAATCGGGCCGTTAGGCCTTCTCGACGCCACGTGGAACGACGGTCGATGGAACGAAGTCCATTCAAATATTGCCCGCAGTGCAACTCAAAGTTCCCGCATACAGATAAGCATCCTGTGTGCAACAAATGTTTATCACCAGATCATAATGAAGGTAATTGCCGAGCTTGTGCCCAATTCCGGTCTAAAAAGACGATTCGGCGGGCGGCAAGGCAAGAAATGCACCGGAGCCCGAGAATATCTTCGACGATAAGGAAGAACTACTTGACGCCGAAGACTCGGATCAAGAGGGAGATCAATACTCCGAGCACGACTATTATATCGACGAGGAAGAACAAATCGTCGAGGTCGAGGAATACGACCAAGACATCGTAGCTGTCGAAGACGACTCCGATGACAACGGGGGGCGAACTGTGAGTACACCGCCCCACACAGACACTACACCAATATCAGAGACTCGGGTCGAGGCATCGCCAACAGGCCTTAGCCAAGATCTAAATACTGGTTCTATAGCCCCCGCAATTTCGCCCGGCTAAGAATATACAAAAAGAGCCCTCTGAGACACGTAATCCAAAGCCGATTCCATCAAAACCGAAAGTCATCGACGCGACAGCCTTCGGACCGAACGTCGTCGAACCGAAGGTGATAAACACAAAGGGCGCCGAGCCGAACGCCAGCGTTCCACATAAACCTTCGAAACCAAGGGCCGTCGACTCGAACAAATCCAGTTCGACAGCCGGAAAGGGACAAAAGGTCGTTGAAGAAGGCAAAAGGGCTACGCCCAAGTCGGTTGTCGAACCGAAAGCGAAACCAAAAGTAGACCAACCGAGAGCGGTCGACCCGAAGCCCATCCATCCAAAGAAGGGCATCGAGTCAAAGACGCAGGCTCCGAGGACACCTCTACAGCCGAACAAGTCAGGACACCCAATGAAAGTTATCGAACCGACAAAAGTAATCAGTCCGAAAAAAGTGGTGCAACCTGTAAAAGACGTCGCACCGACAAAACCTGTCGGACAGACACTAAAGCCTCAAAAGCAGATCCAGGCACCAAAAACGGTCGACCCAACCAAAGGCATCGAACCGAAAAAGGTCAAACCTAAAACTACGGCGCCAAGGCAAAAAACTGTGGAAGAGGAGATCATCCATCCAAACCCCTCTACAGAAGATCAGTCCAAACTATATATTGACCCAAATACTGGGAAAGTGACTGTTTATACAAGGAAGAAAAGACCAGTGCCTGCTGAAGACTTCTCTAAAATACCACTCAAAAAGAAAAGAGACTGTGCAACCTCTCCTATTCTTTTCCAATCTATCTCTCCAGCTATGCCTACTACTCCATAGGCACCATACTCTCCTGCACTCTCTGACTACAACCCAGATGTAGATCAGGAGGCAGATGTGGGTTATGGATATCCACAAAACCCATATGTAGACCTCAACTCACAGCCATGGGGGGATGAGGGGATTGACCCAGACACTCATGGGGCTCAACCCATTACAGACACAAATGTATACCCAGTTAAACCATCACCTACAGAAGACACAATGGCTTTCAACTCATTAATAGACAGAGCAGCACTCTACCATAATGTAGATATGCATTCAGATGCTATAGAGGAAGATTTTCTGTTTGATACGCTTGCAACATCAGAAAAGAGTGTCAAAACACTTCCAATGTTAAAAGGGGTCCTCAAGCACGCAAATGACATATTCAAAATCACTGCAAGGGCACGTGTCATCAATCCTATAATTGAAAAAAAGTATAGGGCTGCACCAGTAGACCCTACTTACATCAGGGGACAACTGCCTTTAGACTCATTGGTGGTATCCAACGCACAAAAGCGTGCTAATTCACAAACTACTGGAGAAGCTCCTCCTCCTGATAAGGAGTCCAAGATTTTAGAAGCATCAGGCAAGAGAGTAGCTGCTCAAGCAGCAAACTCATGGAGAATAGCCAATACTCAAGCCTTGCTGGCTAGATATGACAGGGCGCACTATGACAGTCTAGTAGGACTTCTCCAACACTTACCTGAGCCTTTCAAGGAGCAGGCAGATGAACTTATACAGGAGGGAGAGCTCATCACCAATGCCTCTATTAAGTGTGCTCTAGACGCGGCAGATACAGCTGCCAGATCTATCAACACAAGCGTACTGCTTAGGAGACACGCATGGCTTCGCATATCTGGATTTAAAAATGAAGTCCAGGCCACAATTCTTAACCAGCCAATAAACCCTGATTTTTTGTTTGGTCCAGCAGTTGACTCAATTCTGGACAAAATGAAAAAGGACACAGAGACTGCAAAGTCAATGGGAGCTCTTCAGTCCCAACAACACAGAGGCTCCTTTCGTCGCTCCAACTATAGAGGAGGAGTGCGAGGTAACACATCGCAGCAATCCTCCGCATACAAGGCTAATACACAATCCACATACAATAAAAACACAAATCGTGGTGGATACCGAGGAAATAATAACAAAGGCAGAGGTCGTGGAGGCAATGCCTATAGATCCTCCACTAATACCAAACAGTGACTTCTTGGCACTACCCCCAGACCATACAACACCGGTCGGGGGAAGAGTACAACAGTTCCTACCAGTCTGGCTAAACATCACTACGGACAAGTGGGTCAGGCAAATTATCCAACATGGCTATTGCCTAGAACTCAGATCAACACCACCCAACATACCACCCGTACACCGTCCAATGTCAAAGGAACATATAACATTGTTGCAGCAAGAGGTCATCAGTATGCTGCAAAAGGGGGCCATAGAACCAGTCCCATTAAAACATCAAGGAACAGGAGTATACTCACTATACTTCCTCATTCCCAAAAAGGACGGGTCTCAGACCAATATTGGACCTCCGGCCCCTCAACCACTACATTTTATCAGAGCATTTTCACATGCTCACTCTGCAACAAGTCTTACCACTGCTGCAGCAGGGAGACTTCCTAGCAACTCTAGACCTCAAAGACGCATACTTTCATATACCAATACACCCTGCTCACAGAAAGTATCTCAGGTTTACAATACAAGGACAACACTACCAGTTCAAAGTCCTACCATTCGGTGTAACAACAGCTCCACGGGTGTTCACAAAATGCCTAGCAACAGTGGCGGCACATCTCAGGAGACAACACATTCATGTGTATCCATATCTGGACGATTGGCTAATACAGGCGCCATCGGCCCAGCAATGTGCCAGCCACATGTCGAAGACCATTCATCTCCTGCACAGTCTAGGTTTCTCGCTGAACTACCCAAAGTCACACCTACAACCCTCCCACGTACAACAGTACCTGGGAGTGACAGTAGATACACTAGCAGCAAAGGCATATCCAAACACAGCACGGATCAACGGAATGCAAACGTTAATCCAAAGGTTCAAACCACAACACTCATTGCCAGCACGAGTGTTTATGCAACTAATAGGCATGATGGCCTCGTGCATATTCATAGTCCCTCATGCCATACTACACATGCGTCTGCTACAGAAGTGCCTAGCAAGGCAGTGGAACCAGGCTCAGGGACAATTAAAAGACCTAGTGTTGGTGACCAGTTGGGCATACAACTCTCTGCATTGGTGGAATCCACAAAACCTTTGCAAAGGACGACTGTTCCAGGAACCTGTCCCACAAATAGTGATGACGCGGACGCATCCCTGCTAGGCTGGGGAGCCCATGTCCTGCATTACACAGTCCAGGGACTATGGACTATACAACAGAAAAAGATGCACATCAACCTACTAGAGTTGATGGCGGTCTTTCTAGCCCTAAAAGCGTTCACAAAACACTTATGCAACAAGACTGTGTTGATCCGGACGGAAAACATGACAGCTATGCATTATATTCAAAAACAGGGAGGAACACATTCCCCACAGCTGTCGCACCTGGCTCAGAGTGTGTGGAAATGGGCCATTCAGAGGAACATGTTTCTCATGGCAGAACACCTCCCAGGCAAGGACAATCAAATAGCCGACCTGCTCAGCAGGCACAGTCAACAGATGCACGAATGGGAGATTCACCCCAATGTGCTCCAACCATTCTTCCGGCAGTGGGGACAACCGGAGATAGATCTGTTTGCCACAAGCGAAAACGTAAAATGCCAGTACTTTGCCGCCAGGTTCCCACATCCGCAGTCGCAGGGCAATGCGATATGGATGAACTGGTCAGGCAAATTTGCATACACTTTTCCCCCAGCTCCATTAATACCGCTAGTGGCACGCAATATGCGCCAACATAAGCTGACGCTAATCCTAGTTGCTCCCACATGGGCGAGGCAACCATGGTACACAACGTTCCTAGAACTGTCAGTGGTGCCTCATCAAAGACTGCGACTCACACCCAGTCTTCTAACTCAGAGCCATGGCGAAATCCAACACCCAGACCCGCAACAGCTGAACCTGGCGATCTGGCTCCTGAAATCCTAGAGTTTGGATACCTAAACTTGCCTCCAGACTGCATGAATATTATCAAAGAGGCAAGAAGACCCACTACCAGGGCATGTTATGCAGCTAAGTGGAAACGTTTCGTCATTTACTGCAGTAACAACGATATAAACCCATTGGATGCTTCTACACAAAACATCATTTGCTATCTCTTGCATCTACAACGTTGCAATTTAGCCTACTCATCCATCAGGATACATTTAGCTGCGTTAGCAGCATATCTCCAAAACGGGCAACACCTTTCACTGTTCAGAGTGCCAGCAATTAAAGCATTTATGGAGGGACTGAAAAGAGTAATTCCCCCAAAACACCCACCTTCACCAGTCTGGAATCTAAACATCGTTTTAACCAGACTTATGGGACCACCTTTTGAACCACTACACACATGCGAAATACAATTTCTTACTTGGAAGGTGGCTTTCCTTATTACCATTACTTCACTTAGAAGAGTTAGTGAGCTCCAAGCCCTAACTATTCAAGAGCCATTTATTCAAGTACATGCAAATAGAGTAGTTCTCAGAACAAACCCTAAATTCATGCCAAAAGTGGTATCCCATTTTCATATAAATCATACAATAGAACTGCCAGTGTTCTTTCAAAATCCACACACAGACAGTAGCTGAAAGGGCCTTGCATACTCTAGATGTCGAGAGCTCTGCTATACTATATAGATAGAACTAAGACATTTCGAAAGACAAAACAGTTGTTTGTTGCTTTCTCACCGCAACACAAAGGCAACCCTATTTCAAAATCAGGTATAGCCAGATGGATCGTTAAGTGCATTCAGATATGTTATTTAAAGGCAAAACGCACCATAACAGTTCCCCCTAGGGCGCATTCTACACGCAAACTAGTGGCATCCATGGCTTTCCTAGGAAATATTCCTTTACACGAAATTTGTAGAGCAGCCACATGGTCAACCATACATACATTTACTAAACACTATTGTGTAGATGTACATTCCAAACAGCAAGCTGCTGTAGGACAGGCTGTGCTCAAAACTCTTTTTCAGACTGCTGCAGCTGACACAGGCAGCCACCGCTAGGGGAGATACTGCTATTCATTCTATGCACAGATATGAATTCAGCAGCCCACATGCCTCGAACGGAATAAGCTACTACTTACCAGTATGCATCTGTTCTTGGCATGTAGGGCTGCTGACATTCATATCGCCCACCCGCCTCCCCGGTGGCTGTCGCAGCTGTAGCATTCACTCTTTGCATGGACATCTCTTACTGTACTATACTCCATCTCTGCAACAATGGCGAAAAACAATCTGAGGATGGAGAGGATGCCCATGCGCACTGTAGTCCGAGGGAGTCAAGTCAAGTCAAAATTTATATAGCGCACTACATACCCAGAGGGTCTCAAGACGCTTGAGGAAGGGGGGGGGAGGGGGGGGAGGTTTACTTATCGAATATCCAGGTTTTAAGTAGTTTTCTGAAGGCTAGGTGGTTTTGAGTAAGGCGGAGGTGGATGGGAAGGGAATTCCAGGTTTTGGCCGCTAAGTATGAGAAGGATCTTCCCCCCATGGTGGCTTTGTGGATGCGCGGAACAGCGGCGAGGGCTTGGTTGGACGAACGTAGCTGGTGGGTGGGGGTGTAAAAGGAAAGGCGCGTGTTGAGACAATCAGGTCCAAGTTCGTATAGGGCTTTGTGTGCGTGGGTGAGGAGGCGGAACGTTATTCTCTTGTTGACGGGGAGCCAGTGAAGGTCTTTCAGGTGAACGGAAATGTGGTCTGTGCGGGGGATGTCTAGTATGAGTCTGACTGAAGCATTTTGGATGCGTTGGAGTTTTTTCTGCAGTTTTGCGGTGGTACCGGCGTAAAGGGTGTTTCCGTAGTCCAGACGGCTTGTGACCAGTGCGTGGGTGACCGTTTTTCTTGTTTCGGTGGGGATCCAGCGAAATGTTTTTTTGAGCATGCGGAGGATGTTGAAGCATGATGATGAGACGGCGTTGACTTGTCTGGTCATCGAGAGTGAGGAATCCAGGATGATGCCCAGGTTCCGTGCGTGGTCCGTCGGTATGGGGGCTTTTCCTAGGGCCGTTGGCCACCAAGAGTCGTCCCAGGCGGAAGGGGATGCACCTAAGATGAGGACTTCCGTTTTGTCCGAGTTCAGTTTCAGATAGCTGTGCTTCATCCACTCGGCTACTTCTTTCATCCCTTCATGTAGGTTGGTTTTGGCTGTGATTGGGTCTTTGGTGAGTGAGAGGATCAGCTGAGTGCCATCAGCGTAGGAGATGATGTTGAGGTTGTGTTGACGTGGGATGGTTGCGAGGGGGCTCATGTAGACGTTGAAGAGAGTGGGGCTGAGTGATGATCCTTGCGGGACGCCGCAGATGACTTCGGTGGCCTCTGACTTAAAAGGGGGGAGGCGAACTCTTTGAGTTCTTCCAGCGAGGAACGAGATGATCCAGTCCAATGCTTTTCCTTGAATTCCGATGTTTCTGAGGCGTTGTATCAGGGTGCTGTGGCAGACTGTGTCGAAGGCTGCAGAGAGGTCGAGGAGGATGAGGGCGACTGTGTCTCCGTTGTCCAGTAGTGTTCGAATGTCGTCTGTTGCTGCGATGAGGGCGGTCTCTGTGCTGTGTTTGGCTCGGAAGCCAGACTGTGAGGAGTCGAGAGATTTGTTGGTTTCGAGGAAGGCGGCAAGCTGATTGTTGATGGCTTTTTCAATGACTTTGGCAGGGAATGGGAGGAGCGAGATGGGGCGGTAGTTTTTGAGTTCGGTGGGGTCAGCTGTGGGTTTCTTCAGAAGGGCGCTGAGTTCGGCGTGTTTCCAGCTTTCTGGGAATGTGGCGGAGTTGAGGGAGCAGTTAATGACGTCTCGGAGATGGGGTGCGATGATGGAGTCTGCTTTGTTGAAGATGTGATGGGGGCATGGGTCAGTATTGGATCCTGAGTGGATGGAGTTCATCAGGCGAATGGTGTCTTCTGTGGTGATTGGGTTCCAGTCGAAAAGGTTATTTGGAGGGGGTACAGGTTCGGAGGTGAGTGGGGTGGACTGGTTTGCGGGTTAGTTGTCAAAGCTGTTATGAATGTCGGCGATTTTGTCATGGAAAAATGAGGCGAGGGAGTCGCAGAGGACTTGAGAGGGGGTGATGTCGTTTGAGCTGGCGGTGGGGTTGGTGAATTCTTTGATGATGTTGAAAAGTTCCTTGCTGTTGTGGGCGTTGTTGTCTAGTCGGTCTTTGAGTGCTGATTTCTTGGCTGTCCGGATTAGTTGGTGGTGTTTGCGGGTGGCGTTTTTGAAGGCGGCTTGGGTGATATTGTTTGGGTCTTTTTTCCAAGTTTTCTCAAGGGAACGACATAGCTTCTTGGATTTCTTAAGGTCATCGTTGAACCAGGGGGCGTTCTTGCTTCCTTGCTTGATTTGATGTTTTTTCAAGGGTGCTAGTTTGTCGGCGGTTTGGGTTAACCATTGTGTGAGGTTGATGGCGGCTTGGTTAGGGTTCATTGAATAGGCAGGGGTTTTTTGAAGAAGCGATGTGGAGATCTGGTCGATGGTGATTTTGTTCCAATGTCTTCGCAGGGTTGGTTGAGGGTGGTTGTGGATCGTGGTCTTATTGTAAATGAAGTGGATGCAACTGTGGTCCGTCCAGTGGAGGGGTGTGGTGTGAGTGAAGGAGATATGCTTGCTGGAAGTGAAGATAGGGTCGAGTGTGTGTCCTGCATAGTGTGTGGGGGTGTTGACAAGTTGTTTGAGTCCGAGATTGGCAAGGTTGTCCAGAAGGGTGGTAGTGTTACTGTCGTTGCTTTTTTCCAGGTGGAAATTGAGGTCTCCCAGTAGAATGTATTCTTCCGAGGGGAGGGCGTGTGGGGTGATGAAATCAGTGATGTCTTCGCTGAATTTTGTACGGGGTCCTGGTGGCCTGTATAGGAGGGTGCCTCTGAGTGTGGTCTTGGGGTCGGTGTGGATCTGGAAGTGAAGGTGTTCGGCGGTAGCGAAGTTGTCTTCTGGGCTGGTTGAGACGCGGATGGTGTTCTTGTGGACGATGGCGATGCCTCCACCTGTTTGGATGGTGCGGTCCTTACGGATGACCTTGTAACCGTCCGGGATGGCTATGGTGATGTCTGGGGCTGAAGAGGCATTCATCCAGGTTTCTGTTAGGAAGGCGATGTCCGGGGAAATGGTGTCGAGTAAATTCCAGAGGTCGATGGCGTGTTTGTGAACCGAGCGGGTGTTGAGAAGGATGCATTTAAGGTGGTTGGTGTTGGATCTCTGTTTGGTGTTTGTGGGTTTGGTGTGGGTCTTGATGCAGGTGAATTTGCAGGAGTGGCAGGTGAAGGGTCCATGGATGTGTCCTGGTGCTGCTTGGGCGCAGTTAGGGAGTCGGCCGGGGTTAAGTGCTAAGAGGGTGGAGGCGTCGTATGTAATGCGGAAGGGGTGGGTGATGCGGGGACCAGGGGGTCTGGCGCTGGGCGCGGTCCAGGCGCGGATGGGCGTAGACGGGCTTACCTTTGGCGCACCTTCGGCGCGGCCGCAGCGTGTGGACGCTGCACGTTGGGTCATCAGTCTTAAATGGAGAGTGGAGGGGGCGGAGCGTGGGAGGGTCAGCTGGGAGGCGGTTGCGGGGAGGGACGGGGGCCAAGGGAAGCACAACAACAAGATGGTGGTCGGGGAGAGAAAACGAAACTGAGGCGAGGTAAACAATCTGAAATGCCAAATAAAACAGTAAAAGCAAGAGCAGGCTGTTTCAATGTCTCGGTACGGTCACGCTTAAGATCAGATCATTTAGGTGCGGCGCTACGGTGTGATGCGCTATGACCGGCAGAGTGGGCTGACAATAGTCATTTAAAAAGCAGCAGGCTACGATACCAAACGCCGATAGCAGGACAGTGTAGTTCAGAAGTTGCAGTAGCGGAGAGCAGGGAAAGCACTTCAGGGAAAGCGCTCCAGCAGTAGGCGCTATGTTCAGGAATCAGGAGGCGTGGGGAGCGACCGCTATGGCACGAGTCCAGACGGTCACAGCGGTGTGTAGGAGGAGGTGAGCCTTCTATTCGTGGGTGGGAGGGTCAGCTGGGAGGCGGTAGCGGGGAGGGTAGGCGGGCCAAGGGAAGCACAACAACAAGATGGTGGTCGGGGAGAGAAAACGAAACTGAGGCGAGGTAAACAATCTGAAATGCCAAATAAAACAGTAAAAGCAAGAGCAGGCTGTTTCAATGTCTCGGTACTGTCACGCTTAAGATCAGATCATTTAGGTGCGGCGCTACGGTGTGATGCGCTATGACCGGCAGAGTGGGCTGACAATAGTCATTTAAAAAGCAGCAGGCTATGATACCAAACGCCGATAGCAGGACAGTGTAGTTCAGAAGTTGCAGTAGCGGAGAGCAGGGAAAGCGCTTCAGGGAAAGCGCTCCAGCAGTAGGCGCTATGTTCAGGAATCAGGAGGCGTGGGGAGCGACCGCTATGGCACGAGTCCAGACGGTCACCTATCTCGTGATACTTCGAAGACTCCGAGGAGCCACCTATCTCGTGATACTTCGAAGACTCTTCCAGGACAACAATGTGCAATCATCCGGACCCAACACTAGGCGGCGATCTAAGCACGGATATGAATGTCAGCAGCCCTACATGCCAAGAACAGATGCATACTGGTAAGTTGCATATTCCTTACTGATTGTTTTTGTGCAGGAAGGTGTCCCTTCCTGCACAAAAACAATCTTCGCACGACACATCCGTGCACCATCGTGCAAGGGTGCCTGTGTCACCGCATGGCTGCAGTTTGTGCAGCAGTGCAGTGGGAAGCACAGAGTTGCAACATATTCATGTACATATGTCACATCCCTGTGCTTCGGAAGTGCCACAGGGCAGTGCAGCTAAAGAGCTTGCAGTGTCACGCTGCAGCACTGCCTCATAAATCTTCACCTATAAATGCACCATACACTACTAATGCATTCTTTCAGTCAATCATGCTATATACATATACTCAACAACATTTTCACACATTACCTTGCAATTATAGTTCTTCCTTTAACCAGATAAGGTAATTTTGATAAGAACTTTTTTTTCTTCTTTTTTCTTTTTTCTTTTGTATTTTTTTTCTTTTTTTGAACAATTTTGTATTTTATTTGGTGTTTTTTCAAAAAATTAACAAAAAAAATAACGGATAAAACAGGAAACCTTTGGAATTACTTATCATTCAGAAAAAACAACAAAAAATTAACAACGATGGTTGCGTTGCGCAGCACAAACCGCATCCACTCACTGCTCACCGAAGCATATACGTTTCTTACACTTCACGCAGTGCTGCTCGAGAAAGGCATATTCTGGCCTAATGTCCATTGCAGGTGTTCCTGATGACGCTCCAGACGTACTTGCCACAGCAGGTGAGTGGTTCAAAGCAGCTCGCCTCATTTCCTCCCGAGCAAGATTGAGAGGATGTGTGGTCCGGAGATGCTTGTACATAGAAGCAGTGCCTCAAGAGTATTTTTTGTCACTGCCTCTTGACAGGAGTCGGTCACAAATTTTGCACGTCACCTTTCTCGCATTTACTTTTTTTCTTTCCAGGTGGAAAAGTGAAGAATTTCCACACAACAGATTCCGGCCTCTGTGGACGTGGTGCCTCCTGCAAGAATTCTTCTTCATAAGATACTTCCTCCTGCAGCTGCTGCTGTCCAGATGCCATTTTGTTTGATATTTTTTGAAAAACACCAAAAAAAACAAGCAAAAAGGGTTCTTGTAGGAAAAGAGACGTCTCTCTAAAGATGCTCCAACAAGAATGATTAAAATGGGTGGGGTCCTTCAATAGTTACAGTGGGAAATGTTATGAACCAATGAAATCTTTTTTTTTAAGGTCACATGGGATCCGCGCACTCTGCGCTCACGAACCACGCACCCGACGAGACTTCGCGAAAATAGATTTACAAATAATATAAGTTTATTATAAGTACAAATATATTATTTTTTATAAATATCTTAGATAATCTCTTGCCCTAATATGTATATTAAAGACACATACATATAATTTTAGAACATAATTTTTTTTTGCAGGAGCTGCGCACCCAGCGTGCCTCAGCACATATATGACGTCACGCGGGACCCGCCACCACGCAATCGTCGTGTACTGTAATGCGCATGTGTCGCGAATGCGCAGGAGCAGGAGTCGCGGACTGGTCGCATACCAATCGTGCACATCACGTCATATTAAATGTATATGATGTAACTGAAAAACACGCAGCCGTTGCACACCGTACACGGATCCTTCACAACTTTTCTAAAATAGCGGCTAGAATCCGTGCACCCACCGTGATGTGTAATCTTTGGGTGCGCAACTCTGGCAAGAAATGTGGAAAATAATATATATTAAAATACATTTTAAAAAAAATTAAACAATATTTCAGTCTGAATTAAAAAAATATATTTTTTGCAATTTTCTGAAAAATACAGTTATTTAATGAAAATATTTATAAATAAACAGTTAAAAAACTGTAGAAAATCAGTGCAAAAAAATAGGTATAACTACTATTACACTTAAAAATTAGCATTTAAAAAACCCTTGAAATTCACTGAAAAAACCATAGGTTTCAGAGACATTATAGTTAGAAATTAGCATTTAAAAAACCTTAGAAATTCACAGAAAAAAACATAGGTTTCAGGGGTGTTATAGTTAGCTGGACATTTCTCTCGTACAAAACCATAGATATTCCTCCGTTATAGGTAGTTCTGCTTTCTGTGATCAAGGCCTCTGGGCAGGCCGAAACGTTATGCTGGCAGGCGGCTAAAAACTAAAATAAATATTTTTCTCACCTGCAGGATTGGGTCGGCTCTCGTTTCCTTCTCCTGGTGGGGTCCTGCTGTATGGAGGATTGCTGGAGGTTGAGGTTCGAGCTTGCTTTGCCTATATATATATATGTATGAATATATATATATATTATATATTCACTGAAAAAACCATAGGTTATAGACCATATATAGTTAGGAATTAGCATTTACAAAACCTTGAAAATTCACTGAAAAAACCATAGGTTATAGACCATATATAGTTAGGAATTAGCATTTAAAAAACCTTATTTTACTCACACAAAACCATTGAAATTCCATATATAGTTAGTTGTACTAACTATATATCGCGCACCCGCAATCCACTGCTGATCATGTCACATATTACATCATTCATGACATGGTCAGTGACATCACTGATGACATCACTGATGACATCTCAAATGACATCACTGATGACATCACTGATGACATCTCAAATGACATCACTGATGACATCACATCACAACTGAATGAGTGGATGTATAAGTGTCTGAATGAAGGTTTTGGTAGGTGCGTGACTGACTGTATGAGTGAGTGATTAAATGTGTCTCACTGAGTGCATGGGTTAGTGACTAAACTGTCTTAATTTGTGCATCATTATGTCTGGTATTCTGTAAACTGCTGCATGTGTTGATCAGTAGCTATATGAGTAACTATATGGGTTATTGATTGATTGTCCAAGTATTTGTATGGGAGACTGAGTGTGTGTGTGGCTGGCTGGGAGATGTGTGACTCTGTGCAGATCAATGTGTTCTTGTATCAATGATTTATAAGAGAGTAAGTATGTGTTAGAATATGTTTGAAAATGTAAGGTACTCTATGTTTAACTGTATAGATTAGAAAATGGAAGTGTGATTGATTCTTTACAGGACTGACTAGGTGTGTGAGTAACTCCAAGGATGAGTGGCAGAGTGTGAGTGTCTGTATAGGGTGTATGAGTGCATATGATAGTGTTGTAAAGATGAGTTATTGTATGTATGAATGATTGTATGGGTGAATGAGTGAATGTGTGTGTAGACGTAGGAATCAGTGAGTGCGTATGTAGTAACTAGTATTGGTGTGTCAATTGTTTAAAAAAATATATTCTGTATTTAACACTGGGTGTAACAGAGGTTATATTAAAGTGTGAGGAGATGCATTGTATTGTCACATGAATGATATCATCAGTGATGTGACCATTGATGTCAAATGAGATGTCATCAGTGATGTCATTTAAGATGTTATCAGTGATGTCATTTGAGATGTCATCAGTGATGTCATCAGTGATGTCATTTGAGATGTCATCAGTGATGTCATCAGTGATGTCATTTGAGATGTCATCAGTGATGTCATCAGTGATGTCATTTGAGATGTCATCAGTGATGTCATCAGTGATGTCACTGACCATGTCATGAATGATGTAATATGTGACATGATCAGCAGTGGATTGCGGGTGCGCGATATATAGTTAGTACAACTAACTATATATGGAATTTCAATGGTTTTGTGTGAGTAAAATAAGGTTTTTTAAATGCTAATTCCTAACTATATATGGTCTATAACCTATGGTTTTTTCAGTGAATTTTCAAGGTTTTGTAAATGCTAATTCCTAACTATATATGGTCTATAACCTATGGTTTTTTCAGTGAATTTCATTGGTTTTTTAAAAGCTAATATCTATAGCTGTAAAATGTATTCTTCTTTAAATCCAAAAATATATTTTATATGTTTATTAATAATTTTTTTTAAATATTTTTTTTGTTTCGCTCCTGGTCCGCGAACCGGGAAGCTTCCCGTTAGCTCAATTTGATTCCGCGATCCGGTCCGCGAACCGGTAAGAAATCAACATAGTGACGGTATCGCGTTGCCGCGTAATGCGTCTTATGACGGACTGCGTTAGCGCACCCGGAAGTGCCCCGGGGCGCGGACCGAGGCGCGAAACGCAGCTCCCCGGAAGCGATCCGCGGCGCGAAAGCGCGACGTATCGCGTTGCCGCGAAATGCGTCTTGTGACGTATCGCGTTAGCGCACCCGGAAGTGTCCCGGGGCGCGGACCGAGGCGCGAAGCGGAGCGACCCGGAAGCTAACCGGGGAGCGTTCCGCAGCGCGTAACATGAGCGTGAGAGGTCATGTGACTTGTTAATAAAACTTTTCATTGGTTCATTTCACTTTTAGTTTCATAATTATGGAAGGCTAGGTCAGGTGACCTAAAAATAACACTTTTCATTGGTTGAGAAGTATTGTTTTTTCCAAATGATGAAAACCCCTCCTTCTTTCCTCACTCTGACTTTCATCATTGTGAGAGGAAGACCTATTTTGCTTGTTGGAAGACCTATTTTGCTTGTGTGAAAATGGCTTCATTGGTTGCTTCAGCTGGTGGACCCCCACCACCACCACCACCTCCTCATGGGAAGAGAGGACCACCTCCCCAGGTCCTTACCAACACTGAGGAGGAAGAGGAAGAAATGGATGAGGAGGGAGAAGAACCACAATTTTTAGAAGAGTTGCCCCGGGTTTCCAGAAAGAAAGCCAGTTTCATCTGGCAGTTTTTTTCAATACCTCGTGGGCAAAAAAAAGTCAACGCGAGGTATGTCACCTGCCTGATATGCAAGGAACAATTGTCCAGAGGGACGGACAAAAAATATAGCTTTGGCAATCACACTATGCACAGGCACATGACGAGGAAACATCCCCTAAATTACAGCCGGGCGGAATTAAGGGATATGCACGACAATCCCAGACCAACTCCTGTGGCCAGACCAACAATACCGGTTTCTCTATCACCAGAAGAGGCACGGGAAACTGTGCCAAATATTCAACAAAATTTTGGGCACATGATCCACTTATGTATGCACTGTCGTGCATTATTAGCTTGTGGCAACATGAGCATCAATGCACTGAACCTGGCGTATGAACACCATGATTGCCCTAACCGCCCCCAGTAATTTTTTTTTGCTCCTGTTGAGCCCTTTTCAACGCCTGTTTTTTGTTGTTTCCCCCCCCCAAAAAAAACCAAAAAAAATATAAAATCGTTCAAAAAATAAAATAAAAACAAAAAATGTTCAAAAAATAAAAAAAATATATAAAACAACAAAAATATATAAAAAAAAGTTCTTTTCAGAACTACCTTCCCTTTCCAAAAAAATTGCTAGAATGTTTAGCACTCTGGCAAGCTCTATTTCTTTTGGTTCGCTTTCGGGTTAGCTTCCCGGTACGCGGACCGGGAGCTAACCAAAAAAAAAAAAAAAAGTGTAAGTATAAGGAAAGGAAACAGAGAGTGATGTTAAAAGAAAGACAGCTATAGGGAGTAAAGAAGAGATACTGTTTAATAGATCTATTTACCGAAGAAAAGACAGAAGAGGGTATAATTGTGAAAAACAAAATAGATAACGAAGTGAAAGAAAAAAAAAGAGAGTATAACATTAACAAAGAAGAGTTTCTTGGAGAATGTGAGTGAATGTTCAAAATAAGATTAAAACATGAGGAATAACAGAGAGAAAAAATAGAAAACAGAAAACAAAAAATAACAGAAAAAGATTAATTGAAACAGCAAAGAAATGTAATTAACATAGAGCCATATCATCAACATAGGCAATAAAAGTTTTGCAGCTTTTATTGACAGAAATGTGTCGCTAAAGCTGCTTTTGTGGCAGAAAACTGCCACTAAAACCACTTTTGCACCAGTTTTCTGCCAATAAAAAGAGCAATAATTTTATTGGCTGTGTTCATAATATTACCCTTAGTGTGCTTCAACTACACAGAGAAAGCATTATGAACAAGTAGTGATAGAGTGATCAGTCAAAGACACTAAGAGTAATAGAGACGCAGTGAGTGAACAAGAGTGAGGAACTATGAGAAGAGAGGGACTGAGAAAAAGAGTGGAAGGAGTTGAGTAAGTAGGTAATAGAGAAAGGAATGAGGGAAGTAGCAAAGGCAGGAAACTGAGGGTTAAAGAAATGAAGCAGTGGAAGTAATAGTAGTTAAATGTGATAGAAATGTAACGAAAACAGTACAAAATATTTACCTTATAATTGTCGTTAAATTACTCACTTTTTGTTTTTATACTTTCAATCTGTGAAAGAGAGAACAAACATTTGAAAAATATTAAAAAATGTATTTAAAAATTAGAAAAGACAAGGGAAAAGATTGAAGGACAAACAGTTTTTCAACAACTTTGACACTTACAGAAGCTTCTGCTTCTCCAGGCCCCCTACACAGTCCTAAAGATATACATTTTAAACTAACAGTATCTTGATGCAGATGAAGTGAGGCCTATCTTAAAACATGGTGCATCTTTTGCATTGCTGTTGTTTCAGAAAAGTGTTGCAAGACACTAAAATTTTAAATAATTGCTTCAGGATGCCAATAAGATGTCTACTATCCAGAGGTTTGTTTCAGGTGAGGCCTACTCAGGGTTGCAGATGAGATTTACACTTGTTGAAGAGTACAGAGGAGATAATACATGTGAAGGTCTACCAATGAAGTGAGTCATGTCCACTGCACTCTTCAACAAAGTCCAAATCTCCTATGTTTCCCTGGACAGACCTAAACTTGATCTGCACAATGTGATTCATAATGATAGGAAACACAGGTGATGTAATTGAAATACGTGCAATTTATTTTGCTCATTTCACAATCACATCACTTGTGTTTCCTTTGCTTAGGTATCTCATTGTGCAGATGTAGTCTAGCATATGAAAGAATACGCAGAAGTGCAGCACTGCATGCAACAACTTTGACACTTACAGAAGCCTCACCTTCTCCATGCCTCCTACACAGTTCTACATATACATCATAAATGCAAACAGTACAGAATTAATTATACATGTTAAATGGTTTATTTTTGCTGTTCTCAGAATGTATCAAATTTCACTAAAAACAGTGACTTGAAGGTATTCATCATGTAACAGCGGGGAAAAAAAAACACAATCAAAATGATTGTGTTTAAAAAACCCATACAACATCAGAAATCAAAATTCAGAACTCGTTAAAGTTAACTTACTTTTCATGACGTCCAAGGATGTCCTATGAACAGCTTACACTCTTTTGTGCTGTTATTACTTTCAGCCCGCCACTTTCTGAAAGAAAATCTCCATCGTTTTTAAAAACACATTACATGCAATAAATGACTTCTTGCTCTCTACCACAATTTTCCACAAGGCCAAATCTGGTCAGAGCCATTTATAACTCTTGGATTTCTTGTAAGCCAATCCCGTCATTTGGCATTTCCGCAACTTTCAGAATTAAAATGTTGAAGATCATTTTCACAATCCTGGAATAGTAATATCTTCCCCTTCTTGCTCAGTCATGTTCTACATTTCCTATGACACTGATACTGCTTACTATGAAGCAGACTTACACTACCTCTATGACTACTACAATTATTTAATTCTCTACATCACTTTTAATCACAAAGCAATGTAAAACAGTAGACAGCATTGCAGACTTACATTCCCTCTACTCCATGTTTTGATTGGCTGCTTCAATTAGCTTATAAAAAGAAACAGTTTTTCTGAACTCATTGAAAGTGCATGTATTTCTCCATGACGTCCAGTCCTATGGTTAGAAGTTATGTCTCTGAACTACACTTATCCTCAAGGCCAAATTGTGTAGGAGCCATTAGAACTTCTTGAAATTCCACAGAGCACATCCCAAGCTTATTTCCCTAAAATTCTGGTTTTAAAAACACCAGGTAAGAGTTTTTAAGGTCATACGGCAATTTTTTTTTGAAAATTAAAACAGAATCATTGCAGAATGACCAGCCATTTCTAGACTTTAAATAAGCTGTGTAATGTCCTGATGTTATTGAAGGGCCGTCATGATATATAATTGCTGCAGTTACAAAAGTCCTTCCTGATATTGACAACTGCGAAGCTACAAAATTTTTAATTAAAGTTGTCAATTTTGTTCCATCAGGCCTACATCGTTGGAACATTAAAATGACATACTGGCCATATGTTCGTATAAATAATGTGGACATCATTTCAGATTTACATTGGCTACACTCCATGTTGTGATCAGCTGCTTTTACTAGCTTATTAAAGGAGACTGATTTACTGTCTGGCAAAGTTAAATATATAAATCTTTCTGAGTCTACACTAGTAGTACTTGATACCATACAGTTCTCGCAGTCATGCTGCCATTGATAAGAAAGCCCAAACAGCTGATCTACATCTACACCTTCAGCATGCAATACATCAAGCATATACATTAAAAACTCCTGACAATCTTGCTGAATATTTTGAGAGAATTGTGTTTGGCCTGAACATCTGTCTAACAGATTTCGAATTTCAGACACACTTTCTATGTTTCTTCTATCAGTGCTACATTTCTCTAACACAGAATTTAACAAACTGCAAAATCTTTGATCAGAATTGACCACAATCTCTTCTTTTACATTTTTTAGAGAAAACAAAACATTAACCACTACATTAGCATAGCAGTTGACACCAGAACTGTTTTCAAACTGAAAACCAACAACATCTTCAACAGAATCCTTTTTGTTTCTGTTTGTAATTTTAGGTTCATTGACTTTTTGTCTTTTTGCTACAACCTCCCCAGTACCCATTGATCCATTTACCAGACCTCTTTCAACATGTAAATTCCTTCTTAAAATTATACGGCAGTTCAAGCACACATTCAGAGTCTTTTCAAAACCTGCAGTTTTAGATATACTCTTCTCTAATGAATCCAATTTTGTTTTCAGATTCTCAGACAAAATAATTGTTGATCCCATATGCTCTACTCTATCAATAGCTTCCAGTTTCACAATCTCTTGCTTTTCTAAATGCAACATTTTGTTGTTAAATTTGGCACATTCTGCAAGAGTTGGCATCAAACATATTCCAGATTTCTTCTCAGTAATTTTTTGAAAAATATTCTCAGGCACAACATCTTGTTCTGGATATAAATTTGACAGTAATCGTGCATGTAAAGCTTCTTTCCCATGCTCGGTCACTTTTCCAATTCTAACATCTTGTAGAATAGTCTTGTAAACTTCATCCTTCGCCTGACGCATATTTTCATGCAGTTCAGCATAATTGAAGTTTAACCATATATTGACGTTGCCAATGCTGCCTAGGCACTTCCTGGTATCTTCATGCGTGAGCATTTTGAACACAGGTTGCCCTTTCACTGGTGTCAGCTGCAGAAGATCTCCGAAAACAATGATGTGTTTGCCACCAAATAACACATCATATTCTGTTTTGAGAACTTCTTGCATCCTCAAATGCACAAAGGCAAGCATGACATTGGAAACCATGCTTACTTCGTCAATGATAAGAAGTTTCATTTTCCTCAAGATTCTTGAAACTTCAAAACAAGCATCTCCAGATAGCTTGTGATATTGTAATTTGTTGTCATGCTCCACTGGCAGCATCAGTAAACGATGTAAAGTAATCCCTTTAATATTATGTGCTGCCAGTCCAGTTGGAGCAGTGACAACACAAGACAGCGATGACTCTGTCCTTTCCTGCAAATAGCATGAAATTGCTTTAATGAGGAAACTTTTTCCAGTTCCCGCTTCTCCACTCACGTACAGTCGGACAGGCTTCAACGACGTACATGAGCACTCTTTCTTATCATGACTTAATCCATGATCAATTTGCATGGTAACTTCGTCATATATTTTCCTCTGCTCAACGTTGAGTTGTCTTTCCAACTCTTCTAAGTTAACCGCATCCTCTTGAGCATGTGCCATGGCTCTTTCCACTTCATTCATAGCAGTGGCAGCTTAATTTTCGATAACAGGTCCTCCTAGTGGATCCTGACTCAATGAAGCAGAACTCTGACTGTCCTGAGAACTGTCTCTGGCAATCTCGGCTGCAATCGTTGCTTCCTGCTCAATTTCCGCATTCAACATTTCTACATATTTGGGAAAAGCAGGACATTCTATGGTCTCCTTGGCGGCATTGAAAGAGTCTTCGTAACAGAGGAAATCTCCAAGCAGTTCCTCTTCTGCACGCCAAGGCTTGAAAAGTTGCAAAAGTGCTAAATAGAAAAACTCCTTTTTTTCAGGAGATTCGCCACTCAATTTTCGATGGTTTACCAAGTGGCATTTTCTTTGCTTGACCAGACATCCCTCACTTCCTATTACAGCATACACTCCTTTCTCAGTATCTTCTTTGATGTTCCTCTTGAATATGTAATTTTGCAGAACCTCATACAGACAAACATTCTCGAGGTGACTGCTTCGATTTGGATAATATGTATCCAACATGTTTGTCTTCAAAATGTCGGTACTGTTTGGCTCCTTTTCCGCCAAATACTCAATTTCCCGCACAGGTTTGAGAACTCGATTACGCGTTGCTGCAAGACCAAGACTCGCCCAAATAATACTCCTGGACTTGGCATAGAGACTTGCTGAAGACAACCGGTCAGAACATTCGTACGCTCCGATTTCTCGATGCGACAACATCTTCAGACTGAAACTGTACAACTTCTTGCTGAGGCTCTTTTCATGGGAAATGTCCTCCCACATATCCTTCAATTCTGTCTTCTCTTTTTTGGTGATGTAAGACGTCACATACCGAGCCACAGCCATACAGTTATCAGCCACAAACTGTATATCCATGTTAGCATTCCACATGGACAAAATCACCGGGTTGTAGTCGTTGATGTACTTGGACTCTTCGTTCCTCTTCAAATTGTAAGTGTTTTTAGGTGATTTCTTCATGACATTGTGTCTCAGCGAAGACATCAAACTGTTTACTCTTCCTTTAGAAATCACCGGTCGTGGAAAGCCGAAACGACATTTAGTGTAGAACTTGTGCTTGTTTCGGAATTTACGACGGCAGTACTTTCCACATCGATGGCTTTGGAAACGCAGAACTTTTTCTCTTAGGCTTTTCTTCTCCTTTGCGTTTGGAACAGCACACGTAGAATACTGTTGGATGAAACTCATCACTGAGTCTTCTGGATCCGTTCCGAATTTAGGTGCATCCTTGATCCACAGCAACATATGTATATGAGGAGCACCTCTTGCTTGGTACTCCTTTCTCCAGAAGAAATCCAACACCTCTCCAAGAGGTGGATTCTTCTTATTCATGATGAAAGACATCATAGCTTCAAATCTATGATTGAAGTACCTACATACATTGACTGGATCCAAAGAGCACAGTTCTCCGGGTGTCTTGAATTCGATGTTATCTACGTTAGCATTTGCCTCTCGTAGAAATTCAAGTAAGTCTTCCCAGCCATACTCGGCACAGCTCAGAGTGAGGAACCATGTGGGAGTACCTAAGTTCCTCAGCATACATTTTAAATCACCATGACAACGGTACCAGTACTCATTAGTACCACGCTGACACGCCATGAGATTAATTAGGTGAGAATCCAAAATACTGTCTTGGACATTGACTTTATCCATAAAGTCACTTGCCGAGATGTTTTGCATGTGTATACCACTTTTCAAGATGTGGTTCACTGCATATGACAGTCCAGACAGATCGCTTTCAAACAGGAGATGAAACAAATAAGGAATGCATTGTCGAAACCTAGCATCTCCTGCATACAATCGCAAAGTCCGGTATTCAGAAGCAGGAATTTGATGAGGTCGCTCATCATATCTTCCTCCCTGACCTGTTGGAAAAAGCTGTGGGAAACACCGAGCTTCCAAACTTTCCTCCCAAACACTAATGGGACTCCCTTTGGCTTGTTTCATTTGAAACAACTCAATAGCATTCCCCATGACTTCCTTGGAATGCAAAGGATGAACACTATAATGTTCATATATTTCTTCACTAGTAGAGGGTTCTACTTTCTCAATTTGACCAGCACACAAATCACTATCCTCTTCCTCACTTACTTCCTCTTCTGCAACATATACATTCTTATAGTATTTATTATTTTTTTTCAAATACAATGTTGCCTTTTTAACTTTCCTAACATCTACTAAATCTTGCCATATTTTCTTATTCTTTGTCGGAACCCCATTAACTAAGATAACCAGAGGTTCCTCTGCCACTTTTTCTACTCCAATTGTGTTAATGTTTTTCTTCAAATCTAGAGGCAAATAAACAACTCTTCCCTTTAATCCTCTCTGTAAATCTGATGGAGGCAATTTCCCTGTCTTTGGCTCCATTCTTACAATAGCCTGAAAGGGATGGATACTTTGAATCAAAATAGATTCATAAGTATTTAAATCCTTCAATTCAGAAGGAATCTCAACCAATTCCAGATTATTATGAACTGCTCTAGCAGGCATCTGGTTTTGATTTAATTTGCAACAACAATAAGTACACACACGTTGATCCAATCCCAAATCAAAACAATTTTCTACCATCAAGTATGTTGCAAAATCCTTCCATTCACTATTATTTTCCCTTTCACTTTTTGCATATAAATCCACTAACTTAGTCTGATTCTTATAATAAGTGCGTCGACAACACACACAAGTGAAATTAGGCCTCTCACTTGATTTCACCTCAAATGTCGCAATTTCCCTCTGGAAATTATCTGTACTGGAAACCTGTACACTATCTTCCACATGACCCTCTTCTTCTTGCTCAATTTCAACATTCTCCTCTTTACTTCCAAAGTAACAAAACTCAATTTCTTCACATATATTCTTCACATCTATTTCAGAACCATGCAAAAGAGCAGCACATAATTTTTTAAGCATAATTGCTGGACTCTTAGCATAATACAACATTTCCTCACTTTATTATGATGCACTGCTAGCATCCTGAAATGATGAAAAACACTCTGGCATACTCTCCTGGAAAGACAAGCCAGTGAATGACCATGCAAACCTGTCACTTCTCTCACTCTGCAAGGATCTAATTCTTGCAACAACCTTATTTTCTGCTTCAAACTTTTCTTATTAAATGACCGTACAAAATCACAAAGCAAATTGATGGAATCCTGTCGCACACTGCAAATACTACTACACTTCCAGGTGTACACAGGACCCTTAGCACGTCTTCCTAAAACCTCATTACCTAACACCTCTTCTGCCTCTGTTGTCACAAGTTTTTCTTTTTCAACTGGACAACCATCTTTCACTTCATAAGCACGACCACTGGTGTCAACTGCATGCACCAAATCATTATCCTGGAAATAACTCTCCTCATTAAAAAATGCCTCACAGCTTGAACTATGCATCCATTCTCCAGAAAAAACTTCACAAAAATTACTACGATTAACTATTCTCTTCCATCTACTATTTCTTTTGAAATCATAAATTGCCTTGTTTAGCTTCCTAATTCTATTGATTATCAAAATAAATAACTTACGTTTAATTTCAAATGCCTGATCAATAACTTTCTCAACTTTTTTTTTCTCTTATAAAAAACCAGTTTCTGTTGACGTTTCTTAATATTTTTTAACAAATTGCCAATTATCCTGTTGCGGAACATTCGTTTACGAATCTCCCTAAACTGTTGTTTCCTTCTACTATCATGCACAGAGTTATCTCTTGCTCTAGCACTAACATTAGCAGTAACATTTTTCATTGGTCTTTCCTTTCCATTTGATTTCCTTCTCGTTTTATGGACTGAAACATTTTCTGTAGTAATATTTTTTTTACTACACATATTTCTTATGAATTGTTTTGTGCTCTTACCCGGTGCTTTCTTCGTGACTTGAAAAATCTTTTTGTTAGAGGACTGCTGCTTATTTTTTTTCACCTGCTGTCTTTGACGTTTTGCAGCCTTTCTCTGTCTTTCTATTGTAGGCATGGTGAAATCTTGAAATAATCTGCAGTTGAATCTGTGGTAAAATATATTAAAAAATGTTATTAACCATTATTACCAAACAGTAAAACAATAACAGTGATCTTCAAAATATTTTGCATTTCCTAAATAGCGAATTTTAAGGAATAAATAGCGATTCTTTACCATTCCTAATTTGCGATGAGCAAATTGCTAATTGCAAGTTACCCATTCATTTCCATGGGCTAGGAGGCTCATAGGAATGAAGGTTTAATTTGCGATTAGCAATTTGCTCATCACAAATTAGGAATTTTTCCAAGGGTGCAGGGGTGTCTCAAGAACACCCTGCTGCACCCCTGAAAAAGAAATTTGGGGGCATATGGCACACATACATGCCCTAAGGGCATGTGTTGGCGTCATATGGGACCTTTTGTTTTTTTTAAAAAAAGCTTTTTGAAAAGAATACACAAATTACCACCAATTTACCACAATAGTTTCCAAATCCTTAATGTCATTTTTACATATTTTTTGTTTGATACATTGCATTTAAGTAGTCACAAAATTTGCAAATCCTTCAGTGCAATTGCAAAATAAGGAATAGCAAATTTTGCTACTCCTTATTTTGCATCAAAATTGTTTGATACATACCATTTGTCTAATTTACATTTGCAAAGGCCGAAATTCGTAGAATTTTGATCTTTGCGAATGCTAATTAGCTTGATACATATGGCCCCAAGTGAGGCCTGTCTTGCGACATGGTGCATCTTTTGCATCACTGCTGCATTGGTTTCATGTGGTACGTTTTTTTTACACCATGACACATCTGCCTAAATGCATCAATTTGTAATTTTGTCGCCTCATAGCAAATCTTTTGCACCGCCGCTGCATCATAAAAGTGACGCACAGTGGCACAAAAGAGGCATACACCTATCATAAATCTGTCCCTAGCATTTTAAATGATTAATCCAGGATGACGATAAGGTGTGGCCTATCCAGAGGTTTGTTTAAGGTGAGGCCTACTCAGGATTGCAGATTAAAGTTACGCTTGATGAAGAATACAGAGGAGATAATACATGTAAAGGCCTACCAATGAAGTAAGTAATGTCCACTTTATTGCGCCAGTCATCATAAATGTATCCCTAAGCTTCTTATCTTGTTACAGGTGAACCACCATATGTACCATCAAACTATTTTTCATTTCCTAAATAGCAAATTTTAAGGAATAAATAGCAATTCTTTACCATTCCTAATTTGCAATGAGCAAATTGCTAATTGCAAATTACCCATTCATTTCCATGGCCTAGGAGGCTCATAGGAATGAAGGTTGCAATTTGCGATTAGCAATTAGCTCATCACAAAATAGGAATTTTTTCAAGCGTGCAGGGGTATCTCAAGAACACCCTGCTGCACCCATGAAAAAGAAATTTGGGTGCATATGGCACACATACATGCCCTAAGGGCATGTATGGGCGTCATATGGGACCTTTTGTTTTTTAGAAAAAAATGCTTTTTGAAAAGAATTCGCAAATTACCACAAACTACAAGTTGGTGGTAGTTTCCAAATCCTTAATATCATTTTTTACATATTTTTTGTTTGATACATTGCATTTACGGAATCGCAAAATTTGCAAATCCTTCAGTGCAATTGCAAAATAAGGAATAGCAAATTTTGAATTAAGGACATTTTAAGTCATTTCCACATGTGCAGTGTTTTCAAATTATGATTTGAAAATCGTTTTTGGGGAAAAGTAATGGTTTGCAAATTTATGACAAGGACATAATGGTGTATGCTTCTCTATAAGGCATTTCAGTGTCTCTGATGTCATTTTTCCCATATTACATTATAAGACCTTTCCCCATGGAGCACATTCCTTGTAAATATGCTCCCACCTGTGCATGGCGAATTTAGATTTTGACTGTTTGAGTCACATAGCCATGTTAGAAGTGACCCAAAAAAATTGCAAACGTTTTAAAAAAACACATTCATGTGTCTTAAGGACATTTTAAGTCATTTCCCCATGGACAGTGTTTTCTAAGTGGCGCAAAAGAGGCATACACCTATCATAAATCTGTCCCTAGCATTTTAAATGATTAATTCAGGATGACAATAAGATGTGGCCTATCCAGAGGTTTGTTTAAGGTGAGGCCTACTCAGGATTGCAGATTAAAGTTACGCTTGATGAAGAATACAGAGGAGATAATACATGTAAAGCTCTACCAATGAAGTAAGTGATGTCCACTTCATTGCGCCAGTCATCATAAATGTATCCCTAAGCTTCTTATCTTGTTAGACATCAACCGCCATATGTATCATATAACTATTTTGCATTTCCAAAATAGCGAATTTTAAGGAATAAATAGCGATTCTTTACCATTCCTAATTTGCAATGAGTAAATTGCTAATTGCAAATTACCCATTCATTTCCATGGGCTAGGACGCTCATAGGAATGAAGGTTGCAATTTGCGATTAGCAATTAGCTCATCACAAAATAGGAATTTTTCCAAAGGTGCAGGGGTGTCTCAATAACACCCTGCTGCACCGCTGAAAAAGAAATTTGGGGGCATATGGCGCACATAAATTTTAACAACATTCCTTTACCTCAAAAACGATTTTCAAATCATAATTTCAAAACACTGCACATGGGAAAATTACTTAAAATGTCCTTAAGACACATAAAAGCGTTTTTTGATTACCTTTCCAGCATGGTTGGGTCACTTTTAACATGGCTATGTAACACAAACATTCAAAATCTAAATTTACCATGCACAGGTGGGAGCATATTTACAAGCAATTTGCGCCACAGAGAAAGGTCTTACATTAAAATGGGAAAAATAACATCAGGGACAGTCAATTGCCTTATAAAGAAGCATACACCATTATGTCCTTCTCATAAATTTAAAAACAATTCATTTTCCCCAAAAACGATTTTCAAATCATAATTTCAAAACACTGCACATGGGAAAATGACTTAAAATGTCCTTAAGACATATGAAAGCGTTTTTTGATTACCTTTCCAGCATGGTTGGGTCACTTTTAACATGGCTATGTAACACAAACATTTAAAATCTAAATTTACCATGCACAGGTGGGAGCATATTTACAAGCAATTTGCACCACAGAGAAAGGTCTTACATTAAAATGGGAAAAATAACATCAGGGACAGTCAATTGCCTTATAAAGAAGCATACACCATTATGTCCTTGTCATAAATTTAAAAACAATTCCTTTTCCCCAAAAACGATTTTCAAATCATAATTTCAAAACACTGCACATGGGAAAATGACTTAAAATGTCCTTAAGACACATGAAAGCGTTTTTTGATTGCCTTTGCAGCATGTTTGTATCACTTTTAACATGGCTATGTAACACAAACATTCAAAATCTAAATTTTCCATGCACAGGTGGTAGCATATTTACAAGCAATTTGCGCCACATAATTCATAATTTTCTCCTTAAAGCACACTATTCTCTATCTAAATTAAAGAAATATTTTCTCACCTTAGCAAATACTTTGAGTTTGAAAACAGTCTCAGAAACACACCAATTTGTCTTCAGCAGAGCAAAAGGTATGCACTCCAGAGTCTGCAGCTATCAAAAGCACAGAAATGCTGTAATTCTTCACACATATCTCTCATGTCACCCAATGAAAAGTCTTCCCTCACTTTTTTTCAAATGAAAACCCATCCCCCCTCTGCCATTTCTGCCTTATCTGCATGGCAACCACCTCTTGGAAGACCTCTGTTGTTTGCAAGTTCACACAACAATGTTGCAATTGAACTCTGAACTCTCAGTGCACCTGCATATCCAGTGCATTCTTTCATTTAATGATTTTTTATTGACCACTCAAAATACATCTTTCAAAGAACACATCTGTGCACCCTAACTTTCTGTTTTCAGCAATCAAAATCCACCAATCACTGTTACTGCTTCATGAACACAGAAACTCCACAGTTTTTTTTCATTTTACACTCTCATTTTTTCAACTGCCATTTCATTGCCACACTTCATCTGACTGCAGGAGAACCTTCTCTCACCATGTTTTCTGTCTGGATTGTTGGACATAGTTATATTCACTGGGCTCAAAGGTACGTTGAAAACAGGAAATTACCTAACCTCAATTTACAAGATGTGGAAATTAAGTGGTTTGGCCACAGAGGATTAAAATGTCACCAATTGATACCATTGGTGAAAACCTTTATGCATTTGCCCAAACCTGACCTGTTAATTGTGCACTGTGGAGGTAATGACTTGGGCACTTTGACTGGTGTAGGTCTGGAAATGCTTTTAAAGGACACCTTTGAGCAATTAATGGCACTTTTTCCTCAGACTGCCTTGGTATATTCAAATATATGCCAAAGACAGAAATGGAGGTGGTCCAAGCAATTTAGTCCACAAATTGAGAAGTCGAGGAAGCATGTAAACAAATCTGTTTCAGCTTACATGAGAGACCATGGAATGTGCTCCCTGTACAACAATAACTTGCGTTACTACATGCAAGATATCTACAGAGGAGATGGAGTTCACTTCTCAGATGAGGGCAACAGAATTTTAACTCTGAATTTAAGAATGTGCATTGGTACCTACTTATAAGTACCTAAATGTACCATAAACCCAAAAGCTCTTCTCAGAGCTACCCTACATCTAATCACTCACAATTATTATTTTACTCTAACATTTTTCACTAATTTTCAACAAAGTACGCTCCCTGGGGCGCTACCCGGTACGCGAACCGGGAGCTAACCTCGCGACATTTTTAAAAAAAATGTTTTTTTTTCGCACATATAAGCCTCCTCAGCCACCCTCACAAAACCTAGGGGGTCAAGATAACTCTACCGTGCCCCCTTCTACCCATTCTGAACATTATTTACCCTCCATCTTGTATCTTAATTCGGCCAAAAAACAAAATGGTGGACTCCCGGAACGCTTAAGGTCCGCGAACCGAGGCGCTCAACGGTTCGCGTACCGGGTCGCTCCCTGGGAAGCGCACCATCAAAAAAAAGTGGGAAAGTAGTTCACAGAAAAGCCACTGGAGACAATTTCACCAAATATAGATTAGCTCATACTACATACCAATCCCTACCATTTTCACAAATTTGATTGGAATTCCATTTAGTCATTTAGCCTGTAGACCTCTCTAAATACCCTGAGGTAAATTACTTCACAAAACACATCTGAAGTGTTGGAATTGACAACCAATGAAAATGTTACTTTCATTTTCTACTTTTTTTACCTGACATTTGATTGGTTATGTACCTGAATATATATAAAGGAAGAGAGAGAAACACAGCCATTTTGACTACTACTTCCTGAACTACATTGCAAGATCATTTTCACTCACAACTTAAACTTGTTTTTAGAAGGTGAGATATTATTTTATAAATTTGAAAACATTTTCAGATAGTTATATACTATCCCTCTGTAAGAGTTAGACATTGAGAAAGGCTTCTTTATTTTAATTATGGATTGATTTAGGTTTCTGTGGTATAATTATGAATTTACTTAGGCTTCTTCACAGGCACTTTTTAATAGTACTACTTCACGCCTGAAACCATACAGTGCCCATAGATTACTTCTCTGTTATAAACTCACAAGTACCTGTCTGAACTTAAACCCAACAGTGCCCTATCTCTACTGATATATTTATTTTTTATGCAAATTACAGCAATAAAATGGAAGGTGAGCAGAATGTTTCCTTCGAAATTGTTCTGGAGAACAACACAGAAAAAGATATTGAGGACAATGATGACTCAGATTTCATGGATGAATCACGGGACCATGAATTAGTTCAATGTGTAGAATCTGTGGATCATTTACTTCATTATGATGACGGTCAAATGTGGGAACTTATGTTCACTCGACAAGAGGACATACCGGACAGTCAAATGCTAGACGTTCTATTAAATTTTGAAAAACAATCTGAAAAATAAAATTGTATGTAATATTAAAAAATTGTTTGAGTCTTTAATCATTTTTATATGTAATTCATAAACTAGTTAAATGTTAGAAATGTTATTACATTTTCAAACACAATCACAATAATAAATAATTGCTTAAAAAATAAAAAAAATAAAAAATAATCAACAAAACCAACAATCAATTAACATACTGCATTTGAAAAGTCTCTCATTCATTTTTCATTGCAGTACGCTGCCCAGAACGCTTCCCGGTTCGCGGACCGGGCGCTACCCACGAAAAAAAACAAAAAAATTTTTTTTTTTTTTTTGCCCCACGGGGCCCTTTTAAAGCCTCCACATTAAACCTAGGGGGTCAGGGAGGATCTACTATGCCCCCTTATGGTTATTTCCCCCTTTGTTTTGGCCTCCTCTTGTCTCTCGATCCTACCGAGAGACAAGATGGCGGCCGCTCCGGACTGTTTAGAATGTTGACAGACGCCGGAGAGCCAATCAGCTTCGCTACGCGAAGTTCTGGTACGCGCCCCGGTCCGCGAACCGGGGAGCTGCCCGGTCCGCTGTTACAGATATATATCTTTTTTTAAACGTTAATTTCTCAAAATCCACTTGAGCACATATATTGAGACCTACAAAAGGCACATCGGGCTACCAGTCCCTACAATTTTGCAAAGTTTCGTGCAAATCCATTCAGCCGTTCGGGCTAAAAGTGAGGCCAACCGCCCTATGGAAAACTCAATGTTAAAAACACGTTTTGGGACCCCCCTTTTTTCTCGGCCCCCCCTGGACGAACACCCCCCAAATTTTCAGGAGCTGCTCAGAAACAAAATGTTCCATTTTCCAGAAAATTTCATCCAATTCCGTCCACAAACGCCAAAGTTATTAGACATAGAATTTTCAAAAATCCCATAGGGAAAAAATCCTAACTATATATACCTACTGGCGACCGCCAGTAGGTAATATGAAACCCAACTTGCCCTCAACGTGCTTCGTGCACAGACAGGTACGCAGACAGCAACAATATGATCGCCAGAGTCAGACTTCTTAGTTCAGTTGCTTTTATTTGTGCATATTATTAGTGGTGCATATCGTCAGACGCGTTTCGGGCACGCCTGTGCCCTTGCTCACTGATATATATATTACCTACTGGCGGTCGCCAGTAGGTATATATAGTTAGGATTTTTTCCCTATGGGATTTTTGAAAATTCTATGTCTAATAACTTTGGCGTTTGTGGACGGAATTGGATGAAATTTTCTGGAAAATGGAACATTTTGTTTCTGAGCAGCCCCTGAAAATTTGGGGGGGGTTCGTCCAGGGGGGGCCGAGAAAAAAGGGGGGTCCCAAAACGTGTTTTTAACATTGAGTTTTCCATAGGGCGGTTGGCCTCACTTTTAGCCCGAACGGCTGAATGGATTTGCACGAAACTTGGCAAAATTGTAGGGACTGGTAGCCCGATGTGCCTTTTGTAGGTCTCAATATATGTGCTCCAGTGGATTTTGAGAAATTAACGTTTAAAAAAAGATATATATCTGTAACAGCGGACCGGGCAGCTCCCCGGTTCGCGGACCGGGGCGCGTACCAGAACTTCGCGTAGCGAAGCTGATTGGCTCTCCGGTGTCTGTCAACATTCTAAACAGTCCGGAGCGGCCGCCATCTTGTCTCTCGGTAGGATTGAGAGACAAGAGGAGGCCAAAACAAAGGGGGAAATAACCATAAGGGGGCATAGTAGATCCTCCCTGACCCCCTAGGTTTAATGTGGAGGCTTTAAAAGGGCCCCGCGGGGCAAAAAAAAAATATTTTTTTTTTTGTTTTTTTTCGTGGGTAGCGCCCGGTCCGCGAACCGGGAAGCGTTCTGGGCAGCGTACTGCAATGAAAAATGAATGAGAGACTTTTCAAATGCAGTATGTTAATTGATTGTTGGTTTTGTTGATTATTTTTTATTTTTTTAAGTTTTTTAAGCAATTATTTATTATTGTGATTGTGGTTGAAAATTTAATAACATTTCTAACATTTAACTAGTTTATTAATTACATATAAAAATGATTAAAGACTCAAACAATTTTTTAATATTACATACAATTTTATTTTTCGGATTGTTTTTCAAAATTTAATAGAACGTCTAGCATTTGACTGTCCGATATGTCCTCTTGTTGAGTGAACATAAGTTCCCACATTTGACCGTCATCATAATGAAGTAAATGATCCACAGATTCTACACATTGAACTAATTCATGGTCCCGTGATTCATCCATGAAATCTGAGTCATCATTGTCCTCAATATCTTTTTCTGTGTTGTTCTCCAGAACAATTTCAAAGGAAACATTCTGCTCACCTTCCATTTTCTTGCTGTAATTTGCATAAAAAATAAATATATCAGTAGAGATAGGGCACTGTTGGGTTTAAGTTCAGACAGGTACTTGTGAGTTTATAACAGAGAAGTAATCTATGGGCACTGTATTGTTTCAGGCGTGAAGTAGTACTATTAAAAAGTGCCTGTGAAGAAGCCTAAGTAAATTCATAATTATACCACAGAAACCTAAATCAATCCATAATTATAATAAAGAAGCCTTTCTCAATGTCTAACTCTTACAGAGGGATAGTATATAACTATCTGAAAATGTTTTCAAATTTATAAAATAATATCTCACCTTCTAAAAACAAGTTTAAGTTGTGAGTGAAAATGATCTTGCAATGTAGTTCAGGAAGTAGTAGTCAAAATGGCTGTGTTTCTCTCTCTTCCTTTATATATATTCAGGTACATAACCAATCAAATGTCAGGTAAAAAAAGTAGAAAATGAAAGTAACATTTTCATTGGTTGTCAATTCCAACACTTCAGATGTGTTTTGTGAAGTAATTTACCTCAGGGTATTTAGAGAGGTCTACAGGCTAAATGACTAAATGGAATTCCAATCAAATTTGTGAAAATGGTAGGGATTGGTATGTAGTATGAGCTAATCTATATTTGGTGAAATTGTCTCCAGTGGCTTTTCTGTGAACTACTTTCCCACCTTTTTTGATGGTGCGCTTCCAAGGGAGCTACCCGGTACGCGAACCGTTGAGCGCCTCGGTTCGCGGACCTTAAGCGTTCCAGAAGTCCACCATTTTGTGTTTCGGTCGAATTAAGATACAAGATGGAGGGCAAATAATGTTCAGAATGGGTAGAAGGGGGCACGGTAGACTTATCTTGACCCCCTAGGTTTTGTGAGGGTGGCTGAGGAGGCCCATATGTGCGAAAAAAACCCATTTTTTAAAAAAAATTCGCGAGGTTAGCTCCCGGTTCGCGTACCGGGTAGCGCCCCAGGGAGCGTACTTTGTTGAAAATTAGTGAAAAATGTTAGAGTACAATAATAATTGTGAGTGATCAGATGTAGGGTAGCTCTGAGAAGTGCTTTTGGGTTTATGGTACATTTAGGTACTTATAAGTAGGTACCAATGCACATTCTTAGATTCAGAGTGAAAATTCTGTTGCCCTCATCTGAGAAGTGAACTCCATCTCCTCTGTAGATATCTTGCATGTAGTAACGCAAGTTATTGTTGTACAGGGAGCCCATTCCATGGTCTCTCATGTAAGCTGAAACAGATTTGTTTACATGCTTCCTCGACTTCTCAATTTGTGGACAAAATTGGTTTGACCACCTCCATTTCTGTCTTTGGCATATATTTGAATATACCAAGGCAGTCTGAGGAAAAAGTGCCATTAATTGCTCAAAGGTGTCCTTTAAAAGCATTTCCAGACCTACACCAGTCAAAGTGCCCAAGTCATTACCTCCACAGTGCACAATTAACAGGTCAGGTTTGGGCAAATGCATAAAGGTTTTCACCAATGGTATCAATTGGTGACATTTTAATCCTCTGTGGCCAAACCACTTAATTTCCACATCTTGTAAATTGAGGTTAGGTAATTTCCTGTTTTCAACGTACCTTTGAGCCCAGTGAATATAACTATGTCCAACAATCCAGACAGAAAACATGGTGAGAGAAGGTTCTCCTGCAGTCAGATGAAGTGTGGCAATGAAATGGCAGTTGAAAAAATGAGAGTTTAAAATGAAAAAAACTGTGGAGTTTCTGTGTTCATGAAGCAGTAACAGTGATTGGTGGATTTTGATTGCTGAAAACAGAAAGTTAGGGTGCACGGATGAGTTATTTGAAAGATGTATTTTGATTGGTCAATAAAAAATCATTAAATGAAAGAATGCACTGGATATGCAGGTGCACTGAGAGTTCAGAGTTCAATTGCAACAAAGTTGTGTGAACTTGCAAACACCAGAAGTCTTCCAAGAGGTGGTTGCCATGCAGAAAAGACAGAAAGGGCAGAGGGGGGAAGGGTTTTCATTTGAAAAAAAGTGAGGGAAGAGTTTTGATTGGGTGACATGAGAAATATGTGTGAAGAATTACAGCATTTCTGTGCTTTTGATAGCTGCAGACTCTGGAGTGCATACCTTTTGCTCTGCTGAAGACAAATTGGTGTGTTTCTGAGACTGTTTTCAAACTCAAAGTATTTGCTAAGGTGAGAAAATATTTCTTTAATTTAGATAGAGAATAGTGTGCTTTAAGGAGAAAATTATGAATTATGTGGCGCAAATTGCTTGTAAATATGCTCCCACATGTGCATGGAAAATTTTGATTTTGAATGTTTGTGTTACATAGCCATGTTAAAAGTGATACAAACATGCAGGAAAGGCAATGAAAAAATGCTTTTATGTGTCTTAAGGACATTTTAAGTAATTTTGCCATGTGCAGTGTTTTGAAATTATGATTTGAAAATCGTTTTTGGGGAAAAGGAATTGATTTAAATTTATGACAAGGACATAATGGTGTATGCTTCTTTATACGGCAATTGACTGTCCCAGATGTTATTTTTCCAATTTTAATGTAAGACCTTTCTCTGTGGCGCAAGTTGCTTGTAAATATGGTCCGACCTGTGCATGGGAAATTTAGATTTTAAATGTTTGTGTTACATAGCCATGTTAAAAGTGACCCAACCATGCTGGAAAGGCAATCAAAAAACGCTTTCATGTGTCTTAATGACATTTTAAGTCATTTTCCCATGTGCAGTGTTTTGAAATTATGATTTGAAAATCGTTTTTGGGGAAAAGGAATTGTTTTTAAATTCATGACAAGGACATAATGGTGTATGCTTCTTTATAAGGCAATTGACTGTCCCTGATGTTATTTTTCTCATTTTAGTGTAAGACCTTTCTCTGTGGCGCAAATTGCTTGTAAATATGCTCCCACATGTGCATGGAAAATTTAGATTTTGAATGTTTGTGTTACATAGCCATGTTAAAAGTGACCCAACCATGCAGGAAAGGCAATCAAAAAACGCTTTTATGTGTCTTAAGGACATTTTAAGTAATTTTCCCATGTGTAGTGTTTTGAAATTATGATTTGAAAATCGTTTTTGAGGTAAAGGAATGTTGTTAAAATTTATGTGCGCCATATGCCCCCAAATTTCTTTTTCAGGGGTGCAGCAGGGTGTTCTTGAGACACTCCTGCACCTTTGGAAAAAATTCCTAATTTGTGATGAGCAAATTGTTAATCGCAAATTGCACCTTCATTTATATGAGCCTCCTAGCCCATGGTAATGAATGGGTAATTTGCAATTAGCAATTTTCTCATCGCAAATTTGGAATGGTAAAGAATCGCTATTTATTCCTTAAAATTCGCTTTTTTGGAAATGCAAAATAGTTATATGATACATATGGCGGATGATGTCTAACAAGATAAGAAGCTTAGGGATACATTTATGATGACTGGCGCAATGAAGTAGAAATCACTTACTTCATTGGTAGAGCTTTACATGTATTATCTCCTCTGTATTCTTCATCAAGCGTAACTTTAATCTGCAATCCTGAGTAGGCCTCACTTTAAACAAACCTCTGGATAGGCCACATCTTATTGTTATCCTGAATTAATCATTTAAAATGCTAGGGACAGATTTATGATAGGTGTATGCCTCTTTTGCGCCACTTAGAAAACATTGTCCATGGGGAAAGGACTTAAAATGTCCTTAAGACACATGAATGTGTTTTTTTAAAACGTTTGCAATTTTTTTGGGTCACTTTTAACATGGCTATGTGACTCAAACAGTCAAAATCTAAATTCGCCATGCACAGGTGGGAGCATATTTACAAGGAATGTGCTCCATGGGGAAAGGTCTTATAATGTAATATGGGAAAAATGACATCAGAGACACTGAAATGCCTTATAGAGAAGCATACACCATTATGTCCTTGACATAAATTTGCAAACCATTACTTTTCCCCAAAAACGATTTTCAAATCATAATTTGAAAACACTGCACATGTGGAAATGACTTAAAATGTCCTTAATTCAAAATTTGCGATTCCTTAAATGCAATGTATCAAACAAAAAATATGTAAAAAATGATATTAAGGATTTGGAAACTACCACCAACTTCTAGTTTGTGGTAAATTGCGAATTCTTTTCAAAAAGCATTTTTTTCCAAAAAACAAAAGGTCCCATATGACGCCCATACATGCCCTTAGGGCATGTAGGTGTGCCATATGCCCCCAAATTTCTTTTTCAGGGGTGCAGCAGGGTGTTCTTGAGATACCCCTGCACGCTTGAAAAAATTCCTATTTTGTGATGAGCTAATTGCTAATCGCAAATTGCAACCTTCATTCCTATGAGCCTCCTAGCCCATGGAAATGAATGGGTAATTTGCAATTAGCAATTTGCTCATTGCAAATTAGGAATAGTAAAGAATTGCTATTTATTCCTTAAAATTTGCTATTTAGGAAATGCAAAATAGTATGATGGTACATATGGTGGTTCATCTGTAACAAGATAAGAAGCTTAGGGATACATTTATGATGACTGGCGCAATAAAGTGCACATTACTTACTTCATTGGTAGGCCTTTACATGTATTATCTCCTCTGTATTCTTCATCAAGCGTAACTTTAATCTGCAATCCTGAGTAGGCCTCACCTTAAACAAACCTCTGGATAGGCCACATCTTATTGTTATCCTGAATTAATCATTTAAAATGCTAGGGACAGATTTATGATAGGTGTATGCCTCTTTTGCGCCACTTAGAAAACATTGTCCATGGGGAAAGGACTTAAAATGTCCTTAAGACACATGAATGTGTTTTTTTAAAACGTTTGCAATTTTTTTGGGTCACTTTTAACATGGCTATGTGACTCAAACAGTCAAAATCTAAATTCGCCATGCACAGGTGGGAGCATATTTACAAGGAATGTGCTCCATGGGGAAAGGTCTTATAATGTAATATGGGAAAAATGACATCAGAGACACTGAAATGCCTTATAGAGAAGCATACACCATTATGTCCTTGACATAAATTTGCAAACCATTACTTTTCCCCAAAAACGATTTTCAAATCATAATTTGAAAACACTGCACATGTGGAAATGACTTAAAATGTCCTTAATTCAAAATTTGCGATTCCTTAAATGCAATGTATCAAACAAAAAATATGTAAAAAATGATATTAAGGATTTGGAAACTACCACCAACTTCTAGTTTGTGGTAAATTGCGAATTCTTTTCAAAAAGCATTTTTTTCCAAAAAACAAAAGGTCCCATATGACGCCCATACATGCCCTTAGGGCATGTAGGTGTGCCATATGCCCCCAAATTTCTTTTTCAGGGGTGCAGCAGGGTGTTCTTGAGATACCCCTGCACGCTTGAAAAAATTCCTATTTTGTGATGAGCTAATTGCTAATCGCAAATTGCAACCTTCATTCCTATGAGCCTCCTAGCCCATGGAAATGAATGGGTAATTTGCAATTAGCAATTTGCTCATTGCAAATTAGGAATAGTAAAGAATTGCTATTTATTCCTTAAAATTTGCTATTTAGGAAATGCTAAATAGTATGATGGTACATATGGTGGTTCATCTGTAACAAGATAAGAAGCTTAGGGATACATTTATGATGACTGGCGCAATAAAGTGCACATTACTTACTTCATTGGTAGGCCTTTACATGTATTATCTCCTCTGTATTCTTCATCAAGCGTAACTTTAATCTGCAATCCTGAGTAGGCCTCACCTTAAACAAACCTCTGGATAGGCCACACCTTATCGTCATCCTGGATTAATCATTTAAAATGCTAGGGACAGATTTATGATAGGTGTATGCCTCTTTTGTGCCACTGTGCGTCACTTTTATGATGCAGCGGTGGTGCAAAAGATTTGCTATGAGGCGACAACATTACAAATTGATGCATTTAGGCAGATATGTCATGGTGTAAAAAAAACGTACCACATGAAACCGATGCAGCAGTGATGCAAAAGATGCACCATGTCGTAAGACAGGCCTCACTTGGGGCCATATGTATCAAGCTAATTAGCATTCGCAAAGATCAAAATTCTACGAATTTTGGCCTTTGCGAATGTTAATTAGACAAATGGTATGTATCAAACAAGTTTGATGCAAAATAAGGAGTAGCAAAATTTGCTATTCCTTATTTTGCAATTGCACTGAAGGATTTGCAAATTTTGTGACTACTTAAATGCAATGTATCAAACAAAAAATATGTAAAAAATGACATTAAGGATTTGGAAACTATTGTGGTAAATTGGTGGTAATTTGTGAATTCTTTTCAAAAAGCTTTTTTTTAAAAAAACAAAAGGTCCCATATGACGCCAACACATGCCCTTAGGGCATGTATGTGTGCCATATGCCCCCAAATTTCTTTTTCAGGGGTGCAGCAGGGTGTTCTTGAGACACCCCTGCACCCTTGGAAAAATTCCTAATTTGTGATGAGCAAATTGCTAATCGCAAATTAAACCTTCATTCCTATGAGCCTCCTAGCCCATGGAAATGAATGGGTAACTTGCAATTAGCAATTTGCTCATCGCAAATTAGGAATGGTAAAGAATCGCTATTATTCCTTAAAATTCGCTATTTAGGAAATGCAAAATATTTTGATGATACATATGGCAGTTCATCTCTAACAAGATAAGAAGCTTAGGGATAGATTTATGATGACTGGCGCATCACCAGGGATGTGCCAGTCATCTTGCGCCGCTGTTCCGCCACCCATGGTGTGCTGCATTTACAATGCGGCACAGCATGGGGCAAAAACGGCACAGATGCTTGACGCATCTGTGCCGTTAAGGTGGCGCATTGCTGGAGTTGTATCGCAAGTGCGATGCAGCTCCAGCAAGGCTCAGGGGTGCACCATCTCCACAATGTTGCGTCAAGACCTATGCCTGCTTCAAGCAGGCGCAGGGTTTTGACGCAGGTTTCTCCTATCTGATTGTAAATGTGGCACACCATGGGTGGCAGAGCAGTGGTGCACGTTAACTGGTGCATGCCTGGGGATGTGCCATTTAACATAAATCTGCCCCTTTACATTTAAGTATGTGCAGGGGACACAGAGTCGGTGAGGCTTATCCAAGGTTAAGAAGAGATGAGTCCTGTTCAGTGAAAGATTAGACATAGGCTTCACCTGCTCAGCATCGCTGGACATGGCTAAATAATAGCTGCAAAATGTTACTCTTGTTAAACAATTTTACTATTATAATCTGTGAGATTTGTCTCTTACTCTGCAACATCTCATTGTTGTTATCTTTCTTTAAAGATAAAGACAACCTCAACATGAGCGACAATCTGCAATCAGTTGATTTTGACCTCATCATTGAACTTGTAATTGAAACATCAGTGGATGTTGATCCCTTGGATGATTTAAATCCTGAGGATGAAGAAGAGCGTGATGAGGATGCAGATTTGTCCGAATTATATGATATAGGATGGGAAGCTGACCTGCTTGAGCCTTTGGAAATATAAACATTTATTTTTAAAATTTATAATTAATAAAAAGTAAAAAGGTAAACCGTTTAATTTAAAAATAAAGACACCTTCAAAAGCAGGTTATGTGTAGTGTCTTCAATAAAATATTAAAATATGCTCATAAAATTAGATCAGATTCACATATAAAATAGCATAGGTAACATAAATATAAATGTCATTTCTTTTCTGGTATTTCTGTATTGTAAATTTGCCAACGACTAAAAAATCTTCTAATTAAAATGTCAAGTAGTGTGTTAAGTTTTTTATCACTGTTACTGATTTACTGTTTGGTAATAATGGTTAATAACATTATTTATTATATTTTTCCACAGATTCAACTGCAGATCATTTCAAGATTTCACCATGCCTACAATAGAAAGACAGAGAAAGGCTGCAAAACGTCAAAGACAGCAGGTGAAAAAAAAAACGCAGCAGTCCTCTAACAAAAAGATTTGTCAAGTCACGAAGAAAGCACCGGGTAAGAGCACAAAACTATTTATAAGAAATATGTGTAGTAAAAAAAATATTACTACAGAAAATGTTTCAGTCCATAAAACGAGAGGAATTCAAATGGAAAGGAAAGGCCAATCAAAAATGTTAGTGCTAGAGCAAGAGATAACTCTGTGCATGATAGTAGAAGGAAACAACAGTTTAGGGAGATTCGTAAACGAATGTTCCGCAACAGGATAATTGGCAATTTGTTAAAAAATATTAAGAAAGGTCAACAGAAACTGGTTTTTTATAAGAGAAAAAAACAAGTTGAGAAAGTTATTGATCAGGCATTTGAAATTAAACGTAAGTTATTTATTTTGATAATCAATAGAATTAGGAAGCTAAACAAGGCAATTTATGATTTCAAAAGAAATAGTAGATGGAAGAGAATAGTTAATCGTAGTAATTTTTGTGAAGTTTTTTCTGGAGAATGGATGCATAGTTCAAGCTGTGAGGCATTTTTTAATGAGGAGAGTTATTTCCAGGATAATGATTTGGTGCATGCAGTTGACACCAGTGGTCGTGCTTATGAAGTGAAAGATGGTTGTCCAGTTGAAAAAGAAAAACTTGTGACAACAGAGGCAGAAGAGGTGTTAGGTAATGAGGTTTTAGGAAGACGTGCTAAGGGTCCTGTGTACACCTGGAAGTGTAGTAGTATTTGCAGTGTGCGACAGGATTCCATCAATTTGCTTTGTGATTTTGTACGGTCATTTAATAAGAAAAGTTTGAAGCAGAAAATGATGTTGTTGCAAGAATTAGATCCTTGCAGAGTAAGAGAAGTGACAGGTTTGCATGGACATTCACTGGCTTGTCTTTCCAGGAGAGTATGCCAGAGTGTTTTTCATCATTTCAGGATGCTAGCAGTGCATCATAACAAAGTGAGGAAATTAGTTAGAATGTTGTATTATGCTAAGAGTCCAGCAATTATGCTTAAACAATTATGCGCTGCTCTTTTGCATGGTTCTGAAATAGATGTGAAGAATATATGTGAAGAAATTGAGTTTTGTTACTTTGGAAGTAAAGAGGAGAATGTTGAAATTGAGCAAGAAGAAGAGGGTCATGTGGAAGATAGTGTACAGGTTTCCAGTACAGATAATTTCCAGAGGGAAATTGCGACGTTTGAGGTGAAATCAAGTGAGAGGCCTAATTTCACTTGTGTGTGTTGTCGACGCACTTATTATAAGAATCAGACTAAGTTAGTGGATTTATATGCAAAAAGTGAAAGGGAAAATAATAGTGAATGGAAGGATTTTGCAACATACTTGATGGTAGAAAATTGTTTTGATTTGGGATTGGATCAACGTGTGTGTACTTATTGTTGTTGCAAATTAAATCAAAACCAGATGCCTGCTAGAGCAGTTCATAATAATCTGGAATTGGTTGAGATTCCTTCTGAATTGAAGGATTTAAATACTTATGAATCTATTTTGATTCAAAGTATCCATCCCTTTCAGGCTATTGTAAGAATGGAGCCAAAGACAGGGAAATTGCCTCCATCAGATTTACAGAGAGGATTAAAGGGAAGAGTTGTTTATTTGCCTCTAGATTTGAAGAAAAACATTAACACAATTGGAGTAGAAAAAGTGGAAGAGGAACCTCTGGTTATCTTAGTTAATGGGGTTCCGACAAAGAATAAGAAAATATGGCAAGATTTAGTAGATGTTAGGAAAGTTAAAAAGGCAACATTGTATTTGAAAAAAAAATAATAAATACTATAAGAATGTATATGTTGCAGAAGAGGAAGTAAGTGAGGAAGAGGATAGCGATTTGTGTGCTGGTCAAATTGAGAAAGTAGAACCCTCTACTAGTGAAGAAATATATGAACATTATAGTGTTCATCCTTTGCATTCCAAGGAAGTCATGGGGAATGCTATTGAGTTGTTTCAAATGAAACAAGCCAAAGGGAGTCCCATTAGTGTTTGGGAGGAAAGTTTGGAAGCTCGGTGTTTCCCACAGCTTTTTCCAACAGGTCAGGGAGGAAGATATGATGAGCGACCTCATCAAATTCCTGCTTCTGAATACCGGACTTTGCGATTGTATGCAGGAGATGCTAGGTTTCGACAATGCATTCCTTATTTGTTTCATCTCCTGTTTGAAAGCGATCTGTCTGGACTGTCATATGCAGTGAACCACATCTTGAAAAGTGGTATACACATGCAAAACATCTCGGCAAGTGACTTTATGGATAAAGTCAATGTCCAAGACAGTATTTTGGATTCTCACCTGATTAATCTCATGGCGTGTCAGCGTGGTACTAATGAGTACTGGTACCGTCGTCATGGTGATTTAAAATGTATGCTGAGGAACTTAGGTACTCCCACATGGTTCCTCACTCTGAGCTGTGCCGAGTATGGCTGGGAAGACTTACTTGAATTTCTACGAGAGGCAAATGCTAACGTAGATAACATCGAATTCAAGACACCCGGAGAACTGTGCTCTTTGGATCCAGTCAATGTATGTAGGTACTTCAATCATAGATTTGAAGCTATGATGTCTTTCATCATGAATAAGAAGAATCCACCTCTTGGAGAGGTGTTGGATTTCTTCTGGAGAAAGGAGTACCAAGCAAGAGGTGCTCCTCATATACATATGTTGCTGTGGATCAAGGATGCACCTAAATTTGGAACCGATCCAGAAGACTCAGTGATGAGTTTCATCCAACAGTATTCTACGTGTGCTGTTCCAAACGCAAAGGAGAAGAAAAGCCTAAGAGAAAAAGTTCTGCGTTTCCAAAGCCATCGATGTGGAAAGTACTGCCGTCGTAAATTCCGAAACAAGGACAAGTTCTACACTAAATGTCGTTTCGGCTTTCCACGACCGGTGATTTCTAAAGGAAGAGTAAACAGTTTGATGTCTTCGCTGCGACACAATGTCATGAAGAAATCACCTAAAAACACTTACAATTTGAAGAGGAACCAAGAGTCCAAGTACATCAACGACTACAACCCGGTGATTTTGTCCATGTGGAATGCTAACATGGATATACAGTTTGTGGCTGATAACTGTATGGCTGTGGCTCGGTATGTGACGTCTTACATCACCAAAAAAGAGAAGACAGAATTGAAGGATATGTGGGAGGACATTTCCCATGAAAAGAGCCTCAGCAAGAAGTTGTACAGTTTCAGTCTGAAGATGTTGTCGCATCGAGAAATCGGAGCGTACAAATGTTCTGACCAGTTGTCTTCAGCAAGTCTCTATGCCAAGTCCAGGAGTATCGTTTGGGCGAGTCTTGGTCTTGCTGCAACGCGTAATCGAGTTCTCAAACCTGTGCGGGAAATTGAGTATTTGGCGGAAAAGGAGCCAAACAGTACCGACATTTTGAAGACAAACATGTTGGATACATATTATCCAAATCGAAGCAGTCACCTCGAGAATGTTTGTCTGTATGAGGTTCTGCAAAATTACATATTCAAGAGGAACATCAAAGAAGATACTGAGAAAGGAGTGTATGCTGTAATAGGAAGTGAGGGATGTCTGGTCAAGCAAAGAAAATGCCACTTGGTAAACCATCGAAAATTGAGTGGTGAATCTCCTGAAAAAAAGGAGTTTTTCTATTTAGCACTTTTGCAACTTTTCAAGCCTTGGCGTGCAGAAGAGGAACTGCTTGGAGATTTCCTCTGTTACGAAGACTCTTTCAATGCCGCCAAGGAGACCATAGAATGTCCTGCTTTTCCCAAATATGTAGAAATGTTGAATGCGGAAATTGAGCAGGAAGCAACGATTGCAGCCGAGATTGCCAGAGACAGTTCTCAGGACAGTCAGAGTTCTGCTTCATTGAGTCAGGATCCACTAGGAGGACCTGTTATCGAAAATGAAGCTGCCACTGCTATGAATGAAGTGGAAAGAGCCATGGCACATGCTCAAGAGGATGCGGTTAACTTAGAAGAGTTGGAAAGACAACTCAACGTTGAGCAGAGGAAAATATATGACGAAGTTACCATGCAAATTGATCATGGATTAAGTCATGATAAGAAAGAGTGCTCATGTACGTCGTTGAAGCCTGTCCGACTGTACGTGAGTGGAGAAGCGGGAACTGGAAAAAGTTTCCTCATTAAAGCAATTTCATGCTATTTGCAGGAAAGGACAGAGTCATCGCTGTCTTGTGTTGTCACTGCTCCAACTGGACTGGCAGCACATAATATTAAAGGGATTACTTTACATCGTTTACTGATGCTGCCAGTGGAGCATGACAACAAATTACAATATCACAAGCTATCTGGAGATGCTTGTTTTGAAGTTTCAAGAATCTTGAGGAAAATGAAACTTCTTATCATTGACGAAGTAAGCATGGTTTCCAATGTCATGCTTGCCTTTGTGCATTTGAGGATGCAAGAAGTTCTCAAAACAGAGTATGATGTGTTATTTGGTGGCAAACACATCATTGTTTTCGGAGATCTTCTGCAGCTGACACCAGTGAAAGGGCAACCTGTGTTCAAAATGCTCACGCATGAAGATACCAGGAAGTGCCTAGGCAGCATTGGCAACGTCAATATATGGTTAAACTTCAATTATGCTGAACTGCATGAAAATATGCGTCAGGCGAAGGATGAAGTTTACAAGACTATTCTACAAGATGTTAGAATTGGAAAAGTGACCGAGCATGGGAAAGAAGCTTTACATGCACGATTACTGTCAAATTTATATCCAGAACAAGATGTTGTGCCTGAGAATATTTTTCAGAAAATTACTGAGAAGAAATCTGGAATATGTTTGATGCCAACTCTTGCAGAATGTGCCAAATTTAACAACAAAATGTTGCATTTAGAAAAGCAAGAGATTGTGAAACTGGAAGCTATTGATAGAGTAGAGCATATGGGATCAACAATTATTTTGTCTGAGAATCTGAAAACAAAATTGGATTCATTAGAGAAGAGTATATCTAAAACTGCAGGTTTTGAAAAGACTCTGAATGTGTGCTTGAACTGCCGTATAATTTTAAGAAGGAATTTACATGTTGAAAGAGGTCTGGTAAATGGATCAATGGGTAATGTTGTTGATTTTGTGAAATACAGAAATAGAGATGGAATTGAATTTTTAAAAATTAAATTTGATGGCATTGAGGAAGTACAGCTAATTGCTCGTTGTTCTGCTAGATTTTTGCTTGTAAAAGACTTATATGTTCGCCGTAAGCAGTTTCCTGTTTGCTTGGCATATGCGGTGACAATTCATAAATCGCAAGGTTTAAGTGTAGACAGTGCATTGGTGAATATTGGCAGTTCTGTGTTCAAGGAGGGTATGGCATATGTGGCATTGTCACGAGTTAGAACTTTATCGGGATTGTACTTGATTGAGTGTGATGTCACAAACATTTGTGCGGATCTAGATTGTGTTAAGGAATACAATAGGTTAAGAAGAGAGTATGCGCCACATTTGCCTCAGTATCCTTTGTTTGAGAAACGTGTGGTAGGCCGGAAACGAAGAAATGAGAACAATACTGGGGAGGTTGTAGCAAAAAGACAAAAAGTCAATGAACCTAAAATTACAAGCAGAAACAAAAAGGATTCTGTTGAAGATGTTGTTGGTTTTCAGTTTGAAAACAGTTCTGGTGTCAACTGCTATGCTAATGTAGTGGTTAATGTTTTGTTTTCTCTAAAAAATGTAAAAGAAGAGATTGTGGTCAATTCTGATCAAAGATTTTGCAGTTTGTTAAATTCTGTGTTAGAGAAATGTATCACTGATAGAAGAAACATAGAAAGTGTGTCTGAAATTCGAAATCTGTTAGACAGATGTTCAGGCCAAACACAATTCTCTCAAAATATTCAGCAAGATTGTCAGGAGTTTTTAATGTATATGCTTGATGTATTACATGCTGAAGGTGTAGATGTAGATCAGCTGTTTGGGCTTTCTTATCAATGGCAGCATGACTGCGAGAACTGTATGGTATCAAGTACTACTAGTGTAGACTCAGAAAGATTTATATATTTAACTTTGCCAGACAGTAAATCAGTCTCCTTTAATAAGCTAGTAAAAGCAGCTGATCACAACATGGAGTGTAGCCAATGTAAATCTGAAATGATGTCCACATTATTTATACGAACATATGGCCAGTATGTCATTTTAATGTTCCAACGATGTAGGCCTGATGGAACAAAATTGACAACTTTAATTAAAAATGTTGTAGCTTCGCAGTTGTCAATATCAGGAAGGACTTTTGTAACTGCAGCAATTTTATATCATGACGGCCCTTCAATAACATCAGGACATTACACAGCTTATTTAAAGTCTAGAAATGGCTGGTCATTGTGCAATGATTCTGTTTTAATTTTCAAAAAAAAATTGCCGTATGACCTTAAAAACTCTTACCTGGTGTTTTTAAAACCAAAATTTTAGGGAAATAATCTCGGGATGTGCTCTGTGGAATTTCAAGAAGTTCTAATGGCTCCTACACAATTTGGCCTTGAGGATAAGTGTAGTTCAGAGACATAACTTCTAACCATAGGACTGGACATTATGGAGAAATACGTGCACTTTGAATGAGTTCAGAAAAACTGTTTCTTTTTATAAACTAATTGAAGCAGCCAATCAAAACATGGAGTAGAGGGAATGTAAGTCTGCAATGCTGTCTACTGTTTTACATTGCTTTGTGATTAAAAGTGATGTAGAGAATTAAATAATTGTAGTAGTCATAGAGGTAGTGTAAGTCTGCTTGTATCAGTGCCATAGGAAAAGTAGAACATGACTGAGCAAGAAGGGGAAGATATTACTATTCCAGGATTGTGAAAATGATCTTCAACATTTTAATTCTGAAAGTTGCGGAAATGCCAAATGACGGGATTGGCTTACAAGAAATCCAAGAGTTATAAATGGCTCTGACCAGATTTGGCCTTGTGGAAAATTGTGGTAGAGAGCAAGAAGTCATTTATTGCATGTAACGTGTTTTTAAAAACGATGGAGATTTTCTTTCAGAAAGTGGCGGGCTGAAAGTAATAACAGCACAAAAGAGTGTAAGCTGTTCATAGGACATCCTTGGACGTCATGGAAAGTAAGTTAACTTTAAGGAGTTCTGAATTTTGATTTCTGATGTTGTATGGGTTTTTTAAACACAATCATTTTGATTGTGTTTTTTTTTCCCCGCTGTGACATGATGAATACCTTCAAGTCACTGTTTTTAGTGAATTTTGATACATTCTGAGAACAGCAAAAATAAACCATTTAACATGTATAATTAATTCTGTACTGTTTATATTTATGATGTATATGTAGAACTGTGTAGGAGGCATGGAGAAGGTGAGGCTTCTGTAAGTGTCAAAGTTGTTGCATGCAGTGCTGCACTTCTGCGTATTCTTTCATATGCTAGACTACATCTGCACAATGAGATACCTAAGCAAAGGAAACACAAGTGATGTGATTGTGAAATGAGCAAAATAAATTGCATGTATTTCAATTACATCACCTGTGTTTCCTATCATTACGAATCACATTGTGCAGATCAAGTTTAGGTCTGTCCAGGGAAACATAGGAGGTTTGGACTTTGTTGAAGAGTGCAGTGGACATGACTCACTTCATTGGTAGACCTTCACATGTATTATGTCCTCTATTCTCTTCAACAACTCGAAATTTCATCTGCAACCCTGAGTAGGCCTCACCTGAAACAAAACTCTGGATAGTAGACATCTTATTGGCATCCTGAAGCAATTATTTAAAATTTTAGTGTCTTGCGACACTTTTCTGAAACAACAGCAATGCAAAATATGCACCATGTTTTAAGATAGGCCTCACTTCATCTGCATCAAGATACTGTTAGTTTAAAATGTATATCTTTAGGACTGTGTAGGGGGCCTGGAGAAGCAGAAGCTTCTGTAAGTGTCAAAGTTGTTGAAAAACTGTTTGTCCTTCAATCTTTGCCCTTGTCTTTTGTAATTTTTAAATACATGTTTTAATATTTTTCAAATGTTTGTTCTCTCTTTCACAGATTGAAAGTATAAAAACAAAAAGTGAGTAATTTAACGACAATTATAAGGTAAATATTTTGTACTCTTTTCGTTACATTTCTATCACATTGAACTACTATTAGTTCCACTGCTTCATTTCTTTAATCCTCAGTTTCCTGCCTTTGCTACTTCCCTCATTCCTTTCTCTATTACCTACTTACTCAACTCCTTCCACTCTTTTTCTCAGTCCCTCTCTTCTCATAGTTCCTCACTCTTGTTCACTCACTCCGTCTCTATTACTCTTAGTGTCTTTGACTGATCACTGTATCACTATTTGTTCATAATGCTTTCTCTGTGTAGTTGAAGCACACTAAGGGGAATATTATGAACACAGCCAATAAAATTATTGCTGTTTTTATTGGCAGAAAACTGGTGCAAAAGTAGTTTTAGTGGCAGTTTTCTGCCGCAAAAGCAGCTTTAGCGACACATTTCTGCCAATAAAAGCTGCAAAACGTTTATTGCCTATGTTGATGATATGGCTCTATGTTACTTATATTTCTTTGCTGTTTCAATTAATCTTTTTCTGTTATTTTTTGTTTTCTGTTTTCTATTTTTTCTCTCTGTTATTCCCCATGTTTTAATCTTATTTTGAACATTCACTCACATTCTCCAAGAAACTCTTCTTTGTTAATGTTATACTCTCTTTTTTAGGTCGAGCGACCTATCTCAATGCGCATGTGCGCATTGAGAGCGGGAGCTCGATCTATTGCAGCTTAAACAGAGCTTACCGAGATCAGGCGATTCCCAGGTGATTTCTTCCAGTGCACGTGAAAGCGCGTGCACAATGCCACCAGCCGCTTGCCTCGCATTACCACATCAAAGGCAAGGCGGCCTCGTCTCAGGCCCCTGCTGCTTCACACCCTCATGCCGCTCTCCCCGCTCCGCCCCCTCCCCTGCCCGCCGTGTCGCATTTCTCCTCCGCCGGCCGTACTTTCACTTTGACGGCCGCAGGCCATCTCTCGTGTTTCTCCTTGTTATTGTTCGAGTGTTTCCCTGGCTCAGCGTGGTGCCCGATTCATGGACATTTACAGACGCTCTGGTCTCTGTTATTGTATTTCCAGGACATGGTGCCATTCTGCCGCAGCAGCATTAGGGCTGTACATAAAATGCCATGCGATAATTCACTCTAGTTTTACTTAGGCTCTCACAATGTTTTAAGTAACGTGACAGCTGCAACATATTTAAGTGCCCAGAGAGCTACAACCACACTTGTGAACAGCATTTCTTACCCCGCTCGGTAGGCGGGGTCATGACTTCACTCAAATGGTGAACAATGGCATGGGAGTCAAGAACATCGCAGAGTAGGGTTATAAGCTGGCCGGTGCTTGTTCTACATTGGCATGCAGCTCTCCCTTTGAAGACTAGATTCCTGTTTGTATTCCCCAGTCTAATATAAACAAGCATTTTTTATACTGCAATCAAAATAAAATAAAGCGGAACAGGACCGTAAATTACGTGTGACGTACATTGCATACAAACTGAGGATTCACGTGTGTTTGTCTATACACTCCAGCACCCGCTTACACATACAGTGGTACCTACACAGCAGCACACACACACTAACAAACATAGATAGATACACAGCACAGCGTGGGACACGCACACAAACACAGTGGCTCACACACGCACACTCACAGTAGGCCACATACAGTAACTCGCTGTACACACACGCGCACACACACGCAGTACATCACGCTCCACATACACAGGCACTCAAGGTTAAATGCACACGCATAAAGTGGCACAGACACAGAGTGAGTCACACACAACTGCAAGGTCAGTAATTGTCAGGTACAAACCCACTCGCAAACAGCGTGACTCACAAGCGCAGTAGTGCATACCCTCACACTGTTACATGCTTAAAGTGGCACACAGTCTAAGATGCAGTGACACATAGACTATTACTATGAAGCACACACACTTAGATAGACATACCTAGGCACGTGCACACGAGCACTCCTAATTTCAGATTTGGACGTAGCATTCGCTGCGTTTTGTAGTCTGAGAGGCATTTGAAACACACAACCACCTGCCTTTAGCTCATACACTCAGAAGGTGCCAGCACAGGGCTCCCTCCTATATCCGCCTTAATGCGCTCTTGTTCTGCCAATTAATTAGCCTCCGAGGGTGGGAGCGGTCGCTCTTGTGATCCCCCCGCCTGCCGGGAGGCTCGGGCACATTACAGACGGAATAGCAGTGGTCCCCACGCCACCAGCTGCCTAATAACTGAGCTGCCTGCAGCCCGGCAGAGCACAGCTGGGACCTGCCCCACCAGGCTCGGCACCAACAGCTCCCCTAATCAGCCGGGCCAGCCGGCCACTGCGAGCCGCTCTTTAGTGGGCAGATGGTGTGACTTTGGACACTTTTACCTGCGTTAAAGTATTGCATGCCTCCCTCGCCCCCCCCTCACTCCCCTCAAACTATACACCCCTGCTTTCAAGTGGAGGCTGGAGGGCATCTTACTCATTCTAGAGACTAATTACAACTCTGATTTCTAGTGTTTATTTGGAAGGGGCACAGAAGTTGCAATTGTGTGTTGCATTATTTCTTATCAAGCACCTAGCAGCAAACACCTGGGTAGGTCAAATGCATGAGAGTATTTTTCTAGGGTTTATCCCAAGCTCAAGCATTTAAAAGTACTTTGAGATGTGATAAATGTCCAAGATCACACAGGGTGTGCCTTCAATGACACTGTAATTGTGCCCAGCTATCAGGTTTTACAATTTGCACTTCAGCCGCTGGATGGTAGGTAGGATTTGTAAAGTGTGCCCAGGATCACACAGTGTGGTCATGCAGCAGTTTAATTGTCTACTGGACCAATAAAACTAACATTGTCCAGTATAACAATCAAAATTGCTCTCCAAAGACACCAGGCAAAGCAGACGCTCCCTCAAACAGATCACCAAGCGCAATTTACCCTACTTACAGCCTAGCCTGTTCTCTGTCGAGACTTTAGCAATCTTTAGAGCACAAGATAAGATCTTTTCACATGGAAGAGTCAGACGTATTGCAATACTACTTAAGAAACAAGCATTGGCATAGACAATAGGTCTCGCCTTTGGGACCTTATACGTGTTTAGCCATGCAACAGTTGATGTTGCTGCACCAAGGATATTATGCTGCATAACTAAATACTTAGAAGGTCCCAAAGGCGAGACCTATTGGCTATGCCAATGCTCGTTTTTCTTTCACTTCGTTATCTATTTTGTTTTTCACAATTATACCCTCTTCTGTCTTTTCTTCGGTAAATAGATCTATTAAACAGTATCTCTTCTTTACTCCCTATAGCTGTCTTTCTTTTAACATCACTCTCTGTTTACTTTCCTTATACTTACACTTTTTAAAAAAAAAAAAAATTTTTTGGTTAGCTCCCGGTCCGCGTACCGGGAAGCTAACCCGGGAGCGAACCAAAAGAAATAGAGCTTGCCAGAGTGCTAAACATTGTAGCAATTTTTTTTGAAAGGGAAGGTAGTTCTGAAAAGAACTTTTTTTAAAATATTTTTGTTGTTTTATTTTATTTTATTTTTTTGAACATTTTTTGTTTTTTTTGTATTTTTTTGAACGATTTTATATTTTTTTTGTTTTTTTTGGGGGGGGGGAAACAACAAAAAACAGGCGTTGAAAAGGGCTCAACAGGAGCAAAAAAAAATTACTGGGGGCGGTTAGGGCAATCATGGTGTTCATATGCAAGGTTGAGTGCATTGATGCTCATGTTGCCACAAGCTAATAATGCACGACAGTGCATACATAAATGTATCATATGCCCAAAATTTTGTTGGATATTTGGCACAGTTTCCCGTGCCTCCTCTGGTGTTAAAGAAACCGGTATTGTTGGTCTGGCCACAGGAGTTGGTCTAGGATTGTCCAGCATATCCCTTAATTCCGCCCGGCTGTAATTTAGGGGATGTTTCCTCGTCATGTGCCTATGCATGGTGTGATTACCATAACTGTATTTTTTGTCCGTCCCTCTGGACAATTGTTCCTTGCATATGAGGCAGGTGACATACCTCGCGTTGACTTTTTTTTGTCCACGAGGCATCGAAAAAAACTGCCAGATGAAACTGGCTTTCTTTCTGGAAACCCGGGGCACCTCTTCCAGGAATTGTGGTTCTTCTCCCTCCTCATCCATTTCTTCATCTTCCTCCTCAGTGTTGGTAATCACCTGGGGAGGTGGTCCTCTCTTCCCATGAGGAGGTGGAGGTGGTGGTGGGGGTCCACCAGCTGAAGCAACCAATGAAGCCATTTTCACACAAGCAAAATAGGTCTTCCAACAAGCAAAATAGGTCTTCCTCTCACAATGATGAAAGTCAGAGTGAAGAAAGAAGGAGGGGTTTTCATCATTTGGAAAAAACAATACTTCTCAACCAATGAAAAGTGTTATTTTTAGGTCACCTGACCTAGCCTTCCATAATTATGAAACTAAAAGTGAAATGAACCAATGAAAAGTTTTATTAACAAGTCACATGACCTCTCACGCTCATGTTACGCGCTGCGGAACGCTCCCCGGTTAGCTTCCGGGTCGCTCCGCTTCGCGCCTCGGTCCGCGCCCCGGGACACTTCCGGGTGCGCTAACGCGATACGTCACAAGACGCATTTCGCGGCAACGCGATACGTCGCGCTTTCGCGCCGCGGATCGCTTCCGGGGAGCTGCGTTTCGCGCCTCGGTCCGCGCCCCGGGGCACTTCCGGGTGCGCTAACGCAGTACGTCATAAGACGCATTACGCGGCAACGCGATACCGTCACTATGTTGATTTCTTACCGGTTCGCGGACCGGATCGCGGAATCAAATTGAGCTAACGGGAAGCTTCCCGGTTCGCGGACCGGGAGCGAAACAAAAAAAATATTTAAAAAAAATTATTAATAAACATATAAAATATATTTTTGGATTTAAAGAAGAATAAATTTTACAGCTATAGATATTAGCTTTTTAAAAACCAATGAAATTCATTGAAAAAACCATAGGTTATAGACCATATATAGTTAGGAATTAGCATTTACAAAACCTTGAAAATTCACTGAAAAAACCATAGGTTATAGACCATATATAGTTAGGAATTAGCATTTAAAAAACCTTATTTTACTCACACAAAACCAATGAAATTCCATATATAGTTAGTTGTACTAACTATATATCGCGCACCCGCAATCCACTGCTGATCATGTCACATATTACATCATTCATGACATGGTCAGTGACATCACTGATGACATCACTGATGACATCTCAAATGACATCACTGATGACATCACTGATGACATCTCAAATGACATCACTGATGACATCACTGATGACATCTCATTTGACATTACTGATCACATCACTGATGACATCATTCATGTGATAATACAATGAACCTCTTCAGACTCTAATATAACCTTAGATACACTCAGTGTAAACAGACACTCACAGACTGTCACTCATCCATGAAGTTACACACACACCTAGTCAGTCATGCAAAGAATCAATCACACCTCCATTTTCTCAACTATACAGTTATACACACCTTACTTATTCAAAAATATACTAACACATATTTACTCTCTTATACAATCCTGGATACAAGTTCACAGTGATCCATACAGCCACTCACACATTCACTGGCTCTTATGCACAGTTATTTATATATGTCAACTCTAACATGTACTGTGTTTTACATATGTACTTACTTTGACATGTAGCACTGAGATATTCATTCACTCACCAATACACTCATGCACACAGTCAACCGCCCATACAGCTGTTTCCACGTGCACTTTTGAACCCATACATGTAGTGAATCAACTGCTCACACATCTATGCACAGAGTCATACACCTCCCAGCCACCCACACACACACTCAGTCTCCCATACAAATACTTGAGCAACCAATCAATAACCCATATACTTACTCATATAGCTACTGATCAACACATGCAGCAGTTTACAGAACAAAAGACATAATGATGCACAAATTAAGACAGTTTAGTCACTAACCCATGCACTCAGTGAGACACATTTAATCACTCACTCATTCATTCAGTCATGCACCTACTAAATCCTTCGTCCAGACACTTATACATCTACTCATTCTTCAATATGTAAGACATATTTTAACTTTACAGAAATACACAGTCACTGGATGTTGTCATCAGTGATGTCATCAGTGATGTCATTTGAGATGTCATCAGTGATGTCATCAGTGATGTCATTTGAGATGTCATCAGTGATGTCATCAGTGATGTCACTGACCATGTCATGAATGATGTAATATGTGACATGATCAGCAGTGGATTGCGGGTGCGCGATATATAGTTAGTACAACTAACTATATATGGAATTTCATTGGTTTTGTGTGATTAAAATAAGGTTTTTTAAATGCTAATTCCTAACTATATATGGTCTATAACCTATGGTTTTTTCAGTGAATATATATATGTTTAGAGCACTCAGAGTTCAAACTAAAAGGTTATTTATTTGAACATAAGGGAATAACAAGCTTGATAATGGCGTCAAGTACTTGTCTTGTTGGAAAATGTTTTTAATGGCTTTGTTAATGATTATCCAGAAGGGCCTTATACGATTGCAATGAAAGAACATTTGATTGAAATCTCCAATGTCTGCATGCAGAGCAGTTCCAACCTTTATCTGACTCAATGAGGCTAGTTTTGAAGCCTTTGAGAGTCCAGAAGCATCTGTAGAGTATCCAATATTACATTAGTAATGATTGAGGAAGTTTTGGATTTCGTAGCAAATTTCCATATGGATGGCCCATAACAGGGGTGTGGAATTTAATAAAATATCTACTTGTCCATGTGGCAGGTTGCTTCATAAATCTACTTGTCCTGTAACAAAATCCACTTGTGCCTTTGGTGTCATGTAGTGCGGCGACAAATTATGGCAGTAATCTCATTATATGAGAGCTCGGATATAGCCTCTCTGATTATGCCAGGGCTCATACCATAGTAGTGTTTGAATACTAGCAATCCCCTTATGTTGCCTCATTTCTGCAGATATATATACTGGGGCTGAAGGTAGTTGTAAGCAATAGTTCCTTGGTTACAATGCCCTTTTGAGTCTCTCAAAACCTAACTTGCATGTTTTAGGGTTTCCAACAACTCTTCTCTAATCTTTTCCATACTGAGAAATGTTGTAAATTTACTCCTGACAATGGCAGACGTAAACCTTCTTCTAGAGTTGGGAAAGACTGTTTGGAGGGAAAGTGAAGTTGCAAACACTGAGATTTTCACATGAGCAAATCTACACTTCTAGTACTATTTCTTGTCCTACTTCTGTAAAATCTTGGGAATTCACAAAAGTCGTATAGATGCACTTAATGCAAGGACATATACCATGGGTGCACTTTTGAGACTTTCTTTAATAATAGGGCCCCTAATTTAGTCTGGCATTGACCATGACCTTTTGCATAGGATCTTCTCAATATAGCTTTTGGACTTGGATAAAGTAGTTATTAAGTGGATACCAAGATGTTTGGTCTGCCATTTGAGATTTGTGTTTCCAATTTTTGCTGAGAATTGATTTAAAGGGAATGCTTCGGTTTTTTCAACATTCAGTTTGTAACCTGAGCCATGACATAAGCTTTAATAGCTCTCAATAATCTGTTGTAGCGGTTTCATGGTCGAGGGGGCGTGTGTCCTATCCACCTACGTTGCCCTGTTGCTTGTGTATTCAAAGTAGTGAGAGTGTTCCTGGCCGAAAGTACTACAACTACCAGCATGCTAAGGGGCTGGGGTATGGAGGCACAAGGCGGTTCTTACAAAAGCACCTCCCTCCCAAGAGGAAGGTGCTTGTCAATCATCCCGGATTGTTTGGAGAGGGCGGATGGTGATCCCCGCCAGAATTCAGCTGGAAGATAGAAGCCTGCCGTGCCTTGAAACCTGTGATGAACCTTGCTTCCTGAAACCTGTGGAAGGTCGCGTATTTGCGATAAGTACTGAGCCGATCGGAGTGCGGGCCCGCCTCCATTGTGTGTTCGTTCGGTGCCTTTAATTGTTTCTCTCTAGTTATTAACCGCGGTGTACTACAAACGCGCCTTGCTTTTGTTTGGCATCACGAGTGCTCGAGGGGTTTTGTGAGAGAACGCGTCTGCTGTTAAAGACGGGCTCTCCGACATTCCTTTCGCCTATAGCAGGAGACGCGTTGGAGAGTTGCATTCCTGCTAATACCTTTGTACTAAGTTGTGAAGTCACAGGGGTAATTGAATCTGAAACTACCGTTTGTTTAAGAGAGAAGCTGTACAAACAAGAACAGTGACTAGTGTTGTGCAGTTAACAACCGGAACTGATTTTCTGATGAACTTGTGCTCCTGTTCCTCTGTCATTGGGCGGCATATATGGACTGTTCTAAGTGAAAGATGATCTATCAGTAATCCTCGTAGGGATTAAGTACTTTACCATAGAAGGTCTTTTCTGTAATGATGCCTAATGTCAACATTCCCTGATTGGGTGGTGTGATACTCCGGTGAGTAGTAAGAGAAGGTTTCTGCTCTTTACTATCGCTCTTCAAAGGATTGACATAAACCTTCTGTTTTTGTCCTTCCTTATTACAGTGTGGACACTCCTACTGATATCTCGCAGACCATTGACCAGTACTCAGAGGGACCCACAGAAAACCATCAACCACCTGTTTATTATTTTATCCACTTCCCCTTTTCCTTCCTGGGCACGTATTCAAACAGAGAGTTGGTTATTTCCCTGTTGGGATCGTGTTTAGGCGGGACTAGGGGGCCTATCGTCAGACATCGTTTCTGCTGGTCATCTGAATAAGGTTACTGGCGAATTTCTATGCTTGCGCTACGGCCAATCCTTACAGATTGACAAGCCCAAGTATACACGCCAGCCTAGACGATGGATATTGAGGTCGTGTTGGCCTCTGTGGTGGAAAGCTTGGCGGCTTTGCAGCAAGAGGTACACACGTCAAGAAAAGAGAGCCAGGTACTGTTCAAAGAAGTAGGCACCTTGCGGAGAGAGGTAGCAGGATTAAAACGGAAGGGTACTGGTGGGAACCCATATAGAAGACCTGCTACATTGCCCTCTCCTGTTTCGACTACACACACTCCCTCTTTGGGAGCAGAAGGGGGTGGGTTTTTTGTCCCTCCTCCTGTAGACCCCCCTTCCGTACCTCCCCAGATGGATCCTGTCCATACAGTGCATGTTGTGCAAAACGTGGAAATCCCATTGGCCCCACCTGAACGCTTTTATGGGGATCCCAGGAAGTTCGAGACTTTTTTGAACCAGTGTAGGTTACACTTCCTGTGTAAACCAGGGGTGTTTCAGGATGATCCTGCAAAGACGGCATTTATGATGTCCTATATGGGTGGCAATGCCGCAAGCTGGACCATTCCTTTGCTGGAGAAAAGCGACCCAGTGTTGCACAGCTTTCCTGATTTTTGTTTGGAGTTACGAAAACTTTTTGATAGGAAATCTCACATGCTGACCCTTGACAAGGAACTATTAACTTTACGTCAAGGCTTTCAGGACCTGCTATCATATATTACAGCGTTTAATCGGCTAGTGGTTGAAGCCGACTGGCCTCCAGCAAAACAAATCTCTTTGTTCTACCAAGGATTAAGAGGGGAGCTTAAGGATGTCCTGGCACAAGTTGTACAACTTCCTAACACCTGTGAAGAACTCATAGATCTAACGGTCCAGCTGGATCACAGACTTCTTGAGCGTAAAGGGGACAGAACCAAAGGAGATAGTCGTCCTTTTTATCCTCGTTTCAAAAGCCCAACGGAAGAACGCTCCAAGGCATCGGAAGGAACAGAACCCATGCAGATTGGCGGCATACGTGGTCCCCTTTTACAGGAGGAGAAAGAGAAAAGACGCCGATTGAAACAATGTCTGTATTGTGGCAAAGGAGGACATTTCATCAAGGAATGCAGAGCCAGGAATGCGTTACCAGGAAGATCCTTTGTGCCTTGAGTTCAAGCTCTCGTACAGTCAGAAAAACTGACGGAAAACTAGAGAACCCAAATCAGGAAGAGGTCTCTGCCTTGGGTTATCAGCCTCCAATGATCTCACCTTCACTTGCCAATACGTTACATCCGGCGGTAGCACACATGAACCTTAAGGTTATTTTATGGGTCACTTCTCAAAACGCTTTGGACATTGATGCTTTATTAGATTCTGGTGCCACTGGGAATTACATCGACCAAGAGTACGCCATGAAAATCGGAATCGCCTGTGAAAAGAAAGAAAAGCCTGAGCTGGTGAAGGCAGTTGATGGAACTGTTCTGTCCTCCGGTCCTGTGGCTTACCACACATGTTCTATGTTAATGCAGACCAACCAAAATCATCAGGAGTATATTCAATTCGATATTATTGACGCTCCTCAATTTCGTCTTATTTTGGGCATACCATGGTTGACTCTTCATGATCCCAAAGTCAGTTGGGCAGCACGTACCATCACCCTTTTATCTGATTATTGTAAGGAGCACTGCATTCAGGACATTCCTGTCGTCAACACCCCTGACATAGCGCCTTCAGTTTGTTTGGCGACAGCATGTTCTCTGGAAAGATTTTGTTGTGCTACAGTCCTTCCTGAAGAGTATACTGAATACCTTCCTGTGTTCAATAAACAACAGGCTACCAACTTGCCTCCACATCGGGTGTACGACTGCCGAATAGAACTGGCGCCCGGAGCAGACATCCCGTGCAGTCGGGTCTATGCCATGACCGAGAAAGAAACACGGTATCTAAAAACATATATTGAGGAGAATCTTGCATCTGGCTTTATCAGACACTCAACATCACCAGCCTCTTCCCCTATGTTTTTCATTCCTAAAAAGGATTAGGCCGAATTAAGACCTTGCATCGATTACAGAGCTATTAATCGTGTGACCATCAAGAACCGATACCCTCTCCCCTTGATACCAGTACTCATGGACCAGCTGAAAGGAGCCCGTTTCTTCACCAAACTCGACCTTCGTGGAGCGTATCAGTTGGTTCGGGTCCAAAAAGGGGATGAGTGGAAAACAGCGTTTCGAACAAGATTTGGATTGTTCGAATATAGGGTGATGCCTTTTGGGCTGTGTAACGCCCCTGCCGCGTTTCAGTTCTTTATGGACGAGGTGTTGCGAGGATGTCTGGAAACCTATTGCGTCGTTTATATAGACGAAATTCTGGTTTATTCTTCTACCCTTTTGGAGCATGTCACTCATGTGAAAACCGTGCTTGGCAGATTACAGCAGCATTCGCTTTATGCAAAACTCGAGAAATGTCTGTTTCATGTTCAGGAAGTCTCTTTCCTTGGCTACATGATCAATGCACAAGGCTTCCAAATGGACATGAGTAAAGTTGACGCGATCACCAATTGGAACACTCCTCGGAATGTTAAAGCGGTGTAGAGTTTTCTCAGCTTCGCGAATTACTATCGGAGGTTTATCAAGGATTTCTCTAAAATAATACATCCGATCTCCAGCCTTTTGAGGAAGAATACCCCCTTTGTTTGGAGTTCAGAGGCTGCAACGTCATTCCAGTTCTTGAAAAAGCAGTTCACCCAGGCTCCCATCCTTCGTCATCCTGATCCGCAATTACCTTACATTCTTGATACTGATGCATCTCAATATGCTGTAGGAGGTGTGCTATCTCAACGACATCCTGTTACTGGCCAAATACATCCTGTTGCCTTTTTCTCAAAAAAGCTTACGCCTTGCCAGATCAATTATACCATCTCAGGCGCGATGGTCGCCTTTTAGCTCGGCTCCGCCAGCCCTCCGGCCTGCCTCGCATATCCTGATGCATATCCTGCCCAGAGACGACACGTTTTCGAGGAAACATGATCGCAACATTTCGCTCTCACTTACCGTCTGACCTGGAAGATCCGGCGAGCTGAGAATCCGAAGCTGTGCCCCTCCGAAGGGACCGGGGCCTCCGTGGGGCTGGGGCCGGGGCCTCGCCTATGAGATCCGGCCAGGCGTTGCTGTTACCACAGGCCCCGGCCGAGAGAGTGAACCGCTGGTGAGAGCCATTGTGCGAACATCCCGGTTTCCCTGATCCGGGCCTGCCTTGGTGGCTGTGGGGCTGTGAGGTATTATTTGAAAAGGACAAGGGCACCCAACGCGCAATAGGCTAAGGACCATGGGTAGGTACTATATTATAAAGAACAAGGGTCCTTAGAGCAAGAGACTATAAAAAGAAATAAATATAGACCAAATGGAAATATATTATTGGGGGGAATGTCCAGCCGGACAATTTATTTCCCTGATACAAAAATAATTATGCAACAATAGAACACTGAGTGTGATAAAAGAGGGACACCAGCCGATGTCCGACTAACACACTAAGAAGACATACAACATGAAAAAAATAACATGAAAAAAATAGCAGGCAATAGCAGGACATCTGATTAGGGTAAATCATAAACCAGACAATCTGTAGCATACACATATGCAAGGAAACAGTATGAAACAATTTATGCATTCAGTGTAATGTGTCGACGACGTTTCGAACCACAATTAATAAAGGTTCATCCTCAGGACAGAGGGTAATTGCCTTAAAAATACACATTTGTAAATATATCACTAGTAGAAATGTACATATGCCATACCATAGGAAAAAAGGAAGGAGACATAAAAGAATAAAGGCATGTCATTAGAACATTGTTAAGACTGCGTGCATAAATTGCATGACTCATACCATGCCATAGTGCTGCCGGCAACGGGGTGTAGTACATGCTAAGTGCAGGCAGTGGAAACAACAGGAGGGGCAAGGCTAATGGCGCCGCGTATCAACAGTGCATAGAGGTGACTCCCGGTGGTTTATTGGTGTACGTGTGCAAGAAAATTTACTATTGGAGATGTTCTTGGTGCTGTGCGATCCTGGCTCGCGTCCTTGGCCCCCGGTGCCCCTGGAGACTCGTTGCGATCCGCCGCCATCTTGGGTGGACGCTTCTTCATGGCCCCTTCTTGTCCCGGTGATGCCGCTGCCTCGCCCCCCTCGGTCGCCATGAGGGTTGCTGCCGCTGTTCGTCGACGGGATTGTGGGCCGGTGGCTTTGGAACTTCCTGCTCTTCTATGGCTGGAGTTAGGGGACCTGGATATAGAGCGGAGGCCCGTTTCTCCCCGGATGCCTGAGAAATATGGTGGACTGCTTCCTGTTGCTGCCTTGACGAGGTTGTCTCTTTCCTTTGCAAGTACACCACCGCTTTTCCGACCTACGAGACTGAACTCCTATTTTTTGCTGTTTGTGTTGCTATTGCTGAGACATTTGAACTACCTATCTGAACTTTTGTTCACTTGCAGATCGACTGCCCTCCCTGGTCTACGTCTTGATCGTACTTCCTTTCAATTGTGTGCTTGCCTCGCATCGTGTTGCTCACTTCAATTTGTCATGTGGTGGGTGGGAATTGTGGTTAAGAAAGGATTGGGGTGAGACGCACGACTCCCGGTGGTTTATTGGTGTACGGATTCATGGCGCAGTTGTCTATATTCATGGCGCTGTGGGAGACCCCCCTGTCAGTTTTTATGGCGCTCAAGATCGTGACGTTCTGGTTCACATGTAATACGATTATGGTTGGGCGGAGGGCTGTGGCCGACCGTATTTGTTTATGCCCTTTTGCTCCTCCCCCCCATTCATTTCTTTGTTTTTTCTCTTCTTCTTTTTGTCTCCTTACTCCTTTTCTCTCTTTTCTCTACTGCATTTCGGGTTCAGGTTTAGGGCGACAGGCACGCTGTTTGGAGGGTAGGCCGTAGCCTTCTGCAGGGGTGCAGATGGGATGGGTGGGATGGGTTTTCTATGATGTTTCTTTTTCCTCAGTTCTATGGCCCTTTTGTGTATCTTTATTGGAGTGCTGCGTCTGTCCTGCCTTTCGGGGCGTGATTTTTCTGCGCGGCACTCCTTCTTTCGTCTGTGTTTTTCTTTCCCTTTCTTCTTACCCTTTCCCCCCCCCCCTTCCCCCCCCTTTCTTTTTCCTCCAAGGTTGTTATGATGGGCTAGGATTGGTGAAGTTGCTTCTCCGTCCCCTCTGTCCTGGTTCTGATGTGCTTCTGGGTGGTGGGCGGGCGAAGTTGTTAATAACTGCTTATTGTTTGTATTTACCGCACCTGTTTTCGTACCGATGTATACAGTACTGATATTTATTTATTATTATTTATTTTATCAATTTATATGGCGCAACAGCTACCCAAAAAGGGTTTCCCGGCGCCTACCACAGCCTGGTAGAACATGAAGACAGCAAAGGGATCAGATTACTTGTTAAACAACCAGGTTTTTATCTCTTTTCGAAACCTGAGAGGGTTCTGCTCTTTGCGTATTTGAATTGGGAGTGTATTCCACAAGACGGGACCCAGGTAGGCGAAGGATTTGCCTCCTATCCTGGCCAGCTTAAATCTGGGGACACAGAATTTTTCTGCTGCTTTTGATCGTAAATTCCTATTGGGAATGTAAGGGGAAGCTAGTGCCTGCAAATATTTAGGAGCGGTACGTGCTTTGATTTTAAACATGTAGTTTAGAGCTTTAAACCTAATGCGATTCTCCACCCTCAACCAGTGCAGTTCACGCAGGTAAGGGGACACGCTGCTGTTTTTAGGTATGCCACAAAGAAGACGAGCAGCCGCATTTTGAACAATCTGCAGTCTTTTTGTGACTGCTTTGTTTGCACCTAGATACAGGATGTTCCCGTAGTCAAGCCGAGATGTAATTAAGGCATTGACCACCGTTTTCTGCATAGGGCTAGGCAGCATCCACAGGATCTTCTTGAGCCATCTCAAGATGGTAAAGCAGATGCTCACTACTTTGTTGACTTGCTGTTTCATGGACAAAGAATTGTCCAGGATTACCCCCAGATTTCTAGCCTGTGGCACTGGTGTCGGGAGATTTCCCATCTGGGCAGGCCAATGTAATGAGTTCAAAGCTCTGGTTGTCTACCCAGAAGGAGAATCTCCGTCTTATCTCCATTTAATTTCAACTGGTTTGTTGACATCCAGTTGAAAATGGATAACAGGCCAGCTTTAAGGAGAGATGGAGAAGAAGTTTGGGGTTCAGATAGTGAGAACACAATCTGAGAATCATCGGCATACGACATGAAGGTTAGACCCGCTTTTTCCACTAGATCCGCTAGGGGTCTGAGATATAAGTTGAAAAAGAGTGAGCTAAGGATGGAGCCCTGCGGTACTCCATGAGGGGAATTGAAAGTTCCCGAACATGCCGCTGCCGATGATATTTGAAAGGTCCGATGACTCAGGAATGATCTAATCCATTGCAGCGCGTTTCTGCCTATTCCATTTTTTTCCAGTAGAGCGATTAGCCTTTTATGCGATACGGTGTCAAAGGCTGCGCTTAAGTCAAGTAAAATAAGCGCAACCGCTTGACCATCATCGAGGAGTTTCCTCATAGCTTCAGAAACACCCAAAAGGGCCGTTTCTGTAGAGAAACCCGCTCGGAAACCTGACTGGGTGGAGTGAAGTAGGGCATTTTCATCTGAAAAAAGCATCAGTGCTGAATGCACATGCCTTTCCAGGCACTCCTGTATTATTGCCCTTTCCCCTCTTTGTTGCCAATGGTTTATCTGGGGACTCCGGATTCTTCTATGTTGTCATTAAGCCTGTCATACCCCTTTTCCCTATATTATAAAATTAACCTTCTTTGCTCCTGATTGCTGGCCGTCTAGATCTTCTTTTCTCCTTTCCCTTTTTAAGATTGTGTTGCTCATGCTCCTTTATGATTGATTCTGTACTGTTCTCTCTGGATTTTTCGTCTGCTTTTCGTATTGTGGCCGGCCAGTTTGGTTGTAGGCCTCGACCTGTATATCCTTTTTGTACAAATAAAGGTTTTCTCAAAAAAAAAAAAAAAAATTATACCATCTCAGACAAAGAGCTCCTTGCTATCAAAAGAGCATGTGAGGAATGGCGTCACTATCTCGTGGGCGCGGGGCATACAGTGACAATCTATACGGACCATAGGAATCTGCTGTTCCTAAAGACCGCCAAGGCACTTACCCCGCGGCAATTACGATGGACATTGTTCTTCTCTGACTTTGATTTTATCATCAAGTATAAACCTGGACCACAAAACGGGAAGACGGATGCCCTTTCTCGTATAGGAGAAGTAGAAGAACCAGAAGGATCCGATGTGGTCGAACCCCCATTGATTTTAACGGAAGTGGATGAGCCTACTTCGTTAATAGCCCTACTGTCTTCACAAGACTTTTTGGAGGAAGTAAGGATTGCCTTAGCGGATCAGAACCTGCCGGAATGGGTCCAGGAAGATCCAGAGCATCGTGCTGAAAAAGACGACCTTGCTTATCATGGCACTGCTTTATTTGTACCAACAGAAGCATTACAACAGCAAGTGTTAGCCTGGACCCACGATTCCATGTTGGGGGGACACATTGGAATGTATAAAACCATTGTGAGTACGGAACGTTCCTTTTGGTGGCCCCGATTGCGAGATGATGTACGAAACTACGTTGAGAACTGTGCAGTCTGTGCACAAGGAAAGGCCATCCATACTAGACCTGTGGGCCTCCTCAGACCTTTACCCATTCCTCCACAACCTTGGCACAAGCTCTCCATGGACTTCATAGTCAAAATGCAACCCTGTGATGGGAAGACTGTGATCTTGGTTGTCGTGGATCATCTAACAAAGATGGGTCATTTCGTACCGTTGACAGGATTGCCTACATCTGCGGAACTGGCAGGGGTGTTTCTCCAGCACATTGTATGGGCTCATGGTATACCTTGTGTTCTAATAACTGACCGGGGAACTCAATTCACTTCTCATTTCTGGAAGGCTCTTTGCAAGACTCTGAACATTGATGCACGTCTCTCCACCAGTTACCATCCCCAAACGGATGGTAAAACAGAACGTCTGAATCAGACGCTTGAACAGTATCTTCGATGTTTCACTCTGCAAAATCATTTGGACTGGCCTACGTTGTTATGGATGGCAGAATTTGCCTATAATAATGCTGTGCACACTACCTTGGGTTGTTCTCCTTTTTCTTGTCTCCATGGTCATCACCCCAACATGCTCCCCTTTGACTGGCCTATTCGCTCTCCTGTACCCAGCATTCATGAACATCATGCACATCTGAGAGCGGTGCTAATAGCCGCAAAACACAGTCTGGCAATTGCTCAGTCCGCACAGAAACGTTGTGCCGACAAGAGAAGAACCCTAGAACCGGACTACAAGGTGGGGGATAAAGTCTGGCTTTCCACTAAACATCTCCATATAAAAGGGGTTTCTAGACTTAAGCCGAAATACGTGGGTCCTTACAACATAGTTGAGGTCATAAATCCTGTAGCGGTGAAACTCTCTCTCCCTGATTCATGGCGGCTCCATCCTGTGTTCCATGTTTCCCTCCTCCAGCCCTGCCCATCTAGTGTGAGACTACCTGAGAAGCCCCTTCCAGTTGAGGTAGACGGTCGGAAGGAGTATGAAGTGCAGTCCATTCTCGACTCCAGGTTAGTCAGGGGTAGGGTGCAGTACTTGGTGGAGGGGAAGGGATATGGCCCTGAGGATAGGACTTGGGAACCTGTGGGTAACTTGAACTGTCCTGAGTTGGTTGAGCGGTTTCATGCCCTGTATCCGGGTAAGCCGGGTCGACCGCCGGGTCGGCTGTCCTCGAGAGGGGGTTCTGTAGCGGTTTCATGGTCGAGGTGGCGTGTGTCCTATCCACCTACGTTGCCCCGTTGCTTGTGTATTCAAAGTAGTGAGAGTGTTCCTGGCCGAAAGTACTACAACTACCAGCATGCTAAGGGGCTGGCGTATGGAGGCACAAGGCGGTTCTTACAAAAGCACATCCCTCCCAAGAGGAAGGTGCTTGTCAATCATCCCGCATTGTTTGGAGAGGGCGGATGGTGATCCCCGCCGGAATTCAGCTGGAAGATAGAAGCCTGCCGTGCCTTGAAACCTGTGATGAACCTTGCTTCCTGAAACCTGTGGAAGGTCGCGTATTTGCGATAAGTACTGAGCCGATCGGAGTGCGGGCCCGCCTCCATTGTGTGTTCGTTCGGTGCCTTTAATTGTTTCTCTCTAGTTAGTAACCGCGGTGTACTACAAACGCGCCTTGCTTTTGTTTGGCATCACGAGTGCTCGAGCGGTTTTGTGAGAGAATGCGTCTGCTGTTAAAGACGCGCTCTCCGACATTCCTTTCGCCTATAGCAGGAGACGCGTTGGAGAGTTGCATTCCTCCTAATACCTTTGTACTGAGTTGTGAAGTCACAGGGGTAATTGAATCTGAAACTACCGTTTGTTTAAGAGAGGAGCTGTACAAACAAGAACAGTGACTAGTGTTGTGCAGTTAATAACCGGAACTGATTTTCTGATGAACATGTGCTCCTGTTCCTCTGTCATTGGGCGGCATATATGGACTGTTCTAAGTGAAAGATGATCTATCAGTAATCCTCGTAGGGATTAAGTACTTTACCATAGAAGGTCTTTTCTGCAATGTTGCCTAATGTCAACATTCCCTGATTGGGTGGTGTGATACTCTGGTGAGTAGTAAGAGAAGGTTTCTGGGCTTTACTATCGCTCTTCAAAGGATTGATATAAACCTTCTGTTTTTGTCCTTCCTTATTACAGTGTGGACGCTCCTACTGATATCTCGCAGACCATTGACCAGTACTCAGAGGGACCCACAGAAAACCATCAACCACCTGTTTATTATTTTATCCACTTCCCCTTTTCCTTCCTGGGCACGTATTCACACAGAGAGTTGGTTATTTCCCTGTTGGGATCGTGTTTAGGCGGGACTAGGGGGCCTATGATCAGACATCGTTTCTGCTGGTCATCTGAATAAGGTTAGTGGCTAATTTCTATGCTTGCGCTACGGCCAATCCTTACATCTGTGGGTTTACATCATCTCCCTTCAACTTTATGATTGCCAGAATTAAACGGTATCCATCTAATCCATCTAATCTTTTATGTTGTAGTCGGATAACTATGCGGAAAGGCTCAGTTGTTTGGAGGAAGAAGTAGCAGGGAAAGGGGACATCTGGTTGTTTGGATTGGCGTATAGAGAGAAAATCATCTGCTCGAAAGTCAGTCCTAAACAGTGTCTACGTATATGTGTATAAACGTCCTAAGAAAGCTCCAAGAGACTTTGTCAAAGGCCCCTTCAGCATCTTTGACTGCGGCCCTCCGAGGAGAATTTAGTAATGTTGCTTTTTTCTAATTCCTGTGCAATGCGTCTAATATTGTCAGCTGTCATTCTTCCCTTGACAAAGCTAGTTTAAGAGGATAGATTTTTGATTGGAGGAATTTTTCAAGTCTGGTGTCTAATATCTGTGCATATATTTGACAAAGTTCAGCAATTAGGTTGGTCTGCAGTTATCTTCTTTATCTGTGTACTACTTTGCCTGTTTTACTTTTATTCCTGCAATAGTGATGTTTTGATCCCTTGACTTTATGTACCTTGCTAGTATTTTAGCTGTCTTAATTAATTTGCAGATTTTCTTCACTTTTAAGTTGTTGACTCACACATGAGCTCTTCTGCTAATAAGTGTATTATAATCCTATTTCAGACTTGTAACTTATTCACAGTATTGTTTGTATTTTCATTTATTAATTGTAAATCAAAAAGTTTAATTTTAGTTTCAAGGTCATTTAAATGTATTTTCATATTTTTATTGGACACAATACTTATTTTCGCTGTAATTGTGTCTTTCACGGTTTCTCATATTGTTTCTGGTGATATACATGGGTCAAGTGTTCACTAAAATAGTTTTGTTATCAGTCCTGGATTTCATTTTTGGCCTCTTGATCCTTAACAGTGTCTTTAATGATTCTCCCTACGCTGTTCCTGTTTGTGGGTTTAGATAGATTTATATCTACCACTATGCAGGTGTGGTGAGAATTCAGTATCTGCCCTATTCTGGGTATAGAACAGTTGTATGTGAGCACATCATTTGCTAGGATGTAGTTTATTATGGAGTATGTGATGTGAGTTGAAGGCAAACTCACTACCTATTGGGTTGTGTAACCTTCATACGTCTATTAGCTTGTCTGCTTTGCATACGTTTGTCTTTGGTTTATGAGATTTACTGGGGCGGCATTTGCAAGTGGACAGTCTATCTAGTAATGTATCCATAGGGAGATTGAAATCACCCCCTAATAAATGGTTATTGCTAGGATATTTAATGTATTCTTCTGTTGAGGTTTGTCCAGAATTAAGGATCATCTGTTGTTTGGGCAATGTGTTAATTATATCTGAAAGAAACAGGTTAGTATTAGATTCCTTACCTTAGAATATCCCCAGGCGTCAGTCTGGATCCGGAAACTTTTGCGTAGCAGTACCCCTGCGCGTCGGTAGGCGTCGTCTGCAGGCGTCCCCTGCGGCTCCGCGTCCGTCGTCGGCGTCGTGCGCCGTGATGACGTCGCTGGAGTATATAGACGCCGCCTCCGCGCGCTGACGTCAGTTCTTCTTTTTTCCGCGCCAGTTAGCGCAGATCCGAAGAGCAGTACTCCGGTCTTTTGACCAAAGTTTTTTGATTACTTCTAACTCTTAAGGTGCCGGTAGGATGCCCGGTTTTAAGAATTGTGACGGGTGTGACCGCACGATGTCGGTCACCGACCACCATCGACTCTGCCTCCGGTGCCTGGGCGCGGACCACGACGTGGAGGCCTGCGTCGACTGCCGGGCCTTAACGAGTAAGGCTAGAAGGGAGCGGTCCCGCAAGCTGCTCGAGCTCCGGGTGTCGGCCCCGCGTCGAGAGCGGTCCCGGTCCGGCCGGAGGTCGAGGGAGCGGTCGAGAGAACGGTCGCGGAGCCACCACGAGCGCTCTGGAAGTCGTCACCATTCCTCCGGTTCCTCAGGTAAGAAACACAAGAAGTCGGGGCGTCGTCATCGCACCCCCGACTCCCCCCGACGCTCGCGCGATGCGGCCGGGGGTTCGGGTGGCCCCACCCCCGCGGCCCCGCGTGGGTCGCCGACGCCGCCTGCTCCATACCTGTCGGTCCCTGGGCAAGGCGCGTCGCGCGAGGAGATAGAGGAGTTCCTCATGGCCATGAGGGCGCTGTCTCCTCCGGCGGGGCCTACGGCGCCTGCGGGCCCGGTGGTCCCGTCCGGGGGCCCGAGCGGTTCGGGTGCTCCTGCCCCGACGCCGTCGGGTGCTCCGGCCCCGACGCCGCTGGGCCCTTCAGGGTCGACGCCGGCTGGTCCGCCGGCCTCTCCGGCGCCGATTCCATCGGGGCAACCCATGGTGCCGCCTCCGCGCGGCGCCGCGGCTCCGGCTGGCGTCGGGGCTCCTGCGCCGGCTCCGGGCGGCGCCACCCCCATTCCCTCTCCAACTCCGGACGCGGAGTCGGACCGGCGTCGGCCGAGTCCGGCGCCGATGGGGCCCATTGACCCCGAGGAGCTGGTCTACATCGTTGACTCAGAGTATGGTGAGGCTGTGGATTATGGAGAGGGTTGGGAGGGGTCTGAGGACCCTCTGTCACGCGAGTGTCAGTACGACGTGGACTGGACAGGTGACTTGGGTGATGCCAGTGGTCTGGACGATTCTCCTAACCCTGGTTTTGTCTCGCCTCCTACTGTGGCTTCGGAGGCTGGGGCTGCTTATTCAGTGGTGTTGATGAGGGCTGCCAAGGCTTTACGCCTTGAGCTCCCCGTCGCAAAAGTGAGGCCTAACATCCTCACCGAGGTCTTCAAACCGCAGTCATGCCCACAGGAGCCTCTGCTGCCGTTCAATGAAGCCTTGACGTCCTGTGACCGTCCTGTGCTCCACAGACGCGGTCGCTCCTCCACGCTGCTCCCCGACCTGCCTGCCCTCACAGCCTGGTATCGTTGCTCCGCTCTGCAGCTGCCCTCACAGCCTGGTATCGTTGCTCCACTCTGCACATAGCAGGACCGCTTTAATTGACTACATCGCTATTATTTATTTATTGTAATTAAATAGCGCTGAACCACCTCGCCTGCTAATTAGCCGCTTGTACCACTGTGCCGTCGCTGTGTTGCCTTGACTGCCTTTTCATTGACTTTATTCTCTGCACATTTAGCATTACTTTGGCTGCCTGCTCCGTTTGGCGCTGCCGGCCATTTTGTTGTTGTTGATATTGTTGTTTGGGTCGCCCTGCCCGAGTCTCCACCCCGCTCCCGCCTTCGCCAGCTGACCCTCCCTCCCACTAAGACTATCAGACCCGCGTTGTGGAAATCGCGCTGTGACCGTCCTGTGCTCCACAGACGCGGTCGCTCCTCCACGCTGCTCCCCGACCTGCCTGCCCTCACAGCCTGGTATCGTTGCTCCGCTCTGCAGCTGCCCTCACAGCCTGGTATTGTTGCTCCACTCTGCACATAGCAGGACCGCTTTAATTGACTACATCGCTATTATTTATTTATTGTAATTAAATAGCGCTGAACCACCTCGCCTGCTAATTAGCCGCTTGTACCACTGTGCCGTCGCTGTGTTGCCTTGACTGCCTTTTCATTGACTTTATTCTCTGCACATTTAGCATTACTTTGGCTGCCTGCTCCGTTTGGCGCTGCCGGCCATTTTGTTGTTGTTGATATTGTTGTTTGGGTCGCCCTGCCCGAGTCTCCACCCCGCTCCCGCCTTCCCAGCTGACCCTCCCTCGCCCCTCCCCTTCCATCATCCTCATATGACAGCTACTCTTGCGCGCAGCGTTCACGCGCAGCGGTCGCGCCCAAATCGCGCCGAAGGTGCGCCAAAGGTAAGCCCGTCTGCGCCCGTCCGCGCCTGGACCGCGACCAGCGCCAGTCCCCCTGCCCTATGCCGCTCCCAACCCCCCAGAGTAACTTATGATGCCGCTACTCTCCTCGCCTTCAACGCAGGACGCACCCCACTATGCTGCGTAGCTACCCCAGGACGTACCCACGGCCCATTCTCCTGCCTCTCCTGTAAGTCCAACTGCTTCAGAACCCTCACCAAACACACTTCCTCCACACTCAGCTCCGAACCCAACGACTTGAAATGCATCCTACTGAACACCCGCTCGGTCCACAGACACGCAACCGAACTCTGGGACCTAATCGACACTGTGTCACCTGACATCGCCTTCCTCACTGAAACTTGGATGAACGCATCTTCTGCCCCCGACATCGCCATAGCCATACCGGACACTTACAAGATCATTCGAAAAGACCGCACCATTAAAAAAACTGGAGGAGGCATCGCCATCGTCCATAGAAACACCATCAAAATTACAACCAGCTCTGACGACAATCTTGCAACCGCCGAACACCTCCACTTTCAGATCCACACCGACCCCAGGACCACCCTTAGAGGAACCCTCATCTACAGGCCCCCAGGCACCCGATCCCAATTCAGCGACGACATCACTGACTTCGTCAGCCCGCACGCCCTCGCCTCCGAGAACTACATTCTTCTAGGAGACCTCAACTACCACCTTGACAACATTCTCGACAACAACACCACCACCCTCCTGGACAACCTGTCCAATCTCGGACTCAAACAACTTGTTGACACCCCCACTCACACAGCCGGACACACGCTCGACCCTATCTTCACCTCCAGCAAGCACATCTCCTTCGATCACACTACAGCTCTCCACTGGACGGATCACAGCTGTGTTCACTTCAGCTACAAAACAACCCTGACCCACAACCGTCCACAACCCATTCCCCGAAGAAATTGGAACAAAATCACCACCGACCAACTCCTCGCATCCCTCAGCCAAAACACTCCCACCCTAACAACGGACCCAGACCAAGCGGCCACAAACCTCAGGCAATGGATTACACACAGTGCGGACGAACTAGCACCCCTGAAGAAACACCAGTTGAAATCATTCAGCAAAAAGGCTCCCTGGTTCAATGATGACCTTAAAAAATCCAAGAAGACATGCCGTACCCTGGAGAAAAATTGGAGAAAAGAACCAACCTCAGACAACATGACCTCCCTCAAGACAGCCACCCGCAAACACCACCAACTGATTCGATCCGCCAAGAAATCAGCATTTAAGGACCGTCTCGACAACAATTCTCATAACAGCAAGGAACTCTTCAATATCGTCAAAGAATTCACCAACCCTCCCGCAGCATCCAACGACATCACTAACTCCCAAGACCTCTGCAGTGCGCTATCCTCCTTCTTCTACAACAAAATTGCCGACATCCACAACAGCTTCAAGAACACTCCCAATGACCAACTCACTCCACCCCCTTCTGATCCCACCCCTCCAACTAACTACCTCAATTCCTGGAACCCAATCACCATTGAAGATACCATTCGCCTCATGAACTCAATCCACTCTGGCTCACCTTCTGACCCCTGCCCCCACTACATCTTCAACAAAGCTGACTCCATCATCGCTCCCCAACTCCGCGATGTCATCAACTGCTCCTTCAACTCAGCCACCTTTCCAGAAATATGGAAACACGCCGAACTCAACGCCCTTCTGAAAAAACCAACAGCAGACCCCTCAGAACTGAAAAACTACCGACCCATCTCCCTCCTCCCTTTCCCGGCCAAAGTCATCGAGAAAGCCGTCAACAGCCAACTCGCAGCATTCCTTGAATCCAACAACTCCCTGGATCCCTCACAGAACGGCTTTCGAGCCAAACACAGCACCGAGACCGCCCTCATTGCGGCGACCGACGACATCCGAGCTCTCCTGGACAACGGTGAAACAGTGGCCCTCATTCTTCTCGACCGCTCCGCCGCCTTCGACACTGTCTGTCACAACACCCTCATACAACGCCTCAACAACATCGGCATACAAGGAAAAGCCTTGGACTGGATCATCTCGTTCCTAGCCGGGAGAACACAGAGAGTCCGACTCCCCCCTTTCTACTCAGAGCCCACCGAAGTCATCTGCGGCGTACCTCAAGGCTCCTCACTCAGTCCCACCCTCTTCAACGTCTACATGAGTCCCCTCGCCTCCATCGCACGTCGACACAACCTCAACATCATCTCCTACGCCGACGACACCCAGCTGATACTTTCCCTCACCAAAGACCCCAACACCGCCAAGGACAACCTTCACGAAGGTATGAAAGAAGTAGCCGAATGGATGAAACAGAGCCGCCTAAAACTCAACTCAGACAAAACTGAGGTGCTCATCCTTGGATCCTCCCCCTCAGCTTGGGACGACTCTTGGTGGCCTTCCGCTTTGGGATCAGCGCCCACACCCACTGACCATGCACGTAACCTTGGCTTCATTCTAGACTCCTCTCTCTCAATGTCCAGACAAGTCAACGCGGTATCGTCCTCCTGCTTCAACGTCCTTCGCATTCTCAAAAAAATCTTCCGCTGGATCCCCCTCGAAACAAGAAAGACTGTCACCCATGCACTGGTCACGAGTCGACTGGACTATGGCAACACTCTCTACGCCGGAATTACAACAAAATTGCAGAAAAAGCTCCAGCGCATCCAAAACGCATCAGCGAGACTCATATTAGACATCCCGCGCCAAGAGCACATCACCGGTCACCTAAAAAACCTCCACTGGCTTCCCGTCAACAAAAGAATTACTTTCCGCCTTCTTACCCACGCACACAAGGCCCTTTATAATCTAGGACCAGAATGCCTCAACTCCCGACTGTCCTTCTACTATCCCACCCGCCAACTAAGATCATCCATTCAAGCCCTCGCCGCAGTCCCGCGCATCCGAAAAACCACCATGGGTGGCAGATCCTTCTCCTTCCTGGCTGCCAAGACCTAGAACTCACTCCCCACCCACCTCCGCCTTACTCAGAATCACATCTCCTTCAGAAAAGAACTGAAAACTTGGCTATTCGATAAACAATGAACCCCTCCCTATAGCTCCTTGAGACCCCCTGGGTGAGTAGTGCGCTCTATAAATGCCTGAACTTGAGCTTGAACTTGACGGACGTTCTTTTGGGCACGTGGTCCAGGCCCGCTTCAGGTTCGCCTGTTGATAGGAACGTGGCCAGACGCCACCGTCCGTGTCCGGACGACCCTAAGTTCCTGTCCACCCATCCCACCCCTGAGAGTCTGGTGATCCAGGCCTCGACTTCCCAAACCGCATTCCCGTCGGCCCCGCCCGACCGGGAATCAAAGAGGTACGACCAGTATGGAAAGAAGGTCTTCTCGTCCCTGAGTCTGGGACTGCGGTCTTGCAACACCGCATGCCTCTTGGGCCGCTACACCCACTCTCTGTGGGATACGGTCGCGGACTGTCTGCCGCAATGCCCGCAGGAGGTACGGGACAAGCTCGGCCAGGCTCTGATTGAAGGCCGAGACGCGGCGAGATATTCCATCAGGTGTGGTCTTGATACGACCGACTCGCTGGGCAGAGCGATGTCCACGACGGTGGCGATTCGTCGCCACGCCTGGCTGAGATCCGCCAACTTTTCGGCGGATGTCCAAAATACTTTGATGGACATGCCGTTCGATGGCAGTCGCCTGTTTGGCGACAAAGCGGACCACGCGCTTGAGCGCTTCAAGGACTCCAGGGTCACGGCCAAGTCCTTGGGTCTTTCGACCCAGCGCCAGCAAACGGGTTCGTTTCGCTCCTTTCGTGGCCAAGGAAGGGGCGGTCCCACACGTGCTGCCAGCCACGCACCGCAGAACACTTCTCAACGCGGTGGCGGCCGTGGATTCCGCCGTGGAGGCAGTCGGGGACAACGGCGAGGTCAGGCCACACCTCCCCCCGCAGCATCAGCCTCCAAATTCTCCTAGTCCGAGCTTTCAGGCCCATGTGACGCCAGTGGGTGGCAGGGTTCGCCATCACCACTCCCGCTGGCGCACTATCACATCGGACAGGTGGGTGCTGCAGCTTGTCCGAAGGGGCTACTCCCTCCCCTTCGAGACCACTCCTCCAGCCATGCCACCGCAGAACCACCGTGTGTCGGGGGACCACTTGACACTTCTGCAGGAGGAAGTTACGGCCCTGTTGGCCAAGGGGGCCATCGAGCGCGTTCCTGGGCCAGAAGTAGGGTGTGGTTGCTATTCCCACTACTTTCTGGTACCCAAGAAGGACAAGGGGGGCCTGCGTCCTATCTTGGATCTACGGAACGTCAACGGCTTCCTCCGGAAGGAGAAGTTCAAGATGTTGACTTTGGCTCAGGTCTTGGCTGCTCTAGACCCGCAAGACTGATGGTAGCGTTGGACTTGCAGGATGCGTATTTTCACATCCCCGTCCTGCCGGCCCACCGGCGTTACCTGCGGTTCACGGTTGGCCACGAGCACTTTCAGTTTATCGTGCTCCCTTTCGGCCTTACCAGCGCCCCACGGGTGTTAACGAAAGTGATGGCGGTGGTCGCAGCTCATCTGCGCCGGTTAGGGGTGTCAGTCTTCCCCTACCTCGACGACTGGTTGTTGAAGGCGGGCTCGCCCCAGACAGTCGTCCACCACCTTCAGATGACGGCAGACCTCCTGCACGAGCTGGGGTTTTCCATCAATGTGCCGAAATCACACCTGTGTCCCTCTCAAAAGCTCCTCTTCATCGGAGCGGTTCTCGACTCGGCGCAGTTTCGGGTTTATCCTCCGGAACGGCGGGTCTGGGATATTCAGGCTCTGATTCCCATCTTTCAGCCGTTATCCCGGGTTTCGGTCAGGTTGACGCTGCGGCTTCTGGGGCTGATGGCCTCCTGCATCCTTCTGGTGCATCACGCCAGGTGGCGGATGCGGGCTCTACAGTGGGACCTGAAGTTTCAGTGGGCCCAGCATCACGGCAACCTGTCCGACCATGTCCTGATCTCGGAGGGCACTGCGAGACAGTTGCAGTGGTGGCTTACGGACCGCGATTGGGTCAGAGGCAGATCCCTCTCCCTTCCCCAACCGGAGCACGTAGTTGTGATGGACGCGTCCCTCCAGGGCTGGGGAGGCCACTTGGGAGAGGCGGAGATCAGAGGCATCTGGTCTCCAGCGGAGTCCCGGCTCCATATCAACATGTTGGAGCTGCGGGCGATTCGCCTAGCACTGAAGGCATTCCTCCCCTTTGTCAACGGGAGTGTAGTGCAGGTGTTCACGGACAACACCACCGCCATGTGGTACTGCAACAAGCAGGGCGGAGTGGGGTCGTGGACCCTTTGCCAGGAGGCCCTGCGTCTCTGGCAATGGCTGGAACGTCAGGGCGTGACTCTGACGGTTCAACACCTGGCAGGTTCTCTGAACGCCAGGGCGGACGAACTCAGCCGTCGGTGCTCGGTGGATCACGAATGGCGTCTGAACTCGGACGTGGCGAAAGGCCTCTTTCTGCAATGGGGAGAGCCTTGGTTAGATCTATTCGCCACAGAAGAGAACGCGCAATGTCATCAGTTCTGCGCGTTGGAGTTTCCAAGACGGCACTCGCACGGCGACGCCTTTCGGCGCGAGTGGAGCTGCGGTCTGTTGTACGCCTTTCCGCCTATACCACTTCTGCCCAGAGTGCTGAAGAAGATCAGGCGCGACCGGGCCCAAGTTATCCTTGTGGCTCCGGACTGGGCTCGAGGGTACTGGTATCCCGAGCTACTCAGCATGTCAGTCGGTCCCTCGATCCGCCTGCCCCTTCGGGAGGACCTTCTGTCGCAGCAGCAGGGGACGGTCCTCCACCCGAACCTGTCCAGTCTCCACCTCCATGCGTGGAGATTGAGCGGCGACAGTTGAGGCCATTTGACTTGCCTCCTGAAGTCTGTGATGTGATTCTGGCAGCCAGGCGTCCCTCCACAAAGTCGGTATACGCCTGCCGGTGGAACAGATTTGTGGCATGGTGCACAGCAAAGGCTGTGGATCCCCTTTCTGCCCCTCTCTCCGAGGTTCCCCTCTTTCTTCTCTCTCTTGCCCAGCAGGGCTCTGCTCTGGGCACTATCAAGGGCTACCTTTCTGCCCTTTCCGCCTTCTTAAGGCTACCTGATCAGCCATCTTTGTTCAAGTCCCCTATTGTAACGAGATTCTTGAAGGGCATCACGCACATGTATCCACCTGTTCCGTTCGTGATGCCTCAGTGGGACTTGAACCTGGTTCTGACTTTCTTGATGTGCGCTCCCTTTGAGACGCTTCATTCCTGTCCTCTCCGTCTTCTGACTTTAAAGACGGCCTTCCTGGTTGCCATCACCTCTGCCAGGAGAGTGAGTGAGCTCCAGGCTCTTTCTGTAAAACCTCCTTTCTTGTCCATTCATCCAGACAAGGTGGTTCTTAGAACTAGACCTTCTTTCCTGCCCAAAGTAGTTTCTGCTTTTCACATCGGGCAGTCCATCACCTTACCCTCCTTCTTCCCGCCTCCGCATCCTTCAAAAGATGAAGAGCGGCTCCATCGTCTGGACCCAAAACGTGCGCTTTCATTTTATATGGATCACACACGCCAGTTCCGGGTGGATGACCAACTGTTTGTTGGCTACGTGGGTGAGAAAAAGGGAAGGGCGGTACAGAAACGAACCATCTCTCGGTGGGTCGTCCTGTGCATCAAAGCATGCTACTCTTTGGCTCGGAAGGAGCCTCCTGTTGGGCTGAGGGCCCATTCCACTCGGGCCACGGCGGCTACTACTGCCCTGGGCCGGGGAGTCCCTTTGCAGGACATTTGCCAGGCGGCTACGTGGGCCTCGCTGCACACCTTTGCGAGGCACTACTGCCTAGACAGTCAAGTCCGGAGGGACGGCTTCTTTGGCCGTTCGGTCCTCCAGGATTTTCTGGTGTAGGATTGTATTGGTTCGCAGACCCACCACCGGGGTTGGTATTGCTGGGGTATCTATTCTAAGGTAAGGAATCTAATACTAACCTGTTTCTTTCAGATGAACAAGTTACTTACCTTCGGTAACGATATATCTGTAAGAAACAGTAGTTAGTATTAGATTCCTTACCGCCCCACCCATCCTCCCCGTTCTGCGAACTGATACCTAGGGTTAAGGACTTCCCTTTCAGGGCCCTAGTTTCAAATGGCACCAGTGTTGGTTCTCACATGGCTCTGCGTGTTCTGGCGCGGAAAAGCTGTGTGCAAAGAACTGACGTCAGCGCGCGGAGGCGGCGTCTATATACTCCAGCGATGTCATCACGGCGCACGACGCCGACGACGGACGCGGAGCCGCAGGGGACGCCTGCAGAAGACGCCTGCAGACGACGCCTACCGACGCGCAGGGGTACTGCTACGCAAAAGTTTCCGGATCCAGACTGACGCCTGGGGATATTCTAAGGTAAGGAATCTAATACTAACTACTGTTTCTTACAGATATATCGTTACCGAAGGTAAGTAACTTGTTCATATAGTTCAGCTCCATATTTGACTGCTTTGGTGGTAAACAAAATGATAACGTTGTCATGTATGTTATTGATTATTTTAAAACTTTCATTTTTTTATTAAGAAGATGGTGATTGCACTGTTTTTCCTTTTAGGATCTGAAGAGCAGGTATATTCTGAATACCACTGTCCTAGCATGTTGCTTGCAGTGATGTCTCTTATTCGTGTTTCGTGTAATACTAGGATGTCTTCTTTAAGTTTATGGCAGTAGTCTATTATTTTTCTTTTTCTGGCCGGGTGGTAGAACCCCTTTGTATGTGATAATACCATTTTGATGGAGTTAATCAATCAAAAGAACTGTATTCGGTTTTGTGAAGGAAAACCATAAAAGTCAGAAATGCATCACAACACTCACAAAAACTGCAATTTGGATTGGTTAAAAAGTTTAAATGAGTACTAATCGCTCCAAATCCCATTTTTCCCTCACCCCTCAAGTTAGTTGCAGGTTGCTCTAAGCATTACTGCAGCCTTTTAAAAGGTAAGAACATACCACACTGTGCTCCCTGAAAGCATTAATAAAAAGGAAAAAAGTAAGAGCAGGTTGTCATTGATTAAATTTGGCTTGTTTAAAAATAGGGAATAAGAAGGTCCTTCTAGGCACCTCATAGTTACTGCAATAATATTGATGGAGTTGTTAGACATTTGTATGGTGGGGAAATAGTGGTTACTTTGGGTGTTCTTAATAATTGTCTGACATTGTGGTGTGTCCATGCTTTTTCATCATAATAGTATCTCAGTTTGTCATTCTCTACATGGTGTGTGTTTGTCTCCACGAGGGTGACCAGTAATATGTCCAGGTGACAGCTTATTCCAGGTATATGAGGGGATGATTGAACCGGATGTGAAAGAGAGGGATGGTCTGAAGGTGTATAAGAAGATAGGAATGTGTAAGTCATACAGAGACATTAGAAATTGGGGAAAGATTCCAACAACAAAAACATAAATCCCACCTCCACATACTGCACAAAGTTGAGGATCCATGGGGGCCTCGGGTCCTACGCAACTGTTTCTCACTTCAGATACAGGGAGGAAGTTTTCAGAAGGTCAATGTTGAGGTTAGTTGGTTATCACCCATTATTTATCAGCCTTAAAGTTTGTAGTGCGAACAACATCAGATTAACTTTGTTGTTGATCTAATTGGAGTAGAGACTCTTAACAGTAGGAAATTAATTTAAATAGCAAGAACATTGGTAGACAGCTAACTAACAGTAATATAGTTTATCCATAATAAAGTTCAGGAAAATGGAGGATGCAGACATTGTTGTAATCAGTAGTAGGCTCTAAATTGTTCTTTGTCGTAATCAGTAGTAGGGTCTAAATCGTTCTCATAATTAACGAAAGCAGTTGTTAATAAACAATGCTTGATATATACATGTTTGTAAAAGATTCTAAAACCTGTTTATCAATTGTTGAACATTACTTATGTTGTGAATGTCAGAGTATGAATGTACTTGTCTGGTAAAGAGGTTTTTTAAATTGTTAATCCCAACACTTCAATTTGTAGTAGATTTGTATTTGCTTTTGTGCATTGTGCTAGTTCATGAAGAGAAGAAAGGTGTTGCAAAGTTAGGGCTATTTGTGTGCTAGTATTGGGATTGAATTACTGTTTGTTTTTAAACGGAGATCACAGTCATGGCAGATTTTGTTTTCATCTTCTAAGTGCTATTTTCTCCTCTACATTTTTTTGGGATCCTTGTGATCTTTTTTATTGACCATGGCATTTTGGTAGGTAATTTGTAGTGAATTTGTAAGCAGTACTCCAACAAGTACATTTCAGATCACATTAAAGGTTGGGGACCATTATGGCCGAAGGGACACAGGACTGACGAAGACTGTCTGGGCCCCTGGTTGTCAGGCCTTGTATCTTAATATTTTTGTCTTCTCTGTTCCGAATCCATACCAGAGAGCAATAGACTTAAGTTCATAACAGGAATTTGCAGTACAAGTATGCACAGCGAAACAGCTCAACCAGCGGGTTTTATGTGGATTGCCTAGTCCATGGATTTTCTGGAGAAAGACTGTGCACTTCCAAGCCGTGAGTGTGCGCTCTTTGGCTTTATCGTGTGCATATCTGGATTCAATGCCACTGGTTTGTAACAGATTTGTGTTGTCTCCTTGGCGCTGGTAGCGTGTATCCTGTTTTATGTAAAGCTTCCTCTTCCTCCTTCTTTCAATCACTATATTTTTAAATTACAGAATGGATCATACTTTGCCAACCTGTTATTTGTCAAATGCTGTGTTTTGGTTCCTGTCATTAGAAGCTCAACTGAGTGTGGAACGTATACAGTAAGTGGATGATCCATCAAAATGCTTTCATACCTTTCAATGCTGACACCTGTTGCAGCAATGGATCCTAGACATCCGGGCAACACTGAAGCTACAGGATCTAATGTAGCTGAGAAATAGGCCTATGGTCTAAGGACACCTCCATGCATCTGGGTGAGTCCAGAAAGAGCACATCCTTCCCTTTTGCAATACAACAGGGAAAACACTTTGTTGTAATCAGGCATTCTTAAAGCTGGAGCACGACAAAGGCATTCTCTCAACTCCAAATAAGCAAACCAAGCAATTGTTACCCCAGGGTCCCGGATCACTCCCATCCTAATGAGTCAGCCTCTGTAAGGGCTTCGCTTTCAAGGAAAAATTTGGGGTCCACAGTCAGCAGTAGCCAACCATTTCCAGAAACATCCTGACTTCCTTTTTTGTGGTGGCATAGTTCATTCTCATTATTGCCTCTATTCGCTCTGGTGAAAGCTTCCTCTTGCCTTTCTCGATGCGAAGACCCAAGTACTGAACCTCAGTTAGGCAGTACTGAAGCTTGTTCAGCTACCCCTTGTGCCCATTTACAGCTAATGAATTCAGCAGGGCAATGGTATCGTCCCTGCAAGCCTCTTGTGTCTCCGATGCAATTAGACGATCATCTATATACTGCGCTAGCACTGAATTCTGGGTTGAAATCAAGCTTTCAAGGTTCTTTTCAAGACTTGATTAAAGATAGATGGACTTTCAGTATACCCTTGAGGGATACAACACCGCGTAAAGACATGGTTCTCCGGACGGAAAGCAAATACAAATTGGTTTTCCTCATGCAGTGGGATGAAGAAAATGCTTGGCACAGATCAATCCCGATAAACCAAACAGCTCTGCAAGGAATCTGGAACAAGATCACAGATGGATGTGGTACCATGGGACAACATGGAATCACAATGGAATAGATGTCCTATGATTTCCTCCAATATATCCTACGCAATCATGTGATGATTCACGTGTGTAATCCCTGCCACCGTTCCCGGGGTCAGGTTGTATTGCGGTGTTCTCTGAAATTCTGCAATGGGCTTAAATCTTATACGGACTGGCTCAACTCCTCAAATCAGCCTTTTTCGTCTCCCATGAAGTCCTACACCCCTGGAGAGACAGTATCTCTCAAATCCAGCGGCATGTCTTTCGCCATCAAAACGGGAAACATATCTGTGCAGTGGGTCTGATTTGCTAACTTGAATGCAATGTCATTATCGTTGGTCCGTTGCTCAATTCCCTTGGGCGTGCAAAAGATTGTACAGTTCAGTTTACATAAGAGATCACGTCCTAACAAACAGACTGGACTCGAATTGCACACCACAAATTGGTGTTGATCCTGAAAGGTTCCAATTTTCACTGGTCCCTCTTCTGTCAAAGGGTTGGTCATTCTCTTGTTGGCAACTCCTACAACTTCGATTGATTTTCCCAAGAGGGGTCAGTTTGGGACTACTGCAGATCTCACAGTAGAACGAGTATCACCAGTATCCATCAAGAATGTAATGGGATGACCACCTACATCTGCCTCCACATATGGTCCACTCTGGTCTACCTCTAAGACTGCTCCAAGAGTACAGTCTTCCTCCCCACTCAGGCACCGTCATTGTGGCAAAAATGGCAAGCGGTCATTTTCTTTACTGTTGCAATGTCTATTCCTGTTTTGGGATCTTTATGGACACCATTCCATATAGTTTAATGACAAATAAAAAAAATTGAAACTTGATTGTAAACAGGCGGAGTGAAAGTGGAGAAGGGGATATGACGACAAGGATAAACATATTTGGAAAACTACGATTGTGTGCTATAAGAAAGAAATTAATAGGGCCATCGCAGATTATTTGTCCAATATTATCCTGCATGCTCCTAATAGATCTAGAAGCATCTTTAATATATTGAACAATTTAATCTATCCGGACTGCACAAAGAGTCAGACACCTCCCTCCCAAGACCTTTGTGATAGTCTGGCAAGGTTTTTTAATACCAAAACTAAAACTGTCATTGATTACCTTGGTGGGGATCCCTGGCAACATGAGTCAGAAATCAATGGTCTCAGTGGCAGTGCTATGTGTGGTATTGATGCCACAACCAGAGGTTCAGAGAGTCAGTCTATCAATAATCTGACTGAGTTTGTGACACTATCAGTAGAGGATTTTGGTAGAGTTGCTCTAGGTATCTCCTCTGGATCACCTTTGGACCCTCTGCCTCAGAAATTTGGGAAAGAGTTTGAAGCAGTTGTTCCCTACACTTCGGCTAATCTGTAACCAATCTCTTCTTAGTGGTGTGGTCCCATCCCACTGGAAACAGCCACTGGTGACACCACTTTTAAAGAAGTCCACGTTGGACCCAGCCTGCCCCAAAAACTATAGGCCGATTTCCCTTTTGCCTTTTCCTGCTAAAATTGTAGAAATAGTGGTTGGTATCTCTCTTTCAAAACATCTGGAAATTAATAATATCTTAGAGGATGTACAATTTGGCTTCCGGCCTGCTCATGGCACTGAGACGGCCTTAGTGACTGTGATGGATGAGCTACGGATGTGGGCAGACAGGGGTCAAGCAGCAGTTCTTATCCTGCTTGACCTGTCTGCCGGATTCGATACGGTCAACCATGCCATCCTGCTGAGGAGGTTGAGGGAGGTAGGGGTGACTGCCACTGCTTTGAGCTGGTTTCAATCCTTTCTTTCAGAAAGGAGACAAGCGGTGGCCCTCCCCTTACCAATCTGCCTTTACCAACATCACGCATGGCGTGCCCCAGGGCTCCGCAATTAGCCCAATTTTATTTAATATCTACATGAAACCCCTGATTGCGGTCATAAAGGCGCATAACATTAACATCGTAAATTATGCAGATGACACGCAATTGATTCTCTCCTTAGAGGGAGATCAGTCGACATCTCTGGAAGTGTTTCATGGCCGCCTGCGTGGTACGGCTCATTGGTTGATGGATAATTAATTGCAATTTAATGCTGGAAGGACCGAGGTGCTCTATTGCTCAGTGGGGAAGGTTCCTTCCCTGCTGCCTGGAAATTTCTGGCCCTTAGATACATCGACTGTACTGAGGCTGGTGGAGAAGGTTCGGAACCTGGATGTTATGTTTAATAACAAACTAACGTTGGAGGCTCAGGTTAACAAAATGGTGGGAAGCTGTTTCGCCATTATTAGAACTTTGTAGAAGATTTTTCCCCTGTTGCCGTCCCACGCGCGAGCGCTAGTAGTACAAAGTATTATATTAAGCAGATTAGATTACTGCAACTCGCTGCTGTTAGAGTCTCCGAAATATCTTTTAGATAGACTTCAGAGGATTCAGTCAACAGCAGCCAAGCTAGCCTTGGGATGGCCTAGAGGTTCCTCCTCCTCATTGGCTCTGGCGGAGCTGCATTGGCTCCCGATAGGACAAGGAATCCAGTTTAAATCTCTCTGCCAAGTGTTTAAGGCCCTGCATGGGACTGGACCTGTATCCATGCAGTGAAAGTTTGAATGGTACGTACCTGGGAGAAGCCTGCGCTCCTCTTTGGTCAGACTGGTGAAAATACAGAGATTTAAGAAAGTAAAATCAGGTGGCAGAGCCTTTGGTGTATCAGCCGCCAGATTATGGAATGAGCTTCCACTGGAACTGAGACAAGTTAGGGATCTTCTCCCCTTTAGGAGAGATTAAAAACGTGGCTGTTCCCCAAAGTCTAGTTTTGTTGTCAGCTCCCGGGGCATACCCACAAATTGTGCACTGTGAATGTCAGCCCCAGGATGCCTGTTAGGTGATAGAGCGCTCTACAAGTGAGATAAATAAATAGATTTCCTCTTCCCTGTCCAGGTGTGTTTGGAACATTCGAAACCCCTCCATGAGCATTCCCCTGATTCAGACCTATTGTACCTCCATTTATCTGTGCCTGATCATTTATTTGGCATTCCGCATTTGTATTGCTTGAAGGTTTGCAATAGCCGTTCGTAATAAGCATGTACAGACTCTTTGGGCGCCTGGATTGTTCGATCTATTTTAACCCAGTCGATATCTTGTGGGGCTATTTTGAACTGCAACCATGCAATCACTTGTTCGAAATTTTTCATAACCAAGGGTAAAGGACCGTCAGTCATAGGATCCCTCTCTGACTCAGCAGAAGGCCAATCGATAGCAGCTTTGCAAGCAGACCATAAATCACTTGGAACCACAATGTCAAACAATGTATTCAAATTAATCGCTAACGCCTTTGAGACCTTGACAAAGCACACAACTTGCTTGTACCAGGCGCAAGCTTCCCTCAGTCTAGGAAAATCATCTGTGAATGCAGCACATCCTGCAGTGGATAAGCCTGAACTCCTGATGTTCCTCTTCCTGGAGGTGACATTTCTCCAGTCACCTTCCTGATGCTATTCTTTTTTTTTACCACTTTTCTTCCCAATAATCAAGCATTTCTTCCCAATAATCAAGCATACTCAAGCGCATATCCCTATGATCACCTCTGGAGTGTGTGTTTTCAAGCCTGCTACTCTTTTTTCTTCCAATTCCTGGTCACTGTAGTTCAGCGTATGGTTTCCCTGCAGCATTTTTGTTCTAGACAAATCTACATCATATTTCTGAGCCAGTTCAATACCTTCTCATGTGCTCATCTCGCCTTGCGGTTGACATCTTTAGGTACAAACAATAACTCATCAGCTCATAGGTCTCTATGCTCTCCAAAGGCAAGTTCCCACTAATTACTTCATCCACCTCAGCCTTCAACCTCACCACATCCAACAGCTTTGCCTTCACCACAGCCTTGATCGTGCCCTAACTCAACATACTATTCTGTCCTTCCCTGTTGTTAGTGCGGTCCCTCAGCCAATTCTCTAACTTTGTAGTATCTAGGACCTGATAGTTTCCAGAGTATCCCTGACTTGCTCTTGTTTCTGGTGTTACCCCCATTGGTCCCCTCACTGGAGCTTCCCACCTTTTTCAAATCTGAGTTCGATTTCGCTAAGGATACGAATCATATGGTACTAGAACCAATATGTGTTCTCGAAGGATCTGCAGTCGCTGGCAAAGGGTAATAGCTTCCACAGGCACTAAGGACAGACTGTTCATTCATGGTCACTTCCTCCTACACCGATTCTCTCCTCCAACCATGACTGTTGCTGACTTGGCTTCCCACTGTGTCTGGGTTATACACTGGGACTACAGGTCCGATGGTGACCACTACTGTAAGGGCTTCCGGTAACCATGAAGCAACATTGACTCCACTTGGTTCTGTACCTCTCAAAACAGATATTCCTGTTCCCCCGTTACTCCAGTTGAGATCCTTCCCAAAATCCCTACATGACAGCCTATAGGATGTTGGCACTCCTTCTGTATTCCCTGCATTCTTCGGTTCTCGCCTTCCCTCCTCTGAATGTGGGTTGTAAGGTGGAGGATGCTCCAATAACAACCATTCCAACAAGCTGTTGTCCCTATCATTCCCATCATTTCCATTTTCTCCACCATTCCTATATTGAGAATTTCCCTCTCTCACCAGCATCGGATACAACCTGTCTCCCTCAATGATGTCTACCCTCCATCTCTTAAGAAGTGTGTCCCATTGTGCATCCTGATATGCCTTCATTGCCTTCATTGCCTTCTTCATCTTCCCTTGAAATCTCTCCCTGTTCTTTGCATGTGCTGCTCGCATCCACACATCTAATGCCTCAAACTGTGTTGGTCTAGGCAAAGGTAGCAGCGCAGATATCACTCCTATCAACTAATGCAACACCTCCAATTAAAATGAGCCATAGCATGAAAATGCCAAAACCCCTCAGTGATCTTATGCCAATTTTGAAGCCAAATTATAGTATGGAGTCCTACTTTTGTCACCATATAATGTGCAGGAATATCCTCTGGTGGTGCTTCTTCACCCACTTGAGTAACATTACCCGGATCTCCCCGTAACAAATCCTGCAACACCCTAAAACATTGCATGATTAGATCAAAATGTCCCCTAGTTAGACAAGATTTTTCTCAATCACAACTTCCTGATGACTGCCAAGCAATCCCAGCGTGGCATTACATCAACCAACCTATCGCAGGCGCCACACTCTGACGTCACCTTTACTCCTCGCAATGCTTCACCCCTTCACAATTTTCCGTCCATGTTCAATCATGCAATAACAACTCCGTAATTGTCTGCCTTCTACAAGATCAATAGAATTTACTCATCCAAGAGCACTCACGCACGGCAACCCTCGACCTCCACAGGTCCCCGAATCAATATAGTCCACCCCTGTACACAAGGTTTAACACTCGATTCCCATACATCCCATACATCCAAAGATCCCTGTCTTAGGTGGAAATGCTGATGACCTCTCAAGACAACTCCTCAAAAATGCAGTCAGACAATAACTCGGTGTCTTGTACACCATTTTAATATATCCTGGGATCTTAGGCCACTTTGTGACCTGAAACTCAAATCTCAATGCTTGGACCACGTCCGGCCCGAAACCACATTCACTCAACTCACTCCAACTCCACTAGACATCACACAATGACTCGCTCCTCTCTCACGGGCTGAGTGGTCGCTCCCAGTGTCCCTTGCAGACATCTGGTATCGTAGCGCTGCATTGTTCAGAAAATTGCCATTTATTTTCGTCTGCTGTGTGCTGGTTTACCGCTTTGCTGAAGTAGCGCTTTGTGTATTTAATTTGTGCTGTTTAAAAGTGTATCAGCGCGTTTGCCGCTAGCGCTCCGCTCTGCTCCCCCCTCCGCCTCCATTTTGTTTGTTGTGGTCGTCCTCGTGTGCCCGCCCCGCCTCCCAGCTGAGCCGCCCTCCCACTGTCCAGAAATAGCGCTCCTTTCCCTGCAAGCGCCGTGACTCGCTCCTCTCTCACGGGCTGAGTGGTCGCTCCCAGTGTCCCTTGCAGACATCTGGTATCGTAGCGCTGCATTGTTCAGAAAATTGCCATTTATTTTCGTCTGCTGTGTGCTGGTTTACCGCTTTGCTGAAGTAGCGCTTTGTGTATTTAATTTGTGCTGTTTAAAAGTGTATCAGCGCGTTTGCCGCTAGCGCTCCGCTCTGCTCCCCCCTCCGCCTCCATTTTGTTTGTTGTGGTCGTCCTCGTGTGCCCGCCCCGCCTCCCAGCTGAGCCGCCCTCGCCCCTCCCCCTCCCCACCATCCATATATGACAGATGCACCCGCGCGCAGCGTTCACGCGCAGCGACCGCGCCCAAATCGCGCCGAAGGTGCGCCAAAGGTAAGCCCGTCTACGCCCGTCCGCGCCTGGACCGCGCCCAGCGCCAGACCCCCTGCCCCTCGCGCTGCCCAGCCCGCCCGTATTACCTACGATGCCGCCACCCTCCTAGCCCTTAACCCCGGTCGCGCCCCCAACTGCGTCCAAGCCGCTCCTGGACACACCCATGGACCTTTCTCTTGCTACTCCTGCAAATTCATCGGCACCGACAACATCTCCGCTACGACCACACCACATACTCCCGACCCCGACCACCTACAATGCATCCTTCTCAACACCCGCTCGGTCCACAGACACGCCATTGACCTATGGAATCTACTAGACACCATCTCTCCAGACGTCGCGTTCCTAACAGAAACATGGATGAACGCTTCCTCCGCCCCAGACATCACCATTGCCATCCCTGAAGATTATAAGATCACACGCAAGGACCGTACCGGCCACACAGGAGGAGGAAGCGCTATCGTCCATAAAAAATCAATCCACATCTCAACCAACTCTGACGTCAACCTCGCCAACTCTGAACACCTTCACTTCCAGATCCACATCGACCCCAAGACCACACTCAGAGGCACCCTCCTCTACAGGCCACCAGGACCCCGCGCAAAATTCAGTGAAGACATCACGGACTTCATCACTCCACACGCGCTCCCCTCCAAAGATTACATCCTTCTGGGAGACCTCAACTTTCACCTTGAAAAGAACAACGACCGCAACACCTCCACCCTTTTGGACAACCTCGCCAACCTCGGACTTAAACAACTGGTCACTTCCCCCACCCACATCGCAGGTCACACACTCGACCCCATCTTCACCTCCAGCAATCATGTCTCCTTCAGCCACACTACGGATCTCCTTTGGACTGACCACAGCTGCGTTCACTTCACCTACAACAAGCCGAAACCCACCAACCACCTCCAACCAACTCTGCAAAGAAACTGGAACAAAATCACCATCGACCAGATCTCCTCATCGCTCCTTCTAAACACTCCAGCCCACTCTTCTAACCCAGACCAAGCCGCCGCCAACTTCACCCTATGGTTATCCAACACCGCCGACACCCTAGCACCACTGAAAAAACGTCAAAGCAAACCTGGCAGCAAGAAGGCCTCATGGTTCAACGATGATCTTAAGAAGTCCAAGAAACTCTGCCGCTCCCTTGAAAAGACCTGGAAAAAAGACCCAACCACTAGCACCAAGGACGCCTTCAAAAACGCCACCCGCACACACCACCAACTAATCCGAAAGGCCAAGAAAACAGCATTCAAGGATCGACTAGACAACAACGCCCACAACAGCAAGGAACTTTTCAACATCGTCAAGGAATTTACCAACCCCTCGGCCAACTCCAACGACATCACCCCCTCTCAAGCCCTCTGCGACTCCCTGGCTTTATTCTTCCACAACAAAATTGCAGACATCCACAACAGCTTCGACAACCAACCCGGAGACCAACCCACCCAACCATATGCTGTTCATTCTCCCCCCTTGAACACCCTCAACGACTGGAATCCAATCTCCACTGAGGACACCATCCGCCTGATGAACTCCATCCACTCAGGATCTCCCACAGACCCATGTCCTCACCACATCTTCAACAAAGCAGACTCCGTCATAGCACCGCACCTCCGAGACGTCATCAACTGCTCCTTCAACTCCGCCACCTTCCCGGAAAGCTGGAAACACGCTGAACTCACCGCCCTTCTAAAAAAACCCACAGCGGACCCCACCGAACTCAAAAATTACCGCCCCATATCGCTCCTTCCTTTCCCGGCCAAAGTCATCGAGAAAGCTGTCAACAACCAGCTCGCCGCTTTCCTCGAAGCCAACAAATCCCTCGACTCCTCACAATCTGGCTTCCGAGCAAAACACAGCACTGAGACCGCCCTCATCGCAGCAACAGACGACATTCGAACTCTACTGGACAATGGAGACACAGTCCCCCTCATCCTCCTCGACCTCTCTGCAGCCTTCGACACAGTCTGCCACAGCACCCTTTTACAACGCCTCAGAAACATCGGAATACAAGGAAAAGCACTTGAATGGATCACCTCGTTCCTCACCGGAAGAACCCAGAAAGTCCGCCTTCCACCATTCAAGTCCGAGGCCACTGAAGTCATCTGTGGCGTACCACAAGGATCCTCACTCAGTCCCACCCTCTTCAACGTATACATGAGCCCCCTTGCAGCCATCGCTCGCCGACACAATCTCAACATCATCTCCTACGCGGATGACACTCAACTGATCCTTTCGCTCACCAATGACCCCAGCACCGCCAAAACTAACCTACACGAAGGAATGAAAGAAGTCGCCGAATGGATGAAACACAGCCGTCTGAAACTGAACTCAGATAAAACAGAAGTCCTCATCTTAGGTACATCCCCCTCTGCATGGGACGACTCTTGGTGGCCAGAAGCCCTTGGAAAAGCACCCATCCCGACAGACCACGCACGGAACCTAGGCGTTATCCTGGATTCTTCACTTTCAATGAACAGACACACTGAATCAACACCTTACTCTCCATTCACATGTGAGCACGGTGGTTTCGGCTTGTTTCTTTATTCTACGCACCATCCGCAAAATTTCACGTTTTTTTTCCTTGTCAGCCCTCAAACTTGTTCTTATGGCAATGGTCCTTTCACGTTTAGACTATGGTAATGCACTCTATAACGGTATCCCCAACTATGCCTTACGTCGACTTCAGCTTGTACAAAACCAAGCGGCCCGGTTGGTCCTTGGTTTATCCAGATCCCAGCACATCACCCCCGCCTTGGGTTCCCTCCACTGGCTCCCAATTAAAGAGAGAGCTTTGTTCAAACTTGGCTGCCTCACTTTTCAAGCCCTGGCCGGAACAGCTCCGGCTTTTATTACGTCCATTGTTCACCCGTATGTTCCCAGCAGACATCTGCGCTCATCCGCCCTCTCCCTCCTGGTGGTTCCCCGCTTTAGGAGGAAGAGGTCGGGAGGATGCAAGTTTGCTGTCCTCGCCCCTTCCTTTTGGAATTCCCTACCCTTACCCATCCGTTCCTCAGCCTCCTATATTGAGTTTCGAGGGAGACTTAAAACTTTTCTTTTCCAACAGGCATTCCCAGCCTGAGCTGGTTCCGAGTCTGTAATCTGAATTTGAGCCACCTCCACAGCGCCATGAAACCGTCCGGTATACGTGCGCTATACAAATACGTTTAAATTCAAATTCAAATTCAAGTCAGCGCCGTATCCTCATCCTGCTTCAACATTCTTCGCATGCTCAAAAAAACATTCCGCTGGATCCCCACCGAAACCAGAAAAACAGTCACCCATGCTCTGGTCACGAGCCGACTGGACTACGGAAACACCCTCTACGCAGGTACTACCGCTAAACTCCAGAAGAAACTCCAACGAATCCAAAACGCCTCAGCCAGGATCATATTAGACATCCCGCGTAACGAACACATCTCTGGTCACCTGAAAGACCTCCACTGGCTACCCGTCAATAAGAGGATCACTTTCCGACTGCTAACCCACGCACACAAATCACTCTACGACATCGGACCAGAATGCCTCAACTCACGACTGTCCTTCTACACCCCCTCCCGCCAACTACGTTCTTCCAGCCAATCCCTCGCCACTGTACCTCGCATCAACAAGACCACCATGGGAGGCAGATCCTTCTCATACCTGGCGGCTAAAACATGGAACTCACTCCCCACTTACCTTCGCCTTACCCAGAACCACCTAGCATTCAGAAAGCAACTTAAAACGTGGATATTTGACAAGTAATCCTCCTCCCCTCCCTAAGCGCCTTGAGACCCCCCGGGTATGTAGTGCGCTATATAAATTATTTGACTTGACTTGACTTGACAATCACAGCTCTCCCGTAATCTACCACACAATGCATTCATATTGATGCTCACTCTTCCATTTGCTGCTGTTCTTGCTGCATCATCAAATTCTGTTGGTCTCAGTCAAGACCGTCGCTGTCCATTCTTGATCATTGGGCTCTATTTTGGGGCTCTGAAGTTCTCTGTCTCTTTTCTCGATCCTCCTCCGCAACATCACGCATGGCGTGCCCCAAGGTTCCGCAATTAGCCCAATTTTATGTAATATCTACATGAAACCCCTGTTTGCGGTCATAAAGGCGCATAACATTAACATCGTAAATTATGCAGATGACACGCAATTGATTCTCTCCTTAGAGGGAGATCAGTCAACATCTCTGGAAGTGTTTCATGGCCGCCTGCGTGCTACGACTCATTGGTTGATGGATAATTAATTGCGATATAATGCTGGAAAGACCGAGGTGCTCTATTCCTCAGTGGGGAAGGTTCCTTCCGTGCTGCCTGGAAATTTCTGTCCCTTAGATACATCGACTGTACTGAGGCCGGTGGAGAAGGTTCGGAACCTGGGTGTTATGTTTAATAACAAACTAACGTTGGAGGCTCAGGTTAACAAAATGTTGGGAAGCTGTTTCGCCATTATTAGAACTTTGTAGAAGATTTTTCCCCTGTTGCCGTCCCACGCGCGAGCGCTAGTAGTACAAAGTATTATATTAAGCAGATTAGATTACTACAACTCGCTGCTGTTAGAGTCCCTGAAATATCTTTTAGATAGACTTCAGAGGATTCAGTCAACAGCAGCCAAGCTAGCCTTGGGATGGCCTAGCGGTTCCTCCTCCTCATTGGCTCTGGCGGACCTGCATTGGCTCCCAATAGGACAAGGAATCCAGTTTAAATCTCTCTGCCAAGTGTTTAAGGCCCTGCATGGGACTGAACCTGTATCCATGCAGAGAAAGTTTGAATGGTACATACCTGGGAGAAGCCTTCGCTCCTCTTTGGCCAGACTGGTGAAAATACCGAGATTTAAGAAAGTAAAATCAGGTGGCAGAGCCTTTGGTGTATCAGCCGCCAGATTATGGAATGAGCTTCCACTGGAACTGAGACAAGTTAGGGATCTTCTCCCCTTTAGGAGAGATTAAAAACGTGGCTGTTCCCCAAAGTCTAGTTTTGTTGTCAGCTCCCGGGGCATACCCACAAATTGTGCACTCTGGATTTCAGCGCCAGGATGCCTGTTAGGTGATGGAGTGCTTTACAAGTGAGATAAATAAATAAATTCCCTCTTCCCTGTCCAGGTGTGTTTGGAACATTCAAAGCCCCTCCATGAGCATTCCCCTGATTAAGACCTATTGTACCTCCATTTGATGGTGACTGATCATTTATTTGGCATTCCGCATTTGTATTGCTTGAAGGTTTGCAATAGCCGTTCGTAATAAGCATGTACAGACTCTTTGGGCGCCTGGATTGTCCGATCTATTTTAACCCAGTCGATATCTTGTGGGGCTATTTTGAACTGCAACCATGCAATCACTTGTTCTGAATTTTTCATAACCAAGGGTAAAGGACCGTCAGTCATAGGATCCCTCTCTGACTCAGCAGAAGGCCAATCCATAGCAGCTTTGCAAGCAGACCATAAATCACTTGGAACCACAATGGCAAACAATGTATTCAAATTAATCGCTAGCGCCTTTGAGACCTTGACAAAGCACACAACTTGCTTGTACCAGTCGCAAGCTGACCTCAGTCTAGGAAAATCATCTGTGAATGCAGCTGCATCACCCCTACTCCAAGGAATGTGGACATACCCTCCACTAGGCACATCCTGCAGTGGATAAGCCTCAACTCCTGATGTTCCTCTTCCTGTAGGTGATATTTCTCCAGTCACCTTACTGATATTCTTCTTTTACCACTTTTCTTCCCAATAATCAAGCATACTCCAAGCGCATATCCCTATGATCACCTCTGGAGTGTGTGTTTTCAAGCATACTAATCTTTTTTCTTCCAATTCCTGGTCACTGTAGTTCAGCCTATGGTTTCCCTGCAGCATTTTTGTACTAGACAAATCTACATCATATTTCTGAGCCAGTTCGATACCTTCTCATGTGCTCATCTCGCCTTGCGGTTGACATCTTTAGGTACAAACAATAACTCATCAGCTCATAGGTCTCTATCCTCTCCAAAGGCAAGTTCCCACTAATTACTTCATCCACCTCAGCCTTCAACCTCACCACATCCAACAGCTTTGCCTTCACCACAGCCTTGATCGTACCCTAACTCAACGTACTATTCTGTCCTTCCCTGTTGTTAGTGCGGTCCCTCAGCCAATTCTCTAACTTTGTAGTATCTAGGACCTGATAGTTTCCAGAGTATCCCTGACTTGCTCTTGTTTCTGGTGTTACCCCCATTGGTCCCCTCACTGGAGCTTCCCACCTTTTTCAAATCTGAGTTCGATTTCGCTAAGGATACGAATCATATGGTACTAGAACCAATATGTGTTCTCGAAGGATCTGCAGTCGCTGGCAAAGGGTAATAGCTTCCACAGGCACTAAGGACAGACTGTTCATTCATGGTCACTTCCTCCTACACCGATTCTCTCCTCCAACCATGACTGTTGCTGACTTGGCTTCCCATTGTGTCTGGGTCATACACTGGGACTACAGGTCCGATGGTGACCACTACTGGAAGGGCTTCCGGTAACCATGAAGCAACATTGACTCCACTTGGTTCTGTACCTCTCAAAACAGATATTCCTGTTCCCCCTACTCCAGTTGAGATCCTTCCCAAAATCCCTACATGACAGCCTATAGGATGTTGGCACTCCTTCTGTATTCCCTGCATTCTTCGGTTCTCGCCTTCCCTCCTCTGAATGTGGGTTGTAAGGTGGAGGATGCTCCAATAACAACCATTCCAACAAGCTGTTGTCCCTATCATTCCCATCATTTCCATTTTCTCCACCATTCCTATATTGAGAATTTCCCTCTCTCACCAGCATCGGATACAACCTGTCTCCCTCAATGATGTCTACCCTCCATCTCTTAAGAAGTGTGTCCCATTGTGCATCCTGATATGCCTTCATTGCCTTCATTGCCTTCTTCATCTTCCCTTGAAATCTCTCCCTGTTCTTTGCATGTGCTGCTCGCATCCACACATCTAATGCCTCAAACTGTGTTGGTCTAGGCAAAGGTAGCAGCGCAGATATCACTCCTATCAACTAAAGCAACACCTCCAATTAAAATGAGCCATAGCATGAAAATGCCAAAACCCCTCAGTGATCTCATGCCAATTTTGAAGCCAAATTATAGTATGGAGTCCCACTTTTGTCACCATATAATGTGCATGAATATCCTCCGGTGGTGCTTCTTCACCCACTTGAGTAACATTACCCGAATCTCCCCGTAACAAATCCTGCAACACCCTAAAACATTGCATGATTAGATCAAAATGTCCCCTAGTTAGACAAGATTTTTCTCAATCACAACTTCCTGATGACTGCCAAGCAATCCCAGCGTGGCATTACATCAACCAACCTATCGCAGGCGCCACACTCTGACATCACCTTTACTCCTCGCAATGCTTCACCCCTTCACAATTTTCCGTCCATGTTCAATCATGCAATAACAACTCCGTAATTGTCTGCCTTCTACAAGATCAATAGAATTTACTCATCCAAGAGCACTCACGCACGGCAACCCTCGACCTCCACAGGTCCCCGAATCAATATAGTCTACCCCTGTACACAAGGTTTAACACTCGATTCCCATACATCCCATACATCCAAAGATCCCTGTCTTAGGTGGAAATGCTGATGACCTCTCAAGACAACTCCTCAAAAATGCAGTCAGACAATAACTCGATGTCTTGTACACCATTTTAATATAAAACACTATACAGAAGGAGCGCAAAATATAAGATAAAGAAAGATATTTTGTGTATACAATTCCACAATTAGTGTAATTCCGAATCAGTATTCAGACCCTTAGTCACAGTTCTACATTTGCAAATCCATCTAACTTCGACCTGTCTAATCCTCAATTCCCAGTCACCCCCTCTGATACCCAGGTTTATCTTTTGCATACCATGGAATCTAAATTCATTGCTCACTTTCATCTCACCGTGTTGTGTCGCCATGTGCACGTATAACGGTGACCTGATATCCTGAGTTTTTTACCGCTCGCTTGTGTTCCCGTATCCTTGTTTTGAGACTCCTTTTCGTCCTGCCAATGTATACCTTCTGACATGCGCAAACAATTGCATAGACAACCCCTACACTGTTGCAATTAATAAATTCATTAATCCTGTATTGTCTATGACTGTTGTATTCAAAACCTTTTATTTTGTTAATGCCTATGCTGCAAACATTGCATGATCCACACACATAAAAGCCTTTGGGAGCGGGCGGCAACCAATTCAATGATGCCCCTACCTCTGCGCACACATAATTTCTTGACACCTTCTCTTTTATCGTCGGCCCTCTTCTATAAGTAATCAATGGTTTCTCACTTATTCCTTGGAATATAAACAAATGAAGATATGGGTTGCTTTACTGTTGAATATTTTCTTGTTTAGTATGTTCAATAGGCAGGCTATATATGGGATCATTGTCTAAATTCAGATGGTAGACTGTTTATATTCACATCTGAAATGTTTTTTCTTTTTGTATAGATAAAAAATATCCTTTTGAAAATACTGTGTTTTTTTGATTTTTCAGCCCTGATGATGTCCCAAATGGGGACGAAACGCTTTGGCTGATAACTGTGTTGTATCTAGAATAATCTTGTTTGGAAGCTGACTGGCGTCATTCTGAATAAAGAATATGAATTGAACATCTGCAGCTTGGCGGACTTTTTTCTTGGAAATCACTAACTTTGAACATTAATTGTGGAATTGTGTACACAAAATATCTTTCTTTATCTTATATTTTGTGCTCCTTCTTTAAAGTGTTTTTGTTTACGTAGAGGATTAGGGACTTTGAGACGGTGGGTCCCTGGGAGGTTGAGCGCATCTATTAATGGATTGACGATCACTGCACTTTATGGTAACACATAGTCTCTCAGTGCACACATCAGGACCCTACATCGTCAGGTCACGTAGTAATACCATTTTAATATATCCTGGGATCTTAGGCCACTTTGTGACCTGAAACTCTAATCTCAATGCTTGGACCACATCGGCCTGAAACCACATTCACTCAACTCACTCCAACTCCACTAGACATCACACAATCACAGCTCTCCCGCAATCTACCACACAATGCATTCCTATTGATGCTCACTCTTCCATTTGCTGCTGTTCTTGCTGCATCATCAAATTCTGTTGGTCTCAGTCAAGACCGTTGCTGTCCATTCTTGATCATTGGGCTCTATTTTGGGGCTCTGAAGTTCTCGGTCGCTTTTCTCGATCCTCCTCCGCATCATGTGAGAACCGTCTTCTGCTACCAACTGAAGGAGCAGAGTTTCCACATTCTAGATCTACTCTAGAAATTCGAGTCAATAGTACTTTTTCTCAGCATGATAGCATGGGGGGAGTCAATTCAGAGAGTCTTTATTTTGATTTAGAAATCATAAAAGACAGTATTATAAAAGATAAAAACTTTAAAACCAGTGAGGTAACATATCATGTAGCAGATTTCATAACACAGAGTAACAACAGGGCGATATATCAAATTGTCATCCGTCCAACTTGTAGTGTAGTTCCTATTTTCCCAATAGGCTCTGCGCATTGGAATAACATAAACAGCAGTTTAGACGTAGGACTGAGGTCATCTAGGTCTCTACTGACTATGTTAGACTTAATTAGGTTTGGCAGCTAGCTCAGAGGTCACTAGAAACTTTCTCGAGTGAACAGGAAGGGGTTAACTTTCCTGAATAGACAAGAAGGGATTAGTTTCTGACAACCGCATAAACATGAGAACTTTGCTCCCTCAGAATAAAGAGTATATCTCTAGAGTCGTGTGAAAACAATAGACCGCTATTTCACTCAGTCAATCGTGCATGCTTAATTTCACCAGGAGTGCAGAGAAATAGAGAGACGGGCGTTTTCAATAAAAGTTGTTATTTATTGAGCAGTCTTCTTTCTCATGCAAGAGAAGTGAGTTGCCACAATTGCAATACTTATCATGAAGTAAAGTGCGTACAGTAAAAGTAGTATTATGAAATAATACTGTAAAAGCATTTGTATGGTTTCTTAGCCATATGATACTTTAAAATGGATAAAATATATACATACATAAAAACATTGACTAACGTACTCAACTGGTGCTTCTAAGATACGCCTACCCCGGTGTACCTGACCTAAGCCTAATACGTGGGAAGGAGTAAGTAAGTTGCAGTTTAAGTTAAGTTGTTTTTTTGCCAAGAATCTGAATCAAGAATTCTCTTTAAGGTTTTAATCAGCTCCGTACCTTGGTTCTAGAATGTAGGAGGTCATGTATCTCTTTCTCAGGACTCGATCTCCCAGCAACCCGCAAGGGTGACTGGAAACACCGGAGCTGGAATTTCTCTGCAGGAGAAAAGACAGCGTCTCTCTCAGTGCGTCAAATGGGAGGGTCGGCTTCCTCCGGCTCTCGCATAAGCTGGGCGTCGGGCAAGTGGATAGCTGCTCTGCTCCAAACCACCGTGTGTTTGCTTAAGGCAACGTTGGTATATTTATACCTGAAAGGTGCCGGGTTTGAGGTAAGGTTAGACATAAGACGTCACTAAGAACTAACAGTTCTTTCTGGACTCCAGGAGTCCTTGTGCAAATCAAAACAAAACCAGGGGGATTTCCCGGGCTGCTGGAGGCTTGGTTTGTTTAAAGAACGCGTTGTACTTTCTAGGAGTCTATGGGAGTAGCCTTGCCGTATTTGGACTGCATTGGCTATTACTAAATATGGATATGATTCTTATGCCTGTATAAGGATATTATTTGTTTATAACCATATAAGGGCATAAATCGGGGATATCGAATTAGGGTCCTAGATAGAATCACAACACCCACTCCACGTATTAATGTCCATCATTACTAAATACTAAGCAATACTAAACATATAACGATGCATGTGTGTTTTCCAACCCACCCAAAAATACATAAATTGCATTTGCAATGGTATATGGTAAATACACGAAAATGAGTATTTATACTGTACGTTTTTCAAGCAGTGTTATCATTCAGGAAATGCATATATAAACATTGGCTGAATGAATTGCGAAATTTACATTTATGAAATGGCTCTGAATACAGAAAAAAGGTTGAGACCATTTCATCACATATTTATACAATACTGTACATGTGCTAGAGGCTGAGATAAAATATTGTCTCTAGTATCTCTACAAATAGAAGCTCTGTTCTCTAAGAATAGTTCTACTTTAAGCAGAGTACCATGTGCCAGAAAAAAGGTAAATATTTTGGAAGTAGAAAAAAAATAATTTCGCTTTCAGGGGAAAAAATTGTTGCAGATGTTTTCAGTAGTTTTGTTTATCAAAAACTGAAGGCCGAATTCACAGTTCACGCTGTGTGCTCGTTGTTTTAAAAGTTATTCTCGTTGTTCGGAGAGAACATCATATCAGACAGGCTTGCAAAAAATTGGTCTACAACATCAGGTGAAAGTTCGACCAAGTTTGAAAACGTTGAAATTGTGCATATGTGAGAATGATTGCTATCATCAATGTCTGGATCAGCAATGCTCACAGAAGGTTGTACCTGTGTGGTGCTGCTTTCATCTCGTACTTCACCGCCACCTACTTGTAATGGTGAAGTCTCAACGAATGCCGTCATCAGAATAGGTAGCCGCTGGGGACAACACGTTGCATGAGTCGTTACCGGACCGAGCAAAGTATCGATATCCATTGGTACTGCTGATGGTAGTGTAAGACAGACGTCCAACACGCATTCTTCTCCGCATAGCAGACATCGAAGCACAGGTAAGATGCAATCTTGCCAGATTGGTCTGAATGAAAGAAACCAGGTTGTACTCAGATCTCTTAGCCGGGCTAATCCGAGGACTCTAGTGATTCGGTCTCTGTAGCGTATTGCTAGGATCGTCTCTTCCATTGTAGCTGGAGTTTTGTCTGTGGTTTGGCTTGCCATATCGGAGCAGAATGATCAAAAATAAAATTCCTGCTACGAGTCCCAAAAGAAGAGACAGGCCGCCTAATAATGAATGCACAAAATTCGGGAAAATGCCCAGAACTGTTTCAAAGGGTTCTAAGTGTCCCGAAAAAAATTGTCTTAAATACATGTGCGATGCCACTGGTATCAGACATGTTTAAAATTTGACCTAACATTTCTACGAAATGCACGGGGCAATTTGTCGATAATAGGGAATGTATCTCTGCCACTGTCCTTGCAACTTGCAGATCATATGTCTCTTTGGACGAGGTTAAAGGCACAGTTGTCTGTAAAAGAATAGACTTCATTCTGCTTAAAGTATCAATTCGAATAGAAGAGATATTCAAAGAAGGCCATATTGCCGCCTCCATGTCTGGATTGCTGTTTGGCTACAATACTTGCATACAGCAAATGACCCTGGAAGTAACTATTACGAGATAGGCTTTTCCTGGCACCATGCCACAACAGCTGTGGTCACTTATTAGAATATAACTGCCGTTGGAAAGCTGTCTGAAAAATGTCTCTATCTGTTTTGCTGGAGTGCCGTGCAGGTGACAGGAAACGTTATTTGTTGAACCTTATCAGGCTCCATGCAAGTTAATACCTTGACACAGAAGTGTACCACTTAGTGATTTTTTACAATTATTACCACTAAGAAATACCTCTTTTTTTCCCTTCACTATAACATTTGTGTGTATAAGGTAAATTCCAGGTTGATTTGATGTATCCTTTACCCAACCTTTCATACAGGCCTGCTGGTATATATTTTTGGCAATACTGAAACTGGAAAGTTGTTATCGGAATTGTAATTGTTCCGTGTATTATCCATTCAATGACATGTCTCTCTGACATTGTCAATGGTAATCTTTCAAGTTTTTCAATGCTCAGAATCGTATAGTCTGCTCCTTTTTGTGCCAAACTGATTTGTTTATCAGTAAGGTTAAAGATAGAAAATAATGACGTTATGTTGATTAGACGCCATGGCACGTAGCCTGAACGCAGGTTTTGCAACGTCCAGCCTAGCTGTACAATAGAACGTAATTGGGACTGACCATGTTGTAACATTAGCAAGTCCTGCTCTATTATATCAATAGCAAATGATACAATGCTGTCCAGTGAATATATTCTGGAGGACAGAGTCGTTAACCCATTGTCCACTACAGAAAGTGATTTTTCCAAATTAATACGATCAATTTCTCGTATTTTTCTGCTGTTTCAATTTGCATTACTTTCCAAGCTTCGTTGTAAGCTGCGTGTATACCGGCGTATATGAAACGTTTTTGACGATGTTTGCGAGGTCCCAGTATGAAATCTCGCAAGTCAGCACCGTCTTTAAGTAAAGTCAAGTGTTGCTTAATTTCAGCCAGTGTGGATCTCTGTAGCCACTCAAGGCATAGTTTCCCTACACTGTATGTTGTACCTATCCCTGGATGTTGTCTCTGGGAATATCTTGGGTCTGGCCTGGTCTGTTTTAACCCCTGTATTTTGTTCAGGAATCTATCTTGACAGTTGTTTGTGTCTGTGGGCCAGATCAACCATTTTTTCCAATCAGGATTTGTTCTGTTTTGGTGTAAAATATGGGATACGTCTATCTCCACATCTGAACTGCTATTACTATCAGGTATGGGCTTTGGAATAGATGGTTTATTTAAGTCTTTTATCTTGGCTAAACCAAGACAGGTTGTTTGTTGAATTGTGTCATTCAGGAATATTATCTGTTCTGTGATCATGCAGGCTCTAAATAATGCTTCTAGACCTTGTACCTGCCAGTCTTTTGTACCCCAGATGGTTTTTGTTTCAATGTTGTTTTTCCAAAATTCAAAACCAAATGTAGACATTTTATCATAACATTTTTCAGAATAAATCAATTTAGTATTTGTCAACATTGTTTTCATTCCTGTCTTATTTAACATTTTAAAATAAAACGTTTCTGGATCACTGTTGTTAAACCCTGAGAAGTATGGGAATTTCTCATAAAATGTTTTCGAGCTGCCTTTTGGCGGAGTTGGACAATGTTCCCATTGATTATAATTAAAATCATTTCTAGGTTGAGCAGATTTATGCAAATAGTGATGACCAAAATGATTATAGCAGTACAATTCTTCATAATTTGATGAACCCTGTAAATAATCATGTTCTGTGAATTTAGCTGACATTATTAAATCTGACATCATATTAATAATATTTTCAAAGTCCCAATCATCAGAGAAAGTACTTGGTATCACAAAGTCACTTAATGAAACCTTGAACTGATGTAGATATTTCAGGAGCTCAATCGGGCCATAGATTTCATAATCAGTTTTGTCCCATGCTACCCCTATTGGATTGGCTGTGATGTTCACTGATGACAGTTCTCTTTTCTCGATGTGTGAAGATCTGTGAGGTTTTAGGACCAAGTTGATGTTCTGACTTGCTGTGTCCATTGTACTATATTTTCCATCAATAAATCTACCCAAACATAAAACCATGATGAGCCAAAGCAGGAGGAAAAGTACACCTAACACAATCCAAAATTCAATCCATGGTGAAATTAGATATATTTCTTTTAGTTGATGAACGAGTTCAGTCATTTTTCTATGAAAGTTTTTGTTGCTGGCGTTTCTTCATGTTCACTTGGATCATCAGAAAAGTCATCGAAATTGATGAAGTAGCCAGATGCAGTTCTGTCAATTGTTGGAATTGCTTCCGGATTTTCAATTGTCTTTATATCTTTCTTTGTTTCATTAACATAGTCTGATGCTACATCATTGTAGACTGGTGTTTCTTGACGAACTGTTGTAATTTGGGTTTCAAGAGGCACAAGTTCCATGGCTTTGTTGCATAGTCCTTTTTTATTTACTGCAGGTTTATCAAAAGTGATTAGTCTTTCAGTTTAAACCTCTTGGATTGTAGCAAGATTTGGTTGTCTGCTATTTCTTGGGAGTCCACTGGGCCTACTACTTATTATTGGCCACATGATTGTGGTTTTACCAGGTCGATGGATACAACTCTGTTCTCCTTTTTACCAGCAAGGGGCGGTAGTACTACTGATCTTGTTCCGCTGACAGCTAAGACAGGTACTACTTTTCTGTAAGAAGGCCCAAATTCCTTCTTCACCGCGATCTTTTCTCTGACCAGATCCCCAATCTTTGGAATCCAGACAGGTCTTGCTGGGACGGGTAGTTTCTCTTCAGTGGTCGTTGGCTTTAACTTTATGTTACTTAGACTTCTTCTTGTTTCATTTAAGTCCTGTAAAACAGCCAAACGGTCTTTGATATCAAAGGCTTTTTTATTCACCACTGAAGTCTGACAATCTAAGTCCTGGATGTGCATTCTAGTACCGAACCATAGTTCGTAAGGAGTGATACCTTTTAGAGAATTTCTTGGCAGATTGTTAAGACTACGTTGGACACTTGTTAGATGTTTGACCCACCCGTCACCCGAACCTAATACCCTCGCCGTTATAGATTGCTTTATGTCATGGTTTTTTCTTTCCACTACCGCATTTCCCTCAGGATGGAAGGGAGAAGAGTACCGCAATGCAATGCCCATGCTGGTCATGGCCTCTTTGTAAGCCCGAGAGCTAAACGCAGGACCCTGGTCAGAATGTAGCATGCCAATTGCGTATGTGCCGATAAAGACTCACAAATCTTTTATACAGTTCTGGCGTCAGCCGAGTGCTGGTGTCTACATCTTAAGTGAATCTAGTCTTAATAATTATGGGAACGCATTTCTCCGGCTGGATTTTTGCGTATAGATAGCCTGATGCTTTCTAATAACGGTGTCCTGGCAATAGTCTGGTCCGGTTCACAACTGCGATCTCTGTTGCAGTCTGGACAACCCATTGCACAGTTATAAATTTGCAAGCTCATCCCCGGCCACCAGTATTCTGATTGTAATTCTATTAGAGATTTCAAGATCTCTTGGTGCCTCAGACCCTGCCCAATGTGTGCTTCTTGAATCAAGTAAGCCCTCCGGTTCGTGTTTGGAATTACTCTGTCCCCCACTCCAGGGATTTGAGCAAAAGGAACGGAGTTTGCATCAATTATGTATGTGTTACTGAGTGGATAGTTGAGAGAATAATGCTGCATAGTCGCCTTTTAAAGACGCTTTTACCGCCAGCATGCTTTCTCCATCTATTTATTTTGTAGAACGCTTTTTTGTGGCTACGGAAGCCGGTTGAACCGCTGCCGCTGTGGCTCTGTTAGCCAATGAATTCCCTGCAACGTGAACGCCATCACGTTGATGACTCAGTGTATGTATCACGTGAGTCTTTCGTAGTTCTTTCTGCAAAAGAACTACTTGTTCCCATAGCTTGTTATGCTTTATTGTGGCACCTGTGTCATCTTTGTAACCGTTTTGAATACAGGTCTGCATGCTCTTATTGTAAGACTGGACGCAGTAATGCGAATCGCACACTATTAGTGTCGGGAATTCACAATCGGCATTTTCAAGCGCCATCTTTAAAGATCTTATTGCAGCTCGCTGAGCTGTACAGTTTCTGAGTGATTCAGTTTTGGTGATTATCGGTCTGAATTTACCAAAGCGCCAGCGACCTTTAACAATCGCGCACGCTGCATTGTAGGATTTTTTAGCCACATCGTAGTGTTGTGCAAATCTGTCCATGTAGATTACACATGTGTACTGTTCGAGGGGCAGAATTTCGATTGACAGAGGGTATTCATGTTCGTATTCAAGATTTTCTAGTTTTTTCATTTTCGGGTCAAAATAGTGTTTCACGTCTTCTGCAGCAAGTGAATTTTCCCATTGTATCCATTTTGGATCTAATACCACAGCATTTAGATTGCGTGGGCTTGTTAATGCCTCAAGGGCTGATTCTGCTGTTAAAACAGATATTCTCTTGCCTTGGGCTAGGGCTCTTTCTTTTGCTACAGCAGTTTGAACCGCAGTTAGAATTTTTTCAGTAGAACTGAATTTCATTTCAGCTTGTGTGTACAAGTGTGATTTGTAAGCTATTGGTACCGTTTCTCCCTCATTAGAGGTCAGGTACGTGAATCAGCATCTTCCTGGGATGACTCGGATTACAAGGTTGCGTATGTTGTCGCGAGTTTGCAATTTTGTTTTAGTTAACATTTCTGTTTGTAATGATCTTCAAATTTCTGTGCGTTTCTGAGTCCAATTGATTTGTTTGAAATCAGGTTTTATTAATTCATAGAGAGGTTTAACCCTCTCTGCATAATTTAGAATGTATGTTCTTCCGAAATTCAGGAAACCTAGTATTGATTGTAAATTCTTCAGCGTTTTTGGAGCTTGGAGTACAGCACACTTCTCTAAGAAGTTGTCTGCTAGGCGTTTGCCTTCACTTGATAATTCATATCCTAAAAACAGGACAGTTAGGTGAGCAATTTGTGACTTTTTAAAGTTGAATTTATACCCTTCAGCTGCGAACCCAAGTATTATGGTGTTCACTCTTTTTAAGTGAGTCTCCAGGTCATCATCTGTGAGATAGATGTCATCGACATAAGATAATGCCTCATCATCATATATTTGTAGTAACTCTGTTACCCTTGCTGAGAATAATCCTAGGCTATTCTTGAATCCCCGTGGGAGTCGACAGAATTGTTTTTGCGACCCCATTGTTGAGAAAGCGGTCAAATACCTGCTTTCAGGTGCAATGTTTTGACAAAAGAATCCATTAGAGATATCTAATGTTGTTTTATATTTTTTGCGCACGATGTTATTCATTAGTGCTGCACTGTGTGAGTTTTGTACTGCAAATGTTTTGCAACAGGAGTTTAAGTGTCTGTAGTCCCAAACTAGACGATATGAATCGTCTGGCTTGGAGACAGGAAATAAAGGATTGTTCATTTGTGAGGTGCATGTTTCAATCACCCCCTGATATTCAAGTTGATCTAAGATCTCCCTGACTTGCTTTTTAGCTTCTTGTTTAACTGGGCACTGTCTTTGTGCAGTAGGTTGATTTTTTAACTGGATTTTGTGGGGAGGAGAATCCTCATCCCATCCTACATGATTTTTATATAATGCAGGAGCTTGGGCCCCTGCCCATTTTCTTGCAAATGTGTATTTTTTTATGAATTGGAATATGATTTGAGAAGGCAGGCATAATCATTTCTTCGCCACGAGGGCACTCCCTGACAAACTCTGGTGGCCAGTCTTTTTCAGCTAACAGGATATCATAGCCTTTAGATAAGTTATCCCAAAAGAGACCCCTTACTTTCCTAGTTTTATCCCCCTCTATACGCAATGTTATTTCGTATAATTTATGGGGTTTGCTAACTCTGGTGTCTGCAGTTTCCACTTGAATGTATTCATTCGTGTCCACTGTCTCCATAAGATTCATCAGGATCTTGCGAGCTATGGTCACTTCTGCTGCGCTGTCTAGCATTGTCTGGGCCCACTCTCCGTTTTTCAGTTGTGTCCTCAGTATCCTCTGCATGTTTTATTTTAATACTAGCTACCTTCCTTTTAGGATATTGTAATTTTTTACTTTGATGAGCAGATTCCCTGTCTTTGGACTTGACGTGGTCTTCTTTGTGTTCTGACCGTCCTCTTCTTTCCGATTTCTGTGGGGAATTCTGAAAAGATCGAGAGGGACGTGTATCAATATCTTGATATCTGTCAGGTTTTCTCAAATTGTCCCTATTTCTAAGGTTATATCTTTTTTCAGAGGGCTCCCTTTGGGGAGACTTGCCTCCTCTTTCTGGAGATCTATCTCTCCGCTGAGGAGACATTCCTCTGGACTGAAAACGTTTTTCTCTGGGAGTGGATTGTTTATTACCCGCCCAACTCTTTTTTTGGAGTGTTGAGATTATTTTTAATAAAGGTTTTTTCAGGATTTTCAGTTAGTTGGGGTTTTACTGGTTTCCCACCCAAACTATCTCTTCCTAGTTCTTCATAGAATTTTTCTATGATTCTGGCAAGTTCAAAAGGTTGTTCTGCTATATCGGTTTCTTTCAATTTCTGGCGGATCGCCACAGATGCTGCTTCTCCTTTTATGTTGGCTAATAATATAGCCGAGACCTGCTTAAAGTCTTTCAGTAATTTCATACCCAGAGTTAAAGCAGGTTCTGGACCGTATTCATTTTGAATCTGTCTTAGTACGTCTGGTATAACCGCCATGGACGGAACACCATGTGTTTTTGTGTAGATCGAAGCAAAGACTGTGCCCCAAGTGTCACAGTCCTCCACATGTGGTGCGATCCCCATTGGAAGACAGATAGTCAGAATTCTGTGTTTCTCAATAGGAGTAGTATCTGGAAATACTGCTTCTATCTGTGTAATTTTTTGAGCTAACCAGAATGGAATCTGTTCCCGTTTGGCGGGTATTTTGCCAATGGCTGATTGTATATTTTGTGGTGTGATTTTATTTGTGTTCCCCTGATGAGGGGTGGTCTGTGGAATTATTATTGCTGGTTGGACTGTTGAAGTCCGCATGACATATTGGACCAATTGTCTATGTATTTTAATTAGTTGTTTTAGCTGAGCTAAAAGTTCCCGGTCCGACATTTTTTCTATGTCGGGATGTGGTGTGTAGCTGGCTAGAACCGGCCATGTGGCTCCTGGTCTACCTAGTGGACCGAGCCTGGTGATGTGATTTTGAAGTTTTAAGGCGCCATTAAACCAGAGCAGGTCCTCTTGGTATGTAAACGGAATTTCAACGTCCTCGAAAGGGGCGTATTCCTCTGGAGATTCCTCTATTTTGTAGTAGTGGAACTCGTGTGTCACAGCATTTGCTGCTGGAAAATGTATCCAGCAATAGAATACCTCTGTCTGCCGATATTCATGGGCCTCTACCACAAATATGACTGTACCACCTCTTGATGATACTCCATTTTCTATAAGTTTTTTAGTTATAGTTTTTCTTACATTTACCGGAATGATTATAGCATTCGGGTCATTTTCTTGGAGACTTGTGACATCCGCTAAAAGTTGAGCTGCTAATTTAGCTCTCTCCCTTTCCTCTTCACTATCCGACATTTTACTGACAGAAAGTTTTGTTGCAGAGCAAGTTTCAAGGAAACAAAGATTAGGTGCACAATATTTTGGAACACTGTATCCTTGAACGTTGACTAAACCAAAAACTAATACATAGGAATCTCTTCTTACTAAGTTCCGGCGGATATTAACCTTTTACCCACACCAGACGTCTTTTGGAGTTTTTACGGGAAAAAGGAGTCTGTGTGAAAAGCACGACTGAGTTACTCTAGTATCTTGCGTTAGATTATCGCCTTACCAAAGGTTCGGTGCCATGTAGTGTAGTTCCTATTTTCCCAATAGGCTCTGCGCATTGGAATAACATAAACAGCAGTTTAGACGTAGGACTGAGGTCATCTAGGTCTCTACTGACCATGTTAGACTTAAATAGGTTTGCCAGCTAGCTCAGAGGTCACTAGAAACTTTCTCGAGTGGACAGGAAGGGGTTAACTTTCCTGAATAGACAAGAAGGGATTAGTTTCTGACAACCTCATAAACATGACAACTTTGCTCCCTCAGAATAAAGAGTATATCTCTAGAGTTGTGTGAAAACAATAGACAGCTATTTCACTCAGTCAATCGTGCATGCTTAATTTCACCAGGAGTGCAGAGAAATAGAGAGACGGGCATTTTCAATAAAAGTTGTTATTTATTGAGCAGTCTTCTTTCTCATGCAAGAGAAGTGAGTTGCCACAATTGCAATACTTATCATGAAGTAAAGTGCGTACAGTAAAAGTAGTATTATGAAATAATACTGTAAAAGCATTGATATGGTTTCTTAGCCATATGATACTTTAAAACGGATAAAATATATACATACATAAAAACATTGACTAACGTACTCAACTGGTGCTTCTAAGATACGCCTACCCCGGTGTACCTGACCTAAGCCTAATACGTGGGAAGGAGTAAGTAAGTTGCAGTTTAAGTTAAGTTGTTTTTTTGCCAAGAACCTGAATCAAGAATTCTCTTTAAGGTTTTAATCAGCTCCGTACCTTGGTTCTAGAATGTAGGAGGTCTTGTATCTCTTTCTCAGGACTCGATCTTCCAGCAACCCGCAAGGGTGACTGGAAACACCGGAGCTGGAATTTCTCTGCAGGAGAAAAGACAGCGTCTCTCTCAGTGCGTCAAATGGGAGGGTCGGCTTCCTTCGGCTCTCGCATCAGCTGGGCGTCGGGCAAGTAGATTGCCGCTCTGCTCCAAACCACCGTGTGTTTGCTTAAGGCAACGTTGGTATATTTATACCTGAAAGGTGCCGGGTTTGACGTAAGGTTGGACATAAGACGTCACTAAGAACTAACAGTTCTTTCTGGACTCCAGGAGTTCTTGTGCAAATCAAAACAAAAGCAGGGGGATTTCCCGGGCTGCTGGAGGCTTGGTTTGGTTAAAGAACGCGTTGTACTTTCTAGGAGTCTATGGGAGTAGCCTTGCCGTATTTGGACTGCATTGGCTATTACTAAATATGGATATGATTCTTATGCCTGTATAAGGATATTATTTGTTATAACCATATAAGGGCATAAATCGGGAATATCGAATTAGGGTCCTAGATAGAATCACAACAAACTACTGATTAAAAAAATTAATTAAGTAGATTAATTAGCGTGTAACATATATTTTAACATCAATTGAATACACGTTTAATTTCATTATAAAAATTTTAAAACATGAAAAGGGATTCAGAAGGTTTCATATATAGCATATGTCAATATATATTATTTGGGTAGCATGATCATAGTATATGATTTTATTAAAACAATACACAAATAATCAATGTAAACATGATTTACGAGCTCGGATTTTCCACATCCAGTGCCGGAACTTCGCAACAGCTATAACCACAGGCTGGGAGCTATTTGTTTTGAGAATCCTTAGAGACTCATAACCTGTTTTAAGACCTAGCTGCAAGCAGATAGGTTTTAACCATGTTTGCCTTTGGACTTTATATTCGGGACAGATAAATAAAATATGACCAATGCTTTCCCGTTGAGTAGGGCAAAAAGGACAACTGGGGTTGTTTCCTCCGCTCCATTTGGCGGTAAAGGAGTTGATAGGTAGTGTTCCAACCCTAAACTGATGGTATCTCTTCCTATCCTCAGGAACGGTAATACAATCCCAATACCCCTCAAGAGCAGTTGAGTGTTTTAGTTCCAAAAAATCTGCAGTTAATGACGGACTAGTGCAACGTCCAAATCTTTTCATTGAAACCATGCTCCAGTAAAGTTCTCTAAAAAAAATTCTAGGTGGGAATGTATTGGCTATTGGATCTTCCCACAGACTGGATAGACCCATAGCAGTATATGTTGCCCTTGCCTCCCTCATCTATGGGATTTTGTGTGCCCTGTCAGCATCTCTGACTTCAAGGAATGCCCCATGCATACTGGGAGAGATGAGGGTTAACCCACAATCTCCTCCAGTATGCTACTGGTCTATACCGGGCCATATCTTCCAAGCGTTGGGATCCCAGGTCATAGAAAAGGGGAATCAAGGGGGTAGATACTGGGAGACCTGTGATTCCACGTAAAAATGTGTTTTGGGCGCTAGTCAGTCGGGTAAGATTACTATACCCCCACAGTTCTGCCCCATAAAGAACTGCTGCACCAATCTTCGCATCGTAAATTTTGAGTACAGGAGTGATTGGCCTAGTGTGGGAGAGGAGTAACTCTTTTGTTAGGGCTCCTGCTAACTGTGCATGCTTCGTGACCAACTGATTGGTATGATGTTTCCAATCTAATTTAGAAGCGAGGGTAATACCCAGATATGAAAAAACTTGAGTCTGTTCGAGCTGAACCCGATTCATGGCCACCTTCCCTCTAACAAACTTGGACTTGTGGAGGACCATGAACTTGGTCTTGCTCACATTTATAGAAAGTCCATGGTCTTTGCAGAATACCTCTAAAACATCTATAGCCTTTTGCAGGCCTTGTTGTGTTTTCGAAATTAATAGAGTATCATCTGCAAACATCAACAGGGGGATCAACTTACTGTCCAACTTGGGGGTATCGGTTGGTTGATGCTCGTAGTAATTGATCACCCTGTTGATGGACAGTAAAAAGAGGGTCGGTGCCGGTACGCACCCTTGGCGTACTCCCCTAGCAATTGGAAACTTATCTGTTACATTCCCCAGTTGGTTCCAGCGAACTTGGGCAAAATTGTCCTCATGTAATTTCATTAAAAAGGACAAAATATCCAGTGGCATGCCCTGGTCTGCAAAAAACCCGCCCTCATTTTTGCTTGTGGCACCAGGTCGAACGCTGATTTGAGGTCGACAAATGCCGCGAAGAGTGTGCCCCGCCCCCCAACACTACCACCCGCCAATAAATTAAAACAAATCTAAAAACTTAATCAATTGTGCTTGTATGACTGCGGAACCCGGCCTGGAGAGGTGACAGTACTTCTTCCTCCTCAATCCACCCTTGGATTCTCTGCAGAACAAGCCTTGCTACCACCTTCTGAATGCAGTCGATTAAACTTATGGGCCTGTAATTTCCTGGATCTGAGCGCTGCCCCTTTTTAAAGATCGGAATGATCTCAGCACCCTTCCAGGTATCAGGTATGGGTGAGCCTATGGCAATACCATTTGCTAGAGATTGAATATACGGTGCCCAGACCTCCTTATCATGCATAAATAAATCGGCTGGCACTAGGTCCAAATCTGGTGCTCTACCTTTGGGGAAAATGTTCAGTATCTTTCCGACCTTGGTTCTCTCAAAGCGTAGCGGAGTAATATCCTTGTTGGAGAGGATAGAATCTTCACTCGCTTCACCGGCCATTTCTATAGAAGCAAACTGGGACGCATAATGAGAGACCCAGAGGTTGGGTGGAACATGGTTTGTTGGTTCTCCCCTTTAAATCCCCCTACCCCACGTAACCATATCCCAAAAGGTGCACATAGATCGTTCTTTATTAGCACAATACAACTCCCTCCAATAATCCTCATCCCATGCTCGTTTGGCATCATATTGGGCTTTTTTATAGAGGGCACGGGCTTTCTTAATTCTATCTCCATCTTTTGATTTAACTGCCTCTGCCAGGGCTTTGTATGCTGTCCTGCAGGACTTCAAAGTGTAGCAGGCCTATTAGTCCATAGGCTTCTCACCCTTGGCACAGAACTTGGGGCTGAACGATATTCAGCAAAAATTATATGGAGCAATTACTTTGTGCAGTTCATGTTTTTTATTTCCCTCTTTCAATATCGTAAATTCATCCACATATCTTTTCATTCACATATTACGATCCATTTTCAAACATTTCGTGTAAATCCAATGCATTTCGGTGCCCCTTGCACCTTCATCAGGGAAAATCTAGAATATACAAATGAACATACTTAATCTGCTGTAATTCCTATTTGAGCTAGTTATATTACGCGCGTGCTAAGATACTGACATAGCTATGTGCTCTGGTTCCCTAGATGCCTTCATGCACAGTTCTCCCACTCTTAAGGTTTAACGCGTGGCTCATATACAAATAAACCCCTCTGCTGTTCAAAGGTTATCGCGTCTTTAACAAAAGGATTACATAAGGTTGTGTCCTTTGAAATTAATTACGCCGCTTATTCTGCTTGCCGGGTTTCAACTGTTAACGCGTTCAATCTATGCTTGATTCGTCTTACATCGCAAGTGGTTCTAACACGGCGGCATATCTCCTCCGAATGCTAGTTTGGTTTGTGTTACAAAACTGGCTCGGGCCAGGCATTTACGCTAAGCACGTTACGCGCATGGGTACTAGGGATGGCTCATTTTTTTTGTTATCTAACTTTATTGACTATCGAGTGTTCATCTCTGTGTGTGTAAATGAGATGTATACTTCGCTCGACGCGTGCTGCAGCCAGTATTCATGTCACCAACAGGTTTAAATAATATAAATTACAGGAATAACGAATAACACAATCAATGAGGTTTAGTACTAACTGCATCTCGTTATAAATAGCATAGAAATTCAACCCGATCATTAAGTCCGTTTGGCTTAAGACTATTTAAGTGATGAATCCAATAATTCTCACGCTTGAGTAAGTTCTTCTTGTTCAACGGACCCTCTACTTTGGGAACTACTTCCAGGATACAGGCTCGCAATTGGTTGATATGATGTCGTTTTTCAAGAAAATGTACTGCCACTGTTGATTTGAGCGAGCTGGTCCTGATGTTACTCTTTTGTTCTGTTAACCTTGTTTTGAATTTTCTTTCAGTGTGTCCCACATAAACTGACCCACACAGGCACTTCAACATGTATATTGAGTTCATTGTGTCACATGTTGCGTTTACCTTTATTGGAATTTTTTGTCCCTTCATGGGGTGGGAGATTGTGTTGCCCTTCAATATGTTATGACAATTGCTGCAATTCAAGCACGGTGTGGTTCCTTTAAATGTGTTCATAACAGGTAGTCCTTTTATGTTTTTTAACATTTCTCCCAAGTTGCGTCCCACTAGTGTGGGCAAACAATGGTTCATTGTCAAATACTCCTTTAAAATCAGTTTCTAATTTTAGGATTTGCCAATGTTTCTTTATAATTTTGGTGAACTGAGGACTCACATTGGAAAATTTACTGACATAAGTGATTCTGTTCTCCGTAGGTTTGTGTTTACCCATCAGTATTTCTTCTCTCTGTTTCTGTAGTGCTCTGGTTAACGCTGTTTTAACGATAGTAGCTGGGTATCCCCTATCTTGAAACCTATGTTCCATTAATCTCAGTTGTTCTTGACATTCCTGTGTTTCTGAGACCACTCTCCTGACCCTGAGAAATTGAGAGTAGGGCAGGTGCGTTTTGAGGGGTTGAGGATGATGACTTTCGTATTTCAAAAGATTGTTCCTGTCTGTAGGCTTACGATACAAATTTGTACGAAATAGGTTGTTCTCTCTGGTTATTTCCACATCAAGAAATTGAATGTTCTTCTGATTTATTTGCCGTGTGAAGCTGATACGGTCATTTCTTTGGTTTAATACTTTCAATTGACTCGCTAACGATTCAACGTTGCCTCTCCATACCATGAAAATGTCATCTATGAATCTTACATACATGAGAAGTTGTGTTGCCCATGCTTGGTTGTGGTAAATGAATTGTTCCTCAAATGATGTCATGTACAGGTTCACGTACGCCAGTGCGGCGCAATTGCCCATTGAAGTTCCGCTTCGTTGGATGAACCATCTCTTGTTGTACGTAAAATAGCTGTTCATTAGGGTGAACTCCATGAGCTCCATCAAGAAGATTTGTAAATCGTGTGAGTACGTGCTGTTCAATAGAGCGTGTTCTATCGCTTCTAATCCTTCTTTGTGGGGTATCGACGTGTACAACGCCTTAACGTCTACTGTTGCCATCACTATATCTCCTTCTATGTTCAAATGATGAAGTTTAATCAAGAAATCTGTCGAATCTCTAATGTATGAAAATGATTTCAATACCAGAGGTTGCATGAACTTATCTAGGAATTTTCTCACTGGTTCGTGGAGGCTCTTCTTTGTGGACACGATGGGACGGCAAGGTGGTTTGTGTAGATCCTTATGTACTTTTGGTACCATATATAGAAAAGGACTGCTCGGTCTAATTTGTGTGAGATATTTCCGGGTTTTTTTCAGTAATGGTTCCTTTTTCTTCAGCTCTTTGTAGAATAGATTGCAAGGTTTTACGGATTTCTTCTGTAGGGTCAAAATCGATCTCCATGTATAGCTGCTCATCTTCTATATGTTCCTTGACCGCTGTTTCATAATAAGATGTGTTCAGTATAACCAGGTCCCCTCCTTTGTCTGCTTTTTGGCATGTGATCTTCTCCTTATTGGCTATCGCTCCGATTATTCCATATTCTTTATCGGTCATGTTTTTCCTTTTGCTTTTTTTGTGAAAGTTAATTTTGTTGATGTCCCGTTTGCACAGTTCTTCAAACAAATCTATGGTTTTGTGGCTGATCGGTGGCATGTAAGTACTACTTGTTTTTAGACCTCTTAATTCATCTTGAGGTTTGGGTCCAGGCGCGCAACACCCGTTTGGCTCACCAGGCTTCAGCCCCCCCCGTCGCCTCCTCTGCCCGGGCTAAGATGACACGCACTGAAATGATGCAAGAAGGCTGTGCATCCGATCCGAGAATGTGCTTTTTTTAATGCTTCCTGAGAGGCCCAGCAGCCCGAGCCAGACAGCCAGCCTCTGAACAATTTCAGCGAGTGAACCCCCCTGCCCTGACCTCTTGTTTTTCTTTAGAGTAGCGCAGAGGTGAAATCCTTGCCTGAAGGCAGGGATTTCACCTAAGCACTTGATGGGTTGTGAGCATGGGGTGTGAAGTGCACAGCAGGGGGAAGGGCTGGCCAGTTAAGGTGATGCTTTTCCTTTGTAAAGGAATTTCTGCTGGCATCATAGCCCAGGGCGTGCTGTCTGTGCACTTGTATAGATGTGTATTCCAAACAAGTGCACAGACAGCAAACCCTGGGCTATGACGCCAGCAGGAATTAATTTACAAAGGAAAAGCTTCACCTGCACTGGCCATCTCTTTCCCCCTGCTGTCTGTGCATTTGACCCACATTGATCTATACAGTATCTACACAGTGAGACCTTCGGGAGGGGCTGGATGCCAGGATGCAGTGCTGCTGATCAGCCAGACTCCACAGTATAGTATCAGAGGAGCAGGCAGCAGTTTTTTGTGTAAGTTCCAGTAACTTTAATGCATTTTTCAGCACAGCATTACCTACTGCCTGTATATCTAGGTTACTGTGAATGTTGTTCTTGACTTACATACATAGAAACGTCAAAGAGGACAGTCCCCTCCAAATATGCAAATGTAGTGTAAGTTTGTAGTGTTCATTTTTTTTTGGGGTGCTAGTGGGTAATTTTAGAGTTCAGGGTGGGTGTGGGTTTTAGGGTGCCAGTGAGTAATTTTATGGTTCAGGGTGGGTTACGGATTGGGGTGCCAGGGGGTAATTTTAGGGTTCTGAGCGGGTATGGGTTTTGGGATTCCAGGGGGCAATTTTAGGGTTCAGGGCAGGTGCAGGTTTGGGATGTCAGGGGGCTATTTTAGGGTTCAGGGTGGGTATGGGGTGCCAGGGGACATTTTAGGGTTCAGCGTGGGTATGTATTTTGGTATGCCAGGGGTAATTTTAGGGTTCAGGGCAGGTGTGGGTTTTGGGGTGCCAGGGGGTAATTTTAGGATTCAGCGTGGGTATGTGTTTTATAGTGCCTGGGGTAATTTTAGGGTGTAGGGCAGGTGTGGGTTTGGGATGTCAGGGGGCTATTTTAGGGTTCAGGGTGGGTATGGGGTGCCAGGGGACATTTTAGGGTTCAGCGTGGGTATGTGTTTTGGTGTGCCAGGGGTAATTTTAGGGTTCAGGGCAGGTGTGGGTTTTGGGGTGTCAGGGGGCAATTTTAGGGTTCAGGGTGAGTATGGGTTATGGGGTGCCAGGGGGGAATTTATGGTTCAGGGAGGGTGTGGGTTATGGGTTGCCGGGGGGCATTTATGGTTTGGTATGGGGTTTGGGGTGCCAGGGGTAATTTTAAGGTTCAGGGTGGGTGTGGGTTTTGGGGTGCCATGGGATTAATTTTAGGGTTCAGCGTGGGTATGTGTTTTATAGTGACAGGGGTAATTTTAGGGTTTAGGGCAGGTGTGGGTTTGGGATGTCAGGGGGCTATTTTAGGGTTCAGGGTGGGTATGGGGTGCCAGGGGACATTTTAGGGTTCAGCGTGGGTATGTGTTTTGGTGTGCCAGGGGTAATTTTAGGGTTCAGGGCAGGTGTGGGTTTTGGGGTGTCAGGGGGCAATTTTAGGGTTCAGGGTGGGTATGGGTTATGGGGTGCCAGGGGGAATTTATGGTTCAGGGAGGGTGTGGGTTATGGGTTGCCGGGGGGCATTTATGGTTCAGCATGGGTATGGGGTTTCTGGGTGCCAGGGGTAATTTTAAGGTTCAGTGTGGGTGTGGGTTTTGGGGTGCCATGGGATTAATTTTAGGGTTGAGCGTGGGTATGTGTTTTATAGTGCCTGGGGTAATTTTAGGGTTTAGGGCAGGTGTGGGTTTGGGATGTCAGGGGGCTATTTTAGGGTTCAGAGTGGTTATGGTGTGCCAGAGGGGAATTTATGGTTCAGCATGGGTATGGGTTTTGGGGTGCCTGGGGTAAGTTTAAGGTTTGGGTTTTGGGGGCAAGGGGGAAATTTATGGTTCAGCATGGGTATGGTTTCTGGGGTGTCAGGGGTAATTTAAGGTTCAGGGCGGGTATGGGTTTTGGGGCTCCAGGGGGGTGGTTTTAGGGTTCAGGGTGGTTATGGGTTTTGGGGTGCCAGGGGGTAATTTTAGGGTGTGGGGTGGGTATGGGTTTTGCGGTGCCGGGGGGGATAATTTTAGGGATAGGATGGGTATGGGTTTTGGGGTGCCAGGGGTAATTATAGATTTCAGGGCGGGTATGGGTTTTAGGGTGTGAGGGGGTTGATTTTAGGGTTCAGCGTGGGTATGTGTTTTGGTGTGCCTGGGGTAATTTTAAGATTCAGGGTGAGTATGGGTTTTGGGGGGCAATGCATCAAACTAACAAAAATGTGTGCTTTAATTGTTGTCCAGTTTCAAATGCAGAATTCACCACATTTACCGATCATGATTATCTGCCATTTTAGCTCCGCCCCATTGATTTACATTAGCCACGCCCCATCATCTGCCATGTTAGCCCCCCCCCGAAATTACGACCTTGTTGCGCCCCTGTTTGGGTCTAATGTCGGTCGCCACATTATCAAAGTAGTGTCGCAATCTCATTTTTCGAGTGAGTTTAAATAAGCTTACATCTACTTCCAATTTGTTGGTGTGTGCTGTGGGTACGTATGACATTCCCTTTTGAAGTGTTTGTATTTGGGCTTTGTTTAGCTTGTCATCCAAAATATTGATTACCAAGTTCCTTATGTCGGTTGTTGTTTCTTCGGTTTGTCTTTCTTGGTTGTAGTCCTCGTTTGTGGTGGTCCCTTTTCTTTGTTTTTTTCTACCTCCCCTCCGGGGTCTTCCGTTTCTGTGGGGCCTTCTTCTAAAAAAGGCACCGTTGTTGGTAAAGCGCTTTTTGCTGATGAAGGTTGGGTGCCACGTATTTCAAACAATCTTTTGAAATACAAAAGTCATCATCCTCAACCCCTCAAAACGCACCTGCCCTACTCTCAATTTCTCAGGGTCAGGAGAGTGGTATCAGAAACACAGGAATGTCAAGAACAACTGAGATTAATGGAACATAGGTTTCGAGATAGGGGATACCCAGCTACTATCGTTAAAACAGCGTTAACCAGAGCACTACAGAAACCGAGAGAAGAACTACTGATGGGTAAACACAAACCTACGGAGAACAGAATCACTTGTGTCAGTAAATTTTCCAATGTGAATCCTCAGTTCACCAAAGTTATAAAGAAACAGTGGCAAATCCTAAAATTAGAAACTGATTTTAAAGGAGTATTTGACAAGGAACCATTGTTCGCCCACACTAGGGGACGCAACTTGGGAGAAATGTTAAAAAACATAAAAGGACTACCTGTTATAAACACATTTAAAGGAACCACACCGTGCTTGAATTGCAGCAATTGTCATAACATATTGAAGGGCAACACAATCTCCCACCCCATGAAGGGACATAAAATTCCAATAAAGGTAAACGCAACATGTGACACAATGAACTCAATATACATGTTGAAGTGCCGTGTGGGTCAGTTTATGTGGGACACACTGAAAGAAAATTCTAAACAAGGTTAACAGAACACAAGAGTAACATCAGGACCAGCTCGCTCAAATCAACAGTGGCAGTACATTTTCTTGAAAAACGACATATCAACCAATTGCGAGCCTGTATCCTGGAAGTAGTTCCCAAAGTAGAGGGTCCGTTGAACAAGAAGAACTTACTCAAGCGTGAGAATTATTGGATTTATCATTTAAATAGTCTTAAGCCAAACGGACTTAATGATCGGGTTTAATATCTATGCTATTTATAACGAGATGCAGTTAGTACTAAACCGCATTGATTGTGTTATTCAATATTCCTGTAATTTATAATATTATTTAAACCTGTTGTTGGTGACATGAATACTGGCTGCAGCATGCGTCGAGTGAAGTATACATCTCATTTACACACACAGAGATGAACACTCGATAGTCAATAAAGTTAGATAACAAAAAAATGAGCCATCCCTAGTACCCATGCGCGTAACGTGCTTAGCGTAAATGCCCGGCCCGAGCCGGTTTTGTAACACAAACCAAACTAGCATTCGGAGGAGAAATGCCGCCGTGTTAGAACCACTTGCGAGGTAAGACAAATCAAGCATAGATTGAACGCGTTAACAGTAGAAACCCGGCAAGCAGAATAAGCGGCGTAATTCATTTCAAAGGACACAACCTTACGTAATCCTTTTGTTAAAAACGCGATAACCTTTGAACAGCAGAGGGGTTTATTTGTATATGAGCCACGCATTAAACCTTGAGAGTGGGAGAACTGTGCATGAAGGCATCTAGGGAACCAGAGCACATAGCTATGTCAGTATCTTAGCACGCGCGTAATATAACTAGCTCAAATAGGAATTACAGCAGATTAAGTATGTTCATTTGTATATTCTAGATGTTCCCTGATGAAGATGCAAGGGGCACCGAAATGCATTGGAATTACACGAAATGTTTGAAAATGGATCGTAATATGTGAATGAAAAGATATGTGGATGAATTTACGATATTGAAAGAGGGAAATATAAAACATGAACTGCACAAAGTAATTGCTCCATATAATTTTTGCTGAATATCGTTCAGCCCCAAGTTCTGTGCCAAGGGTGAGAAGCCTATGGACTAATAGGCCTGCTACACTTTGAAATATTCAATTACACCCCAGGAGGGGAGTGATACCCTCGAGCACGATCAAAACCTATAATCGAAATTTAGGCGGTGCACATCCCGATACTTGAAGCCAGTCCTGCAGGACTTCCCATACCATTGATCTTCCTTTTTAACAGGCATTTTCTGTCTATTTGACACCTTTTTTATAAAAAAAAAAAACCTTAATTGATTAAAAAGTTTATTATGGATCAGATTGATATTTGCTATAACCTCCTCCTGTGTGATACATTTTTGGAGTTCCATTGTTGCCTGGATAGTCAATTACACCTCATGTAACCGAATGGTGGTCTTTGGTGAACGAAATCTTTGACATGGAACTCTCTCTAGCGAGAACAAGAGGGGCTCAGTCACTTAAGAAACTAGAAAAAATCTGGGGAACTTTTTTCCATGTGTGAATTGAAGGAAAGGAGAAGGAAAGGTTATTGCTCTTGCTGTTTTTCTTTTCATGTATTTCTTCCTTTTTATATTGTATATCTGATTTCTTATTGAAGATTTAGTCTGTACAAAATATGCTTTGATTTTTTTTCTAATATTACCATGATTGTTGCTTTCTTTGTTGGTTTAATTGACTCTGTGTAACTCTTGTTTGCTTGTGTTATCAATAAAAAATAAAAAAAGGATAGTCAATTCCCTCATTTCCGCTATCTTATCTTCTCTCACTAGACAATTTGCCCATCTAATCCGTCTAGTATCATTTGAAAGGACAATGTCAACACAATCAGGAGGGCCCTCCTGGTGGTAAGAATTAAATAACAAATGATAGAATTAATGGATCATGGTCACTCTCGACCCTTTCAACTACCATCATGTCCTTAATATTGGGCCAATTCTCTTTATTGGTGAGTATATAATCAATGCGGCTCTTACATAAACCATTATTAAAAGTAAATGCACCATGTTTGTCAGAAGCTGATCTACCATTTATTGCACGTAGCCCTTGTCCTACACATAAAAGTTTGAGCTGAAGTGCAGCCTCTGTCCACTTCATAATTGGCACTACTGTCAACTGAGGGATATTCCATGAAAAGTCTTCTTCCAGGGTAAGATCGATATCATTGCTGTCCAATGGTTCAAAACAGCAATTGAAGTCCCCCGCAACTATGATGTTACCTTTAAAAAAAACTCAAGGAGTACATCTAATTGTTCAATAGTGTCCGAGGGTTTACCCCCCCGGCAAGCCCCTTGAATATATATTAAAAATAAAAAGATCCTTAGAATCGGGGCACTGAACTTGAATTAGTAGGATATCGCTGCTTTTGGTATCCAATTGGTGGATTATATATCTACTATCTTGTTTTACCCACGTTAGTAGACCCCCCTTCGGTCTCCCTCGCAGACTCGGGATTGCTGGTACATAAAAATTAAGATATCCGTGTCTATGCTCTGGTGCAACCAGCCAGGTTTCCTGAAGCAATATTAGATCTTTGCTGCCTAAAAAAGACAACCAATCTGATGATGTCACCTTACTTCTAAGCCCCGCCACATTCCACGAGACCATTAATGTTGCGTCAGGATAAATATGTTATGTTATGTTATTTGAATCTTGTATAGCGCACGGCTACTCAGAGTGTCCCGGAGCTTTATTGTAACTCTAAATCACAACACAACAAGCAAAAACAAAACAAAAGGGATAAACAGGAAACCTAACTAAAAAAGAAAACTGCTACCTACAGGGTAAAGAGCCAAGTTTTAAGGCCCTTCCTAAACGCCAACAAATTGGAGGTACTGCGCAGTGCCACTGGCAAGGTGTTCCACAGCTGCGGAGCCAGCAGACTAAAGGACCGACCTCCAATGCGTGCCCTTTTTATACGAGGGACCACAGCAAGACACAGAGATCCGGACCTCAGAGACCTTGCAGGATGATAAAAGGCTAGCCTTCTCTGAAGATATTTAGCTCTAGAAGCATGTAGAGCCTTGTGAGCCAAGGTCAAAGCCTTGAAAATTATCCGCTTCCGGATCAGGAGCCAATGGAGTGACTGCAGTAGGCCAGAGACCCTGGCACGGCCAGATAATCCATAAATGGCCCGTGCAGCCGAGTTCTGGACAACCAGCAGCCTTTGAAGCAGATACTCTGGCAGGCCAAGATAGAGAATGTTTGAGTAATCCATTCTCGAACCAATTATGGCCTGGACCGTTATTTTCCTATGCTCCTCCGATAGTATAGGAAGGAACTTACGGAGCATCCGAAGAAGCCCGAAGCATGTGCCAGGGAGCCCTAGAATCTGGGAACGCAGAGTTAGACCGTCATCTATCTTAATTCCCAGGTTCTTGGCTATCCGGGAGGAGGCTGCAGGAGGGAACATATTCGCACCATTTTTGCCAGTCTGGATCCGTTTTACAGCCAAAAAAGAGTACCTCTGATTTATCCGAGTTGCACTTAAGGCTGTTGAGATGGAACCAATTAAAAACAGCCCCAAGACAACCCTGGATACTCTCTCCATCGAAATCCGCCCCCTTCTGACAGGTGAAAAGGAGCTGGGTGTCATCGGCGTAGGAAACGATCTGGGCAACGGAGGACTCCGCCAGAGGGGTCATAAAGATGTTAAAGAGAGTCGGGCTCAACACTGAGCCCTGAGGGACTCCGACCTCTAATGACGGCATCACGGCGGAGCTAGTGGAGGCCCAGACCGTTTGTCGCCGGCCGGCCAAGAAAGATTGAAACCAGCCGAACACCGTCCCCCTCAGACCGATCTCAAAAAGTCTGGCGAGGAGACCCTCATGGGGGACGGTGTCGAAAGCCGCCGACAGATCTAGCATCGCAAGCATCGCTTTGCCACCTGAGTCCAGCACCTCCTTAACAGCCTCCGAGACTTCCAGAAGAGCTGTCTCGGTACTTAGATTGGCGCGGAAGCCGGATTGAGAGGGGTGCAACAGTTTCATGAGATTCCAAATAGTCAGAGAGCACCCTGTGCACGTGCTTCTCAAGGATCTTGGCAAAGGCGGGCAAAAGCGAAATAGGCCTGTAATTAGCCAGCACCTCCGGATCCAGTCCGGGCTTTTTAAGTAAAGGGATAATCATCGCCTGCTTCCAGACCTCAGGAACCACCCCTTCTCCAAGAGAGCGATTCAAGATAGGATTCACGATGGGATTGATGACTTCAGCCATTTTAGCCAGAAATTTGGCCGGGCATACGTCGAGAGGTGATCCTGACTTCAGGCCTGCCATCAATTCCAGCGATGAAGTTGCGGAAAGTGGTGGAAAATCAGCCAGAACCGGACCTACACTGGCAGGAATGGCAGAAACATCCTCCGAGTAACCAGATACTTCCGGTCCCTTCGGAGGGAACGAGTCCTGGATCAGCTTGATCTTGGAGGTGAAAAAGTTAGCAAGGGCACTTATCCAGGCCTCCGTGGGGGGGTGTCTGGGTCGCAGAGGCTCGGGGAGCCATAAATTCCCTTACGATGGCAAATACCTCCTTGCAAGAATTGGAAGCAGTTTCAATTCTCCTGGAAAAATAGCCTCTTTTCTCAGTGAGAATATCACGATGGTAGATTTTAACAGAGGCTCTGTAGGCAAGTTTTGCCGCGGGATCATATTGCAGGCGCCACGCTCTTTCAGCGACCTTGCACTGCCTTCGTGATACCAGCAGCGCTTCCGTAAACCAGGGTGCAGACACCAGTTTTACAGTGTCGCGGGGGGCTTCACCGGGGCCAGATCATCCAGCCTCTCCGTGAGCCATACTTGCAGCAGCTCTAGGTCCCTATGCAGGTCCCCTGTCAAAAGGCAAGGGTGGGCCAGACATGCCTGCGCCAGCAGTTCCGGCAGTACCCGATAAAAAGCCCTCGATCCTTTACAGGGCTGCCGAGCAGGCGCACTAAAAGGCTTACTTAATTCCGACACACAGTACTTGACTAGCCTGTGGTCCGACCATAGAACCTGTAGTGGTGCTGACATCTCAATAGAGATCGTCGAAAAGACCAGATCCAAGATGTGGCCCTTTTCATGCGTTGGCCCGCTAAAATATGGAGAGAGGCCAAGAGGGGCCGTCACGTCCATCATTTTGATCGTATCTGCGCCCATTTCATCATCCATATGGATATTAAAGTCTCCAGCCAATATGCAATGCTCAGATCGGAGCACCAGTGATGAAATTATCGTCTGAAGCTCTTCAAAAAAGGTGCCCATCGGCCCTTTGAAGGATTGATGCGGTGATAACGCCATGGAGAAAGCGAGGGATTCACATCCCTGGATGCCATCCGTAGGGATAATGGTGCAGGTGGCTCGCTTGTTAACCAGAAGTGCTACACCCCCTCCTCACCCTTTCAGCCTATCTTGCCTAAAAATATTGTAATCAGAGGGAATGGCTGCTGCAATATCGGGGTTAGAGAGCTCTCCTAACCACGTCTCCGTCAGCATCAAGCACAGCGGCTTTTCTGTTGCGAGGAGATCATAAATCTCCAGGGCATGCCGGCTAAGGGACCTAGTGTTTAAAAGCATACACAGATGCTTAACGCTATGTGCCTCCCTGGCTGGCACGTGGGCGCACCTTTTCTGAGGCAGCCAGCCACAGTCAGGACACCGATTTTTTCCCTTATAGCGAGCTGGAAACACCTTACGACAGGAGCCCCCCCGTCCTCTGTAGGGACCGTAGCTCCAGCGCCGAATACTGGAGCATAATGATAGAAAAGAATATATAAGCCCCAGCTGGACTCTGGCGTGACTCAGGCGCAGCGATGGCGCACCCGCTGCGCGAGCAAGGGAGCTTTATGTAGGCGTGCCTCTAATCACCCGGAGCGCTAGTCCGCTCGTAGGCGACGCCCCCCTCTCAGCAGACACCACTCCAAGATGGCGCCCGATGCTTTTCCCACCCCAGGACCCGGACCCGCAACAATAGCGGTGGACACCAATTATAGTGCAAGTAAGGGGAGAAGGGGAGTCCTGCGTTAAAAACAGGGGAGAACGAAATGATAACAGCAAAAACAAATAACAAAAAGGTAGTTTTAAAAGTAGGCGCGATGTAAATAGCGCGAGGCGAGGCGCGACGCTATGCAGCAATTTCGTTACCTTGATTTTATGTTTACCATGAAGTCCCCTATCAACTGACCCTCCATTTCCTCTTTTCCCAATTTGAACAACCTCTAGAGACAGGCTGTTATTGTCAGATCTATTCAACAATGCATTTTCTGCCCAGGCAGAAGGATTCACTTCCAGTGGGCATGGGCCTAAGGGTGGGCACACTCTGTGGGTATTAGCTGGTGGGAGTCAATTTGTTTACAGGTCAATCATTTCAATTCCAATTTCCTAGGCTCTCAAGAATCACAGACTGCCAATTTAGGTTAGTTGGTTTATTACAAAGCCAAAAATAACTGGATGAACAGACACCTCAAAATGAGAGTGTTTAAATACATTGGAACTAATACAAAGCCAAATTTACAAAGGAAGCTAAGGCAGTGCAACATGCACAAGATGATTAGTTCAAGAATCAGGATACAAAAGATTAGGGAGCATACGTACAAGTTCCCCTGCATCAAAAGTTCATCGTAATAAAGCATTAATCTGTCCCTACACTAGCACTAACGTGACAGCCCTAAATAAGCATTTTCAAGGCAAGATCAGTTAAGGTATCAGCCTTTGAGGACTTCCTTAGAAGTCTCCCCACATTCTTTGGGTCAGGTAGCATGAAGCTACGGAGCTCGTTCTAAGGTGCTCTCTCTTGAGGCAGAGAAGAAGTGTGTGGTACTCTTTCCCCAATACGATACATCTCTAGCACAGGTGGCTAGCCAAGATCCTTCACCAATCATGCCAATGGGCTAAGCCACATCCTCATAGGTATTTTTCCATTGTGCAGCTATGCTCCAGAGCAGCAGTGAAATGACCTTGATTCCCAGGCTCACTCCGATAAGGAAGTATAACAGTTCTCCATTATCAGTATCAACTCTCAATGTATTCCCTTCTCTCCTTGCCTAGCTCCTAAAACAAAGACATTATTCTAACTAACAAGGATGATTCTTCCACCTGCAACAGAAATGTGAGGAACAACAGAATCTAACGTGCACATGAATTTCAATTATTAATTCTAATGTGAGAGATCCCAGAGAAAATACATTTCAGGCCTACTGAATTCAGCTAACATAAGAGAAATGGAACATGAGCTTTACCACATTACATAGAAATTAAGGCACATTCAATTAATATTCCTACCGACATATAAAATGACACGATTAATAAACACATTCAGCAATAAATGGTTGTCAGCTGGGCAACATGAGTGCTTCTGTTAGTGTTTTCTGCTGATTACTTTTGCTTCTTTCACCTTTATCCTTCATGTATCATCCATAATGGCCTAAAGACACCACGTTCATGTTATCACGTTACAAAATTCTAAAACTTAGGTTAACACAATAAAAGAATATATACGTGTGATTATAATGCACCCCTACAATGGAAAATTGATTTTTGCGCTACATTAGTGACGTGTAGTAATTTAATTTATCTAGTGCTTACTACCCCAGACAAGGCATTGAAGAGCTGTGTGGTGGGTAGTACCCTACCCATAACCAAGTGGTTAAACCAGTGGTCATTAGTTATTATAGAATTGTGTTGGGTATTGGTTTAGTCCTGTATGCTAAGGGAGCTGTTTGAATAATTTCTTACAGTGTCTGGTGGTGCATTAAACTAATACGAAGTAGGGGTGATATTAGGGTGAGCTCATGCAAGTCGAAAACTGGGTCAAGTAACTTGGGTGGAGGGGGATAGATTGGATATGAGATTGCAAAGAGAGGTTACACGTAGGGAAATTTGTGAACTGTGAGAGCGGGATGAGTGGATAGTTTATAAAAGGTTTTTCAGAGAGTTTATGATTTGTAAAGAGAGGTATGCTTAGTTGACTGAAATGTGCTGTTGCATTAAACTTTCCCCCCAAAATGTATATTTCTAATGGTTCTTTCTGTTTTTTGTGAGGTCGTTGTGTGCGTATAGCCGTATACCACTATAAGGCCGCTTGACGCTACTTTTATTATTTTCATTGCAATATTCATGCAGCATTGTCACTTTTCCAGCTTTAGGTTGATCAATAATATGAAGCTGTGCTATATGTGTCTGAAGTATATTCAATGCTAAACTAAATGAAAGAACTGCGTTGCAAGCATGTGATGACGTAATCAACTATGAGACGGTGTCACCTGGACGAGGACATTTTAATTCGTGGGTGGCATCTGATTTTCAATACAAAAAGGAGACTCGCAGCCAAAATATAATTTATAATGAACCCTTTTTGTTAACGTAAAAAATAAAAGCACATTTTACACTTAAACTACAATACAAATGTCATTCAATACTTTCGAAAAAAAGGGGAGAAAGAAGGCTGGCGTTATTTTCCTCCAGAACAAAGAACATGAGACTCCCTTTCCATGCGTCCGTCGCCATAGCAACAGCACTGCAGGAGTTGCTGCAGGGAGGCGTGGTTCTGCGGAGGAAGGTAATGAACACAGCGCTGTGCGTGTGTAAGGGTCTAGGAAGTGTGCAGACTGGGGTCGTACAAAGTGAGCGTATGTGTGTGTGTCGAGGGCGGCGTAGTGGTCGGAGGGGGAGCACAGTCCCTACCTGCCTTTATACAAATGTTGTTACTTAAGATATATCAGCGGGTTCCTATAACTCTCGCCCATCGATCGTTCGTCCAGCAGGAGACGTGGAGGGCAGTGTCGTCACATGGAAGTTTCAGTAAACCCTGAAAGAGCGGTTTACTGCCACTTATCTGACGGATATTTAAGGCGAGGGCTCGTGTTTTCTGATTAATAGTAATGCGGTGAAAGAGGGGGTACCACCAGTCCTGCACAATAAATGTGAGGACGAAGCCTCGGACCAATCGGGTGGGGCGGGAAATGAGTGGGGTAAACGTAATATAAACAGGAAATGGTGGGTCTCGGATCAGTCAGTTAAATATGTTTTCTAAATATGGAGGACTGTGTCAGACATTGTATGAGAGACGGGAGGAAGGAGATGGTGGTTCAGACCCGTGTGATACATGTGGGTGAGGGAAGTTACAGACGCATCTTACTGAATCGGAGGATGGTCTTGTAGGGCCTTTGGCCCGGACTCTTATTTTGAGGGAAGCAACATAAGTGTGAACGTACAGCACAGCACTGGCAATTTATGTTGACGGCGGTGGAAGGAATGCTTGAATTAATCTTAGCCACCCTCTATCAGGGGCGGCCTTACCCATGTCAAAAAGGAAGATCATCCTGGAGTCATTCTGGACTCATCTGATGATTACAGTCAGGCATAGGGATTCCTATGCTGATTTGTACTGCTGCTGCTGTTTAGACGCCGAGCATTTGCTGTGCTCCTGTGAGCTCTCCTTCAACTCTACTGCCACTGCTAGCGGTACCCGCTGCGCGGGTCCCGCGTCGCCTGAGGACACCCTTCGTCAGCGCTACAGCCTGAACTGCGACTTTGGGTACTGGGACCTGCAGGGCTGCGAGCGTGTTGTGGGCGCAGGACTCAAAGTCCCAGGAGCGCCCACAACTCCCAATCGTCAGCAGCTGGGACGCTCTCCCTGCAGGCTCCTCCCCTTCCTCTCCAGCTAGAATATCTTCAACTACAGAGTCCCGCTGCGCGGGAGCGCGCGGGAGAAGCCCGGGAGAAGGGCGTGACCGTCTGAGGCCGTCCAGGGACGTACAAGGACGGGACGGGCCATCCCACTAACATCACCGCCCGAAAATCTTGACCATCGTGGTGAGAAACCGTTAATAAAAGGTAACTTTCTTTCGCTTGCTATAAGTGGCACACTAATCCTACCCCAGTAAGGGGGAGTTGTCTTGAGTTTTAATCCTAACACATACATCTCACTGGAACGTGACTCTCTGAAATATTTATCAGTAAAATCATTATTAAACCTATAATAGGAAAGATAAATGGGTCTAAAAAAATTACGTTCGCGTACAATCTTTATGAAGCGAATGGGAACGGAGGAAGCTGTCAGGAAATCTACAGACAAAGCGATAAAACCTGGTCGAAGTACTTTAACCCCTGCAATCAACGAATATTTTTCTGCTATACCATCAAAAAGGATACTTGGAAAAATAATGACTGACACCGAAAATAAACCACTTGGGAGTTCAGGGGATCTAACATGCCTATCTGATTCTCCCAACTTAAGTGATGTGGCGCCAATGAACAAATCTACTCACTTAATGAATGATCTACAATTAAAGGACTGTAAAGCTACTCTCTTGAAATCATCAACTCCTATAAAAGGCCACGAGAGTTTAAACAAATCTGAGGACTTAAGCTTACTTAACCAAAAGTCAGAACAAAACAGTCCGAATTTAAAATTACATTCTACAAAGGGCAATGGGAGTCTACAAAATTTAGAGGATCTCAGTATACTCAATCAAAAATCAGAAGAACACTGCTCTGAAATAAAGCTACCAAACACTGACACAAAAAAAACATCTATACCTCTACAAGAACAAGATTCCTTCTTGGACCCCTTCCTAACTGAAAACAATAACCTCGATAAATCGACAATTCCACTATCTAAGGCTCTTTTCTCACTACAGGAAATATTAGAATCCGTTCTCTCTTTTTTAGGAAACATCCTCGAACATTCAGATCAAACCTTGGATGTCCAAATCGGTATTCTAAAGTTTCTAGTGGAGGAGAAAAGGAAAAAGGAGTCCCCAAAAATAATGGAAAATCAATTAAAGGATACCATTAAACACAAGGAAAACGACTATAAACAAAGTGATTGCAATTCTTCTACTCAGACAGTAGAAAAAGATTTTATGGAAGCACATAAAAGGAAAAAAAACCAGAATCTTTTAATGAATCTGCACTCTATTCCTTGAAAAAGTTATTCAGAGAAAAATCACAAAAAAAGCTAAAGCAGTTTCCGATCTTTATCAAACATAGGAAAAAGGACACACATGATAAAGAATCAGTAAAGGAAGATGAAGATCTAAATACAAAAACTAAGTCAGAAACTCTAATAGGAGAAATAACAACAAATAAAACCAAGGACTTCGAGCAAAAAGGAAAAAATAAAAGGAGGAAAAAACCTCTAAGACGGATTCACAAAAAGAAAACCCGTAAACTAAAATTTCAAAAAATGAATATACCACCAAATGATTTACAAGAGAAAAATGATGAGAAAGGCACGCCATATACGAGCAAAAAAGGAGAACCCATCAAAGGAATAAGTATAGACACAAAGCCAATACTGAACCCAAAGGCGGATGAATATTTCCCAACTACGACAGTTACAAAGACAAAATATGAAAATATCAATGTCAAAAAAAGCAACGAGAAGGATACTGAAAGCAGTGTTAACTTACAGTCAAATGCACTTCAATTTGAAGAACTTTTCCCCACTGATAATACACCACTCAACAGAGGCAGGATACTCAACCTCTTGCAAAATATAAAGTCTCTTCAATTACTGACTAGCAATGAAATAGACCTAGTGACTTTCCCCAAAAGAGGACATAATAAAATCGCAATGGTCTCCTTTTGGTCTTCAGTAATACCCGGGATCATACTTAGGGAAAAAGAAACAATACACAGATTCGGATATGATGTAATCGAGAAGGTCGAGGCTAAAAGAAATAAAAACTATAAAACCTCAAATAATAACATGCAATTAATCTATAATCCATATCCGAACAACGGTCTTAGAGCTTCCTCGATGGCTGAAGACTTAGGGGCTAGCTATTCTAGAGACTTGCAACAAGGAGAAGATATTCTAAAAATTCGTGTTAATAAAGGGGAAAGAGAAGTGTGGTGCTTGGAATTAAATGAGAACAAAGCTACTGAAATTGACACTGTAAAGTCTTGGACCTGGCTATCAGGGACACTGAACTGCAATAAAAGTTCTAGCTATCTGAAGTACCCTGTTTAACCAAGGCCTAAAGTTTATATCGTGGAATATAGCAGGGAGAACAATAAGTAAAATGAAAGAAGTCCTCAATCAACAGCCAGATATTCTGACCCTACAAGAAACTTGGGCAACCGAACCCTTTTCACAAAAGGGCTATTATGTTTATAACATATCAGCAAAAGCTACCAATCGGGGCACGCCAAAGGAGGTTTGGCTATTCTAATGAGGGAGGATTACCTATGGGCACAAGAGATCGTTGAGACCAATAGTGATAACTTGCAGTGTATTAAACTTTTTCTAAATACCGATAATACGACTCCACAAAGAGCACTGTTGCTTTTTAATATATATGCCCCCCTGGAAGAAAGTATGACACCTTATTTGATGATATCCTGGAAATCATCATACAAACAATAGAAGCCCATATGTTTCCATCGTACATAATCTTAGGTGACTTCAATGGGAAAATCTCCAACTTTGAAATCAAAAAGTGGGAAAGAATTTTTGAAGAGGAAAGACTGGATTTTTCTACCCCCCTATTCCCCAAAGGCATTCGCTCTAATAAAAAGAGGGAAAATATTGTTATCTGCATTATCTAATATAAACGGGATAATCCTGAATGGGAACATCGAAGGAGATATCCCGGCATCATATACAAGACAAGGAAACGGGAGCCCCTCGATAATAGATTATATCATCTGTGGCAAAGATCTATTCGAAACCATTTCTCATCTTATTTCTAACTTCACATCAGACAGCGATCATGCCGTGATGCAACTACGTACCAGTTGGTCGGCTCAGTCTGCAGTAGAAGGACAGCTGACCTTTCATAGAAATGAAACTCTGGTAAACAGCGAACAGAGACGTATCTTTTGGAATTCATCTTTTATGGACAGAATAACGACACTGATTAAGCATAAACACTTCTTAATGAAACTGTTCTCAGAGGATCCTATAGTTAACTTTGAGAGTATGCTTAACGAACTCAAAGAGGTACTAATAAAAATGAATCATCAAGGAAATACTGGTAATAAAAGGAAGAAAAATACATATAAAACCAGGAATACACTAACAAAGAAAAAACTAAATAAATTGATACGAGCTCAATATTTAAACTCTTCTCCTACCAAAAAGAAAGAAATAAACAAACTGAAAAATCAACTGAGAAGAGAAAAAATAAGTAAGAAAAAAACCACACAAGATCGCAACTGGGTTGACTTACAAATGGCTGCAAAAGAACCTAACCAGAGAACTTATTGGTCATTAATATCTAAAATAACAGGAACAAAAAAGAAATTACTAGCAGTACCGGTTCCTCCGAAAGAGTGGGAAATCTATCTGACAGATCTTTACAAATCAAATAAGGTCAAAATACAAGAAAATTGTGTGGATAAAGTAAATGAAAGATCTAAAATTCCTAAAACATCAACAATAATGGTAGAAACCCACATTCGAAAGGCAAGAAGCACAGATGCCTTCGGCCCCGACCAAATACCGATCAAGGCCCTGCAGATGAATCCAAAGGAATGGAGTTCTTTGCTAACCCCACTCTTTAACTACATTCTGACCACTGGACAAGTACCAAAATCATGGCAGGGGAGTATTATCATCCCTATTCATAAAAAAGGTAGCAAAACGGTAGCATGAAACTACCGTCAAATAGCATTGATGGATGCTACCGGAAAAATCTTCGCTGCTGAAGTTTTATTCCAATTGAAAAACTGGGCTTTTTCGCTGGGTCTGATACCCATGTTCCAGGCTGGTTTCAGACCTAAGCACTCTGTCACGGACAATATTGCCATTATTCAGGTTATTCTTGATAAATATGTGACACAAAGAAAACAGACTGTATATATGGCATTTATAGATTATTCGACCGCATTCGATCGTCCCACATTGTGGAATAAACTGAGGAGTTTTGGAATCAACGAACACCTGCTACAGGTTATAGTAAACCTTCACACTACAACTTGGTGTCAAGTCCAAATGGGGGGCGAAAAAGGTTTAACAAAAAGAATAAACACAGAGAACAGTCTCAAACAGGGTTGCCTCCTAGCCCCTATGCTTTTTTCATTATACCTTAGCGACCTGCCAAATCAGTTACAGCAGGGCTCAAGCCTGCCTCCGAAAATAAACAAACAAAGTATCCACTCGTTGCTTTATGCGGACGACATAGTTATGTTTGATCTTACACCATTCGGTCTGCAAAATTCTCTTGACATCTTGTCTCAATATTCAAACGAAAACTTCTTAATCCCGAATGTAAAGAAAACAAAAGTTGTAGCCTTCTCTGGGAGGAAAAAAAGTGTCAAATTTAACTGGAGGCTAGGAGGAGAAAAGATCGATGAAGAAAATGAATACATATACCTCGGTAGGACTCTGGCTAAGAATCTAACAAACACAAAGCATATAGAGAAATTAATAAAGAAATCTGATCTACATGCTGGAGCACTTTCAAGACTCTATAGTGCCACTGGGAGCAGGCATTTTTCCTCATTATTGAAAGTATATAAAGTGAAAATTCCTGCAGTCCTATCGTACGCTACAGAATATATCCCTATAAAACAATGGGGCTTCATGGATCGACAAGAGGGAAAAATCCTGAAAAGAATGATGAAGGTCCCAGTTGCAACACCAGTACAAGTTCTACGGTTAGAATTTGCAATAAGGAGCGCTTATGCCACGGCTGTGGCCAACATCATTAGGTGGGCCTACAATCTCCTCCATGCAAAGGAGGGAACACTTAGATTCCTGCTGAACAAAGAAACCTTTGACATAGAAGCAGCTAAACAAACCTTTTTAGGGAATATGTCAGCTGCATTTCGAATGGCTGAAATCACATTAGATATGTTACTCACCTGGTCTGTATCGCAATTAAAACTCTTCCTTAAATGTTTCACACCCAGGTTGAGTTTTGATTTGGACCTTGCGCATAGCAATAAACTAAAGACATTCAAATCATATACTGACCTCTTAGAGTATAAACATATCCAGCCTTACATCGGGTTTTCCCTTACTCATAGTGCAAGGAGGTTGATTTTAATGTTACGTATAGGGATTTTACCTGTGCAATCCTATAAATCAAAATGGTCAGCTGGGGAATCCTCTCATCTCTGTTCGTTATGTCAAGGGGGCGAGCAGACTGTGGAGCATTTACTATTTGTCTGTCCTAGTTCTAAAGTAGTAGTAGCTCGCGCTATGTATATTGACCCAATATATCGAACTTGCAGGCTAACAAAGGAAAAAGAACTATTAACAGTGGGCAAACTGCCTCCGAATGAATTTGTATGCTACAATTTCTACAAATTTTTTAAATCCATGTTGTTTTTATATTAACCAGTGATGTATGTATTTTCCTGTTCTTTTTCTTGTTTTACATGTTATATTTGTGGTCCTCTGTTGAGTACCAACACAAATAAAAAAAAAATTGACTTTTTTTTTACTTTGATTACAGTCAGGCTATTCCTGCAATTATCTGGGGAAGTCATCTCAAGCCATCCTGAAGTATGCCTGTAGGACAAAAAATGTAAATGTGATGACGAACCTAGACTCATCACAAAAACTACAGTAGGATGGTGTTCTGATGATTTCTACTGGCAGGGAGTGATTACCTTTTACAACTCCACGAATACTAATTGACAACTTCAGGATGAGGGAGAATTACTCCAGGATGGGTTCTAGCTAATTTAAGGACGACTGTCAATTATTCCAGGATGATCCTATAACCGCTCCAGGATGGAAGTGGATTACTCTGGAATGATCCCATGACAATTTCTGGATGAGTGTGGATTATTCCTGGATGATCCTATGACAGCTTCAGGATGGCTATTGATTACATCAGAATGGCCCCATTATATTTTCAGAATGAGTGTTGATTACTCTAGGATGTCGTGGTGAAAGGGAGGCATGTTTGTCCTTGATATTTGGATTTAAGCGGGGACTCCAAGACAAGTTCATTTTCACGGTCTGATGCGTCATTTTTAGTTGTGGATTTTTGATGAAGGACACTAGCCATCCCTGCTAAAAGGGCCAGGTTTTCAAGTTTCTGCAAATTCATCCGCGAACTTGCATCACCAGGCTGAGAAGTTGTGCTTTCAGCATGAGCTTTGTTACCAACTCTTATATAATCCAGTCCACTCTGCTTGGCTTTTTTGTCCTTGCCTCTTTTCTCTGCAATTTCTTCCTCTTGTAGTTCGCGTAACACCCTCTTAAGTCTACCAGCGCTTCCCCGATTGCCACAGTCCATTAACATCTGCTTTTTCTCCAGTGCCCTTTGAAGTAACACCTGTTTTAGACCCTCTGTTGTGCCAGAATAGCTTGCAATTATCTCTTGAAAAATATCCTGAATCATTAGACATTGTTTCTTCACTAAAAAAAAGCAAGAGAAAAAAATATATATTTACATATAAACTTCAAAACCGAAAAGAACACATTGACCACTTGCAATATATCTTCACGCTCTAGCCATAATATATAAATAAAGAGGTATTGATAATAAAGGACAAATGTACAATCTATCCATAACCAAGTAAGTAAGTTTTCCTTAATAGACAGTACACATTGTAAGCCTGAACTTGAACCTCCTGAAAATAGTTTATCCAAAAATAGCTGCCTTATAGTAGTGCCACAAGCTAAACGTTTCAGTCCTTTTCATAAGTGTTACATTTGTCTCTGGAGAGCAATCCAAGGCATATGTGGGGACATGCATGTTCATTTTTACTGTCCATTATTGGATTAATTAATCACAAATGTAGGTTTTACTGAAACAGGTTGGTAATTTGTACTGTTATCCTGCAGTTGCAAACTTATTATAAAGGTTTACTTATTGTGCTTACCAGATGATTGGAACAGAATCATAGCTTTAAAATCTCTCTCTTCTGTGATTGGCCAACCAGCTTCATCTACAAAGAACTTCCCCGGGATTGTCCAAAAGCAGGAAGTCACCATCTTTTCGAACACACACAGAATGATCTCAAGTGAAAAACAGGACGTTGAATGAAGCCATGATTATGTCTTGCTAGATATAAAACTCAGGAATTAGTTTGTGTGTGGTTTAAGTTTCAGAGGTAAAATACAAAGCATATCAAACTGATTAACAGATTTAATTGGAGAAAAGCACCCCAAAAAGTACACTGACCTGGTGCAATTTCTATCTAATATGCCTAGATTGTGGACTACAAAGAAGTGTTTGGGAATGCACTGAAGGCCATTGAGGAAATTACCTAATATCAACTTTATTTTTGGAGAGCCAGAGTGTATGCTTAGGTCTTGCTGCTCATGACAAATAGTAATAGCAAAGTAGAGGCATTATGAGAGAAATAGAAGAACTATCAATAAGTGAACTTTCACACTGGGGTTTGTGACGGGAAATCAAGTTACCTATCCCCGCAGATGCATAGAGAGTCAGATGCCTGCTACCCTCTGCCCACCGGCACCCCCAACATGAAAGGACAAGCGTTAAAAATGCAATAGGTTTCACCTTTTATTAAGCTAAAGATATTAGCTTTGCTAGTAGTATTGTATGTTAATTGTGCAATATGTAATGGCTTTATAAATGAAACAAAAGGCATTACAATGGCAAATACATAAAGCAAAAGCATTGGCATAGCCAATAGGTCTCCCCTCTGGGACCTTATAAGTGTTTTGCCAGAGGTGTTTGGAAGTTTGGTAAGAGATGCAATTTAACATAAAGGGATCTCATACCTCGTTGACACATGCAGTACCCGCAGTTCAAACGAGAAGAGGGCATGGGGAAACCTCTTATAAGATCTCAATCAATGGGGAAGGCACGCGTTACTGCAACTTGTGCGTGCTTCCACCTTATAAATATTTAACACATGATCCGAGGCAGTTGAATGCGAGAAAGAGAGAGAAGGCGAGAAAGAGAGAAAGAGAGAAGGCGAGAGAGAGAGAAGGCGAGAGAGAGAGAGAGAAGGCAAGAGAGGCGAGAGAAGGCGAGAGAGAGAAGGCGAGAGAGAGAGAGAGAAAGAGAAGGCGAGAGAGAGGGAAAGAGAAGGCGAGAGAGAGAGAAAGAGAAGGCGAGAGAGAGAGAAAGAGAAGGCGAGAGAGAGAAAAAGAGAAGGCGAGAGAGAGAGAGAAAGAGAGAAAGAGAGAAAATATTAATGTGATTTATCTCAGGGCTCGATCCCTCTGCCTCAGTACTTTAGCAGTAGGTCAGGTTGTAACTGGATAATATATGGCTGGGATCGATAGTGGCAGATGTAACAAGACCGCCTTCATTTTTACAGAGATCTTAGCGGTCAAGGTAAATTAGCGCAAACAGGGAATACGTAATTGGCCCTGTCTCAATAATATATACAAACGAGTTAAAAACATTGCATGCACATGGAACGAAACCAGAATGATGGCCTTTTTTGCGAAAGTAGATATTGCAAGATGTTGGAATGCGTCGGACTACGTTTCCTAAATAGGGCGTAAACCTCAATCGCCACAGGCAACCAGGCTTTTCAATTACACAAATAGCAAACAAAATAAAGAACCAGCATTACAACGGCCAAGTTATTTGAAGCATTTATCCTTATGCTTTGAAACGCATCCATGAAAACTGCCAGTGTTTTAGAAGATGTGCTGCTCTGCACACTACACAGCTTGGGGAACGTGACCAGGATTCAACAATAGAGCACACATTCATTTAGTAATGAAGGCTCACTACAAGTTGCAAGGACACAAGTAATGCTCAACAATATACAATATTCACATAAATAAATGTGTTTAGCCTTCTTTGATTGACAACTTTTCAGTAGATCGAAAACTGTTCCATTTGGTCGAGAATCTTGAATACACGCAGGTGCACTTGGAACCAACATGGGACCTACAATATCCGGGCAGTAATTTATTTTTCCTTACGGCGAAGAACTTGCTGTAAAACACATTTTTTAGGCTTTTTGCAGTTTTCCACAACTTATACAGGCACGCACTATGTCACACATACACAAAAATACACATGCTCAAACACAAAAGGTGCATATTAAACAAGCAGGCAGGCTGATACAGACAAACATGAGAAACACACATTGCAACGCAGGTATTCATTATAACACGTACGAAGCACACACATGCAGGGAGCTGCGTCTGAATTTGCCCCCTTAATGAAAACTCGTGCTTTCCGAAAAATGAGGAAGCTGGTCTGGGACGGAAATTGAGCAGCTGGGACCGAGAGCGGAGGATCGATGCTGCTCTTTTTTAACAGCTGCAGCACTTACCTGAGTATACGCTGGAATCGACGAAGGAAGTGGAGTTGGAAAAATAAAGAGACCGATGCCAATCCATCTGTCCCTTTAATGGCCATTGCACTCACGGCAGTCTTCGCTCTTGCCGCATAACAATGACGTCACTTCCGGCTTTTGCTAGAGGAAGAAAAGGGGAGAGAGCTGCTCTGCATTGAGGATCCGCGGTTCGAGTCCCAGCCAGCCGGCAGACCGATGAATTACAGTAGGTGATTTTGGCATTGTGTTCGAGGCAACTGCTTTTTAAAAATGTATTTTAGTATTGTGATGGAGTGAATTCGGCAGTCACCATGACGACAACGCTTGTTTTCCTTTGCAAGACCTATTCCTCGGGCCATGAGCAGGTCTGTCCGCAGTTGTTTAAAGAATCTAACAATCGGATTCCACTAAACTATGTGTTTATGGAAATACTCTATGAAGGAAGTGCAGCCTGGGGGTACAGAAAGTATCATATCACAGCAGCGCCTCCCGGCATTCCGCATTCATAAAAAGTTTGGGGGTTTGTAGGGCTTTTGGATTTTAGGGCGTACATGGTCATTTTAGGGTTGAGGGTGGGTTTGTGTTTTGGGGGGCCAGGTGTAATTTAAGGGTTTAGAGCATGTTTAGGTTTGAGGTGCGAGGGTTAATTTTAGGGTTTAGGGTGTGTTTGGGTTTTAGGGTACAAGGGTTAATATTAGGGTTTAGGATGTGTTTGGGTTTTAGAGTACAAGGGTTAATATTAGGGTTTAGGGTGTGTTTGGGTTTGGTGTGCAAGGGTTAATTTGGGGGTTCAGGGTGTGTTTGGGTTTTGGGGTGCCAGGGTTAATTTTAGGGTTTAGGGTGTGTTTGGGTTTGGGGTGCAAGGGTTAATTTGGGGGTTCAGGGTGTGTTTGGCTTTTGGGGTGCCAGGGTTAATTTTAGGGTTTAGGGTGTGTTTGGGTTTGTGGTGCAAGGGTTAATTTGGGGGTTCAGGGTGTGTTTGGGTTTTGGGGTGCCAGGGTTAATTTTAGGGTTTAGGGTGTGTTTGGGTTTTGGGGTGCAAGGGTTAATATTGGGGTTCAGGGTGTGTTTGGGTTTTGGGGTGCAAGGGTTAATTTGGGGGTTCAGGGTGTGTTTGGGTTTTGGGGTGCCAGGGTTAATTTTAGGGTTTAGGGTGTGTTTGGGTTTGTGGTGCAAGAGTTAATTTGGGGGTTCAGGGTGTGTTTGGGTTTTGGGGTGCCAGGGTTAATTTTAGGGTTTAGGGTGTGTTTGGGTTTTGGGGTGCAAGGGTTAATATTGGGGTTCAGGGTGTGTTTGGGTTTTGGGGTGCAAGGGTTAATTTGGGGGTTCAGGGTGTGTTTGGGTTTTGGGGTGCCAGGGTTAATTTTAGGGTTTAGGGTGTGTTTGAGTTTGGGGTGCAAGGGTTAATTTGGGGGTTCAGGGTGTGTTTGGCTTTTGGGGTGTCAGGGTTAATTTTAGGGTTTAGGGTGTGTTTGGGTTTTGGGGTGCCAGGGTTAATTTTAGGGTTTAGGGTGTGTTTGGGAAGAGGTGTGGCGCCGCGGCCAGGGCGACTGACGCTGGAATCTGGGGATCAGGGTTCGATCCCGGCTCCGGCGGCAGGTTAGCCCAGCACCATGTGACTCTGGGCAATAGCTTGCTTAATCTTCCCAACGGCCCCCAGCGCCTAGAGACCCTTACGGGTGATTGTGCGCTTTACAAATGTGGATTATTATTATTATTATTATTTGGGTTTTGGGGTGCAAGGGTTAATTTGGGTGTTCAGGGTGTGTTTGGGTTTTGGGGTGCCAGGGTTAATATTGGGGTTCAGGGTGTGTTTGAGTTTTGGGGTGCAAGGGTTAATTTGGGGGTTCAGGGTGTTTTTGGGTTTTGGGGCTCCCAGCTGCAGGAGGTCAGACGTTTATCTGCAATTCATTGTGCAATCATCCAACAGTTTGCATTTTTCTGGAAAACTGAAACCAAAGTGGTGGACGTGCTCTTTAAATAGACAAACAATTCTTGTTAAAATCACCAGACGCAAAAACATCTTATTGAAAACACAATAGTACCTTTGAAGTATTCAGATGCTTATTTTCAAATCACCCCAAAGTCATCAGGACCAATGTCATCTTGTAAAGTTATCGGAGAGTCATTTACAAGTCCTCCTCAGATCATCCGGAATAATGACACCTTCTGAAGTCAGCAGATACTAATTTTCACGTCCTCCTTAAATCATCATGAATAATGACACCTACTATAGTCATCAGGTACTCATTTTCAAGTCATCCTCAAATCCTCAGGCTGAGCTTCTGCAGCTTGCTGATGACTTCAAGAGCTTGATGATGTCTGATGACGTGTAAATGACTTCTAAGGTAGTTGGATGATCATCCAATGACTCTGGGATGGCTTCTAAAGTAATCCTGTTTGACCTGGGTAGGCATGTGCAAGCTGTGCACCTGCACAGGGCCGCCAAACCCCAGGGGCCACCACGTCAATATATAACCTTAATATAATAATCCTCTGAGGATGGATACATATTTGATTGGCGGCCCCTGGCAGGGATTTGGCGGCCTCCGGCTCTGTTCCACTTCCAAACACCCTGACCCCCCCCTCTTCACTGGCCTCTGGGCTCCGCCCCGCCCTGACCCCTCTTCCGGGGCCCCCTACCTACGCTCCCTGCCCAGGGCCGCCATGAGCCTAGAGCCGCCCCTGCCTCTATTGCTCGAGGCTGCATACCAAGTCATAAGTTTTGACCCTCTCTTACATTCTAGGCAAAGGTCTGCCTTGTGCAAACCAGTCTCCACCCTACTGCAATCAGTAGAAACATTCCATGCATATCTGCCTGGCCATGTGCCCTCCAGATGGGAACACAAACAACCCCAGACCTGGTCTGGCCTACTTAGGTCTCATCAGTGAGGTATAGCTTGCGTCATATGGCATGGAGTCCTAAGTAGATCGAAACTGGTCTAGGGTTGATTTCCCCCGATAACAAATGATCACCTTTATTAGCTCCATGCTGAATACTGAGGCTAGGATGGGATTCCTACACCACCAAGAGAGTGGACCATCAGTAATACCTTTGACATCTGTCCTCATTCTTTTGCCCCTGCATAATAGTATCAGGTTGCCATGGGGGTTCATGATCTCATGAGAAAAGATCATATCCCTCATTCTTCCTAAAATATCCTTCTCCCTGAGCCAGAATTCCGATTCTCAAGAACTGAGTGTTCCTACCCCTTTTTATGTTCATGATGGTATATTTGGTCAACAGTTTACTTTAGCTAGTAGAAAAGCTTAAAAATACACCAGTTTCTTGAAAATAGTTCCAAGTGTTATTTGTCTACAGCCACCTGAGTGACAAGCTTTGAAAATATATCAGACTGAATGATAATTAACCATGGATACGATATGACTGGTAAAAAATGAATTTGATGTAAACAGTTAAATACTAGGGAACACTTTTTGCAGGTACATGCATTACCCAGGCTCCCTTTCTGGAATACAGTGTTGCAATGTCACTATTAAATTCCCTATGCATCATCTGCCAGTCTGACTTGAGGGATTTGCCACTAACATTCTACAAATTTTAAGCTTTGGACTTGAGCTCCTGGGCTGATACTCATTTTGTCGGGTCCTTAAGAAGATTTCTCTAATCCAAGTCACTTCTACTAAGGTAGCTACCGCCTTTAAATCTACCATGTTATTCCATCGTGTGAGTGTACAAGAACCAGACAAATTGAATTTTGTGCGATACAAGCAAGATAAACAAAAACATTGGTGTGATACCCTCAGAGAAATGTTGTGTACTTAATCAGCAAGTCAGCAGGTTAGTACCAGAGACCCATTGAGTTCTCTATGTGCTGCTAGTTGTTTGTTACCTAAATTAAAGGCAATTCCAAGAATTTGACAAGGATGGCTCACTCACGTAATGTGACAAGCTTTATCATTTGCCACCTCGTCCCACCCTGGTAAGATGTTACTACCAGGAAGGACTCCACCTCAGAGTGAGTCTTTTCTGAGGGAGTTATTAGACATTTCTTCTCTCAGGACAATGATTTAAGTAACCCTGGGCGAAGCACTACGCTACGCTCGCGTAGTTTGCGAAGTTTGCACAACTTCGCGAGCTGCACGTAGCACAGTGCGAACACGCGTAGCGCAGCGTAGCATAGTGCAGCGGTCATTTTTTGCTTGTTCGCGGTCCTCAACGTCATGTTCGCGACCGCGAGCAAGCAAAATGACATCCCGGCGAGACTCTCAACGCGGGGAGGTCAGGTTTCTCATTGCGAGTGGTCGTGCATGCTCGCGACCGCTCGCGATGAGAAACTACCAGTTCGTGTTGAGAAAGCTGCCGCTCGAGTAAAAATCTACTCAAGCGGCAGAAAAATACAGCTCGCACTGTGCAAGATGCCGTTTTCAATGATTGCACAGTGCCGGATCCTTGTTCGCACTGTGCAATCATTGAAAATGCATCTTGCACAGTGCGAACATGCTACTACGCAGCTCGCGTAGTGCTACGTGAAGTTCGCGTAGTGCTACGTGAAGTTCGCGTAGCTTCGCGTAGCGCTACTTCACGAACTACGCCCACCCTTAGAGTTAAGTCCAGTTTATGATTTAAAAACAACATGCGATAATCCACTAAAGTATCCTTTAATTTGGTGGTATCCCTGGTTGATTAAAATATTACAAAGGAGTACATACAGGAGGCATACGTAGGTGTAATGACCTGTATGCATCACTGTACAAATATTTAAGCAAGATAAACATAAAACACTGTAATATTGTAGAAATCTCTCAAAAAATAAACACTCCCAGATTGGTGTGACTATGCATGCAGTCATTCAGTCTGTATGTTGCAAACATCATGGGCAATAAACCCAATACGCTTGACTGGATATGTAGTTTTCAATTTCCCTGCAATCAAGTGCCCTAGGGGACCCCACTAGGGGGACTGGCGATTTGCATTCATTTGACCTTGAAGTGTACAATTACAGTAATTTATTGCGACACACCAGTTATTCCTAACTTTTAACACTGATAAACATATGCTTTTTAATGTTTATAATAGGAGCACAAAACACTCAGTTGACTCACACACTGTTAATATTATAGATATCAGGTTTAGGCAGCTCCAGAAACGTAGCTACAATATAGGAAAGCCTATAATCATGGTCACCCCGTAATTTTAACACAATTTGAGAGCCACTGAAGAGGTATGTATCTATTACTGAAGGAAAGGTCAATGTTTTGAATATCCCTCGGATAAAAGGAAAATGTATTCATAACTGTAGACTGACGGCTTTAACTTACAACTGCAGACCTCTATTGGATAGTAACAGACTATTCTCTTTTAACAGTTGTAAACATAATGGTTGGCTATATATGTTATTATTATTCTTTCTAGCTGGAGCCACATGGGTGACAGGGTGGTGGCAGAGCATCCTGAAGTAATCATGGCCCCTTCTTTATATCTTACGGCTATTGATTTTAAGCACCCAGTTTTGCTGGTAGAGGACTGTGATACAAAGGTCATAAATGTGTGCCATAGGTTAAAATTGGATTATGTTGAAGCAGGGTGTATTTTACCCCTTATCACTAATTTTATTAGGGAAGTAATGAGCTAGTTAACCCCAAAGATATTAAACTACATGAATGCATTACACTTTACACAGCTCCCTCCGACCAAATGGCTATCTATCTCACAAAACCCGCAATCTGCAGGAAGGCAGCGTGAGCTAAGACATATCTGTGATTTGACTGAGAGTGTAGACTGGCTAAGATTTGTCTCTTGAAAGCCATAAAAAACAGGAATTCAGAGGATATAAAGGTATCTAGGACTTTATGCAAAATTATAATAGTTGAACAAAGGGAAATGGGAGCATGCCAGGTAGTCAGATCTGCTTAATGCCATCAGAACAAAGGACTAAGGGCTCTTCTGGCATCTTGTGACTCATGAGAGTAAGAGGCAAATTGCTAACCCAGGTAAATACATCACATCACATCATGGTTGTTGGTTTAAGCATCTCTCCCTTGTATTATGATTCTGTTGAGGGATTACTTTCTCATGTTCTCTTCCCAGAGAATGTTTACTTGAAACATTTTACCCTTCATAAGGTTCTTTTAGTAATTAGAATGCAAAAAGGGGAAGGACCCCTAGATACTATTCCAATGGATCTATACAATTCAGAGACCATGTAATTGGGAATTACATTACAGTGGTTAGTAATGCAATTTCAAAGTAGCCTTGAAACCAAAATCATGCTTAGATGCCGTGATAGTGCCGTTTCGCAGACACTGCAAAGTATCATCTAATAAGTTTGGCAAATAGTGTTCAAAAACATACATTTGCAATGCAATAGGTCTCGCATTGTAAATGCTAATGCCTTTTATGTGTTGTTTTTAAAACAGAAAAGGCATTGTTACAATGCCAAAAGCTTAAACTCTCTACAAATGCGAGACCTATTGCATTGCAAATGCAAGCACCCGTACTATAAAAAAAAAGAAAGCGTTAGGAGAGAGTGTGTCCTGCCTGCAACATCAGGCGGGACAAAGCTATTTGAGAAAATAGTGCTCGGAGGCTATAATTAAAGCCTATCTGAGTAACAACACACGTAACAGGCCGTGTTGTGATGGGAGGTTACAAAATGAGACAAGTCGGTACTAAGGAGGGACTACTGAGCATATTGGCCAATGAACAGCCTCAGTTTACAGTAGATAATGACACCAGCCAATAACAAATATGGGCGGAGAGTGGGCGGAGCTTGAATACAACATACCTCGCAGCGCTGCTCAGGCTCGACCTGAAAAATTCCAGCTTTATTGGCAAGATTTGAGATCTGGGTAGAGCAAAAGATTGCTCCTTCCCACTGTCAAGCAGGATTCAGAAAAAGGCTGTTTTGTGGGTTGGGCATCTAGGTACATTTTCATTATTATAGAAATGTATTTTAGTACTTTGGACAATGCCACTGTATGTGATATTTGTTGACGTTCAACAATATTCCAAGACTGTGTGAAGTGAGTGTTTAACCATGTTTAATGAACATTTTGGTAAAATTTCATCCAACAACTGTGTCACTGTGCGAAGAAGGACTAGTGGTGAAAATTCAAAGCCTTTTGCCGTAAACAGGAGTGTGCCAAGTTTGTTGACTTGCACAATTATTTTTATTTCTCTACAACAATCAAGTAGCACAGTTTGTGATTGTAAAGTCTGTAAGTACCCAGCATTGGGTCGCTTGTGAATTTCCATGCTGCTATTAGATCTCAACGCACTTTTGGTTTCAAAGATACCCCAAGGAATACAGAATCTCTTTAATAAATTCAAGGAATTCTATAGACTTGAGGGCCTATTCTTTTCAATAATTCGTCACCTCTGCTAGTGTCCAGTGTGATGTAGGGCAGAGGCCCTTGCTGTGCACTCCAGTCCCAGCAGACTGTTTTTGGGGATGCCTTTGCAGGTTATCAGCGTGACAGTAAAATACATTTTTAGCACTGCAGTTGAATCTGTGGTGTTCTTTGTTTTGGAGTGACCATGTTAAAGCACTCGCATTATCGAAGTAATCTGTGGCACAGACTCACTATGTGCTCTCATTCATGGTATATGCGCACTGAGGCCAGTTACTGCACACATGCACTCAAGATGAAGCACAAGCCCAAACACATACTCTGTACCATCACACTAATGCCTCACTCGAGGCTCCCTCTTCCTTGTCCTCAATGCTGACCTATAGAACCCCATCCACCGGTCGCCAGCACTGCTCCCAACCCTAGATCACCTATCCCTCAGACAGACTCGAACAAGTATTGGCAAACCCAACAGGTCTAACTTTGTGCCAAAGCATGTGAACACAAGCATTGTTATGCACAAATGTTTGTTACATGAGAGCCAAACCTACTGGCATTGCCAATTCTGGAGAAAAATGCAAGGTAAAACACATTGTTATTTACTACACCATAGCTAGAACTTTCAAAATGCGAGACCTATTGCATTCCAAATGCTTGTTGCCTTTAATGCAGCCTGGCTTTTTGTTACAGCCTGCTAGTGCTTCAATTGAGGCCACTAATCATCCATACTACTGTTTGATGCACATGTGCTGCTCCCGCAAATCCAGCTAAGGATATCAACTTAATTTTTGACCCCCATTTTTAAATTCCTTCACATTTACTGAGCATTTTAAAATGTTCAATTTAGTTTAGTTATGTGCATATACTTTATCAATCCAGGTCTGGCTTTTATTAATTGAATTTCTTATAGCACTACTCCTGCCAATATAGGGTGTCTGAGTGATTTATATCACACACACACACACACCCACACCCAAGCCCCCCAACCCCCAATTACTGTAATGAAGTGTGTATTTACTTTTGTAACTCCACACACTCTTTGATAGTAGGGTAGGTAATAAAGTGGACCTAGACAATGTAGAAGCAATGTTGTTTTTTTGATACACTTGCTTGAAAGTACCTAAACACACTATGGGGACCGGTCCTCCTAATGAATCGGTCCTCACAAAGATAGTGTTTGTCTGGTTCTGTCAGGGTTTACCCAGGCTATTAAGACCCATCTGGTGCTCACAGTGTGGAAGAGACTCTTTCTCTTTTCTCTTGCTATTGCTACACAAAGGAACCCTTTTCGGCACCCTCAGAATAAAAAAAAAAGATTAAAGGATAACAAAAATACAGTGTTTCTAAAACAATGGCTTGACATTTGCGTTCAGGTGTTCGATTCTGGTTACTGTGCTATATTAGAAGGATTGCAACTTATGCAAGTAGTAAGACGATCTCCAAGATAAAATCATGAACCCACTGGGCTATCGACATTAAATACAAATCTGTGATCTTTATTTTAAATGTTGTGCTTTGCAGAAGGCACATTTACCCTCTTTGGTTGTGATGAGTCAAATCTTCCACCAGACAAAACTCAAACTGCTCCAGCAAGTATATCAACCACCATAGTTAACTTGACATTTTTATTATCCTATCGCCTGAAAACTGCAGGTCATGCGAAGAACTCTGCAGCCTGTGCCTTCAACCCAGTATGATATTTTAAAGTGAAGGGCCCTTGAGTTTGGAACCCAGTGTGGTGGCATCGGTTGTGTGAGAAGTTGGCCTGGCATATGGGTACCTTTCACCAGTCCAAACGACCCTTATTGATGGTAGGTTTAGACAACCTTTATAGAAAGCTATCCTAGTGGTAGCTGTGGAGAGCAGCCTTCAGGCTAAGCCTTGAAGGAATGTAAATCAGCTTGTTTTACCAGTCTATAATCTCTTGAATGACCAAATAAAAGCAGAACCACACCAGGTATACATATAAAATATATGTATTTATTCTAAATACACCCCTCTAGTCTCTTTATAAGGCTAGAGGCAAAAGTAATATACAAGAACTTAAATAGCACACAGTAAACTAGCACAGTATACGTTTTGCCCTAGGGGCCTCACAAACCATATACTAAGAAAGTGTTATAAGTACCGCTGCCAACATAGAGACAAGGCCTAGAGCCTTTAGAACTGCTGGGGCAACCAGGAACCACCAAAGGTAGGGACGCTGGAGACCCACGGGGGACGCGTGCAGTGTCTAAACACAGCCGCAAATCACCATTGACCTATATGGAGAAAGTTAGAGTTACAAATTTAAAGAATAGGGACACTTCGGAGTGGACTACGGTAAAAACCCTTTCAGTACTGGGCACTTCGAGAGTCAAGACCCACGGGAGCACCGAAGTACTCGTGTTACCTCACCCAGGGAAACATAGGTGTCTTTTCGTGTCGGGATTCGTCGTCGATTCCAATGGAGAGCTGCAAAGAAGTGCTGCAGGCGACCAGAAGAAGAGTGTCCGGATGGGTCCAAGGGTGGATCGGAGATCTGAAGAACCTGAAAGCAGAGGGGACAGAGTCTTGGTCAATAGCCAGTGGCCAGGAAGGCGACAAGAAGATGCCAGCCGATGCTGGGTGCTTTAAGGTGATGTAGGTGAAGCTTGACTCTTCAGCCACGAGGTCCAGGAGCTGGATTCGAGCTGTCCCACGTCGGATGTCGAGTGCTGCAGCGTCGGTATCCGGATCGTACCCAACAAGCCTTGGCAACAGCAATCCACGCAAGATGACAAGATTGGCTTCGGTGCAGCCCAGCGAGGTCTGAGGGACTCACCCTTTGGAGGGGAGTCAGGGCACGTCTGGAGCAACCAGGTAAACCCAAGAAACAAAGTAAATTCCTTTGTGGGGACCCACTAGTCAACGGACCAGGGATCACGAAGGGGCCTCGAGCAGAAGTGCAGGGAGCAGGCCCACGGACCACTCATGGAGTGTAGGCCTCTAAGCTTTGGTGCAAAAGGTGCTCAGGGCTTGGACTACAAGTAGCCCAATGCACAACTTCGGGAACACTCGGGAAGTCGATGCACTAGCAAATGTGCAGGATGTCCAGGAATTTTGGTCCCATGTCTCTCGTGATAGCTACAGGTCTCAGCTCTGCTGGGCACTCGTGTCAGCCTTGGAGATGTCTGGAAGTCTATTTCCTGTGTCGCAGATTCTTCGGGATCCGGCGGGAGCCTTGAAAATGCAGCCCGGCAAGATGCTTCTTTGGTGCCTGTTTGAACAGGGGAGTCACTCCTTGACCCCAAGGGAGATTTCTTCCGTCTTTCAGTCGATATGGAATGTCGAAGGTCCAAGATTTATGTTTCAGAGTTTCGTCCAGGGTACTTTAAAGTCCTAGGGACTGGGTTCCTATACTTATACCAAGTTTCGGGGTTGGACTAACTCTAGGGTCCCACCTATGGGAGGAACTGGCGAGGGGTGGTTACACCCCTTCCCCTTTGTCCAGTTTCGCGCCAGAGCTGGGGCTGAGTGCCCCAGCAACCGGTTTGAACTGGGAAATGCACGGGGACACCTTGTGTGCCCCAGGCACTGTCTGGAAAGCATTCACTGAATGCAACCCACCCTGCCCCAATACATTAAAACCTGTCCGGGCCTGGGAAGGAAACCTATTGTCCAGGCCTCCCCTGCCGGAGTTTCATCCAGCAGCAGGAGGTCAGACTCATGCCTGTGGCAGCAGCATCCATTTTGTGATGCTGCGGCTCTGTTTAACTTCTACTGGGTTTACCAGTGTGTACGTGTCTTCTCTCTCTAGAAGGGGGGAATGCTACCCCCGCCGCCAGAACTGGCGGGGGGTAGTATTCCAAAGTGTTTGACACCAAACACGACATGTTTTGATGCAGCCATTCCAAAGTTGGCATTGACCGCGAGGATTATAATGCACTTAAGAGTACACGGTATGGCTATATCGTAGAACAGCTATAAGAAAGGGATTCCGAAAGCTGCAGAGGGGCTCAGCTCATGCTAGGGCACCCTCTCACACAAAACTAAGCTCTCTGCCTTCAGGATTGTCAAGGCCTGCCATAGGAGTGACTTATAGGTTTATATGTGTCTATATACATAGGTAGATATAGGTATACTATTTCTAAGTAAGGGGTGCTTACACCACCTTACCCAGGTTGCAAGTGCAGACCTGTGGTGCCATTTTGGAAGGCTTCCCAGGGGTGGCATAATACATGCTTCAGCCCCTGGTAGGCCACTGGGGTACCTATGCCCTTGGTACCTAAGGTACCATATACTAGGGACTCACAAGGGTAACCCAGTAACCAATCTGGAGTGTACCTAATGTACAGGTAACCAATTTAGAGAGAGAACAGCTAGGCTGTGGTCCTGATTAGCTGGGCCACAGCCACACTAAAGTCGATAAACCAGTGAAACACAGCAAAAAGTGGGGGTAGCCATAGGAAGCAGATCTTACTCTCCTACACAACCCCCCCACACGCAGGGACATTAAACTAATCATGACCAGTTGAGTCTTCATGTTCTAAGTGGAAATATCTGGACAGTCCATTTGCATTGGCATGGTTACTCCAAGGTCTATATTCCACTGTATAGTCCGCCCCTTGTAGGGAAATGGACCACCTCAAAGGTTTGGGGTTTTCACCCTTCATCTGTTTTAGCCAGGAGAGGGGCTTATGGTCTGTCTGAACTGTGAAGTGAGTGCCAAACAAGTATGGCTCAGCTTCTTCAGAGCCCAAACCACAGCAAAGGCCTCCCTCTCAATAGCTGACCAACGTTTCTCTCTAGGGGTCAGCCTCCTGCTAATAAAAGCTACTGGCTGGTCCTGACCTTCATCATTCAATTTTGACAGCACAGCCCCTACCCCCAACTCAGATGCATCTGTTTGGACAATTAATTCTTTGGAGTAGATAGTATTTTGCAGAATTGGTGCAGTGCACATGGCCTGCTTCAGGTCATCAAATTCCTTTTGACAGCTTACTGTCCACTGGGCTTTCTTAGGCATTCTTTTAAAAGTTAAGTCATTCAGGGTGTCACTATGGATCCATACCCCTTGACAAATCTCCTATAGTACCCAGTCAGGCTCAAGAAAGCTCTGACCTGACAGTGGTTGGAGCAACCCAGTCCTTTATGGTCTGGATTTTTCTCTGCAATGGTTGAACCTGGCCTACAAGGTGGCCCAGGTACACAACCTGACTCTGCCCTATCTGGCGCTTAGCGCCTTTATAGTTAGGCCTGCCTTCTGCAGGGCCTCCAAAACTTTTTTCAGGTGGATCAGGTGATCTTCCCAGGTGGAGCTAAAGACAGCAATATCATCTAGATTAGCTGCACTATAGTCTTCCAGGCCTGTTAAGACTTTGTTCACCAACCTTTGAAATGTGGTAGGTGCATTTTTCAGACCAAAGGGCATTACCACAAATTGATAATGTCCACTAGGGGTTGAAAATGCGTTTTTTGGCTTTGCATCATCAGCTAGTCTGATCTGCCAGTAGCCTGCTGTTAGATCAAATGTGCTCAGATATTTGGCAGATGCCAACACATCTATGAGCTCATCTGATCTGGGTATTGGATGGACATCAGTCCTAGTGACTGCATTGAGACCCCTGTAGTCTACACACAACCTCACCTCTCTCTTACCACCCTGGGTGTGAGGTTTGGGTACTAGGACTACTGGACTAGCCCAAGGGCTATCTGAGGGTTAAATCACTCCCAGATCCAACATTTTATGGACTTCTGTCCTGATACAGTCCCTGACATGATGAGGTTGCCTGTAAATCTTATTTTTAACAGGCCGACTGTCCCCAGTGTCCACTTCATGAGTGCACCAGGTAGTCTGATTTGGAGTCAGTGAAAACATATGTCTAAACTGATTTAGAACTTGTCTGCAATCAGTTTGCTGCTGATCAGTGAGGCTGCCTGCCAAGGCTACTCCATCAACTGATCCATCATCAGGGTTCTGAGAGAGCAGGTCTGGGAGAGGGTCACTCTCTACCTCCTGTCCTTCATCAGTAGCCATAAGCAAGCCCATGTCTGCCCTGGCATCATATGGTTTCAATCTGTTGACATGGAGCACCCTATGGGGGCTCCTCGGAGTTCCAAAATCTACTAAATAGGTAACCTCTCCCTTCTGTTCAACAATAGTGTGGGGTCCACTACACTTGTCTTGGAGAGCTACTGGGGCCACAGGCTCTAACACCCACACTTTCTGTCCTGGCTGGTAAACAGTTAGTACAGGCTTTCTGTAATTCCTGGCTAGCCTCAAGGTTTTTAGTTGCCTTTTTCATGTACTCAGCCATCCTGGAGCGGAGACCAAGTACATAGTCCACAATATCCTGTTTGATGGGTTTGAGAGGTAACTCCCATCACTCCTTCACCAGACAAAGTGGTCCTCTGACGGGGTGTCCAAACAGAAGTTCAAATGGGCTGTAGCCAACCCCCTTCTTGTATGCAAACAAAAGGCAGGATAGCAGGATATCCCATCTCCGCCTGAGCTTTTCTGGGAGACCCTTAATCATACCCTTTAAGGTTTTGTTGACCCTTTCAACCAAACCATTGCACTGTGGATGATAGGGTGTGGTGAACTTATAGTTGACACCACATTCCTTCCACATTGCAGTCAAGTAGCTGGACATAAAGTTTACACCTCTGCCAGATACTACCTCCTTAGGAAACCCCACTCTTGAGAACACTCCCAAGAGGGCTCTTGGCACAACAGGTGCTGTTGTGGTCCTAAGTATTTAACAACAAGGGGTGGTGATGGACGGAGTTTCTGAATTAAGCAGAATACTCTCACCCAGTCAAGAGATCAGGGCTAGATCCAACACCGTTTTTTAGCTCACTGCACCATCCCAGTTCAGAACCTGGCTATATGCAAATTAGTATGTTCCTGTCCCAGTGCATGATGGGAACAGGGCAAACCAAACTACCAAGCCAATTCTTACACTGGGAAGGAAACAAGCTTCCGGGGACCGGTTTCTGCCATTTCAGGCGTCGTCGGCCCGGCTTGCTTGAATCCTGGTGGTGCAATGAGCAAGGGACTCACATCTGAGTATACCCTTCCACGCTTAGGGTGGACAAAATATTTAACAACAAGGGGTGGTGATGGACAGAGTTTCTGAATTAAGCAGAATACTCTCACCCAGTCAAGAGATCAGGGCTAGATCCAACACCGTTTTTTAGCTCACTGCACCATCCCAGTTTAGAACCTGGCTATATGCAAATTAGTCTGTTCCTGTCCCAGTGCATGATGGGAACAGGGCAAACCAAACTACCAAGCCAATTCTTACACTGGGAAGGAAACAAGCTTCCGGGGACCGGTTTCTGCCATTTCAGGCGTCGTCGGCCCGGCTTGGTTGAATCCTGATGGTGCAATGAGCAAGGGACTCACATCTGAGTATACCCTTCCACGCTTAGGGTGGACAAAATATTTAACAACAAGGGGTGGTGATGGACAGTGTTTCTGAATTAAGCAGAATACTCTCACCCAGTCAAGAGATCAGGGCTAGATCCAACACCGGGACAGACTAATTTGCATATAGCCAGGTTCTGAGCTGGGATGGGGCAGTGAGCTAAATAACGGTGATGGATCAAGCCCTGATCTTTGGACCGGGTAAGAGTGGTCTGCTTAATTCAGACACTCTGTTCATCACCACCCACTTTTCTGAATCGTTGTGGTCCTAAGTGGAATAACTTCTGGGCATATAAGGGGGCATTATAGGCGGGCTCTCTTTTACCATCCAAAACTACCTGATAGCTACTTCACTCGCAAGAGTGCCTCGCAGCGCGCACAGGAATAACGCGGTAGCGGTTTTTTAAAAAATTCACCCGTTTGACCATTTTATTTAATTTTTGTTTCTTGTACCTTGCTTTTAGCCAGAGCGCCTCTCCCTCACTTGCATCATAATTGGACATTCACCGCACTTGGCGGGTCCCTGGTTTCCCCGGTCTCTGCAGGTTTGGGCGCCATATTGGGGGTAGGATTTGTTTCTGCTAGCAGACCAGCTGTCGCAAGGACACGCTGGCCTGCATATAAGGGGGCATTACAGGCGGGCTCTCTCCTACCATCCAAAACTACCTGATAGCTACTTCACTCGCAAGAGTGCCTCGCAGCGCGCACAGGAATAACGCGGTAGCGTTTTTAAAAAAAATTGACCCGTTTGACCATTTTATTAAATTTTTGTTTCTTGTACCTTGCTTTTAGCCAGAGCGCCTCTCCCTCACTTGCATCATAATTGGACATTCACCGCACTTGGCGGGTCCCTGGTTTCCCCGGTCTCTGCAGGTTTGGGCGCCATATTGGGGGTAGGATTTGTTTCTGCGAGCAGACCAGCTGTCGCAAGGACACGCTGGCCTGCATATAAAGCGATCTCCCTAACGCGCAGCGTTCTCGCCGGAGTCACGCCAGAGTCCAGCCCGTCTGCGCCCGTCAGCGACCCGGAGGCGCTGGGGGCGTTGGGCTGGACTGGTCTCTGGCGGCCTTCTTATTTCACTTCACCATCATGCTCCAATACTCGGCGCAGGAGCTCCGCTCTTTACAGAAGGTGGGGGGTGCTTGTTGTAAGGTATTTCCGGCGCGTTACAAGGGCAAGAGTCGGTGCCCTGACTGTGGATGGCAGCCACAGAAAAATCGGGCTCCTGTATTAGAGAAGGAGAGAGATAGTGTCAAGCATCTCTGTCTACTTTTAAATACTAGATCCCTCAGTCGGCATGCTCTGGATATTTATGATCTTTTGGTAACAGAAAGGCCTTTGTGCCTGATGCTGACTGAGACTTGGCTTGAGGAGCTCTCTAACCCCGATATTGCCGCAGCTATCCCTCTTGATTACAATATTCTTAGGCATGATAGGCTGAAAGGGCGTGGGGGGGGGGTGTGGCACTTGTGGTGAACAAACGAGCTACTTGCACCACTGTTTCTGTGGAGGCTATCAGGGGCTGTGAATCCCTTGCCTTCTCCATAGTACTATCGCCGCACCAATCTTTTAAAGGTCTTCTTGTCTATAGGCCTTTTTTGAAGAGCTCCAGTCGATAATCTCGACATTGGCACTCAGATCCGAGCACTGTATATTGGCAGGGGATTTCAATATCCATATGGACGATGAAGCGGATGCAGACACAATTAAAATGATGGACGTGACGGCTCCTCTTGGCCTCTTACCGTACCACTGCGGACCGACGCATGAAAAGGGCCATACCCTGGATCTGGTCTTCTCGACGATCTCTATAGAGATGTTAGTACCCATACAGGTGCTATTGTCGGATCACAGGCTGGTCAAGTATTATGTGTCGGAGACAGGCAAACCATCTAGTGCGCCTGTCCGGCAGCTAGGCCAAGGATTGAGAGCGCTCTATCGGGTGACTCCTGAACTGCTGGCACAGGCATGTCTGGCTCATCCATGCATTTTGACAGGGGATCTAGAGAGAGATTCAGAGCGGTTGCAATTGTGGCTCACGGAGAGGCTGGATGATCTTGCCCCTGTGAGACCTCCTCGCAATATTGCAAAACGGGCGTCTGCCCCCTGGTTTAGCGAAGTGCTGGTGGCCGCACGACGGCAGTGCAAGGTGGCAGAAAGAGCGTGGCGTGCGCAATATGATCCGGCGGCTAAACTCGCCTATAGAGCCTCTGTTAAAGCATACCATCGCGACATTCTCTCTGAGAAAAGAGGGTACTTTGCTAGAAAAATCGAGACGGCCTCCAATTCATGTAAGGAGGTATTTGCCATTGTTAGAGAATTCATGGCCCCTCGTGCTTCTTCGACTCAGGCACCCCCCACGGAGGCGTGGGTGAGTGCCCTAGCCAACTTTTTTACATCCAAGATCAAGTTGATCCAGGAATCCTTCCCTTTGAAGGGGCCTGAAGTTTTCGATTGCTCAGTGGATGTTCCTGGTTTCTTAGCTAGTGCAGACCCGATTCTGGCAGACTTTCCACCACTGTCTGCTTCCTCGTCCTTGGACTTGATGGCCTGCCTCAAATCAGGATCACCTCGTGACGCATGCCCGGCTAAATGTTTGGCGAAAATGGCTGCAGTCGTTAACCCGATTGTTAATCCTCTTTTGAATCGCTCTCTTAGGGAGGGTGTAGTCCCTCAGATCTGGAAGCAGGCGATGATCATCCCTCTGCTTAAAAAGCCCGGTCTGGACCTGGAGGTATTGGCTAATTATAGGCCTATTTCACTTCTGCCCGCTTTTGCCAAGATCATCGAGAAGCACGTGCATAGGGTGCTCTCCGATTATCTGGAATTGCATGGTCTTCTACACTCCACTCAATCCGGCCTCCGCACTAATCTAAGCACCGAAACAGCGCTCTTGGAAGTTTCGGGGGCTATTAAGGAGGTGCTGGATTCAGGAGGCAAAGCGATGCTTGTGATGCTCGATCTGTCGGCGGCCTTTGACACCGTCCCCCACGAGGGTCTCCTCGTCAGACTTCATGAGATCGGTCTGAGGGGGACGGTGCTCAGCTGGTTTCAATCTTTCTTGGCTGGCCGCCGACAAACGGTCTGGGCCTCCGCGTGTTCCGCCGAGATGCCGCCACTGGGTGTCGGAGTCCCTCAGGGCTCAGTGTTGAGCCCGACTCTTTTTAACATCTTTATGACCCCTTTGGCGGCACTGGCGGAGTCTTTCGGGGCTCAGATCGTTTCCTACACCGATGATACCCAGCTCCTCTTTAGTTGCAGGAAAGGATCGGACTTCGATGGAGAGTGTATCCGGGGTTGCCTTGGGGCTGTTTTTAACTGGTTCCAACTTAACGGCCTCAAGTGCAACTCGGATAAATCGGAGGTACTCTTCTTCGGCGGCAGTTCGGATCCAGACTGGCAGGAACACTCTGCCAGTGACACTGCGTAGCACCTCAAATCTACTGGCGTTCAGGAAGGGCCTCAAAACTTGGCTTTTTACTTTGTAATTATAAGGTTCTACTACTAGCTAGGGATCTCCCTTCTTGTCTGCCTTTTTCCTCTGTTGTGTTGTGATACAGGTCTGAAATAAAGCGCTGGGATACTCCTTTGAGTGGCCGTGCGCTATACAAGACAAAAATAACATAACATAACATAACCTAGTGGCATGATCCACCACCACTAGGATACACCTGTGCCCAGATGCTGTCTGAGGATCCATTGGTCCAGCAATGTCAATCCCCACTCCTTCAAAGGGACCCCCACCACAGGTAATGGTATTAGGGGGGCATTTGTAGTGCCGCCTGCCTTACCCCTGGCTTGACAGGTTACACAGGAGCGACAAAACTCCTTTGTGTCTTCAGACATGTGGGGCCAGTGAAAGGGAGGGACAATTCTGTCCCAAGTCTTGTTCTGGCCTAGATGTGCTGCTAAGGGAATATCATGGGCTAGTCTCAATAGGAAGCCCCTGAATGCCAAAGGTGTGACCAACCTCCTGGCTGCACCAGGCTTGGGGTCTCTACTCTCTGAATACAGGAGTCCATCATCCCAATAAAGTTTATAGGTGCCACTAGCATTCCCAACAGCCTCAACAACAGCTTGCTGTCTGAGGGGTTCAAGAGAAGGGCAGCTCAACTGCGCCTGACTCAGATCTGCCCTGGAAGGGCCCCCTGTCCCCAGAAACTCAACCTGATCAGGCTCAAGCTCCTCTGGGACAGTTACTTCTTCAGACTCACAATCATCTTCCTCAAAAGACTGTTCATCACTCTGAGTCAGGGGGGAAGGGGGAAGGCACTGCCTTAACCCTACTGCTACTTTTCTTGGAAGGCACCTGGTCCATTATTCTTGAGTCCAGGGCCTGTCCAGTGTTAGAGTTTTTGACCTCTGACCTAGTCACTGCAAGAACATGTGCTGAGATACCTAACATTTCTGCATGTGCCCTAATCTCCACTTCAGACCAGGCTGAAGTTTCAAGGTAATTTCCAAGCAAGCATTCAACAGGGAGGTCTGCACTTATCACAATGTTGTTAGGGCCAGTTACCCCTTAATAGTTCCACGCTTTACCAATGTGTGAAAGTAGAATGGTTACTATTATGGATAGCTTTTTCATTCTCTGATCTAACCAAGCATCCATTTTTCCGTTTTGCCAGGAAAATTCTTCATGTTTAATGTTTTTTTGTTTCCTGTCTTATGTACTGGATGCAGGATTGCGTCCCGCTCTATTGTTGTTTGTTCATTTGTGTTTAATTAATTCTATTCAACATATTAAAATTCTGTGTCCGGCTGGACACTACATAAAAATAGTGCCTTTCTTGGTCTATATTTCAATTGTTGTTGTATTAATTGTTTTTCTAAGGACCAATGCTACATGATATACTAGTCACTGCAAGAACATGTGCTGAGATACCTAACATTTCAGCATGTGTCCTAAACTCCACTTCAGACCAGGCTGAAGTTTCAAGGTAATTTCCAAGCAAGCATTCAACAGGGAGGTCTGCACTTATCACAACTTTCTTACGGCCAGTTACCCCTCCACAGGAGAAATTAACAACTGCCAGGGCATGAGTGGTCCTGAGATTTCTAGCATTGATCACTTGATAAGTCTCACCAAGTATGACTTGTCCAGGGTCCACAAAGTCTGGTATCACCATTGTGACACTTGCCCCTGTGTCCCTGTAGGCCTTAGCCTTTTTCTCATTTATTAAAGGCTGTTGTCTGTACTTGCCCAAGTTATTGGGACTCGCAGAGGAGGTCATATCCATGCCTCCATCACAGACTAACACAGCCTGAGTTGGAACTCTGACTAGGCCAGAGCCCATCTCAGATCCCAGGGTTAACCCTGCTACACCCTTTTGCTGGGAACCACCACTTGGCGCTGAACTAGGGGGAACAGCTGCCTTAGTGGCAATGGTGGCTGGAGCTGCCTCCTCTTTGGTGCAGTCACTGGTCCGGTGACTATTATTCTTACAAACTTTGCACCATTGTTTTCTTGGGCCTTCTTTCTTTTTGGAAGAATGGGGACCCTCGCCATTAGAAGCTTTTTGGGGACCTTGTGAAGACTTCTGGTCTCTACCTTTCTCCTCACCCTTTTGATCTTGCTTCTTCTGGTCACCACCTTGGTTCTGTACCTTCTGCTTCACCCTGGTTCTGACCCATTTGTCTCCCTTCTTTCCCAATTATTGGGGAGAGGTCAGATCAGAGTCCACCAGGTGCTGATCCAACAGCTGGTTCTGACAGTTATTAAGAATTTGTTCTCTCATGATCAGATTATACATTCCTGCATAGTCACACACTTTACTGCCCAGAAACCAGCCCCCCAGAGACTTAGTAGCACAATCTACAAAGTCAACCCAGTCCTGAGTCTGTGTCTTCCGGGTGTCTCTGAACTGTATCCTGTGCTGTTCAGTGGTTAAGCCAAATCCATCTATTAGAGCACTCTTCAGGACCTTGTAATCATCAACATCCTCTTCTCTTACAGCGAGGAGCTTATCTCTACCTTTGTCTGCAAAGGAGAGCCACAAGATTGCGGCCCACTGCTCCTAGGGTTCCTTCTGTACGTTGCAGGCCCTCTCCAGTGCAGTAATCCATTTGTGGATGTCATCCCCATTCTGATAGGGAGGGACAATCTTGTTAAGGTTTCTATGATCATAAGACCTATCCCTACCACTAGGGACATTGCTGCCACCATGGGGCTCTAGCCCCATCTTTTTTCTCTCTCTTTCAAGAGCTAGGTTTCCTTCTCTAAGGCTACTCTTTGTCTCCTTATCCTCAGCTGAGCTTCTTCCATTCTCACCTGACGCTCCCTCTTCCCCTGGGAGGTACTCCTCCTATGAGAAGTGGCAGATGACCCTACAGATATACCAGAATGGTTAGATTCCTGTGAAGGAGATCTTTCCCTTCTGGGCACACCACCAACTTTTCCTGGGGGGATAAAGACAGGGCCACTTGGCCTTCCTCATCTCCAGGTAGAACTGGATTCTCCAGGTCTAGGTCATTGTCACCTACCTGGTATTCATTATCATCAGAGTCCTGGTGAGGTAACTCACCAGTGTTCTCTTCTTCTGATGTACCCACCCCCCCTACATACCCTTTCAGGATCTGATGCTTTCTTAAAGTCATCCAGCCATTACACCTCTATAAGGCGTTGGCTATTGGGATTCTGTCCTGGCTTCAATTTTCTCATGGCACACAGACCCCTTAACTCTTGAAAAGGGAATGTGTCATACTTAGATGTCTGTACTTGACTGACATCTGGGACAGACCCACTGGGTCCATCTTTTGATGGCATGACTAGTGAGGTGTGGTGTATGCACCTACCTACACTATTGGTTTCCTACTAAACCTCTCTTGAGTTGTAGAAAGGGTGTGCTAAGCCCTTGACACACAACTCTAAGTTCAGTACAACTTACTGTATTATAAGCTTGTATTATATGTACCTATGGTACCTTTGTTGTTTTTCAAATGATCAATACTCAAGATTATCTGGTAAAACAATGCAAGCTGGAATCCCACACGCTGCACACCAATGTGAGAAGTTGGTCTGGCATATGATGTCCACTCTTCTAGTGGGCACCTTGCACCAGTCCAAACAACCCTTATTGATGGTAGGTTCAGACAACCTTTATAGAAAGCTATCATAGTGGTAGCTGTGGAGAGCAGCCTTCAGGCTAAGTCTTAAAGGAATGTAAAGCAGCTTGTTTTACCAGTCTATAATCTCTTGAATGACCAAATGAAAGCAGAACCACACAAGGTGTATATATATATATATATATATATATATATATATATATATATATATATATATATTATATGTATTTATTCTAAACACACCCCTCTAGTCTCTTTATGAGGCTAGAGGCAAAAGTACAATACAAGAACTTAAATAGCACACAGTAAACTAGCACAGTATACGTTTTGCCCTAGGGGCCTCACAAACAATATACTAAGAAAGTGTTATAAGTACCGCTCTCAACATAGAGACAAGGCCTAGAGCCTTTAGAAGCGCTGGGGCAACCAGGAACCACCCAAGGTAGGTATGCAGGAGACCCACGGGGGACGCGTGCAGTGACTAAACACAGCCGCGAATCACCATTGACTTCTGTGGAGAAAGTTAGAGTTACAAATTTAAAGAATAGGTACACTTCAGAGTGGACTACGGTAAAACCCTTTCAGTACTGGACACTTTGAGAGTCAAGACCCACGGGAGCACCGAAGTACTCGTGTTACCTCACCCAGGGAAGCATAGATGTCTTTTCGTGTCGGGTTTCGTTTTCAATTCCAATGGAGAGCTGCAAAGAAGTGCTGCAGGCGACCAGAAGAAGAGTGTCCGGATGGATCCAAGGGTGTATCAGAGATCTGAAGAACCTGAAAGCAGAGGGGACAGAGTCTGGGTCACTAGCCAGTGGCCAGGAAGGCATCAAGAAGATGCAAACCGATGTCAGGTGCTCTAAGGTGATGAGGTGAAGCTTGACTCTTCAGCCACGAGTTCCAGGAGGCGTCAACAACAACCAGGAACTGGATTTGAGCTGTCCCACGTCGGACGTCGAGTGCTGTAGTGTCGGTATCCGGATTGGACCCAACAAGCCTTGGCAACAGCAATCCACGCAAGATGACAAGATTGGCTTCGGTGCAGATCAGCAAGGTCTGAGAGACTCACCCTTTGGAGGGTAGTCAGGGCACATCTGGAGCAACCAGGAAAGCCCAAGAAACAAAGTAGATTGCTTCGTGGGGACCCACTAGTCAACGGACCGCGGATTGCGAAGGGGCCTCAAGCAGAAGTGCAGGAAGCGGGCCTACAGAACACCCATGGAGTGTAGGCCTCTAAGCTTCGGTGCAAAAGGTGCTCAGGGCTTGGACTAAAAGTAGCCCAATGCACAACTTCAGGGAAGCTCGGGAAGTTGATGCACTAGCAAATGTGCAAGATGTCCAAGAGTTCCGGTCCCACGTCTCTCGTGATAGCTAAAGGTATCAGCTCTGCTGGGGACTTGTGTCAGCCTTGGAGAGGTCTGGAAGTCCGTGTCCTGTGTCGCAGATTCTTCGGAATCCGGCGGAAGCCTTGAAAATGCAGCCCGGCAAGATGCTTCTTAGGTGCTTGTTTGAACAGGGGAGTCACTCTTTGACCCCAAGGGAGATTTCTTCCGTCTTCCAGTCGATATGGAATGTCGAAGGTACAAGATTTATGTTTCAGAGTTTCGTCCAGGGTAGTCTAAAGTCCTAGGCACTGGGTTCCTATACTTATACCAAGTTTAGGGGTTGGACCTGGGGAGGGGGTGGTTACACCCCTTCCCCTTTGACAAAGTTTCGCGCCAGAGCTGGGGCTGAGTGCCCCAGCAACCGGTTTGAACTAGGGACTCTCAGGAGTAACCCAGTAACCAATCTGTAGTGTACCTAATGTACAGGTAACCAATTTAGAGAGAGAACAGCTAGGCTGCGGTCCTGATTAGCAGGGCCACGGCCAGACTAAAGTCAATAAACCAGTGAAACACAGCAAAAAGTGGGGGTAACCATAGGATGCAGTTCCTACTCTCCTACAGGTCGCACAAACCTGAAGCTGTCACTTGATCTGAGTTTAATTGTGTAATCTATACAGTTGCAGACCTCCTGAGTAGGAGTCACGAACCCCAGAGGTCCCCAGACCACAGAGTCACGGACCTTTAGGGTCCCCTGGACCACAGGTTAAAAATTACTGTTCTTGGTTCTCGTTCAATCTCTGGTCCATCCTGCGTTGGCAGTGTTCGGATTTTCTGGGTAGCTGCTGGATGGGGACTGCATGGTTGTGAAGTAGTATTTTGTTGATTAATTTGAGATTTTGGCTAGTTAGCCTTTTAACTACAGGTAGTGAATGGCATTGGGGAGGCTTTCCTTTATGTAGCACCAGAACGTTGCTGCAGTAGATGGAATGTGCACAGTTCTGCTCTGCGTTTATGATTTCTTTTATGTTTCTCATATGTGTATTGCTTTATGTCATGCTAACGATGTCTCAAAAAGTTGAAACTAGACGAGACGAAGGGACGAGGGCAGAATAGAGCGAATTAGTGAATGTGCACATACCGTAGCTGCTTGCAGAACCCAAGGCATATCCTTCCCAGGGGATATTTGTTTACTGGTTTTCATGTTAGACCCCAGAATGCACTCCTATAAGGATTGGTGGACTAATGTTTATTTTTATTCCACAGCATTCAGAGTTTTTTCCTTAGAGTTGTCTTGTTTTCATTTTTAGACTATTCTGAGCCCATTGTTAGTATAGACTGTGGTGTACTCCACCTCAGTTCCTTTAAGATTTTTTTTTTTTAGGTTTCGCCTGCACAGTGCTTGCAAAATCTCTCGTAATGAAACAAAAAAATCATAAAAGGGATTTAGAGCCCGCCAGTTACTATCTTTACTTACCATTGGTTAGCTCCCTCCTTGCTCTCATTCCCTTGCTTCTTATTGGGCAGCGCCTCCTTCTTGCCTTCGGCTTCCTCCTTGGGCTTGTGTGTGTCATGCCCTGGAGGTTCGACCAAGTACTGCTTCCTGTCTGTGCCTGCGTTCCAGCAGAGGCGCTTTTTTATTTTGTAGTGTAGCACTTCATTTGAGTGCAAAGTTTTGCAGTCTGTCTCTGTTTTCGACCCAGACCTCGACCCCAAGGCCTCTGTATCCGAGCTGTCCTGTGTTGACGCTGCTCTATCCTATATGATGAATACGTTCCCATCACAATGAGCCCAGGGTCTGCAGTGTACAACATGGCGGTGTACACATTGTGGATTGCTTGGGACACTTATTGTTTAGCATTTACTACTCCTGGCAAAGCAGTGAAGCACTTTCTGTACAGGGAACACGCTACTTATTGGAACCCTAATGTTAGAGACTGAACCCGTGTGAAATGTAAAATCATGCCACTTCATGGTTATTTTATTTGCAAGCATTCATCCCATCACCTTTTGCATGTTTGATTGGCTGGAAACTCATGACTATGGTCAAATACAATACAAGGTACTGGAATCTCTGGACCGGGATCACTTATTTTCACTGTATGCACTCATCTTCGTTTCTGCTATAAGAAGCCTTTATGGTAGAGTTGTCGAATAGGTGCATGTGGGCAGGACTCCATTTTTCTAGCCCTCGACTTTAACAAATCATTTTATCAAGTGACTGATGGCTCCATGTAGAAAGCCTGAGTCTGAAACAGAGGAGGGCACGCAGGCATATTAATAAGACAACCCGAACCATGGGTCTTGTTGGGCTCTAGGAGTCTGTGCATGAGCCAAACCATGAAAATGTTAGGCATGTATATAGTGCAACAAATATTAAGTAAAATCATGATCCAATCTCTTCAAAATTCAAAAAAGAGTATTTCTTTAAAGCACTGAAACTTTTCACCTTGATACAACAGATGATATCACTACATAGACATTTATTAAACGTGATCAAAACATTCATGCCTCATGCCGTTAGTGAACTAAGAGATGTCATTACTCATTTTAACTCTAAACTTGGCATAGATTCTTATTATAAATGGAGCAGCACTATAGTCTTTTAAATCAAACATAAGAAGTGCTTGTAAAGCACACATCCCGAAATCAATTATTTTAAAGTGCACTCATATGTGATAATAAAGAAAAAAGAAAAAGAAAAAAGAGGTTCTGTGTACTAAAATATTTGCCTATGTTCTCACAGTTTGGACAAGAAGAGAAGGCGGTATTGATTCTAGGTTATCTGCTTTCACATTTTGAAATCTACCCATCAGATGGGTATATTTAAATGTCTCTCTCTCATTTACATTAAAGATCACTGTTCTGTTCTTTCTTGGCTCAGGAAAAGAAAAACGTACAAAGAGATAGCAGACCCGACTCAGGGCCCTCAGACCCAACTACCAAGCCAAGAATGCATATATTTGGGGGGTGTCACACACCAAACTCTTCCTGAAGCTACAACCGTAATTTTGCAAGGTTCTATGTTCAAATCTAACCCCGAGCTGCAATAATGTAATGTTTCGTCATTGGTTGTGCAAGATTAAACCAAACACTCCCGAAGTAAATAAATAGACAAAACATTCCCGTCCTGTAACCCACATAAGATCTACTTGGTGGTACAGAAAGTGACAGTGGCTAACAAAGTGTGCTCAGGGCCTACCCTGTCAAACACTTTTTTCTCATATTGTTTTTTGGCAATGCTGAGATTACACGACAACATAGATCGGTGTTATTAAGGGCAGAGAAGAAACTGTAAATACACTTTATTGGAAGCTACTGCATGGAAGTCCCTAACCTGGATGACAGACAGTATCTACTCTCTCCAAGATTAGCTGCGGGCTCCTCGCAGTTCTGTATTTTAGCTCGGACGTTTTCCTTTGCCTTCAACATAAGTTACCATTAGGATTGACACCGTTGCACGAGAAAATGCTGTCCATTTGTTGTTTTAAGAGTCTGCTAAGGTTGCGATGTGATACAAAATAAAGCTGTAAAGAAAATCATTTGTATTATTTGCTTAGTTTAATTAATGGTTTCCAGTTGTTTGGGTCATGCATGTCCATGTTTATTTTCTTTAAAAATGGATACGTGTTTTCCATTTGTAAGTTTTCGGGCAACACTCCTGTAGTGAAGGAATTATTGATGATTTTTCTGATGGGTGTGGTAGCAGAGGTAGTTAAAAGAATGTTCTTGAAGGTTTGTGATGGACAAGGTTCAGAAGAGCAGCTGGCAGGCCTGCTTGCTTTGATGAGATATTTAAATGTACTTTTTGATAGTTGTTTGAAGGAAAGTAGAGGCTGGGTTAGCCTACCCTTGGTGGGGAAATGAGTTGGTGCTGATGACTTTCCTTTGTTTTAAATGGGAGTCCAACATGTCTGCTTTGGTTGTGCAATGGTTTGCCAGCTTGTCAGTAAATTCATCAAAATGGGATAAGCTCCTTCTGAGTATTTAGATTTATGAAATTAATTGAGAATTTTATAAAATTATTTTTTTGCATTTTGAAATCTATTTGAATAGTTCCTTTTTTTGTTGTTGCTTTTTTGATTGTTGACTTGTGTAGTCTGTTAAGTTTGTGTAGGTAATGTTTGTCTTAATTGTTATTTGTTTTGAGCCAGGTGCATTGCAGCTTAGCAATCTATAGTTTTTCCTTTTTAGTTCTGCATTCAAGCAATCAGTTGGTCAAGGATTTATATGGCCCTGCTTATCACTGAGTAGGGTATCCAGGCGCCTCCAGGTCTCAATGTTCTTTTTGAACAGTCAGGTCTTGCGGCCCCTTCAGAACTTCGGAAGTGAGGTGATGGTTTGAAGCTGCAGGGGCAGCTGTTCCAAATTTTTGCTGCCGTGTAGGAGAAGAAGTGTTCCCTGCTTCTGCTTCTGTGGTTGCGGGGTGTGTGGGCGAGTGATAGGTAAGCGGAGCATTATCTTCTCAAAGGTTGGTGGAAGTTGAGGCAGTGGTTTATCTAGGTATGTCCTTGGTTGTGTAGGGCTTTTTTGTGTGAGTCAGCAGCTTGAATTGGTATCTCTTCTGTATTGGGAGCCAGTGTAGTTGCCTAAGGTGCGGTGTGATGTGGTTTCGTCGGAAGAGGTTGAGGAAGAATCTGGCTCCAACATTCTGGATGATTTGAAGTCTTTGTAGGAGGTGTGCTTTGATCTCTACGTAGAGAGCGTTGCCATAGTCCAGTTGGCTGGTGATGAGGGCTTGTGTCACGGTATGTCTCATGTGCAGGAGCCTCTGTAGCATGCGCGAGGATGCGGCAGAGGAACAGTGTTAATCTGTGATTTTATGGTGAGCTTATTATCAAGGATGATTCCGAGGTTTCTGCCATAGTCGGTGGGGATGGGTGAGGGTCTTAGGTTTGAGGACCACCCTGAGTCGTTCCAGGGGTTGCAGTTGGTGCTGAAGATCAGTACTTCCGCCTTGTAAAAGTAAAGTCCACATTTGTAAAGCGCACAATCACCCGTAAGGGTCTCTAGGCGCTGGGGGGCCGTCGGGAAGATTAAGCGAGCTATTGCCCAGAGTCACATGGTGCTGGGCTACCCTGCCGCCAGAGCCGGGGATCGAACCGTGGTCCCCAGATTCCAGCGTCAGTCGCCCTGGCCGCGGCGCCACACTCTCTCCTTGTCCGTGTTCAACTTCAGCAGCATCACCCTGTCATCAGTATTAGGTCATTAACTCCTAAGTATATCATTAACATCCGAATATTCTTTCTGTGGAAAGGAGAACAACCTGAGAAAGCCTTTTGGATTTTGCTTCATAAGGCTCAATCAGTATTAGCATTTAACACTTAGTATTAGTACTTTAGAAGGAACACTTTATTCTACAAGGGTCTCCTATTTTCTCCCTAGGTTCCTTTTGCCTGAGCTTTTGTTCCAATTCCCAGCCTTTCCATCCCTTCTATTTGGGACACGGCCGGAGCAATGCATCCTCAGTCATGTGTGCCTGAACAACGGAAGCACAACCACGCTTGCCTTAACCACGCATATGCCTTAACCACACTTATGCATGGTTAAGGCATACGTGAGGTCTAGTTGTCTAGAATGGGCGGGCCCAGGAAGAGGAAGGATCGGGGGAGGACGCGGTGAGGTAAGTGTTGGAACTGGGTATTGGGGGATAGGGGGTCGTTTTCAAGGGTTGTGGGTAGTTTTCTGGGCTGAGGAAGGGGTCAGGGGAAGTTTTTAGGCCTTGGGGGGTCGCTGAAGTTTTTAGGGCTCAGTGGGGTCGGGGTCGTTTTTACGGCTCAGGGGGGCAGGTCGTTTTTAGGGCATGGGGGGTAGGGTTAGTTTTCAGGGCTGGAGGGGCGGATAAGTTTTTAGGGCTAGGGGTTGGGGAAGTTGTTAGGGCTCAGGGGAGGGGGATGATTTTCCAGTGGAAAGGGGGGTAATTTTAGCTCTCATGGCATGGAGTCAGGGGTCGTTTTTTGGCCAGGGGGCCATTTAGGGCTCAGGGCACGGACCAGGGATCGGGTTAGTTTTTGGGCTTAGGAGACAGTTTTAGGGCTCAGGGCGGGAGATTCTGGGGTCAGAGTAGATTTTTGCCTTGGGGGCGTTTTAGTGTTCAGGGCTGGTTTTGGGGGGATAGGGTGTCGTTTCTAAGGGGTGGTGGTAATTTTCTGGGCTTGGGAGGGTCGGGGGAAGTTTTTAGGGCTTGGGGAATCGAGGAAGTTTTTAGGGCTCAGGGGATTGGGGTAGTTGTTAGGGCTCAGGGTCGTTTTAACCCCTTCCATGCTTGTGACGGAACCGTTCCGTCATCAGTCACGGCTGACCTGTGCTGATGACGGAACGGTTCCGTCACGACCGCGCCCTGTTTCTGGAATGTCCAGCACAGGGGCGGAATCGGTGCCGCATGGAAGCGGTTAAGGGCTTGGGGGCTAGGGTTAGTTTTCAGGGCTGGAGGGGTGGGTACGTTTTTAGGGTTGGGGGTTGGGAAAGTTGTTAGGGCTCGGGGGAGGGGTTGGTTTTCAGGAGGGAAGGGGGTAGTTTTAGCTCATCCTACATGATTTTTGTATAATGCTGGAGCCTGGGCTACTGCCCATTTTCTGGCATAAGTGTATTTTTTATGAATTGGAATATGGTTGGAGAAGGCTGGCAGAATGCTGTCTTCGCCATGTGGGCACTCCCTGACAAATTCAGGTGGCCAGTCTTTTTCAGCTAGAAGAATGTCATAACCCTTAGAGAGCTTCTCCCAAAAGAGAGCTTTTATTTTTCTAGTTATATCCTCCTCCATCCGGAGTGTTACTTCATATAACTTAAGTGGTACACTAACCCTGGTATCTGCAGTTTCAACTTGGATGTACTCATTCAAGTCCACTGTCTCCAGATGATCCTTCAAGATCTTGCGAGCTATGGTGACTTCTGCTGCGCTGCCCAACATTGTCTAAGCCCACTCCCTGTTCTTGAGCTGTGTCCTCAAGATCCTCTGCATGTCTGATTTTTAGACCTGCTACCTTCTTTTTGGTGAATTGGGTTTTCTTATTTTTTGGAACGTGTTGATCGTCTTTATACTTCACGCGTTCTTCTTTTTGTTCTGACTGTCCTCTTCTTTCGGATTTCTGTGAGGAAGTCTGAAAGGTACGAGAGTAACGTGTATCGGTATCTTGATATCTATCAGGTTTTCTCAAATTATCTCTAGTCCTATGGTTATATCTCTTTTCAGAGGGCTCCTTTTGAGGAGACCTACCTCTGGATTGAAAATGTCTCTCCTTAGAAGTTTCTTTAGTGCTATCCCACTTCTTTTTAGGAAGAGTAAGAGTGTTTTTAATAAAGACCTTTTCAGGGCTTTCAGTCAGTCAGGGTTTAACTGGTTTCCCACCTAAACTATCTCTACCTAGTTCTTCATAGTATTTTTCAATTATTCTGGCCAGTTCATATGGTTGCTCGGTTACATCAAATTCTCCTAACTTTTGGCGGATCGCTACGGATGCTGCTTCACCTTTAATATTAGCTAATATTATTGTTGAGACCTGTTTGAAACCCTTCAGTAATTTATACCTAGATTTAAAGCAGGCTCTACCCCGTATTCATTTTGAATCTGTTTCAGGACGTCTGGTATTACTGCTATGGACGGAACCCCTTGTGTTTTTGTGTAGATTGCAGCAAAGACTGTACCCCAAGTGTCGCAGTCCTCCAGGTGTGGTGCGATCACCATTGGTAAACAGATTGTTAAAATGTTGTGTTTCTCATGAGGGGTAGTATCAGGAAATACTGCCTCGATTTAAGTAATTTTTTGAGCTATCCAGAATGAAATTTGTTCCCGTTTTGCAGGTAATTTACCAATGACTGATTGTATAGTCTGTGGTGTGATTTTTTTTGTGTTCCCCTGGTAAGGGGTGTGTTGTGGAATCCTTATAGGAGGTTGGACTGTTAGAGTGCGCATGACATATTGAACCAATTGTCTATGGATTTTGATTAGTTGTTTTAGTTGAACTAATAGTTCCGCACCTGACATTTCTTCAATGGCAGGATGTGGTGTATAGCTGGCTAATACCAGCCATGTTGCTCATGGTCTACCTAGAGGACCGAGCCTTGTAATGTGATTTTGATGTTGTAGGGCGACTTTAATCCAGAGCGCATGCTCTTGGTATGTTAGTGGAATTTCAACATCCTCGAAAGGAGTGTATTCCGTTGGAGGTTCCTCTTCTTTGTAGAAGTGAAACACATGTGCTACTGGATTTGCTTCAGGGAAGAGAATCCATGAATAGAATACCTCTGTCTGACGATATTCATGTACCTCTATCACAAAAATTACCCTACTACTTCTTGATGATAAGTCACTTGTTATAAGCTTTATAGTGATGGCTTTCCTTAAATTTTCTGGGATGATTATAGCATCCTCGTTAGCTTCATTAAAGCCTGTTATGTCAAAGGCTGCAGCGGCTTGATCGGCTGCAGCTCCACCGTTCTCGGCGGTGTTGCCGTTATTCGATATTGCTTAATGAAAGTTACAGAGCAAGTTTCAAGACAACAAAGATAAGGTGCACTATATTTTGGAACACTGTATCCTTCAATGTTGAACAAACCAAAAAGCTAATACATAGGAGTTTTTCGTCCTACTCAGCTATGGCGGATATTTTATCCTTTTACCCACTCCAGACTTCTATTGGAGTATTTTACGGGAAAAAGGGGTCTCTGAGAAAAGCACGACTGAGTTATTTTAGTATCTAGCGTTAAATGAGTGCCTTACCAAACGTTGGGCGCCATGAAGTGTAGTTCCTATATTCCCAATAGGCTCTGCACATTGGAATAATATATCCTATAGATTAGACGTAGGACTGAGGTCAACTAGGTCTTTATTCAATAGATTAAACTTAATTGTGTGTGTGCCAGCTAGCTCAGAGGTCACTAGAAACTTTCTAAGATTCACAAGAAGGGATTCGTTTCTGACAACCGCATAAACATGACAACTTTGTTTCCCAAGAATAGGAAATGTATCTCTGGAGTCGCGGAAACAATAGATAAGTATTTCACTCAGTCAATCGTGCATGCTTTGTTTCTACAGAGTTGCAGAGAAATAGAGAGACGGGCGTTTTCAATAAAAGTGTTTATTGAACAGTCTTCTTTCTCATGCAAAAGAAATGAACTGCTACAAACGTTATGCAGACTGCAAAGTATAATGCCTACAGCGAGAACAATATTATAAAATAATACTGTAAGAGCATTGTATAGTTTCTAAGCCATAAAATACATACATAAATAACATAGACTAAAATACTCAACTGGTGCTTCTAAAATACGCCTACCCCAATGTACCTAACCTAAGTCTTGTACGAGGGAAGAAGTAAGAATTGTGTAGCACAGGTTTAGTTTTTTTTTGCCAAGAATCTATCCAAGATTTCTCTTAGGTTCTAATCAGCTCCATACCTTAGTTAGAATGAAGGAGGTCTGGTAACTCTGTCTCGGGACTCGATTTCCCAACACCCCGCAAGGGGAGCTTGGAAACACTGGAGCTGGATTCTCGGCAAGAGAAAGGACAGCTCCTCAATCACTGCGTCAGCTGGAGGGTCGGCTTCATTCGGCACATGCTGTAGCGAGCTGCGTCGGGCAAGTAGATAGTCGAACTGCTCCGAACCACCGTTGTGTCTTGCTAGAGCAAGTGAAGGCATATTTATACCTTGAAGGTGTCTAGTTTGATGTAAAGTCGGGCATGATAACATCAGGAAAAGTACCCTAAGGGAATAGTAGTTCTTTGTAAAGTACATGAGTTCTAGGACAAATCAATATTCAAGCAAGGGGAAGTTCCCTAACTGCTTAAGACGATTTTCCTAGAAATCGTAGTGACGTTTAGTACGGGTGGAAGTAGCTATGCCTGTATTTGGTCTGTATGGGCTATGTCTAAATAAGGGAATGATTTCTATGCCTATATTAGGGCAATGTGAATTGTATCTATATAAGGGCATGAATCGGGAAAATTCACTCGGAGCCTAAAACGCCACACAACACACCATCATGGAAGACAACTGTAATTGTCCCAATATACAAAAGGGGGATATGTCAAATAGGTCAATAGGGAAAAACTATAGACCGATCTCTCTGATAGATTCTACTGCGAAGCTAATGGGCAGATTGATTTTAAATAGACCAGAGGATTGGGCCCTAGAAAGCAATATTATGATTCCATGCCAGTTTGGCTTTAGAAAAGGGAAAGGCACTGTGGATCAGTGTCTGAACCTGAGCCTAATTATAGTGCAATACACGGCTGCAAAAAAAGGTCATCTCCATCTAGCCGTCATGGATCTGTCCGCAGCCTTTGACTGCGTGGCACAGCCCAGGCTGTGGCAGATTATGGAGGCAATGGGAATTGACCTAAATATCATCAATATTATTCGCGACCTGTATTCAGGAGCCTCAGCCTGTGTTCGCTATGGAAGGGATGGTGAATGTACCAGATCCTTTAAAATTGCAAGAGGCGTGAGGCAGGGGTGCGTTCTTGCCCCCTTCTTATTTGCACTCTACACCAATGGTGTACAATCTGCCCTGTTCGGTTCCACTCTGGATGTCCCTTATATTAACTCAGCACAGGTGCCAATTTTATTGTATGCGAACGACGCAGTGCTTCTAGCTCGTAGTAGTAATGCACTGCGCCGTCTAGTCCTGGAATACACACATTTTATGAATAATTTTGATATGAAAGTTAATTATTCAAAGTCTTTTATTCTAGTAGCAGGTACTAAACAGCGAAATTATCCACAAATTACTACTGAAGGGGGCAAACTGGGAGTTGTTGATTCTTTTAAATATCTAGGGATCATGTTTGATACCCAAACTAATTGGCAAAAGATGATTGCTAGGGTCCCAGATGGAGAAGAACATTGGGGCACTAACTAAATGTATTTTAAGAACTGGCTTAAAACCAATAGATGTGATAAAAACAGTGTATCAAGCAAAGACTGTGTCTGCTGCAATCTATGGAGCAGCTGTTTGGGGAACGAGAGATAGTGCTAAATTGCAGACAATTGAAGATACATTTTTTAAAAGGGTCCTTTCTTTATCAAATTAATGTTCCAACTATAAGTGCCACATGGAATTGAGAGCACCTTACATTACCGACAAAATTGCAGTGGCGCCGATTCTAATGTGGCATTCAGTATGGCAAAAGGATACCCTTGCTTTAACAAGAGACATTATAAAGGATGTTCTGAAATTAGATGGGGTAGGTAATATCACTTGGTTAACTTATGTGGAATCCACATTGAAAGCAGCTGGGCTACACCGGCTCTTTTTGGACCCTACTACTTGTTGTTCTATCTCTAAAAATGATTTAAAAACGCAAATACTATCTAATCGGCAGATAAGAAGGGAGACTAAAAATATTAATCTGTCGACAGTAAAAACATACTTGGCTTCTCCTTGTATAACGCAAATGGATATAAACACAATATATCTATCCTTCGTCTCTAACCTACAGCACAGGTACATTCTGGTGAGATTCTGTTTGAATTATATCCCTCTTATGTTGGGTTTTCCCCGTAACGTTTATGTTGCTTCTGACCTCCCATTTTGTTCCTGTGATCAGCAATCTGTTCAGAATGACATACATTTTTTGTTCTTCTGTAAAATTTATAGTGATGAAAGGAAACGATTTATTATTCCAATTATGCGTAAAATTAAATTCAAACAGGGTTGTGTAGCCCTTTATTACCTCCAATTATAACCTGACCTTTTTATCTGTAGTTCTCTGGCATCCTTTTTGTTATCTGCATTAAAAAAGAAACGTACAATCTGCTAAACTTTTATACTGACTAAAGAATTGATTTTACTGTATTGTGTAAACAATTATGAATTTGTATTTTAATATAATTTTATCATATCTCTTATACCTTTTAACTTTATTGCAATGCTGTGAAACGCTTTTTAAACTGTAATATACTTTTTATGCCTACATGGTGTTGGCGAAATAAAGTTATTCTGCCTGACTGAGTTAGTAGTTGAAAGCAACTGATTCAGGAGGACCGAAATCAAAGGCTGAGGTTCCAAGCAGTAAATGCATTGATCCCCGTGCAATTAATGGCTGGTAACACTCCAAAGGTGGGTTGTGCATTTAAAATATGCGAGCACCTTCAGGAGAGATAGAGTGCCAAATGAACCCATAACAGCTTCTCATCTAATGTTTTCTACCGAGTTTGTTCTTATGGGACACTCGGAGCATCTCTGCAACTGTTAAAGGGCCATTGTACTGCCCACTGCCCATTGTCAGTCAGTCAATAAAACTGTATTTGGTTTTTTACAACCATAAGGATATACACTGCCCATTTGTTTTTGTTGAAAATAATCCAGAAAGTCTGTTGATAATGCATTTGATATTCTGCATGGACTAATCTTTTGGGGGACTGAGTTTGTGCTACTCGGGAGTACCTGAGATAACAGGATAGACTTAGGAAGCTGTCACATCACACACTATGGTTTCCAAATGAACACAGTCTACTTATTGAGAGTGGTTGTATCTGATAATTGACGTTCCCCAAAGGGAGCAGAGTAACAACTACCAGTTCAGCTTTCAGGCATGGATATCAAATGAGTGGCTATGAAAATCCCTGAAGCTCCTGAATCTAAGTTTCAAGAGGCCTTCATTTTGTTAATGTAATAAAGTAGTGCATGAATGAATCTGAAAATAAGAACAAGTTGTGCTTAATCAATGACTGTCTGAAGATGGTGTTTCCCACCAACTATGGAGATTTGCATTTAATATTCCTTGTGCCACAGTCTAAATATAGGCCTTCTTTTCTTCTTTGAGTTACAAAGACCTTTTTTGTTTTCTTTTTGGTCATACACCACTTTTGTGCATAGTTTTGTCGTAGGTGAGAACCAACATTTCTTCTTTCAATGTTGTACTGCACTTGAAGATCATCGTTCTCTATACGTAATCTCCTTTGTCTTCCTTTTCTTGTTGGTCTCCCTAAATTGTCAAATGAATTACAATTGCACTAGTCGAAGGGAAATATACTAAGTCTAAGGCTGAAGCATCTTTAAGGTCCTTTCTTACTCCTCAATAAAAAGGAGCAGTAGTGAAGTCACTCCAGATAGAACTGTTGCAAGTGCGCAGTATAGGATACAAGATTCTGGGTACCTTGGAGTAAAGTCAGTAGTCATGCATAAACAAGTACTGTTAGGTTTTTAAACACTGCTCTGAATTCAAACACAAGCCAAGATCTGGACTATTTATCAAAATCAAGAGTGGTCCTGTTAAGGCGTCGTTTGTATACAGGATTTCATGAATTGTACCTTAGATGTATCTGAAATAAATGATAGCAGTATTCTCAAAAAGAAGAGGACGAAAAATGCTAATAGCACAGTTGGATCTCTTGGCTTTTTCTCTGGCATCACCAGAAGGGAACTGGAGACAGGATTCTGGTGATAGAGGTAACCATTCTTACCTCTTGTTAGTGAGTTATCACCAGAAGGGAAATAGAGGCAGGATTCTGGTGATAGAGGTAACCATTCTTACCTCTTGTTAGTGAGTTTGCCAGTATCTGTTTTGGCCTGTCAGTCATGAATCATCTAGAGGCCTTCAAAGCAGCCATTGCCGCAGGGGAACGGATGTCTGACTGAAGCTAATTAACCACGCTCAACAATGTGGCTGTTTTGGCCTGGGCCTGGCCTTTTAGTGGTCTGCGCATGTAAAGTCGGGATTGGCTGCAGAGTTTGTGTCGTGTGAAAAATGTTTGGCATGGCAAACTGTTGGATCCGTGGATTATGACAATAGGAACAAACCCTCATACCTCCTGATCCCTCTCTAAGACAGAAAACATGGAATTAATTCCCTGCCCCAGACAACATCTGTGAAATCTGGGAGAAAGGGAGGAGAAAGATACAAACCAGAAAGAAGGGTATCTTGAAAAAAACAGAAGCTAAGACGAAGATACTTACTAGAGGAAGGAAGTGTGCATTAGTACAAGTCGTCATGGCATAAATACCTATGGTGAACATATTATCCTCAGAGACGCAAGAATCTCATAACTGCCAAGACTTGCCAGACCTCTGAAATAGGACAGCTGGGCCACAAGCCCAGCCAGGATTCAGCTCCTAGGTCTGCTAAGAAAGTAAGGGCCAGTTCAAGTGCACACTCTGACTGCCATACTCAAAGAAGAACTTCATTCATTGTAATTCTCATGTCTTTTTCTCTTCATTGGCTTGGGTGGAATATATGTAAGTCATGGTCTCGAATTAATACTGTCGGAACGCTGCCATTACTGTGACTGTGACATCCCGCACTGACATCTACTCTCCCTCACAGAGTCACCAGACAATCCTGAAGCGCCTACTGTTGTAGCAGTTTGTTATGAGCAGCTCAGTGTACCCATAAACCGAGTAGCCCACTGGCATCACCGATTCTTGAAAAGTCATTCAGTTCATAAAGGGCAGTGATCCACCTAAGCAACTTGGTATTCCTCCCTTTTCACATGGATCACCCAGATGAAGGGAATATGATTCCTTAACTTCTTTGCTTTGGAGGCTGTGGCAGGGATTGGTTCAATCCCATGGGTCTAGCCTTTTAATTGGAAGTCATCTATTTTAGGATTCCAATCAATTTCCCATACATTTGAACACATCTATTTTAATGTCTTTTCACATCGTACCTGTTTTGTGGTCTTGGGCAATCATCAGTTCTCCTTGACTTTTGTCTTAGAGCTCTGTTCCTCAGCCTGACGTTTGGGCAGATATTTATCAAACCCAACAAAATCACTTCCCTAGGTCGAAATTTGTTGAATCAGATAAATAACTCCCAATTAGGAGTTAGTCCTCGAGAAAAGGACATACAGTGTGGATTTTGGCGATGAAGGCTCCAAAATCCGCCTAGTCCCACAACTATTAGGCATTTTTTACCTGATGAATTCAAAGTTTCCAAAATGTATGGGGGATCCGTGATTAGTCATCCTAACTGCGATAAGTACAGTAACAGAAGTTACTGCACATTTCGCTATTTTCCGAGCCACTCGTAATGAGGGCCAATGTGTTACTCTTCTCTACGGCTTGCACCCAAATATTGGCATTTCTCTTGTTGTCATGACACATGGTGGCCTCAAGGGTATGTTTTGTGTTCTTTTTAACGGAATGCATGCAGATATAGGAGATGGTTTATTATGGTCTTGGCATGGCCACAGTTATGGCATTCATTATGTTGCAGCCATCCGAGCCTTGCAGTCTTCTGCTCATCAAGCATTAGAAGCTTTGTGAGCAGATATGAGATCTTTGTGGCCTTTTAGTCAGACTTCTGTCAAAATTGATACTTGTATAGCGCACTACTCACCGCAAGGGTCTCAAGGCGCTTGTACGAATACAGCTGTGGAACCCATCCTGTCTTTCTCTGTGAGGTGTCCACTCCTGGGCACCCCCAAGGTGGAGGCCAGGCATCCTTAGCGTTGTGGGGGCCGTTGTGAAGATTAAGCAAGCTATTGCCCAGAGTTGCAGAGTGGGACTCCATGATTGGAATAGGCACCGAGGCGAGAATTATCAGGTCCGTGGAATTTTGAGCCCAAGACCCGCCGAGGCGGGGAATTGAACCCTGGTCCCAGGCTAGACCTCTGCATCAGGGTCTGCCGCTCTAACCATTGAGCCACACTTCTCCAGTGTCAAACCTCTGCCTTTAGCTCTAGTGTCAATATCCTTAAGTTCCAGCAAAGGTCGACATATACCTAAGCGCCCAGCTAATTGACGAGATAGTGTAACTTGCAAACAGGCAGAGATTTTGTGAGATGTTCAGTCGGCTATAGTCATTGCCAAATTTATGCTTTTGCTAGTTCTTTTTTGGAACAAGGACCATATGTTTTGCATAGAAATTCGGATCTCTTGATACACTCGGAAGTTCAGAGTATTTCTGAACTCTTGTCAGTTTCTTTTTCACTGCCCCAGCTACAATGTATAGGCTGTTCTGGAGCAGAAATAAGTGGTTTCCTGTTTCCAGATGTGTGTGCAGTTTCCCTTCCCATTGCTGGTGATGGAAAGGATTGAAGTCAACTCCTGGTCATAAGTCTCTGTTCTGTGTTAGAGAGGCTGAAAGAAAGAAATAAGCTCTACACAGATTTCTCTGGGTTGTGTCTGCCAGCATTTCAAAGTACACCGGCATAAACCACCATCTCTGTTTACAAGGGATTTCATCATATTGATGAAATGTACCTTCAGAAGCTTTATCACCTTTTCCAAGTCCATAAGGTAGTTCACCTTGTTGATGCTGTGTAATATCATACATATCAAACAAAAATAGTCCATCTGTGTAGATTGGATTATCTTTCCACCCATACAATAGAAAGCAGAACATTTTCTTTAAAAAAAAACCCTGTGTAATTTCAAGCAAGGTTCTGTTCACATAAACCCTGATTACAAGTTGGGCGAATTGGGATTTTTGTGTGGGACGTTGCTCTGCCCGATCACAACTGACTTGGTGTTCCAGGACCGGTTTTCCTGAATTTACCAACTGGAAATTTCAGTTGGTAAAGTTACTTGGAGACTTCGGCAGCAACCGCAGCTAAGCCTCAGAACGGGGCCTTCTCGACATTTATTTCTGGCAAACATGAAGGTTGAGGTGCTCCGTCTATCGGATGTATGACGTTTCAACGCATGGTTTTACCACGCATGCCTTTACAACGCAGGTATTACAACGCAAGTCGTTACAACGACTTGCGTTGAGGGGCGCTGGATAGGGGAATAGTTTAATTTTCTATTCCAACTCCAGTCCCCGTGGATAGTAGGGAAGGTGTTGGATAGAAAATTAAACTATTTCCTATCCAACAGCGCCCTCCAGCGCAAGTCGTTGTAACGACTTGCGTTGTAATACCTCCGTTGTAAAGGTATTGCGTGGTAAAAGTTGCGTTGTAAACGCTGTTCCCCCCTCTATTCATCACAATTCTTCCCTCGCTTGCTCTCCCTGCCCCCTACTTCCACCCTTGCCCCCGCACATAATGAGTGCATTAAACCACTGGCAATAGGGAATAACATGCATAATACCATACAGTAATTCAGTGTCCGCAGAGTTATTCCCCATTCCCTTGGGTTTAAAGATGGTGCTAATTATGTGTGTGGAGTTTGTACCTTACCATTACCTTGCAACTCATAATTGGGGCCCTAGTCTCTAGAGTGCCCAAGTGATGGTAGAGGACATGGGCACTCATTTTTGGATGCAAAGCATGTTTCTCAGCACAATACCTTTAAACATGAAGCAAGAGAGAGAATGACAGAAAAGGAAGAAAGGTCAAGAAAGTAAAAGGCATGAAAACAGTGACAAAGAGGAAAAGCAGGGAGGAGGAAGAACCCACAAGAGTGAGATAAAGAGACTGGAGTGGAGGTTGGTGGAAGAAATGGGCATGAGTTGGAATCAGGGCTAGGCACCTTTGGTATCTGGCAATCCTCGCATTCAGCAGTGTTTGACCCTCTACATTTTTTTTTATAAACTAAGTAGTGATCTCAGGTGAACAGGTACTCTTCCCAAAATCGGTCCCTTCGGTGCATCCTCATTCAACACTAGTACTGAAAGAAATGCGAAGAAGCTGAGAAATGTACTGAGGTGACTAACATCCATTACTCCCTTAGATTCCACTCCCTTTACACTGGGGGAGATATGGCTTCACCACGACTTTCTGACGTCTCTAGCGAGCAAGTTTCTTTGTGTTCTTTCTACGTGTCTCCTTGGAAACTTGGGTATTGATCACTGGCACAGTACATGCCTTGCAATGAGTCAGACGGAGAAGGATGAAAGCAATGCTTTTCCGAAGAAATAGGGAAAAAAAACGGATCCTGTTCACTTCAACAGTAATTAGAGATGCCGTTCACAGTCTATGAGACGAGAAAATGCATTTTGTATCAATATTAGGCTCGGTTTGACAGCAACGCTGTATCTTACCTTATGTGATCAACCCTTCTTAGGAGGGTTTGTGTATTGTTTTGTTAGTTGTAATATTGTACATATTTATGCTTTTAGGACTACGGGCCTCACTATGATGGTGGTCGACGAGTGTCCGACTGCCATCGCAGCGGGATTGGGACCGCCCGACAAATAGTCGGCGGTCCCACCCTCTATATTTGGATTCAATCGCCATGTAGGCTGTCTGAAACATGCGGGTTTGCTGAGACCCGGAAAAGTGCTGCAGCACAAACCATAGTAAAAAAGGCATGTTTTTAAACATCCATGCACCATGTGCCTGGCACCATCTGGTGCCTGGCACACTGTGCGTTGATGTTTGGGGGGGCACCACACCACATGTACTCCCCTGGCCACGGAGTAGTGGCCCACAGGTGACGGGGGCTCTGCTTGTGGCACCCAAAGTCCCTTTCCATCTGCCTTTACAGAATGGTGGGCCCGCCAGGTAAATGCTGAGAGAAAGGGACTCTGTAATCCTTACCGTGGTGCCTGCGCAGGCACTGCCTCCATGGTAGGGATTACAGTCCGACCACTGCCCCGATGGGCTCCTTGGGCCTGTAGGAGATTGCAGTCTTTCCCCCCGACCACTGTGCTCCAACCACTGTTATTGTAATCTGGCGGTCAGACCACTGCCCTGGATGTCGTGCGAACCACCACCGATGGCTTGTCGTGGCGGTCTGCCCAACATCGTAATGAAGGCCTATACGATTGATGGTTAATTCATGGGAAAGTTTATGTATTAAGCTTGAACTGGTTATGGTGACAAGCCAATAGGCCTCAATGGTTCAATTGGAAAAGTTCAGTCTTACGCCATAGGTCTGATCTGTTTATTATAATAGATAATGACTGATTGTAGGTCTAACTTACTTTACGGTGAAAAGCATATGCTAAAGTCCATATGTCTTTAATGGTGTATTGGTGTTACTCTGTGTGGAAGGATGTAGACAGGCATTTTGTTGTATGTGACTTCACATATTTCTGTAGTAGGCAAAGTATTTGGTCTTAGTTGCTCCCACTGACAAACCCTTATGGTATGGATCTGCACTGTAATAATCCTGTTTAGACCCTCTAAACAGTGGTTGTACATTATTTTGCTAATTGTACATTTGTACATATTTGTCATTTTGTAACTGCATATATTACCCAATGGTTTCCACGTGGGAAAGCATACATTCAATGTAGTAGGCCTGAACTAGTTATGGTGATAAGCTAGTGATAATAAATATAGACCTAATTGTTTGTTGGGAAACATTATACTAGGTGCCATTGGTGTGTTCTGTATACTATGAAAAGTTAAGAGAAAGGCTGAAAACCTGACTAATTTATTGTGAAAAACATATTTCAAAAGCCTTCCAGGGTGGATTGATGTTACACTGTTAAAGCCTGTAGACAATAACTAGCAACAATGTCTCAGCCGGTTTCAATGAGGAAGGCAAATACACATGTATGTACACAACATTACAAAAAGGAAAGAGGAAGACTCATGATTTGTTCAAAAGTGCTCATGGCATCATATATTTGAAATTGCAGTTCATACAAGACAGTTATATCAGCACTGTAAGCATTCATTGCAAAGGCAATCCAAAGGAACTTGGTGCACTTTGTGCTCGTGACACAATAATGGACGGCGCAAGTGACAAGTGGAAAAAACAGTGAAAGGCGCAAGGTGACAAGGTGATGACTAAAATACATACAAGAAAATATGGTCCAATAAGAATCGTTATTTACAGTGATTGATCATGGTTTTGAACATTTTAGTGAACCCTAGTTGAATGTGCGCCGTGAGTTGTGCTGATAAATCAGTCGACGGCGTTTCAATCCTATTTATTCAGGATCATCTTCAGGACCGGGGTGCCAATTTGGGGTGCTGCGGGTGGAGAGGAGCAAGTGACACAGGGCAGTCAAGCTTCCCCCGTGATGGAAGAAAATACCAGCGTGGGTAACACGGGTATGGCGCAGCGGAGAGCGACGTCTACATGGAGTGAGTGATATATTGGGTTGGGGTTTCCCAATGGCTAACCAGTGCAATGCCTGTAGACAGCTATTTAGTTACACGAGTCCCACTGATTACTTCAGTATGCAAACGTTTTTGGGGTTTTGTGAACTTCCATGAAAAAACCTTGGTGGAAGAGGATTTGCACTTTAAGGGTCCTTGTGAAACCCTGTTAGGAGCCATTGCATATTGTTTTGTCAACTGTTATCTCGCACATATATGTCATTGTGGGACTATATGCCTGAAGCTTACCTTGTGCCAAAGCTTACGCTCCGTGCAGTAGCTCTGAGTTGCTTTTGAGGACGAGCCAGTGATAAAGGAACTAGTCTTCATTAGTTCCTTGGGAGAAGTTATTTTATGTTAGTGACCATAGGTCTCACTTACTTGTTATTAAAAATAAGTTACAACAAAGCAGCAGGGATGACCTATTATAAACAGCAATTGTTAAAGGAAATTTGCCTTTATTGGTGGATTTCTATGACACTGTGTTAATGGCTTTAGATGGGTATTTTGATATTATTAATCTCACAGATAATCGTAGTAGACAAGGATTTTGATGTTGGTGACCCCCTTTGACAAGCTCCGGGAGTAGACAATTTGCAATTCGATTATCTCTGGTAGGCCCTCTTAGGAGGGGTAGTATATTATTTTACAGCTGAAGTCTTGTTTGTATTTGTAAATCTATGTATGCATGCATGGCCTTTGTAGGAAAGTGTTTAACAGTACATTAGGCTGAAGTTGATTATGGTGATAAACCACTGATAAAGACTACACACCAGAATTAGGCTTTGGGAAAGTTATGGTAGATGTAATTGGTCTTTGATTTCTGTAATTTTTTATTGTAAAAAAATATATATATTTATATTTACATGGAGCACGGAGTATACATGAGTGGAGGGAAGAGAGGAGAGGAGAAAAGGGCAAAAGGAAGAGAAAAGAGAAGGGTGCCCGGGGGGGGGGGGAGGTGGGAGAAAAAAAGGGGGGAGGAGGGTGTTGACCACGTTGTTCTGTGGCTCGTTCAAGTGTCCGGTTCAAAGTTCAGTTTCCATGTCCATCTGGTAGTCGTCTCCTGTTACCCCTTCAGCGAGGCCCAATTGGTGTCCTTCGCCCACGCCCCGGACGAAAGGGGGGATAGTGGATAGAAGTTGAGAAAGAGAGGGTGGAGCAGACTTGCGTATTAGTTTCTTTTCGTTGGCGCATGGATCTGCAGGGTGCGACCTTCTGCGGTGGTCATTAGTCTTGAAATGGGGGTTTCTGCGAGGATAGGTAGAGGTCAAGGGGTTCCCAAAAGTTCGCCTGCCTATGAGTTTTCGGCGTGTGTTTCGCTATGATGTTGTCTGCCCCCCTTAGGAACGTGACCCAGTTTAGCCATGCCTTGGGTGCAGCCTTTGAGGTGTCCTTCCAGTTGCTTAGGACTATTTTGACTGCAGCCGTCAGCAGTAGGTCGATGAGGTCACGTTCCTCTTTTGTAATTGGTCTTATCTGTTAATTGTGACAAGAAAGGCAATAGATCTGACTTACATATATTGGTATGCCTATATTGAGGCAAATATACATTTAAAGGTAAATTGTTATTCCATCGTATGAAAGGCTTTAGACAAGTATTTTGGTTCGTAGAATCTCACAGACTACCACAGTAGGCAATGTAGTAGTAGTTTTGGTGTTGGTTACCCTATCTAACACATCCTAAGGGTAGAAGATTTTCACTGTGATAATCATTACTAGACCCTCTTAAGGATGGCCTGTCAGGTTTAGGTGTAAGCCAGGCTTTTGTGATCAAAACAATTAATAAAAAATACACATGATACATAAATGCAAATACATACTGTTCAAGTGTCATACATATCCTGCTTCCTGTCGTGATAGCGTACCCCACAAGACAATGGGTCCGCCCACTTCAGCCATTGGCTCTATTGCCATGTGAGTGATAACATTTTGCCGGATCACACATGCACATCAACCTGAATATGAGTGCACTTCAGTCAGTGCTCGCAAGCCAGTCATCTAGGGCCTGATTACGATGATGGTAGGACCGCCACTGACAACCCATCAGTGGCAGTCCTACCGCCATCAGAATGAGGATTCCTGCCTGCCTCATAATGATATGAAACAACAACCGTATGCCAGTACTGCAAAACTGTTTATCATACCATCAGACTGAAGAAAAGAATTAAACTACTTCTCCAGAAAAAACGTTCATTTGAATCAATCCATTTATTTCATATGATGAATCAAAAAATAACATTTTTTCTATTTGACCCAAAGTTAGCACATTAAATCCACAGGAGAGAGAAGGGGGGAAAAAAGTGGGAAGAATCCCTTGTCTCCAAGTAATGTGTTTGCTAAAAAATTGCACACCTACAATCATTCATCCATTTTTCACAATCATACTCATGTACTTGGTTAGTACATTGTTTGTCACGTCTAGTGTTTGTGATTTTTTTCACGTTATATGTTCCCCCTCCCTATGCTCCGCTCTGCACGTGGATACGCCAGGGCGTCGTAGCAGACCCGATGATGAAGCATGTCACGCACATTTGTATGTGAGTGAGGGCAGTTTTTTCAAACATATGAGTTTGTCACTGTTTGTAAAATGTCACTATTTGTGGTTTTGTCCTCTTCACCCCTTTACGTGTGTAGTATAGTGTCTTAGGGGGTTCGGGGTGGTAGAGTAGCTGTTTGACCCTCTCACCTTTACTGTGGGAGAAAATATTTAGAGCGGCAGCTTAGCCGCAGGGGTGATTAATGGAATGATGGATATACAGAATTTCCACGGTTTTATCTATCATTTATATTTATTTTTGTTGTAGAGGTGTTATCCATAACATTGATTCTTTGATTTGAGATTGACAGGGTTGTCCACCCATTTGTGGTGGTACTGTCCCTGGTTGGCCCTACCAGTTGTCCTATACTTACCAGCAGAACAATTTTTTGTTCAAACCATCATTATCAAAAAATTGTTTTTGTTCAAACCATTATCACCAACAATGGCCCTTATTCCAGGATCTCTCATTTGGTGAGGATATAGTATCAGATATATTGGCAGGTCCCTCATTACTGGGAGACACAGCAGTTACGGAGGTGTTGGCAGAAGGGGAAGGCTGGGATACCCTCTTGGAACTAAAAAAGACACAGGTCAAGACGATACTACACGGAGCAATATTGACTGAGTATCTGAGGGTGAATGCTGCCCCCCGAGGCCTACTAGTGACTAACAAACCCCTGATCTTCTTTGAAGATGAGACTTCCCGACATGACTGGGCCCTGGTGGCCTGGAAATGTACACCCGATTGGTTAGTCCTAATTATAAGCACGGCCAAACGACTGGCTGACGCTCTCCTGCTTCAGATTCAAACTTCTGAGTCAGGGTTGAGGACGGAGGTAGTGTTAACAATCTTTGACCATAAATTAGATCAGGTTAATACTGAACTGACGGAATACAGGGACTTCCTAATGAATTCAAAAATTTCCAAACTAACGAAGGATTTGATTTTTTTTCTCCAGAGAAAAGGTTTACCCGTATACATCCAATGAGTATGCCCAACAAAAAATACAAGAAAATATTAAGGGCAACCAACAGGGCAGACCTAGACCATACACCACAAGCAGTTCCAGTGAAGGTAGCGACATCGAATACCCCCAAAAGATGAGGGTTAGGGGCCGTGGGTACTGGCGAGGACCAATGTTTCACCAACCCTTCCCGCAATTTCAGAATCAGGGGTACAATTGGCCACCAATGGGGTATCCCCCACAACCAGCCTTTCACAATACAAATTTTGAGGACCCTAGATTCCAGGCTCCAAACTTTCAGTCTACACAATTCTCTAATTTCCAGGGACCTTTTTTAGGGAGAGGTTGAGGCAAAGGCAAAGGCAAGCAGAAAGGCCAACAGCGGGTCACATGGGACAACCAGGACCAAGAAATAACACAGCGAGTGACCAGGAGCATGGCCACGAGCAACACCCACGGGACCAGCGGGGCTCATCCCTAGTGGTTAACTTATCTTCTAAGACCCTGTCCATAGTCCAGGAACAATTACTAAACAAGGGACTTGGTTTTGTCCCTACCAATGGGTTGGACTTGTTTCAGCTGCGACAAGATCTTGCAGTATTTTTTCGTAACCTACGACTGAAGGTCTTCTTTCAAGATAAAGAACCAGGGGATCCCCACCGAGGAGACACCCCTTTTCGGCCAAAATCTACATTTACTCCCCGACTTTCACTGCTTCCGTCGGAAGTTGCGGCCTTCAAGCAGGCGGTAACAAACGATTTGGAGAGCTTGAGCTTGTCCCAATCGGGTTCCTCTTTTTCCAACATGTCCAACCTTGAAAAACTGGCTTTAAAAGAACTCATGGATTGTACAGAAATTATCCTCAAGCCAGCTGATAAGGGTGGGGCAACGGTGGTGCTGGACAGGACCACTTATAATGACGAATGCATCAGGCTTTTGGCCGATGAGAGAAATTACCCGAGACTGGTAGGGGACCCTACGGAGGACATCACTAAGGAGATTTTGACAGTGGTCGAGGAAGCTAGATCTATTGACTGGATCTCTGATCACGAGGCAACATTCTTGGTTAACAAACAACCTAAAATGCCCCAATTCTACATTCTTCCAAATATACACCAACCAGTGAGACCCCCTCCCGGGAGACCCATTGTCTTCAGGATGGGGTCTCTACTGGAACCTTTATCACAATTTTGTGATTTCTGTTTGAAACCGCTGGTTCAGAAGCTCCCTGCATATCTGAGAGATACCCTGGATATTCTCAACCATCTAAAAAACATGCCATTTGACCCGGAGACGGAATACCTCATAGGCCGCGATATCGAGGCCTTGTATACAAATATACCTCAGAGGGAACTCTCCGGGTCCTGGAGGACATTTTATTCCAGGAGGATTGGCAGTACTAGACACCGAGGGCATTCATCTTACATCTTGTGGATATCGCCCTCAATAAAAACTTCTTTGAGCATGCAGGGACAGTGTATCTCCAGACTCATGGCACCTCCATGGGCAGGGTTTTCGCGCCAAGTCTGGCAGGCCTATATGTGGGGGCATTCGAACATGCAGTCATCTATGATAGCGCTTGCCCATGGAGGTTGCACTTGAGACTGTGGCGTTGTTATATCGACGATGTCCTTGTTATTTGGAAAGGGGATAAACCTTCAGTGGATGCCTTCCTGGTCTGGTTGAATAGTATAAACCCCCTACTACATTTCACCTCCACCATCACTAAGACCAGCCTCCCGTTCCTGGATTTGGTTATTGAAACCCATGGGGGCGTTCTACACACCAAAGTGTACCATAATCCAACTGATAAAAATGCCCTTTTAGCGTTTAACAGCTTTCATCCCAGATCACTGCGGGAGAACTTACCGGTGGGACAGTTCTTTCGTATAAGACGAAACTGTTCAGAACGTAATGATTTCACGGAAGAGGCATCCCTTTTATCAAGCAAACCTATAGACGGGGGTTGCCCCCCGAGAATAATCAAAAGGGCCAAGAAAAGGGCATCCAATACGAAGAGTCCTTGCTGTCCAAATCTACTAGAGTAGAAGTGAAAAAAACAGTGTTTGTTACCACATTCAGTACTTCCTCCCAACAAGTAAGAAGAACAGTATTAAAACAAGCATTTGCAATGCAATAGGTCTCGCATTATGAAAGTTTGAGCTATTGGTCTTGTAAATGACAATTCTTTTATTTATGTGTTGATTTTCAAAATAGCTAAATTAATAGCTTTGTCATTTACAATGCCAATAGTTATAACTTTCACAAATGTGACACCTATAGCATTTGTAATGCAACATGTTTTGTATTTACGTGACTTAGATGTATTGATATTACAAATAACAATGGCTTTTAATTTTTTTAAATAATTAATACTTAAATAAAAGTGATTGTAATTTATAATGGAAATAGCTTAAACTTTGTAAATAACTTTTGTGAAGATTATGTTCAGTGTATTTTATTGTGATGAAAATCCAAGAACAGAGGTGAAATATTACCATCTTTTTGTGACATTTGTATTAAAGCGTGAAACATTGAGAGAACATATTTGAACCAGTTGTTGTTAAATGGTTGCAGAGATTGATGCTGTGATGGCGCGGATGGTGATGTGGTGGCGCTAAGTGATGCTGGGGTTGCGCTGAGTGATGCTGTGGTGCTGCAGAGCGATGCTGTGGTGCTGCAGAGCGATGCTGTGGTGCTGCAGAGCGATGCTGTGGTGGTACGGAGTGATAATGTGGTGGTGCGGAGTGATAATGTGGTGGTGCTGTGGTGGGGCTGAGTGGTGCTGAGTGGTGCCGAGTGGCGCTGTGGTGGTGCTGTGGTGGTGCAGAGTGATAATGTGGTGGTGCTGAGTGGTGCTGGAGTGGCGCTGAGTGATGCTGTGGTGCTGCAGAGTAATGCTGTGGTGCTGCAGAGTGATAATGTGGTGGTGCTGAGTGAGAATGTGGTGGTGCTGAGTGAGAATGTGGTGGTGCTGAGTGATAATGTGGTGGTGCTGAGTGATAATGTGGTGGTGCTGAGTGATAATGTGGTGGTGCTGAGTGATAATGTGGTGGTGCTGAGTGATAATGTGGTGGTGTTGAGTGATAATGTGGTGGTGCTGAGTGGTGCTGGAGTGGCACTGAGTGATGCTGTGGTGCTGCAGAGTAATGCTGTGGTGCTGCAGAGTGAGAATGTGGTGGTGCTGAGTGAGAATGTGGTGGTGCTGAGTGATAATGTGGTGGTGCTGAGTGATAATGTGGTGGTGCTGAGTGATAATGTGGTGGTGCTGAGTGATAATGTGGTGGTGCTGTGGTGGTGCTGAGTGGTGCTGTGGTGGTGCTGAGTGGTGCTGTGGTGGCGCTGTGGTGGTGCTGAGTGATAATGCGGTGGTGCCGAATGGTGCTGGAGTGGCGCTGTGGTGGTGCTGAGTGATAATGTGGTGGTGCTGGAGTGGCGCTGAGTGATGCTGTGGTGCTGCAGGGTGATGCTGTGGTGCTGCAGAGTGATGCTGCTGTGGTGCTGCAGAGTGATGCTGTGGTGCTGCAGAGTGTTGCTGTGGTGCTGCAGAGTGGTGCCGTGGTGGTGCTGAGTGATAATGTGGTGGTGCTGTGGTAGTGCTGTGGTGGTGCTGAGTGGTGCTGTGATGGTGCTGAGTGATAATGTGGTGGTGCCGAGTGGTGCTGAGTGATGCTGTGGTGGTGTGTGGGGGTGCTGCTGTGGTGGTGCTGATTGATAATGTGTAGGTGCTGAGTGATGCTGGGGTAGCGCTGAGTGATGATGTGGTGATGCTGGAGTGGCGCTGAGTGGCGCTGGGGTGGCCCTGGGTGATGCTGGGGTGGCCCTGAGTGATGCTGGGGTGGCCCTGAGTGATGCTGGGGTGGCCCTGAGCGATGCTGGGGTGGCCCTGAGCGATGCTGGGGTGGCGCCGAGTGATGCTGGGGTGGCGCCGAGTGTGGTGCTGAGTGATGCTGTGGTGGTGCTGAGTGATGCTGTGGTGGTGCGGAGTGATGCTGTGGTGGTGCTGAGTGGTGCTGAGTGGTGCTGTTTTATTATGTTTTGCTATGCTATGCTTTGTTATTCTATGCTATGTTTTGTTATTCTATGTTTTGTTGTGTTTTGTTAAACTATGCTTTGTTATGCTAGGTTTTGTTTTGTTATGCAATGCTATGTTTGTTATGCCATGCTATGTTTTGTTTTGCTATGCTATGTTTTGCTATCCTGGTGTGTGATTGTGTCTGGTTGTGGTTGTGTGTGTGTGTTTGTGTGTGTGTGTGTGTGTGCGTGTGTGGTTGTGTGCGTGTGTGGTTGTGTGCGTGTGTGGTTGTGTGCGTGTGTGGTTGTGTGCGTGTGTGGTTGTGTGCGTGTGTGGTTGTGTGCGTGTGGTTGTGTGCGTGTGGTTGTGTGCGTGTGGTTGTGTGCGTGTATGCGCGTGTGGTTGTGTGCGTGTATGCGTGTGTGAATGTGTGCGTGTGTGGTTGTGTGCGTGTGTGGTTGTGTGCGTGTGTGGGGTTGTGTGCGCGTGTGGGGTTGTGTGCGTGTGTGGGGTTGCGTGTGGGGTTGTGTGCGTGTGTGGGGTTGTGTGCGTGTGTGGGGTTGTGTGCGCGTGTGGGGTTGTGTGCGCGTGTGGGGTTGTGTGCGCGTGTGGGGTTGTGTGCGCGTGTGGGGTTGTGTGCGCGTGTGGGGTTGTGTGCGCGTGTGGGGTTGTGTGCGCGTGTGGGGTTGTGTGCGCGTGTGGGGTTGTGTGCGCGTGTGGGGTTGTGTGTGTGTGGGGTTGTGTGTGTGGGGTTGTGTGTGTGGGGTTGTGTGTGTGGGGTTGTGTGTGTGGGGTTGTGTGTGTGCATGTGTGTGGGGGGTTTTGCGTGTGTGGGGGGTTTTGCGTGTGTGTGGGCGGGGTTTGCGTGTGTGTGGGGTTTTGCTTGCGTGGTTGTGTGTTTGTGTGTGTAGGGGGGTTGTGTCTGGGGTTGTGTGCGCGTGTGGGGTTGCGTGTGTGGGGTTGTGTGCGTGTGGGGTTGTGTGCGTGTGTGGGGTTGTGTGCGTGTGTGGGGTTGTGTGCGCGTGTGGGGTTGTGTGCGCGTGTGGGGTTGTGTGTGTGTGGGGTTGTGTGTGTGTGGGGTTGTGTGTGGGGGGGTTGTGTGTGTGGGGTTGTGTGTGTGGGGTTGTGTGTGTGCATGTGTGTGGGGGGTTTTGCGTGTGTGGGGGGTTTTGCGTGTGTGTGGGCGGGGTTTGCGTGTGTGGGGTTTTGCGTGCGTGGTTGTGTGTTTGTGTGTGTAGGGGGGTTGTGTCTGGGGTTGTGTGCGCGTGTGGGGTTGTGTGCGCGTGTGGGGTTGTGTGCGCGTGTGGGGTTGTGTGTGTGGGGTTGTGTGTGTGTGGGGCTGTGTGTGTGGGGTTGTGTGTGTGGGGTTGTGTGTGTGGGGTTGTGTGTGTGGGGTTGTGTGTGTGTGTGTGTGTGTGTGCATGTGTGTGGGGGGGTTTGCGTGTGTGGGGGGTTTTGCGTGTGTGTGGGCGGGGTTTGCGTGTGTGTGGGGTTTTGCATGCGTGGTTGTGTGTTTGTGTGTGTAGGGGGGTTGTGTCTGTGTGAGGGGGCAGTGCGTGAGGGGGCAGTATGTGAGTAGTCTGTCTGAGGGGGCAGTGTCTGAGGGGGCAGTGTCTGAGGGGGCAGTGTGTGTGGGGGCAGTGTGTATGGGGGCAGTGTCTGAGGGGTCAGTGTCTGAGGGGGTAGTGCGTGGGGGCAGTGTGTGAGGGTGCAGTGTAATGAGAGTGTGTGAGGGTGCGGGGTGTGTGAGGGTACAGTGTGTGTGTGTGGCCTAAACTAGTGTGAGTGCACAATGTGTGAGTGCGCAGTGAGTGGGCAGTGTGTGAGTGGGCAGTGTGTGAGTGGGCAGTGTGTGAGTGGGCAGTGTGTGAGTGGGCACAGTGTGTGAGGGGGCACAGTGTGTGAGGGGGCAGTGTGTGAGGGGGCACAGTGTGTGAGGGGGCAGTGTAATGAGAGAGCAATATACTTGTATACTGGATATAAAAAACAGGGAACCTAAATAAAATGTAGAAAGCAAAATATATCAACAGACACAGCATTAACTATAAAGCTCCTCACAATTTCTGAAACTCGATTAGCGCCAATGCGTTTTGAGACCGCACCGTTTACGTGAGGTTTGTTGATTCTTAAAAAAGTAAACAGCATTCAAATTTAAATGGCACAGACTGACATTGTCCAAATAAAAACAGGATTACTGCTGAAACGTTTTGGAAACACATTGTTCATGTGAGGTTTGTGTCTTGGTATTTAAGTAACTAGTCACACCTAGGAAACTTGGCAACTATGTTGTTGAATGTTTGCGTGGCAATTCTTGGTGTTTCTTGTAGTTAGGGGTATTATAAGAAACAAACACGCGTCATATCAGAACTGTTATGTTTCGGTCAACAGTATTACACATGTTTAACATACCCTTTACAACCATAGGCCCAAAAGTCCCACCGTGCTCACTGCTGTTGGCCGAAAAACCTGATTCTGCTCAGTCACACATGACTCACTGCATGTGGTGAGCTATACTGTTCTGGTCTTAGAGAAAAACTAAAATCAAGGCTGTGTCAAGATTGTTGGCTCTAAATATGCACAAACAATATGGTGCACATGGGGAGCGGGGGGGGCAGAGAATGTATGCAGAACTCTCGAATTCCCATGCAGTCCAGATTATTGCTTTGCATTCTGGGACCTGTAGTTTGGTGTATCCCATTATAAAATCACAAACTCTGAATCTTGGGAGCTCTGTGGCTGCTGTTTTGTTTTCAAGATAAAGTTGCATGCAAAGTACCCCCTAGGGAGTTAGCGCAATTGTCCAACCACCTACAGCTGTATTTCTGCCTGTCTGCAATCTTGTAGGAATTTTGTTAGGCTGAACTGTTGGTTCCGACAAAGAATACAGCGTTATTTTTTTTATTATTCAATGTATTATTGTTTAAGCGCTCTGGGGGCATGGAAAGGCTCCTTACAGTTCTAAGTCGGTTTGGGGTTGCTTCATAATGGCGGGTTACTTTGTGTCTTCTCGTGATTGCTTTAGAATGTATTCAGTTTCAATGGACCCGTTGCAAAGGTGCACATTGTGTGTCATGCACGAACCCAATTAAGAGAATTACGCTTAATGGCTTCTCCGGCCTCGCTGGCTAGAGACTGTCTGCCCCAAATGTCTGCCTGGATGCTGAACAGCTGGCGAGGAATCAGCCCAGACAAAACCAAGGCGCTGCTGAAGGAGGCAGTGAGTAAACAAACAAGCATTGTCAAAGTCAAACGCTCTGACACATCATTGTTATCTGGCGAATCTTACAAAATTAAAGTCACGATCCATACATACTGATTAGTACAAAAAAAATGCATAAATACATAAATAAATGAATACCGCCTTCGGGTAAAGTCCGCGCTAATAAAAATGCATAAATAAATAAATAAATAAGTACCGCAAATCACCGCCGTCACTCTGCCGGCCTGCGACCAGGAAGTCAGGCAGGCCGGCGCGACAACCGGAAGAGCCGCGATTGGAGCCGTGTTTGGAGGGGAGCACCGGAGCAGGCAGGAGCCTACCCTGCGCCCCGGTGCCGAAGGAGGGAAGAAGAGTCCTGCTGCCGGGCCCTGCAGCTGAGGAGAGCCGCCGCACGAAGGAAGCCGGTGAGTGGGTTGCTGAGCGGGGCGAGGGGGGAGCATGTGTGCGCGCGCGCGAGTGGCAGGCTGTGTGTGTGTGTGTGTGCGTGCGTGCGTGTGTGTATGTGTCTTGGAGTGCGTGTGTGTGACTGTGGGGGAGGGGGGTGTGTGTGTGAGCGAGTGTCTGTGTGCCTGTATGTGTGTGCATGCGCTCGCCTGTGTGTGTGTGCATGCAGAGGGGTGGGGGCTGCCTATATGTAAAGCGCTCTGATACCTGATTTGGTTCGGGGCTGAAAAAAAAAGAAAAAAAAAAATGGCTGTGAGTTACTCTGCGCATGCGCGGGGCAGACGCGCGCGCTCCCGCGGTGAAAACTGCAAGGGAAACGCTCGTGCCAGATAGGTGTCCACATTCCCAAAAAGCGGCAACAATAGTTGTCGAGACAGACACTCTCAATGCTCACGCATTGAGAGTACGTCTGCTCGACCTAAAAATTGGAGGATCCTGAATTCAGGGAATCTGGTGATGGAAAAACCTCTGTTCTCATTCTGGCGCAGCCAGAACTTAAAGGACCTTTTGATCCATACGAAACCTAGGATCTCACCCGTATTGGGGCGAAGATCTACTGTCACGGGCTTACCACCGGTGATGGGCCACTCCCTGGGAACAAAGAGGACACACTAATTGTAATTCGCTAGGAGTGATTTATCTGATTACTTGTCCCTCCGCGAAACAATATGTGGGAATGACTAATAGGAAGGTGAAGAACCGCATCACTGAACATCGGAGCACGATTAGATGTGGCAGATCTAATAAGAGGCTAACATCCCTTTTTTGTGAGGCGGGCCATACCCCAGATGACCTTAGATGGACAATCATTAAAAAACCATCTTTAGGACCACATCCATCTGAGAGGGCTTTATTTGTACGGGAACAAAAATGGGTGTTATGGCTCAAGAGCCATTTGAATGGACTCAATGATGACATACCCTGGCATACGCTGAGTAGATGATCTACAATCAGGGTTGGCCTCTTTAAGTTCTGGTCTACCCAGTCTTTGAAGCTGGACGGGAGGTAGACGTATGATTGACTGATGTCCCATTGTATACATATGATACTGTGTGCTGAGCCTTTGACGATACATGGAGCTTTAATGATGGGGCCATGGAGAACCTTAAACCATATACCTTACACCTTGTTTGCCACTGCTCATATCTTACCTCCGTATTCCGGCCCAAGATTAAAAGAGGAGTGTGACATTGTGCATGGGGTGTGGTTCGAGTGTGAGAGATGGTTTTAGAACAGGAGTATCCTACCCCCTTCATTATATTATGCATATTTACTCACCAAGTTTATTAGAAAATTAAACTCGAAATGGCATCGTTGGGGTGGAGTTCCAAAGAGCACAACCTATATTATCGGAGCTCAAAAGGAAACGGATATAATTGTACCCGCAGTCAGAACATCGGGGAGGTTTGTGCTTTGCAAAAGTAATGTTGTCCCCGGGTGTTTCAAAAGTAGGGCAGGGCGGAGCCCCGTAGGTTATCAGGGTTCTCCTTAAGTATACCACGAGGCACCATGGTGAAATGACACAACCCAGTTTTAAAACTCACTAGTATTTCACATACGAGGTTATTGTCAGATATTTAAGTTGTATAGCATATTTCACAGTTTCGCTCTTCCTACGTAGCGATCCGTAACTTTACCCCCAACGGAAAAACCCGCAGATATATTTCAGCCCGTAATGGGGCACTCACAAGTCTTTCAGGTAAGCCGTTACTCACCCCAGGGTGCATCCTTAGAGAACGTTACACTATTCACACCCGCACTGAAAGCCCAGTATCCCAGTGCCCCTCTTACTGCTCTGCCTTTACAGAATGGTACTTGTACTGACACGTCTTGGTTAGTACATTGTTTGTCACGTCTAGTGTTTGTGATTTTTTTCACGTTATATGTTCCCCCTCCCTATGCTCCGCTCTGCGCATGGATACTCCAGGGCGTTGTAGCAGACCCGATGATGAAGCATGTCGCACACATTTGTGTGTGAGTGAGGGCTGTTTTTTCAAATATATGAGTTTGTCACTGTTTGTAAAATTTCACTATTTGTGGTTTTGTCCTCTTCACCCCTTTATGGGTGTAGTATAGTGACTTAGGGGGTTCGGGGTGGTAGAGTAGCTGTTTGACCCTCTCCCCTTTACTGTGTGAGAAAATGTTTATTGAACGACCATCTCGGAATGGCATCTGCACAACACTACCCCAAGATGACCAACATTTTGTTTGTGAACCCGGCAGCCATGTTAGAATTTAAAAACAAAGATTATGTACAATAAAATTGCAGGTCAGTCGCTAGCTGCTGTGTATAATTTTATTATCTATTTCAAGCATAGGCCTACCAGTTTTAGGCAGTGACATGTTTTCTTCTTTTAATTATATTCTTTTAATTTATCTGTTAAACTTCCATTGAGTTTGTGTGAGTGTTCTATCATTGATGGTTAAGGAGGTGTGAGTCAGTGAGTGGGTAAATAAATGCTAGGATGAGTGACATAGTACATGTATGATGACTTATTACGTGCCTAAACTGAACCATTGACTGAAGGATTCGCTCTCAGGTATTTGGTGCAAAATGTCGAGTAAAAAATATTGAGTCACAGAAATATCGAGTTTTTATTATTGTGATAAACAAATATCAAGATGCAGGAATATCATTTTCAAAAATATCAATTTTTTAAGGTGAGTAATGTCAAAAATATCTATGTTGTTAATATCGTTAACAAAAAAAGAGTTGTAAGAATATGTTTGTTAATTATCTATGTATTTTAGTATATATTTAATTGAATTTGTTATAAATTGTTTATATCATTGTTTTAAATATTGTTTGTAATTTTTTGTCTTTTAAATTAAATGTTTTTGTTTTTATTACAATTATTATATGTATAATATATAAATCGATGGAATTTAATAAACAATCAGCTTGATGCTTAAGAATTAAAGGCACTGTTTACACATCTGAAATGCAGCATATGCATAAATCACACTTCTAAGCAGCCAAACCCCCCTGTATCGTGTTGCAATATGAAGGTTCCCCAAAGCGGTGATTTGGGGGATCTCGAAGATGAATGACTGTTGTGCCCAGTGTGTTCTGGTGAGGTTGGTTCAGTATTGTGTGGAGCTCCTAGATGTATACGAATGGGATTGTTATCACCAGGGTCTGGAGTGAGACTATTCCTCTAGGAAAGCTAAGTGGTAAAAGGTTCCCAAATGTCGCGAAAGCGGCCTCCCAGAGGCATCAGGTACCTGTAGTTGGAAAGTTGTTCATGGCAGTATGTGATGCCTGTAATCCAATCTTGTTTTTTTTAAGCCCGAGGCCTCCCCCAGTGCATTGCAACTTGTAGTGGCGGTCTAGTCTTTCTGCCACAGGAACAGGAAGTAGACTGCAGGAAGCGGAAGGCGGCCATGTTGTTCATTGGCGCCGACCGCTAACCAGCAGCCAGTAGCTCCCGGCGCTCCGGGAAAATAAAGATATAAGTTTCACACCCAAAGCAGTGTGCGGACTTACATTATTACAATGGCGACGAGGGTCGGTCAGTGACCCCACCGGCACGCACTTCACGGCGCACCACGCTCTCTGAGGGCGCGGCACACGAGTTTCCCGGAGCGCGGCAGAGGAGCCGTTGGGCGCCCGCCATAAGGCGCGAAACGCTGAGCGGAGCCCCGCTGTGCAGGCCACGGCGCCAGTTACAGCAGCCAAAACGGAGAGGGGCACAGCGACCTCACCAGTGCCAAAATTGGAAATTGGACAGGGTAACGAGTAAAAAAAAAAAAAACGGTGCACATGCACAGGCATCACGAGGTCCTGGGCTCGAGAGGTGCATTATAAGCCACAGTCAAGGCAATTAACATTGTGCCTTCCTCAGTACAGCAATTCCTGCCTGGCACCCTGGCTGAACTGCGGAGAGTGGTTGAGGCGCCTGACTCTTCCCCCCCACGTCAGAAAGGAGGTCCACCTGGGACTGTCGAGCCCCACGAGAAGGGTCAAGAAGAGGGAGAGTGACGAAGAAGGCAGTGAGGAGGACACGGCACAGCAGCACACGCCAGGTAGTCCACCCGGTCGGGCGATCAAGAGTGCGACAGACAGGGGGGGAGGACCCAGAATGGCGAGCCAGGCTACGTCCCTCACTCAGCTAGTACCATTCCTAACAAAGAGCGGCGAACCGGAGAGGAAATGGGAAGATTGGAAGCGGTACTTCCTTAACTACCTGGACGCTCTGGAAGAGGAAGGAGATACCCCATTCACGAGCAAAAGGAAAAAGAAGATCCTGCTACATAACTTGGGTCCGGAAGGACTCAGAGTGTACGACACGATAGTCAAAGGTGAGAGAGTCACCGCAGACACAGAGGTATTTGATCATGCCATCGCTGATCTAGATGCGCACTACAGACCGGTGGTGTGTGTCGCGATCGACAGATTCAACTTCTTTCAAAGGAAGCAAAAAAGTGGCGAGACGGTGGATGAATACGTCGTAGCGTTGCAGAAATTGGCCCTCACGTGCAAGTTCGGGACGCTGCACGATGAACTAATCAGGGACCAGATCATCATGCACACTTCCAGTTCTCACATACAGGAAAAATTGTGGGTAAATGGAGATGCTCCACTCAAAGAAATCTGGGCGATGGTCAAGAAAGCAGAATTGTCCAGGAGGTGTGCTCAGGCAGCGAAGAAAGAAGCCACAGAGTCGCTAGCGGTATGCAAGATAACGGTGCCTTCCAGAAATGACCGCTCGAGGCAGAGCGACACGCGGAGGAATCAGGGAGGTGGAAGATCGGACACCTCCACCAAACATCAAACGGACGGCAGGTCCAGCAAAGGAGGTAGACCCCACTGCTACAGGTGTGGTAGCAATGCCCATCTGGGAAATGACAAGGCGTGCCCTGCGTTCAGGGCCAAATGCTCTTACTGCAAAATTTTCGGACACTACGAAAAGGTGTGTCGAAGGAAACCCAAGAACGCAATGGTACGTTTAGTGGACCAAGGTCAAGGGGAAGATACAAGTGACCAAGAAGACACAGTGGAAGAAGAGGAGTTCCTTTACATAGATGTCCAAGTACTAGAAATGGAAGGTTCGAACTCGGATAAACCCAGACTAGACATGCACATCGGGGGAATACCACTGGAGATGATCGCAGACAGTGGGGCGCCCATATCCATCATTCAAAGGAGAGTTTGGGAAGACAAATTCGCTCCAAGGATCAAAGAGACCCTCCTACCAATGGATGTGAGACCAGTCACGTATACCGGCCAAAAGATACCCATGTTGGGGTACTGTCCACTCCTGTTCGAATTCAGGGGCCGCCACGTAAGCTGCAAACTGTATGTCGCGGAGAAAGGACCTTCGGTGCTGAGCTGGAAGGACCAGGGTGCATTGGGAATCCAACTCAACCCGGGAGGAATCGAGAAAATCTTACTCGTGGACATGGAGAACAAGGAAGATGTGACGTCGTGGCAGAAGGCATACCCCAAAGTGTTCAATGGCCAGATCGGTGAACTGGGCAAATACACTCATCTCATCAAGCTAAGGGAGGGTGCAGAGCCCGTCATGCACAAAGTGAGGAATATTCCGTTCCGCAGTAGAGAGGCAGTGCAAACGGAGCTGGACAGACTGGAAAGAGAAGGAGTAATCAGGGCGATTGAGAGTGCGGAATGGCTCTCACCCCTAGTGGTAGCCCAAAAACCGAACGGCAAAGTCCGGCTCTGTGTGGACCTCAGAGAATTGAACAAAAACATCGTCATAGACAAATTCCCCCTACCACGAATTAATGAGATGTTGGCGAAGACAAAAGATGTTAAATGGTTCTCCACGGTAGATTTGTCATCCGCCTATCATCAAGTGAAACTACATCCGTCGTGCAGCCATCTCACATCCTTTATCACCCCCTTCGGTTGCTACGAATTTGTGAGGATGCCTTTCGGCCTAGCCTCGGCCGCGGCAGTCTTCCAGAAGATTATGCACAGACTTCTAAGAGACTTAAAGGATGTCCTATTCTTTCAGGACGACATATTGGTGATGGGGAAGTCGAGGCAAGACCATAATGAGAAACTCCACAAAGTGCTTCAAAGGCTGCAGGACAACGGGCTTACGGCGGAGTGGTCCAAATGCAATTTAGGAGTACAATCAGTCACGTACCTAGGTCACGAGGTGAGTGGACAAGGGATTACTCCTAAGAAGACAAACATGAAAGCCATTCTGGAGGCACCCACTCCAGGGAAGAAAGAAGATGTTCGGTCATTCCTGGGAATGGCCGAGTATTACAGCAAATTCATTCCCCATTTCGCCACGAAAACGCACTTTATCCGTCAACTACTCAAGGAAAAGAACAGGTTCCAGTGGGGAAAAGGCGAGCAAATGGAATTCGACGCACTCAAGCAGGAGATGAGCACCGCCATTCCCCTCAAGGGATTTGACCCGAGTGCAGAGTCCATCCTCACCACTGACGCCAGTGACCGTGGCCTTGGGGCAGTTCTGATGCAGAAGTCAGCGTCAGGAGAGCTGTCGACGGTCAGCTTCGCCTCTCGCTCGCTAACACCTAACGAAGAGAAGTTTAGTGTTGTGGAGAAAGAAATGCTGGCGGTTGTCTGGGCGATGGAGAAATTTAGGCAATACTTGTGGGGAGCCAAGTTCCTAGTGAAAACAGATCACAAACCACTGGTCCGGGTGCTGACATCCAGCGGACACGACCACGCTACACCCAGGATTGCCAAGATGACTCTAAGATTGTTAGACTTCGTCTATGAAGTAGAACACATTCCGGGCCCGCAGAACAAAGTTGCAGACTTCCTGAGTAGATCAGCGGCCATGGATGAGGCGAGCAACGGAGAGAGACAGGACTGGGAAGGATACGTAGTGGCCACCATCCAAGACACAGAAGGAGTGATAAGTGCTCAGGAATGGGAAAAAGCATACGAGGAAGACACGGATCTGGAGGCAGTGAAAGGGTACGTCGTCCATGGATGGCCGGAAAAAAGACACTTGAAGGAAGAACTAAGGAGGTACTGGGAAGTCAGGGACGAGCTGTCTCTGGCGGAGAACACGGTATTCCTACTCAGAGGTGACAAGGTGGTCCCACCACAGAACATTCTGGAACATCTGATGTCATTACTACATGAAGGGCATCAAGGAATAACGAAAACGAAGGCCCTTGCCCGACAAGCGTACTGGTGGCCGGCCATCGATGTGCAAGTGGAACGTCATGTGCGTAAGTGTGAGTCATGTGCAAAGACGGACAAATCACAGAGCATGCTGAGGCCGCCCTTGGGAAAATTTCCGGTCCCGGATGGGCCATGGGAAATGATATCAGTGGATATAATGGGCCCAGTCCTGGACAAAGCGGGAATTCAGAAATATGCAGTGGTAATCATTGACAAATACTCCAAATGGCCGGAAATAGAGATTATGGAACACGGAGGCAGTGGTAAGATTCTTACGCGCCACGTTTGTCAGGGAAGGAATACCAAGGACAATTACGTGCGACAATGGGCCCCAATTCACTTCAGCGAAGTGGACTGCATTTACCAACAGAAATGGAATTGAAGTGAAACACACGCCCATCTATCACCCGGCTGGGAATGGTCAAGTGGAGCGTTTCAATCGCGTGATTATGGGTACCATACAAGCGGCCATTGATGATGGGTTGGACTGGGAGAAAGAATTGGAGAAGATGATTTGGGCTTATCGCATCACACCGGGGAGCACAGGATACAGCCCGTTCAAGATTCTAAGAGGAAGGGAGGCCTTCACGAAAGACAACACAGCGTGGAGGAAATTAGTAGTGCAGAGCAAATGGTCACCAGCTGTGGTCAGAAGAAATCTGGAAAGGGCACAGGAGGTATACACTGCTCACTACAACAAGAGACGGAACACCAAGGAAGTGGAATTGGAGAAAGGCGACTGGGTTAGGGTCAAATTGGCGATCATGAAGAGAAAGGGAGAGAGCAAGTTTTCACCCCCCTTGAAGGTGGTAGAGCCCTACGCCCGTTCGGCCTTGCTAAGTGACGGCAAGATCTGGTCACTGGACAGAATGGCGAAATGCAGCAAAATCTTGAAGTGGGAAGAAGAGACGATGGAAGGTGCAGAGTATGTGGAAGACGAAGGTGATGGTGAAAGTAGCGGAAGGTATGGAGAGAATGTAGAAGAAGGAGAGCAGCACGTGGCAGATGGAGAAGGAGAAAAGGGAACCAGAATGATAGAAAGAAGTGGACACAAAGCAGAAAGTGAAGAGGTAGCGACGGACAGAGATAGAAATGGTTTAGAAGAAAGAATGGAGTACAAGGCAGTTGAAGGAGAAGGAAGCAGTGAAAGAGTGCAGACCCGCGTGGGGAGGAGAGTGAAGGTACCTGAGAAGTTTAAGGACTATGAAATGAACTGGAAGTAAGAAATTGTTACATGTTTGGGTAAATGCATAAAGGGGGGAGATATGTAGTGGCGGTCTAGTCTTTCTGCCACAGGAACAGGAAGTAGACTGCAGGAAGCGGAAGGCGGCCATGTTGTTCATTGGCGCCGACCGCTAACCAGCAGCCAGTAGCTCCCGGCGCTCTGGGAAAATAAAGATATAAGTTTCACACCCAAAGCAGTGTGCGGACTTACATTATTACACAACTCTGCGCTTCACAAGAAGGAGCATCAAAGCAATGGGTTTTCAGCAGCAATGAAGTGCATCACTAACGTAGCCCAATAGACCCATTAATGGAAATGGAGGAACTGGCACATTTGTGACTCTTCCTAACGGTTGGTCAACCTCCTCCCAGTAAGCAGCAATTGCGGAGAAATGCCAAGCGAGATGAAAGAAGTCTGCTAGAGGTGAGTGACAGTGCGGGCAGTGAGAGCCGGGGGATAACCCCATCTGAAATATCTGTGTGGGTGTTCAATACAAGCTGTGCAAACAGTTGAAATGTATAAGACGTAATCTGTCATTGAGGGATAGCATCTTAAACTAGCCATAGCAGACAGCCCACTATGCATCGGTTAGAGTGAGAGCTAAGTCCGCATTCCAGGCCACTTGAGCTCTCGAGATGGCACTGTTTGTTGCACGTGATTGTGTAGGGACATTATCATCTTGCGGTGCGATGGTGTTGTGTACATTTGCTCTAATGCTGTGAGCGTCTGCGGGGAAAGTATTGTGGATCAGGCGGCATGTTGCTCGTAGTTGGTAATAAAGGAGATGTCTAGAGGTATAAAGGTAATAGTGGTGGTCGAGGGGATGACAAGAAAGCAGTCCCCTGGGTAGATATTTGCAAAGTTTTGAATATTTATTTTTCCTGGCATGACTAATTGCGCCTTTATCTTGCAGGGGAGCAGCACGGGGTATTGCCAACCGGAATAAATGGGGCATAGAGTGGTTTGGTGCCTCCCAGTTTCGCCAGCCCGGCCTATGCCCAGCGCTTGCAATGCGTTTTTTTAATTTCGGAGGTAGGCGGTTTGTATGGAAGGAATAATGCTGTGGATAAAGGCCATGGGGTAGTTCTGTCTATCTCAACTGCAAGGTACGCTGGAAGGGTGTGGGGTAGGTCCAATAGTGCAAAAAGTGAGCCTCGGCACACAGTGCGTACAGCTGCCGGTCAATCGCAACCACCCTACCCTGTGATTGTGGCAGTGTCAACAACTCATACTTCACTCAGGGCCGTGGACCCGCCCAGACAAGCTTGATAAGATTGGACCGCAGGCGTTTAAAAAAAGGCGATGGTGATCGGGATAGGGCTGTCCACAAATAAGTAGAGAAATTTGGGTAGCACAACCATCTTTGCGATGGCTATGTGACCTGCGATGGACAGGCGTAGCTTGGACTATGGTCCTCCAGCTAATTCATGGCTTGTCCGAAGTTGGCTTGCCATAACTCTTCAATATTCCTACTGACCAGGATACCTAAGTATTCCAGCAGAGTAAAGGTGGTGGCTTCCGTCAAAGCTAAGAGTATAGATAACCATCAAATCTAATGAATTTGTGTATTAATGGGCCAAGGTTAGTGTGGGGTCTACAGCATAGAGGGTAATGTCAGCATATAAAGATATAACTAGGCCACGGGTTGTGAAAACTAACCCTCTCTTAGCATGGCGTTGGCAGACATATGCCTCTAGGGACTCCATCGCGATGGCAAATAGGATCGAAGAAATTGGGCATCCTTGCTGTGTGCCCCTAGTGACTGGAAAAGGATCTGCTATTTGTCCATTGAGGCACACTCGGCGGTAGGATGGGAATAGAGAAGACGGACCTGCGCAATAAAGTTCGAGCCTAGTCCCAAGGGATGCAACAGCGGGAAAAGATACTCCCACTCCAGCGAGTTGAAGGCCTTTGTGGCGTCTAACAAGGCGGCTACTGCTGAGATTTGTGGCTATAAATGGTGCATAACTGCAAATGAGGTTGTGGGCTGTAGATCGGCCAGGGATAAAGCCAGATTGGTTAATAATTGCTCCCAGTAATCATTACTGGAAGCAGCAGTTGGAGCCTGTTTGCAAGTACTTTTGCAAATATTTTATTGTCAGTGGTAATGAGGGACAGAGGACGATGGGAGTCGCATTGATTGGCTGGTTTGTTGGGCTTGAGAAGCGTGAATATCGCAGCCTCATGCATTGATGGGTGTAGTGGGCCTGCCTCCAAGGCTTCTTGGTAGATGTCCAGGAGCTTGGGAGCTAAAATTTGGGAGTACTCTTTATAAAAAGCAGCGGTTAGTCCGTCTAGAACAGGGGCTACGTCTGGAGGGAGGCTGGCAATTGCATGTTGTATTATTTTTCTATTGTGACTGGAGTGTATAAGAAGTCCTTATGTGCATTGGATAGCCAGACTAATTGGACAGCATTGAAATATTCCCGCAGATCTGCAGGTTCAGCTATTGGAGTGGTGGAGAAAAGGTGTGCAAAGAAGTTGGCCATGATTCGACGAAGATCTGGGGTGGAGGAGGTTTTCCCGCCGTCTGCATCCAGAAGGCCAGAGTCATAGGCTGAGGAGTGAGACTTCTGGAGCAGCCTGACCTGAGTTTTCCCAGGTTGATCCCCCTCGCCATATCTTCACGTCTGAGGTTCTTTACGCAGAAAGAGGGCCTCCTGCACTGCCTCTTCATGATATGCTGACATCTTGTTGTGAATATTCGCCAGTGTACTAGGATCATTAGAGTGATAGAAGTGGGATTCCAGCGTAGCGATATCAGTTTCTAGTTTCCAGAGCAACCCACAAATAGATTTTAGAATACCATGTTGTTTAGCTATGCATGTTCCGCATATAACCGCTTTGAACACATCCCAAAGTACTGCTGATGAGTGCACTGAGCCAGTGTTCTGTTCAAACGACTCTAGGATAGCCACCCTTAGCTCCTCCTTAAAGGCTTCATGCCTAAGGGCTCTCAGCAGCAATCTCCATGAGAATGCATAGGGGAGTGTATGATGGGGATGAAGAACTAATTTAACCGGGACATGGCCTGAGAGGGTGTGTGGTAGGTGGGTGACCTTCAATACCCATTGCTGCATGTATTTCATGGCTAGCCAATAGTCAATTCTAGACCATGCTTTGTATTGCAGTGATAGGCATGTGACTTCACGTGTTTTGCGGTGCGCATCTCACCAGACGTCAGTGCGGTGGTTGTCAGTTATTATCGTATGCAGTGTTTTGGCTGCATGGGGATGGGGCGCCTGGAACTGACGGCTCTGTCTAGAGTGTCGTCCAATGGTACATTGACGTCTCCGCACCAAAGCACTGTCCATGGGCCCATGCCCGAAAATAAATGCCATACTTAATGAAGAAATCGGGGTCATCCTTATTAGGCCAGTACACTCTGGCAAGAGTTATGGGATGATTATAAAGTGTGCCCGCTAGTATGATGTACCGACCCTCCTTGTCACAACCCCACAGCGTGTGATTTTACTAGGCAGGTCCTTACGCATAAGGACACAAATCCCTTGCGCATAATTAGAGTAGGCTGACTTATAAGATAGCCCCCAGCTCCAGGTGAATAGTGTGGGAAGAGAAATATTAACTAAATGAGTTTCTTGGAGGAAGCAAATATCAACCTAGTGCCTGATCAAGTATGCGTGCACAAGACAAATCTTCCTGGGCCCTGTACATTCCATGTGACAAAGATAAACGTGGCAAGCTTAGTCATCCTTGCAATGAGGTGGAGTGATTGCATCCCGAGAGGGATACCATGTGTTGCTTGTAATGATGAGTATTAAGTCCCATATGCATGTTCTACAAGCGGTGGAGTAGTTATTTGTGTCTTTTAGCCAACAACTTTTAGAGTATTCTAAACAATCCCCTCAATAATCTGTTAACATCAACATTGCCCTCAGCCCCACCCACCACCCACACCAACCCCCCAATTAGGTTGCGTTATCCCTACCCACAAAATGTGAATCTTGGAGTTATTCCTAGGGGCAGTGGAGCCTCCGCGCCATGTACCCGCTGTGAAGGCTGGGTGACCGAGTAAAGCAGCTGTGGAGGAACACCGGCCGCGGCAACCGACGCAGGCCAACTTTTAGCAAAAAGCAAGTTTATCTATAATCTGAGCCACAATGCAACTATTCATCAACATCACAGGACGATAAGGAAACAACAAGTAAGGAGACAGGACATTTGTCAGCCAAAATAACATCAAACATCGTGGACTGCAGTGTATCATTGAAGTAGCGCGTTGTTAATCATTGTCACTTAATTGCGTCTCTATAGAGGAGGGCGGCGATCTCGCCTGGGGTAGATTTAGTTTGGACTTAATTTTGGCAAACTTGATTGCTGGTTTCACATCGGTGAAATGGAGCGTTTTACCCTTGTGCATGACTTCAAGCTTGGCGGGAACTAACATGGCGTACTTGATGTCTGCTTGCTGCAGCAACCTTTTAGCAGGTAAAAAGTCACAACGGGCTGCCTGCACCACCATAGTGATATTAGGATAAAAGGATATGTTGTCTTCCTTGTGTTGGATTTGGCGCATTTCTCTAGCCAGTTTAAGGACCGTGTGGCGGTCTTTATAGTTCAGCAAACGGGCGATAATGGGCCATGACAGAGCTGCTGGTGGAGGTCGGGGGCCCAGTGATCTATGAGCCCTTTTGACGATGAATACTGAGGACAGTTCTGCACCAAAGAGCTTTTTTAACGAGGTTTCAATTAAATCCTCTATTCTGGAGATCGCAGTGGTCTCAGGCACCCCCACGATGCGGATATTATTTTGCCTTGACCGGGATTCAGGGTCCTTGTTCTTAAGTTTTATGAGCTCCAGCACCTTGTCCATGTGCAGGAGTTATTCCCTCATGGCTTCTAGGTTGTCGTCCATCTACGAAACGCGAGCTTCCAGGTGATCAAGCCTTGAGTTGTGGGTATCCACTCGACTCTTCACTTTATCTAGGCGTAAGGTTAGTAGGTCCAGTTTAGAGTCTATGGGGCTGATTACGATGGTGGGAAGTCCGCCACCGCCGGGCCGGCGGGGAGGACCACCGGGCCAGCAGTGGCAGACCACCCGCCATCACCCTGAATATTCCCACCGCCAAATTAGGATGGCGGGGGGAATGGGAAAGGTACAGTGGCAGACGGAAAGACCGCCCGCTGTGGTCCCGCAAGGTGGTCCTTTTCCGCCCGCCTTGCGGGACCAGGTACTATGGGGCAATGGTGGCGGTGCCGTGCAGGTACCGCAGTGTGCATTTGCATGCCTGTCTTTTTCAGCGGAGATCCCGCCGCAAAAAGACAGGCGGAAAATGCCTTCGGGAGCCCGTTGCTGGCCCCCCGGGGTTGGGAGGGTGGGTGCTGCACGTGAGGGGGTACCTATGGTACCCCTCTGCATTTGCATGTACAAGGTGGCAGGCACCGCACTGTGCCCGTCACGTTGTACATACAAAAGCACGTCATGTTTTTTAACATTGTGGCGGGTGCTGCCACCCACTGCAATGTTAAAATACAGGATGCGCCCGCTAGTGTGGTGGGCACATCCTAATTTGTATGGCGGGACCGCCGCACTTATGGCGGCGGTCCCTTTTGCAGCTGCGATGGCGGCATCGTAATCGGCCCCTATGTTCTTTAGGCTGGACTTAACATCCAGACATATCTCCTTTAAGTCCAAATCTTGCTCGTCGACTTCATCTGCCTGAGAGGCGGCGGCCCCTCTATCTGCAGTGGGATCCGCCTGCCTGGCACCACATCTCTTTTCAAAGGAAAGCATAGTCTGCCGACTGTCATGCTTACCCATGATTTTATGTTGTCCAGGAGAAGTCAGCAACCTGGTGCTCCGAGTTGAAGTGTATGTCACAGGGCGGGTCCCTGCTAGGCCTGTCTCGTGTGGGGCGTTGGATGCCACCTCCTCCCCCAAGTGAAAACCGGGGCACCTCGTTCTGTCCAGCCATGCCAAGCGCTCAGATCGGGGCCCCAAAGGAACGCTTATTGTGGGCCTGCTCGCCGCAAGGGCTACGCTGCACCTGAGAGCGTATAAAATCAGTCCTGGCCCCCGTGCTGCTCTGGACGTTGCCCCACCAGCATGAGCATTCAGGACTTTGAGGCTTGATCCCACCCTCCTGTGTGTCCGACCCGCGGTAGGCTAATGGGCGCTGAGTCCCTCTGTTGTCAGGTGCTGGTGGGCTCGCGGTCCTCTCCCTGGGCTCTGGCTATTGGCCCCGGGGTGTGCAAGTTGTTGGCTGGGCACATAGCGCAGCCGCCACTCTGAGTAGGGGAGCACAGACAGACAGAGAAAGGCTCCGGGCACCTCATGACACAGGGGCGCAGTAGTCCTCTATTGGGCCGCTCCCGCTAGGCCTCTGCTGTTTAAATCAGCTCCTTACCCCCGGGCCTCAACCAAGGTGTCTAGCAGTTCAGGCGGCCCATGTTTGGCAGCCAGTCTACCAGTTCTTGCCCAGAGCAGGCTGATCCACCCAGTCTCCGCCAGGGCCCAGGATGCAGGCCAGGCAGGCCACAGTCACTGTCCCGCATCGCGCGTCTCCGCATAAAGGCCGCTGGCTAATTCAGGCTCTGCCATGGCTCACTCTAAACCGCCAGTGTCCGCTGAGGTTCGGCTCGCAGTGTCGCCTTCGGGGGGGTCCCAAAACGCGTTGTGGCTGGAGGATTCCTGACTCAACCGTCAGAGCTTGCCTACAATGTGGTCATTTTTCTGCTCGGCGAGACCACGTCCCTAAATTTAATTTAATTGTTCATTGTAATTTACAGTGTCGTAGCGGGTTGTGGGGTTTGTAGGGGTACAGGTTACTAAGTTAATGAATTATAATTAATTATTACATTTTAATTAATATTATGTATTTAATTGATAATTATGTAAATTGTGTAATTAATATATTTTTTAAGTTATATTTTAGGTGCGGGTTACAGGATTTGTAGGGGTAATTAAATTAACTATTTAATCGATAGTTATATAAATTGTGTTATCAATATGTTTTTAAATTGTATTTCAGGTGTTGGTTGCTGTGTTTGTGGGGTAAAGGGTGGGAAGTTAATAAATTGTAATTAAATAATAATTTTTTTAATTAGCGTGGCTTGCTTGCTGGCGATCGTTCCGTTTATCAGCGTTTATCAGCATTTCTTTTTCCTCAAGTGAGTAGCTGACCTGCCATGTTTACAGGTAAGGACTCCAGCATCTGTTCTGGGCATGATGGTGTTTTTGTTCTCGGTTCCCCCACTTCCAGCCTCGCAGTAATGCCCGTCGTGGAGTCAGGAATACCCGTAAAGTAAGGGCATTTCTCCATCCAAGTATGGACTGCAAGTCGCAGCTTGTTCTCCATGTCAGGCTTCGTGCGCGGGCGGTCGGGGAGTCTCCTTCACCACTAACGACTCCCGTAACGCTTGCGGACGGTGCCATCCTCGCGTGTTGATTAAACACGCTAATTATTTCCGAAGCTTTCTCCTCCACAAAGAAGAATGAGGCGGCACCACGGGACTCAGGATACATCATTCTTTATTGTTAAAACATTAGGCATGACGCGTTTCGGAGGGTTCTTTTCTCAAATGCCCCTCTGTTTTAAAAGTGCCACTGTTGCTCGTAGTCCTTTATTTAAGTCCTTTCCCAGTTCCTGTTCACTGAAGTAGTGTAGGCTACCATTAAACATTAATATATATATATATATATTTCTGTAATATTAGTAGATTAAAAAATTGAAAATCATAAGACAAATGGCAAAGAATATAGTTTTGTATTACATATGTGTACCTAAATATATATCTTTAAATATTATTTAAACATATTTAATTACTATTATATTAATGACAAAGGTAAAAGTATTTAATATTTCATATTGAATGTTTTGATTTGTTCTGCATTCCGTCCATCAATGTTGTGTATTTTGCTTTTTCTCCCTGAGTGTTCCGGGTTTGCCCAGACTTGGGTGCCGGACTCACTGTGTCACTGGATTCAAGCTATCGTGGCTGATGAGGGGTGAAACCCCGAAACCGGTCCTAGGATGCTTGTTTCTGGTCCAGTTAGGACTTTGCTTGGCAGTTCAGGCTGTACTATTCCCAAGAGGCACATGGTCAAGACTGTTTTGCATAAGGCAAAGTTTAAACTGGCGCGGCATGGCGATCAAAAGAATTTTGGATTTAACCCAGATCTCTTGACTGGGTAAATGTTTTGATTTGTTCTGCATTCCGTCCATCAATTGTTTGTCTTTGCTTTCTCGCCCTAAGTACGCCTGGTATGCCCAGACGTGGGTCCCGAGCTCACTGTGTCACTGGATTCAAACTATCTTGGCTGATAAGGGGTGAAACGCCAAAACTGGTCCTAGGATGCTTGTTTCCGGTCCAGGGATGGACCGTGCTTGGCAGTTCGGGCTGGACTGTTTTCTTGAGGCACAGCGTCAAGACTGATTTGCATATGGCAACGCTAAACTGGGGTGGCATGGTGAGCAAAACAATGATGGATTTAACCCAGATCTCTTGACTGGAGGGTGAATGTTTTGATTTGTTCTGCATTCCACCCATCAATTGTGTGTCTTTTGCTTTCTCGCCCTAAGTGCCCCGGGTATGCCCAGACGTGGGTCCGGGGCTCACTGTGTCACTGGATTCAAGCTGTCTTGGCTGATTGATTGATATATTTATAGAGCTTGATGAATGCCCAAGGGTGTCTTGGCACTGGAAACTGTAGATTGCACAGTACTGGCGGGAATCCAGAATGAATCAATTGTTGAAGAGCCAGGTTTTTAATGCCTTTCTGAAGGACAAAGGTGATGGGCTGCTCTTTATGGAGATGGGGAGCTGGTTCCAGATCTTAACTGTCCCTAACAGAAAAACTTCTCCACCCCCAGAGGGCCATCTTATACTTAGGTGTCTGCAAATGTTTTGTGTGGGCTGATCTTAAACTTCTGGCCGGTGCATACCATTTCATTTGTGTCCTCAGAAAGTGCGACCCTAAGCCATGTAAAGCTTTGAAGGCCAGACAATTGGGATTTAAACCCAATCCTTTTTTTCATCGAGAGCCAATGGAGGGCTCTTAAAACGTGAGAGGCTGATATAAACCTTGGGATGTCTAGTACCAATCTGCAAACGCTGCAGTTTTAGTAGATGCTGGGATTGAATTCCCAAGTATAGTGCATTCCCATAGTCCAATCTCGAAAGGGCCAATGCTGTGACCAGAGTTTTAATTGCATCGGGAGGGATAAATGGGTGGATTTTTCTAATCATTTTTAGAATAACAGAATAAATGTTAGTTTGTCATCAAAGATGACTCCAAGATTTTTTACACAGGCTACCCCAGGTAGGGCAATCTTCCAAATTGGCAGGCCACCACCTGGGCGACCAGAAGGTTGTGTCGGCGCCCAGCACCAAGACCTCGGTCTTTCCATCATTCATTTTCACGCAGTTAGACTGCATCCATTGGTTGACTTGTGACATACAGCTCTTAAATCGGTCAGCAGTCTCCTCCACATTGCTTGAGACTGACACCATCAACTGGGTGTCGGTTGCGTAAGAGATGACCGAGAACCCAAACTCCCATATGATCGAGGCCAGAGGTGCCAAATATACATTAAATAGCGTGGGGCTCGGAGACAAGCCCTGAGGCACCCCTCAAGGCAGTTTGAAAGGTTTGGATTTGAAGGCTCCTATTTCAACTGAGAAGGTTCTGTCGGCTAGATAGGACAATAGCAGTGAGAGGGCAGAATCTCAGATCCCCAACTCCACTAGTCTACTAGCTAGTATTTAGTGGTTCACTGTGTCAAAGACCGCCGATAGGTCTAACAGGATCAAGGCAGCCTTGCCCCCTGAGTCCAGTATTGTCCTGAGTTCTTCTGCTACCATAACCAAAGCTGTTTCCATTCCATGTCCTTCCCGAAACCCATATTGTGAATGATCCAGGAGATTTCTTGAGGAAATATGTGCTGTAAGCTGTGCATTGAGAAGTTTCTCAAGTACTTTTGCGGGGTACGGGATCCTAGAAATAGGACGATAGCTGCTGGGGTCCTTAGGGTCAAGGTTTGTTTTTTTTAAAAGAGGAAGATATGAAGCTATCTTCCAAGAGTCTGAAAAGACGCCTGCCTGAATTATCTTTTGAACACCAAACTTAGGGATTTGCTTAATATTTCCGGAAACAGATGCAATACTTTCGGAGGGCAGGGGTCTGTTGGGCCTCCTGATTTAAAGATTTTTACCATCTGAATGATTTGTTCTGGTGTGGGGTAGGAGAAGGAGAAAGCTGGAATGGTGACCGTAGAATATAAGGCTTTCGGTGCAATCCTAATGACTGAGCTAACATTGTCCCTAAAGGTGTTATATACCGTCTCAACCTTATCTATAAATGACTGACCCAGTTAATTGCAGAATTCGGCACTACTTTCTGTCTGAGCCGTTACTGGTAGTTTGGCTAAGTTTTTAGCTATGAAAAAGCTCTCTGCAGGAATTCACTGCCTCATGGATCTTTGCCGTAAAGTATTTACATTTTTCCTCTACAATCATTTTCTATTAGGCTCCCAAAGCTTTGCATACTTGGTTTTCTCCTCCAAACCATACTTTACTCTACTTTTTCTTTCTAGCCTCTTACTTCCTTGTGTTTGTGCTCTAAGAGTATCTATGAACCAGGGTTCAGAAAGACTTTTCCGATGAGAGCGACAACTCCTTGTGGGGGCTAAGATAGCCACCACTGATTTAATCCATAAAGATAGCCTATGGACAGATGTGTTGATATCTGCTGAACTGTCTGGGGTGGTGCTTGACAGTAGAGATTGTAGGGTAGGAGGGTTAATATTGGCACAATGTTGGCGGGTGACCAAGACAGGTGTATTTACGACTGTTGGGGAATTCTGGTCTGCATTTAGAGTAAACAATATCGCTTTATGGTCAGACCAGTGAACAGAAATCACTTCTAATACTTTAAGCGACGAATTTGAAGTGAAAATCCCATGTAGGGTATGTCCAGCAGTGTGGGTGTCGTGCTTGACGATTTGCGTTAATGAAAAATTTGCCATTGAGTCGACTAATAAGGCTGTTTTGCAATCGGCCAACTTTTACAGGTGATAATTAAAGTCTCCTAGTATCGTGAAATCAGATGCCTCTAGACTAGATTCGAGGAAGGGGATGATAGTATTCAAAAAAGAGGTCCGTGCTCCTGGAGGCCTATATAAGAGAAGGCCTTTTATTGTGTAGTTGTTACTCAATGAGATCTGGAATGTTACGGTTTCACAGTCCTGTGAGTTTCCAGCTGGGGATCCTGTTGCATGCATGTCTTCTCTAAGGATGATAGCTAATCTTTCCCGCCTGTTTGTTAGCTCTATCTGCTCTGATTATAGTGTATCCCGCTGGTAGTGCTAATGCCAGATCTGGGTCAGATGACTCATCCACCCAAGTTTCTGTGATTAATGCTAGGTCTAGGTTGTGTGCGCCTATCAATTCTGCAACCTCGGTATTATGTTCTGACAAAGACCGCGTGTTAATCAACATAGCCTGACAAGTTTTAGTTGCTTTTTTATGTGATGGTTTTTGTAAAGGTGTAAGAGCCTTAACTTTACAGAAACTCATCTGTAATTTACAGTGGGCAACTAGTGTTACTATATTTTGTATTCAGCCCAAGTATTTCAATTCAATTCAATTCAATGATAACTTTATTTTGGTGAAAGACCAGAAAAGTGCAAATAAAATACATACACAATGGCACAGAGAGATAAAACAATAAATAGTGGTTCAGTCATGTAATAGACCTAATAAAACTAATTAAACTGGATAGTTATGAAAGAGAGGAATATAAAATATATGATAACACAGATGTTATACAAAACGTTTCCGTCTACGCCACATACCGAATAAAAACCGTAATGCCGCGAAGACAATAGGGGGGTGGGTATCATACCTTAAGACTCTACACGCTTGGTCACACTGTCTAAAGCCTAGATTCCTACATAGGGGTATCAACCAACATTTCCTTATTTCAAGATAGGCAGTGCAGAAAAACAGGACATGACGAACATCTTCTTGCTTATAATTGCATGCAGGGCACATGATATCTTCTGTGTTGACCCATTTGGAGGTAAGTACCCTTAGTGGGAGGGAACCATGCCTAAACTGAATGTAGAGTTTCCTTGCAAGTGGAGGAGAAATTACATCCAAAAATTCCTCCATTCTTGGTTCAGTCTTTACTAGAAGAAACTCTAGCGTCAGTCGACCCACTGTAGTGGATCGTTGTAGAGCAACCGAATTTAGGTACCTCAGATGGTGCAAGAGCTGGGCATTACTTATCCCTGAGCAACTTACTTCAGGGTTCTCCCACAACTCTGGTAGGTCGATCCTGTTACTGAGTGCCTAATATGTGAGAGCCACGAAATGTTCTTACTTTTTAAAAGAGCCCAAACCTCTGCAAATTCCTGTCTATAGGAAGCTAATTCGGGCACTGACCAAAGCCTCTTCCAATAAAGAATAGGCCGTTCTACTACTAGCTCCTCTATTGGTTCTAGTCCCAGGTCTAAGCGTAAAGGGATGAGCGGAGTACTTACTGGTAAGCCCAGAGAGTTTCTCATGAAGCCAGGTTCGACCCTCATAAGGTTAGATATACTTTGGTGACCCCATAATTCGGCTCCATACACTGAAGCCGTTCTAGCCTGCAGTCTATAGATTTCAACGACCGGGAATGTGGGTTTGAAAACCGAAGTTCTTTGGACTTTACCAGTACCCCCCGCTACTTGGGTTAGTCTAAGTGCGGCCTTTGCAGTCTGAGAGCCCCAGTCAAAGTTTTCCGTAAGGGTGATGCCGAGGTAAACGAACGTCCTAACTCTTTCCAACGGGATGCCATTCAGAAGAGGATTTGGACGGGTCTGCTTCGGAGGCTTAAAGATCATGAACTTGGTCTTATCCAAGTTTATCTCCAATCCGCACAAAGCACAAAAGCCAGCAAAACCATCAAGGGTACGCTGGATGCCTGTAGATGTTCTAGACAATAACAAAGTGTCGTCTGCGAACATCAAAGCAGGCACACGCCCCGTAGCCAACCTTGTAGCGTCATTGTCTTTTACACCAAGTAAATGATCTTCCAAACCATTGATGTAAAGACAAAATAACGTGGGGGCCAGGACGCACCCCTGACGTACCCCCTTCAGCATGGGAAAGGGGGCTGATCAATCACCATGTCTACTGCACCTCACTTGGGCATAGTTGTTTGTGTGGAGTTTGATCAAGATATTCAATAGATAAGTCGGCAGACCCAACTCTCTCAAGACTCTCCACAACTTATCCCTCGGTACAAGATCAAAAGCTGCTCGCAGGTCAACAAAGATGAGGTAGAGGCTGCCACCCTCTAGTCTCACCATTTTCCAAAATAAGACCTGGAGCCTGAATATTTGATCTATAGTGGAGATGCCCGTTCTAAACCAGGCCTGGAATATAGTAAAAATCTCCTTATCATCTATCCACCCCTGAATTCTATCCAGGATTATCCTACCCATCAGTTTTTGTGTGATATCAATCAAGCTGATGGGCTATAATTAGATGGAGTTAGCGGACAACCTTTTTTGTGGATAGGGACAATCTCCGCTCCAAGCCAGGTATCTGGCGGGACATTCCCCTTCAAGATTGCATTGAATAAGACTGCTAGGTACGGTGCCTAGATTTTAGGTTCAGACCGGTATAGATCCCCAGGCATCTTATCAAGCCCTGGGGCCTTGTTGGGAAGTAATTTAACTATTGCAGACTCTACCTCCTTAAGGGAAATGAGCTCTGGCCCATACATTTGATGTTTGAGCCCGGGGACCAGAGTGTCCAGACCCATCTCAACATCCGGGGGCCCCGTAGGTTGATTTTCATCTCGGGGACCTAGGGTAGCCTGCAGGGGGGTCTCTACAGCTTCCCCCAACACAGAATCCAACAGTCCCTCCAGACTATGCTCATTAAATGATTCAGGGATCGGGGACAAGATGGTTTCATCAATAGGATTAGCATAAAGTGCTCCATAGTGAGCTTCCCAAGCCGCAGAGGCTATATTTGTCATGGGCGCTGGTACACCCTCACTCGCACCAGAGCTAACAATGGCCCAAAAATCCTTGGAGTCCTTGCTGGAAAGTGCTACTCTAAGTTCTTCCCATCTATTCTCCTCCCAATCTTTTTCCCCCCTAGTGATGGCCTGTTTATACCCGAGTCGGCATTGCTTTATACTAACTCCATCCTTTGTTTTTATTGCCGTTAACAAGTCTGTTTTTGCTTTCCGACAGGAAGCATCATACCATGGATGTGTTCTCGAGGGGGCAACATTGTTACTAACCAAAGGGTAAAACACACCATGAAGTTTAGCAACCAACTGCTTGTGAATTCCCAAAATCCTATCCTGGACGTCTGGGTCTAAATTACTTGCACCCATTCCCCCATTTCTATTAGCTGAGGTAATGCCAACTGATATATTTCAGCTAATTTAGTCGGCAAACCCTGGAAGTAAGACCATTTGATTCTCCGCCTATTATTTGATAATAGGAGGGGCGGTGATACAACAGTAAGCTCAGGGGCAGGGTTGGACAGCCCAAAACTTCCAGGTTTCAGCGTCGGAACCAACGCATTGTGGTCGCTGTCGTTCCTATGAAGCACCCTAAAATCCAGCACCTTATTCCAGAGTCTTACTTCGATCATTATATAATCAATGATGAAAGTATGACCTGGTCTGTTAAAGGTAAATGACCCCGGTATATCTGGCGCCATTCTCCCGTTACACACCCGCAATGACGTTGTGAGGGCAAGTGATTTAATTTGAAGGACCAGCGGAGTCCAAGCACTAACAGGAGGGATCTGAGGGTCAGGGACATGCCAGAACTGATTCTCATCATCTAATTCTCCCAAACCCATGCTCTCGAGGGGCTCAAACTGACAGTTGAAGTCCCCTCCCAGTACTAGGGCTACAGAAGGATCTAGTGATAAAATGAACTGCCTCGATGCTTTAATAGTGCCTGATTCTTGCCCGCACTGCGACGGCCTTGAGTAGATGTTGAGTTGGGCAACCTGGATCAATTCAGGGAGCATCAGAAGTACGCACTGGACGTCTGGTGAATTAGTTGGAATAGAAACGGCCTGTACGCCCAGATGCGTGCCCACCCATATCGACAGGCCACCCAACGGTCTCCCCTTACCCCGGGTTGTTGCCAAGATGTTAAAAGTGGCAAAACCAGCCCTCCTACTCTCGTCCAGCGCCAATGTTTCCTGCATCATGTACATATCATGTCTATCCATAAAAGGCCTCCACTCTGGTAGGGATAATTTATTTTTCATACCAGCCAGGTTCCAAGAGAGGACTTTGATACTGGCACTAGTCTCCTCTGCACTCAGTGGGGATATATCCTTATCATAGCTATGTTCATAGTTTTCATTACCACTAGAGCGCATCGGCCTCTCAGGGACTTGTGTATGTTCCTTTACCTCACCCCTTGTTTGCTCAGCAAAAGGGCCACATACTTCCACCTGTCTATTGTTAGCCCCAATTTCCCCCCTGCCCCCAATACTGGTACATGGACGGAAATTTGGGGTTCCAAAAATATTAGTATTACCATTTCCGACCACAATCTCTACTTGGGGGACCAATTTACTAATTACTGAAGGTGGGGGGCTATACCTCACAGGGCGTCAATCCACTAAGTCTAAGGTACTGAACCTATTTCTTTGTGGGAACGATGAAAGTAAGGGAGTGAGTGGTCGAGGGTCCTCCCAGTTTATAGTCCCCTGCTGGATTCTATTGAATGGCGTAACCCGGGCCCCTCCAGACTGGTCACCTCTATTATATCTAGGCCCCGATTGAGGGGGATAATAGAAGTAAGATAAGTGTAGGGGTAGGATTTGTGTTTGGGTCCAAGTAGTAATCTCATTGCAAATGTGTTCCACAGCACGAATGTTCCTGAAATTAATTACCACACAGTTACCTTGGATAGTTTTTGATCTCCGCCCCACCCAATCCACTCGTCTAACAAACAAAATTTCCCCAGAATTGGGGGGAAGAGGCCTGTTGGAACTAAGCCAATGGATGCATTTGTTTATAAGTACAATGTGGTCCTCATATTTCCCCTCACTTAACTCTGGGACCCCGGCCAACACCACCACATATGGAAGGGACTCGGGGGGAATATCAATGCGAGGGAGGGTTTTTTCAGGCTTTTCATCTATATTTTTCCTACAAACCTGAGGTTGTTGAACCACCTGCCCTAGCCTCCCTTCAGACCTCCCCCTTCTAAGTAGAGTATTAGTGTTATCTACAACACTATCCAATGTTAGTGAGTAGATTAGTGGAGGGCGGCTCTCCTACCGCGGCTCCCTGTGCCGGTCTGGTGGCGAGAACGGGCGCCATATTGGGAGGAGTCGTAGAGCACTGGGACCAGAGTCAGCGGTCCAGTTGCTCGAGGCTCCCTCCCATAAAACGTGATGTGTCAGAGGGAGCGCAGCGGGCGCGATGTAGGCGCGCCGGAGTTGCGCTTGAGTTAAGCTCGTCTGCGCTCGTCCGCGAGCGTTCGGGACCAGGGGCCATGGACTCTGCCCGTTCCTACTCTTACTCATCCGCTGAGCTATTAGATTTAAGACCTACTTCCACAACGTGCCCCCCCTTGCCCCCCAACACAATAAAACGAACATCTCGGCTTGGGATCATTAACACCAGCACTCTTACTGCTGATCCCTTACCCAAGCACTTAGTACATACCACCATTTCCGGCACAACATGCAACTTCAGTTGCATCTATCTAAACACCCGATCTAAGACTAAAAACCAGATCGATATATTTTTACTGTTAACTGATAAAAAAACTGACATGTTGCTGTTGACAGAAACATGGCTTACTCCAGATACCCTACCGGACATTTTGTCCGCACTACCAGCTGACTATTACATCTTGTCAGTAATCCGTCCATCAGTGAAAATTGGGGGAGGAGTGGCCATTATCATCCACAAAACACACCAACTTAGGCAACTACCATCCTTACTTTTGCCGAACTCAGAAAACATTGTTGTTAAGTTAGATACCGTTAATGGAGCATTAGTAGTGGTCTTACTTTATCGCCCACCACAAACGATGGCCACATTCCCTTCCATTTTAGCAGAGCAGCTTGCCGTTCTTGCTACAAACCATTCTAAATTACTCCTGATTGGAGATCTAAATTATTGGTTTGACAATGTAACACTGGATCCTCAAGCAGCCGAGCTGAGAGACCTATTAAATGATATTAACCTGACCCAACACATTAATACATCGACCCATCAGAAGGGTCACAGTCTCGACCAAATCTGGACCTTGAACTTACCTGTCCACTCTATTAGTATAAACCCTTGTAGCTGGTCAGACCATTTTAGTATAGTCTTCTCTTTTCATATGGAGAAAGTCACTCAATTCAGGCTACAAACAAGCAGGACCATTCGGAAATGGAAAACAGCAGACATGCCTGCATTCCTAAACTCACTGAGCACATCTCTCCCTTCGCAGAGCACTGATGTGGAGGTTGCAGATTCTAGGCTTAAACAATGGCTGAACAAAGCCGCTGATGATTATGCTCCCTCTATCAGCTTTGGCAATTCGAGAAGCATTGATGCCCATAAAAAGTTTACACCCGATCTAAAAAAATTAAAATTGGAAGTACGACAGAAAGAGAGAGCATGGAGATCCAATTATCACACACAAGACAGGGTAGCTTATTGCTCGGCTAAGAAATTTTATCAAAAAATTCTTCTTCACCACAAGGCCGAATATTTCTCGACAAAAATTTTAAACTCTACAAACCGGTCGAAGGAGATATTCAGCATTGTGAACGAGCTGTGCAACGATGACAGAACTTACCCCCGGTAGTCCCCACACAAACACTCTGTGACTCCTTGAATAACTTCTTCAGTGAAAAAATAGCCGCCATAAAACAAAATATATCCCAATCCCCTGTCTGTGCCATCCTGGACGACTGTTTTTACAACCCCTCTACATTACACTCCTTCCCCCTTATTGACCTAAAAACTTTCTCAGCCTTGTTGACACGAGTAAAATCAGGATCCCCTGAGGATATATGCCCACCTCACATTATGAGGGAAATTGGACGTGCCATCCCTCATGGCATGATACCACTGCTTAACGAATCCCTTATTTCTGGCACGGTCCCTCGCAGTTTTAAACAGGCTTTACTAATTGCACTCACAAAAAAGCCCGGTATAGACCCTCTCGACCTCACAAATTATCGGCCTATTTCTCTCCTGCCCTACCTCTCAAAAATTTTGGAGGCTCATGTTACCAACTGCCTCTCGAAATTTATTGAAAACACTGAGTACCTGCAACCTAATCAGGCAGGCTTTGGGCCTTGTCACTCCACCGAGGCAGTGATACTTGCCGTCCAGAACACCCTAAGGTCCAATGCCGACAAAAATCTCCATCAGGCTTTGGTGCTTCTCGATTTGTCTGCAGCGTTCGACACGGTTGACTATTCCATTCTGGTCAACCGTGTCGAACAGGCCGGCCTTAGAGATTCTGCTTTGAGCTGGCTGCAACCTTTCATATCGGAGCGCACCCAGTCTGTCCGGCTGGGGTCTTTTACAGCCCCCAAAATTAATTCTTTCTGCGGAGTCCCTCAAGGCTCCTCTTTGTCCCCATTATTATTTAATTTGTATATGCGGCCCCTATTGTTTTCCTTGAGAGATTATAAAGTCACCGCATATAATTATGCTGATGACTTACAGCTCGTTTTCACCCTGAACTCCTCCGATGCTGCTGGTGACTTCCAGGCTACTATGACCCATATTCAGAGGTGGATGACCTTGAACCATCTCAAGCTGAACCCGGGCAAGACCGAGTTGATCTTGCCCGGGAAGAGTGAGATCAGCTGGGGCCCCCATTTCTGGCCCCTGGATATGGGCCTTCCTCCTAAAAAATCTCACTCAGTAAAAAGCTTGGGAGTGACCATCAGCGAGGATCTCTCCCTGAAAACACAGATTGGAACATTAGTCTCCTCGGGGTTCTTCCAACTGAGAAAAATTAAGAAAATTGCTCACCTTCTTACCCATTCTGCCCTGATCCAAGCAGTTATCGCCTTAGTTCTGTCCCGCATTGATTTCTCCAACAGTCTATACTTGGGCCTGCCTGCAGGTCAACTTAAAAGACTGCAATATCTTCAAAACCAAGCAGCCAGGCTGATTTGCAAGTTACCCAAGTGGGAATCCATCAAATTAGGACTAGAGAGACTACACTGGCTACCTGTGGCCCAGAGAGCCGCATTTAAAGCCGGTTGCATTATTTTTAAGGCCTTACAAGGCAAGGGCCCCCTGTTTATAAGACAGCTGATAGGGAGATACACCCCCTCGCGTAGTCTGCGCTCAGCCCATAAAGATCTATTGGTGGTGCCCCGGTTTAAGAATAAGCGACAAGGAGGCAGCTGTTTCCACTTTTTGGCAGCCTCCTTATGGAACTCCTTGCCTCTGACTCTTAGACAGAGTAAGGATCTCCTTACCTTCAGACGGGCATTTAAAACCTTGCTCTTCACACAGGCTTTCGCTGTATAGATTGTTGTTAACACTTTTCCCTTGTTATGTTGTTTATCTGATCTTTCCAATAGCGCCATGAAGCCCATGGGCGTACGTGCGCTGTACAAATAATAATTAACATAACATAATGTTGCAGAGAGAACTTTATCAGGAGGGGGATTTTGACTTTCCCGAGGTGGTGCAGCAGGGGAATTATTGCCTTCACCATGGCCATAAGGCTGCACCCCCTCACCAGTACCATTACTCCCATTATCATGGTGGTCAACCCACGCCAGGGCAGGGTCAGGTCCCGACTCTAGACACAAAAGTCTATTTTCAATTAGAGCAAGTCTGTCGTATATAGGACGGCAAGTCTTTGTAAAAATGAGTTCTAATTTCGCCCAGAATGCAATCCCCAAGTCTGCTGGATCCACATCACTAAAGTTTGTTGGAATAGCATCCGGTTGTGAAAACTGCGAGTTTGTGACTGCAGTGCTGAATGGACCGGTGGTTAAGCCCTCGCCGTTATTATTCTTTTTATAGATTTTCACTTTTTTATTCGTTAGGGGGGCGCCACCCCGTTTCCTTTTCACCACTGGATCTTTTGCAGCTTCAATGTTTCGGTTCTGTGTAGATCTTGTTTTTGGCCTTAAATTAAGGGTGCCAGATCCTTCCTGATCAGGGTCATGCAAACTTATACTAACAGGTACAGTGGTTATACTCTCTGAGGTGGAGCTCAAGGCTTCTCTGCCTAATTGGGGATCGCCCACCTCAGTACTTGTGCTTAGTAGTCCAGAAGTAGTCCCAGGCTGATTATTGGGGGATATAGCATGCAGAAATGGCCCCATAGATGAACGCTTATCACAAGCCAGGACCATTGACAATCTTTTCTCAGTTTGTTCTATTTCGCGAGACAGTGCGTTGGAAGCCCTAGTGATAAAGCGCTCCATAGTACCTACAAAAGAGTCATCAATATTGGACTGTCTACCCTTCAGTTCCTTGCTAGACGCCACAAGTCAGTCTTAAGGAGGAGTTATTATCAAAGAATAGCCTATATGGTAGCCGTAATTGCGTGGGGCTGTATGTAAAATATATGCGGGCACTGACCTTGATTTTGCAGGTGGACGGGGCCCTTGGCCCGGGCTTCGCCCGGCTCGTCCCGCGCGCGTCCTGCGACGCGGGGGGCTTGTGTGGGCTATATGCGCCTCCTGGCGCTGCCTTCCAACGTCGTCTGAGCGCGCCGCTGGGGCTGCCGGGAATTGCAGTCCCGGGGCTGCGACGGCGCTGTTGGTGGCGTCCTCGACTCTTGGCGGTGGCGGCGACAAAGGTAAGTCCCCCCGCAGTGATTTCCTGCACTGGTTTAGACTCTTGGCGGTGTCGGCAGTGTGAGCAGTCCCCCCCTTCGCCGAGGGCTTGTGTGGGCTATATGCACCTCCTGGCGCTGCCTTCCCACGTCGTCTGAGCACGCCGCGCCGCTGGGGCTGCCGGGAATTGCAGTCCTGGGGCAGCGACGGCGCTGTTGGTGGCGTCCTCGACTCTTGGCGGTGGCGGCGACAAAGGTAAGTCCCCCCGCAGTGATTTCCTGCACTGGTTTAGACTCTTGGCGGTGTCAGCAGTGTGAGCAGTCCCCTGCTCCGCCGAGGGCTTGTGTGGGCTATATGCGCCTCCTGGCGCTGCCTTCCCACGTTGTCTGAGCGCGCCGCGCCGCTGGGGCTGCCGGGAATTGCAGTCCCGGGGCGGCGACTGCGCTGTTGGTGGCGTCCTCCACTCTTGGTGGTGGCAGCGACAAAGGTAAGTCCCCCCGCAGTGATTTCCTGCACTGGTTTAGACTCTTGGCGGTGTCGGCAGTGTGAGCAGTCCCCCCTTGTGTAAGAAATAGACTTTATTTCAAGGGGAAAACGTACAGGGGTTCTGGATCTAGGCGCGGTCCAGGTGCGCACGGGCGCAGACGGGCTTGCCTTTGCCGTGCCTTCAGCACGCCCGCTGAGCGCGTCTGCTGCACATCCGCTCTATCATCGGGCTTTTCTAGAGTGTGCGGCAGCGAAGACTAGCCCGCTCACTGCCCTGAAGTGTCTAATCAGCCTGGAAGTGAGGAAAATGTCAGGAGCCTAGAGGAACACCCTCCGTTCAAAAGGAACTTGCCGCGACGGACCAGAGGGAAAGTAGGGAAACAGGGAACAGGGATGTTAGTCAGCCAGGAAGGGGGAACCGACTAAGCCCCTGGTAACGGACCACAACTCCTAATAGCTGTGCGTTAAAAACGAAGGTGAGCAATATACAGTGAGGAATAATATATAAAATGGTTTAAAAACACAATGTATGTAGAATACAAGTAAAACAATCAAAAAGCTGCCCACAGGTAAGGTAACAGGATTAACGTGCGGGATCAGCAGCAACCGAGGCAGACCTTACCGCTGATGAGGGGTGAAACCCTGAAACTGGGTCTAGGATGCTTGTTTCCGGTCAAGGGAGGACCTTGCTTGGCACTTCAGGCTGGACTGTTCCCATGAGGCTCAGGGTCAAGACTGATTTGCATATGGCAAGGTCTAAACTGGGGTGGCATAGTGAGCAAAAAATGATGGCTTTAACCCAGATCACTTGACTGGAGGTGAATGTTTTGATTTGTTCTGCATTCCGTCCATTAATTGTGTGTCTTTTGTTTTCTCGCCCTAAGTGCACCGGGTATTCCCAGATGTGGGTTCCAGGCTCACTGTCACTGGATTCAAGCTATCTTAGTTGATGAGGTGTGAAACCCCGTAACCTGTCCTGGGATGCTTTTTTCCAGTCCAGGTAGGACCTTGCTTGGCAGTTCGGGCTGGACTGTTCCCATGAGGCACAGGGTCAAGACTGATTTGCATATGGCAAGATTTAAACTGGGGTGGCATAGTGAGCAAAAGAATAATGGATTTAACCCAGATCTCTTGACTGGAGGTGAATGTTTTGATGTGTTCTGCATTCCTTCCATCAATTGTGTGTCTTTTGCTTTCAAACCAATTTACAAGGCATAACATTCGGACACTCTTGAGGCATTGGCATGGACACTCTGCTTGGAGGGTCCCATTGCTCTGCTTAAGGCAGACTTCCAAAAAGTCTTTGACTGTGTAAATTAGGACTTTCTCTGCGATATCCTTGAAAAGATGAACTTTAGCCTGAGCTTTATCCGGAACATCCAGCTCCTTTGCACACAACTAAAGGCTGGAGTCTGTATTAACGGAACACTGTCTCCTTCCTTGAGGCACAACTGTTCCTTATCCCCACTCCTATTTGCTTTAGCCATAGACCCTCTCAAGGAATAAATCCACAGAATTGCCCAAGTTACGGGCTCATGCTGGACCAGAGATAAAGAGGCCAGAGTGTCTGGCTATGCATAGGATCTACTTCTTTAACACCAGTATCCTGCATTTTCTGGTCCTTGAGCCCTTGTAGTGTTGCATATATGTGGCACATTCTTAGTTTAGCCTCATGCTTAAATTAGTTTTCCTCCTTATAAATGGAGATGCAGTGGAGATGCACTGAGTTGCAGGCTTCTGATGTGACTCCTACTCTTCAGGCTTAAGCTATAATAATTCAGAGAGGGACTTCTTGCACACAACCTGTCAATATTCTGGGATGCAGACGTTTTGGCTTCGCGTCGTCTGCACAGTGTGGCAACGGCTAGGGAGATTTCTTGAGCTCACACCCATATTATGTGACCTGCTCAATATTCAACTGGACATTGGAGCAATTAGGGAAACCAGAGCATTTCAACAGTACGAGACATTGCACGTAAATGGCATAGAGAGACTTGGTCATGCGACCTAGACCACTGTAGAACACTCGAGATCCTGGTATGCATGCACCAGAACTATCCTAACAAACACAAGAAAATATAGGATTCCTGGATATTATTAGAATTTTTGATATTCCCAGACAAATTATACCATCACAGCTGTAGGGGGCACAAACACTTGTGACAGGGGCTCAATGAATGGATAGCCAACAGAACAGTATTTATGACCTCCTATTGTAATAGCGGTGCTGCTTTCAGAATTGATTTGTCCACATGCGTACTCAGAATGAGAAGATGTGCTATGTGATTATGCAGGGATATGTGTTTCTTGTTATGTAAGTTGTAGTGAAAATTCACTAAAGTTTATTGTTTCAAAATAGTTTGTTCATATCTATCCTTTCACCAGTGATTTCATCTATGTACCCACCCAGATCCATTTATCCAACCATTCACCCACCCAGGCCCATCCATCCACCGAGACCCATCTATCCATGAATCATTCCATCCATCACTCTGCCAATTCTTGCACCCATCCACACTCCTAGATTTGTCTGTTCATCTATCCATCCACCCAAACACCCATCCATTCATCCGCCCATCCATCAATGTGCCAATCAATCCATATCTCCATTCATGCAGCTCCATCTTTCTTCCTGACCAATGCAGCATCAATTCATTCATACAACCATCTAATCCCTCTACAATAATTCCCATACTTTTCATCCACCCATCCATCCATGCGCCCATCAGTCTCCCAGTCCATCATAAACAATAACAATACAAATATCCAAATTAAACAAATAAAAACGTGGGTGCTTAAAAAGCTTTGTGCCAAATTGCATGAGGGAGAAAAAAGAAAAGAATTAAAAATAGATTTGAAAACCATGATAGTATAGCCACAACAGGTGTAGGAAGCTGGCTTTTTTATGTAGTGTACCAAACTGAGGTACACCTTGTAGAAAGTCCAGACGACCCTTATTGGCTTACAGTGCAATTTAGAATCCCAAATGCTCTCTTTGTGGTCAATGAGTTAGAGGCTCTGACGGTTCTTGGATATGTGCAGAAGGAGGAAAAGAAACCCAGCAGGGCCACTCTCAGTGTGGAGCTGGCCTCTCTTGAAGCCCCTTGATATGCAGGTATGTTTTGGCAGTGGTGGTGTTCCGACTGAACACAAACAAGCCTTAGTGCTTGCAACTGACTCTCTTACCTTGGGTATTGGTGTTTGGTGGCTTTGGGGGGTCCTGGCGTCTCCAACCTAGGAAGGGAGATAAATCTAACCTCCTGAAGAAACCAAGACCTATTTTTGGAGTGCGACTCCCTCAGTGGACCCAGGGGTTGACAGAACGCTGAACCGGGTAGATGCATTTGATACCTTCTTGTGCAGGGACGTGGCTCCTCCACTCCAAGGGAGATGCTGCTGGGTCGATTAAGTGCTGGGCAGACGTCCAAGGGTTTGGTGAGGCTGTTCCACTTCTGGTTGAGTCTATGTTGTTGATTTTCAGGAGAGAAGAAGCCAGGCAGGGTTTTGCGCCAAGTTTGGTGGTGGTCCACAAATCTCACGTCTTTGGCTCTTTTTTGTCCTTCTTGTTTCAGGTAGACGGATCTGAGTTCCTTATGTCAGAAGGCCATCTAAATACTCAATGTTTAGACCTTAAGATCTGTGAATGGTAGTAGCCAATGGGCTACTTACCCATGGGGGTGACTACACCCCCATATGATCACTTCATGTGGGGAGTGGGCATAACTGTGTCTGAGTTCCTAATTCTACCAAAATCAAAATGGTGGAAGCCTTCTTTCTTAGAGTGCATCAGATAGCCCACCTTGAGGGTGTGACTAGACTGGAGGTGCAGCATGCTTACTGCATAGCTAATTTCCCACCTGCCCTGGGGCCAAATTAGCCTCAGGGGGTGGCATCTCCCACGTCTGGGGGAAGCTGGATTGCATATCAAAGGCGGCTGGTGAAAATTAAGCCCTTGGCCTTGATTTGCTAAATCACTAGCCATCCTGCTGGAGGAGGTGTGAACACCTTCCTCCGGAGCAGGCATTGTTTCTGACCTCAGAGAGCGTGGGCTCTCGACTGCAGGGGGTCAGAAACTTTTCTGTGATGGCAGGCTGGGGACGATATCAGTCAGCCAGCACACTAGATAATTGTAGGTTTTACAGGGGGCCCTCTGAGGTGCCATCTCGGTGCATGTCACAATAAATCTAGTACTGGTAACAGTACAGATTTATTAAGACAAGGTGTTTGATCCCAAACACCATAGGTTAAAGTAAAGCCATAATGTAACTGGGGAACTTGTAATGCCCAGTGCCCAGTATATGTACTTAAGATGGCTTCTCTGGTCACTTGTACCATCTAGTTATAGAACTGGACAGCACAGGGGCACAGCTGCTCTTGCAGATGTGTCCTCACATGTAATATAATACAACCTGCCATAAAGCTACAAGGCCTGCTGTAGGGGTGGCTTACACATACTATATGCAGTGACTTTGGCATGGCACTCATTGAGTGAGCCATGTTGTGTTTTCACACATGGTTTGCACATGCCATGACGCCTGCAATTGTGACTGCATGTAATTTGTATGGGGGTCCCTCAAGGTGGTAAAATACATGCTGCAGCCCTTAGGGACCCTCTTTATTACCCATGCCCTAGGTACCAGGGGTGCCATTTACTAGGACTTACAGTGGTGCTAAAGTGTGTGCCACTCGTGTTACAGTAATTCAATTTTACCTTGTTTTTAGTGAAAGAGCATTGGCACTGGGGCTTGGTTAGCAGGGGTCCTGTGCACATCAGTATAAAAACATTAGTACCAGTGGCAAAAAGGGGCACTTTACTACAACAGGCAACAGATAAGAGATTTTCAAATGTTCCACAATGTTATTTGTTCTCTTCAAAAAATACCTCTCTGTTCCTTCCAGTGCTCTTTATACAGCATCGTGTCCTAGTGTGCTGGAAGCCATTTCTAATGTCTGTTCTGGCAAGTGCAAATCGAGTTTAATAACATCACGAGAGCTGTTAGCTGCACAGTATGACACAAACCTGTATAATGGAACTTCCTGAAATTACGATCAAATGCTGTCCGTTATGACCTTAGTAACGGATAACCGATACTGTTCTCAGTTTACGAGCTGGTGGTCACCCTAGTGGTAAAATCGCACTGTCATATTACCACCCCATTTACCTCTCATCACAAGTATGAGGCCCGGAATGGAGATTAACATGTTGGACTAGTAGTATTAGATTGTTATGCATTGGCTTCCATAGGAAGCCTCTGCCATTTACGCCAGATTCTAATTCTGGTAATTCGCTGCTATGACGTGGCAACAGTGCAGAACAACATTTGATTTAGGGGCCATACATAGCACAACATTATAGATGGGTAATGCGTAAATTAGGGGAATGTTTTTCATTTGAGGGTTCTGAGTGACCAGCAAAACACACAAGATGATGGACGGAATGTTGCACAATGGCTAAACATTCACCCCCAGTCACAGATCTGGGTTTAATCCATCGTTATTTTGCTCACCAAGCCACCCCAGTTCAGACATGGCCATATGCAAATCAGTCTTGACCCTGTGCCTCATGGGAACAGTCCAGACCTAACTGCCAAGCCATGTCTTTCCTGGACCAGAATCAAGCATCCTAGGTCCGGGTTCTGGCTATCAGCCGTCTTCAGCCAGGATAGCTTGACTCCAGTGGCTTAGTGAGCAAGGGACCCACGTTTGGGTTCTGAGTGACATCATTGACAACTTGAGCTTTGCTCTTGTTGTCTATCTGTCTTGTTATCAGAACCCTTTGGTGAAAAACATCTCCGTAATTCACTGTTAGCCTTCTATAATTCTATATGTTTGACATATGTTTTCGCCCAAATTCTAGGCCCTTTTCTGCTCACAAATTCTGCCTGTTTTCACTAGGTGAAATTTGTGACCGGAAAAGCAAGCAGTAGTACCGGGTTTGGTATTACTGGGCACAGTTATATTACTAGCTAATACAATAGCCGGTAACACTTGTAATCATGGGGCATGGTATAAAACACTGGGAAGTGCTTTACTGCCACTCTGCAGGAGATGAGAGCCTTTAAAACGTCATTTGCTATAACAAAACATTGTGAACCATAACATTCTAATCGATACCATAAAATAGTATCTCAAATACTACATGAATAAATGGTATATAACTATGAGCACCACAATATTACATAACAGTATTAAACGGAGAACTACTACTACTACTCCATACCAGCAGACCCCGGAGCACATTACATCATACACTATCAGAGTGGAGCATGCTATACGGTATCATGCCAGCCAGTTTCACACTTTCACATCCCCCATCCTACAGTTATATTCGGGCTGGACTGTTCCCATGGGGAACATGGTCAAGACTGATTTGCATAGGGCTGGGTTCAAACTGGAATGGCATGGGGAGCAAAAAAATGATGGATTTAGGCTCAGATCTTTGTACTGGGGTGAAGGTATGACATTGTTTTGCATTCTGTTCATCAACTGTTGTTTTTCATTTGTCACCCCGAGTGGGAAGGGTATGCCCAGACGTGGGTCCCCTGCTCTCCATGCCACTGAAGTCAAGCTATAGTGGCTGACGAGGGGTGAACCCCAAAAAACGGTCCTAGGATGCTTGTTTCCAGTCCAGGGAGGGCCTGGCCTGGCAGTTCGGGCTGGACTGTTCCCATTGGGCGCAGGGTCAAAGCTAATTTGCACACGGCTGGGTTCAAACTTGGAATAGCATGGGGAGCAAAAAAGCGATGGATACAGGACCAGATCTGTGTACTGGGGTGAATGTATGACATTGTCCTGCATTCTGTCCATCAGTTGTTCTTTTTTGCATTCGGTTGCACACCATATTGCGAAGCCAATATGTACAGTGTTGTAGCATAAGGTAATATGCAACACTATGTTTTAATTAGGACTTGGGGTGCTCTCTTTGCAGACGGTGGCATATGATAGCCCCAGCCCGTCCTGTCCCCCGCGTGCCCCCGACACCACCTTGATATCGGTGTATTCATGGTTTCCCCCTCCCCCGCCATCCAGCCTTGGCCAGAGCTCAGCTGTTCAGGCTGGAGCATTGTCTGCGCCGCGGCGCTGCAAGAGTTAACCTCGCTGCCGCATCTGCAGCCTGCTCCACGAGTGACCGGGGGGCTCAGAGCGCGGAGGACCCAGGCAGCGGGGCAAGGGCTCTGGAAGCGGGGAGGACGGAGGTATGTCGCCTGGGGGTGGGGGCTGTAGGTACAGGCGCTCACACACAAATATAAAGCAGAGGAGCCCTTCCACGGCCTGGCTGACGGGGACGGGGATGTGTGTGTGTGTTGGGGGGCGTGGGCAATGCAGGAAAGATCCCGGAGAAGGGGGTGGGTTGAGAGCCCAGCTGGGGGTCCGCTGTCACCTGCCGGGGGCAGCCGCACAATAGACAGCAGTGCTCTGATCCTCTCGGTTGTTGTTGGAGTGAGAAGCAGGACCACCAGGTCCACGGATGCTGCTGGGGTAAGAAGTGCCTGCTCGGTGATTTAGGGTTGCGATCCCACGGGGGAGGGGGTGCACCGTCTCTAGGTTCTTCGGGGCCCTGATGAGTGCCCAGGGAGCGGGGTCTGCTGAGTAGCATATATCCCGTGGACCGATCCACGGTGTCTTCTTGGCTGATGGTGATGGATAGTGAGTGTGCACAGAAACACCTGCGTGGCGCCCCCTGGGATATGGCTAGTGGTGGTCAAGGGTAGGGAGTCGCTTTCTGCTCCTGTGGTTGGCACAGCCCCCCGTACCGAAGCTCCAGGCCTCGAGGAAGGCACCGATGCCCCATACACCGCTGTCTATTGTTCTGTGTAAATGGCCAGTGTCACGCAGGATGTGTGAGAGGTAACCAGTGTCACGAGAATATACTTGTCGAATGTCTTTTCATATGGCCACGATACGGCAAGATGAACCGTAGCCTGCTGTTTGTAGATGTACGTTAGCGCTGTCTCTGTGTGTCTGTCCAGTGCCCGTCCTGACTGTCACAGTACACCCTGTCAGCGGCGTTCGCACATTTGGTGTTTCGGTCACACCGTGTTCCAGTCGGTGTCTCCGGGTGTGCTGTGCAGGTTTCTGTTATCAGCAAGAATGGGGACTCGCTTTCGGGAGCTGTGCCTCGATGGACAGTGCCCAGGAGCGCTGAATGAGAGTGAGCAAAGTGTGCGTGTGCGACTCGAGTACTCCTTGCCACTGTCACTGGTCTCTGTGTGCTCTGTATATTTTATGTCTTTGAGCTGTGTGGATGTCTGTGGGCATTTCTGTGCTTTTTACCTCTGTGCGCCTCGTTTGATGTATGTTTGACTTTGTGTTCGTATATCCCAGGTCTGGGTGTCTGGTTATGTACCCCGCGTCGGAATGTGATATGTTTCTGTGCCTGTGTGTTTGTGTATCAGTCTATGGTGCCTCTTTGTGTAACGTCTGACTGCACATTCTCCGTGCGTGTAAGTGTTGTCTCTGTGTACATTGTGTATATGCGGTGTTGGTGCTGTCTGCGTGTATTCTTTGTGTCGACATGCTCCCTGGGTACATTGTTTTGTGTATTCGCCGGTCTGCATGTTTTGTTGTGCTGTGTCTGTATGCTTCTTGTATGACTTTGTATCTCTTTGCTGTCTTATGTTTGCTTTTCTGTGTCCATGTATTTCCTTTGTTTGTTTCTGTGTGTCTTCTGTATGCATGACTTGATTCTGGCCTAATGGTAGTCTGTGTTATATGCCTCTGTATATATCTCGAGCTCGTGTCTCTGTAGGCATGCCTTTGCCTTATGTCTCTATGCCTGCATGTATTTCATGGTTATGTATGCGTGGCCTATGTTTTCATCACTGCTCTCATATCTGGTTTGTGTGTCTGTTGCATGTCTTAAATCTGTGCATCCCTATGCATCACTAATACACACGAACCTGTGTTTCCACTGTGCCTGTATGCATGTTTTATGTCAGTGTATCTATATGAATGTCTTGATTTTGCGCCTGTATGCATGTCTTTTTGTTTGTTTTATGTACATTTTATTTGCGTCTGTATGAGTATATACTTTCCGTATGCCTTTTTTTGTTTGTGCATCTGTATGCATGTCGGGTTTGTTAGACTTATTATGCATGTCGGGTTTGTTTGACTTGGGGGCAGATGTATCAAGCGTTTTTTTTGTCGCAAACGCGGCGAATCGCAAAATAGCAGCGTTTGCGACAAAAAACGGGAGATGCGATGTATGAAAAAAATCGCATCACAAAATTAAGGAATATCAAAATTTGCGATTCCTTAATTTTGCGCTACCATTTCAGGAATCGCAAAAAATGATTCCTTAAATGGTATGTAAGAAACAAGAACATTTTGCGATTTCACACTAAGAAATCGCAAATTACCACCAACTTGTAGTTGGTGGTAATTTGCGAAATCTTTTACAAATGCACTTTTTGCAATTTGTAAAGGTGGCATGTGACGCTCATACATGCCCTTAGGGCATGTATGTACGCCATATGCACACACATTTCAATTTCAGGGGTGCAGCAGGGTGTCCTTAAGACACCCTTGCACCCTTGAAATTATTCTCAATTTGCGATTAGCAAATTGCGAATCGCAAATTGAGAATAATTTCACATTCATAGGCCCATAGAAATGAATGGGAAATTATTCCTTAATTGCGATTAGCAATTTGCTAATCGCAATTAAGGAATTTTAAGAAATCGCTAAAAAATAGAGAATTTCTACATACATACCATTTTGCAATTCTCAAATAGCGATTCTCAAAAAAATCGCTATTTGAGAATCGCAAAAGTGTATCTTGATACATCTGGCCCTTGGTCCTATCCTGTTTGTGTATCTTTATGCATGTGCCGTGTCTGTGTATAGATATTCTTACCTTATGTCCTTGTGCTTGTTTGTGAACTGTAGATCTGTGTGTCTATGGCACATCTTGTTTGGGTCTCTATGCATGTGTTATGTCTGCGTGTCTAGCTGCATGTCTTGCGTGTCTGTTTTTAAGCATCTCTTGTTTGTGTGGTGGTATAAATATCTTGTTTGTGTGTCCATATACATGCTTTATGTCTGAGTGTCAATTTGCATGTCTTCTTTATGTGTATGTCTACATGTCATACATCCATGTAACATATACATTTCTTCTTTGTGTCTATTTGAATATCTGAGTTGTGATTTTTATGGCTGCAATGTTTGTGTGTGTATGCTCATCGTATGCATGTGTGTCTTTATGGATATCTTGTTTGTATGCATGCATGTCTGTGTGCCTGTATGCATCCGGTTTATGTGTCTGTGTGCAGCACTCGTTGTGTCTTTGCACAAGTTACGTCTTTGTGTCCCATACGCTTGACTTGTTGGTGTTGTGCATAATGTTTGTGTCCGTTTGCACAGTTTGCCTGTGTGCCAGATTTGCATTATCTGTATCCCTCCGTATGTGTGTGTGTGCGTGTGCAAATTGTGGCTTCTTATCTGGCTTTAGCCAGACTTAAAAATCCTGCGTCATACAGCGCCTATAAAAAGATGGCTGCCCTCATTGCTCATAAGTGTGCCCTCACGTAGGAGTGTGAGACTGCTCGAGGGATTTCAGAGCACTTGTATCTACCGCAGTGTCTGTGCTTTGCGTGCGTCTGTAAACATCAGTCCCTCTTCACACCTTGTAGACTCGCATCTCTTCTGCGCGTGAAGGCCAGGGCTTGATGGCCATTGTTCCCACATCTCTGAAGGACCCCTTCCTTAGATGGCTTCCTGTTGGGACAGCAGATGGCACTGGGGATGAGGATTCCATAAGGTGCTCCTTTTAGTATGCTTTGTGCTTTTGACATCACACGTACGAACGGTTAGTTTATAGTAGACACCCTCTTAGGCAACCCAAAAGTACTCATTTATCCACCGTGCGTGGTAGGATGGCAGGCCGAGTAGGCCCCGCCGGGATTCGAGCTCATGACTTGCTGGTTAGGGACAGGCCTCCTTTTCACGCGCTCTTCCTTTTATTCAAGTTAATTAAGCAGCTGCAGCCTTACCGCACAGTTCGCCTGTCTTACTGCTGTGGACACATGGACCTCGAGATCTATTTACTGGCATTTTACCAGAGCGAAGTGGAGAGAGAGAACGTTTTATTCTTCATACATGGCAACCGTTGCTAAGGGGAACCACATCCCCCCTCCCCATACTCCTAGCAAGCTATCATCCACCTTGTTTCGGAGCCCTTGGGGAGGAGTGCATTTTGGGATCGATCTGGAATAGGAAGGAAGGAAGGAGGGGTGTGTAAAGGATGTTCCAATGAAAATCAGCGTTCGACAGCAAGTGGAGGCAGGAAGAAGCGGAAGCCAATAGGGCACACCTGAGCCCTCTATTCAGGGTAGCCCATTAGGATAATGCACAATTCAGTGGCGTTTATAGAAGTCATATTTAAGGGGGGACTCAATGAGTCGCAGATAAAACTGGTGGGACACCTGCAAAGGTTGTATGACGTTTCAACGCATACTTTTACAACGCACATGGTCTTGGACTGCCGGCCACCTCCCCCCTTGAACACCGACTGAATTACCCAATTCAACCAGTCAACACATGGGGGTCTTTGGAAGTCAAGGGGGGGGTACGGGGCCCCCCCCCTGGCCGTATTTATTAAAATATAAAAACAAATCAAAAATTTTAATCAAATAAACATTTCTGACAATTATTAAAATGCACACTTTTCAGAATATTAGATTGACATCCGTTTCGACATGGTATGATGGGCTAACCTTAACAAATAGCTAATACAGCGTGTCTCCTAACGTAATCTAGTCATCCTGAAAATTAAACTGCATTCTAATAATTCCATTACTTTTTAATAACTTTTTATTAACTTTAATAAAGGCCTACGGCAAGGTCGCCAACCGGTGTCAGATCCTTTTACAGCTGCGCTCTCGCGTTGAAGATGCGCATGCGCAACCCAGGGCACGTTACACCCACGTGCGCTCCCCGAACTCCATTTAACCATAACAGGAGGGCCCAGACACTCGCGCACCTTAGTGACGTCATAGTGTTGTGAGGGGTGGCTACCAGCCTGAGGAAAGCGTAGACTCCCTCCCCCGCACCCTTTAAATTAATGGAGACCATCTCCTGCCCCTGAAGTTCTGAGAGAGACCAAATGGCCCCTCCCGCGGGCGGCCCCTTTCGTGAATGGGTCCGCCCCCCCCGTAAGGACCTTAAAATGCTGCTCACCGATTAATGACCTTACCGCCAGACACACATAATAAATACGACAATGCTATTCTAAAAGGAAAAAAGGCCTAAGGAAAAATTGTTAACACACAGCAAAGCATAAACATCTACATATATAGTTACTCCTGTAAGCGGGAAAAAGGGGCCTAAGGAAAGAACTGGTTAAAATCACGGCACTGCACCCACGTTCAACTTCTGTACTTCCTTCAAGTAAACAGGAAATTCAAGGCCTACTGGATCAAGTCCCCCTTATAACTATGTACCGGCACATTGACAAAACCTGATACTCACCATTTGCCAAGCCCCAAGGTCTGCTAATAAGGGATGGAGGGTGGGGAAAATTAAACGGCCCCACGGTGGGGCGAGGAGCGAGCCTGGGGAGCGCGGGCACAAAGAGGCCGCTTCCCGCGCTCCCCAGGCTCTTAACCCCTTCGCCGCCGCGACCCCGCCCCCTCGCCCCGGAAGCACACCAGTACTTCCGGGGCGAGGGGGGCGGGGAACGCGGCCCCGAAGGGGACGGGTTATGGGAGGGACCGGGCCCCGCCATGCTTGCGTGGGGGCCTATTGGCCCCCCCTTGTATCATGGTCTTGGACTGCCGGCCACCTCCCCCCTTGAACACCGACTGAATTACCCAATTCAACCAGTCAACACATGGGGGTCTTTGGAAGTCAAGGGGGGGGTACGGGGCCCCCCCCCCTGGCCGTATTTATTAAAATATAAAAACAAATCAAAAATTTTAATCAAATAAACATTTCTGACAATTATTAAAATGCACACTTTTCAGAATATTAGATTGACATCCGTTTCGACATGGTATGATGGGCTAACCTTAACAAATAGCTAATACAGCGTGTCTCCTAACGTAATCTAGTCATCCTGAAAATTAAACTGCATTCTAATAATTCCATTACTTTTTAATAACTTTTTATTAACTTTAATAAAGGCCTACGGCAAGGTCGCCAACCGGTGTCAGATCCTTTTACAGCTGCGCTCTCGCGTTGAAGATGCGCATGCGCAACCCAGGGCACGTTACACCCACGTGCGCTCCCCGAACTCCATTTAACCATAACAGGAGGGCCCAGACACTCGCGCACCTTAGTGACGTCATAGTGTTGTGAGGGGTGGCTACCAGCCTGAGGAAAGCGTAGACTCCCTCCCCCGCACCCTTTAAATTAATGGAGACCATCTCCTGCCCCTGAAGTTCTGAGAGAGACCAAATGGCCCCTCCCGCGGGCGGCCCCTTTCGTGAATGGGTCCGCCCCCCCCGTAAGGACCTTAAAATGCTGCTCACCGATTAATGACCTTACCGCCACAGGCCAGGTAGTTAACCGACTATCTGGCCCCCCCCCCAAAACCCCCCCCCCTTCTAGAAAGGTCATACTCCCCCTGCAAAAATTTCCACCCATGCCAGGATGTTTCTTATAAAAAGGGCATTCCCTTCCTCTGTTAAGTGCACCCCATCCCGCAAGTAGAAGTGTTCCCCCCAAATGCAACCGTGAGGGATGGTCTGTAAGACCGGAGTCCTAAATAACCTGTCCAGCTTGTTGTTGACCCTCTTTAACGAGCTGTTCAATGCGCTGACTGAGTTTCCCCCCCTCCATTGCATCCTTGGTATCAGTTGTGACCATACTACAACACTACCTGGTAACCGCTTTGCTAGCCAACCCGCTGCAGATATAATTTCTTCCAGGAGGACCCTTCTGCCCAGACCTGCCAGATCATTCCCCCCTAAGTGAAGTATTACCGCCGAGGGTGGTGTAGTATGTCGCGCTAGTAAGTCCGACATATAGTCCCTGAACTGATTGAGGCGGAGCCCCCCCCTGCCATGGAAGGAGACCCTGCACCCCCTACTTTCCACCCTTTGTTTGCCTGAACCTGCAAGAAAAAGTTTGTTAGCACGTTTGACATATGAATGCCCCACTACCCAAATGACTACGGTCTTCTGTCTGTCCTCCTGGTCCCTCCATGCTGTAGTAGAGTTGCCTTGATGCTCCATGGGTAGTTTCCGTCCTGCGTCACAGGCCCGTGAAACTGTAAATAACCAGAAAAACAGCAGGTATTAGCAATACTCCATAAGGCGGCAGCTCTCACAACATGTGCAACCGCACGTAGCGTTTATAAGCGTTTGAGGACCATCTCCCAATTCTTTGCACACTCTTTGTGGTCAAACCCCTAGCTGTTGCTTCTGTGGCTGCCCCTATCCTGAAGGAGTGTGTCCCAAACTCTTTGTGGTTATAACCAGCTTTTGCCATGCTCATTGCTAGTACCCTCTGGAACTGAAACCTGGTAAGAGGAGTCCCATCCCCATGCATCAGTAGTGACCCCACACACTCCTGTGCCCGCTGTCTTATTAATTCCTCCACGTGTGTCACCGGGCAGCAGGGATTGTTCCTTGCCCGATGTAACGCCAAACTTTGGCCCCTAGCCTCCTGATCAGTTTTAGATTTCCTGATGCTGATCCACATAGTGTCGCCCCTTATGCTGATATCATGCAGCTGAAGGCCGCCTATCTTATCACCTTTGTTGGCCGCCACGAGTTCACCTACCCTGAATGCCCCATAGAAGGCTAAAGAGAAAGCAGCTTTAAATAGGCCCACCTCAGACGTAGAGCTACATGTGTCCGGCAGCGCGAGGAGAACAGCTGACAGACGTTCAAAACCTATGGGTTTCCTGAAATCTATGGAGGGGGGCTGCATGCGCCGCCATCCTTTTAATGCCCTGTGGGCCTGGAAGCTGTGTGTAGGGTCCCTGCCCCCCCGTGCCCGTGCGAAAAAGGAGATAGCGGCCTTGTGCCTGTTGGCTGTTGCCACCGTGCGCCCTTCCTTGTGTAGGCTGCCTAAATACTCATTGAAGCTAGCCTCCATAGTCCACCTACTCTCCCAGCCCTGTCCCAGAAAGTGACAGTAAGACCTGAACGCCCCTTCGTATGCCGTCCTGGTCTTGGGTGCTAGGCTGGCTGCCACGAGGTCATGTAGTTGGGGGCACCAATTTGCCAAAGAATCGCCGGGAATTGGGCTGGCGCTGTCTCTGCCTCCGGCAAGTGATCCCTGAACACCTGCATCTTAAAGCGAGAAAGGGCATCAGCTGCATTGTTTAATACCCCTGGGACATGTTTCGCTCTGAAAAGTACATTCCTTGTCATACAACACAGTACAATCTCTTTTATCAGGCGTAAAATGAGTGGACACCGTGCAGCTTGTTGGTTGATGCATTCAACCACCGACATATTGTCTGACCAGAATATTACCGATCTGTTGGCCAGCTCCTCGGGCCAGACTTTCAGTGCCACCCAGATTGGGAAGAGCTCGAGGAAACCAATGTTCACCGTCAGCCCGCTCTCCTCCCACCAGGCGGGCCACTTCTGCGCCACCCATTTCTTGCCAAGGATGGCACCAAACCCAACACTGCCCGCCGCATCGGTCCATAAACCAATGTCCTCCGAAGACACCGTGGGTGCACCCCACAGCACTCTTCCATTGAAATCCGCCAGGAATGCCATCCATATCCGCATGTCCTGGCGCACCTCAGCAGACAGCCGTGTCCGGTGATGTTTTTCACGAAGACCCCTCATGGCCTGCGCAATTGAGCGTGAAAATGGGCGAGCCATAGGAATTACTCTCAACGCAAAATTCAACTGTCCTACTGTCTGCTGCAACAGCCCTAAATTCACCTTCTTCGCTTGTAAGCACAGTCCTAAAGTCTGTTTGAATTTTTGGATCTTTTCTGCTGGTAATCTAAAACACCCTTCAACCGAATCCAGTTCAATGCCTAAAAATTCCAGGCATGTCACTGGTCCAACTGTCTTCCCCTGCGCCAACGGGACCCCGAAAGCGCGCATGAGCACGCAAAATTCCTGCAATGCCGACGCACACTCCCGTGAACCCGCCGGGCCCAGAAAAAGAAAGTCATCCAGGTAGTGCATCACCCATTGGTGACCCGTATGTTGTCTCAATGCCCATTCCAAAAAGGAGCTAAACTGTTCAAAATAAGCGCATGAAATTGAGCAACCCATGGGCATACACTTATCCATGTAGTACCTTCCTTTAAAGGAGAAACCCAGCAGGTGCTGGTCCTCTGGGTGAACCGGGAGTAGTCTAAAGGCTGACTCAATGTCTGACTTAGCCATCAGTGTACCTGCGCCCAAACTCCTCAGCATGCCCGCTGCCTGATCGAAGGACGCATACTTCACAGAGCAAATTGTATCATCAATAGCATCATTCAATGATGCCCCCCTTGGTGCGGATAAGTTGTGGATGAGCCTAAATTCCCCCATTTCTTTCTTAGGCACCACCCCCAGAGGAGAGCACACAAAATTCTGCGTGGGAATGACGTGAAATGGTCCTGCTACCCTCCCCAAACGCACTTCTTTAGCTATTTTTGTTGACACCACTGTTGGCTTGGCCAGGACTGATAGCTGATTCCTACACTGTGGTCTCCCGACATACCCCCCAGCAGGAATTCGAAAACCATGTGTGAAACCCTCCTGTAATAATCTAGCAGACGTGTGATTCGGGTACCTGTTCAACCAGGGGATCAATGCTGACAGCTGGATGGGTGAATGTGCTATTAGCGGGTGGATCTTACTATTCAGGTTTCCTCCTCCCCCTGCTTCCTGCACCACTATTTTTATTTCTGCATGTTGTTTCGGGGTGGGACGTGTGGCCACATACGCTACATGCGTGCCTGAACTTACAGGTACCTGGTGCCCTGTTGCATGTCCGCCTATTGAAGTCCCAACATACCCCCTTTGCCCCTCCATTTGCTCTCTGCTTTTGGGCCGTCTCCCCTCCCGGTGCTGATCGAAAGGGCTGTTGAAACGCCTGCTGCGGCCTGGGGAAATAACCTCTACCCGCATTTGCGCTTGTGCTTGCCCCCTGACCCTTCTCGAATTGATTGTGCCATGAGATAGAGTCTACCTTGTCCCATGATAAAGTTTTATCAAATTCTTTGGACTTTCTGAAAGCGACATCATATTCCTTCCATACATCCCCTGCATGATTCTCATGGAACATTGTTATCCTACTTTGGTAGCAGTTCATGGCTGGTTGCATCCCCTTAAAACGTTCGCCCATTACTGCGCCGAACACTGCAAAAGCCCTCAGCCAGTTGATGAGGTTTTCTTCCACCCTAAACTTGTACAACTTCGCTCTCCATTCACTGGGCAACAACATTTCCTTCTGCGATTTTGCATATTCCCATTCCCTGTTATCTATCAGCAATGAAAACATGTTCACATACTTGTCGGCCCATATCAATTCCTTTACACTCTGGGACACATGCTGTGCTAAGCACTCACCCCTAGAGGGCAATGTTCCTTCGCCCAGCAAAGGCAGGGCAATCTCCTTACCATTCCCATTGTCGTTGGGCAACATTGCTTCCGCGGTCTTGGCACTGCCTCCATCATTCGCTGGACCTGTTTGGGGAGAAACCGGTGCAGGCGGCGTTGCGCCCCTACCACTAGCCAACAATATCTGAGTCACCAATGTTTGTTGCTCCGTTGTCAGAGCAGTATTGACCGGCAACGCACCCCCCCCTAACCAAGGGAGAATAGCCGCCACCTGAGCTGCCAGGTCTATTGGCACGGGCCCTGGCGCGGGAGTGGGAGTAGGGCCCGCACCTAGGGGCACCGGAGCCTGTGGTGGCGCGACGGGTGGCACTGGTGCCGCCGCCGGTATTACTGGCACAATTGGTACTGCTACTGGCAACTGGGGCACCGGGGCTGGAACGGGCACCGGGACCTGAAGTGGCGGGAGTGGGGCAGCAGGGGGTACCTGTGGTGGCAGAATTGGTGCAGCGGGAGGTAGGATGGGAGTAATAATCTGTGGCTGCCCCCCCACCCTCTTATTTCTTGCTCGCCTGGGTGGTGACACAAAGACGCCCCTTGGCTTGGGCGGTACTATCGTCCGCTTGGGTCTACCAGATGGACCGGCCTGGGCATCTACTTTGGCCCCTAGAACCGCTAAAGCCTTATCCATTTTATCAACCTTCCCCAGTCTCTTATCCATTGCAGACATTCTGCGCATCATTTTTTGTAACATTACACCCACATTTGGATTGACACGCCCCCTTCTTTGAGACATATTTATGAGCACACCGTGCTCCGTACCTGACCCAGCTGGTGGTGCACGACCTGTAATACCTGACCCGATCACAAGCGCCTGTGCTGATGTATGGCGACCACAACCTAGTCTCGCAGTCCTGCAAAACAAAGAGCGTTACCTTTCCCACTAGTGACCATGAACTAGAGAAACACCCTATCCTTGATATTATCACATAAAACCCAACATTAAGTGGCCGTGCACCTTTAGCGTTTTAAATCGTTAAAATGTAAAACAACTCTTGCACCGTATTAGCAATACTTACAACATACACTTAAGATCAAATTATACCAGTCGTGATATGCGGCAATAGATTCCACGATAGGCCCTTAGCGCGGTATTCCAGTTAAACTACCCCCCTAGTTAACTCCAGCACTGTGCTGCAATTGACTTTTTATAAAACATGGATTTCAGTCAATAAATCACAACATAGACAGTCCTGGCTCCTTTTAGCGTGCAAATTCAGGTAAATTATCAAACCACGTGATATGAGGCAGTGAAACCCAACAGCACCCAGCAGGGCACCTTATCGTGCTAATACAATTAAAATATAAAAAACTAAACAATTCTAGCACACTGCTGCCCTTGGCAGCGCTAATACAGGGATTTCCGGTCTCCCATCCGGCTTCTGCCCTAGCTGCCCCTGCTTCGCTTTGTTTACAGCTTGCGCGTCTAAACCACAACTGCCTGCAACCATAAATCAATTAACAGTCCGCTGGGGCACTCGCGTGTTGACTGTACATTTGCCAATTTCATAAATTCGTTCCGCTGTGCAGGCGCGTTTAAACACGGCTTTTCCCCGACGTGCAACAGGCCTTCCTGCCGCTGCCCCCGCCCCGCAAAATACCTCGTGTTCCGCCTCTCCCTGACCGGTCCCCACCGCACGGCTGTGTGGCGCCTCTCACTCTTTGTCCCGGCCGCGTCCTCCCGCCTTCCAGCAGCAACCGCTCCCGCTCTGATTCACCAGGCGCCGGTCTGTGCTCCCCGACACCGTGTCCTCCGCTGAAGTTCGCCACGCTCCGATCCAAGGCGGTCTGCTGGGCTCAAACGACACAGGAACCTCCAACGAAAAACCTGTAACAAAGAAAGAGAAAAATTAAACGGCCCCACGGTGGGGCGAGGAGCGAGCCTGGGGAGCGCGGGCACAAAGAGGCCGCTTCCCGCGCTCCCCAGGCTCTTAACCCCTTCGCCGCCGCGACCCCGCCCCCTCGCCCCGGAAGCACACCAGTACTTCCGGGGCGAGGGGGGCGGGGAACGCGGCCCCGAAGGGGACGGGTTATGGGAGGGATCGGGCCCCGCCATGCTTGCGTGGGGGCCTATTGGCCCCCCCTTGTATTTTTTCACAACGCAACATCCTTTACAACGCATTCCATTACAACGCATGCCATTACAACGAATTGTCTAAAACTACCTTTAAAACGCATTCCATTACATCGCATACTACCTTTACAACGCATACCATTACTACGCATACCATTACATTGCATGTATGGTAAGTATTGGATAGTATAGGGGTAAAAATTACTATTCTAACTCCAGGGGGTGCAACAGTAGGGTACGTGTTGGATAGTGCAGGGGTAAAAATTACTATTCTAACTCCAGGGGGTGCAACAGTAGGGTAAGTGTTGGATAGTGTAGGGGTAACAATTACTATTCTAACTCCAGGGGGTGCAACAGTAGGGTACGTTTTGGATAGTGTAAGGGTGATATGCGTTGTAATGGTATGCGTTGTAATGGTCTGTGTTGTAATGACTGCATTGTAATGACATGCGTTGTAGTGTCATGCGATGTAATGGTTGCGTTGTAATAGCATGCGATGTAAGGGATGTTGCGATGTAGTGACTGCGTTGTAATGGTAGTGCGTTATAAAAGTTGCGTTGTAAAGGTTGTTTCCCTCTGCAAAGGGCAATCACGAACAGTGCGTATGCATGCGTGCACGTGTGTGTATATGTATGTACGCATATTTATATATATCTATATATATTTCTATATCTATATATGTATATATATGTATGTTAAAGTAACGTTCTAGTTAGATTCAAATTTTAGTGACAACATAACGCTTTAATCATCCAAAAGAACTGAAATTCACCAGTTATAGTTAGCTGTGGTAACTATAATTCGTAACCCAAAGGTAACTGTAACTCATGCCCCCGCCATGCTCCATTTTCTCATCAATAATTTAATTTAAAATGTTGCAGATATTAATGATGTCATGGAAGATGTAATGAGTGATGTAATATGTGGAGTAATCAGCAGTGCTTGGCGAGGGCTAAAGTCATAGTTACCTTAGGGCACAAGTTATTGTTACCAGAGTTAACTATAACTGGTGAATGTCATTGGTTTGTTCATCTCACTGAAATTTTCACTGAGGGGCAGCACGGACCCCCACCCCAAGCAGTATTAGGCCCCAGTAAACCCATTGTTCAAGGTCAAAATCAATAATAAACAAGCATTTGCAATGCAATAGGTCTCGCATTAGGAAAGTTTGAGCTATTGGTATTGTAAATGACAAATTTTGTATTTATGTGTTGGTTTTAAAAATAGCTAAATTAATAGCTTTGTCATTTACAATGCCAATACTTTTAACTTTCGCAAATGTGACACCTGTAGCATTTGTAATGCAATATGTGTTGTATTTGCGTGACTTACATGTATTGATATTACAAATAAGAATTGCTTCTAATTTTTTTTAATAATTAATACTTAAATAAAAAAGTTATTGTAATTTATAATTGCAATAGCTTTAACTTTCATAAATAATTTTTGTGAAGATTATGTTCAGTGTATTTTATTGTGACGAAAATCCAAGCACAGAAGTGAAATATTAACATCTTTTTGTGACATTTGTAATAAAGCTTGAAACATTGAGAGAACATATTTGAACCAGTTGTTGTTGAATGGTTGCACAGATTGATGCTATGGTGGCACTGAGTGATGTTGTGGTGGCGACGAGTGATGCTGTGGCGTTCAGTGATGCTGTGGTAGCGCATAGTGATGTTGTGGTGCCTCTGAGTGATGCTGTAGTGGTGCTGAGTGATTCTGTGGTGATGCGATACATAGATAGAGTGTAATTATGTGGCGTGTAACTATGTTGCACTGAGTGGTATTTGGAGTGTATGTTGCATTGAGTGCATGTAATTATGTGGCGTGTAATTATGTGGCACTGAGTGGTTTTTGGAGTGTATGTTGCATTGAGTGCAGTGTAATTATGTGGCGTGTAATTATGTGGCACTGAGTGGTATTTGGAGTGTATGTTGCGTTTAGCGCAGTGTAATTATGTGGCATGTAATTATGTAGCACTGAGTGGTATTTGGAGTGTATGTTGCATTGAGTGCAGTGTAATTATGTGGAATGTAATTATGCAGCACTGAGTGGTATTTGGAATGTATGTTGCATTTAGCGCAGTGTAATTATGTAGCATATAATTATGTGGCACTGAGCGGTATTGTGTGGAGGGTATGTTGTATTCAGTAGAGTGTAACTGTGTGGCATGTAATTATGTGGCACTGAATGGTATTGTTTGGAGTCTATGTTGCCATGAGTGCATTGTAATTATGTAACATATAATTATGTGGCACTGAGTGGTATTGTGTGAAGTGTGTGTTGCATTCAGTAGAGTGTAACTGTGTGGCATGTAATTATGTGGCACTGAATGGTATTGTTTGGAGTCTATGTTGCAATGAGTGCATTGTAATTATGTAACATATAATTATGTGGCACTGAGTGGTATTGTGTGAAGTGTGTGTTGCATTCAGTAGAGTGCAATTATGTAGCATGTAATTATGTGGCACTGAGTGGTTTTTGGAGTGTATGTTGCATTGAGTGCAGAGTAATTATGTGGCGTGTAACTATGTGGTACTGAGTGGTATTTGGAGTGTATGTTGCATTGAGGGCAGTGTAATTATGTGGCGTGTAATTATGTGGCACTGAGTGGTATTTGGAGTGTATGTCGCATTGAGTGCAGTGTAATTATGTGGGGTGTAACTATGTGGCACTGAATGGTATTGTGTGGAGTGTGTGTTGCATTCAGTAGAGTGTAATTATGTGGCGTGTAATTATGTGGCACTGAGTGGTATTTGGAGTGTATGTTGCATTGAGCGCAGTTTAATTATGTGGCGTGTAATTATGTGGCACTGAGTGGTATTTGGAGTGTATGTTGCATTGAGGGCAGTGTAATTATGTGGGGTGTAACTATGTGGCACTGAGTTGTATTTGGAGTGTATGTTGCATTGAGTGCAGTGTAATTATGTGGGGTGTAACTATGTGGCACTGGTGGTATTTGGAGTGTATGTTGCATTGAGTGCAGTGTAATTATGTGGCGTGCCTTATTTGGCAGCTTCACTTCTATTGCAGTTGATACAGCCCTTTAAAGCTGCCATGGTGCTTACTGCTGGATATAGGTCCATATTAAATAAAAAATAAATAAGTACAGACACTGACTGAGCCCATTGGCATGAGGAGTCAATCAATTGTCAAGTGGCTGAATTCACGCAGCATCCCATTAGCCAATTATGGCTGTCTGTGTTTGCACTGGACAAGCACATAATTAAAAAGTTGAATACGAAACTACAAATCCCATAATGCAGTGTTCCTGCACAAAAAAAAACAGAACTTGGTAAGTGGAAAACCAGTTTCTTTCATTTACCACTTAGCATATTTTCCTTACAAGGAAAGTACATGATAAGATTAGCAAGAAAGAGTTTCGAGCTGCCTGCAGCTGGAGATACCACAGTTTACCTAGATATATGTATTTTCTAGTTTACCTTCCAGCCACTTCAGCATTGTTATCAAAAAACAGGAACCTCCGAAAGCAAATATACACCGTTCGACGCTATTTGTGCTTGAGGCTACAGTGTCTGGTTAATGGGAGTGTTCTTTTTACACTCCTCAGACATTCCTATCGGTGTGAGGAATGGAGCAGGTCCGGGAACTCCCATGGTTACGCGGACACCTCACAAAGAAAGAAACGTGCTATGCTGTGTCTTATTTGCTCTAGAAAGAATAAAAGTTGGGCATTACGGTTATTGGAAGAATAGTTAAACCGTGTTAAAAATTAATAGCACCTGAAATGTTAAAACTAAAATCTGAAGTTATTTTAATAAAGTTTGCATACAGTCAACTAAAAGCGCAACACATGCAACAGTAATGTAAAGCTCTCAATGGACCTTAATCTGAGCGAGTTTCTGATTTAAAAGGCTGGCATGAAATAAATTAAGCGCATGTAAATTAGAAAGGAAAAAAAAACCGAAAAAGCTATTAATATTGGGATAGAGTTTACGACATGCAGAAACCACACAGATTAAAGATGCAATCTGGCTGGGGACAAATGCCCACAGGCAAGACAGCAAACTAGAGAGCGCTAGAGTAAGAGTCTACAAGGAACAAGAGCGGACGCACCGTAATCTCTTGGTGCTCACAGCTGCTTGGAAACTGTAATCAACGAACACGGGGAAACTCTCCGCATCCCTGCCTGTAATTCTCTCCCAGCCTTCCACCAGGCCATCCTCTATGCACGTATGCTCATGTTACGCTTAATAAAATATTGACCTTCTATTCAATAAAAATTGGTGCTATGTCCTTTATACAGCCACTCCATGTAGGCTCTGCGTCCCCACGCTCCAAGAGAAGCAAGGCACAAAATGTGCACTGCATTCAGAAATAATTTTTTTAAAAACATGCCCTAGCTGCGTAGTTGAGGTTCATTTCCGTCATAATGAAAACAAAAAACCCAACATGAAGATAAATCCTTCAGAAAGAATAACCTTAGCAATTGTGTGCAAATGGTGTGTGATAATTAATAGGAAATGTAATATAATATTAGGAGTGTGCGATATTTGCGTAAATTCTTTTGCAAAAAATACATGGAATTCTTCAATAAGTACACGAAATAACAAAAAAACATCGGTCCAGCATTTGGCAGCTGTTTTGCCATGTACATCCTCGCATTCATTCTTGGATACAAGGACATATTTTGCACTAAGAAAAAGTCGCAAAATCACGCGTGCACGAACAGCATCTGCACACGTTCTCTTTGCAAACCTTGTTTCCTGTGTTTATGCCATGGGATTTTGACCCGAACAGAAGCTTCTTTACTTGATATGGTCACGGTGTAATCACGTAATTGCCATGATTTCATCACAAATGTAAAGCAAATGCCAGAAATTAACTGAGATTACACTGTGTAACAGAAATTTCACCAGGACATACATAAAACCACAGAATTAGCGATAGCATCATAAGCGTGTCCTTTCACTGCAATTGCTTAATCCTCTGCATGTACACGGAAATCATTTGTCAAATATCAGGAAATGTAATCAAATAATGGAACAAAACAATTAAATGGAAAGGATAGCAAGGGTTATGAAAACATGTTCTTTGCTCACATAGATTAATTATGCACTCAGCTGTCTGTTGTACGTGCACCACAATATGCTTACAACGTGTGCAGTCTCCGAAGCTGTACGTCGTTACCGAAAGCACAGTGACAGTCCAGTATGCAAATAAACACAGTGCTAGGTGCTTGTGTGCTGACAAAATGCCCGTCTCTTCATCGCGGGCGCACTCTGGAAGTCAGGCAGCCTTTGTTTGGACGTGGGCGGGGCTCGTCAAAGAAACAGGAAGTAACCGCCGAGGAGGACGTCCGAAACATGCAGGCTCCACGCTGAAGTCCCGGGGCGCTTCAGAGAGACCGGGCGAAAGAGCGAGGGCAGACTGCATGGCAACAAAGGCAACACGGGGCTCCCGAGTGGTGAGGAGACCCCTGCGGCGTGCCAAAAGACGGCCCAGGAACCTGCACACCGAGCCGGTAAGTGAGAGCTTGCAGGCGGGGCGGGGCGCGGGGGGGGGGGGATTGTCTGTGCGTGTACTCTCGTGTGTGGGCGGCGGCGGCGGCGCGGGACGCGGACGCGACGTGCGCGTTCGCGCAGCCAAATCCGCCTGCTAAAGCTCGTGACAGTTTTTTGTCCCTCATTCCCCGGCATCGGACAGCTTTAAGTCTCCAGCCCTGGACGCATCCTTCGGATGCGAATTCCAGGGCGAGACCTAAAAAGGAGGGTAGCCCTCTCCCCAAGCCTTATTTGTCCCCGGGGACGTTACATACATAAGGAGAGGGGGCATGTGCAATCCCTCTTTGACCCTTCTTGGGCATGGGGACCCCATTCCCTGGGGCCACAGGTAGGTGCCCAAGTGCACACTCGGTCGGAAATTCACAAACCTCAAATTGTGGTTCACAGGAGGAGCCCTAGGGCCAATACAGCCCCAGCTGTCTCCCCGCACAGTGCAGGAGCCGGCATTGCTCCCGCCTGGAAGGAGCAGCTATTTATGCTTGCTCCCTAGGGATGGGAGCAATATATGTTCTGTTTCCCTGCCTGCAGGAGTGCAAGCAGGAGTAGAAGTCTGCTCACACCCTGTGGGAGCATGTACAAATATTGCGCCAGTTGGGAGATGACATGCCTTCCCAGTCCGTGCTGCTGCAGGCAGGGAAGTGATGTTTTCTTCCATCTGGCAGGAGATTTAGTAATGCTCCCACCAGGTGGGAACAAAGAAATGTCTCTCTGCCCACACAGATTCTGGCAAGGAAACTACTCTTTTCCGGGGGTGAGCTCCCCAGGACTGAGTAATAGAGCTGGCCCCAGGACCTTTTAAGGCTCTGTGAGGGGGGGTGCGCAACCCTCCTCCCTTTTATTGTACATTTGGACCTGGGGTATGGGATCCCGGGGGGCCTTCAAAGGCTTGTAGAGGTGGTCCACACAGCCCTCCTCCCCTTTTTTTTTTAAACCATTCGGCTCCCGGGTTGGGTCAAGCTTTTTCTGCTTGTGGAGTGGGGCCCTGCGGCCTTCTCCCCCTTTTAACATATTTCAGCCCTGGAGGATGGGGTCCCTGGGGCCTCTTAAAGGCTTGGAGAGGGGGGCAACATGAACACCTCCTCTTTACAAAGATGTCTGCCCCAGGAGAGGGACCTGCTCGCCTTCATTAAAATATTGGCCCTAGGGAATGGGGTTGCTGGGACCTCCTGGAGGCTTGGGGAGGGGGGAGTCATGTGCCCCTTCCCCTAAAACCACCTATGCACCGCCCACCAAATCCCTGGCCCACTCCAGGGGGGGTTATTTCTTTTTACAGTGCAGTAGGCTGGGCTTTTTTATTAACATGCATAGATTTGTGGATCCCCAAAAATTTGTGGCAAAAAATAAATAAAAATCTATTTGGCTCCACCTGACCCCACCACCAAGCCTCTGTGGTCAGGGTATGCCTACCCCGCCCTCGTGTCTTTTTGTGTGCTATTTTTTCCAGACTCAGGACTGAGTCCCGAGTTCTAAGATGGCTGCCCCCACTTTCTGGTTGATGTGGTGACAGCCAATCAGGTCTCAATAGGGGATCTCTAGGGTCCACAGAGCCTCCACGACATGAAACATACAATGTTTTTGAGCATTAATTAATCAAAAACGACTGAACGGATTCACGCTAAATCACAACAAGCACTCTTTCCTGACCAAGATCTAGCTTTCTGCTAAATTTGATGTATGCCCATTCAGAGGCTTGGGCTGTAGCTTTGTCTAAAGTTCTTAAGGAGAAATGAATGGGAAACATGTTTAGGGATACCACTTTTCTCGCATCTCACATGGCGGATCCCCCTAAAACTTTCCAGGAATAAGCTGAGGTGGAAAACATTTGTTAGGAAAGTTTCATGAACATTTGTCAAATGGCACCAAAGATATAAGCAAACCAAAAAATGCATTTCCTATACAAACATGATCCTAACTATAATAAAAATATATAAATATATATATATATATATATATATATATATATATATATATATATATATATATATATATATATATATATATATATATATTTAAATAGGATTTCCTATTGATGTATATATAAATATAGATAGATACACTCATACATAAGAAGATACATCTAAACTTTTTAAGTACAGATGTAGGCTTATGTATTGCCACAAATATGGATTATATTACTGAATAGTGATGCCATGAATATCGTGGGAAAAAAGATATTGTGGACAAAATATTGAAGACCAAAATATCGAAAGGTAAACGCATGTAACAGAAGTATAGATTTTCCTATTCCTAACTCCACATCTACGTACCTTGAAGATACATATATTGTCAAGGTACATATTTGTGGAATTAGGTATAGAAAATCTGTATTTACTTACCATTTGATATTCTTTCCTCGATTTTTCCTTCCTCTATATTCTACCACCAATATTACCAGCTGCAAAACATGCAATGAGAGATGGTTGCACATAATCATGTGCTTGTCAAGGTGCAGTGTATGCTATTCTCTGTGTTATCTTCCAGGCGATAGTCAACAGCTTTGTGGCCGGCTAAGTCAAGTCAAGTCAAGTCATAAAATTTATATAGCGCACTACATACCCAGAGGGTTTCAAGGCGCTTGGGGAGGGGAGGGGGGTTATTTGTCAAATATCCACGTTTTAAGTTGTTTTCTGAACGCTAGGTGATTCTGGGTGAGGCGAAGGTAAGCGGGGAGTGAGTTCCATGTTTTGGCAGCCAGGTATGAGAAGGATCTGCCTCCCATGGTGGTTTTGTTGATGCGAGGGACAGTGGCGAATGCTTGGCTGGAAGATCGAAGTTGGCGGGAGGGGGTGTAGAAGGACAGTCGAGAGTTGAGGCAATCTGGTCCGATGTCGTAGAGTGATTTGTGTGCGTGGGTAAGCAGTCGGAAATTGATCCTCTTATTGACGGGTAGCCAGTGGAGGTCTTTAAGGTGACCAGAGATGTGTTCGTTGCGTGGGATGTCTAATATGAGCCTGGCTGAGGCGTTTTGGATTCGTTGTAGTTTCTTCTGTAGTTTGGCGGTGGTACCTGCGTAGAGGGTGTTTCCGTAGTCCAGTCGGCTCGTGACCAGAGCATGGGTGACTGTTTTCCTTGTTTCGGTGGGGATCCAGCGAAATGTTTTTCTGAGCATGCGAAGGATGTTGAAGCAGGATGAGGATACGGCGCTGACTTGTCTGTTCATTGAAAGTGAAGAGTCCAGGATGACGCCAAGGTTCCGTGCGTGGTCTGTCGGGATGGGTGCTTTTCCGAGGGCTTCCGGCCACCAGGAGTCGTCCCAAGCAGAGGGGGATTTACCTAAGATGAGGACTTCTGTTTTGTCTGAGTTCAGTTTCAGACGGCTTTGTTTCATCCATTCGGCGACTTCTTTCATTCCTTCGTGTAGGTTAGTTTTGGCGGTGCTGGGGTCCTTGGTGAGAGAAAGGATCAGTTGAGTGTCATCCGCGTAAGAGATGATGTTGAGGTTGTGTTGGCGGGCGATGGTCGCGAGGGGGCTCATGTATACGTTGAAGAGGGTGGGGCTGAGTGAGGATCCTTGTGGTACGCCGCAAATGATTTCAGAGGCCTCGGACTTGAATGGTGGGAGGCGGACTCTCTGGGTTCTTCCGGAGAGGAACGAGGTGATCCATTCCAGTGCCTTTCCTTGGATTCCGATGTTTTTGAGGCGCTGTAAAAGGGTGCTGTGGCAGACTGTGTCGAAGGCTGCAGAGAGGTCGAGGAGGATGAGGGCGACTGTGTCTCCATTGTCCAGTAGAGTTCGAATGTCGTCTGTTGCTGCGATGAGGGCGGTCTCAGTGCTGTGTTTGGCTCGGAATCCAGATTGTGAGGAGTCGAGGGATTTGTTGGCTTCGAGGAAGGCGGCGAGCTGGTTGTTGACAGCTTTCTCGATGACTTTGGCCGGGAATGGAAGAAGTGAGATGGGGCGGTAGTTTTTGAGTTCGGTGGGGTCTGCTGTTGGTTTTTTCAGAAGAGCGGTGAGTTCAGCGTGTTTCCAGTCTTCTGGGAAGGTAGCGGAGTTGAAGGAGCAGTTGATGACGTCTCGGAGGTGCGGAGCTATGACGGAGTCTGCTTTGTTGAAGATGTGGTGAGGGCAAGGGTCTGTGGGGGATCCAGAGTGGATGGAATTCATCAGGCGGATGGTGTCCTCAGTGGTGATTGGGTTCCAGGCGTTGAGGGTGTTAACGGGGGGAAGATAGTCAGCTGATGGTAGGGTGGGTTGGCTTCCGGGTTGGTTGTCAAAGCTGTTGTGGATGTCAGCAATCTTGTTGTGGAAAAAAGAGGCTAGGGAGTCGCAGAGAGTTTGAGAGGGGGTGATGTCGTTGGAGTTGGCCGAGGGGTTGGAAAATTCCTTGACGATGTTGAAAAGTTCCTTGCTGTTGTGGGCGTTGTTGTCGAGTCGATCCTTGAATGCTGTTTTTTTGGCTTTTCGGATCAGTTGGTGGTGAGTACGGATGGCGTTTTTGAAGGCGTCCTTGTTGCTGGTGGATGAGTCTTTTTTCCAGGCCTTTTCAAGGGAGCGGCATAGTTTCTTGGATTTCTTGAGGTCCTCGTTGAACCATGAGGCCTTCTTGATTTTGTGTAGGCGTTTTTTCAGTGGTGCTAAGGTGTCTGCGGTGTTGGATAACCAAAGGGTGAGGTTGGAGGCGGCTTCGTTGGCGTCAGAAGAGAGGGCTGGGGAGGTTTGAAGGAGCGATGAGGAGATCTGTTCCGTGGTGATTTTGTTCCAGTTTCTTTGTAGAGTTGGTTGGAGGTGGATGATGGGTTTCGGCTTGTTGTAGGTGAAGTGGACGCAGCTGTGGTCAGTCCAGAGGAGCTCCGTAGTGTGGTTGAAAGAGACATGGTTGCTAGAGGTGAAGATGGGGTCGAGTGTGTGACCTGCGATGTGGGTGGGGGAAGTGACCAGTTGTTTAAGTCCGAGGTTGGCGAGGTTGTCTAAGAGGGTGGCGGTGTTGCGGTCGTTGATCTTCTCAAGGTGGAAGTTGAGGTCTCCCAGGAGGATGTAGTCTTTGGAGGGGAGCGCGTGTGGGGTGATGAAGTCCGTGATGTCTTCACTGAATTTTGCGCGGGGTCCTGGTGGTCTGTAGAGGAGGGTGCCTCTGAGAGTGGTCTTGGGGTTGATGTGGATCTGGAAGTGAAGGTGTTCGGAGTTGGCGAGGTTGGCGTCAGAGCTGGTTGAGATGCGGATTGATTTCTTGTGGACGATAGCGATTCCTCCTCCTGTTTGGTCGGTGCGGTCTTTGCGTGTAATCTTATAGTCGTCAGGGATAGCGATGGCGATGTCAGGAGCGGAGGAGGCGTTCATCCATGTTTCCGTTAGGAAGGCGACGTCTGGAGAGATGGTGTCTAGTAGGTTCCAAAGGTCAATGGCGTGCCTGTGGACCGAGCGGGTGTTGAGAAGGATGCATTCTAGGTGGTTGGGGTCGGGAATCTGTGGTGTGGTCGGAGCGGAGATGTTGACGGTGCCGCTGAATTTGCAGGAGTAGCAAGAGAAAGGTCCATGGGTGTGGCCAGGGGCGGCTTGGACGCAGTTGGGGGCGCGGCCGGGGTTAAGGGCTAGGAGGGTGGCTGCATCGTAGGTAATGCGGGGGTGGGCAGAGCGAGGGGCAGGGGGTCTGGCGCTGGGCGCGGTCCAGGCGCGGACGGGCGTAGACGGGCTTACCTTTGGCGCACCTTCGGCGTGTCCGTAGCGCGTGGACGCTGCGCGTGGAGGCATTGGCCATAAATGGATGGTGGAGGGGGCGGAGCGTGGGAGGGTCAGCAGCTGGGAGGCGGTAGCGGGGAGGAGGGGCAGGGAAAACAACAACAGCAAACAAGATGGAGGTGAGGGGAGGCGAGGCAGGGGCAGTAGGTCGCCTGGGACAGCTAAAATTAATATTAAAATATACGATGCTGCCAGGTGGCCAAATATAGCTAAATGCAGTGCAGGCGGGCGGCGCTACAAACACAAGCAATGCAGGGCGGGCGGCGCTATAATCACATGCGCTCTGAGCAATGATAGTTTTTAAAACACAGCGCAAATTGGTTACATGCAGTCGATCCCAATGATTAACACAATGCAGGCGATACCGTGACAAAATTAGCGGTGTGAAGATCCCCAGTAAGACAGCAGCAGTGCTGGGAGAGGAGCAAGGGAGCGACCGGTCAGGAGCGAGTCCGGGCGGTCACAGGGGCTGGAAGGACGAGGTAGGCTCTGTGAACGTGGGTGGGAGGGTCAGCAGCTGGGAGGCGGTAGCGGGGAGGAGGGGCAGACCATGACAAATGTAGGTGGGAAATGGGCCCCATCTGGCCCCCCCTTTAGAGACACCAGTAGCATATTGATATTTGAGTAGTGTAGTGAGGTATACCACTATATGAATGGTACAGTTCTCGGTCAAGAATCTTTTAGTAATATTAACCATTTGTAGCCCACAGATTAGATTGCGTTTGGCACTATAATAAAAGGCGCCGCTCTCACACATTTTAATGGTGCTTACATTATCAACTTCGGAAGGATGAAAGTTTGAGTCTGGTATGCCACATTTCGAATCAGTTACCTGCTGGGTACTCACAAGGTCTTGTGGTATGTGATCAATATGTAGAGCTGTTTATATGGTTGTGATCACTATTTATTTTTGTTTGATGTATTCAGCAATTGCCATTCATCCAGCCTCAATATAATTGAGTCGCAGTCGGCATGACTCGTGGGTGGGGGGCGGCGAGTTGCGCAGGGATGGAGTTATGCGGGGATGGGGTTTAATTTTAAAGAAATTAAAAAAAATTTACTTTCCTTCGCGGCCCAGTCTGGTCTGGTCCCGCGTCATCCTGCGTATCTCTGTTCCAGTCCACACAGGAAGCGGCAGCCTCCTTTCCCTTTCCTAAGCTAATCACAATGCTGCAATGGCAGCGTTGTGATTGGTTGGGACGCCGACCACACTGGCGTCTATGGGGAGGCCGTTTTCTCCATGCAGACAGCATGCAGCCTACATGGAGAAAAGGGCAGAGTCCGTATGACTGGTTTGGCCGGCCCTGGGGCCGGCCAAACAGTTACACCCACAACAGTGGACAAGCCACTCCTCCCCAGCCCTGGAGCTGGACCGCCCACACGCCCGCCCCAACCAAACCCTTCTGCTTTCTCGCAGTGCGAGGCTCCTCCGCCCATGTGGAGGAGCCGCCCCTGATATAATCACATGAAAATTGGGTTGGGGAGAGAAAGCCTAAAAGGCGATTATAAAAATGTTAAAAGTAATTATTATTTCTAAAAGCTCAATTGGCTACAAAAACTTTAAGATAAGGTTCATTGCAGCGAAGGTGAATATGATGAAAGGGTGGAGAGAAGAGAAGAAGTGGTCTTATGAGGTAATGGCAAAGAAGATACTCTTAACTTTCATGATTGAGCTCAATGTAGAAGGTCGCGTCTGATTGATAGGCAGAGAGGCGGCTTCTTAAACACATGCCATTTGCCTCCTTGATTGTACCTCGCTCGTACAGTTTTTGAACATTTTGTTTATATATTTGTATGGGCAAACCTGTCCCCAACCCAGCAAAGCGCTTTACAGTTGAAAAAAAAGTGGCCTAGGCTAAGACCACTATAAAAAGAACAGGTTTGTAGAAAGAAGGGATTTCCAAAGAGGAAATTAGTCAGGCAGGTAAAGGTTTAAGAGACGTGCTTCTAAGTCATTCCAAGGCCTGGTTTTTAGTTCGGTAGAGAGTTCTGTGAACCTGAGGCTTGGCAGGAAAATCCCTGTTCCCTGTTTTGGTATTTCTGGTGTGGCATATCTAATGCCAGTTCTTTCCCTCCAAATATAGGATTAGATCACAGACGAATCTTGCATTGTGCAGATGAGCTGGCCATTTTTAACCAGACCTGCATTGACTTGATTAGGACTCTGCTACAGCTTAGTAAGGCACAATGAAAGGAACTAACTTTTGGCCAAGTCTTGTAAAACCAAGACCATGATCTTCAGCAAATGCTGAAAAAATCAGATTCGGGGACTTTTCCTGGAGCACTCGTTAACCAGCATTCCCTAATATAATTATCTGGGAGAATGTTTAGTAACATGAGTTTCCCCTAATCGCGTCTAATTGAAATAAGAAACAAATATTCTAGTTCAATATTTGCTTTCTTTTAATTGTATAAATAGCTGGATAGCCCTTCTGCAGGTCGAGTAGTAAAGATAATGAAAGTAAAACTAATTCATGCACTTTATTATGAGCCATCTGCTTCTTTGGATCAGATTTGGAGGTGCCTGAACCCATGGCAATGCTAAACTGACAATCATTTATGAGTAGCCAAGCACAATTGAGACAGAAATTTGTCATGGGAAGGCAATCACATAGGTATTAGTGGCTCCGAAAATGTCATGGAAAAACATGATTAGGGATGGGATGTTTTCTGAGAGTTTAAAACAGCAGATCAACTGGGTCACTTTATTTTGGGGTGTTCTTGAAGTTCTGTAGTTACGGATACTCTGGGCCTCGGACTAGCCTACAGCGGTTTCAAGGGTTCGTAAATAGGTAGCTGAGATTCATGTCAATGGCCACAGACTGGACTGCACCATATTTTAGTAAAATAAGCATTTGGATTATGTGATTGATTTGTAGTTCGTCTTTGACAAACAGCCTTACCTCCGCCTGGCCATTTAAAGCCTGTTAAACTCCTTCTTCTGTGTCTTTTGCCTCAAATTATGGAGTTCAGAAGAAAGTGATCTTCTTTTGGCAGCAGCATTGCCTGTGGATGAAACCGTTGCCAAAGTCTCAGATTTTAGTTGACGAGGACAGGCCGCTGCTGCTCCCATTATACTTACAGTTGGGTATAAGGATCAAGCTTGGACGCAATCCTCTATAGTTAATGCCGGGTGATCCTCCTTGGCTATTTACAATGGTGTAGGTAATGTGTGTTGCCTGCAAGACATTTCCTGAATCACCTGCTTCGTAGGCTTTGGTACACTTGGTTTTAGATGTTTTTTTACAGGATAGATCAATAGATGAGGATTAACAAACCTCAATCTTATTTAGCTTGATATTATTTCTAATTCCAGATGTAAAATATTTTTTTACATAAGTATCTGATGACTATTTTCATTATTTGAATTATATAACGTTTTAGTAGGATTAACTAAGGAAATGATGAAGAAATTAAGGACATTTAATCTATGTTCTGTCCTTGCACCAAATCTGTTCTCCCTTTTTTTGAGACGCCTACAAGTTCTAAATTCAGTTCAAGGTTTCACACCCGAGATAACTTGTAGGCAGTTCAGCTTACTTTTGCAGCCAATGATCGATTATACTATGCTGATCAGGCTGCAAAGACAAATCCATACACTGTGTGGATATTGTAAAGTAAATTACCTATCGTTTTTAGACATAACCATTTTTCCACCACTGATTTGATCACCTTTTTCAAAACCCACCGAATGAATTTGTTTGCTATAAATTAATAAAATCTATTTTATTTATGTTTTAAAATGAGTTTTTAAAATATGTGTGCAGAAGATTTCATATTAAGAGATGGAATTATGTATTCAGTATAATTGTTGATCTCGTTAGAGATCTAAATCAATACCATAAAAAATTGAAAAACAAAATCGAATTGCAAAGTAAATGATCTGGTAATTGTTACTATAAAAAAGTCATACCAAGTTGTTTGGCAAAAATAAATCAGACTTTGAGCGGTGTTAGTTGGGACTAACGTTCGGAGAGTGGCAAATTATCAATTTATAATGTCTCTGAGTTTATGTTCAATGAACGTCAATGCTTGAAAGAACTTCAGCAGATGGTGTTTACTAAAACCTTGATAGTTATGCAATGGTTATGCCATTTTAATTTGACATTTTGGGGTCTTTCAGCCAAGCCAACGCTATAAGCCTATGTTAAAAAACAGTAATACCAATAGTTGCATATGGGATTGAGGATTCCAACAATAATAGATAGTTCGAAAGCAATGCTACTTAAACAAGCACTGGCAAAGTCACTAGGTATGGCATTAGAAAGCTGGTTGTAAACATAAGATGCTAAAATTATAATAAGAAAAATAAAGAAACTGTATTGCCAATACAAATTTGAAATAATCGGAAAAAATAACTATCAGATATAATGTTGATAGGCAGTTGTGGAGGCACCTGCACTTTTCTATCGTGGACACACTGATTTGACTCTTTCATTAAGACTGGATACACAAGGTGAAGCACAGCCACTCTGGTGTCTTGACAGAAGCTTAACTCAATTTGACAAACAACTTCTAGGAGAAAGAAGTAAACCCTGTTGGCGACCAGACCATTAATCTAATCTGAGTACTTAATGGATTGTGATTTTTTTCTTTACAAAATCGAATAAAGATGATATGAATGAATGAGTATCAGAAATTCAACGAACATTCCATCCGCCTTATTAAGAGTGCTTTATATCTTAATGCACTTGTAAGAATGCGGACACAATATCATCATGATTGTTACAGGGCACCCATCCCCCAAACACTGAAACAAGCCCTTAGTGCCATTAAACTATCCTAATGCACTTTTAATACGTTTTATGAGATATCTGTAACATTTGTGATGAAGTATTTGTCCGCCAAATTCTAAATCACGCCCTTAATGCTTTGAAAAAGCAACTGATCATTCTATCAGCCCGTATGAAACATGAATGCTAATGGAATACTAACTGTTGCTAGAGAATACATTGATTTTACTAATAAATCTCGATTCAAAGAAAATTTGGATTACACACAAATACAGAAATAATACAGAAGGGTGCTTGATTTCACCCAATAGTGCACGTATATCTCCACTAGTTATAGAGGCCTCACTATACCTTTAAAGAGTGAGTAGTTCAGGAAAAAGTTTATCCAAAGATCTCTCTACCACCATTTTTGTATTGAAACCTGCAATAAAGCCATTTTGCAGAAAAGATTTAGACTCTGGTGTCACCAAAACGGTTGCTACTTTTAAATAAGTTTCTCATCAGACATTTATAGGCTTCCCCTTAGCTTTTTTTAAATGAAGTCTCATATTGCAGTCACTCATGCACAAGTGTGAACAAACAAATATGCAATCCCACGCGTGCACCGCCTCGGCAGTCTCAATTGCTAGGGGTGATTTCTGGTTGAGGGAATGGGTGCCATGTATTTTCAGAATATTTTAGTTGGGATGAGAGAGGAATAATTCAGGGGCAGATAGTTTTAGTTTGTTGCTGAATACCTTTGAGCGTAAGGCAGAGGGTGTTGCAGGCCTTCTGTGGTGGTAAGACCAACAAAGGATTGACTGGACTGGATCATTCTTACTGTCCTTATGTGGCATTGTCAATGTCTCTTTTAAGAGTATCTGGTGGAATTAGCTAGGATATACTGTATGCTGACAGTCTGAGGTGGGAATTCTGACCTTGTTTCCTTCTTTTATTCCAGGTAGATGTACATTCATCACGTTAAACCTCATTCACCCATTCGTCTGCCTTAGAAGATAGAAACCCTTCCAGACCATCAGTCATATTCTTCTCCACCTACAAGGATTCCTGTTTGAGACCTTTCTAACATTCTCTACCCTAATTCACCAAGACTCTACGCCGATGCTGATGGAGCGGGTTAGATAAGTGGAGCCCTTTCGTAAGTTCTATCCTCGGTGTCCTAACATCACTCCTTGTGTTTTCCCAATTTCACATCAGACGCTGATTGATACGGAGTCCTCTGCTGTTCCCACAAGCTTGGATTTAGATACTGGAAGTTCTGCAATTCAGACGCCTGCACCGAGGACTATTAACAAATTAACTATTTGTTCAAAGCAATTTCTCACTTGAAAACAATCTATAAGTTGTAAACAGAAGAAATGGAGGCCAAGATGGAGAAGGAGCAGGAAAGAGAAAGTTCAAAAGTTACTTCTGAGCTTCTAAAGTCAAGATCGGGTGAGTTTGATCTAGAGTCCATTCTCTTCTTGAAGCTCCGAGGTCTGGCCATATATGACTTGGGCTGCATTGGGGATTGTCTCAACTTGGAACGCTTAGACTTGTCCAATAACAATCTCACCCACCTGGGACCCCTAGCATCTTTGAAGCAGCTGGTGGTTCTGAACTTATCTGCCAACCGGGTTGCCTCACTTGAGCCCCTCAGCTCCTGCGACAGTTTACAGAGCCTGAATGTGGCTGGGAACCTTATAAGCAATGTTGAGGGCCTACAGTGCCTGGCAGGGCTAAGGAAGCTGGAGAGCCTTCGATTGAGAGACCCAGTCAGTAACCTCAGCAACCCTTTGTGTGCTGCAGGGTCCTACCGGACCAGCGTGCTCGATGTGCTGCCCATTCTTAGGGTGATTGATGGTGAGATTGTCTCCGGCAGGGGGAGCGACCTCTATCAGCTCTGCAAAGACATTGACAGTTCACTGAAAAAGTTTCTGGGCAATGGGCCTGTAGAGGTCACTGGAGGAGCTAAACCCTGGGTGGAAGAGGGCTACTGGGATCTGAAGCCAGCTCAGAGCACCATCATCGAAGAGGCTTACAAACAGTTCAACGATGTCCTACAGGAGTGTAAAGAACTGAGCAAGAGGGCAGATGACACCATCGCCCAGGCTGAGAGGGCTCTGGACCTCCGAAATGACCCCAGTTCATATGTCTTCTGAGAACCCAGCACCTTGGATGAAGATCTAGTTCCACAGGAACCTGCATCACGAGGAGGCCCTCAAAATCTGAGCATGGCCCCTGCTTGGAAACACCCATTCAGCGTGACGTCTGTGCATTGAACACACTTTCAGAGTGTCCATTCGTGTTTGGGAAAAGTGCCAAAGTTCTTCTTGATGATCCACCGCCCTTCAGTGTTTTATGTTGTTTGTGTTTGACTGCATGCTCTTCAGTTCTACCTCTGTTCACAAGCCCGAAAGACGCAACATGAGCCTGACGCCTGTCCTTGTTTTCTTTGTTTAATAAATGTAGCCAGAAAGTTACTTTTTAGTTGTTATGTGATTTGTTCTTCGTTGATAAGTGATCAGATGTTTCTGTTAAGTCTGAGATGCTTTGGGATCAAACCAGCTAAACATACTTGTACAAGTGAAGCACAGAGAGTGGTGTGGTACCACCATTGTTCATTGTTTTGATCGCTAGTTCCCTGCCTGAGCGGGTTATGTTGTCTTCATCTCAGGTCACTGAACTAAGCAGTGTCTGTTGTTTTGATCTCTGGTACCCTGCTTGAGCGTGTTATGTTTTCATCATCTCAAATCAATGAACTAATTGCAGGTAAAAGGTTGGTTTCCTATACTCTAATTGGAATCAGTGCCTGGTTGTTCTTATAACTTTAGTGTTATTGAATGTGAATTGTAATATTTATGTTTTAAATTCATGAGTTAAATAATTATGTTCACAAATTGCAAAAATAGAAAAAAACTGAGCTATGTACTAATTACCAGTAAATAAATATTATGGGGTATTTGTTGTGGATTAGTACATTCAATAAATTGCTTGGAGTAGCACAGCAAGACAGATTCCACTTAACACTGGTTACAAAGATTACAGATCCTCATTTGCAGTTCTCCCAACAGGGAGCTGTGTTTTTAACAGGAGAAGATGGGTGAAGACAGAGCAGGCACTTTCATGTGCTAATATCATCCTGGCTTTGGACTCAGTCAGTAGTACTAATTGTGAATTAAGGAGCTGTGCAAAATCAAATGTTTCTCTGTGATTGGCTCGTAGAGGGTAATTATCTTGCAGGTTGAATCTTAATCTGAAACTGGGAAAATTCTAATTTCAGGGTAAAACCACATATCAACATATCTTGTCTGCAAAACATCAATATGTAGAGATCACAGATTTCCAGCAAAGAGCTTGAACGCTAACCTTGCTTCCAGAATCTGATAGGACAAATTCACTATAGAAATCTCCACTTTTGTCACCTGTCCACGTGCATGGAATAAGTCAATTTGTGTGCTGCTACAATTTCCTGAAGTGGACTTGCAGTGTCATTTTAAGGAGTTTAGGGACCCCTGACAAAATATATCTCATGGGAGCCCCTAATCAAAACGACTTTCAGTCAGCCTGTTGCCCATCCATACTGAATTTATGTTAAAGTTTCAGAAACAGGATCACACAAAACAGTTGAAACCTTCCTTGACCAGTGCAGTACAAATTCTTAAGATGATAATGGATAGAGAGAGAGACTGAGTTAGAGGCAGACATAGGCAGAGGTTGTGCGAAAAGGTTTGTTATAGAAATAGAAGAGACTGAGGTCTAACAGAGAGCAAGTCCCCCGTCTCTCGGGGTCCATTGTAAGCTGTGGGTCCAGGGCAGTTGTCCACTTTTCCCATGCTTTCAAACTCTGAAGTAGAGGATACATACAAAATAGGCTAGACTCTTAAAAAGCACACACATAAAGGTAGCGTGTATATTTACACACGCTTAAATGTGACAGCCAAAAGCTGTTTTACAATTATTTTTTTTCCTTCCTCATGGGAAAAGTATTTTTTCCTATAGAGCCACGTCTTTCCATATACTTCCTTGATTTCTCATCAAACCTCTGTACATATTGAGAGTGGGAATGTATCTACCAAGGCATTATGCAGGTAGGTGATCACCTTTCAGACAGAAATACCCATGCCAATAATTTGCCACTCCGATCAGATTTGTTCATAAGTAATACAACAGCACGACAATTTAAAATTGCTCGTGAGTAAATTTATTTACAAGTGTAAATTTACTTTTTGCGAATACAAAACTTGGATTTACACTTGTAAATGGAGCTATTTGCATAACTAAGTTCAACTCCGATGGATGAATCCTTTTGTAAATCGGATCTCATGGTTTACTTCCTTCAAAGAGATACTAACATATAATTAAAGGACCATTTAAAAGGCTAGGTTTGAGATTCATGGGCAATTCAAAGTATAGTTTGCCTTCAAAGTTTATGAAGACCTACAGATGTGACTTTTGAAAGGGAATAGAGCACCCCAATCTTTGTGAGGGAAAAGGGAAAAGCGAATGGGCCTCCCAGTGATACAAACATATGCTATTGGGCAAAGGTGCTGGTATTTTTGCAAACCTTTGGTGTAAATGTATGGCCTTTTGTAACTTGAGCCCAAAATGTTTTTAGTATAAAACTTTTATATGAAACTGCAATCCAATGGAGTTTTAATTTTATGTTTTTTGCATTGTTAAAGCATTGCCTTTAGGTTCAGATTAGCATGCAGTAAGGTAGGTGCTACTAGCACATCTAGTAAGAGGTTGTAGTTTTTAGAAATTGATTAGGTATTATTTGTTTACCTGATCAATATTTCTCTTTTGAAAATTTTACAGATTGGGAAAGTGGTGGTTGGCAGGGCCGGACTGGCCGTTGCGGCGACCGGGCAATCCCCTGTTGGGCTGCAAGGGTTGGGGCCGGTTTTGGGCCCCTGGGGGCCATTTTTGTTACAGGTCCGTTTTTGCAGCATAGCTGCAAAATCGGCCCTGTAACAAAATTGGCCCAAAACCGGTTCTGGCAAAGAGCTCGGTCATACCTCCAACCCCGCAGGGGTGGGGAGGGCGGCCGAGCACTTTGCCGGGGCTGGTTTTGGTTCCCAGTCCGGCGCTGGTGGTTGGTTAACTGAAAAACATTCATATAATACATTTAAAATTAGAATAATTCTTAGGACCTGATTTTGAGTTTGGGGGGATGATACTTCGTCACGATAACGGAGGACAATGCTCCATGTTGGAAAATGGTCCTTTCTGCAGGGTCATCCCCAGACGTTTTACCTTCCTTCTGCTTTTTGATTAATTCATTTTTGTTGGCATTAGGACTCTGAGCACTTTACCACTGCTAACCTGTGGTAAAATGCATGTGGTCTCCCCACTAAACATGGTAATATTGGCTAATACCCAATTGGCATATTTAATTTACTAATATGTCCCTGGTATAGTGGGACTGCATGTACCCAGGCCTGTAAATGAAATGCTTCTAGTGGGCTTGCAGCACTGATTTTGTCATCCACTTAAGGAGCCCGTTAAGCATGTTTCAGGCCTGCCCTTGCAGTGCCTGTGTGTGAGGTTTATACTGCTGTGTAGACCTGGCAAAATAAACATTTTGCCAGGCTCAAACCATCCCGTTTTATACATGCAAGTCACAGCTAAATTAGGCCCTGGGCAACCCAGAGGGCAGGGTGCAGTGCATTTAAAAGGCAGGACATGCATTTGTAAGTTTAAATGTCCTGGTAGTGAAAAACACTAAAATTGTTTTTCACAACTGCAAAGCTTATATCTCCCATGGGATAACAATGGGATTACATTATGACATTTTTTAAGTGTAATTTTCAAATGGGAATATATAAGTGATTCAAGTTTGGTGTCTCTGGAATCACAATTTAAAATCCAAACTTATGGTAAAGTCAAATTTCAAATTGCAATTCTGAAAATGCCCCTTTTAGAAAGTTGTCATTTTTTGGCTTTTGCGTTTGTGGTTGGCGTTTGCGCTTTATTTATTCCTCCTAGACACACAATGAGCGCTTAGGTGTGTCTCAATGGGCTATTTCTGGCAGGATGGCAGGATGGGAGGAAGGAGCTGGGCACAGCCTCACTCACACCTGAATAGGCTGTGTCCTGTACTAACTTAAAGGACTGCATTAACCCCCTGTAGTGAGTCTGGAGCAAGGCAGGAACGGAGGAAATCTGTGCACTTCAAAGGTATGTCTTTGAAGTCTTCCTCACTTCAAAGGAACGACTAAGTATAAGTACTGGACTCTGACACCACCACTTCAGTACACTTCTAGACCTGTGGATACTCTGCAAGGAAGAAGATCTGCTGGACTGCTGAAAGAACAGCCACTCAGCTGAACTGCCACTCTGAAGGAGCTGCTGCCTTGCTGTTCTGCCCTGCTGCCCTATTGCCTGTGGAGTAAGAACTGAACCTGGAACCCATATTTAACCCAGGACCCCAGAGTGTCTTCAAGGGCCAGTCTCCTGGCCTCCTGATCTCAGTCTCAGGGACATAACCCACTCCCCACAGCTCCTGCACCTGTTTCCATCGAGTTCCTGACCCCCAAGAGGTGCCTCTGAGGTCCTGGGTCCTTGGTGTGGTTCTCTAGCTCTTAAAGTCAAGCTTTTGGGTTTTTCATGACCGCAAACTTGCCTGTTCACACCAGAACTGCGCTGCTCTCACCAGGAATCAGTGCAAGCCACCAAAAGTTCATCTGTTTTCACAGCAAGCATTGTCCGCACGCATGGATAACCACAAAGAGGTTCCAGCCCAGCCGTCTGTGATGCCTGGCCTGGTGTTTGTGCCCCGCCCGGCATCGCCAGCCACACTCTCCTTGCCCTCAGCAAACTACTTCCCCACAAGCGAGACTCTTGGCACAAAACTTGAGAAGGTAAAACTTCAGCAGGACTAATCTGGGATTGTGTCTGACCCGTGCTCCTTTGCGGTCAGGCTGAACTTCTGACTTTGACCAATGCAGCTGGATAGACATGGTTGGCGCTTTCTGTATTTTGCAGTTTATTGTTTAAAAATGCATAGCTCCCTTTCTACCAATTGGATTTTTTGTCATTTTGGTCTTATATTATTAATTAAATTAAGCTCTATTTTTCTAACCTGGTGTGGAATCCTTTTGTGTGGTGTTTTCACTGTTTTACTGGTTGAAGTGTTGCACAAATACTTTACACACTGCCTCTAGGTTAAGCCTGACTGCTCTGTGCCAAGCTACCAGAGGGTAAACACAGATTGCTTTGGTGTTTGCTTGTAACTTGTCCAACTACGATTGTGGTTGTTGCTTGACCGGGGCCTACACCCCAGTCAATCAGTAACCCAATTTCTACCAATGTAGTGGAACGCTGCCTGCCAAATTTAGAGTTGTCCACTGGCCCTGTGGACAGCTCTTTACGTTGACAGGAACTCTCCCCTATTCTCCGCTCCAATCCCCACGCCCAGAAAAAGAACAACAGTAAACATTGTTCAGATTTTAGCCATCTTCACCTCACTCCCTGTGAACTACCTCTCTAGGATTGTCCAACATTTTTCCCTTTTCGAAAAATGGAGTGTGAAACGTAGGAAAGAGACTTGGGGGCGTCTAATTCTTTCAGAACTGACTGAATCTCTTCCAAGCCCAGCCACCCCAACCTAATTATTATTATTTTTTTTTAAAATATTTTTATTGTAAAACAGAAGGGTTTTTTCTGGCACACACATAACACAGAATACAAATAAAATAATACATATAATAAATCAAAGTTACTATCAAGAAAAACAATATAGTACTAAACATAATCTTCAACACACAAAGAAGAATAAAGGTGGAAAAAAGACCATTAATCAAATTAATAATTCATCAGTCTACATTTGCATTTGACCTTTCCTTCCATTGATGTACCGGTTCCCAAATTTTCCTTCCCCATCTTTTTACCCTTTTACCTTTTTTCCCAAATATACCCTTTTCGAGGTTAAATGTCCCTAATAGTAAAGCAATCCACTGCTGTATTCCTGGCGGTAGGGGGTCCAGCCAAACTCTAGCAATCAACAACCTGAGAACCGCCATTGCTACGAATATAAATTCACTATGGTCGCCTTCACAGTCCCTGACGCCTAACATAATTACTGTCGGTGTTAAAGTCACATTTACGGCAAGTGTATGGACCATAAAATCCTCAATGCCTTTTAATAAGGGCCTTAATTTAGGACAGAGCGCAAAAATATGTATACTATCTGCGGCAATAGCATTACATCGCCAACAATTAATCCCTGTAGTTGCACCCCACTGGGCTATGCGATCTGGAGTATGATAAAGTTGGTACAGCGTTTTAAAGTGTTGCCATTGTAATGGGGCAGAATAAAATGCTGAACAACCTAACTCCAAGGACTTCAGAAAAGACTCACTCGAAGACCCTCATTTTCCAGCCCATTTATTACCAAATCTGTCAGTATCGTCCTTCTTCGTCTCAGCCAACTGGGCATAGAAATACCGAATGGAGCACACGCCACTTTGCGCTATTGCTTCCATAATGTTATTTGTATTAAATCCACCTGCCCCTCCTTTTTTCTTAGAGAGAAAACTCCTAGTCTGCAAGTACTTAAAAAAACTATATCTTGCTATATTAAATTTAGCCATCAGGTCTGAAAATTGCAGTATGTTACCATCTAAGTTTAGCATATCTCCTATATTTTTAATACCTTTACTGTTCCAGTCTGCCATAATGGTATCAGAAAAAATTAAAGGGGGTAGGGATTTGTTCCTATACATTCTAGTATACCTGTTAAATCTCCCTAGTCCACAATTTTTTGCAGCAGCAGACCATACATTATAAGCTGCGGCAACTGTCTTGAAACGTGTACGTTTGTAGTATGATGAATCTGTACAGTTTAAGAAAGCATTTGCTGAATCTTTGCCCAAAACAATTGAATAAATCCTAGTTGAGATAGCTTTAACTTTCAGATCCCCTTCATTTGCTCCGATTAGACCTTGAATATATTGTAATACCGATGGCCAGTAATAAAACCTAAAATCAGGAACCCCCCAGCCTCCCCTATCCCTTGGCAACGTCATAAACTTGTATGCCCGTCTTGTCTTCCCGTACGACCAAATAAATTTATTAAGAATTGCCTCTAGCTTGTTAAACCAAACAGACTCAAACAAAAGAGGAATAGTACGAAAAAAGTAAAGAAATTTAGGAAGTATAAGCATTTTAATAATATTAGTGCGGCCCACTAACGTAAGCCTAAGATTATTTACCCTCAGCAAGTCCGAGCTTACTTTCTTTAATAAGGGCGAGATGTTACGCTCAACTACTGTCCCTAAGTTGGAGGAAATTTCAACCCCAAGGTAGACTGCTGCAGGGACCACTCGTGGATCATTACATTGAGCTGCTATATTTTTAATAATCTGTGTTTTGGCTCTATTAAGCTTATAGCCAGAAATATTGCCAAAATTTAGGGCTTCTTGTTCTATCTCGCCTATTGCCATTTCAGGATCAGGAGTAATTATCGCGACATCGTCAGCGTATGCCATTACTTTAAGTACTATCTCATTTACGCACATGGGGGGGATACCGGGATTAAGTTCAAGTTTGCGTAAATACGGATCCATATATAATGCGAACAAGAGAGGAGAGCTAGGACAACCTTGCCTTGTTCCTCTTTTAATCTGCACTGCCGTTGTTAATTCACGATTGATTTTAATTCTAGCTGTTGGATCCCTATAAAGAACCTGAATTGCTTTTATAAAATTATCACCAAACCCCATAGAACTCATTAGCTCCCACAAGTACTCCCAAGCGACCCTGTCGAAAGCCTTCTCGGCATCTAGAAATAAAGCCGCGACAGGGCCGCCAGAAACCTCCATGGCATCAAAACAGGTAATCACAGTCCTGACGTGTTCTGCAGTCCCTTTCCCCGGAATGAATCCGTGTTGAGCTGGGGTAACTAATTTTTCTATGACAGCTGACAGCCTTGTAGCCAGAATTTTCGAATAGAGCTTTACGTCAGCATTCATTAAGGCAATAGGTCTGTATGACCCAGGATTTATGGCGGGTTTACCTTTTTTCAAGATAACTATAGTTTCAGTCTCGCCCCATGATTTTGGAATTGAGATATCCCTCTGGGCTTGAACTAGTGTATCCAATAGCTCCTCTCTAAGAACTGATATAAAAGTTTTGTAAAATTCAATTGGTAACAAATCTGGACCTGCAGCCTTAGAGGATGGGAGATCTAATAAAGCTATTGACATTTCTTCGAGCGTTATAGTGGCCTCGAGTATAGTATTTTCCTCAGAATCTAGTTTTCCAAGTTGAATGTTTCCTAAATATTCCCTAATTTTGTCAATATCTACCTCAGTCTCTTTGTCATATAGTCCAGTATAAAACTTCCAAAATTCATTCCTTATTCCAGCAGAGTCAGAGATCAAGTTGCCTGAATCATCAACTATATTTTTAATGTCCCCTGCATTGACTTTTTGTCTGGACCTAACAGCAAGAATATGACCAACCCGCTCGCTGAACTCACAAGCCTGCTCCTTCTTTGTTAAATAACTAACTGCTGTCTTATTAGTAAATTTTTCCGCTATCTCCGCCCTTAAAACCATAATCTCCAACAATTGTTGACCCAGCGGGAGCCCCCTCATGATTAATCTACTTAACTCAGCCTCAGCGTTCAAAAGGGAGTTAACTTGCTGATCGATCATTTCTCTTTCTTTTTTCCGTCTATATGTTGAAAAACTATTGTCTCTCCCCTGACACCTGCTTTAAAAGCATCCCAAATAAAACCACTACTAGTGCTCCCCATATTGTTAACCCAAAACTCGCTAATCCATTTTTCCATGTGTTTACAATAACCCTCGTCTTGTAACAGAGCTCGCTCGAATGTCCATCTGTATGGTTTCCTACCTAGCCCATTTAAACTAAATGACAATAACAGTGGGTTATGGTCAGACACCAAACGGGGTAACTTCTTAATCTGCGTGTTAGAAATCAAAACATTAGAAATTAAAAAATAATCCAACCTTACTGTTATATTGTGAGGAGCAGAAAAAAACGTATCCCCATCTATCTGCGGCTGCAAGTTGGCCCATACATCTGAAAGAGCATTATGCGATGCCATATCTACTATCGCCCTATGCACCCTTTTCTTCCTCCCCACATATGAATGGCTCAGTTGTAGCTCAATATTTGCCGGTCGACTAATATTAAAGTCTCCGCAGCAAACGATTGGCTCCGACCAAGTTGAGAGTTCATGATCCAGAAAATGGAATATATCTGGGTCATCGCACGTTGAACCGTAGATTGAAACCAGTGTGAACCTAGCACCTCTGAAACCTATTTCTGTAATCGCCCACCTACCCCAGATATCTTCTTTATTCCTAAATACTGTACAATCTACTCCTCTCCCCAGAATTGCTACCCCACGGGTTTTGAAGGCTTGTTTAGTGTAAGCTAAGACTTTAAAGCCAGCCTGTTCTAGCAAAAACCCTTTTCCACCCTCCACATGAGTTTCCTGTAGACAAATTAGATCAGGAGACACTGATTTACAAAATGCAGAAACTCGCAGCCTTTTTTGGAGATCATTGAGGCCACAGACATTAAATGACAAAATTCGACAAGTCATCAGAAAACATCATAGATTAGCACCAACTTCCAATTCCAATTCCGACTCTTAACCAAACCCACCACTTCCTTTTTCCTCCATTTGTACAAAATCTGCAACTGCCTCAAACTACATTTCACTGTGTATGGTGTGTGCCATTTCCCCCCCCCCCTCTTCCCCCTCCTCCCTCCCGTCTCCCTGAGCCCCCCCTCACTGCCCCTCCCCCTCCCCCCCTACAGGCAAATAGGTCACGAATGACCTATATGTGGACGCTAGGGAAGCAGCAGCCGCTACTCCTCCCCACCGCTAAACCAACAAATCCGGCATATATAAAATTTAAATCCATTATTTGTTCTCCTTATATCCCAAAACTTCCACCATGTAGGCCTTCGCCTTAATCTCTGAAAGGAAAAATTTAAATTGGCCCTTGGTCACAATTTTCAATTTTGCCGGGTATAGCAAATAAGCTTCAGAGCCCAGAGCCTGAATAAGTGGTATCAGTTGCCTCAACCTCCATCTGCGCTCAACTGTGGCATGGCAAAAGTCTGGTCTTGCAAAGAACGAGACATTGTTATAGGTGCGTCTTGACTCTGGCTTCGCTTTGTCCAAAATCAGCTGCCTAAGGAGAAAATTCCCAACAAATATTAACAGAGCCCTTGGGCGCCCACCCTGTGCACCAGCCTGCGGCTGACCCCTTTTAAGAAATAAGGGAAAGCGATGGGCCCTTTGAATTTCAGTTTCCCACTGCCAACTAGATAACTCCGGAAAAGCCCCCTTTAGCAAATTCACCACAAACAATCTGGGGTCCTCCCCTTCAAGACCTTCCTCCACGCCTAGCAGTCTGATATTATTACGACGCTGCCTGTTCTCAAAATCTTCCAACTTCCAGTTGACATCCTCAGCCACCTTTTGATGCTCTTCCTTATATGTTTTCAAGTCTCTCAAGTCATCTTCCACTTTACTAGTCCTTTCCTCGACATGTCCAACTCTCTCAACCATCTCATCTTGTCTTTTGCTTATGGTTCTAAGCTTATTCTGTATCTTCCTTGATTCCTGTCTTGCCCTCCTACTCTCCCCTCTAGCCTCAGATTGCATTAATTTCAGAGTGTTAAAGAGAAGATCAAGCGTAACAGGAGGCTGCGAGGATTGAGTAGGGCCATGTTCTCCAATCAGTGTTGCCGGACTGTCTTGCTCCACAAATGAAAAGGTAGTGGTAGAATAATCCCAAGCTAGTCTTTTAGTAGGATCAGTAGTACTACTTGCAGTGGAAGGTTTCCTTTTAGAGAGGCGTTTTTTCTGTGAGGTTTTCCTAGCGGGGGAGCTGCTGACTGAGTCAATACCCGTGGATTCATCTGATGGCTGAGACTGTGACTGTGATTGCGTATCTTCATCGACAGAATAAAATCTTTCCACAGAAGCCGAACCACTAGCGATGCCGATCTCGGCAGAGGTAGAGGATTCCCCTCCTGATCTAACCACCCCACTTTCCATGCCTAGGTCCATAGTTTCTGCCCAAGTTAGAGGTTTAGTCAGCAATGTACCTCCATAGGCTCCATCGGTTGCAGTGGCCTCCATTCTAACATTAAGATTTTGACCAAATAGCTCGGTCTCCAACTCTGCTGCTGGTGTCAACGCAGAGGGCCTTCGAATTACATCCGATACCTCATCTGGGAGCTGGGTGTTCAAAGCCCGATTGTCGATCACGACTGTATGCTCTTTACCCGCACCTTTCCTTATGTTTATTTTTTCCATTTGCCTTGATACAGTCGCCTCTGCCCCTCGCATCGTCCCAGACCCAGCGTAGCCACTTGACTCACCCTCGGCAGCCGCCAAGCTCACATCGCTGCTCACTCCCGAAATGACTGCAGGCACTGCAGCGGGCGGCTTCCCTGCTGCTGCTGTTTCTGCTGGTTGCCTAGCTACCCCGGCGCCGGCTCCGAGCCCTGCACCGAGGACGCCAGCTCCGCTAACTCCAACGCCGTTTTCCCCTTCTGGAACCGCTCCCGCTCCTACTCCCGCTCCTGCGCTAAGATCCGCGGAGACATCAGGTTTGGCTGCGGGGGGTCCGCTACTAGCTGGGGAGTTGGCGAAGCTTTCCGTTACCGTGGGCTGCCGCAGCGCGTTTTCCTTGGCTTTCGGCTTAGTAACGAAACCTGCATCTCTCACAGGTGCGGTATTATCTACTCCATTTCTTTTTGCTGCCGTTTTCTTCAAGCTTGAGGCATTTTTCTGTGTAGTAGATATGGCGAGACCAGGGCCAGTAGTTTTTAAGTCTACTTTATTATTTTTCTCCTTTTCTTTTGCTGTCATTGTTTGACCTTTGGTAATATCCGCGTCAGTGGGCTTCCCTCCCTTGCCGTCTTTGGACTCGACTCCACGCTGCGGGCGTGGAGGCATTTTGAACCAAAATTTTAAAGCAAGTCTGACAACCTCTGATATTCTCCTCTTAAAGTGCAGGGCGATTCGTGTTATAGTATTTCCTCGTTGTTCCCAGGAGAGGAATACCGCAGTACTGCACAGAAAAGGCATACAGTAACCTCAGGCCAAGCGCCACGTTACTCTATTTTGCCATTGAAAAAAGCCTGGTGGTGGAGAGGAGGAGAGTGCGGCTCACTCACTGCATCCCTCGGCGGCCATCTTGCCCCCCTATCCAGCGGCGCCACCCCAACCTAATTAACATCACCGTTCTCAGGACACCTAAACCTTTGCAAATTCCCCATGTGCAGTATTAGATGTTCGTTTTCTGGTGCTATTTTTCTCGTTTCAGTCAATCTTGTGGCCTTTGAGTTGGAGTCTCTTCTGATGCTGAGGAGCTGTCACATTACCTCTTCTTTGCTGTCTAGGCTCTCTGCTGAGTGCAGGCAGTTTCTGTCTTGTTTGCACAATGCCCTTGGCCATCTCTTTCAAGGTGACCGTTCCCTTTTTGGGCTAGTGTCAATTTCAGTTTCTGTTACTTGTCAGAAATTGCTTCCTTCAGTGACCAAAAGGCGCATTGATCCCCAACCCACTAAAATATCAGTATGAAAGGAGGGCCTCATCAAGTACGGTTGATACTCTTGTCCCATAAAATTCTGTGATGGGTTTGAAGGCATTCTTCAGCCAGAGTCACCGTTGACGGGTTTTGGAAAATTTTCATTTTAGGGGATTGGTCTCCCCTCACCCACTTTGTCAATAATATCACACAAACAAACAACTGGGTCTAAGCCGGAAAAAAACAGATACAAAGGACAATGGTGACTTAACTTGGATGGGATATTCCTTTTTAAGGATGATTTTCCTCACCCAACATAGGTGTCATGCTTCATCATAAGCAACCTGCTTGCACTGTTAGATCGGGCAACAACTCTTTCACTAGGAAGTTGGAGCTCAACAGATGTTTCTAGACAAATGGTAGGTGCCCTACATTGAGCTGAATGGTAGTGAGGTAAGTAGAGCATGCTGCAAGTAATGTGGTGGTTTAAAACTGGCTACAGGGTATGTGTACACCATTATTTGTGTGCACCTGGGTCAGGATTAAAACAAGGGACACTGCAGGAGTGAATTAAACCTGCTGAAGTGTGTCACCAGGAGAGGTCAACATATTTCTGCCATTACACCCTCAGATGAGGTGTTCCGGCATTCGTCAGGACCTAAAGTGAAAGTGCTTCTGCTCCGGAAGATGTGCTTAAAATGAAATAATACAATAGAAAACCATACAGTGATCCACTGGTAAATTCAAGGGGGATCCACTGTTGGTCACCCGCAATCATTGGGTGTGGTGCCTCCACTCGGGAGCGATGGCGTGGGGCTCAGGGTACTCTAACCTAAAAAGATGGCACATCCAACTGCATCCATCGCCAGGTTCGAGGACCACTTTGCCCATAATCATCCGTTTCTCGCTAAAGCAGGGGACTCTCACTATAGTGTCTGGGTAGGTCGAGTTAGGCTTCCTTTCTGCCACTCTATTTGCTCTATCAGTTTTGACTGGATTATCCCCTGCTCTGTACAAGATGGTGCTAAATGGTCCCACCACATATTGGCCTATGTTTGCCCTTACATTCTGCAAGTAGCATATGGGATATCGACATTGTTCCTTCCTGGCAATAGCTCCATTCTCGCTCTGGGCATTACCCTGGAGTGTCTCTAACTGTGCCCCTCACTGCAACATGTTTCCCTCCTGTAGTTTTCCCAATGGTTCCCTGTTGTATAACATATCTTTAAAGTTTCAGGCTTTGCTGCTTCTCGCCCTAGTCCAGCGAGGAGTACTTTCAATAGGGCGTAGGTGCTTGATGGGTAAATGTAACATGCTTATAGACAAGGCACTTTCTTTGAGGTTCACATGCAGATGAAATATGATGATGCTATGTACTGTGCAGCTTCAGATTTGGCGTTGGTGTTGAGCGAGGGTCACCCTGGAGCTGGCTCTGTGAGAGAAGGTAACTTTATGCGTCAGGCAAGAGCAGCTTAAGGCTTCCTCACCCGCCCACTCCTCTGACCACTTGTGGTGTGTCAGTTTCAGGGCGTGGATTCTTTTTCCTTCTATTCAAGTGCTCATCTTGGCATGGTTCGCTGCACTGTATTTCTCACAGAAGGCTCCCTTGAGCCACTGAGCTGACGAGCTTTTGGGGATGCACCTGTGCGCCAGAGAGAGTCCTGAGACCTGAGAGACTGTAGCAGCCTTCACAGCAACCCCAGATGAATTTCGTTTTTTATCTCTACTGATGAAGGATAATATCCAGAAACACGTGTCTAGAGATTTACAGCACTAACCTGCTAGCGTGTATATTTACACACGCTTAAATGTGACAGCCAAAAGCTGTTTTACAATTATTTTTTTTGCTTCCTCATAGGAAAAGTATTTTTTCCTATAGAGCCACGTCTTTCCATATACTTCCTTGTTTTCTCATCAAATCTCTGTACATATTGAGAGTGGGAATGTATCTACCAAGGCATTATGCAGGTAGGTGATCATCTTTCAGACAGAAATACCCATGCCGATAATTTGCCATTCCGATCAGATTTGTTCATAAGTAATATACCAGCACGACAATTTAATATTGCTCGTGAGTAAATTTATTTACAAGTGTAAATTTACTTTTTGCGAATACAAAACTTGGATTTACACTTGTAAATGGAGCTATTTGCATAACTAAGTTCAACTCCGATGGATGAATCCTTTTGTAAATCGGATCTCATGGTTTACTTCCTTCGAAGAGATACTAACATATAATTAAAGGACCATTTAAAAGGCTAGATTTGAGATTCATGGGCAATCCAAAGTATAGTTTGCCTTCAAAGTTTATGAAGACCTACAGATGTGACTTTTGTGGATAGTACTTCCCTCTTCTCCAACCACTTCCCACCTTAGAAATGGCTGAAAGGGAATAGAGCACCCCAATCTTTGTGAGGGAAAAGGGAAAAGCGAATGGGCCTCCCAGTGATACAAACATATGCTATTGGGCAAAGGTGCTGGTATTTTTGCAAACCTTTGGTGTAAATGTATGGCCTTTTGTAACTTGAGCCCAAAATGTTTTTAGTATAAAACTTTTATAATTGCAATTCAATGGAGTTTTAATTTTATGTTTTTTGCATTGTTAAAGCATTGCCTTCAGGTTCAGATTAGCATGCAGTAAGGTAGTTGCTACTAGCACATCTAGTTAGAGGTTGTAGTTTTTAGAAATTGATTAGATATTATTTGTTTACCTGATCAATATTTCTCTTTTGAACATTTTACAGATTGGGAAAGTGGTGGTTGGCAGGGCCGGACTGGCCGTTGCGGCGACCGGGCAATCCCCTGTTGGGCCGCAAGGGTGGGGGCCGGTTTTGGGCCCCTGGGGGCCATTTTTGTTACAGGTCCGTTTTTGCAGCATAGCTGCAAAATCGGCCCTGTAACAAAATCGGCCGAAAACCGGTCCTGGCAAAGAGCTCGGTCATACCTCCAACCCCGCAGGGGTGGGGAGGGCGGCCGAGCACTTTGCCGGGGCTGGTTTTGGTTCCCAGTCCGGCGCTGGTGGTTGGTTAACTGAAAAACATTAATATAATACATTTAAAATTAGAATAATTCTTAGGACCTGATTTTGAGTTTGGGGGGATGATACTTCGTCACGATAACGGAGGACAATGCTCCATGTTGGAAAATGGTCCTTTCTGCAGGGTCATCCCCAGACGTTTTACCTTCCTTCTGCTTTTTGATTAATTCATTTTTGTTGGCCTTAGGACTCTGGGCACTTTACCACTGCTAACCTGTGGTAAAATGCATGTGGTCTCCCCACTAAACATGGTAATATTGGCTAATACCCAATTGGCATATTTAATTTACTAATATGTCCCTGGTATAGTGGGACTGCATGTACCCAGGCCTGTAAATGAAATGCTTCTAGTGGGCTTGCAGCACTGATTTTGTCATCCACTTAAGGAGCCCGTTAAGCATGTTTCAGGCCTGCCCTTGCAGTGCCTGTGTGTGAGGTTTATACTGCCGTTTAGACCTGGCAAAATAAACATTTTGCCAGGCTCAAACCATCCCGTTTTATACATGCAAGTCACAGCTAAATTAGGCCCTGGGCAACCCAGAGGGCAGGGTGCAGTGCATTTAAAAGGCAGGACATGCATTTGTAAGTTTAAATGTCCTGGTAGTGAAAAACACTAAAATTGTTTTTCACAACTGCAAAGCTTATATCTCCCATGGGATAACAATGGGATTACATTATGACATTTTTTAAGTGTAATTTTCAAATGGGAATATATAGGTGATTCAAGTTTGGTGTCTCTGGAATCACAATTTAAAATCCAAACTTATGGTAAAGTCAAATTTCAAATTGCAATTCTGAAAATGCCCCTTTTAGAAAGTTGTCATTTTTTGGCTTTTGCGTTTGTGGTTGGCGTTTGCGCTTTATTTATTCCTCCTAGACACACAATGAGCGCTTAGGTGTGTCTCAATGGGCTATTTCTGGCAGGATGGCAGGATGGGAGGAAGGAGCTGGGCACAGCCTCACTCACACCTGAATAGGCTGTGTCCTGTACTAACTTAAAGGACTGCATTAACCCCCTGTAGTGAGTCTGGAGCAAGGCAGGAACGGAGGAAATCTGTGCACTTCAAAGGTATGTCTTTGAAGTCTTCCGCACTTCAAAGGAACGACTAAGTATAAGTACTGGACTCTGACACCACCACTTCAGTACACTTCTAGACCTGTGGATACTCTGCAAGGAAGAAGATCTGCTGGACTGCTGAAAGAACAGCCACTCAGCTGAACTGCCACTCTGAAGGAGCTGCTGCCTTGCTGTTCTGCCCTGCTGCCTGCTGCCCTATTGCCTGTGGAGTAAGAACTGAACCTGGAACCCATATTTAACCCAGGACCCCAGAGTGTCTTCAAGGGCCAGTCTCCTGGCCTCCTGATCTCAGTCTCAGGGACATAACCCACTCCCCACAGCTCCTGCACCTGTTTCCATCGAGTTCCTGACCCCCAAGAGGTGCCTCTGAGGTCCTGGGTCCTTGGTGTGGTTCTCTAGCTCTTAAAGTCAAGCTTTTGGGTTTTTCATGACCGCAAACTTGCCTGTTCACACCAGAACTGCGCTGCTCTCACCAGGAATCAGTGCAAGCCACCAAAAGTTCATCTGTTTTCACAGCAAGCATTGTCCGCATGCATGGATAACCACAAAGAGGTTCCAGCCCAGGCGTCTGTGATGCCTGGCCTGGTGTTTGTGCCCCGCCCGGCATCGCCAGCCACACTCTCCTTGCCCTCAGCAAACTACTTCCCCACAAGCGAGACTCTTGGCACAAAACTTGAGAAGGTAACACTTCAGCAGGACTAATCTGGGATTGTGTCTGACCCGTGCTCCTTCGCGGTCAGGCTGAACTTCTGACTTTGACCAATGCAGCTGGATAGACATGGTTGGCGCTTTCTGTATTTTGCAGTTTGTTTAAAAATGCATAGCTCCCTTTCTACCAATTGGATTTTTTGTCATTTTGGTCTTATATTATTAATTAAATTAAGCTCTATTTTTCTAACCTGGTGTGGAATCCTTTTGTGTGGTGTTTTCACTGTTTTACTGGTTGAAGTGTTGCACAAATACTTTACACACTGCCTCTAGGTTAAGCCTGACTGCTCTGTGCCAAGCTACCAGAGGGTAAGCACAGATTGCTTTGGTGTTTGCTTGTACCTTGTCCAACTACGATTGTGGTTGTTGCTTGACCGGGGCCTACACCCCAGTCAATCAGTAACCCAATTTCTACCAATGTAGTGGAACGCTGCCTGCCAAATTTAGAGTTGTCCACTGGCCCTGTGGACAGCTCTTTACGTTGACAGGAAATCTCCCCTATTCTCCGCTCCAATCCCCACGCCCAGAAAAAGAACAACAGTAAACATTGTTCAGATTTTAGCCATCTTCACCTCACTCCCTGTGAACTACCTCTCTAGGATTGTCCAACATTTTTCCCTTTTCGAAAAATGGAGTGTGAAACGTAGGAAAGAGACTTGGGGGCGTCTAATTCTTTCAGAACTGACTGAATCTCTTCCAAGCCCAGCCACCCCCACCTAATTAACATCACCGTTCTCAAGACACCTAAACCTTTGCAAATTCCCCATGTGCAGTATTAGAGGTTCGTTTTCTGGTGCCTATTTTTCTCGTTTCAGTCAATCTTGTGGCCTTTGAGTTGGAGCCTCTTCTGATGCTGAGGAGCTGTCACATTAACTTTTCTTTGCTGTCTAGGATCTCTGCTGAGTGCAGGCAGTTTCTGTCTTGTTGGCACAATGCCCTTGGCCATCTCTTTCAGGGTGACTGTTCACTTTTTGGGCTGGTGTCAATTTCAGTTTCTGTTACCTGGCAGAAATTGCTTCCTTCAGTGACCAAAAGGCACTTTGAACCCCAACCCACTAAAATATCAGTATGAAAGGAGGGCCTCATCAAGTACAGTTTATACTCTTGTCCCATAAAATTCTGTGATGGGTTTGAAGACATTCATCAGCCAGAGTCAAGGTTGACGGGTTTTGGAAGATTTTCATTTTAGGGGATTGGTCTCCCCTGACCCACTTTGTCAATAATATCACACACACAAACAACTGGGTCTAAGCCGGAAAGAAAAACAGATACTAGGAACAAGGGTGACCTAACTTGGATGGGATATTCCTTTTTAACCCCTTCGCTGCGGCGGCAATTCCACCGCAGCGCTAAGGGGGAGGGGCGGCCGCACGGCGCTCGCGTACACGTGACGCGGTTGCGCTGTGCTTATGACGGAGCGGTTCCGTCACGGCCCCGCCCGCTCTTAAGAACGTTCAGCGCAGGCGCGGAATCGCTGCAGCGCAGGCGCTCCGAGCGGGCCGTGACGGAACCGCTCCGTCATCAGCACAGCGCTGCTGTGTCTGATGACGGAGCGGTTCCGTCACCAGCAGGGGAGGGGTTAAGGATGATTTTCCTCACCCAACATAGGTGTCATGCTTCATCATAAGCAACCTGCTCGCACTGTTAGATCTAGTCACTGTGTGGGCAACAACTCTTTCACTAGGAAGTTGGAGCTCAACAGATGTTTCTAGACAAATGGTAGGTGCCCTACAATGAGCTGAATGGTAGTCAGGTAAGTAGAGCATGCTGCAAGTAACGTGGTGGTTTAAAACTGGCTACAGGGTATGTGTACACCTTTATTTGTTTGCACCTGGGTCAGGATTAAAACAAGGGACACTGCAGGAGTGAATTAAACCTGCTGAAGTGTGTCACCAGGAAAAGTCAACATATTTCTGCCATTACACCCTCAAATGAGGTGTTCCGGCATTCGTCAGGACCTAAAGTGAAAGTGCTCCTGCTGCGGAAGATGTGCTTAAAATGAAATAATACAATAGAAAACCATACAGTGATCCACTGGTAAATTCAAGGGGGATCCACTGTTGGTCACCCGCAATCATTGGGTGTGGTGCCTCCACTCGGGGGCGCTGGCGTGGGGCGCAGGGTTCTCTAACCTAAAAGATGGCACATCCAACTGCATGACCGTCTGGATTCCTTCCATCACGGTCGCTCCCCCTGCTCCCTGCTCTCACGACGGAAGCTTCTCCTTGCTGCCTGCCTTACCTGACCTGATTCCTGCTGCCTGCAACCCCGCTACAGCGCACTACTCAGCGCCTGGTATCGTTCTTAGCCCACATTACTTTAATCCTATTTGCATACAGCCACGAACTGCATAGCGGCTGAGGGATTGACTTTAGAAGCATTTTTGTATACTTTTGGCAACATTGTATCGAGTTGAGCTCCGGCTGTGCCCCAGTTTCGGTTTAGTACCGGGCGGCCATTTCAGAGTGTGTTTACTTCCACCCGTGTCTCCTCCCAGACCCCGCCTCCCAGCTGACCCTCCCACACACTGTCGACTACACTCGCCCCGTCCTCTCCTATCCTGTGACCGTCTGGATTCCTTCCATCACGGTCGCTCCCCCTGCTCCCTGCTCTCACGACGGAAGCTTCTCCTTGCTGCCTGCCTTACCTGACCTGATTCCTGCTGCCTGCAACCCCGCTACAGCGCACTACTCAGCGCCTGGTATCGTTCTTAGCCCACATTACTTTAATCCTATTTGCATACAGCCACGAACTGCATAGCGGCTGAGGGATTGACTTTAGAAGCATTTTTGTATACTTTTGGCAACATTGTATCGAGTTGAGCTCCGGCTGTGCCCCAGTTTCGGTTTAGTACCGGGCGGCCATTTCAGAGTGTGTTTACTTCCACCCGTGTCTCCTCCCAGACCCCGCCTCCCAGCTGACCCTCCCACGCTCCGCCCCCTCCACCATCCATTTATGGCCAATGCCCCCACGCGCAGCGTCCACGCGCTACGGCCGCGCCGAAGGTGCGCCAAAGGTAAGCCCATCTACGCCCGTCCGCGCCTGGACCGCGCCCAGCGCCAGAGCCCCTGGTCCTCGTAATATCCTCCTCTCCCGCATTACTTACGATGCCAACACCCTCCTAGCCCTCAACCCCGGTCGACTCCCCAACTGCGTCCAAGCCGCCCCTGGACACACCCATGGACCCTTTTCCTGCAACTCCTGCAAGTTCGACAGCACCAAGAACAACTCCTCATCTACGAACACACAACAGATATCCGACCCCAACCACCTACAATGCATCCTGCTCAACACCCGCTCGGTCCACAGGCACGCCATTGACCTCTGGAATCTACTAGACACCATCTCTCCGGACGTCGCCTTCCTAACAGAAACATGGATGAACGCCACATCAGCCCCAGACATCACCATTGCCATCCCGGAAGGCTATAAGATCATTCGCAAGGACCGTACCGGCCACACAGGAGGAGGCATCGCTATCGTCCATAAGAAATCCATCCGCATCTCAACCAGCTCAGACGTCAATCTCGCCAACTCTGAACACCTTCACTTCCAGATCCACATCGACCCCAAGACCACACTCAGAGGTACCCTCCTTTACAGGCCACCAGGACCCCGCGCACAATTTAGTGAAGACATCACGGACTTCATCACTCCACACGCGCTCCCCTCCGAGGACTACATCCTTTTGGGAGACCTCAACTTTCACCTTGAAAAGAACAACGACCGCAACACCACCACCCTCTTGGACAACCTCGCAAACCTCGGACTTAAACAACTAGTCACCACCTCCACCCACATCGCAGGTCACACACTCGACCCTATCTTCACCTCCAGCAAACATGTCTCCTTCAGCCACACCACAGCTCTCCTTTGGACTGACCACAGCTGCGTTCACTTCACCTACAACAAGCCCACATCCAACAACCACCCCCAACCCACTCTGCAAAGAAACTGGAACAAAATCACCATCGACCAGATCTCCTCATCGCTTCTTCAAAACCCCCCCCGCCCACTCTTCAAACCCAGATCAAGCAGCCACCAACCTTACCCAATGGTTATCCAACAGCGCCGACATCCTAGCACCACTGAAAAAACGACAAATCAAACTAGGCAGCAAGAAGGCCTCCTGGTTCAACGATGATCTTAAGAAATCCAAGAAACTTTGTCGCTCCCTCGAGAAGGCCTGGAAAAAAGACCCAACCACCAGCACCAAGGACGCCTTCAAAAACGCCACCCGCATACACCACCAACTAATCCGAAATGCCAAGAAAGCCGCTTTCAAGGACCGTCTAGATAACAACGCCCACAACAGCAAGGAACTATTCAACATCGTCAAGGAATTTACCAACCCCTCAGCCAACTCCAACGACATCACCCCCTCTCAAGCCCTCTGCGACTCCCTAGCCTCATTCTTCCACAACAAAATTGCGGACATCCACAACAGCTTCGACAACCAACCCGGAGACCAACCCATTCAATCCCCTGCAGGACCCCCACCCCCCCTGAACATCCTCAATGACTGGAAGCCAATCTCCACTGAGGACACCATCCGTCTGATGAACTCTATCCACTCAGGATCCCCCACAGACCCTTGCCCTCACCACATCTTTAACAAAGCAGACTCCATTATTGCACCGCACCTCCGAGACGTCATCAACTGCTCCCTCAACTCCGCAACCTTCCCGGAAAGCTGGAAACATGCCGAACTCAGCGCCCTCCTGAAGAAACCCACAGCTGACCCCACCGAACTCAAAAACTACCGCCCTATCTCACTCCTTCCATTCCCGGCCAAAGTCATCGAGAAAGCGGTCAACAACCAGCTCGCCGCTTTCCTCGAAACCAACAAATCCCTCGACTCCTCACAATCCGGCTTCCGAGCCAAACACAGCACTGAAACCGCCCTCATCGCAGCAACAGACGACATTCGAACTCTACTGGACAATGGAGACACAGTCGCCCTCATCCTCCTCGACCTCTCCGCAGCCTTCGACGCGGTCTGTCATAGCACCCTTCTACAACGCCTCAGAAACGTCGGAATCCAAGGAAAAGCACTGGAATGGATCACCTCGTTCCTCTCCGGAAGAACCCAGAGAGTCCGCCTTCCACCATTCAAGTCAGAGGCCACTGATGTCATCTGCGGCGTACCACAAGGATCCTCACTCAGCCCCACCCTCTTCAACGTATACATGAGCCCCCTTGCGGCCATCGCTCGCCAACACAATCTCAACATCATCTCCTACGCGGATGACACTCAACTGATCCTATCACTCACCAGAGACCCTAACACGGCCAAAACCAACCTGCACGAAGGAATGAAAGAAGTAGCCGAATGGATGAAGCACAGCCGTCTGAAACTGAACTCAGACAAAACAGAAGTCCTCATCCTAGGCACCTCCCCCTCCGCCTGAGATGACTCTTGGTGGCCAGAGGCCCTTGGAAAAGCACCCATCCCGACGGACCACGCACGGACGCACGGAACCTGGGCGTCATCCTGGACTCCTCACTCTCGATGAACAGACAAGTCAACGCCGTTTCTTCATCTTGCTTCAACATTCTTCGCATGCTCAAAAAAACATTTCGTTGGATCCCCACCGAAACTAGAAAAACGGTCACCCACGCTCTGGTCACGAGCCGACTGGACTACGGAAACACCCTCTACGCCGGTACCACCGCAAAACTCCAGAAAAAACTCCAACGCATCCAGAACGCTTCAGCCAGACTCATACTAGACATCCCGCGTAAAGAACACATCTCTGGTCACCTGAAAAACCTCCACTGGCTCCCCGTCAATAAGAGGATTACTTTCCGGCTCCTAACCCACGCACACAAAGCACTCTACGAAATCGGACCCGAATGCCTCAACACACGACTATCCTTCTACACCCCCTCCCGCCAGCTACGATCCTCCAACCAAGCCCTTGCCACTGTACCTCGCATCAACAAAACCACCATGGGAGGTAGATCCTTCTCCTACCTTGCAGCTAAAACTTGGAACTCACTTCCTACTCACCTTCGCCTTACTCAGAACCACCTAGCATTCAGAAAGCAACTCAAAACGTGGATATTTGACAAGTAATTCCCCACCCTTCTTCAAGCGCCTTGAGACCCTCTGGGTATGTAGCGCGCTATATAAATATATTGACTTGACTTGACTTGACTTGACATCCATCGCCAGGTTTGAGGACCACTTTGCCCATAATCATCCGCTTCTCGCTAAAGCAGGGGACTCTCACTATAATGTCTGGGTAGTTCGAGTTAGGCTTGCTTTCTGCCACTCTATTTGATCTATCAGTTTTGACTGGATTATCCCCTGCTCTGTACAAGATGGTGCTAAATGGTACCATCACATATTGGCCTATGTTTGCCCTTACATTCTGCAAGTAACATATGTTCCTTCCTGGCAATAGCTCCATTCTTGCTCTGGGCATTATCCTGGAGTGTCTCTAACTGTGGCCCTCACTGCAACATGTTTCCCTCCTGTAGTTTTCCCAATGGTTCCCTGTTGTATACCATATCTTTAAAGTTTCAGGCTTTGCTGCTTCTCGTCCCAGCGAGGAGTACTTTCAATAGGGCGTAGGTGCTTGATGGGTAAGGTGCTTGATGGGTAAATGTAACATGCTTATAGGCAAGGCACTTTCTTTGAGGTTCACATGCAGATGAAATATGATGATGCTATGTACTGTGCAGCTTCAGATTTGGCGTTGGTGTTGAGCGAGGGTCACCCTGGAGCTGGCTCTGTGAGAGAAGGTAACTTTATGCGTCAGGCAAGAGCAGCTTAAGGCTTCCTCACCCGCCCCCTCCTCTGACCACTTGTGGTGTGTCAGTTTCAGGGCGTGGATCCTTTTTCCTTCTATTGAAGTGCTCATCTTGGCATGGTTCGCTGCACTGTATTTCTCACAGAAGGCTCCCTTGAGCCACTGAGCTGATGAGCTTTTGGGGATGCACCTGTGCGCCAGAGAGAGTCCTGAGACCTGAGAGACTGTAGCAGCCTTCACAGCAACCCCAGATGAATTTCGTTTTTTATCTCTACTGATGAAGGATAATATCCAGAAACATTGTCTAAAGATTTACGGCACTAACCTGCACCAACTTTGGTCAACGACTACAGCTAAAATTCAAGTAAGCAATCACGGTGAACTGCATTTACCACAATGCCAAGGGGCGAACTGTGCTGGGAGTTGAGGCAGTGTGCTCCCATCCTTCTTCACACTATTTCTTACTAGCTCTCAATCAACTTCCTTGCAACCACAGTAGTGCCTGAGCACTTAGGGCATGCATACGAGTTTGGGTGGTGTGGGTGCGGGCGGCATGCCACCGCCACGCTCCCGCACCACCAAACTCACTGCCTCCTACCAGATTACAAATATTTTTGTGGTCTGGCATGTGGCGGAATAGTGGTTCTGCAGTGGTACAGTTGAAAGGCTCATAGTGAGTCTTAAACTGTACGGCTGCGGGACCGCCAGTGCACATTCCTCCTCAGGAAGAAATGCACCATGTTGTGCATTCCTTCCCGGGCAGGAACTGGTGGTGAAAAACTACAGAGGGGCACAACATGTGCCCCCCTGCATGCACCCCCGTATAGAGAGTTATCTGGACCTCTTTTTTCCTCTCCACTAGCAGTTTCATGGAGGAAAAACTTCTGTGAAACCGCTGGCGGTGAGGAAAGTCATAATATGCTCGGCAGTGCCTCAGGCCACCCCATCTCTAATTCCAGGCGGTTGTGATGGTCCAATTGCAGTCCAACCACCATATTTGTAATCAGTGGACCGCGACTGCTGCTGATCCATGAGATTGGCGGTCCTCGGGTCGCCAAACTCATAATCAGCCCCTTAGATTCTGGAGTTGCTCATGACATTTATGAAGTGCCCAGTTCAGTCAATCCAAGCCTTCAGGCTGATGCACTAGTCACTTGGTCTGCATGTCCTATCCTTGTAATGAGGTGGTTCACGGCTGTAGTGCCAGCTGCCTGATTCCCTGTTGTGTTTCTCTAGATGTGCAGCGCTCTCCAACAACCTCACGGATCTCCTGGCACTGTCTTTTACAGTGCCACTTAGTGGTACCTCAACCATCCTCTTGTGTACGTTGCAGCATCTATGATATACAGTAGCCACCATCTTCCTCTGCCTCATGTTTGTTCAAGGGGGTCAGCTCAGATGGCAGAGCTGCAATCGCAGTGGCAGTTATCTTAGATTCCCTACTTTGTATGTTTCTGTTTACCTATATACAATTAACTTCCCAATTTTTTGTGTGAATATGTAGGTCACAATGTTTTCATAATACTTTATTTCTTTCCTTGATAGTCGGACATTTAACATGAGGTTGCAGTATGGCCATTGTGGGATACTCAGTAAGGTGCATGAGATGAGATTGGTGCTATTGCTTTTTTCTCTTCTCTTGGTTGTTGTGTGGTTGATGGGTGTGTCTATTTCTGCGTACCTTGTCTCGTTCTTTCCTCCTTCTGTTTGCTGGTGTCCTGTTCGAGGCTTTTGTGCGTTGAGTGTCTCTTGGTGAACCATTTCAGCAACCAGGTGGCAGTCGAATGTGTATGTTTTTTCTATGGGATCCTTCGGTCACATTCTTTAGATAGTCCTTCATTGAAGTTTGACATCACAGATGCAGGACAGCTGAAGGTCTCAGAAGTGGGTAAAACATCCCCATTATTGTTTCAAGGGTGCCCAGTTTCAAGTGGTTTCAAGCATGATCAAAAGTTCTTGGAGGCAGTAGACTGAAGATGATGTATTTTTGGTACTATGATCAGTGGTGTAACAGAATTTGAGGCTCCCCCCTGCAAGGCACATGGAGAGGCCCCAGCTCCGGATTTAATCCCACGCTCTCGGGTCAGAGTACTGTGCTAAGGGGGCCCCTGGCAGGTCAGGCCACCCGGCACCTAGGGGCTGTGGGGCGGGAACCTGTGTTACACCACTGCCCCACACCGCGGTGGCCTATGTTACACCACTGACTATGATATTTGAAGGAAGGGCAAGGTGGTCGGTCCATGTCAGGGGTAGAGGTTTCAAAGTAGGTATGCGGCCACTGCTGTTTCAAATCCCCTCAGTGGTATAGTACCTTGTATCCACCTTCACAGGCTGATAGGACGCATGGTCCATGAGAATCGGTACTGTTTTGGCTGAATCGTTAACTCGTCGTCATCATCGCTATCTGGCATCCTTTAAACATGTTCATTAATGGAGTTAATAGTTCTACAACAATGGCCATTTTCATATAAAAACATTAAATATATACGGACGGGCGTGGCCAAGATGGCGGCGTGAGCAGACGTGTTGCTCTGTCGCTCCCGCCGACGGCCAGTTAATAGCACTGATTTCGGGTCTCTCGACAACAGCTTTGAAGAGATCTTGGCTAGTGGAGTGTTTGTCCGGCCCAGGTGGACATTCAGTGGTGCCGGCGAGTGCGGTGCAAATGAGATTGAGCAGGAGGTCGGGAGTGTGCCCCTCCCCCCTGAAGCAGTGCGTGACGATCGGACGGCTCCTGCCGGGCAAAGGAGCCCCCTGAGCGGTGAGCTGGTAGCCCGGGGACTGCAGCCTGGTGTGGAGGGTTCCTGGGGAGGTCCGGTGGTACCCCCGAGGTGCAGGTGGTCGGCTGCCTCCCACACCTAGGTGACCGGAGTACAGACTGTCGCGGCGAGGGTAGGCCGGACCGCCATCTTGTGAAGCACAGACACGGCCTGCGGTGCCGTGCCCACGGTCGAGAGCCCGGCAGTGGTGCCTGGGCCCTCCCGTATCCACGCGGCAGGAGATTCGGGGCGGGCCCGCCGAGGTGCCCCGGCGGTGGAAGACAGCGACTTAGGAGCGCGGGACCGGCGGGGCCTCGCAACAGCAGGGAACACAAAGTCGGAGACCGAGGTCCTGTGGCGCCAGGCGAATACCCGCTGCCCCCGCTGAAGGAGACTCGGCGATGGTGAGTGCAGCCACGGCCAGGGGGCACTAAGAAGAAAAGCTGTGTGAGGCTGGAAATGGTGATTAGACGGGGCAGTGGTGACTGAGTGCCGACCGAGTGCGGGCAAGGAGCGTACTGCCTGGCAAGCTGAGGCCTAGACGTGCGACAAGCACTAGGAGCTAGTGAGGGGGCCCCAGAGGCTGGGGAGGACCGGTACAGCGATTGCAGCACGTAACAGAGCCTCCTATTGCTGAGTGGGACCGGGGCCATTTCCCGGCCTGGGACACCTGCAGCCCATACCTAGGGAGACAACAGAGGCCACGAAAGAGGCCATCGTGGTAGACTATCAGCCCCTGGAGTGACCAGACTTGGAGGGGGAGTTGGTGGGCCGCATGGTGGCCTTGGTGATGTGCTGGCGCCTGGCCGACTGGGAGTGCGTGGCTGACTGCCTCGTGGCATGGCGCAGGGGCTGACCAGAGACATTGATAGAGCCTAGCTAACAGGGTGCGCCCAGGGCACTCAGCAGTGGGAGCGGCCCTCAGGTCTGGCTTGTGAGCAACGAGGAAAGCATTTCTTGGCGCCGCAAGCTGTGCTGGCCTAGCTGACCTACAGCTCATAACGTGGATTTCCGCCGAAGGACCGGTGAAAGGGGTGCAAGCAACAGATCTCCTGCGTTTCTTGAGCAGCGTCAGGCCAGAGATGCACCGGGTGGGCGGCCCCTGCGGCACACGCGATGTCCACCACCAGGGTACGCAAGGACAAAACTTTGAAGGACTTGTTTGCCAAGGCTCAGGCGAGTCAACACCACACAGATATGGCTTCAATCGCTGCCCAGCACGCCTCAGATAAGTCAGACAGTTCAGAACCTATTACCAAGGCCATTTTTGAGTCACTGTTTACCACTTTAAGAGACAATATCCACACGTTGAAAAAAGAATGCACGGAGGAACTCAAGGAGATTCATAAAGACATGGATGGCATAGGAGAGCATGTGGCTGACTTAGAAACCAAGAGCGATGGGAGAGACACCGAAATCGAGGCATTACAACAGGAGATCTTGCGGATCCATGACCAACAAGTTGACCTCCAAACACACCTTGAGGACCTGGAGAACCGTTCTCGTCGCCATAATGTACGGATTCGGGGTGTTACAGTGACCGAGGACACTAGAGACCTGTTCGGATTCACGAGGGAACTTTTCAATCACATTTTGGGGCGGCCTCTGGAGGCAGACCTGCGACTGGACAGAGTACATAGGGTGGGACCCTTACGCCCTGCGTCTTCGCCGCCGCCGGACATTCTAGCATGTGTGCAGGACTACCGCACCAAAGAAGAAATCCTACAGAAAGCCCAGCAGTCACATCCCCTGTCCTTCTGGGGCCAATCCCCTCTTATGTTCCAGGACTTATCAGCTCTCACCCTACAGAAGCGCAGAACCTTCAAACCCGTCACATCTCCAGCAACGCAACATTCCCTACAGCTGGGGCCATCCATTTCACCTAGTGTTTAAGCTGGACAACAAGGTCTACCAACTCCGATTGCTGTCAGAGGCGTGTCGCCTGCTGGGGAAAGATCCGCCAGCTGAAGAGAGCGAGTCGACGGGCCAAACCGCAGAAACAGAGGACTCCAGACCCCGGTGGCGCCAACACAGCAGGCAACGTCGTGCAGCTGAGATCAGAGACGGTCAACACGCTGCGGTGGAAGCGGTTTCCTATGAGTTGAACTCATCCCACCCCGGCTGACTGTTATGCATTGCTACAACTGCTTGTCTGCTTGTTCCCCTCTCTGAGCCGTCGGCGGGAGGGAGGGCTGTTGTAATTTGACTAATTTATCCCTTTGTATTGCTTTCCCAATCACCTACGGATGATGGACAATGTGTTTTTGAATATTTGGTTTCGTGTTTGGGGGTGTTTGCGGGAGAGGAGGGAGGGAAGGGAGGGTTCAGTGTTCCTTGTCCCCCATAGGCCTAGGGTTGAGATGGGCACACAGTTTCTACTCTTTTGGGGAAAGTGGTTGCTCTTGTTTTTTAGCCGCTGCAGCGCAGGTGCGATGCTTCCGCTTCCTGCCACCCTAATAGTATAGGTGCAGACCACGGACCTTAAGGTACTCACCTTAAATGTGAGGGGGTTGAACAACCCTGAGAAGCGTAAAGCGGTCCTATCCTGTTTGGAGCATTCCCAGGCAGACGTGCCTCTTACAAGAAACACATGTTACAGAAAGACTGCCACCGCCTTCGGGTCCGAAAGTTCCCTCATCAATTATTTTCTTCAAACACTACTAAAACAACAGGAGTCCCAGAGGTTTAAGGGGAGGGTCATTCAGAAGGAGGCTGAGATAAAAGGTAGGCTGTTGACATACAGGTTTGCTCTGGAGGATCACACATTCACTGTTGGCTTAATCTATGGCCCTAACGAAGGCCAAGAAAAGTTTTTCCACTTAGCCCTCACCGACGCTACCTTCACTCCAGACCAACACATTCTGTTGGGAGGTGACTTAAATTTGGTGTTCGACAATACCCTAGATAGATCATGTCAGTGCTCCTCCCAGACTGGCGCCATTTCTGCGGAGGGTGTAGCCCGTCTTCATGACCTAGGTTTTAAAGATTTGTGGCGCAGTTTTCACCCCCAGGGTCGGGCATACTCATACTACTCTGATGCTCACAAAACATACGCCCGTTTAGACTATCTGCTGGCAACAGATTCCATCCAGGCGTTAGCTACCGAGGTAGAGATCGGGGTTGCTTCCCTCTCTGATCACGCCCCAGTGACGGCGGTGCTTGCTTTCCAAACCCATTCAGCGCACGCAGCGGACATGGCAACTTAGGGAGACATTATTACATCGCAAAGAGGTATTCACAAGAATACAGCTCGTCATCGCGGATTACCTTTTACACAACAGCAATGCAGACACCACACTTGCTGCGCCATGGTCAGCACTGAAGGTGGTCTTAAGGGGGGAGTTTATAGTGATCTCTGCGGCGGACATCGTTGAACGCAGTCGCAAGCGGGAGGAGCTCACCCAACGTATGAGGGAACTGGAGCAGATGCATCAGCGAACAGGGGCCCCACTCATATGGAGGCAACTTAAAGCCACTAGGCAACAGCTGACAGCTATTGATCAGGATAGGGTGGAATTTGCGGCACTGAGACTTTGGCATGCCTATTATACGGGGGGACAGGTGTGGACGGTTGCTAGCACACAAACTGCATGAAACTAGACAGCAACAAAATGTCCTGGAAATTAGTCGGGCGGATGGTAGCTGCGTTGTGGACGACCCTGGTATTGCAAAGGCTTTCAGTGATTTTTACACTGACCTCTACACCAGCTCCTCTTTGGAGGGTTCAGTTGGGGAAGCTTTCCTCGATTCCGTCCCGATGCCTACACTTACGAAGGAGCAGGCCGAACACCTCGAACGCGACATTCGTCCGGAGGAAGTTATTTCAGCATCTCGCGTCTTAGGGTGGCCAAAACGCCTGGCCCGGATGGCTTTTCGGCGGCTTTTTATTAGACTTTCTGTGCACAGGTTGCCCCCCTCCTCACGCGCGTCTTTACCACCTTTTCAGAACCTGGGGCGATCCCAGGGGATCTCCTACAGGCGTCCATAGCCGTCATCCCCAAGCCAGGGAAAGATAGGTCGCAATGTGGTGCATATCGCCCCATCTCGCTCCTTAATGTGGATCTCAAGTTATGCACAGGGATACTCGTGGCCCAGCTCGCACCCTACATAGGAGACTTGGTAGATCTGGACCAAGCGGGATTCATCCCAGTGCGACAAACTTCAGACAACACTAAGTGAGCCCTGCACCTTATCGAAAAAGCGACTCGAACGCAAGGGTAATATTTGATGCTGGCTATTGACGCTGAAAAAGCATTTGATAGGGTACATTGGCCCTACCTCGAAAAAGTCCTGGAGAAGGTATGTTTGGGGGCAAAGTTTTGCACGTATGTGTTGAACTGCTACAAGTTGCCGACTGGGGTGGTTCGAGTTAACGGGCATACATCCCCTCAGTTCCCGATAGAGAGAGGCACTAGGCAGGGGTGCCCCTTGTCGCCCCTCCTCTTTGCCCTCTACATGGAGCCCTTGGCTCAGAGACTTCGGATTAACCCACAAGTGGTGGGGATCAAATTTGGGGGCTATGTCCACACAATCAGTCTCTACGCTGATGATGTCCTGATCTCACTGGCTCACCCCCGAGAATCATTGCCCGCCTGCCTTGCGGACTTGGAGCTTTTTGCTCAAAGCTCCGGCTTCAAAGTTAATATGAATAAGTCGGTGGCTCTTGACCTTTCTCTGGGAAAGTCTGCACGTGAACACTTACAGGGTTCCTTCCCCATCCAATGGACGACAGGGGCCATCCCGTATCTGGGGATTCAACTGGCTCCATCGCTTAGCGACACAGTTAACATCAACTATGCCCTGCTCCGGCAGAAAATTAGGAGGGAACTGGGACAGTGGAAACACTACCCCCTGTCATGGTTGGGCAAGATAGCAGCGGTTAAAATTACGATTCTCCCTCAGATTCTATATTTGTTCCGCACTATCCCTCTTCGACCGCCGACGGGCTGGATACAGCAAACTCAATCGAAACTAGCCCAGTTCATATGGAATGGGCGAAAGCCGCGTCTAAAACTGAGGTTGGTGACACTCCCACCAGAGGGAGGGGGGCTGGGAATCCCGGATCTCCTGCTGTACTTCCAAGCAGCTCAACTACGTCTCCTGGTGGAGTGGAGTAGGTGGAAGTCTGAGAAGCAGTGGTTATTTCAAGATCAGGCAGTGGCTGGTCGACCCCTACAGGAAATCCCATTCCTCCGAAAGCAGCATCAGCCCCCTAATCTTTATGCTTCATACATTACAAGGGTTCCCCTGGAGGTTTGGGACCAGACCAATGTTAAACACGAATTTACCACTTTTCCGTCCCCACTTACCCCTTTCGTGGATAACCCCGACTTCTCACCAGGTACCAACTCGGTGGCCAACGCGGGGTGGCGACCGGCTGGCTGCCGATGCCTTTTCCACATGTATTCACCGGAGGGTGTGATCCCTTTTACCCAGTTTCGGCAAACGTACGAGATGCCCGAGTCAGAAAGGCTACGTTACCTCCAAGTGCGGCATTGGGCGCTCAGTGAGCAAATACGCCCGGTAGCAGATAGGCGTCTACTGCCCTAAGAACACTGGTTGATTACACGCACGACGGACAAAAAATTAATCTCTGACTTATACAAAATGCTGCTGGCACGATATACTCACACCTACAGTGCTGGTAAGGCACACTGGGAGATGGAGCTAGGTAGGACACTTAGCCATAAAGAGTGGGATGGAGTATTCTATAGAGCGAGGCACTCCGCGTAGCACATGGGGCTCACTCACACTCTCACTAAGATCGCAACATATTGCTACTACACCCCCGATCGCCTACACGCAATGGATCCCACCAAGGAGGCGACATGTTGAAGGGGTTGTGGTCAAGTGGGCACTCTGGTCCATTTGCTCTGGGATTGTGGTCACCTTCAGCTTACTGGAAGCAAATTCGAGATGAGATAGATATGCATCTTGAGACGGAGATACCACGCTTTCCCTCATATGTCCTCCTGGGTCTCCCGAACCCCAGGACGTATTCCACTAGGCTCCCGCAGAGGCCACTTGATTGCTATTGCGCTTGGCTCTGCAATGCAGAACATACTCACGCACTGGCGAACTGCACATATCCCCACATTCAATGGCTGGCTTCACCGCTTATGGCATGTGCTTGGGATGAAGAAGCTTTCGTTTACTTTAGCGGGAGAGGGATCCAGATATGTAGAGTTGTGGCAGCCATTCTTGTCCCTGTTAGCCTCGGAATTCCGTGAGGTCACATGCCCTCGATACCTCCGGCTGCTGCGTCTCTCTGGTCCCGAACATCAGGGGGCAGAATAAGGGGAACATGGGTATGGGCATTATAGTTGGTGGACTTGGAACACGGGTGGGGTGGGATGGGGGAAGGGGGATATTGTTGGGTTTTTCCTTTTTCCTTTGTCAAGCTATGATGTATGCACAGGTTTTTTGTAGTAGCTAGACCTTGCATTGGTACTGTTGGACTCTAGGATTCATTTTCTCCGCATGATGATGTTTTATGTAGATGATGAAGGGCCAACACCGTGGAGAAGTTTATGAGTTAGGCTCAGGATTTTGAATTGGCACCTTTGGCGCACAGGGAGCCAGTGCAATTCCCTTAGGGTTGGTTTGGAGGCAGACCTTGGAGGCAAACCTAACACTAGTCTTGCTGCCGCGTTTTGAATAGTTTGTAATTTTGTCAGCAGATTCTCGTTCATGGAAGCAAACATAGCATTTCCATAGTCAAGCCTGCTGACAATCAAACCCTGTACCAGCGGCTTTCTCGCTTCAGTTGGGAGCCATTTAAAGATGTTACGCAGTTGTCGCTAAATCCCAAAACAAGTCCCAGCGACCTGATGTACATGGGCCTTCATAGAGAGATCTCCATCAAGCGTAATCCCCAGATCTCTTACCGTTTCTTTGGGCTGGGGGCACGGCCCTAGATCCTGAGGCCACCAGTCTTGGGACCAAAAGGTTTTAGCCTTGCCGAAAAGTAAGATTTCAGTCTTACTGCAGTTATGTTGAAGCATGTTATCACTCATCCAGTTTTGGATGTGAATCATGCATTGTTTAAAACTGGAGCAAGTATCATGAGGATTAGATTTACAGGTAATAAGAACCTGGGAATCGTCTGCATAGGACACAGTAGAAAAGCCGTAGGATTTTATAATATGGGCCAGAGGACGGAGATAAAGATTAAACAGCAAGGGACTAAGGATGGATCCCTGCGGGACCCCTATGGATAGAGGGATAGTGGCAGATACATGCGAATTCATCCTAACGTAGGCACTACGATCCCTGAGATAGTCTGCGAACCAAGCCAAGGCATTGCCTCTGACACCAACCTCCCACAAACGATGTTTCAAAATGCTGTGGGAGTTTTTTAAGAATTGGCCTGACTTGCGCCACCTTCCAATTACTAGGAAAGGAAGCACTCTCAAAGGAAGTATTAAAAATGCTGGTCAAATCGTCAGCCAGCAGAGGGAATAAATCACTTCACTTACGGGGAAGCAGAGGATCATTTGGAGATCCTGATTTGATTTTTTTAGTGCCAATAGCACTTCTTCGGGATTGGTAGGCTCCAATTGTGTCATGGAAGGAAAATCCAAATTGTCATAGGTAGGCTCAGGATTAAAGATATGCTCCTCGTTTACGGGCAAACTATATGTGGCAGAAGGAAATGAGGAGTATATTGACTGGATTTTACTGTGAAAATAGGAAGCCAATGAGCTGACCCATTCCCATAGGTGATGTAGCTCACAGTAATTTTACCATGTGCCACATCCTATCCCGTGTACGGACTACTTATCAGTTACAACTAGAGTAAACAATAAACATCTACTCACAAATACCATCCACCCCCCTCCCTCCGGTCCTATGCATGCTCGGACAACCAATATAAAATCCGTATTGACATTTTGAGGCTCTTGGTAAAGCTACTTACAATAAACATTCATTGTGTTTCGTGGCGCTCGGGACATGATCCTCTTATTGCATGTTCTATTGTGTGTAGTTAAGGGTACTGTAATGGTCTATGTCCACTGCTTTAAGTGACTCCAACATAACATCTCATTCTAATGCTATTGGGATTTTGCGTAGACCTCTGAGCTCCTCTCGTTGTATGGCAGCACTCTCTGCACTGCCCCTACGGAGATTTTCACTATGCCAGGTGTGTTCCGTAGGTGGCTTCTTTGCCTTCCAACGCATAGTAATGGCACATATCGCTAAAATGAGCGCCAAATCAACAAAACAATATTGTACTTTATGCTTGGACACATGTTTGTGCAGGCCTAGAATACATTCCTCCACGGTATTTTGAATCTTGCGGTGTGTGGCCGTTATAATAATGTGTCTGACAGCGTCCTAAAACCCTCGTAGTGTTGGGCATGACCATAACATGTGTATGAGGCCAGTCCCCTCCAATAGGCATCTCGGGCAGTAGTGCTGTGTCTGTGAGAAAATGTTGTCTAATTTATGAGGGGTGAGATAAGCCCTGTGTAGAATCATGGTTTGAATACATTTAAATTTTGCATTCCTTGATACCTTTTTGGGGTGTTCTACAATAGCCGCCCATTCCTAATCTTCCATGGCTCTCCCTATGTCCTCTGCCCATGTTGTGCGCAATGGAGTTAGACCAGCCTCTGTATGGGAGCGTATGCCTATGTATAGTCACTTAATAAGGTGTCTGCCTCTTCCCATATAATAAAGCGTCTTGACCAGTTCATGCGTGGGAGGTTCCTGTCTCTGCGGGGCCCAGTGGGTTTTTACATATTGTGTCAATGCGGCATGCAATAAATATAAGTGCACCGGTGCTCCCATTTCATTAACAAAAGTATCATGGTCCAACAGCATCCCATCTCCAAATAGGTCAGCCACTGTACTGATCCCTACTTCCAGCCACAGTGTTATTCTACACTTAGTTGTTTGGCCATCTGTCAACAGAATTCCCAATAATGGAATGTTGCCTGCATAAGCAGGGGGCACACATGTATATTGTAGCGCTGCTTTCCAGCAGTGCAGCCCAGTGTGCAGCAGAGGAGGGAGACATTTTGGGATCCTGCTATTGGGTAACAACAGGGCATGTAACGTTCCTCGATCAATATCTTTTTCCGTAAATCCTATCTCTTGTAAGTTACGCCCAGCAGTCCAAAAGGACAGCCATTGTAATTGACATGCTTAATAGTACGCTCTTAGGTCAGGAACACCCAGTCCTCCCCTACGTGTGCCAAGCTGCAGTTTTCTAAGACTGATACGCCTTCTTCCAGATCCCCATATGAGGTCAGTTAGTAAGGTATTCATCAGTTTGAATGTAGTATGTGGTAATATCAAAGGTAAGTTGGTGAAATAATAAATCAGTCGCGGAAGGAACACCATTTTCGCTAAAGCCTCTCTACCCATGGCTGACAGCGGTAATTCAATCAATCAATCGAGGAATTTGTAAAGCGCGCTACTCACCCGTTAGGGTCTCAAGGCACTGGGGGGGGGGGGTCGCTACTGCTCGAACAGCCAGGTCTTGAGTTGTTTCCTGAAGGCTTGGCGGTCCTGGGTCAGCCGGAGGTGGGTGGGGAGGGAGTCCCAAGCCTTGGCTGCCAGGTAGGAGAAGGATCTTCCTCCGGTGGTGGGTTTGCGAATTAGTGGGACGGTGACGAGGGCGAGGCTGGCGGAGCAGAGCTGGCGGGTTGGTGTGTAGAATGCGAGGCGGTTGTTGAGGTACGTGGGGCCCGCGTCGTGGAGAGCCTTGTGTGCGTGGGTGAGGAGTCGGAATGTGATTCTCTTGCTGACGGGGAGCCAGTGCAGATTCTTCAGATGGCCAGAGATGTGGCAGTGGTGGGGGACGACCAGGATGAGTCTTGCCGAGGCGTTCTGTATGCGCTGTAGTCTTTTCTGGAGCTTGACTGTGGTTCCGGCGTAGAGGGTGTTTCCGTAGTCCAGGCGGCTGGTGACAAGGGCCTGGGTGACCGTCTTCCTGGTAGCGGTGGGGATCCATCGGAAGATTTTTCGGAGCATGTGCAGGGTGTTGAAACAGGATGATGAGACGGCGTTGACTTGCTTGGTCATCGTGAGGGTGGAGTCCAGGATGAAGCCCAGGTTGCGTGCGAGGTCTGTGGGTTCGGGGGCGGTGCCCAGGGCAGGTGGCCACCAGGAGTCGTTCCAGGCCGAGGGGGAGGGTCCCAGGATGAGGACTTCCATCTTGTCTGAGTTCAGTTTCAGACGGATGAGCTTCATCCATTCCGCAACGTCCTTCATTCCTTCCTGGAGGCTGGCTCTGGCGGTGTCCGGGTCGTTGGTGAGGGAGAGGATCAGCTGCGTGTCGTCGGCGTAGGAGATGATTTTGAGGTTGTGTTTGCGTGCGATGGCTGCGAGGGGGCTCATGTAGACATTGAAGAGGGTGGTGCTGAGCGAGGATCCTTGTGGGACGCCGCAGAGGACTTTGGTAGCCGCAGACCGGAACGGGGGGAGGCGGACTCTCTGGGTTCTACCGGCGAGGAAAGAGACGATCCACTCCAAGGCCTTTCCTTGGATTCCGATGTTGCTGAGGCGCTGTATCAGGGTGTGGTGGCATACCGTGTCGAAGGCTGCTGAGAGATCCAGGAGGATGAGTGCGGTGGTTTCCCCGTTGTCGAGCATAGACCTGATGTTGTCGGTAGCTGCGATGAGGGTGGTCTCGGTGCTGTGGTTTGCTCGGAAACCGGACTGTGACGGGTCGAGGGATCCGTTTGTCTCGAGGAAGGCGGAGAGTTGTTGGTTGACCGTCTTCTCGATGACTTTGGCAGGAAACGGGAGGAGCGAGATGGGTCGGAAGTTCTTGGGGTCCGTGGGATCCGCGCTGCATTTTTTTAGGAGGGCGCTGAGTTCGGCGTGCTTCCAGTTCTCCGGGAAGGTGGCTGATGCGAAGGAGCTGTTGATGACGTCCTGGAGATGGGGTGCGATGATGGAGTCGGCTTTGTTAAAGATGTGGTGAGGGCATGGGTCGGTGGGGGAGCCGGAGTGGATGGTGCTCTTAGTTCGGGCGGTGTCTTCGGTGCTGATCGGGCTCCAGGTGCAGAGGGTGGCGGTTGGGTGCGCTGGTTGGTGGTTGGTCTGTGCGCCGAAGCTGTCGTGTATGTCGGCTATCTTGCGGTGAAAGAACGAGGCGAGTGAGTTGCAGAGGTCTTGCGAGGGTGTAATGTCGTTGTTGCCGGCGCTTGGGTTGGAGAGCTCTTTAATGATGCTGAAGAGTTCCTTGCTGTTGTGGGTGTTGTTCGCCAGACGTTGTTTGTAGGTAGTTCTCTTGGTGGTGCGGATCAGTTGGTGGTGCTTGCGGGTGGCGTTCTTGAGGGCTGTCATGTTCTCTGTTGTCTGGTCCTGGCGCCAGGTTTTCTCCAGGGAGCGGCAGGTTTTCTTCGAGTTTATGAGGTTGTCCGTGAACCACGAGGCTTTCTTGCTGTGGGGTCTGCTGGGAGGTTTCTTCAGCGGTGCGAGTTCGTCGGCGCAGTTGGTGAGCCATTGTGCGAGGTTGTTCACTGATTCGTTGGGGTCCGTCGTGATGGTGGGAGGGTTCTGGCTGAGGGAGGTGGTGAGCTGGTCAGCGGTGATCTTGCTCCAGCTTCTGCGGGGGACCTGTTGCGGGTGGTGGTGGGTCGTGGCTTTCTTGAAGGAGAAGTGGACGCAGCTGTGGTCTGTCCAGTGGAGTCCGGTGGAGTGGCTGAAGGAGATGTGCTTGCTGGAGGAGAAGACGGGGTCAAGCGTGTGGCCGGCGTAGTGGGTGGGGGTGTTCACTAGTTGCATGACTCCGAGGTTGGCGAGGTTGTCCAGCAGGGTGGTGGTGTTGCTGTCATTGTTGTTCTCCAGGTGGAAGTTGAGGTCTCCTAGGAGGATGTAGTCTGAGGAGTTGAGGGCGTGCGGGCTTACGAAGTCTGCAATGGCTTCGCTGAATTGAGTGCATGGTCCCGGGGGTCTGTAGATTAGGGTGCCTCTGAGGGTAGTCCTGGGGTCGGTGTGTATCTGGAAGTGCAGGTGTTTGGCGGCTGTGAGGGTGTCTTCCGAGTTGGTCGTTATGCGGACGGTGTTTCTGTGGACGATGGCGATGCCTCCTCCGGTTTGGTTGGCACGGTCCCTCCGGGTGATCTTGTAGCCGCCCGGGATGGCTATGGCGATGTCGGGGGCCGAGGAGGCATTCATCCAGGTTTCCGTGAGGAAGGCGACGTCTGGTGCTGTTGTGTCTAGGAGGTTCCAGAGTTCGACTGCGTGTCTGTGGAAGGAGCGGGTGTTGAGCAGAATGCACTTGAGGTGATTCTTGCTGGTGGTAGGCTTGGCGGGTGATGGCTCGGTACGGGTGCCAGTGAATTTGCACTCTTGGCAGGTGAATGGTCCGTGGGTGCACATCGGGGTGGCCAGGTAGCAGGCGGGGTTCCGGACGGTGTTGAGTGCGCGGAGGGTGGCGGCGTCGGCTGATGCATTGCATATATTCAAATACTTCTCATAAAACAATAAAAGGTACTCTGACCCTTAAAAGTATTCCATTAATCATCTTGACAGTAGTTACACACTATTCAAACATAAGCGTCCAACTTTTTCTTGGCCATTATAAGAAATTTCACAAATGCTGAATTAATTGCAAGTCTTCTGGATCTAAGCTTGCCATAAGAGCCTGCCTACTAGTCCTAATACCACGTTCATTAAATTGTTTCTTAAGTACAGCTTTTCTTTCAACTTCCAGGTTCGGGCAAAGGCACATTAGGTGTATGATGTTTTCTTGACCAGATTTACAAAGCGTGCACGCCCCGAATTCTTCAGTTCTTTTCCATGGGGCCAAATGACATGAGCCTGGAAAGATACCAAACCTAGCATTCATAAAAATGTGTTTATTTTTTTCGACCAAGATGTTTTCAAATAGGTTTGGATCTTCTTTTTCTTAAAACCATTTACTATTGGCCACGCATGGTGTCTTTTGATGAAATTATCTTTGTCCTTTATCAAAGTAAGATAGTCAGTGATTTTGTTTAGAGTCTTCTTGAAACTCTCCTGGTTGACCGTGTTGTTCCAAATAGGAGCTAAGCCATAGTCCTTAATTGCTGATTTTAAATAGGCGGCAATAGTTAGGGAACGGTTGTTGCTTACTTCTTGCCAAAGAAGACGGGACATTTCGTTGTCATAATCATTTTTTATTCTATTCCACACTTTCATTATGTTTCCTTTTCTTGCACAAGATTGGTCGTTCAGACCGAATTCCAACCTTACTTGGGATTGTGAGGCATTCTTAGGGAGTGAAAATAAATGACGATAGGTATTTGCTACCGAGGTGTTTATAATCTCTGCATCACTCCCGTTGAGCACCTCACTCCCATATGTTAGAGAAGGCAATAGTTTAGCTGTTATTGATTTTAATAAAGGGCGGTAAGACAAATCTCCAATGGATTTCTGGATAGATCTAAATGCGGCGGTAATGTAATTCGCTTTCCTTGTAATTTCACTTTTGTGATGTACGAACTTGCCATTATAACTGTAAGTTACTCCCAAGTACTTGTAATCATTTACTTGTTCCAGTTTTTTACCTTCCAAAAACCAAGTATGCGCATGCTTTAATCGAACATTTTGGTGATTACCATCATTTTAGTCTTTGCATCATTTATGTGCATACCGTTTTCCTTGGAGTATTTAGATATGCCGCCGATCAGTCGTTGCATCCCCACCTTTGTATAGCTCATTAGAACAACATCGTCCGCATATAGCAGGTTTGATATCGGAGTTTGAGCCAACCTTGGTGGGTGGGCATTGATATAATTTAGATCAGAAGGGAGATCGGATAAAAATAAGTGTAAAAGTAGGGGAGCTAACACACAGCCCTGTTTAAGCCCATTCGATGTTGGAATAGTTTTAGTTACCGTTGAGCCATTGCCCATCCTCACTCTAACCCAAGTATCAGAATGCAAGAGTTTAATCATTTTTAAAAGCTTGACTGGAATTCCTTGTTTTGCGAGCTTGGCCCAAAGAAGTTCGTGATCAACACAGTCGAAAGCAGATTTAAAATCTAGAAAACACAAATATAAAGATAGTTTTGCAATTATTGCCTTTTCGATTAATATTGCTAAAATTAAGAGATTTGTTGTTGTACCAAGGCCTTTAATAAAGCCTGTTTGGTTTGGGGGTATTACCTGCACTTCTTTTGCCCACGCAGTTAAGTTCATTAAAAGAATACTGGCAAACAACTTTGCATCTGAGTCCTGTAAGGTAATTAGACGGTAATTTTCTGGCTGTTGCCAGTTGCCTTTTTTAAATATTGGGATTATAAGCAAACCTTTCCACGAGGTTGGTATTTCCCCACTCTCTACCACATCATTGAAAATAGATGTTAGATGATCTGACCAGAAGTCGGGCGATTCTTTAAATAAAGAAAAGGGAATGCCATTCAGCCCAGGGGCACCATCTTTTGGTTCTTTTATCAATCTTGCCACTTGGCTGGTAGTTATAGTCACATCTGTCTCTCCTTCTTTGCAAGTCTTTGTTACAGAACTTTCGACATTAAGTTGTATCAGAGACCGTTGGTTTGGATTGAGATGAGTTTGTTGAAATGTTACCCATTTTTCTTTGGATAAACTTGATCCAATTCCCAGATTCTTTGGTCTAGATAAGCCATTAATAAGTCTCCAGAACTCCCTTGAATTTGCCATTGAGCTTGCGTGAAATATTTTTGTCCATAGGTCCTGTCTTGCTTTGTTCTTTTCATTCCATCTTACTTTCTTTAATTTACAATTGATATTCGCCAATGAGGCTGCTATATCTTTGTTAAATGGAGACCTCTTTAGGTGTCTTCTCAGCCTGTTTCGTTGACTTCTAAGTTTCCTTATAGCATATGGTAGAAAGATAATATTTACTGCACCTTCCCCTTTTTTGCAATATGAACTTTTCCATTCATGGGCGATTATGGCTGGTATATTATCAGTGACTACTTTGTGTGTAAAGTTTTCCCATCGTTCAATGGGATTTAAACTTTTTTCGACCATAGATTCTGTCACCAGCTTTTTTGCCCTTGCCGTGATTTCATCCTTGTCTTCAGGTTTCCATATTAGTTTCATATAATTAACAGTACAGATTTCTCCGGGTATTGTCTGGAAAGATTTAGATTTTGGACATAATATATTGATATCGATAATTTGCTGGCTGTGGTCACTTTCCATCACTTTGTTCAAGGAGTAGGATATCACCTTATGGAATGTAGATAAAGACGTCAAGGTGTAATCAATTCGTGAAGAACAACATTTTGAATGAAATGAGCAGGCCGGTGGAGAGTCAGTAGGAAATCTGCCGTTCAATATTCTTAGACCTACCGCTTCCATATCCGTCACCAGCTTTACCCCGATTTTATTAGATTGACTAATGAAATTAGGATCCGTTATTGGATCAGGGATTGCCCATTGTTGATTTTGAGATTGCACAAATTCACTCCGTGCTAAGGGCGTTAACAAATTGGCGTTAAAATCCCCTGTAACAATATAGTCGGCTAGAAGCTCATCCAATATTTGCTCCAGTAATAGATCATTTAAGGCACTGATCAACGTATTCTTTAAAGACCTGTTCGGAGGTAAATATACATTTACTAGAGTCAAAACTTTATAGGGAATATTTATCCCAGGTTTATAGTGGATTTTTAATGCCAGGTTAGGATTATTCGTGTGAATTAGCTCATTTTTCACATTAAGGTCATTTGATACGAAAATTGCTAAACCTCCACAGGGCCAGCCAAATTTCTGAAGTTTTACAGCTGGTTCAAAGTAACCGTATGATGTTTTAACATAAAGGGGTCTATTGCCCATGTTTCCTGCAATAATATTATGTGGATTTCCGTTGGAATACTTTGGATTTTAGCTTCCTTCAACTGACCAGAAATACCATTAATATTCCATGAACATAACTTCAATTTAGACACTACCCCGTAATTTTCTTGTGATTGATTTTGCGGTAAGTTTTGTCAGTGGTCCTTAGAACCATGAAGGGATGCCTTAATCCAGGAGTCATTCACTTCATTTCTGTCTGCTTTCTCCGTTGGAATTGAACAAGATTCAACTTCAGGGTTTATTGTCCCCTGGGGATTTTTTAATACAAAAAACACCACTTTAGGTTCAACGGACTGAGATTTTTTTCAATTACTTTCTGTATGTAAAAGGGGTGTTAGGTAAACCTTTGGTGCGACTTGACTTATTATTATGCCCCAATCATGGAAACAACCATGCTCCTTCATTATCGAGTCTGCTATTGGGCCTATGGGTACTGTGTGACCGTGGGACGATGGCGGGCTGGAAAATCAGGCAAGGAGGTCGGATGTAGTGCCCAATGGCGTTTCTTTTATTATGCAAAAATGGAGTCAGTACAACGCTGGGAAATTGCAGGACAGAAGTGAAGTTCCGGGAGAGGACGTCTCGATCTTCTTTTTCAGGTTCTTCGGTGGGTATAGGTCCTCCGGGGAGGTCGGGTGCTGGGGTGGTCCTCGGAGGTAAAGAAAACAACAAGAAGGAGCGGTTAGTCCAGCTGGACTTGCTATGGTACAAACCGTAACCAACACCGGGAGTACGGTGGAGGGACTCGAAGGAAGCAACCGTGAGGAAGGGAAGGTGGGGCGGAATCGGGAAGGAAGGGGGAGAGAGAGAGAAAAGAGTGTCCTGTGAGGGTTCGTGATGGGGTAACCTATGAACTAAGTGCTGTACAAGTGGTGACGTGCTATACAAGGATTTTACAGTGATGGCCAGGCCAGGTGACACTAAAGAGAAGCTGGTATATACAAAGCACCTAGTGTGCTACAGAGGCGGATTCGCTAGTACTCACACGCTCCGCCGCAACTCTCCAGTGAGTTGCGGCCGCTCTTCAGCCACCTCCTCTGGACTCCACCAGTCCTCACTCCACACGTCTTCTCCTTCGTTCGCCTGTTCTGCGTCTGCTCCGGTCCGAGTCTCCTGCCACGAGATCGCTGCTCCGACGGCGTCTCTGTCTCTGCTTCAGCTTTTTCCTTGTTCCAGCAACGGCACTGAGGAGGGACTTCCGGGGTCATGGTGGTGTGGTTCCGGAAAACGGCTGCTCCGGATTGGTTCCTGAAAGACAGAGAGGGGAGGGGTGCTGGTTGTCATGGTTGTATCCAGGGACGCCTCACTGCCGTTTGCCGAGAAGGGTGAGTGTCCGAGAACAGGAGGTCCGGGCGGGGTCTGGGATGGAACCGCATCACATCCCCTTCCCCTAGCTGTCCTTCTTGTACGGGTCGGGGAGACGGGGTAACGGGAGAGGAAGTCGGCATTCCCCTGATCAGAGCCCTTTCGATGGATGGTCTTGAAACGGTACGGTTGTAAAGACAAAAACCAGCGGAGGACTCGGTCATTGTGTCCTTTGTTCCGGGCCATCCATTCTAATGGGGCATGGTCGGTGTATATGAGAAAGTCCCGGCCTTCCAAATAGTATCGGAGACTCTCGACAGCCCATTTTATGGCGAGAGCCTCTTTTTCTACGACAGCATAGTTCATTTCGCTGGGAAACAGTTTTCTACTCAAAAACAGGATCGGTCTCTCGTTCCCTTTATCATCTGTTTGTGAGAGGACGGCTCCTAGACCCTGGTCTGATGCATCGGTCTGCAACATGAAGGGTCGGGAGTAGTCCGGACTGACCAATACCGGCTCGGCGGTCATGGATAATTTGATCTCGTTAAAGGCATGCAAGAGTAGAGGTGTAGGGTTTCGTAGGGTGACATCAGTCCTGGCTGTTTTCTTTAACAGGTCCGTGAGGGGAGCTGCCCTTTGGGAGAAGTTGGGAATAAACCTCCGGTAGTACCCGAGGAGGCCCAGGAATGCTCGGAGGTCTTTTCGTGTCCTGGGGAAAGGAAGGGCTTGGATGGCTTCTACTTTGTTTTGTTGGGGCCTGATAACACCTTCGCCTAACAGGAAACCCAGGTATTTGACTGTTTGGGCTGCTAGGGTGGTTTTTGCGGGGTTGATGGTAAACCCACAGGCTCCCAGTGAGGTGACAACTCGACATAGGTGATCCAGATGTTGTTCCCAGCTATCGCTAAAGATGACAATGTCGTCAAGATACGCACCCGCGTATAGGGAATGGGGCCTCAGGATTTGGTTCATGGCTCTTTGGAAGGTGGCAGGTGCGCCATGAAGGCCGAAAGGCAAAACAGTGAACTGGTATAACCCTGCCGGGGTGGAGAAGGCAGTCTTTTTCTTATCCTGCTCCCTTAGGGGAATCTGCCAATATCCCTTACATAGGTCGAGCGTGGATATGTATTTGGCTTTCCCTATTCGTTCGACCATTTCGTCAACACGAGGTAAGGGATATGTGTCAAAGGTGGATACCTTGTTTACCTCGCGGCAGTCTATGCAGAATCTTATCGACCCGTCGGGCTTGGGAACTAAGACAATGGGGGAATTCCAGTCACTCATGGAGGGTTCAATGATCCCCATTCGCAGCATTTGATCAACTTCCTGTTGTATGACGTTCCTACGCGCTTCGGGGACCCGGTAGGGTCTCAACCTAACTACCTTCCCAGGTTCAGTGTGAATGGCATGCTCCGTAATCGTGGTGTGCCCTGGAGAAGAAGAATCAAAGCAAAAACATTATCCCAACAGGTATGAATAAAGAAGACAATTTATATTGCATGCACAGGGCATTACAAAGGTCAGAAAAAGGAGACACTTATTCACAAATTTTTTAATCCAAAAATGATCTTTAGTTTCTTGATAATCGAAAATTATGAAGATAAATTCATGGCACTTTATATAATACACATTGCAATTTTTTGTCACAGCTGAATGCGCCTATAATTTGCGCTGTGAAGTCGACGACGTTTCGGTCCTTATTGAATGCGGACCATCATCAGGACTGGGTTGTCTCATTTGGAGTGCTGTGGGCAAGAAAATTCGGAATCCTCATCCGAGGATCTGGCATGCAGAATTCTTTGCTTCTCAGTGTTCTACGTCTACTCAGGTCAAGGCAGGTAAAGTTCGTGGACCGTTATGTTCGGTAGACTGAAGGACCGGAATCGTCGAGGGAGCCGGTCACGTAATAAATACGCGTGGGCAGCCAGCCAAGGGGTCAGGGAGCCCGCGGATAGCGTCTAATCGCTGCCCGCAGCGATTAGTCGACTTCACAGCGCAAATTATAGGCGCATTCAGCTGTGACAAAAAATTGCAATGTGTATTATATAAAGTCATTTTGAATATTGGTCACTTGTTGAGCTAGTCACTGTATATATCACCTTGCTCACCTGCGCCGTTTATCTCTGTTTCACTCACTTTCACTTGCGTCGCCACCTTTTCACTTGTACATATTGAGCACCAAGTATTATTGGTTGTCTTCTGATTTTTCTTATTACGTGCTGTACATATTCCCTGTGGCATGAATTTATCTTCATAATTTTCGATTATCAAGAAACTAAAGATCAATTTTGGATTTAAAAATTTGTGAATAAGTGTCTCCTTTTTCTGACCTTTGTAATGCCCTGTGCATGCAATATAAATTGTCTTCTTTATTCATACCTGTTGGGATAATGTTTTTGCTTTGAACCTTTGAACCCCAATCCCGATTGGTTTATGGGTCACACTCCTGTTTTCACTTACTGGAGAAGAAGAAAACACCGGGCGGGAGGGCAGGAGTGCCTCCCGAAGGGTCTGTTTTTGTCTCTCGGTTAGCTCTGGCTCAAACAAGGTTCAAAGGGGAGGGCTGGGTGGTAGGCGTCACTATTCAGGACGGGACGGGGTCCCTCCCATTTCTTAAGGAGGTTTATATGATATATTTGTGTCGTACCCCGAGCGGGGTCTAGCTCCAGCTCGTACGTCACAGGGGTCACTTGTCGGAGGACGATATAGGGGCCTTGCCACTGGCCCAATAGTTTTTGATCAGATGATGGCATCATCAAGAGGACCAAGTCTCCGACGGAAAAGGTACGGGTTCTGGTGCCTTTATCGTATTGTCTTTTTTGGGTGTTCTGGGCGTTCTCCATGTTTTGGCGGACTATATCCCGTATAACTGACAGGTGGGTTTTTAGATTCTCGACATACTCAGGGAGGGGTCGTGTTCGGTCCGGCTCAGCTTCCCAGGCCTCTTAGGCCATATCTAAAAGGGTACGGGGAGGGCGACCATACAAGAGCTCGTATGGTGAATAACCTGTGCTACTCTGAGGTTTACATCGGATGGCAAACAAGGCCAAGGGCAGCATCTCTTCCCATCTTTTGGCTTCTAGGGCAAATAGTTTCTTTAGGGTTTGTTTCAGTGTTGCGTTGTAGCGCTCAACTAATCCATCCGTTTGCAGATGGTATGCTGAGGTTCTGATCTGTTTTATTCCGAGATGAGAACACACCTGTCGCATGAGGCTAGAAACAAAAGGGGTGCCCTGATCCGTAAGGATCTCCCGGGGAAACCCTACCCTGGAAAAGATAGCGATTAGGGCTTTGGCTATGCTTTGAGTGGTGGGATGACGTAAGGGAACAGCTTCAGGAAAGCGGGTGGCGTAATCCACAAGGACCAGGGCATAACGACACCCGCTTCGAGAGGGAATAAGGGGTCCTATAATGTCCATCCTGACTCGACTAAACGGTACATCAATGAGGGGGAGCGGGTGTAAGGGAACTTTAGGAGGCCGGTATCTGCTGTTTTTTTGACAAACCGGACATTCTCGGCAATAGGTCTTAACCTGTTGATGGAAGCCCGGCCAATAAAACTTCTCCAAAATGGACTGGCTCGTTTTTTCATCCCCAAAATGACCCCCCAGGAGATGGCTGTGGGCAAGAAATAGAACTTTGTCTCGGAAGGGACCGGGGATCAATAACTGGGGAGTCTGCTGGGGCCCACCTTTCCTGTATAACAGTCCTGTTTTCTTAAAAAAATAGGGACCTGCTTGCAAGGGGTCTTCATTGTCCACGGCCCTTGCCCATGCTTCCTGCAGGAGGGGGTCTTCCCTTTGTGCGGCCCTGAATTCCCTGTCTGTCTGCCAGGGGTGGTCTTCGGGTATTACGGGGAAAGCACTGGAGAAACTCTTCTTTTCTTGGCGTCTCTGGGTTCGTGTCTTCTTGGGTCGGGGAGCCGGGACCGTTACCGGCTGTTCCTGAGAAAAGGGTGCTTCCTTCCACCACCGCACGAATGAGTCTGTCGTATCCAGAAGGAGTCTCGGAAGGCCGGAATAATCGCTCCCCAGAATAGCCTGTTCTGGGAGGCTTGGAACCAGTCCAACGGTGAGGTCGGTTCCGGGATCTGCGGGGTGTTGCACTCGTATTCGTGCGGTCGGGTACCTTTTAGTGTCGCCATGGACGCATTGTATGTCGATCATACCAGTGGGAGGACCAACAGGAGTTGCCAGGTCTTGAGGTCTTAGGACGCTTTGCCGACACCCGGTATCAGCTAGGGCAAGAACAGGATGACCATCGATGTGCACAGGACAGTGGAATGGGGGAGGTGTGGCCCCTGGGTTGACACAAACATAGTTTCTGATGAGGCCGACCTCCATTGGTTCCTCCTTTTGAGGACACATGCGGGCAATGTGGCCGTAACCCCCGCAATTATAACATTGTGGTCCTGGGTTAGGTGGTTGGTACAATACTGTAGCGGGTAACAAGGGTGGTGGGTCTGGTCTTTGTGGAAGCAGTGGTCGGTGTGGACGAACACCAGTAGTGTTGTGCTTTCGGTTGGGGTGCTCGTCTCTGCTTCGTTGTAGTTCTTGGGCTCGGTTGTAGGCAACAGCAATCTCTACGGCTGTTTCGAGTGTGAGACGGGCGTGTTGTCTTACCCATCTCTGGGTGGCTGAATGTAGGGAAGCCAGGAATTGCTCCAAGTAGATTTTACCGAGGATGTCTTCCTTTGAGGAAGTGTCTGGTCTCAGCCATCGATTAGCCAGGTCTTTAATGCGAAAGGAGAGGGCTCTGGGGTTTTCTTGCGGTCCTTCTTTGGCTTGCCGCAGTTTAACCCTGTAAGTCTCATCATCAATGCCCAGACGTTCCAGGGTGCATTCTTAATGTCCTCATAGGGCGTGTTCCCCTGGATATTGGCTTGCTGGTAGGCTGCCTGTAGATCGCCGGTCAACAGTGGACCCAGGTATTGGCCCCAGCGGTCGACGGGCCATGAGGCGGCCTGGGCAAGTCTTTCAAAATTGGTAAAAAAGTAGTCCGGGTCATCACCCGGCACATACTTTTGCAGGACAATCGAAGGGAGGGAGGCTACCGGTCTTTGCTGACCCAGGGCGTCGCTGAGTTTTCCCTTGGCTTGGTCGTGTGCAGCTCCCTGACCCTTGAGGACGTCATATAACTGGCCTCTATCGTCCTCTGTGGTCTTAAGGAACCTTTCCATCAGTGCTCCCCAATGCTCCTGGGTCTCCGCCATTTTCTTCACGACGGCCTCCATGCTTCCAGCGGATCCCACTTCTGACACCACCTGTGACCGTGGGACGATGGCGGGCTGGAAAATCAGGCAAGGAGGTCGGATGTAGTGGGCAATGGCGTTTCTTTTATTATGCAAAAATTGAGTCAGTACAACGCTGGGAAATTGCAGGACAGAAGTGAAGTTCCGGGAGAGGACGTCTCGATCTTCTTTTTCAGGTTCTTCGGTGGGTATAGGTCCTCCGGGGAGGTCGGGTGCTGGGGTGGTCCTCGGAGGTAAAGAAAACAACAAAAAGGAGCGGTTAGTCCAGCTGGACTTGCTGTGGTACAAACCGTAACCAACACCGGGAGTACGGTGGAGGGACTCGAAGGAAGCGACCGTGAGGGAGGGAAGGCGGGACGGAATCGGGAAGGAAGGGGGAGAGAGAGAGAGAAAAGAGTGTCCTGTGAGGGTTCGTGATGGGGTAATCTATGAACTAAGTGCTGTACAAGTGGTGACGTGCTATACAAGGATTTTACAGTGATGGTCAGGCCAGGTGACACCAAAGAGAAGCTGGTATATACAAAGCACCTAGTGTGCTACAGAGGCGGATTCGCTAGTACTCAAACGCTCCGCCGCAACTCTCCGGTGATTTGCGGCCGCTCTTCAGCCACCTCCTCTGGACTCCACCAGTCCTCACTCCACACGTCTTCTACTTCGTTCGCCTGTTCTGCGTCTGCTCCGGTCCGAGTCTCCTGCCACGAGATCGCTGCTCCGCCGGCGTCTCTGTCTCTGCTTCAGCTTTTTCCTTGTTCCAGCAACGGCACTGAGGAGGGACTTCCGGGGTCATGGGGGTGTTGTTCCGGAAAACGGCTGCTCCGGATTGGTTCCTGAAAGACAGAGAGGGGAGGGGTGCTGGTTGTCATGGTTGTATTCAGGGACGCCTCACTGCCGTTTGCCGAGAAGGGTGAGTGTCCGAGAACAGGAGGTTCGGGGGGGGGGTCTGGGATGGAACCGCATCACATACTGTTATCAGGGTTAGTGGTAATGGACCTTCAGAATTTGGTTGAAAGCCTACTGTTTCGATATCTTCTGTTGATATATTACTTAAACTTGGTACGTTTTTCATAAGCCGGAGGATATTTCCTCGATTTAGAATATCATGGGGACCTCTGGATTCATATACTGGTTTGAGGGATATTTGTGTGGTCCTTTTTTTATTTGTAGTTGTTACCCCAGTATTTTCCCTTGTTCTGCTGTTTTCCATGCAGGTGATCTGCCTGCTCTTCCCTCTTTTTACAATAACTAAATTTTCTTGTAATTTATTATGATTCAGATCATTCAGCGTTTCATCTTGTTTGGTGCGGTTTATCATTAGACCTTTATTTTCCATTTAATTATCTACTGGCAAAACATCATGTTTTTTACAGGTTCTTAATAGATTGGATGGGTTGGTTTCTTTGCATTCGATCTGAAATTGGACAAGTTGACTCGTGTGGCTATGCACGTCATTCTCCTTGGACATTAAGGTTCCTAAGACTCTTGTGGGATCGACCCTGTTATCTTTACTCATACTCTGGGTTTGATCATGATCAATTCCGAAAAGAGTGCAATCATTTATTATACATCCATTTGGATTAATTTCATTTATTGTTGTTTGATCCTCCTGTAGTGGTTTAGGTTTACCCTCATATACTCTGGAGAGTAGATCAGAGGTTGCGATTGCACTAGTTGTTTTATCTTCATACAGTCTTTGTTTTAACCTAGGAGCAAACGGTTTTGCGAAGATGTCGTAATATGCAATCGCTTCAGCTGTGTTCCTTGAGCTATTAGCACGTGTCATCCTAGGATCTCCTCTATTTGAAGTTATTTGATCAACCTTTTTGTAGTTAATAGTCATTTTGTTCTCTTCTACGTTAATGGTTGATTCTTCAGTTTCTTGTGTCCTAAATTCTCCTCCATTTGCTGGTATTTTCTGTTCGTTTTTTTTTATTGGAATGGTTGAGGGTCTGCTAATTGAGGGATCAGGAGTTCTAGTTCTTCCTTTATTTGTTTCGGCTACATCTATTTCAATAGATAGCCTATTTTCCTTGTTTATCCTATTTCTTGCTTTCCTTAATTTCTTTTTTTGTCTTTTAGTTAGTCCAAAGGCCACTATAGCCTCTTCTCCGGTATTTTGGACACTCGACGAGACTCTGGGGCTGTTGTTTTCCTCAGTATATAATGAGTCATCTATTGATGTCGCTTGGTTATTCAAATTAGACTTATCATTATTTTGAATGAACAGATCGATCGGTTGCTCCTGTTTATTTTCCGATATTGAATTTTTCCTAGGTTGGCTTCCCAACCTCTTCCTATCTTCTACAATCTGTTTGTAAATAACATTTTTGACATACTCCAGTATTGTGCTTACTACGTCTGGAATTAATTCTAATTTCGTTATTATTGGAGCACATGTGCAGTCAATGCAGGTAGGAGCTTTTTTTCCTTGAACTTTTATTATTAAGTTGTTTAGGTCAACTAATTTGTTCTCAATTCCTGCAACTGCATTTGCCATAAGGCCCAGAATATCAATTTGAATGTCCATTTTTTGTGACTGAGAGGCTTGAGCTTCCAGAGTTAGTACAGAGGTTTGATAGTGAATGTCCCAAATTGATCCGGCATCCATTTTTCCTAATTGTTTTGGATTTGATTCAAAATGTATCTCCTTGTTATTTAAGGAACTGTTGTTAGCAAGCTCCTTCATTACAATATCGGGAAAGCCTTTGTATATGATTGGTGATGCATTCTTTGGAGATACTCCACTACGTTGACAAGGAGTATTTGCTTTTGTAAGTAATCATTCATCTAATAAATTTGAATGATTTTTATTTGCGGGACCGTTTGCCAATGCTAATGCCATACCAGTTGCAGATGATTGTTGTTGCATACTTCCAATTTCGTTGATAGAGCATTCTGGGCTCTGTAAGTGACCATTCATTTACGGCTCTAACGATTCCTGTGGATCATATTTTTGCATTGTCAACCCGTTGTTTACTTCTGAAGAGTGGTTTTCAAGTACATAAAATAATTTTGCTCCTATTAAAGCATTCTTAATAACTGGTATAGGTGCCAATGATAAATCGAAGGGGGTAAGAAGTATGTTATGATTTACAATCGTATTGGCTTGTGGTAGTATCGGAACTGATTCATGACCAGCTCCCTGTATAACGTTAGATTGATTGAGGGGCTCTAAGGATTCCACTGTTTCCCCTGGGCAATTTTTCGATTCTTGCACGAATAGATTACATAGTAGATGGTCATTTCCTAGGCCTATATGAGGGTCTATTCCCTCTGGATTGACTTGCCGCTTAGCGGGTGAATTAATTCCAACTTGGTCAATTGAGACCTGGATCACATTCCTTGCATTTGTTCCATTTATAGGTTTAAGTGGTGATTGTACGTTTTTAAGATCTTGCTCCGGTTGCATAGGCATAGGCATAGTCAGAAGTGCAGTTATTGGGTCTTTCATGAATTCGAATTTCTGAGGGATTTTAGTCGATTTTTCGAACATCCTAGCAATAGGAGAGATTAATGACTGAGTGGCCCCTTTGTTTGCGCTTTTACACAGGTCTTTTTTTGTAGATTGGATGCTTGATTTTTTCAGGTTCGTGCTCGTTTCTTAGGGGAGCCCAATGATCTTTCCTTGCCAGATCGCATTATCTAGCCGCAGTTATCTTGCCTTGTTTTGTTAGAATTAGTTAAGAGTTGCAGATAAGAGTCGCTTGCTAGTGGTTTGCACACTCCTATATTGGAAGTAAGTTTGAGATGGAGCAAACCAAAGACTGTTGAGACTGTTGAGACAGCTACCAAATGCAGAACCGGCTAAAAGAGACTGGGGGGCGGGATTATTGATTAAAAACTCAACCCCTGCTCACTCCCACATCTGCAAGCCACTTCAAAATAAACTGTGTAGTTGGTTTAGTTTGATCAAAAGGCAGACTAAATAAAAGTTGGTGAGAGCAGCCAACCTAAACTTCTTCAGTTTGCACAATTCCCTGAGCCACTCCTGCTCCTTTGGCCGGGTCGAGTCTTTTCCTCAAGGGTTTGGCTTCTGCTTATTCTCTTGCCATATTTTCGATGATACGCAGGGCACTCACAGCACCCTCCTTCCTCTTTCCTCTTTCCTCTTTCCCCTTTCCACTCAGGGGAAGGGGGAAAATGCCAGGTGACAGTGACGGTGAAAAGATGCTAGGATGTGGAGTTTGAGAGACCAGGTTAAAGCCCCCACTAACCTTGTCTCCGCCACGACCACGACCACGGCGTCACTCCACCACTCGGTCTGCCTCTGGGTCAGCCAACTCCCAAGGCGCACACTCCACCTCGCCGGCACCTGGGCGATTCAGTAGCAATTCCACCAGGAACCGCACACCGACCCCCGTCTGGAGCCGGGTCTGGAGGGGCGGTTGGTAGCAGCAGAGTCGACTTTCAACTTCGATGGCCCGGCAGGAATGGCAGGAACGGGGGGGGCGTTAGACGTTAGACATTAGACGTTAGGTGATCAGCATTCGCCTCCCTCCTCCTCAGCCGCCGCTCCTGTAGTTTCAGTTGCGGTCGCGGTAAGGCGGTGGAGCGGTGGAGAGGTAGCGCTAAGAGAGCATAAATCGATGGAACCGCTGTAGCCGCCTGCCGCCTGCCTGCCGCTTGCCTTAGACCGCTGCCTCGAACCGCGAATCGCGAGACCACAGGAAACAAAGGGCAAATGGTGGAGAGGATCAATGGAGCTGCTCCTTGCTCCTTGCTCCTTGCTCGCACAGCACAACTCGACTGGCCACCGGCAACAGCTAGCAGCAAAACAAGGACTGGATCCACAGCTAGGAGTATCATCCTCTGAAGTTCTGAATGTACAGTGTGGCGTAGTATTGACGGAAAGCGGCATTAATATCCCCTTGGGTAAGGGTTGTATCAGCCTCCCAGGGTAGTGACCATATTCATTATACCCGCAGGGGAGCATCTCGAATCAATTTGGCAAGCAATCTCCCAGATCTATCTGCTTCAGTATGGCGCAGCTGTGAGTACTTTTGATAATCTATGACCCGGAGCGTTTCGAGCAGTTCTGCATGGCTGATTCTAGCCTCCTGTAGCGAGGCACTCTTGTCAGCGTCAGTTATGGCTTCCTGTTCCAGTCTATCCATTTTGTGTTCTACATCTAAAAGGGACTTATGGACTTCTTGATGGGCGCCTACTGTTGCACTGATTTTCTTTCCCCTGATAACCGTCTTAAAGGCATCCCATTCAATCAACCTATTTGATGCAGTGTTACTATTTTCTGCGAAATAATGTTCAATAGTGTCCGACATAGAAACTCAGAACACTGAGTACTCCAATAATTGCAGCCACAGACGCCAGGTGGGAGCCAGGGTGGGTATTCTGCCCTAGTTAATTACTATCTCCAGTGGGTTGTGGTCGGAAAAGGTCTTTGCCAAGTATGTAGCCTGGGACACTTGCATTGCAATCCTATTGGAACAATATATTACGTCTATTCTCATGTGAAGCACGTGAACAGGGGAATAGAAGGAATATTCTCTATGAGTAGGATGTCACACCCTCATTGTATCACATATTTCCCAGCCCTCAGCCCATCTACTTAGTGCCTCTGCTCGTTTAATCTCTCCTGGTCCGCATATAGGTGGGTGAGACCTATCCAGTGTAACATCCATGACTGTATTTCAATTGACACTAGAATCCATGGATGCAGCTCCCATCCCGTCAGTGCAAGGTTTAATACACCCCAGTACTTATCTTTCTCAAAATTAGGTGCATATAGGATTACCGAGAACTTCATGCTGGCCATCTAATGTCCCCCGCACAAATCTGTATCACGTCTGCTTATCTATCCGCTGCTCTAGTACTAAAAATGGCACTCCATGTCTAACCCAAATTCTAACCCCTTGCGCAAAGCCAGAGTACGCAGTGGAAAAAATCTGACCTCTCCATTTCTTACGGAGCTTTACTACTTCGCTGTCTACCATGTGGGACTCCTGTAGGTACACTATCTGTGCTTTACGTTGCTGCAGCTGTGCGTGTATTCTGTGTCGCTTCTGCACAGAGCCCAATCCCCGAACATTCCACGTCAGCACACTGTACTTGCTAAGTGTGTGCATTGCAGTACAACATTAACCTGCATAACAGCAGGTATATCTTTTGTGCAGCCGAGCCTATCCAAGCCAGTATCTACAATAGGACTGTTTCCCCCCCTAAAAACCCGAATACTCGGTCTGGTCGAAGAACTATACCGGACCAAACAACTGAACTGAACGTATACAACTATGTTAGAAACATGAAGCGCTTTCACCATGTAGGGGACATTGCCAGCACTCCGCATGTGGTGTAAGTGCCTTCTCCTAGGTACATTTAAGCTCCTTCTGTACCCTGGTCCATAAAAGCGCACTACTAAGCAGCACTATCGCATGTATACGAAAAGCGTATCATACTAAACCGTGGTAAATTTTCAGGTACAATACAAGACGGTATCTAGTTAAAGCAAATAACTCATCAACTATCTGCGGAGTCACAGTGGGGAACAGAGCCACACTTCCCTCTGAGTCTGTATCATGCGTATCTACTTAAGAGGAGGTCTTGTCATCTGTTCGTGCAGTGTGTGTAAAGGTGGCTGCTGCGAGAATCGCTTGCACCTTTTTCTGTTGCATCTGCTGTGACGTGAGGTACTTCCCTATGGTTTTCCTGCATGATCGTCTGTTATTGCAGGGACCAGGTACTCCCGTACTGTTGTGGCTTTTGGTGGTGCTTTGAGAAACAGACGCTGCAGTTGTAGTTGGCTCCATCACCTCCTGCCATTCCTCCACATCACAGGGACTCTCAAAAAAGTGTTTTTTTGGTCATGTAGTATTTTTAATCGAGCCGGGAAAAGAAGTGCATATTTTAAATTTAGGTCTCTCAGTTTCTTTTTGACTGCCATGAAAGAAGATCGTTGTCATTGCACCATGATCGTGTAATCGGGATATAGCGATACCCTGGCGTTCTCGAAGTTGCTCTGGGGCAGTTCACGAGCCTTTTGCAATATTGTTTCCCTATCTCGAAAGTTCAATAACTTAACTATGAGGGGACCCAGGTTTTGGATGCCCTGTGGGTATCCTGTGCGCTCGTTCAATACAGTATTGAGTAGAAAGTCCTACAGATGTGACATGGTCCCTGAACCACTGTTCCATATACCGCGTTGCATCTCTTCCTTCACTTCTCTCTGGCAGGCCTATGACTTGAATGTTGTTTCTCCTGGCCCTCCCCTCCGCGTCTTCCACTCGATCCAGCAGGGTGGCAACTTGGTCCTGCAATTGTTTAATGTGAGCTGTGTTTTAGTCCTGTTGCAGGGTCAGGTCCTCCAGCGCCATGGTATTATCTTTGACCTTATCTGTGAGCTTTGCGTGGTCTGCCCTGAGCAATGTAAGTCCGGTCATGAGGGTCCCAATCTGATGCTCGAAAGCCTTCCAGGAGTCCCAAAATCTCCTGCAGGATTAGGTCCAATTTGTCTACAGGTTCGGTCATTTTAGTAGGCGGTATACAGCTGAGCGTCAGTGTGGCATCAGTGTGTTCCGCGGTGTCCAAGCCGTGGTCGGGGCCGCCGCCCGCCTCATGCTTCTTCCCCCTAGGGCCCCCCATCACAAGTGTGAGTCGATAATCCGCTCAGCGACGGGTAGCGTTCTCAGTCACCCCAGTACCGCGCCAGCGCCTGTCCAATACAGTAATTTAGCAATCACAGCCGCTCTTCCTTACGTCTGATCGGCGCCCTATGCCCTCTAAGGCTGCCGTGTGCCACTGTCTAGCAGGTCGCAGTGTCAATCCTGTATTGCGTCTCCTCATTGCGACTCCAAGGCTGGGCATCCCATACAATAGTCCGATGTACCACTGAGGTCGTGGGCTCTGGACGACACAGTCCCATGGGCCCATCGCCCACACTCCCAGAACACAGATACCGACTTACTCCGGTTGCCGCGCTCAGCCGCTTGCTCGAAATCACAACGCAGGAAAATCTACCAGACTTCAATTAGGGTACACAAGTCAAGCCTCCCTATCCAGACTGCTTGCTGCGAGGCCCTGCTGCTATACTGAGTCTATACCTGGCATCGCCCTCCGTTCCACGAGGCATAGACCGCAGCTCTCCCCCGTCGTCTATCTCCAGTGCGTGTGCCGTGCACGGGTATTCATTTGTGGCCGCTGCTGTACCCGTTGGTGGGCCGCTAATCAGAGCAGTTGGTGTAGGTCACACTGTGTCCCCGGGCCTCGCGTAGGTGCGTCCACCAAGCCTGCTATCTGTGTCCGCTCTCGAACACCTACTCCGTCCCGAGCGAACCGCAGGTCACAAAACCGTCAACTCAGCAATCCTCGCCAACGGGGAAGTTCGCGGCAGCACTTCTGTACTTCATTCCCAGAGTTAGGGACAACATTTGGGACGTTGCGTACCTCGATTCCGTGGTCCGTACCGCTCAAGGCCTGATACGCAGCTCCGCCGCACTTCTCACAGCCGGGTCACAAAGCAGATAACTTCACGCACGTTGGCATTTCTCGGCTGAAAGGGGGCTCCGAGTCTCGATGCCGCTGCAGGCTAACTGTCCACGCACCGGTAGATCCTGATCTATCGTGTGCAGTAGGTTATTTACAGGACGATGTAGCCCAGGTCCGGAGCTCATCTAAAAGACGACCTTCATGTTCGGCTGTTAGCCACGCCCCCCTCTCTGATATTGAATGATGTTATCATTCTTCCTGTTCTAAATTTGGCCTCTACCTTCTTCCTAATCAAAGGTGGGTGGTTTGATAAATTAACTTATAGGGATAATTCTCCTTCTCACCTTGCTGTGGCTTTCTTAATATTAAGACATATTGATTACATTCCTGAAAGAAAAACAAAGCCTGATTTATGTAGGCCTCCCACAGTTGTGGGGGAGTCTCCGCACTTGAGTGTGGAGACTCCCCCGCGACTGCAGGGCCTCCACCACGACTGCGGTGAATCCCTTGCGACTGCAGGCAGGGCCTCCACCAAGAGTGCGGAGACTCCACCACAAGGGCTGACACTCCCCCGCAACCGCAGGGCCTCCACCACAAGTGCGAGACTCCCCCGCGATTGCAGGGCCTCCACCATGAGTGCAAGACTCTTCCGCAATTCCAGGGCCTCCACCACGAGTGCAGAGACTCCCCCACGACTGTGGTCCCCAGTTTATTACATTCTTGTCAAAAGAGCAATTGTATTTGCCTCTTAAATACACTGTATTGGCTCCCCTGCCATTCCATATGAATGAAATAGTTTCAATGAGACACCACTTTGCTAAACCAGAATGTATAATTTTTTTTGCACTTTATTTTTAAGTCACCGGTCACAGGTGCAACCTGCTAAGACAATGCCTACACATTCAAGAGACTTCCAGTATAGTCAGGAGAATACATTATACAGAAAATGCATTGGACTGGGGTCTTTTAAGTGTATAGTGGGGTGCACCCCAGATTCTTATTCAGCATCAAGTGGACCCCTATGCACAGAAATGTCATTGTAGTAGCCCTTGTATAGCATACATCACAGACTGATCATCTTCTTGAAGCTTACGCGTTATTAGTTATGAACCCCTTGACAAACTCAGTGTGTTTTGAAAATGTGTCCAAACATATTGACACCCACAGAAAGACCCTAGAGATACTTAAAGGTGGTGCACAAAGTATTTTTATCCATGCGGGTGTATGATTCCCATCTATCTTTTCTGACTCTCCCAATACAAGCTGCTCTCTAATGTCCCATTCTTGGGGAGGAAGGCTGCCTGCTCCCAGATCTCTGTCCTTGTTGAAGAGAGCAGTATGCTCTCTGACTGGGAATCTGGCTTACTCCCAGGCCGAGGCACAGGTCCACCTTGGGCTGATCTGAAATTGGAAGTGAAAAATAACCAAGGGCAGCACTACTACTCCTGCAGTAATGCTTGGCTTTTGAGACTGCCCACCACGAAGCTAAATTACAGAGACAAGAAAATCTACAAGGAAGTATCCTAAACTAGATTACCTCTTTTACTGGGGCAGTAAAAGCTACTAGAAAGTATCCTAAACTAGATAACCTCTTTTACTGAGGCATGAACATCTATGCGAAATTATCCTAAACTTGATTTCCTCATTTACTGAGGTAGGATAAGATATGAGAAAGTATCCTAAACTAGATTTCCTCATTTACTGAGGCAGGAAAAGCTACAAGGAAGTATCCTAAACTAGATCTTCTGCTATCTCAAAGGTCGGCAAATGAATGTATCAATAACAGTGTTCAGCATCTGCCTCAGTCCCTTGCAGCACCTAACCTGTTTCCACATGTCTCTCCCCCCTCTGCATCTCTTCACCAGGTAGCCAATGCAAAGCTTTTATTGCTGTTGCAGTGGAAATGTCTCGGAAGATATAGAAGTAACCTAGATGCCGCATTTTGGACCACCTGTTGGCAATTCACCACAGTATCTACTGCTCCTAAATACATTGTATTTGCGCACCCCAGATGCAAGGTGACCTTTCTGCTACTTATTGCTATTTTTGGATGCTAAACAGAGGTACAACCTATGCCCAGACAGTGTTAACAAGTGTAAAAATAACAAAATATTGAGGTAGCAATATTAAAATATGTGCTGCTCTACTTCTTGCCACATAATTTAGTCAACCTGCCGCGTAATTTGACCCTCTTCTGCCGCATAATACCAGTGGCTCCAGCTATAGTTAAGTCTTTTCTTGAATTCAATTCAATTTAATTTGCTTATTGTAGGCAAAGTATAATACACCATAATCTAAACTACTTCTACAGTTAAGTCCCTAAAACATACTTCTTCAGTATATAGCACGGATCAGCACTGCTTATCCTAGATATCGTCATGATTGGCTATCACATATTCACTGAACTGATGGCACCAAGTTTCATCTCAAGTTAGAAGATGATATCGTTGAGGGAAGTGGCCACGCCAATGACCAAGATAGCCAACTGGCTGTGAAGCTCCAGCTACGGTGGCCCCAATATTGTCAGGTTCTCTGTCGCCGCAGCCATTTGACCCTATTCGGATGGCGGTATCGGATGTTTAGAAGGGGGTGATGCCAGTTGCAGCCTTGGATGTGGACTAGGTGGCCCGCTAACTGCAAAACTCGAAAGGGTCTGCTTACAGTCCAGCGCCCTCTTTGGAGGCCCAGTGGTGACACTGGCCGCGGGCGAGCCTGAGGCAGAGGCTACCGAGCCTCGCTGGGGCAGCGCAACCCTCCCCAAACAGTAGAGTGACTGCGTTGGGCTGCCGTGGTGGCTGCGATCTCCTGCCTGAGTCGGCAGGGATCACCTGAAATACTGTTGCTAGAACCCTGATGTGCCAGGAGCAGTGTGGTGTCGATGTGGCCTCCCAATGTGGACCTGCCTGCTGTACCAGTTAGTAAGCCACTGCCTCGAGGTGGGGGACGCCTGGGTTGTTTCCCTGCCCCAATCTATGGGAGGATTTTGTGAACAGATGCACTTCTTCATGTCTGCCGCATGGAATTCCTGCCCAGCATAGCTTGGGCCGGAAGGCCTCACACTTATTCTCTTGCCATAGTGCCATAGCAGCAGAGGTTTATTATTTAAACTGCGGTGCACTGTTGGACCACCCTCCATTACCAGTGGGTGGCGTGGATCCAGCCTGACTGTGGTACTGGTGCAGTACTGAGCGGCCTTCATTGCTGGAAACCTTGCAACCTATAAGACTGTCACATTTAACAACTCGATGCTCGCACTCGCCCCAGTGCTTACCTCCTATCTGGCCAGGTTGTGCACTACTGGTCATTGGATGGCATTGAGGAGACCTTAATCTAATCTACGACCGCACTGTAGGCGATGAGTGGTGACCGTGTGCTTACCTTGCTGGGTGTGGCGCAGCCTGCACCATATATTGTTACTTACTCGTGAGCTTCCTGTTCCTACTTGCAGGACCCTTGGATGGGTCACACCGACCCCAAAGAATGCAAACTACTTTTTGGATAATCCAAGCCTGCCTGGGCCTAGGGCTTCCGGTGTGACAGTGATAATGTTCCAGACAGAGCTGCAGTTTTGGAGGCCTCACAAGGCACCGCTGCCATCATGACTGAACTCTGCACTAGGTTTTGCTTGATTGACCCCAGATTTGATGCACTCACCAACAAACTCTACTGCATGGGTGAAAGATTGGATCGACAGGCCACCAGAATTAATGGAGCCGTAGAGCGTATCTTTAGTCTGGGGGATGGAGGCAATGACAACTGTGAAAATCTTGGAAAAACTGCCATACATACTCAAGACAGTTGCAGGAAACAATGAAGACCTTGAAGGTACGCTCATGCCGCAGTAGCATCAGCATCCTAGGATTTACGTAGTCGACAGATATGGGCCACCCGGACACGTTTGTTGATTGACTCCTGGAAGACCTGTTTGACCTTTGGAACTTCACTCCAACATTTGTGGTGGAATGCTCTCATATATCTCTTGGTCCCAGACTGCCTGTGGTCCCCATTCCCTATTATCTGCTGCTGGCTTGTGATCAAGGCCCTCTACAGTTTCAAGGTCCCCCATCTCCCTATTCCCTGACTTTACCATAGCTGTTCAGGAGGCGTGGTACAAATTCTTGGACGTGAAGAACTACCTCCGCAAACAGGCCTCAAATATGCTATGCTATATTCAGCTTGGCTGCAAATTGAGGGAAATCGAAAATCTCGCATCTTTAACACTCCAGCGGAAGCCACTGACTTTTGCAAACAACAAGGTATGGACAAGACAACCTCCTGACAGAACACTCCAGAGTGCTCCCCTTGGCTGCTGCGGCTGCAGAACAACCCCCCAGGGCTGACCAGTATTTGCCTCCTGCCTACTAGAGCTTTCCCTGCTGTATCAGTCATGGACTGATTCCTATAGCTATTGACCTTGTTCTGACAACTTAATGCCGCTAACAATGGCTTCTGTACCCAAACTTGCATATATGTTTAATTTTCCAGGTATACCACATCAAACAGGCCCACCAGCCATAGCATTGCCCTTTCCCTAAGGTGTACACCATGTTGCAGATTGTTAGGGTCTGTTTTTGTGTTGATTGTTATTGGGATTAGCTGGATGGCTTGCCATCTAGTGTGGGTGGTGGGAGAGTTTGCTAAGTTTGTACGATTATGTTGTGTTTGTTTATTAATGCCCATCTGGTATATACAGCTCTTGTACCTACAAATAAACAACCATTCACACACCTGCCTCTTGGATGACACCGCAGGTTAGGAAGGAAAGGGTAGTGGAACATACCTTCTTGACATGAAACATTTGTGGCCTCAACAAAGCCTGTATAGTTAAACAAGTTCTCTCCTATTTAGCGAGACATTGGGTGAAAATAGCCTTTCTACAGGAGTCTCATCTCTCACCCCGCAATTCCTACACATTTGCATCTCCCTGGGGGACCCTCTGCTATTTCTCATGCTAAACCTCCTATTCACGTGGAGTGTGCACAATAATGCTTAAAAGTATTCCCTTTACACCCGCGGACAATTTTATAGGCACTAATAGCAGATATGTCATAGTAGCTGGTATACCTGCTGACCAACTGGCTCTCTTGGTTAATGTCTATGCTCCGACTGTAGATGCCCATGAATTTCACCAAGAACTTTCTGCATTGATAGGGCAGGTAGAGACTGATCTGCTTATCTTGGGAGGAGACCTAAACATGGTGCAAGACCCACGGGTAGACTCCACAAGTTCACAAGCGAGTAGCAAACCAAGAGCTGTACATGTCCTGCGAGACATCATAGACACCTATGCACCACATGACGTCTGGCGCCTGCAACACACCACCACTTCAGAATGCACCTGCTATTCTGTGCCCCACGGAGTATGGACGAGACTTGGTTATTGGTTTATCTCTGCAAACGCAGTCCAGTGAAGGGCTGATGTGGCAAACCTGCCGTGCACATTGTCAGATCACTCTCCGGTGCCGATGGTGTTTAGAGTACCATATGGGGGCGACCTTGAACGCAGCTGGGGTCTCCCAGGCAATCCTCTTCTGTTCAGAGCTTCATAACTCCATCATTTAATACTTCATACCTCATACTGGCTCAGTTACCACCCAAGCTACTCTATGGGAACCCTTTAAGCCATACATCCATGGAGTATGCATCTCCAAACACGTGTTGAGTACTACTGGACATACATGCCCATGGGCGTCCGCAGGGGAGGGCAAGGGGGGGCACTTGCCCCCCCCTGGAACACAGGTCCGTCACTATTGACAGCCCCCACAGACAGTGGTGTTTGTCTGCAGGACCGTCAATTTTAAAAGCGTGAGAAAGCGCTTGCAATGACGGTCCTGCTTGATGAGCGGTAAAACTGCTGCTGAGGGGCAAGAGAGAAGGTCCGGGCCTGGCTGCTCCCACAGCTTGAAGCAGAGGCCCTAGGAAGGGGTAAAAACCATCAGTAGCAACCACTGTGATGCTGCAAATTGTAAGCTTTATGACCACAACATCCTTTTGTATATAAGGGGTCTAGTTATTTAGATAAAGCAGGATCTGCAGTGAAAGGAATGACGTTACAAATGAGTAGTGCCTTTAATGCTCTGGAAATGCTAGGTTCTCCAATCTACCTCTCTACCTCTCTACCTCTCTCTCTCTCTCTACCTCTTTCTCTACCTCTCTCTCTCTCTCTCTCTCTCTCTCTCTCTCTCTCTCTCTACCTCTACCTCTCTCTCTACCTCTCTACCTCTCTCTACCTCTCTACCTCTCTTACTTCTCTACCTCTCTCTCTACGTCTCTCTACCTCTCTCTACCTCTCTCTCAACGTGGCTCTACCTCTCTCTCTCTACGTCTCTCTCTTTACCTCTCTATCTCTACCTACCTCTCTACGCCATTCTCTCTACACCTCTCTCTCTCTCTACCTCTCTCTCTACCTCTCTCTACCTCTCTCTACCTGTCTCGCTCTACCTCTCTCTCTCTACCTCTCTCTCTACCTCTCTACCTGCCTCTCTACCTCTCTCTCTCTACCTCTCTCTCCCTCTCTACCTCCCCCTCTCTACCTCTCTCTCTCTATCTCTCTCTCTCTCTACCTCTCTCTCTACCTCTTGCTCTACCTCTCTCTCTCCACCTCTCTCTCCACCTCTCTCCACCTCTCTCTACCTCTCTCTCTACCTCTCTCTCTCTACCTCTCTCTCTCTACCTCTCTCTACCTCTCTACAGCTCTCTACCTCTACCCTCTACCTCTCTCTCTCTCTACCTCTATCTCCCTACCTCTCTCTCTCTACCCCCTCTCTCTCTACCGCTCTCTCTCTCTCTCTACCTCTCTCTCTACCTCTCTCTCTACCTCTCTCTCCATACCTCTCTCTACCTCTCTCTCTACCTCTCTCTCTACCTCTCTCTCTCTACCTCTCTACACCTCTCTACACCTCTCTACCTCTACCTCTTTCTCTCTACCTCTCTTTCTCTACCTCTCTCTCTCTACCTCTCTCTCTCTACCTCTCTCTCTCTTCCTCTCTCTCTCTCTCTACCGCTCTCTCTCTCTCTCTCTCTCTCTACCTCTCTCTCTACCCCTCTCTACCTCTCGTTCTACCTCTCTCTCTTCCTCTCTCTCTCTACCTCTCTCTCTCTACCTCTCTCTCTACCTCTCTCTCTCTACCTGTCTCTCTACCTCTCTCTCTCACTCTCTACCTCTCTCTCTCTATCTCTCTCGCTCTACCTGCCCCTCTCTACCTCTCGCTCTACCTCTCTCTCTCCACCTCTCTCCACCTCTCTCTCTACCTCTCTCTACCTCTCTCTACCGCTCTACCTCTCTCTCTCTCCCTACCGCTCTCTCTCTCCCTCTCTCTCTCTCTCTCTCTCTACCGCTCTCTCTCTACCTCTCTCTCTACCCCTCTCTACCCCTCTCTACCCCTCTCTACCCCTCTCTACCTCTCTCTCTACCACTCTCTCTACCTCTCTCTTCCTCTCTCTCTCTACCTCTCTCTCTCTACCTCTCTCTACCTCTTTACCTCTCTCTCCCTCTCTACCTCTCCCTCTACCACTCTCTCTCTACCTTTACATCTCTACCTCTACCTCCCTCTACCTCTCTCTCTACCTCTCTCTCTCTACCTCTCTCTCTCTCTCGACCTCTCTCTCTACCTCTCTACCCCTCTCTACCTCTCTCTCTGCCTCTCTATCTTCCTCTCTCTCTCTACCTCTCTCTCTTCCTCTCTCTCTACCTCTCTCTCTCTACCTCTCTCTCTCTCTACCCCCTCTCTCTACCTCTCTATCTCCCTACCTCTACCTCTACCTCTACCTCTCTCTCTTTACCTCTCTCTCTACTTCTTTCTCTACCTCCCTCTCTACCCCTCTCTTCCTCTCTCTCTACCTCTCTCTACCTCTCTCTCTACCTCTCTCTCTACCTCCCTCTCTACCTCTCTACCTCTCTCTCTACCTCTCTACCTCTACCTCTCTCTCTACCTCTCTCTCTCTACCTCTCTCTCTCTCCCTACCTCTCTCTCTCTACCTCCCTCTCTCTCTAGCGCTCTCTCTCTCTCTCTCTCTACCTCTCTCTCTACCTCTCTCTCTCTACCTCTCTCTCTTTACCTCTCTACATCTCTCTACCTCTACCTCTCTCTCTCTACCTCTCTCTATACCTCTCTCTCTCCCTACCTCTCTCTCTCCCTCGCTCTCTCTCTACCGCTCTCTCACTCTCTCTCTCTACCTCTCTCTCTACCTCTCTCTACCCCTCTCTACCCCTCTCTACCTCTCTGTCTACCACTCTTTCTACCTCTCTCTTCCTCTCTCTCTACCTCTCTCTACCTCTTTACCTCTCTCTCCCTATCTCTCTCTCCCTCTACCACTCTCTCTCTACCTTTACATCTGAACCTCTACCTCCCTCTACCCCTCTCTCTACCTCTCTCTCTGCCTCTCTCCCTTCCTCTCTCTCTACCTCTCTACCTCTCTCTCTACCTCTCTCTCTTCCTCTCTCTCTACTTCTCTCTCTGCCTCTCTCTCTCTCTACCCCTCTCTCTCTCTCTCCACCTCTCTCTCTCTACCTCTCTCTCTCCCTACCTCTACCTCTCTCTACCTCTCTCTACCTCTTTACCTCTTTACCTCTCTCTCCCTCTCTACCTCTTCCTCTCTCCCTCTACCTCTCTCTCTCTACCTCTCTCTCCCTGCCTCTACCTCTCTCTCTACCTCTCTCTCTCTCCCTCTCTACCTCTCTCTCTGACTCTCTCTCTTCCTCTCTCTCTCTACCTCTCTCTCTTCCTCTCTCTCTACCTCTCTCTCTTTACCTCTCTCTCTCTCTACCCCTCTCTCGCTCTCTACCTCTCTCTCTCTACCTCTCTCTCTCCCTACCTCTACCTCTCTCTACCTCTCTCTCTACTTCTTTCTCTACCTCTCTCTCTACCTCTCTCTACCCCTCTCTACCCATCTCTTCCTCTCTCTCTACCTCTCTTTCTACCTCTCTCTCTTCTTCCCTCTCTCTCTACCTCTCTCTACCTCTTTACCTCTCTCTCCCTCTCTCCCTCTCCCTTTACCCCTCTCTCTCTCTCCCTACCTCTACCTCTACCTCTCTACCTCTCTCGCTACCTCTCTTTTTCTACCTCTCTCTCTCTACCTCTCTCTCTACCTCTCTCTCTACCTCTCTCTCTACCTCTCTCTCTCTCTACCCCTCTCTCTCTCTACCTCTCTCTCGCTACCGCTCTCTCTCTACCTCTCTCTCTCTACCTCTCTACCTCTCTCTACCTCTCTACCTCTACCTCTCTCTACCTCTCTCTCTCTACCTCTCTCTCTCCCTACCTCTACCTCTCTCTACCTCTCTCTCTACCTTTCTCTCTTCCTCTCTCCCTTCCTCTCCCTCTCTACCTCTCTCTCTACCTCTCTCTACCTCTTTACCTCTCTTTACCTCTCTACCTCTCCCTCTACCACTCTCTCTCTACCTCTCGACCTCTTTCTCTATCTCTCCTCCTCTACCCCTCTCTCTCTCTCTCTCTCTCTACCCCTCCCTCTCTCTCTCTACCTTTACACCTCTACCTCTCTCTCTACCTCTCGCTCTACCTATCTCTCTCTCCCTACCTCTACCTCTACCTCTCTCTACCTACCTCTACCTCTCTACCTCTCTCTCTCTACCTCTCCCTCTACCTCTCTCTACCTCTGTCTCTCTACCTCTCTACACCTCTCTCTCTCTACCTCTCTACACCTGTCCACCTCTCAACCAGTTGAATTCCGGGAAGCCCAAACCATCAGTATTTCAAATCTGCGCATGAAACGTGGGTAGGATGAGCTGTGTAGCTCAGAATGGGATGCTCTTTTTACATAATTTGTATTTAATAGAATTGGGAAGCAGGAGAGCAGTCTCACAGTTGAGATGGGGATTAACATACACTGGTGACAGCTTTTAAATTGGCTTTAAAACCATTCAAAGATGGCTGCAGCATCTACGTGGGATGTGGTGGACTAAGTGGCAGCCGGAGCCCTATAGCACTGCTTGTCATTTAAAAAAAAAAAAACAGCATTGACATAGCCAATAGGTCTCCCCTTTGGGACCTTATAAGTGTTTAGTTGTCCAGTACAATATCCTTGGTGCAACAACATCAAGTGTTGCATGGCTAAACACTTACAAGGTCCCTAAGGCGAGACCTATTGGCTATGCCATTGCTTGTTTATTTTTTCCTCTGTTTCCTTGTGGTTGCCAGGTAATCTGCTGTGGAGCCTTACATGATATTTCTCCCACCCCACGGGTTTCTTTTGTTATTTAAGCTCGTTTGTCTTATTAGATTTTTTATTTGTTTATTTAATACTTGTGCTCAATTATGTCGGAGGATGGTGATGAAGTAAAAATGTTGCCCCCCCCTGGAAAAATTTCTGCGGACGCCCATGTACATGCCCATCTTACCTGTATAAAGACTGAACTGTGTGATATGGACCATGAAGGCTCCCAACAACCATGTAAGCCTCAGTTACACCGGTGCTCAGTTTTGATGAACGAGTTTTGTGATCTGGCTAGAATGGCATACTTGGGAAAGTATGCTACTGCCAGACTCTATGGAGAGGGGGAATGCCACGGCTGCACCTTAGCATGGCTTTATCTCCCAACAAACTAAGCAGGTACATTCCTATATTGCAGACAACTGCAGGGGCTCCTGCGCTATTATGAGCAACTCTGCTCCTCCCACACACTGGCGGATGCGGCTGCGATTGCAGCCTACCTCGCTGAGATCGCAATGGTATGGGTCACAAAATGCCAGCAACAGTTCTTAAGGAAACCCATTTCCTGCTAAGAAATAATACATGCAATAGACACTCTTGACGGCTCCAAGGCCCCTGGTCCCGAAGGACTCACAGGTGCATTTTATAAGGCGTACAAATACTTACTTGCACCACATTTGCTCGATATGTATGCTGAAACACTTGAGGCAGGAGTTCTCCCACCCACACTATGGGAAGCTGTGATTGCACTATTATTGAAGTCTAGCAAAGTTTCCCACTTCTGTATCTCACTACGTAACCTTGATAATACAATCTTATATTAGGTAATTGCAACCAGATTATCCCTCCTAATGGAACAGGTTCTGTTGTTTATACAGACTGAATTGCTCCCCACAGATCTATGTCCTTACATTTAAGGACAATCTTCATGGTATTAAATAGGATCTCCCCTGATGTCCATGTGGCGGTAGCCCTTTTAGACGTCGAAAAGGCATTTGATTCTTTAGAAGGGTCCATTTTTAAAGCAACTTTAGATAAACTGGGACTTCCTTGTGGATATACTGCCCTGATTATTCTTCTATATTCAAGTCCGGTGGACAGTTTAAGAGTGAATGGTTCTCTTACTGACCCCTTCAAAGTGATCAGACAGACCTGACAAGGATGCCCCCTGTCCCCGCTCCTTTTTATTGTCGCCATGTACCTCCTGCTTTGCCATATACAAGAGAAACATGTACACTGTGGACTGCACTTTACCCCTGGCCCACTACTGATGTCTATGTATGCGGATCATATACTAATTTTTGTCTGGCACCCCTCTGACAACCTTTCCTCTCTTATATGTGAAATCATACGATTCTATGGCTTTTCTGGCCTTAACATAAACTGGGTAATCAGAACTTTTCTCCCTCACTAATAATATGGAACATGAGAGCATTGACTAGCAATTGGCAGTGTATAGACTGCCCCAAATACCTGGGAATTACCCAACATATGGAGAAAGAATAGATAACCCACTTGAATTATGGACTAACTATCAATAGGGTTATCTATGCAGATTGATAAATGGATTACCCCCCTCCCCCAGGATACATGGCCATCATAAAAATGATCAACCTCCCTTGCATCTTGGACATCCTGGCGCTCCCCTAGGAGTGAGGACGTTTTGGTTTGCCTGATCTGCAGGTATACTATCTTGCAGCACAATGGCACTTTGCATACCACTGGTATCCTCCATATGTTTGCATTCCCTACACAACAACTGAGCAAGACCAAGCAGGGCACTGTCCACTATCTTCCATACTCCCTAAAGGCTTTCCCATGGACCCCCTTTGACCTAAAATCACTTTCAACCACAAACTGGGCATGGAGGAAGCTCCGACGACATTTTGGGAGAGGCATCCGCCACTTGCCTGCCATACTCTTAGCAAACAGCCTCTGGCTCTTTCTGTCACAGGAAAAGCTAGTCAAATGTACCTTATAATGACAGAATATACACACTATTAGGGACCGTTTCCCGGATGGTCATGTGCTTACTCACGCAGACGATACCCGTTTCGGGGATGCCACATATGTAGACAACTTTGTGCTCAGACACCTCCATGATACACTGTGCTCTCGTTTAGCCTGCTTCCCCCTACTCCAGATGTCTTTTCTTGATTGATATTCATTATTAGCGACACTGATGGGGGAGGCTAGTTTCCAGATTATACCAAGCATAAGTAGCCATGAAATCCGAACTGGATAGGCGGACTCGGGATGACTTGGAACACGAACTCGGACAATCATTACCTGTAAAAATCTGGTATTAGTGTTGCACTCAGACTAAACTCATCTCCTTTAATCATAAACACAAGCTTTTACATTACAAATGTCTACTCCGGGCCTACACCACACCTCGGGACCTAGCAAACATTGACCCTAAGCAACCGTCCAGTGTTCTAAATGCCACACCACGAGGCTGAGTTCACCCACTTGACTTGGACATGCCAGCATATTGGAACATATTGGGCCAAAATCTGCTCCTTAATCACCACCATGACATGAGTTACATTTATACCTGTCCTGCTAATGGCCCTACTGGGATATTTTAATGGCATCCCAAAAGGAATCTGTATATTCACTGCCAGTGCAATACTGTTCGCAGAACAAGGTCTGGCACTGCATTGAGGTAGTAAGACAAGCCCCACCGACTCTACAGGGTTAAAAAGCATGGTTTATGGTAATAAAACAAGTGAAGATTATGCCACACTACTGCCCCGTACCTCCAGACCCAAGGATACTGTTATGAAGGCAATTCTTTTTAGGTTCCAAACCTTTCCATCTGAAAGACGTACAGCATTGTTCATGGTTTCAATCACTTGTAATGGTTCATAAAATTTACTAACTTCTTTAGGAATTTTACCTGTTTTTTTTTACTCTGACCCATTGTCCAATCATTATATTAGATTATTTAGTATTGTGTTTAGAATCATACCATTCCTTCCTCTTGTTTTGAAGAACCTCAGCTTTTTCTCTGACAGAATCTTCAGACCAATGTACTATGTTGTGTTTGAATAACCATCCAGGAGTAAATTTTGTTCTGGGATTTCTGCCCCGCATTAGGACAAAAGGTGGATAACCTGTAGCTTCACAAATTGACACTCTATAAGCCCAGACCATTTTTAGAACTTGTGTTTCACAATCACCCTGTTTGGCAACCATTTGAATTGTGTTTTTTATAACTCTATTAAAACGCTCAACCATTCCATTACTGTTTGGGTTGTATAGCGCAGTGGTTTTATGCTTTATGTCTAGTTTGTTAGAGTATTCTTTTGCTTTGTTTGATGTAAATTGAACACCATTGTCGCTTAACAGGATTGAAGGAATACCTTTCATTTGAAATGATTTGTCAAGGAAATGAAGAACAGAATCAGTGTCTGCTATAGTAACAACTTTAACAATGGGCCATCTTGAAAACACATCCATTAAAACTAAAATGTACTTCTGTTCAATGCCAATTGGACTCATGATATCAATTGCTGTGTCAGCAACCTTACACAATTCACAATCACGTACAAATGCTTCAACCTCAGCATCTATGCAAGGCCACCAAAATGGAGTTTTGACAGTTTGTTTAGATCGAAGTATGCCAAAATGATCTTCATGACACAGAGCTATTATTGAGGAACGTAAACCTTTTGGTGGAATAACTCTTTCACCTCTCCAGACATTTTCACCTTGAATACTTAATTCGAATATAACTTACCGAAATGGTTTCAAGACATGGTTGGTACTAAGTTTTCTTGGCCATGACTGACTGAGATAATATTTGACCTGACACAAATCAAGATCTTTTAAATATTCTTCATCCCATTTTTCTTTTGTAATTCCACAATTTCCAAAATCTTGAACATAAGCAATCTAGAATGAGTTACAGATTTTATCTTCACATTCATCAAGATGTTTAGGCATTCTGGACAAAAAATCAGGCATACAATTTCTCTTATCAGGAATATATTCAATTTTGTAACAATAATCCTGTAACCTGATGGCTAACCTGGCAACTCTTCCAGAAGTACTAATTGTGCCTTCAGTTGTAAGAACTTTTTTTTTCTTTTTTCACAACAGATTTTATTGAATAGTCAAGCAAGGCAATTAATGTGGTACCCCACAGTCAGGAGAAACCACTAAGCATTTGGATACATTACATATAGCAGGATCCGAATCCGAACTAGACTCATTTCAAATCACATTTATTTGGAACTACCCCCCACCCCGTCCCTACCCCAACTTCCCACCACCCTCAACCAATCCCACCCCGCAGTCCCTCCCTAACCCCGTGCACATGCGAAGAGGTAACAGCGTTAAATGAGTATAGAGTAGTCGGTATGGCGCAAGACACTGGCCCAAGCAATGGGGGAAGCCTAGGGTTCTTCTTCGGGTTCAACTGGAGGGTCCAGTGGCAACTCCCTATAATCGGCCCATCTTTTCCATATCTTAAAGTGCTTGCGGGGGCATCCTCGCGCTTCAAAGATCGGGCGCTCCAGACCCATACAAAAATCTAATCCTGCTTTCCATACACACAGAGGAGGGGCTCGTTCGTCCTTCCAAGCCCGTGCCAGGTCTCTCTTGGCTAGTACCAGCCCCAATAGCAGTAGATGGCGCTTATAGCTATTCCCCCCCACTCCCTCAAGTATATGAAGCAAACCTAATCGATGGGTGCGGGGCAGGTCCCAACGTAGCACTTCAGACAAGCAACTCCACACACCTCTCCAAAAGCCAGCAATTCTAGGACACAGCCACACCGTATGAAGCAGTGAGCCCACCTCCATCCCACAACGCAGGCATTCCGGCGATTCAATTAGTCCAGCTTTCCAGAGGCGCTCACGGGTAAAATAAGCCCTGTGGAGAATTTTAAATTGGATAAACCTGAGCCTCATCGCGATGGCAGTCCCTCGTGGGGACTCCAGGGCCTCTCGCCAATCGTCTTCGTCCATGGGACCAACATCCGCCTCCCAGGCCGTCCGCAGGGGAAGAAGGTCGGAGGCGCAGTGGGTGACCATCGTTTGGTATATTCGGGACACTTTTTTGTCTCCGAGATCCCCCATGAACAACTTCGCTTCAATAGGGCTAAATTCAGGGAGCGAATCTAAGTCGGCAATGTATGGTGCGAGCGCATGCCGAAGCTGCAGATAACGGAAAGACTGGGTCCGCGGCAAGTGGAACTCCGCACTAAGGTCCTGGAACGACTTAAAAGCAGCTCCAGACATCACATCGCCCAGCGACGAGATCCCGATCGCGTCCCAGCCACCGAAACCCGACAAGGAGGCCAGCGCAGGCAGTCTACCGTTACGCCACAGCGGTGTTTCCGCAGTCAGCTTACCCCACCAGCCCATGCGTCGCAACGCTTGACGCCAAACAAGGAAGACGGTCTTCGTGACACTGGGCAATTCCCGCCGCAGCCGGGCAGAGTAGAGAAGCATGTGGAGAGTGTTGTCGCCCATCAGTGCGCGTTCTAAAGCATATGCCGGGTCACCCCTATCACCGTACCACCAGTCATTAAGGATGAGCAGGTGAGCTGCTTGATAGTAGGACATGATGTCCGAGGTGGCGAGACCTCCACAGTACGTAGATAGGAAGCACGTACGCAACGCCACCCTGGCAGAACCCCCAGCCCACAGGAACCGCCCCAAGACCGAATTCACCTGCCGAAACCACGAGGTTGGGACCGAATGGGGATAGTTTTGCAGCTGGTACAGAAGGCGCGGAAGCGCCACCATCTTGAAGATGGCGGACCGGCCAAAGATATTAAGAGGCATCCGGGACCAAGTTTTCACGTCGGCCTGCACCCGCTCCCAAACCGGCAGCACAGAACGTTCCCACGTGAGGGTCGCTGACTCGGACAGGAACTCCCCCAGGTATTGCATGCCATCGGTCGCCACCCGTAGGTCTAGCGTCCAGGGGTCCGATACTACACCACCTCCCAGGACCCACAGGGTGGATTTACCTAGGTTCAGGTATAAGCCCGAGACTTCGCCAAAGACCCGCATTATTTCCAATACTCGCGGCCCGGAGCGACGCAGGTCCGTAAGGAAGAAAAGGACGTCATCGGCGTACAACGCAATTCTATCAGAGAGGCCCTGGGGCCACACAAACCCTCGCATCTGCGCATCTATACGTACCCAGGCGGCCAACGGCTCCATAGCAAGGGCAAAGAGATACGGGGACAGAGGGCATCCCTGTCAGGTTCCCCGGCCAATGTGGAAGGTCTCTGACACCGCCCCGGCAACACGCACAGCGGCCGTGATATCTGTATAAAGCAGCCTAACATAGGATAGAAAAACAGGGCCTAGGTTGAGACGGGGCAGGAGCGCAAACAGATATGTCCAGCTCACCGAGTCGAACGCCTTATTAATATCAGCAAGCAACAAAGCAGCCCGCTCGCCCGTGGCCCCCATAGCCTCTATCGCGGCCCAAGCACGCCGAATATAGTGGCGTGTAGCCCTGCCAGGCATAAAGCCCGATTGATCGGGGTGTACTAGTTCCGTTATGTACGGAAGCAACCGATTCGCCAGGGCCTTGGCCAGTATTTTGGCTTCTATGTTAAGTAACGAGATGGGGCGATATGAGTCGTGCCTATCAGGGGGCCTACCCGGTTCAGTTGTAAGAACTTTAAGCAGAGGCTTATGATAACAACGCAAAATAAATTGTTTTCCCCAAACAAATGCTCTAAAATTATCAACAGCCCAAACGCAAGCTAGTGTTTCTTTTTCAATTACTGAGTATTTTTCCTCAGTTGGTGACAAAGATCTAGAGGCATACGCTATAATGTGTTCCTCACCAGTAGTATTATTCTGAGAAAGAACAGCACCTAAACCTTTAATGCTAGCGTCTGTGGTTATTATACTGTGAGCATCAGGGTTGAAACTTTTCAAAGAAGCAACTTTGAATATGCAATTCTTAATATCATCAAAATCTTTTTGACACTCCGAAGACCATTCGTATTTGTTTCTGTTCTTTAACAATTGCCTGATATTGTATGTCCATAACGAAAAATTTTGAATGTATTTGGAGCAGAATTGGGCAAGACCTATAAAATACCTGAAGTCATCTTTACAGTTTGGAGCAGGTGCGCATCTAATAGAGTCAATGAGATTTGGTTTAGGTCTAATTCCTTTACAATCTATAACGTATCCTAAATACGTGACATTATCACTAGAAAATGTGCATTTGGAATAGTCAACAGTCAAGCCCTTGGAATCCAAAATGGACAGCACCTCGTGTAATGTTTTATCATGATCTACTGTGTCTTTTCCAAAAATTAGGATGTCATCTTGGAAAAATGTGGTGTTTTTAATATTAGAAAATAAGTGATGCATCAATCGCTGAAAGACAGCGGCAGCAGATGCAAGGCCAAAAGGCACCCTTTTAAATTGAAAACAACCCTGGGGTGTGACAAAAGTAGTGAATTTCTTGCTGTCTTTATATAGTGGAATCTGGTGATAGGCAGCAGATAAATTAATTGTGGAAAACCAATTTGCACCATCAAATAAAGCTAACATTTCATTTATTTTAGGCAAGGGAAATTGATCAATTACTATGTTGTCATTCAAATGGCGCAAATCCACAGTCTCAATTTCCCATTGCTGCGTTTGACTACGACTAATGGAGAAACCCATTCAGAGGCCTCAACGGGTTCAATTATATCTGCAGAAACCAGTCTATCAAGTGCATCATCCCTTAAGGCTGTAGGAACACTCCTAACTTTGTGAATTTTTGTTTCTGCATTTTCCTTAAGTAAAATGTTATGTTCGAAACCCTTGAGTTTGCCGATGTTCTTTTGAAAAACAGAGGGAAATTTCTTTAAAAGTTTTTCACCCACTTTGGTGCCCTCATCCATAACCAAAACTTGGTCTACAGAGTTTGGGTCTAATATTATGTGTAGATTTTTCTGATCTTTCCATTCGAGCAAAGATGGACCTTTTTTTGAAATATACAACTTGCCATAAGCATTGCGATTTTTTAATTCAAATTTAAAACAACCATAACCCAATATGTTAATTTTTTTCTCCACCATAACCCTCTGGATCAATATGAGAAGCAAATAATTTTGGACCAACCTTACCAATAAACAGTTTCTGCCATACCTCTTCATTCACAATTGAACATGGTGAACCAGAGTCAGCATAACCTTTTACACGCACACCACCTATGTGAATCCAACACTCAGGTGTGTTTTCTATTAGAAGACAGCCATCTCTTATGTTTAGCAGTAATTTCTTTTTGACTGCAACCGAACATTCAGAAACTTGTTCATCAGTGCAGCTCAAATCACTACCAGAATCTAGATCATCCTGAATACATTTAACCAATTTAGTTTTTCTCCTGCAGGATTTTGTGTAATGCCCATAAATACCACATGCACTACACTTAACTTTCCTGGCAGGACACGATTTTGCAAAAGCTAAATGTTCTAAACTTCCACATCTGTAACATTTGGGACGTTCGTTATTAGGTTTATACTTACTCCAACCTTCAGATTTTGTTTTGACATAGACATTTTTTTTAAGAACTGGATTTGATTTTAGCCACTGTTTCATTTACCACAACTTCCGTTTTTAAAGCATTGGCACATCTACTAGATGTTTCAGCTTTATGGACAATAGGGAGAATGTCATTTAAACACTCATCGTCATTAATCTATAAACGCTCTTGAATTGCTGTATTAGACGCATGCATAACTACTTGGTCACGTACTAAATCTTCCAACAATCCCCCAAATGCACAATCAACCGCTAATTTGTTTAACTCACCCACATAATCATCAACAGATTAATTCTTTTGTTGTTTCCTCTGAAAGAATTTGTAGCGAGTTATTCCAAAACACACTTTAGGTGCAAAATACTTATCTAAATTTGCAAGAGCTACCGTAAAAACATTACTATCACCATCACCTACTACTGGTTTGTTCATTTGGTTATACGTTTTTAGACCATGCGGACCTAAAGAGTGTAACAAAATCCTTTTTTGGGTGCTGAGCAGTTTCAATGTAATTTAAAAAGTACTCTTTCCATTCTATCCACTTGAGTGAAGGTTCGGATCCAGAAGACCAAAAAGCCTGAGGATGGCTGAATGAAAAGGTTTGTTGACTGATGGCTGCGCACCAGATGACACACTGTACTTAAAATATTAACACAAAAAAATAGAACAAGAGAAATGTCACAAAAGTGGAATTGTTCAGCCTGAGGTCAAATAACACTGTCCATCAGGCGCGCAACACCCATTGGGCTCACCGGGCTTCAGCCCCCCCCCCCCCCGTCGTCTTCTTCAGCCCGGGCTAATTGACACGCACTGAGATGACTGCGCATCGGAGCTGAGAATGTCATTGTTATTGATGCATTCTGAGAGGCCCGGCAGCCCGAGCCAGCCAGCCTCTGAACAGTATCAAGTAAACCCCCAGCCCCCCCCCTCTTGTTTTCCTTTACTAGCGCCGAGGTGATATCCTTGCCTGAAGGCAGGGATTTCACCTAAGCACTTGATGTGTTCAGCATGGGGTGGGAGTGGGAAGATGCACACAGCAGGGGGAAAGGGCTGGCCAGTGCAGGTGACGCTTTTCCTTTGTAAAGGCATTTCTGCTGGTGTCATATCCCAGGGTTTGCTGTCTGTGCACTTGTATGGATGTGTATTCCATACAAGTGCACAGACAGCAAACCCTGGGCTATGACGCCAGAAGGAATTAATTTACAAAGGAAAAGCTTCACTTGCACTGGACATCCCATTCCCCCTGCTGTCCATGCACTTGTAGGGAATTCACATCCACAGCGCACCTCACCAGATAAATGGTGAACAGGGCCATGGATCTTTCTCTAAAGAGGAGAGTCCCCTCCGAATATGAATATGTAGTGTAAGTTTGTAGTGTTCATTTTTTGGGGTGCTAGTGGGTAATTTTAGGGTTCAGGGTGGGTTTCGAATTGGGGTGCCAGGGGGTAATTGTAGGATTCTGAGTGGGTATGGGTTTTAGGGTGCCAGGGATCATTTTAGGGTTCAGGGTAGTAATGGGTTTTGGTGTGCCAGGGGGCAATTTTAGGGTTCAGGACTGGTATGGGGGGCCAGGGGGGTAATTTAGGGGTTCAGGGTGGGTGTGGGTTTTGGGGTGCCAGGGGTAATTTTAGGCTTCAGGGTGGGTATGGGTTTTGGGGAACCAGGGGTAATATTGGGGTTCAGCGTGGGTATGGGTTTTGGGGTGCCAGGGGTAATTTTAGGGTTCAGGGTGGGTATGGATTTTGTTGGGCAAGGGTGTAATTTTAGGGTTCCGGGGGTAATTTTGGGGGTCAGAGTGGTAATGGGTTTTGGGGTGCCAGGTGTAATTTTAGTATTCAGGGAGGGCATGGGTTTTGGGGTTCCAGGGGTAATTTTAGGGTTCAGGGTGGGTATGGGAATTGGGGTGCCAGGGGGTAATTTTATGGTTTAGGGTGGTAATGGGTTTTAGGGGTCCATGGGGTTGTTAGGGTTCAGGGCAGGTATGAGTTTTAGGGTGTGAGGGGGTGGACATTTTAGAGTTTAGGGTGGGTGTGGTTTTCGGGTGTCAGGGGGCAATTTTAGGGTTCACGGTGGGTATGGGTTTTGGGGTGCCAGGGTGTAATTTTAAGGTTTAGGGTGGTTAAGGGTTTTGGGGTGCTATGGAGTTAATTTTAGGGTTCAGGGTGGGTATGGGTTTTCGGGTGTCAGGGGGGCAATTTTAGGATTCAGGGTGGGTATGGGTTTTGGGGTGCCATGGGGTTCATTTTAGGGTTCAGTGCGGGTATGGGTTTGGGGTTTGTGAGGGGGGGACATTTTAGGTTTCAGGGTGGGTGTGGGTTTTCGAGTGTCAGGGGAGCAGGGGGGCAGTTTTAGGGTTCAGGACCGCACCGGGTGACACCAACACATGGGGTGACACCAATCTGCACTGCAGCCTCACATCTGCTCTCACCTTTACTGTCGCTCCCTGTGCAAGCTTGTTCCTCATGCTGTTCACACTCGCCAGCGTCTCGCAGGAGATCTGCAATTCTTGACTGCAATTTTCTTTGCTCACAAGGAAACTCTATAGCAGCCTAGCTCACCGGAGGGTGCATGGTTTCCTATTTTTCAGTATCTTGCACAGTCTTCAGTTTTCCAGTGAACCAGTTCCAAATTTCAGCTTGCTTTTCACTACAGTGAAACCTATTGCTCGCACTCTTGTTTATACAAATCCAGGGAAGACAGATGGAGTAAGAGAGAGAGGGAGGGAGAGGGAGCTAGAGGGAGTAATACAGAGAGAGGGCGCTAGAGAGAGCATGACAGAGAGAGAGGGAGATAAAGGAGTAAGACAGAAAGAGAGAGGGAGCTAGAGGGAGTAAGACAGAGAGCGAGAGAGCTAGAGTGAGAAAGACAGGAAGATAGGGAGCTAGAGGGACTAAGACAGAGAGAGAGGGAGACAGAGGGAGCTAGAGGGAGCAAGACAGAGAGGGAGAGGGAGCTAGACAGAGAGAGAGGGCGCTAGAGGGAGTAAGACAGAGAGAGGGAGCTAGACAGAGAGAGGGGGCTAGAGGGAGTAAGACAGAGAGAGAGGGAGCTAGAGGGAGCTAGACAGAGAGAGGGAGCTAGAGGGAGTAAGACAGAGAGATAGGGAGCTAGAGGGAGCTAGACAGAGAGAGGGAGCTAGAGGGAGTAAGACAGTGAGAGAGAGAGACAGAGGGAGCTAGAGGGAGCAAGACAGAGAGAGAGGGAGCTAGACAGAGAGAGAGGGAGCTAGAGGGAGTAAGACAGAGAGTGGGAGCTAGAGGGAGGTAGACAGAGAGAGGGAGCTAGAGGGAGTAAGACAGAGAGAGAGGGAGCTAGAGGGAGTAATACAGAGAGAGAGGGAGCTAGAGGGAGCTAGACAGAGAGAGGGAGCTAGAGGGAGTAAGACAGAGAGAGAGGGAGCTAGAGGGAGCTAGACAGAGAGAGGGAGCTAGAGGGAGTAAGACAGTGAGAGAGGGAGACAGAGGGAGCTAGAAGGAGTAAGACAGAGAGAGAGGGAGCAAGACAGAGAGAGAGGGAGCTAGAGGGAGTAAGACAGAGAGAGAGGGAGCTAGAGGGAGCTAGACAGAGAGAGGGAGCTAGAGGGAGTACGACAGAGAGAGAGGAAGCTAGAGAGAGCTAGACAGAGAGAGGGAGCTAGAGGGAGCTAGAAGGAGTAAGACAGAGAGAGAGAGGGAGCTAGACAGAGAGAGAGGGAGCTAGAGGGAGTAAGACAGAGAGAGAGGGAGCTAGACAGAGAGAGGGAGAGAGGGAGCTAGAGGGAGTAAGACACAGAGAGAGAGGGAGCTACAGGGAGCTAGACAGAGAGGGGGAGCTAGAGGGAGTAAGACAGAGAGAGATGGAGCTAGACAGAGAGAGGGAGCTAGAGGGAGCAAGACAGAGTGAGAGGGAGCTAGAGAGAGTAAGACAGAGGGAGAGGGAGACAGAGGGAGCTAGAGGGAGTAAGACAGAGAGAGATGGAGCTAGGCAGAGAGAGGGAGCTAGAGGGAGCAAGACAGAGTGAGAGGGAGCTAGAGGGTGTAAGACAGAGAGAGAGAGAGATCTAGAGGGAGTAAGACAGAGTGAGAGAGAGCTAGAGGGCGCTAGACAGGGAGAGGGAGCTAGAGGGAGTAAGAGAGAGAGAGGGGGAGCTAGAGGGAGTAAGAGAGAGGGGGCTAGAGGGAGTAAGAGAGAGAGAGAGGGAGCTAGAGGGAGTAAGGCAGAGAGAGAGGGAACCAGAGGGAGCTAGAGGGAGTAAGACAGAGAGAGGGAGCTAGCGGTAGCTAGACAGAGAGAAGGAGCTAGAGGGAGTAAGACAGTACCTAGCGCCGTACATTTCTGACAGAGGTCGTCCATGCGGTAAGTCGTGAGGGGGTGACACCATGAGTTACCCGCACCGGGTGACACCAACCCCAGTGACGCCACAGGGTTTTGGGGTGCCAGGGGAGAATTTAATGTTCAGTATGGGTTTTAGGGTGCCAGGGGTAATTTTAAGGTTCAGTGTGGGTATGGGTTTGGGGGGGCAAGGGTGTAATTTTAGGGATCAGCGCGGGTATGAGTTTTGGGGCTCCAAGGGGGTGATTTTAGGGTCCAGAGTGGTAATGGGTTTTGGGGTGCCAGGGGGTAATTTTAGGGTTCAGGGTGGGTATGGGTTTTGGGGTGCCGGGGGTAATTTTGGGGTTCAGGGTGGTAATGGATTTGGGGGGGCAAGGGTGTAATTTTAGGGATCAGTGCGGGTATGGGTTTTGGGGTGCCAGAGGTAATTTTAGGGTTCAGGGTGGGTATGGGTTTTGGGGGGTAAGGGTGTAATTTTAGGGATCGGCGTGGGTTTGGGGTTCTAGGTGGATGATTTCAGGGTTCAGGGTGGTAATGGGTTTTGGGGTGCGAGGGGGTAATTTTAGGGTTGCATGTTTTCTCCACTTGACCTGAGCATTAATCGATCCCGTTTATCTGACATTTTAGCCCCGCCCCATTGATTAACATTAGCCACGCCCCTTCATTTGCCATGTTAGCCCCCCCCGAAATTAAGACCAAGTTGCGCCCCTGCTGTCCATGCTTCACCACTTGTAGTAGAAATGTTGATAAATGGCACACACTTGTGGTAGAAATGTTGAATAAATGAATAAAACAAAATTTCACCTCGAGTAGAAAGAAGAATCCTGTTGTGCGTGTTGATAAATTATCAGAAGTTTATAAAATCCTTCTTGTTGGGTGGTGATTCATGAGAGGAGAAGAAACTCTCTTATCAAAAGTATCAAATGACCATTTAGCAGTAGCTTCGAGTGGATTTTGTAAAGCGACCTTCCCACTTTAAAATGGCCGCTGCGTGTAAACATGATGACGCGCTACGTTCCTTTTGCGCTTTTGTGCGATTACACAATACGCTCTTTCTCTTCCCAGCGTATGATGCGTGACTAATGAGGTTAGCAATATGACCGCGAGCAGGACTCAGCGTTGCTAGGCGATCCTCGTTTGAACTATGCCGTTCGGCGCAACGGAGGCCTAGTTAAAGGTATTTCCTTTTTGGTATTATAATAATTCTGGGCCCCCACTTAGTTTAGAAGTGCATCCCTGTCGTCAGAGGGCGAGGACTGGTCAATGATGAAGCATGATTTAAACAGAAAAAAAAAAAAAAAAAAAAAAAAAGGCAGGGTTTCAGGTGTGAGGCACTAAAAGGGCGCACTGCTAGGATGGCGCACAGTTGGTTGTATGAAGGCAAAAAGGTGCATGCAGAAGAGAGGAAAAGCCCTGTAACCCCTCACGATGTGTTATTGGGACACACCAAGTACATGAAAAACAAATTCTGCAGCACACTTGTGGGGAAAGTAAAGTTAAGGCGATGTCTCAATGGACATAAGATGCAAAGTTCAAAGGCGAAGAAGTTGTCCACCAAATTAAAGAATCTTCTTTTATTGTTCGCACATGAGCCAGCCGACACGTGTTTCGTCGCAAGAAACCACACTGTTTCTGCGACTCCTCAGGGCTGTAGGGGAGAGGTGTGGTTTCTCGAAGTGTGCGTATTAAGGCTGAACAGGACCTCCGTGTCTTCAGAGTTTAAGGCAAGGGGCCTTATAGGACAGTAAGTCCCCGAAGTGCGGGGATGCTTCAGGCGTGACTTCTCCGAGTCTGTGTTTCTGTTCCGGGTGCGGACACGGAGGTCCTGTTCAGCCTTAATACGCACACTTCGAGAAACCAGGTCTTCCTACTAAGGGCCACCACAGCACTGCGCGAGAAACATTTTTCCATTGTACGCAACCCGTGTTTTCAACATCACCCGGTCTCGAGCGGAGCCGGGTCTGAATTATCACCGGCACCGCGACCTGCTGTTCTCACACCTCTCCCCTACAGCCCTGAGGAGTCGCAGAAACAGTGTGGTTTCTTGCGACGAAACACGTGTCGGCTGGCTCATGTGCGAACAATAAAAGAAGATTCTTTAATTTGGTGGACAACTTCTTCGCCTTTGAACTTTGCATCTTATGTCCATTGAGACATCGCCTTAACTTTACTTTCCCCACAAGTGTGCTGCAGAATTTGTTTTTAATGATGAAGCATGACACCAGGTGGTGTGTGAGACCAGTCCTTCACATTTTGTGAGATGTCTGCACTCACTAACTGGAAATAATTGCACCTAGTCCCTTAGCACTGGGAGCAGCTCTGTTGTGTTATAACATTATTGGTGGAGGCTACTAGCTCCTGTTACCACGTGCCTTCGGTTCCCTCGGTCCCGACACACTCTGGACTCCCGTGGTTACACATGGTTCCTAACATTTCCATTTGCTACTCCTCTGACCTTCCCTTCAGAACACCCAACACATCACCTCTTTTCCTAAACATAATCCCAGGTTTTCCACTATCACCAGTGGAATTTAGGGCTAGAAATTGTTCAAATCCCAATTCTATGAGTAAAGCTTTGGGAATACCACCCATACACTCCATTCTTTAGGACTGTGGGTTAGCACTGCCCTCAAACAAGTCCTGTGACTCTGGGCCTCAAATGCTCATTGCATCGGTCAGTTCTCCAGCAATGTTCCCCTCACACATTCTTAAAACTGAAGGAACACGCTCTGAGTCACAAACAGAATAATTCTCATGGTTTATTCAAGAGAAACAGAATTAAGAAAGCAATGGTGAGCACTGGACAGGAAGCTCTTTTTTAAGTTATACATTTAACACTAGGAGAGCTTTGGAAGCAGGAAGTAGGGTTTCAGACAAGGAAAACATAAGACGTTCCAAGACTTTGCTGATCTTAATGGAATTTCAGCAGCCATGCTTCATGGGGCTGGTTCCCACTTTGCCAAGCTGGAATGGCCTAAAGGAAAGAAAATGCAGAAATAGTTATTATAGTATTGACTATTTATAAAGTGTTAGGGGTACCTATCCCAGTACCAAGTTTACTAGCAACAGTAGTTTGAAAGGTTCACTAAGTCAGGTTTAGATTATAATGTGTACTCTGTGGGGTTGTCACCGATCCCTTGGAGCCGGTGCATTAATCCACTGTGCTATCTTTTTCATGTTGAAACCTGTGGCCTGAATGTGACATAGTGATCTATGCAATAGGCTCTATTACACCCAAACTATCTCACTGGCTAAATTGACCAACAGGCACAACAAGGCAAATTCATGTTTAACTTTTACTCACACATAGGGAATGTTACCACATCAAAACATTTTTTTCTCATTTTATGGAGTTTTATATAGCGCAAACTTGACCCGAAGGTATCAGGTATCAGAGCGCTTTACATAGCACCAGTTGCGTTACATGAGGACACATTCATTTTTAGGTCGAGCATTCGAGACCTCTTGTATATACTTTAGTATATACTTATTATATACTTATATATGTATGTACTTTGTGGGTTCTGGAGGTCAGCCCTAGGACTTGTCTGCTTCTGCTTAGGGACATTTTTTCTGTTCAACTGCCTCTATTTAACTGTCTTGATAGAAAATGACCAGCAGAGGTCAGTAAAATACCAGAATCACTTTAGCATTCTCTAGATTCCAGCCCATAGAAATTATCTTCCACAAGCACCCGTAGACAATAATATATTTTTTTTATCTTGTATTTTCAGCGAAATGATCACCAATTTATATTAAAAACAGAGCTTTGGACTATACCATTTCCCGCTGAAAGGCAATATTTATATCCATGTGTTCCCATACCTGGCGTGTCACACAGTTTGGTGCTTACTTTCCCTCCATGTTAAAGACCAGTAGATATTTCAGCACCCAGGCTAATGTGCTCCATAGCTAAATACATATATGGTCCCAAAGGAGAGACCGATTGCATTGCAAATGCTTGTTTGTTTAAGCACGGGGAGATTAAATGTTTTGCCCAGAATCATAGGATGTTCAGCGTTCCCCAGATTCGAGATCGACCGCCCTAGCTATTAGGCCAACTCCTCTCCCAGTAGAACAGTTTATTAAATGCCGTGTAAATTCTGAACTTGCAAAGCGAATATTCATGCACTCTTTCTCACACAGTAGTTTTATTTACTTTACAATCTGTTTTTATTTCCTTTTCGATCAGACTAAAATCTTTGACTATATCAAAATGCCATTCTGCAACTCCCTCCTCTTACCTCGATCCTGTCCTGCCATCTCTACATCAAATCTAGTAAGTCTCATTCTTTCTCTAGAATCTTGTTCCTTCTTCCTCCTACTCTCCGTTTTGTTCATGGCATATGCCCCCCCCCCTGTTCAACATGCAATCTCTCCACTTCGTCCCTCTCTTACAACTTTCCATTTCAAAAGTCGCCTCCTACAATCTCTATTCCTCCGCCTCCTTCTTCTATGATCTCCTCACTTTCTTTTCCCTTACAGCGTCCTTTACCTCCTGTAACTTCTCTTTCGCCTCTATTATAGCAATATTTTGTCCATTATGCTTTTCAACTGTATACATTCTTCTACTCACTCCTGCAGCAATTCTCTTTTCGCCCAGATCTGTCTTCTCCCTTTTCTGTATTTTCACTTATTCTTTCTTCCATGCATTTCCCTTTCTCATCCTTAATCTCCCCCTTTCTCTTTCAAAGAACGCTTTACCTTCCCTTGTAGTCCCCTCCTCCTCCACCTTCTCCTATATTCTCTTCTCCCCTTCCTGGTGTACTTTTACCCCTTCCTCGTTATTTGGTAGGTTCTCTGCCAATGGCACTGATCCTGTATTCCTTTCTGTAATAGCCTCTTGTCTCCTCTGACAATATCTTCTTTTTCTTTTCCTGTTTACCCCTTATTTCTCCTTGTACAATGTCCCCTGATTTCCTATAACTTCTAATTTTTCTCCTTCAATTTCCACTGCACGTTTTCATCTTCCCTTCCCGTGACTGGTCGAATTCCTTATAGCTCCTACTTCATTTTGTTACCTGCCCCTTCATTATAATGAAGTGTCGCAAATTCCCTCTTTCATTCGTTTCCCTTAAAATATTTTTTTCATGTGAATTCTTATCTCCCTTCACACATCTTAGAACAAATACCTCACTGGGATCAACCTTCTTTTAACCAAAAAGTTTTGGTCCCAGGAGTCACCCAAGATGGAGCCAGTTTGCACTGAACTGTGGGGTCTTAGCATCTATAACCTCTCCCTTTCATCAAACCAGTGTTGTTCGGTTATGACTTATTACTTGACATTATTTGTAAAGTACATATCTTTGCAGGACATTTTATGTATAGCGCAAATAAAATTATTTAATGGAAGGTGCCCTTCCAGTTTTGCGATTGTATGACGTTTCAACGCATGCCATCACTCTGCCTGCCGCTACAATGCAAATCTTTACCCCGACTTGCTGTCGGGGTGCCCTGGAAGTTGGAATAGTATAATTTACTATTCCAACTCCTGTGTGTGCAACAGTAGGGATGGTGTTGGAGTTAAATCCAACACCTTCTACCCCCTGCAACAAGACCTTCGCTATGTACCGACATGTGGGCAATGGCATGCGTTGTAACGCATGCGTTGTAAAGGTTATTTCCCTCTGATTTCTCCTCTACATTCAGTAATGTCTACAAACACATCTTATATTCTTTATTTCGTTCTTTGAGTTATCTTCCCTGAAGTGCTATAATTTGTCTTTCTACCCATATCACTAATATGTTCCATATTTCATATTCCTTTATCTTTGGACTTTCAATTTAACCTTTCGAAATGTTCTCTTGAGCTGTGGGTTCCAACCCGTCCCTAGTAGCGCCTGTATTTTCAGGAAAGGTTTCTTCATGGTACCTTTAACTGTCATTTCATTCAGACAGGGCAATTCTGTCAAAAAGGAATCACGCCTGGGCAGTAATCACAAATTTCAAACCAGGAGTTGAGTCGCCTCACTTATCCAGCTCTTTTTCATTTTACTTGAAACAAAAGTTCTTTGCTCTAAGGATGGGTGACTGGCCATTCTTAAAGAATCTGCCCGACTGGCGTCGTCCAGATAACAACATCGAATGTTGTGTGGCTATCACTCTGGGACACTGGAACACATAGTTTGTGCATGCCACCCTATGCTCACAGACAGACGGCTAATACTGTGAGGCGAATGGATCAGGCTAGGAGTTCGAACCTGCCGTCAGGCCATAATAGCAGCCCTCAATCCTGAAAACTCCAAGCTGAACATTGGGCTCACTAAATTAGTCCACAAAGCGTCAAAGCAGCAGGAAGAAATTAGCGCTGTCAAATCTCTTCCTCCGAAGCAGTGCGGGGGCCAGCCGGTCAGATTAACAACAGAACCTCAAATTGCTAATATCAGCTGTACTGTTCCCGGTCCTCCAGGCGAAGACAATCAGCCCACAATGCATTCAAATCTTTTAAATAACTTATAACTTCTGCATTCTATTTTAGAAAATAAACATTTTTTTATATGTTGACTATCATTGAGTGACAATGCTCTAGTGGGTTTCTACTCAGCAGTCCTTTTTACAATGAACTGATCAAGTTTTAATTTGTAATGGTTTTTAACCAAACAATAAAGATTAGTGAGTGGTACCTTTAACTGCACATTGCCTAGTCGAGATCTACTTGAACGCTATCTTTTCCCAGCACCTTTCTTTCTGGTTTGACATCCACGTTGCCCTACCCTACAACGCCGCCCTTTTTCCCTGTGATCTCTCTGCCGCTTCGGACGCTGTTAGCAGTACCTGTGTCACAGAAGAGGCTCAAGCGTAGGACTTTGAGAAGCTGAAGACTCCTGGAAAACCCAGTCCACTCTCGTCTTTTTGCTCTATCTGGTTGCAGGCCTTTTCTCTCATGCCTTCTCTCTCCTGTTCAATAAAACACAATAAAAACACATAGACCAATGAATGAGAAATCATAGGAAACTTGATGCCTGATTTATGGTTTGGGGGACCGAGTACGGTCCATCAAGGGGAGGGTAGGACATTAATTTTGCCATCCTGATAAACTGCCGCCTACCAAATTTAGAGATGATTTCCAGACCCATGGTCATCTCTGCTCATTGAAAAGAACAGTATTTCCTTTCAATGTACAAAAAGTTTGATAGATGGCTGTCATCTATCTTGACTGCCGGTCACAAAACATTTCAAAAGTTTTTGTTTTCCTGAAACAAACTCCCAAAGTGTCTTAAGTTTACTTGTGAGTAACAAAAAACTACCCCCCTCTGGGAGTTTTCTCATAGGGTGTGAAGGTCTTTATCTTTTTTATGTCCCTCACCATTAGGTTTTTCCTGTTGGTGACAGATTGGGGGTAACACATTACACTGTCTCCCCTATAGATGGCAGGTGGTGTAATGTCCGTCCTTTGATTGCACTTACTCTGTCGTGCCTTCGAAGGAAGTTTACCCTTGAAGTCCGCCTGTCGAACAGAGGCGAGCAGACTGTGGGCTTGGTAAACAGGGCGCTCCATCACCTTTGAGACAGAATACCCTGTCCACCAAACTGTAAATTAAGGCCATTTTATTTATATCATGAATTGAATCATACTGGCATTGGTAGAGTTTAAGTCATGAAGAAGAGAGAGCAACAAGAGAATTAAATACCTCTAATTAATAATGTTCTTATTTCTTAAAATCACAAAATAGAACAGGATCCACATCCAATTAGGCTTAGATGTAATATTAAGGCATTCTATTTTGTTTTAAAATAAATATTACTGTCCAGGTGAACAGCAATAAGGAGTCCTACTAAGATCAGAGGTGGGAGAGGCAGCTTAAATTCAGGAGTCGGCTACAAAATATGTAATCTCTATAAATTCAGTGTGTTATTGAAACTTGAATTGCTGCAACTGTTGCCAACAGATGTGCTATACAGTACATCTTTCAGAGAGTGGATAAATGTGTCAGACTGGGCAAGATTTAGGAAGTAATATATTTTGCAGAAAATGACAAAGAATGTTTCCTTGAGCGGCTTTGGGATATTTTATGTAGCAAGGTACTTCTCTCGATATATAATATCCCAATAAACTTACAAAAGTCAACCCATGTGCAAAAAGTACTTAGGGTATGGTTTCTACTTTGCTGGTATTTAGTCTGTCCGTCAGGCTGGTGGAGGATATTCCACCCCCTTAGACAGAGGACATATTTAGAAATACCCTCAATGGTGATCTCTATACTTTCAGCAGAATCGCCGTCACAGAGGTTCCTCTGTAGGTCACTTTATTTCTGTTTATGCTTGTTCTGTATTATAAGATTGTTTGAAACATATGCACTGGCACCCAATCCTGGGGCCAAATGTAATTCTGCGTGGAGCAGCAACAGGTGGAATGCTTGATCTACCCTTAGGTCTTGATTACGAGTGCTTCGTAATTTTGCGAACCCCTGTGCAAACATGTTTGCTTAGGGATCACAATTGCAAGATGTGCAGTTTACCACACCCAGTAATTAACCAGTTGCCATACATTTCAGCTGGTCAAACCTGCCAAAACGTACGGTAAGAAAATGACCTGGTACACGCCAGGGTTTACGGATTTTTGCTGTGGAAAGGATCAAAATCTGCATTTTATACACCTTTTTATGATAAAACTCATAATAAGTAGGAATTATCGCATCCAATAAATAAGGGACACCCAGAATTGGGATTTTATTTTGGAGTGCGATACTTATACATCAGACCTCTGGGAACTTGTAATTTTGGCCCAGATTCATCAAACAAAAATCCGCTCGCAAAGGGGCAGATTCTCAGAATCTGCCCCTTTGCGAGCAGTATTTTTGCATTTGGGATGCATCATCCCAAATGCAAAAATCGCAATTTTAGAAATCGCTAAATTGCGATTATTTGCATTTAAGGAATCTCAAATTGCACATATCTATTTCAGGGGTGCAACAGGGTGTCCTTTGGACACCCCTGCACCTTTGAAATCGCAATCTCAATTTGCGAATCGCTAATTGCGATTCACAGATTTAGATTGTCTTCCTATTCATTCCTATGGGCCTCTAGGCCCATAGGAATGAATGGGGAGGTATTCCTTAATTGCGACTCGCAATTTGCAAGTCGCAATTAAGGAATTCTAAGAAATCGCTATTTTTTAAGTGATTTTTTGATGCATTCCATTTTGCTATTCCTTAATAGCGAACGGTATTTTCGCTATTAAGGAATCGCAAATTGGGTTGTTGATGCATCTGGGGGTTTGTCCTCAATGGTGACTGCAGGATGCAAACATACAGATCCTTTCTCCTGGCACAGGATGCAGCCCTTAACTAGCCCTTTGGTGACCTACTGCTGGTGTGTGCCAGGGTGGCATGCATGATGGTAGGACAACAGATCAGCAGTTGCACACATACCTTCCGCAGCTGGTGCACCGGCAAACAGTCCACAAATGGCTTTGAGACCATTTCATAGTACGACTTAAACTTGAAGCAGGCGGTGCAGTTTATTTCCCTCTGAAAAAGGAAGATGAACACAGTGAGTGGACACTGAAACTAACATCAGGAACCACAGGGGAGAGAGGATTAGCAGCATGTTCAATATGGGGCTGAAAGACTATGAAAGATGGGGGCAGTGGGGTTGAAGAAAAGAGAGCCGGAGAGATAACCTAAAAGTAGGAGTAGCTTGCAGATAAATACCCACTACTGGAGATCAAAAGAAAACAATTTGGAGCAGGTTTAGAAGGAGTAAAGGGGAAAAAACTGGAGATGTGACATATAGGAGAAAACGACATATATAATTGTATATGGGTAAGTCTCACCAAAGAAGGGCTGTCAGTGACATCTCGGATCCAAACTTGAGTTGTCTATGATGCTCAGTCTCCCCCTAGGTTCTTGTAGTATTTACACAATAAAACTGTGTGTGGTACAACCTTGTCTTATCCCCTTCAAACCCAATTGGGGGCAGCCGACTGGAGGGAGGTGCCCCCCGGGCAGATTGGGAGGGTGGGGCAGTCCAGAGGACTGCCATATTGAGTTTAGTTTGGACTGCATCCGTGTAGACCAATACAACCAGAGGGCTAATTAGGATTGTGGGCTTTGGCTCCCTGCCACCATTGTAGGTTTGGCGACCTGGTGGCTGGTAGCAGGGAGTAGTTATTTTGAATTATGATAGTTGGTTAGCATTACACAAGCAAGAGTTCCAGTTTTTATGAGTTCAGGCAGACAATAGTGAGGCTTACCATTCAGATGGAGGACGCCAGGGTTCTGGAAGCAATGCTCCTCTTGAAAGAGCCTGGCCACATGGACTTCATGGTGGCAGAGGCCACGGGGTCTGTGCGCCCAATGCGGCAGGCATCAGCGGGGGTGGGGTGGCTGCTGTGATAGCAGTATGCTCCCCGCCGATGAAATGGAGGGCTGTGGCTGGTGCCAATGATGCTGGCGTAAGTGCAAGGGACTGCTCGTCTGCGAGGAGAGCGGGACCTTAGGCATGCGGAGAGCTGGGGCCGGGTTCCGTTCTGCGGCTCTGGGCTGAGTGTAGAGGTGGGGGTGTGGTCGAGCCCTTGCCCTCCGTGGGTGAAGCCACACGCAGCTTTGAGACAGGAAGCGAGGAGAGCGCAGCCCCAGTACACGTTCTTTGCGTCTACGGGGCCCCGCGAGAGGGACAGGGCATATCCAGAGTGGCATCAGTTATAACGCTGACCCGCTCAGAAACAAGTAGTGTACGGGGTCAGGCCCGGCGGGCTGCCTCATGTGAGGAGCTCACTAGGGCAGCATTTAGTGAACGCTTGGAAGAATACGAGGTGGGATGGGGAGTGGAGGAGAATATGAATGGGACAGTGGTGTTTGGACTACCTGGGGAGGCAGACGGCAGCATGGTTGGGGATGCAAGATAAGGGGACGGTTGGGGGCTGGAACAGGAGGGTGAAGAGGATGTGGGCCCGAGGTGTATAGGGTGCAGGAGGGAGCTGTCTATGGAAAGGTAGAAGTACAAGAGTAGGGGGAGGGGGAGGTGGATGAGGTGCCTGAAGAACAGGATCAGGGTTGGGACCCCATGGCTTTGGAGGGCCTTGATATCTTTAAGTCATGGAGGAGGAGGTTAGAGGGGGCAGGGATGCCCTAGCTGGGTGCCTATTTAGCAAAACGGGGATCCCTGCAGTGGTACAAGGGTTCTCTTTAACTGAGGGGACGGGAGGGGGGGTTTCCTGGGTCAAGGTCAGGACAAGCAGGTAAGTGGGCCGGCAGCGTTGGTTCAGGGGTCTGCGTCTGCAGTCATCGCAGCAATGTTGGAATGGAGCGGGGAGGGGGATGACGGGGAAGGAGAGCAGGTGATGGAGGTAGTTGAGGCAGGTTCAGGAAGGCGACGAGATGGTGGGAGGGGTAGGAAGGGGATGGTGGAGTAATCGGGTATGAGGCAGGGAACCAGCACACCAGTCAAGCCACTTTTATTGCAAGTCGATGAACGGTGCACGGAAGCTGACTCAGCGGAGCTGGGAGCGGCTCACTGTCACCGTGGCGAAGAGAGGGCTTGGCCCAGAATGGCATGCCTGATATCGGTGGGGGAGCATGTTTTCGCCAGCACAAATAGGCCCAGAGCTTCCTTGCTGTCCCCAGTATCTGGCTGGTCCTGTCACGACTTCCAGAGAGAGATTGATGAACAGTTGGTGGGTAGCAGTGCCGGAGTGGCAAGGAAGAGTTCAGTCAGCCCCCTGGACACTGGACGCAGGGTTAAGAATGTACTGATCAAAGGAGGCACCACCGCCAAGTGCTCGCAGAGGCCTAGGATGGCCGCAGGCAGAGGAGTTGCATAGCATTGAGGTGCTGCCTGGAAGAAGGCACTCTAAGGGAGGAAGATGAAGGCGACGGGGGAGCCTCAATGTTGTGCCTAATGTGTTGCAGGGCTGTGCGGAGAGGCCAGCAAGGGCATCATGGCCTGCAGGGAGACCAGCAACAGTGCTGGAGGAATCGGGGCCGCTGGCGAGATGGACTGCATCTCTATTGGCACCGTCCTTGGAATCAGGTTAGTCCAGGTACATGATGGGGAAGCCTGAGATGGTTTCCATTGGTGTGGACGCTGGGGAGCTGTGGGGGCGCTCACAGAAGGGGAAATATGTGTGGTCGGACTTGAGAGTAGGCACCAGGGGGGTGGAGGGCCTGGGGGTAGGTAGAGAAAAAGGTAATTCAGGGGAGGAGGCTAATAATGGGGATAAGAAGGAGGGTCCTGAGAGCAAGGAGTTAAAATTTGAGAAGTTACCTTATATGGGGGTGACCAAACCTTTGGGGGTGCACATTATTCTGCCCACGAAGGAGCGCGTATAGAGAGGAGAATATGTAGAGATGCTCAAATTGTTTCATTAAGAGGTGAGTCCCAAGAAGGGTCCAATAAGGAAGAGTATGAGCTGCCAAGAGGCCAAAGGTTCCCCTTAATATTGAAAATTAGACAGCAGCCTTCCTTATTTCCGCATGCATATATTGCTAAAAGTATCTGGAGCATTGCGTCGCTATGTTTAAATACATGGACGTCATCTGTCAGGCACAAATACCGGGGGGACAATATGTGTGGGCCCAGTACAACGAAGAATTCAAGTCACGATTGGCATGGGTCCCTGAGACAAAATGGGGGGAACTAGGCAGTGACCTGTAGCAACAGACGATGGGGGCAGCAAAAGGTGGTAAAATGATATTCACTGCCACTGGATTGCTCACAGTCTACCATCCCTTTCAAGGGCGCCCCATCTGGGAAGGCGTGGGTAACACGACGAAGAGTCAATAGGTTGACGGAGGAAATTGCTGGGACTCCAATAAAGGAGTTTGCATGCCAAATATTGTGAGTTCCACCACAAGTGCTAAAATGTGGGGGGCAGTACCCCCTGTTCCACTGTTTTGGGACAGGGGTGGATACCACCAGAGAGGAAAACCACTGGCAGCAGCACTTCCCTCAGCATCTGTGGTACGAAGGCAACGCCAGGTGTAACAGTTGGTGGTAGGGTATTGCGAAATCCACGCAGGCTGCATATGTCTTGACGTGGAAAGAGTTTTTGTGCTCCAGGGCACAGCGGTGGGACAAAATATGGTTGCGGGCGGATGATGTCATACAGTATATCCTAGACCTGATGGACAGAGGTCTTTCGAGGGTGACTATTGCCGGGAAATTGGCGGGGATTGCATTTATGGATAAATTAATGTGGGACGATGCTGCATCGGCTGGTGAACCGTGGCGTAGGATGCTGGAAGGTTGGTCCTTCAGGGCAGGCTAGGAAGCGAATAACGTGGCAGCTATTGTGCAAAGTACTAGCAGCTTTACCTGAAGTGTGCAGGGATGAAGTAGAAGATTGTCTTTTTGATATATATTGATGGTGTGGGTATTTTTTGGAACATTTCGGGTGTCAAAATTGCTGGGGAGGAAGGGATATGGGATGTGCTGCGAGGACCTGGTCACGCTGGAGGGTAGGCTGGAGATATGGCTGAGTGGATTAAAAACAAATCAGCAGGGCCAGGGTAGACGGGTCATATTACAGGTCGTGGAGGCACCAGGCCCCTACCCGGTTTGGGGCATCACAAATGTCACGCCATTGCGGATTGGCAGTGGGGGTGGTCTTTCGGCACAGGGCGGGCAACCGTGTTACAGCATATCAGCTATTACTGCTTCTCCGGAAGTCTCTGTGGTGTTTAAGGGTGGCGGAGGCAGACTATGGTACCCACTATTTTCGTATCGCGTCAGAGGCAGCACGCAGGGGTTCGGCGCAGGATGAAATCATGTGGCTGGGCCGTTGGTCTTCACAATATTACAGGTGCTCAGTGCGAGGATTGGAGCACGGTGGAGGGTCCTATGTGAAATGTACTGCCTTTTTGTTTCTTTCAGGTTTGGTGTCCGGCCCAGCAGCAGAGGAAATGGCCACGTGGGTGGTGGGACACTCATTTGTTAAATGGACACAAGTGCAGGCACTGCAGAGTTATTTTGTCCAGCATCTAAGTTTCAATGAACGCCTTTATAAGATCACATTGAAGGGTAAAGGAGTCATGTGCTGGAGAAAACTGATTCACTGTTTGAATAGTATGTTGGTGGGTGGTAGGTGCCCAGATGTAATGTTATTGCATTTAGGGAAGAACGATTTCTGTAAAGAGAAAGGGGTGGTGTTGATGCAGAGGGATTTAGCACTCATAAAGGAGAAGTGGTCAGGTTGTTTCGTCCTGTGGACAGAGTTTGTGTCCAGGAGGGCTTGGAGAGGTGCGTTAAAGCCAGGGACAGTAGATAGATCATGGAGAAAGGTGAATAGCGAGATGGCTTGTTTTTATAGGGGGATTGGTTTTGGCAGGATCTGCCATTCATATATATGGATCAACAAGGTTGAGTTTTTTCGGGCGATGGGGTCCATTTGTCCAGATTTGGTATGGATCTTTAACTGTTGGAGATTAGGGAAGTGTTGTCCAGAATGTTTAATGTGCACTTGTAGATTTTGGGAGGAACAGGTACCAGCCTAGTCGGGGGGGGGGGGGCATAAAAAGGATTTGTCGAACCCCCTTTTTCTGGGTGGTGGGTACATGTAAAGTTTGCCAGGAGTTGACAGAAGTTTGGTTGACGTTGGCAGTTAGTGAACCATGTGGAAGGAAAGGGTAGGCAGGTAGGTCAAGGTTCAGTTTCGGACGTTTGGCTATTTACAGTTTCATACTTCAGACATAGGATGGAGGGTTAATAGAAGTTGGAAATGTTGAAATGCAATACTTTGTAATGTTTGTAATGTGTTAATTGCAGGGTGGGGCATGTTGGGGGGATTGTAGGGGTGGCGGTGGGGTCAGGTGGTAGTCTAACGGATGTATAGTAAGGTTTTAGTTTTGTAAGGCAGTTGCCAGGTTATTCTGTTTTGATGTGCACCTGTTTCAATAAAGCAACCTTTTTTACATATAGTAAGTGGTCTGTGTTTTGGCTGCACCCCTCTCTCCCAATACCCAGCTGCCACATGTACAAGCAAAGTAAAGGGTGAGAAAAGGTACATAAAGCACACAGCGGAAGCTCTGAAATTCCTGAAATGGGCGGTTTGTTGTCAATGTCGTGATGTCATGGCATTGACTATGAGAAAGCGTTTGACAGCTGTCAAAAATGCCTGTAAAGGGCATCCAAGTGCTATTGGAGTTGATAGGAGTAAGGAGCAGTGGAAGACAAGACAAAGGTAAGTAAGGCTTAGAAAAGAGGAAGATATAGTGGTCGATATAACTTAGAGAAAAGAAAGGCACGACAGGAGAGGAAGAGAGTAGAAAAGAAGATGGAAAAGTGAAGAGTAACAAATGACTTGGGGAAAGGAAGACATTCTTGGAGTGGCTTTAGCCCAGTGGGATTATTTCCCCGTGTGGGGGCGCCACAGATGTAGGGCTGCCTAGGCTAGACAATGCTACCACATTGGCAGACAGATGTTATTTGTCTGACCTGGAGGCGACGATTAGGATTGGGCATTACTTCTTAAATTCAAACAGCAGCCATCTTAAAGAAATAACAATCAACAAAGAACTTCTTATCCCTGGAATCCTAAGAAAAACCATCAAGTTTAAACAACAATGTCCGTCCAATCAGGAGACTCCTGCCTCATTAACTGGTATTGACCCTCAAAGGATTCCCTCTTTCTTCACTACTGCAGCCAGTGTCAGTTAAGTGGAGAAACGTTCTCTTGTTTTTTCTCTTCAGCATATTGGTTTTGGTTTCATGATATAAGCGAGTGTTATGCAAATTTGTAACAAAGTCTCTGCTTCACTCTGGCGACCGCTTCATCGCTCCTACGCAGCTGTGAATCCTTTGAAGCCAGAGTGCGCGGCTGTCTTCTAGCCGTCAGAGGGCGCGCCTCCACCGTCCTCGCTGGGACGTTTGTCTTTGGGCAAGGCGGAATGGAGAGTGCATCAGTTTTAGCCATTGCCAAGCGCCTCCACCCACATTAGTCAGTTATTCAGGTTTCACCCTGGCCAGCATGGAGCTGAACACCCTTCGTGGTAGGTCTGCAGGCTGCTTGTTCCTGCGCTAATTTAGCAGATGAGCGCAGGCTCTCAGTTTCTCTTGCCCATCCATGTAAAGGGCGTCTTTCTGCTCCTGTCAGTTAGACCAATTACCCTGCAGTGCTGTGCAGGGCTCTTGGGCTGCCTCTCAAAAGGCCTGTGTGTATGTGTTTGCTCTCTCTCCCCATTGAGCAGTTTTCTCCTCCTAGGGGATATTGATCTTTGAGCCCCATCCCAAATGGTGTATTCCCTCTTCCCTGGTGGGTACCCCCTTATACTTACCTCTACCCCTCAAAGCCTCCTGGGATACGTACCTCATGGAGGGTTGTGATGACTACTACGAGGAAGAGGAGGACATGCAATATTCCCCGGTCACAGATGCCTCAATTGTCAGGGCGGTCTCGGATGCAGTAGCCCCTCAGGAGAAGAGATTAATGGATCTGGCACAATGATGCCTGCAACCCCTCACACAGAGGGAGAAACTTTCTGGGGCCTCGGCCCCTAAACCTCCAGTGCTGGTCCCCTACCGGGAACCAGTGTAAACCCCCCCCCCACCCGAGTGGGTGGACCTGGATGCAAACAACACAAAAGAGCAGACCAGGTCCACAGATGGTGTGTAGCTACTACAGTCACTGTGTGACAGCAGGGTGCATGCGTGAAACAAGTTGTTGAAGACAGCAACTGTGGATAACAGAAAGCTAAAGCAATTACCATCAGACCACCCTCATTCACCATTATTATTTGAGCACTGCATTTTTTGTATTCACACCACTTCAGGATGTACATTATGATCACATTTTCTGACATCCTTTCCCATACCGGCACTTCAGGGTCGGATTTGGGCTGGTATGACAAGCAATTCCCACGTGATGCAAACTCCACCATGAGGGTGGTCTGATGGTAATTGCTTTAGCTTTCTGTTATCCACAGTTGCTGTCTTCAACAACTTGTTTCACGCATGCACCCTGCTGTCACACAGTGACTGTAGTAGCTACACACCATCTGTGGACCTGGTCTGCTCTTTTGTGTTGTTTGTATCGTGACCACAGGGGAGTGAGCAGACAGGTCAGTAAATATTCCCCTAGACCCTCCACACACCTGTTTTTTCTAGTATTAAGTGCAACTTTTTAGTTGCGGGTCAATTTGATTAGGTGGCAAATAAGGTTTTGTTTACACCCTTTAGCTCACTCAACCTAGTTGTGTATGTACCAGTCTGTCTGCCTCCATTGACACTCAAGGATAAGATTTCCTACTTACATCACTGTGTAACCATAACAATTCTCCTTGTGGGTTTGTCACTCTTCCATTACAGAGTGACTTACAATGGCATACACGCCCTTTAATTGAAGGCTGTAAATCTGCTTCAGATACCTCCTTTTCTCTCTACAGTAAGAGGCAGTTGAAGAGTTACTCCTTGACATGCCCCAATGATAGCAGACATCCTTATGCCTAGTTTGACGGAATTTTCCATCTAGTACAGCCATTCTCGGATTAGGAATGGTCTCATAATCCTCTAATACTTGATGTAATTGACGGAGTAACACCATTCACTTTATCGTATTCTCACCCCAATTGGAGTCAGAATGATTTAACAGGTAATTGTCTTTCTATCTGTAGAAATAGCAATATGCATTGCTTTAGAGTTGCGTTATTTGATGACCGCGCATGCGCAGGAGATAAGCGACTCTGTTCTTTCGCGCATGCGCAGGAAAGGAGTAGCGGCATCTTCCGCAACTTTTTTCAACTTTTTTCAACCTTTCACAAGTTTCCCAAATCATGGAGGCCACACCGCGCAAGTACCGGTGTCTATTAAAGGAGGAAGGACGACATTTTCGCTCACCTCCACTTCCGCTCGGTCCCAAACTGGAGGCACCGACGGACAGGTGAGTCGCCCGGTGTCTTCCGTGTGTGCAAACTAGGTTAGGTCCTGTCCAAGATACAGGATTAGTCACTACCTACAGAGGTGGTGAAATTCAATGGAGTTAGTTTGACCCTCAATGTCTATTAAACCTTGTGTTTGGGATGTCACTCTGTCGTTTGACACCCCTCTTTAGTCAAAGAGCTTAGGATTTTGAGTGACTCAGGCATTTACCAATTGGCCCTTATGAGTACCCCTCTCTAATGCCAGATTACTGTGGTCCTTAACAAGTGTTCTGTTTATATCTATCTTCTGTATTGTTTGTAGACAAGTTGTGAACAAGCAATTGAGAGATATATAGCATAGCCAGGAGAGAGCCCTGTGACATCATTAATATCGCAATATGCGTAATTCCTATGTAACTCCCGGGAGTCTATGATATTGATTTTTTGAGTGAATGGTATGACAGTCGAGTTGCTATCACACGTAGGTTGGGTTTTATGTGTAGAGTCATTGGCTTGGGCACTGTAAAGTTGTGTGCTTACCGTCCCCTTTTTTCTACACTGCAGAGCGGGGCCTCATACTCCCGAGCGGTCGCCGGGTGAGGTGAGGTCATCACCCACACAAAGCTGGGTGAGTATCACCGTGAGGAAATGCCTCAGGGTGATCAAGCTATTATGCTTTTTATCATGCAGAATGCAAATTATTGTTGCAGTTGTGGCTATGCGGTCACTGTGTGTGTCTATAGGTGCATGTGTGTATTTGAGTGTTGTTTAACATAATATCTATCTGTTTATGTCTCTTGATAGGAAGAAGACGCATATCTTTTCCATCAGTGGTCACTTAAGTATCAAAAGTTTTTGGTATAGATGTAACTTTTCACTAGTACATTTGTGTTACTTGTCACTTCAATACACCATATGGAGTTGCAGTAGCTATTTTACATCATAGGTCCCCGATCCTGTCATTCCATCTCAGGAGCTCTGCAATGACATAGCTCTCTTCTTCCAGTCCAAAATATCGGACATTTATTCTTCCTTGGAATCCCTGAGGCTCTCAACGGCTGAGCCATTGGCTACTGTGGTCCCGGATGTCTCTCCTGCGGAACTTCCCTTAGCCGGCTGTTTGGAATCCTTTCCTCCGCTCTCTTTACAAGATCTGGAGACGTTGCTTGATAAAACGAAGTCAGGGTCTCCGTTAGATGCCTGTCCCCTTAAGATTTTGAAGCAGTGCAGAAGATCTCTCTTACCCCCTTTACTAGACATCATGAATGGGGTAATGAGGGAGAGTGTCTTTCCACAGCAGTGGAAAAACGCTGTGGTAAAACCTCTACTTAAGAAACCCTCCCTAGATCCCGGGGTATTAAAAAACTTCCGCCCCATCTCACTGCTTCCGGCCCCCGCAAAGATGCTTGAGGCCCATTTAAATGGGCATCTGGCTGTCTTTGTGGAGAACTCGGGCTGCCTGGACCCTTCCCAGCATGGTTTCAGGAGGGAACATAGCACCGAGTCTGCCCTCACCCTGGTGCTCGATTCCATCCGTATGAGTGTGGATGAGGGTCGGACATCCCTCCTGATCCTCCTGGACCTCACGGCTGCCTTCGATACCCTATCTCCCCGTGTCTTAACATCCCGTCTGGGTGAGATAGGGGTCCGGGGGGCAGCCCTGGGGTTGCTCTCCTCTTTTCTCGATCACAGAGAGCAGAGGGTAATGCTGGGAAAATTTCTATCTCCATCCCTGTCTGTGCAATGTGGGGTCCCTCAGGGGTCGGCGCTTAGCCCTACCCTTTTTAACATCTACGTGACCCCCCTTGCCAGACTCATTAGATCTTTTGGGATGGAGGTAGTTTCCTACGCTGATGACACCCAGATCCTCGTGTCACTCTCCCAGTCGGTTGACCTGACAGCCTCCAGGTTTAGATCTTGTATGGAGGCTGTCAGCCAGTGGATGATTAACAACTCACTGAAATTGAATGGGGAGAAGACCGAGGTGATGGTGTTCGGCGGTAAGGAAGACATTTGGTCCATGGAGTGGTGGCCTGACTCGTTGGGCGCCTGCCCTAAGCCTACCTCCTCGGCTAAAAATCTCGGGGTGATGATTGACCCCATCCTGGGTATGTGTCAACAGGTCAATAGGACGGTATCTACCTGCTGGGGTATAATCCACATCCTCAGGAAGATTAGGAACTACCTTTCCTTGCAGGCAAGAAGACAACTTGCTGTCGCCCTGTTGGGTTCTCGTCTGGACTACTGCAATGCGCTGTACGCTGGACTGAATAAGAGTCAGCTGCAGCGCTTGCAGGTAGTCCAGAATGCGGCAGCCAGATTTGTCCTTGATCTTCCCCGACGCTCTTCGGCCACACTGGCCAGGAAGCAGCTTCACTGGCTCCCGATAATGGAGCGGGTAGTCTTTAAGTCCATGTGCATGGTCTATAAGGCTCTGGCGAAAAGTAGCCCTACGGGCATTGGATCCATCCTGTCTTACTACAATCCTGGCAGGAACCTCCGCTCCTCCAACCATCTTCTTCTCCGCATTCCTCGTATTCGGAAAACCAGATGGGGCGGCAGGGCTTTCTCCTATTTGGCTCCAAAATGGTGGAATGATCTTCCATTGGAGCTAAGGTCCCTTCCCTCCCTCCAGACCTTTAGAGCTGCCCTCAAAACACGCCTCTTTGTACAAGCGTATGAGTAGTTGCATCCTGCTTTTTGATTCTTTTTTTGGTAGGCGCCTTGACACCTTCGGGTTTTAGTTTGCGCGGTACAAGATGCATAATAAATAAAATAAATAAATAGGTCCTGAAGAAAGCTGGGCTAAATGCCCCTTAGGCTGAAACATGTCGACCGTACTGCACAGCACTTTTAGGTAGTCTTACTACCTGGGAGGTGTTTTATTCTTGACACTGAGACTTCTGTTTAAACGTTTTTCAGAGTCTAGGTAGTCAATTTGTCATTCACCATTATTATTTGAGCACTGCATTTTTTGTATTCACACCACTTCAGGATGTACATTATGATCACATTTTCTGACATCCTTTCCCATACCGGCACTTCAGGGTCGGATTTGGGCTGGTATGACAAGCAATTCCCACGTGATGCAAACTCCACCATGAGGGTGGTCTGATGGTAATTGCTTTAGCTTTCTGTTATCCACAGTTGCTGTCTTCAACAACTTGTTTCACGCATGCACCCTGCTGTCACACAGTGACTGTAGTAGCTACACACCATCTGTGGACCTGGTCTGCTCTTTTGTGTTGTTTGTATCGTGACCACAGGGGAGTGAGCAGACAGGTCAGTAAATATTCCCCTAGACCCTCCACACACCTGTTTTTTCTAGTATTAAGTGCAACTTTTTAGTTGCGGGTCAATTTGATTAGGTGGCAAATAAGGTTTTGTTTACACCCTTTAGCTCACTCAACCTAGTTGTGTATGTACCAGTCTGTCTGCCTCCATTGACACTCAAGGATAAGATTTCCTACTTACATCACTGTGTAACCATAACAATTCTCCTTGTGGGTTTGTCACTCTTCCATTACAGAGTGACTTACAATGGCATACACGCCCTTTAATTGAAGGCTGTAAATCTGCTTCAGATACCTCCTTTTCTCTCTACAGTAAGAGGCAGTTGAAGAGTTACTCCTTGACATGCCCCAATGATAGCAGACATCCTTATGCCTAGTTTGACGGAATTTTCCATCTAGTACAGCCATTCTCGGATTAGGAATGGTCTCATAATCCTCTAATACTTGATGTAATTGACGGAGTAACACCATTCACTTTATCGTATTCTCACCCCAATTGGAGTCAGAATGATTTAACAGGTAATTGTCTTTCTATCTGTAGAAATAGCAATATGCATTGCTTTAGAGTTGCGTTATTTGATGACCGCGCATGCGCAGGAGATAAGCGACTCTGTTCTTTCGCGCATGCGCAGGAAATGAGTAGCGGCATCTTCCGCAACTTTTTTCAACTTTTTTTAACCTTTCACAAGTTTCCCAAATCATGGAGGCCACACCGCGCAAGTACCGGTGTCTATTAAAGGAGGAAGGACGACATTTTCGCTCACCTCCACTTCCGCTCGGTCCCAAACTGGAGGCACCGACGGACAGGTGAGTCGCCCGGTGTCTTCCGTGTGTGCAAACTAGGTTAGGTCCTGTCCAAGATACAGGATTAGTCACTACCTACAGAGGTGGTGAAATTCAATGGAGTTAGTTTGACCCTCAATGTCTATTAAACCTTGTGTTTGGGATGTCACTCTGTCGTTTGACACCCCTCTTTAGTCAAAGAGCTTAGGATTTTGAGTGACTCAGGCATTTACCAATTGGCCCTTATGAGTACCCCTCTCTAATGCCAGATTACTGTGGTCCTTAACAAGTGTTCTGTTTATATCTATCTTCTGTATTGTTTGTAGACAAGTTGTGAACAAGCAATTGAGAGATATATAGCATAGCCAGGAGAGAGCCCTGTGACATCATTAATATCGCAATATGCGTAATTCCTATGTAACTCCCGGGAGTCTATGATATTGATTTTTTGAGTGAATGGTATGACAGTCGAGTTGCTATCACACGTAGGTTGGGTTTTATGTGTAGAGTCATTGGCTTGGGCACTGTAAAGTTGTGTGCTTACCGTCCCCTTTTTTCTACACTGCAGAGCGGGGCCTCATACTCCCGAGCGGTCGCCGGGTGAGGTGAGGTCATCACCCACACAAAGCTGGGTGAGTATCACCGTGAGGAAATGCCTCAGGGTGATCAAGCTATTATGCTTTTTATCATGCAGAATGCAAATTATTGTTGCAGTTGTGGCTATGCGGTCACTGTGTGTGTCTATAGGTGCATGTGTGTATTTGAGTGTTGTTTAACATAATATCTATCTGTTTATGTCTCTTGATAGGAAGAAGACGCATATCTTTTCCATCAGTGGTCACTTAAGTATCAAATGTTTTTGGTATAGATGTAACTTTTCACTAGTACATTTGTGTTACTTGTCACTTCAATACACCATATGGAGTTGCAGTAGCTATTTTACATCATAGGTCCTGAAGAAAGCTGGGCTAAATGCCCCTTAGGCTGAAACATGTCGACCGTACTGCACAGCACTTTTAGGTAGTCTTACTACCTGGGAGGTGTTTTATTCTTGACACTGAGACTTCTGTTTAAACGTTTTTCAGAGTCTAGGCAGTCAATTTGTCATTCACCATTATTATTTGAGCACTGCATTTTTTGTATTCACACCACTTCAGGATGTACATTATGATCACATTTTCTGACATCCTTTCCCATACCGGCACTTCAGGGTCGGATTTGGGCTGGTATGACAAGCAATTCCCACGTGATGCAAACTCCACCATGAGGGTGGTCTGATGGTAATTGCTTTAGCTTTCTGTTATCCACAGTTGCTGTCTTCAACAACTTGTTTCACGCATGCACCCTGCTGTCACACAGTGACTGTAGTAGCTACACACCATCTGTGGACCTGGTCTGCTCTTTTGTGTTGTTTGTATCGTGACCACAGGGGAGTGAGCAGACAGGTCAGTAAATATTCCCCTAGACCCTCCACACACCTGTTTTTTCTGGTGGACCTGGATGCCCTTAACAGGTTTAAGCAGGCGTTCTTGGGGACCAGGCCCTCTCCCCCACCGGGGGAGACTCAGTGGGCCTTTCTGCCCCTGGGTGAACCCAGTTTACCTACCTCTTCTTAGCCCTCTGTCCGATGGCGACTCAGACCATGACCGGTCCTGGCGTCATTCTCCCTCTCTGAGACCGGAGTCCCACAAGGCAGCTGAGGCCCCACGGGATGCCCAATCGGACCTCTTGGAGCCTGAGGGATCTCTTACATTCCCATTACTCAGAGTGGATCCCCTGTGAGAAGGAAGACAAGTATGTGGCCAGTCGGCTACGTAAACTGCTGGACAAGGAGGTTTGTTCCCGCGTATGGTGGAGTGCCCCTGTCCTTCACTGGAGCGTAAGGTAGCGGTCACTCAATAGATCGACGCTCAGATGGGGACTTTCTTGGACAAATATATCAAGGACCCAAAGAAGGGCACAGGCCAGTCTTGGCGGGCTTGCCAAGACAAGTTGTTGGACATTATGGGCCCCTAGGTGAAAATCCTTGACATGGTGGAAGAAGCCAAGGAGTCCGGGCCCTGATTCCACCCGATGACTTCACGAGTTGGGCGCAGAGACTAAATATATTTCTAGGCAACGCAAACTGCGCCAATTCTACCGAAAGGCGCAGGTCATTGCTCATTCATTTGGATCCCAAGTTAGGAGAGCTAGCTACGTCAGAGGCAGGCCAGGAAGCTCAGGGCATTCTTTTTGGCGATCCATTCGTCAAGGAGCTTAGCAAATTTGGCTCTACCTTCAACTCCTTGGACAAGGCCCAGTCGAGAGTAAAGCGCATCTTCAATGCGCGGGTTTTCAGCGGGGCCAGCCATGGTAGGGGGCGCTCAGCTGGCCATTCCTCTCAGTCCTCCTGCGTCAGAGGCCAACAATCTCAGAGGGGACAGTGGCAGGATTCATCACGCTTTGGAGGATTCCACCCCACCAGGTGTCGACCCCAGCACAGTGGACAACGCAACGGCTCCCAAGTGCTTTACTTATCTCATGCTGTTGCTTGGGGGGCAGTTAGGCACAATTCCTGGACAACTGGCATGCCCTTACAGCCAACGCTAGGGTGCTACAAATGGTACAGGGGTTTCACGTGGAGTTCTACTGCTCTCCCTTCCAGGTATCCCCGCTGCCTCCACTTCGCTTTTCCGGCAGGAATTTCACACTTATCCGGTGGGCGGTGCAAGAGCTCTTGGCAAAACAGGCTATTCGTCACTCCTCCCCTCACCCAGGGGGATTTTTAAGCAATCTGTTCTTGGTACAGAAACAGGATAGGGGTCAGCGGCCGGTGATATATCTCTGGGAATTCAATGATTGGCCAGTCTACCGCCACTTTAAGATGGAGGATATACACCTGTTCCACGACCTCCTTCGTCCCAGCGACTGGATGGCCCAGCTGGACCTCAAGGACGTGTATCTTATGGTCGATATTTTTCCATTGCACAGTCAGTTCCTCCAGTTCCAAATCATAAGGCCAGACCCATGCATTCACAGTGTGGCAGGCACCATGGGGTGCCCGCCACTGGGTGCAAGGTTTTCCCCAACCACCCCTTTTGTCAATGGGAGCATGTGTTCTTGTTCGGAACATAGGCTCCCATTGAAGTCAATGGGAGTCCGACCAAATCGTATCCGGAAGCATCCAGATGCATCATAATCGCTTGGTTGGACCACCCGGATCCGAGTTGCTCGGAAAGCATTCCAGAACCGAATTGGTAGGAATTCTTTCCGGACTACATCGTAATTGACCCCTTGGGGGTGATCGCCCCAGTATGGAAATCGCAAGGATGGTTTCCAGTTCTGATGGAACTTTCCTGGGCTTCTCCAATCCATCTACACCCATTGCCTCATCTCCTGAGCGATCTGGTCGGCAATCCTCACCCTCTAGTGATAAGCAACTCTCTCCCGCTCATGGCGTGGAGGATTACTGGTCTTGATGGCAATGGTACGTTTAAGCGGTACCACTCGGCTTGATCTCGCAGGATGGGTTGGTGTCTGCGTTGGAGTCTGGATCCTGTGGGGCAGACGTTGCCCACATCCTGAACTTTCTAGCCTCCCTGGCATCAGAGGGAATTGCATACCATATGGTCAATACCTTTTGGTCTGCCATCTTGCCTGGCCATGCAACTGCGTGAGAAATATCCCAGTTGGAGAACATCCGCTGGTCAGGAAGTTGTTATGTAGTATCCGGTTGTCTCTCCCACTGGAGCCAAGGTATTCGGTCCTATGGAATGTCAGCAAAGTCTGGAATCTGTTGTCAGGGTAGCCAAGCAATAAATACCTCTCTCGTAAGCAACTGTCTTCCAAACTGGCCATGTTAGTGTGTCTGATTTCCTGCAGATGGGTTTCGGGGTGCTCTTTCACTCTGGATGGAATTAGCTTCCATGTGACTCGGTGCACCTAATGCCAGTCTCTGGTGATCTCTTACCCAGCCTTTCCAGAGATACCCAAACTATGGGTAGTGAGGTGTATCAAGGCCTATGAAGCCATGATAGCCGAGTTGCGACCTCATGGAGAGAGGAAATTGATTATTGCTTTGAGAAGGTCCTTTAACCCGTTGACCACGGTGCGAATTCCACCGTGGTGCGGGCATTTTAGTCAGTGGGTGGGGTTTGGACGGCCCCCAGCTGTCCCTGGCACATGCCCACGTCACGTGGGACGGCCGGGGGCCGTCCTCAGCATGGAACGGGTTAAGGCATTCTCATTCCCCAACCATAGCGCAATGGGTCTAATGGGTGATGATAGAAAAGGGCATCAATACGTACATTTTTTGAGCATACACAACAAGGGGCGTAATGGCATCAAAAGCTTTGTGTTAGGAGCTCTCTTGAAGGATATCTTGAATGCAGTAGACTGATCGTCAGTATCAACCTTTAAAAGGTTTTATTTTAAACCAGTCTCCTCCATTGTGGCTCTAGTGGTGGATACGCTTTGAACTAGCCTAATATTCGCTTCCGTGTCCTGACATAGAATTAAAATTGTCCTTGCTTTCGTAAAAGGAAGTTTCAATTCTATTAAGGATACAGAGGTGCGGATTAGCCCTCCCATAGAGGAATCATGATCCAGCCGGGTTATCGGATCTACGTCTAAGTGTAAGTAAAGATTTTTCCTGGTTTCTCGTCTGTGATGAAGTTGACGTGCTATGGCGGCTCGCTGTTGACAGATGCCGAATGTCCAGTGTTTCATTGCTCCTTTTCTGTTCATAGGTGCAGAGACCTCAAATCTGGACTCATAATCTTCCACTGTCGACTTGGTCGCAGGAAGAAAGAGGGAATCCGACGAGGGTCAATACAAGTTAATGAGGCGGGAGTCTCCAGATTGGAAGGACATTGTTTTTTTAACTTGATGGTTTTTTCTTAGGCTTCATGGGATATGAAGTCCTTTGTTGATTGTTATTTCTTTACAATGGCTGCTGTTTGAATTAAAGAAGAAAGAAATGCCTAATCCTAATCCTCGCCTCCGTGTCCTTAATAGAATTGAAACTTTCTGTTACGAAAGGTGGAAAAAACGTTATTCTCTATTGCAGGTGTGGCAGCTATGGGGTGGGAAGCAAAAGGGAAGCAGGAGAGAATGATGCGAGAAAAGGAAGGAAGAGAAATTTCCAGAGAAGCCGAACACAGACTTGAGAGCATAGAAGCAAAAGAGCCCATTCCCAGTGAAGTTCAGAAGTGGATCACATTTACAAGTTTTTTCGAAGAGAGACGCTAGAAGAAAAACCCATAATGGATCTTGATTATTTTTTTGTAGCATACCTCTGTTTGTCTTCTTACTTATGGATTATTACCGATATATATTTTTGTAGCTATTTGCTACTTGTGGACACTGCTGGTGCTTTTGTCATGTTGGAGTGCAAGGAGAATAGAGGGGCATATTACCAACGATCAGCAATATTTATCGCTAACGAGGCTTAGCAACTAATTGTCTAACGCTAAGCATCGCCGGAAATTATCGCAGAGATAACTTGCTATTATATTAAAGGATGGTGACTGGGCAGTCCAGGTTTTGCTTTATCAGCTGCTATCACAAATGATGATCTGGAGAGGTGCTGTGTAAAAGTAATCCTCAGATACAGGCCTGGAGTGGCTGGGTAAGTACAGCCACTGCGGCAAGTTTCCAGTGGCATGGCCTTAACAGTAAAATAATGTATGCATTAGCAATCCCGCCCACGTGTGGGTTATTATCCCGCCCAAGGTGTGGGATATTAGCACAGCCACAAGAATTATACCACAATGGAGGAGACACTTATGTCAGTTGTATAAATTATAGAGCAAGTAAGGGAAATTATGTAGCATCATGCAGCATATTCTGTGGCAAAAGCATTTTGCTATTTAGTAATTTTATGACATTCTATGTCATATTGGGGGTTTTCAATGGTTATGTTGTATCTTACATTATTATAGTTTTCTTACCTCTGTGGTAATTTTCTCTACCATGCTTAAGTTCCAGTCCTTTCTGGTGAAATATAATTCAGAACCTCGGCCGTAGGAGGCGATGAGGTACCAGTGGCATAGCCCAAATGAAGACCCCCCAGCAGAAAGTGAAGAGGCCCACTTCACCTCCCACATTTCTTGTTGAAATCTGAAAATTATGCAGCAGTTGGTAGATTATGTGGTAAATGCAGTAATTCTGTAGGTATGCGGAATGAGAGGCCACCCCCGCGGCTAGGGGAGGGGGGCCTTTAGTGGGAATTCCGTGCCTGGCAAGAGAGTTTCGATTCTCCAGGCTTTTGTCATGGGGAGGGTCTCTCAGTAATGTGAGATGCCAGGTGGGCGTCTGAGAGCCCTCCCCCCAAGTTATTAAAATTACAGCTCCCCAGGGAGTAGCCCTCTTTCGTCTCTCGCCTCGAGCACAGGAAAGGCTAGCTGGATCAACAGTTGCCCACCCACCCATCCCTAAGTTCAATAGTGAGTGGCGGGGTCCCGGATAAGAGAAAAAGCCGGGAGACTCTTTTTGGGCAGAAAATGGACGATCCTGCAGCAGGGGAGGCAGTTATGGCGGCTCTGGGCTGGCAGGAGAGGGGGCTGTCCTGCTGGTGGTCCTGGACTCTCTGGCCCTACCCTAGTAGCTGGTGCTTGGTAAAGGGGGTGGTGTTGTGTCCTGCTGGTAAAACACGCCTCTAGAGATGCTGAATTGTAAATACATGTTAACCTGTGGCGCATATGTATGGAGCGCATCATTTATGTGTGAATTTAATAAAATGGTCAATGTGGGAGGTTTTACCCACAAATGGTGTTTTGGTATAATAATAAAGCTACGCAGTGGACACCAGTCACTTGTAAGCGTTTCACTGGGGAGGTGATCAAAGGGTGATGAGCGAATGGCACGAGATATCCCCACTATAACTCGTCGCTACATATTCAATTAACTCCTGTGGCTTGGTCATTGAAAACATTTGGGGTGCTAGCGGGAAGGTAAGAGTTCTGTGTGTGCATGATGTTTGTGTTCCGGTTGTGCCGCAGGGAAAGCAGAGGTCTGGACGCCAACACTTCCCCGCATCCAGAACGCCATTATTAACAATTATCTCGAGACTGAAGGTGTCTCCGGTTTGTTGAGAAGAGAGGGGAGGTGTTCAGGCGCGCGCAAGAGACAGGTGGCGGGAAGGGAAAGGGATAAGAGGGACACAGATTGTTGAGATGCAACGGGAACAGCCAAAGCTAGTCCGCGACATATCACAGCGGCACCAGCAGAGGGCGCAGAACACAAACAGAAGGATACACACCCCATTTCGGAGCAGTTTGCAGTCCGCTCTCTCTCGATTGCTTTTGCTGCAAGCGGTTTGCTTGATATTTAATTGGAGACGAACGAATGTTCCAGCGGAAAATTCCTGAAAAGTAAAGAATTAAGATGAGCTTTCATCAATGTTATATTGTCGATTAAACCATAAGAAATCCAATTAGGTGAATCCACTCACAGACTTGTCCCATCACTGGCCACTGAAGTGAAAACATGCCCCAAAATAAAATAGTGCTGTTGAGGACAAGATACCTACCTGCTCTTTTGTAGTTGGCGTCAATGCTATAATGATTGATTGTAAAGCGTTGCAGGAATTGTAGTACAAATACGAGTTGTGTAGTACAAATATCAATTGTGTAGTACCAAAACGAGTTGTGTAGGAGTTGTGTAGTACCAATACAAGTTGAAGCCGTGCCCAAGAAATTGTATAGCTTGGAGATTATGGCTTATGTAGCATGTTTCTTCCTTTTTTCATTCTAAAAATAGTGTATATGTGTTTCAGCCGTTAGCACTGTTCGCTTTGGCTTTTTTACGGTTGTAAAAATAGTTACATATAGGAAAAATTCAATGTACGTGTTCATTAATCTCAGTTGTCGGTGGGCATTCATGCATAGGAGCAGCAAGCATGCAACAAACTTCCAGAGAAAACGTGTGGTGTTTGGGGTGTACAGGGGTGTAGGGCATGTTTGGGTTAGCGGAAAGTAGAACACTCACACAACAGATCTTGTGGGAAGTATTTAATATAAATAATAAGAGGCAAGGTCTCCCTCATAGGTAGGTATCTGTTCGAGCCCATTATAGCTCTGTCCTAGCGGGAAAAACAACGTGCAACTGTACTTTGCTGTCAATATAAAAATTCCTGTAAAGTTTTGTAAAAGTATGCAGATTTACCTGCACGTGGAAAGAGAAACACATTCACTGAAACTGGGGCAAGGAAGCATACACTGACTCAAGGATAGTGATGGATATGAACTTTCACAAAAGTGGGACCCTAGGAAAGAGAGCACCCACATTAAAAGTGGAGGACACTGACATCCAGGCAGTGAGGCGTCACTCATTAAAACAGACACACTCTAACAGCATTACTGTGGAACTGCGCACTTTGCAGCGCCAGACAACCACCAGCAACCTCTGGCCAACCACAAGTTAAGCGTAGAAAAAGGAGAGATTCCCTTGAACTGGACTAAATAACACTAAAGCTAGAAAGTCAAAAACAATAACAAGATTCATGTGTATACAAAGAATTCTTACAGTTTATTGGTAATACAAACATTTAAAATAGTGGACAGTTAAGAGACCACTTAACACTGATTAAAACAAGATAATGACAATAAAAGATACACTTCATATTCAATATTGACCAGCAAAATTGAAACAAAAAGACAGAAAAAAGTAAGACATTCGACTCGTGCAATACTGGGTGTATATTCGTACTCTATTTTTGACACCTAAATTATGTATTCTATAAAATAGTATATCAACAAAGATGTCCGAGTTGTGAATTATACTAAATGGTGCGTCGACGCGTTTCGGTGGTTTTCCACAATATTCTCCACCTTTGTCAAGACTACATATAATATCTGTCGTCGTTTAGGGGTCAATAAAATCACCCTTAGGGTTTGCTTTTTGGAATTGTTGGGTATAAATTGTTATCCAAATCCGAATGTGGTATATCAGAGAGATTTGCTAGCTTCATGCATCCATTTAAAATCGTAAAGTCTGGCTAAGAGTAAAATCGTCCTGGTGCTAGGACATTAAGCGTTGAATATGGGCATTCTGAAATACTTAGGCCCCATCAAACGTTCAGTCGTCTTTTCTTGATCTATTAAAACCCAGAGGCGCCTATGTCATGTCCTTGCGATGTGAGTTTATGGTTCTCAATTCAAGCGCAGAGGACTGCCTACTTCTCTGGTTGTAGAAGGCTCGTTTGGTTAAATTGCCAGGGATGCTTGCATCATGTTTGTGCGGTGAAAAGGGGATATTTCCCTGATAAGAAGCGTGATACTGCCTTCTTCTCTGGTTACCTCAAAAACAACGTGCAACTGTACTTTGCTGTCAATATAAAAATTCCTGTAAAGTTTTTTAAAAGTATGCAGATTTACCTGCACGTGGAAAGAGAAACACATTCACTGAAACTGGGGCAAGGAAGTATACACTGACTCCAGGATAGTGATGGTTATAAACTTTCACAAAAGTGGGACCCAAGGAAAGAGAGCACCCACATTAAAAGTGGAAGACACTGACATCCAGGCAGTGAGGCGTCACTCATTAAAACAGACACATTCTAACAGCATTACTGTGGAACTGCGCACTTTGCAGCGCCAGACAACCACCAGCAACCTCTGGCCAACCACAAGTTAAAGCACAGCTGTTGCGCTGCATTAAAACAGCATAATGTAAACCGTACTTTACACTGTCACACCGCACAGCACAACCTCTTCACAACACAGCTTTCCCTTCCACAACGCCCGGCACCAACCCCAGCACCAAACACCTCATAGCATTTACATACCGCCAGCCCACGCACAACACCCTATTTCCTAAGATCACCACGTCACACTATTCAAAAACACATCATTTCATTGAAGTCCATGCTATACCACACATTACCCATCTCATATAAATTGAGTTGACAATACAACTTGCATAATTCCTACACAGTTTATACCAACTAAATAGAATACCAAAATTGAGCTCCAATCCAACCATACCACACCTCGCCACAACACGCCATGACACAAAAAACCACAACGGCCATCACTGTCATGCCAGCCACACCCAAGCAGAACTATTTTCACCACTATAAATTTTACTATACCTCAGCACAACACACTTCCATTGACCACTCCACAAAATATTCACTAGATTGCTCCATCCTTCCAAATGCCACTCCACAGAATGTACTTGATCATGTCACAAAATTGCCCTCATTACACTCCAGCACCAAAATATTTAACTCAGCACCTGGCCAGACCATATCACACCTGCCATACTATTGCCCACTATCTAAAACCTACATCACCCCATAAGACGATGGACACTTCAACAGTGCACAATATCATAGCAAATTACAAAAACCTCATCACGCCCTCGCGCATACCACACCTTTCTTCCACTCTCACCCCAGCTTGCCACTCCTTTCTGCAGTTTACCAGCAAGCACTCCTCTGCGCCCACTTAGACTGGACCTTGGGGCCAAAAAATATCTCAGATAAATTGGCACTGCGTCCCATACTTTATTTGAGGAGGATCTGAGTCACCCAGTAGCTATCTGCCTATTGACAGGGGTTAGAGGAAATCTTGTCCCAAGTGGGCGGGAAACATCCTTTACCACGCGGATTTTACTCTGCGTGGCCTTTACAACGCGTCCGTTACAACGCAAGTCGTAACCACGACTTGCGCTGGAGGGCGCTAGAGGATTAAAAATAGTATATTTACTATTCCAACACCTTCCCTAGTGTCCACGGGGACTGGTGTTAGAATAGTAAATTATACTATTCGAAATCCGCGCCCCCAACGCAAGTCGTGGTAACGACTTGCGTTGTAAGGGACGCGTTGTAAAGGACTGCATTGTGACGGTATGCGTCGTACCGTCATACATCCCAAGTGGGCTGTAGCAGAATTCCATGTCTAAAGCATGTAGAGGGTACATTAATAGCCACCAGCCTTGAGAGTCTATGGAATACAGGCTGAGGCTAGTTCCAAATTACATATTAAAACTGCATACTGGCAATATAGAAATAATCGCATGCATAGCCAGTCGAGCCATGGAACTCTAACAAATGCCTATCTCACAGCTAAGGATTCCTTTAAGCTGGAAGACTTCCTGGACGAAATAGAACCTCCTCCAGCCAGACCTCTCTACTTGCAGTTCCGGTATGGAACTTTACCTGTCTGAGCCTTTACTGCAAAGTGAAGCATGTACTATGGATAAAGGAGTTGCATTGCCCGGCCTGCAGGGAGCAAAAAGGAAACATTGAGCACATTATCTTCTTCTGCCCAATCTACATGTCGCAAAGTAGGTGTTGGGATATTCAGATGTGTCAGAAATTGGGAGTTAGGGAACATAAGGGAGCACTCCGGATTCTGAGATACAACACATGTAGGTTGTCAATCTTTGCTCTCTCTCTCTTTCTGACGAGTGTGTGGAGACTAAGGTACAAGTCAAGTATTCCTCATAAGAAACTTGTATAGTGGCGAACAGTAACATGGCTGCTGTACAATTGTTGAAGAATAGGAAGGCTAATACTAGTTGTATTACAGGATACATTTTAGACTTTTATATTCTTTCAACCTTTTAGCAGGTGATTAACGTATTTTATTACCCAGAAAGCCACATTTGCTTCACTTCAGGATAGCTGGATTTGCAATTATGTCAACAATTAATTAAATATACTTAAACAAGGTGGACAGGCCCACTATGTCTATGTAATTACTTCAATCACTGTGGCATGAGATTGGACCCATTGGGTGTTGTTAAAAGACCCCTCACACACCAACCTAGTTGGTGTCATGCTTCATCATTGGGGTCCCAACTGGGCGGCCGAATGCTCCTCGGTTGTGCTACGTCGCCTGATTACAGCGAAGCTGGTGTTGGTGCGTAAGTGTGATGCGATGTGATATTCTACAGTTAAAAATACCTCTGAGAATCCTTGCCTTTATTTTTAATGTTGGAGGTGAGGGGTCTTTTGACAACACCCAATGGGTCCAAGCTCATGCCACAAACAGTGACTAAAGTAATTACATACACATAGTGGGCCCGTCCACATTGTTCAATTATAGTACGCTTCTGGGGATCAGGACGCGCCCCCAAAAAAGCCTCGCTCTTCCATTGATTTCTCTAACAATTAATTTAAGCCTAGGGAGGTACCAGGGACCCCCAGACAAATTGCATCAAATCCTTACGCTGTAGGAGCCCGCTTCATAGCAAGGAGTCATAGGTTGCTTCATTGGTTATATTATTGTACAGAATTGTGCAAATTTATACTGTAAATGGCAAATGCTTTATGTATGTTTTATTCAATGTGCTTTTATGGCTTACAGCCGAAATAAAGTTTAAAGTAAGTAAATAAAGTTTAAAGTAAGTAAGCATCAGATCACATCACACCATATCTCAGCAGATCATAACATTCACACCATTCACAACATGCATAAAACACCATGAATCTAATCTGAGCCTTTTCACTACACTGTAGAATGATATACAGCACAACACCTCCAAAGTATGTCTGGGCACTGTTCTGCTGCACCCACAAAACAATACCAGTTATTTCTATAGAATGTCATGAAAATTGAACCCATAATGTGGAGTACTAATAATATATACACAAAATCAATTAATTCTTTTCACCGCATGCCACATTATGCCACTTTTTACAACACGGTATCACAACACCAGGTCACACCCGTGTGCACTGTATTACATCATATTACACCTTACCAAACTCATCATCCCACACACAACATCATATGTATCAACATACCCTTTCTAGCAAAAAGCACACAACACTATACAGCACAGTGGAACTCCAAATCACACTACATAACATTGCATTACATCACCATATCACACACTTTACAAAAGACACTCCGCCATAATACATTGGATGGTTCCTTCACTTAACATTACTCCTTACGACAACAGATAGGACCACGTCACTCACTTCCACAACACTGTAGCTCACCCCACAACACCACTCTCTACACATGCCAACAGGGCATCAACAACCAACTTTTTTTTGGCTCAAAGAATTATAAAAGTGATGAACAGTAAAAATCATACAGATATTACATAAAATACATAGTGGGTAAAATACATAGTTCATTTCAATACAAATGAATTAAAATAACGTAAGATTGTGCTACATCTATTAACAGAAGAAAATGCACTATAGAGTACTTCCATGCTAAAACAATTACCAGAGAGACAAAAACCTCAAAGAGAGTCTTAAAATGTGCTCGGAAAGGGTCCGCTATGCCATCCAGAAAGCCCTAAAAATGCTAACAGATTGAAGGCAACTTAAAGGTTGTCTATCTTAAATAGGCTTAAAGCGCACAGTGCATTAAAAAACAAGATGAGACTTTAAAAACATTAGTAACACGCCCTTAACGTGAATTTATTTCCATCAGCCTTTGATCTAATGTGCCAAATTGAGCTTTTAGCAAAACCAAAGGGGATGATGGGCAGAGTGTTGAATATTGGAAGCACTCACCCCCAGTCAACTGATCTGGGTTTAATCCATCATCATTCCTTAGCTCACTCCGCCACCCCAGTTCAGACATGTCCATAGGCAAATCAGTCTGACCCTGTGCCTCATGGGAACAGTCCAGCCCGCACTGCCAAGCCATGTCTCCCCTGGACCGGAAACAAGCATACTGGGACGGGTTTCGGGTTCATAAAAATTGAGCTTTAGCAGTGCTTAATTTGAGCTGGTGGTTTCCGGTGCTCAGCGCTGGCACTTAATCAACAACACCAGCATTTTTCATGAGCACCAACTAAGAACACAATCATTTATGGTAGACACGGGGAGATTAAGTGGTTTGCCCAGAATCACAGGATGATGAGCTGACGCCGACACTTGAACCTGGTTCCCCTGCTCTGAAGTCGGCAGCTGTGGCCATTATGCCAAATCTTCTCCCCACTTTCATGGTTTTTAGTTGGTTCTGTTTTAGGTGGTGTTAACAGGAAAAATGGGCTGGTGCAAGCTGCCTCCTATCGAGCTCCCCAGCACTTATTTTTTTTACAAATTAATCACTGAGCCCATGTAGTTGGCGACCGAATAGGCAAAATACAAAATTTTCCCCCTTTCGTTATAACATTATTGGTGTTTCATCCAAAATATATATATAGTTGTCCAGCAGATTCAAAACATCAAACAGGTGGTTTGTTCTTATTTTATCCTTATAAAAAAATAACAAAATTGCAGACAGTAATGTTTAAAATTGATTATTTTCTTTTAACAACCAATCGTCAACAAGCAATAAGCATAGGCCCATTAGTTAAAGAACAAGATTTGATGAGGAACAATTACAAATAATGCAACAAACCAAATCTGTCAGGACAAAGGTAAATCTAGCACAAAACAGTACACAATCCAGTACTGTGATTATGAGTATGAGATTTCACTGCGTCACTTCTAGGACGCCGTTGCGTCAAAATGTGGCGCCTGCCTCACAGCAGGCGTAAGACTGACTCAGGCCCTTTCACATGGGGCTTGCCTCATGTGAAAGAACGCATTGCTGGAGTTGCGTCACTTTTGTGACATACTCCAGCAATGCGTCACTTTTGCGCTTACAGATACTTCAGAAATACTGACGTATCTGTAACTCCTTGCGACATGATGCTTCATACATTAAATATGACGCATTAGGTATGTCGCAAGGAGTGCGCACTGAGAAGTGACGCATAGCTGCTTTCACGCTGCGATGCATCATTTCTCATAAATGAGGCCCCATATATTTAGTTTTGCTGTTGTGTATTTCTAGGCCATCGTCCTTGCAGAATAAACTAAATTTCCCCAAATGGGTGCTTAGACACTGCAAGGTTTTAAAGAGAAGAAGAGTGTTCTCTGCAAAGAGCAGACCCGGCACTTTGGACTCAGCCATTTTAGAGGAGTTGTTCTCACAGTCCAAAAGATAGGTGACGTATCCATTAATAAATAATAAAAATAGTGTGGGTGCCAGGACACATCCCTGGTGGACATCTTATCTGATGGGAATATCTCCAGTTGTTACACCACCCGGATCCCACCTGACTCTAGCAAAATTGTCTATATATAATTGCTGGATTAAACACAATATACCAGCGGGAACCCCAGTTTTCTCAGGGATCCTCACGGTTTACCCCTGGGAACAAGGTCGAAAGCAGCTTGTAAGTTAACAAATGTGACAAATAACAAACATCAATCAATATCGATTGTTTTTCACTTTATGGTCAAGAACCGAAGGACCTGATCAACCGTACTTGTGTTGGCTTTAAAACCTGCTCGAAAGTGCAGCAACAAATTGTTGGTATACAGCCTTTACAACGAAACTTTTACAACGAACTACCATTACAACGCAACTTTTACAATGCAAACTATTACAAAGCATAGTGCTGGGGGTCGCTCTAGGATAGGGAATAGGTTTAATGTACTATCCAACACCTTCCCTACTATCCACGGGGACTGGAGTTGGAATAGTAAATTAAACTAATCACTACCCAGCGCCCAAAAGCATTATGCGTTGTAATGGTGTGCGTTGTAAAACTTGCGATGTAAAGGTAGGCGTTGTAAAAGTATGCGTTGTAACGTCATACATCCCAAATTGTTAGACCGTATCCTTTCCCATAATTCTCTCTAAAGTTGCTTACTGTAAATCTTTTGAATATTATTGATTAGACTTATAGGGCGATAATTACCTGGAGCTTGCCTGTCTCTCTCTTTAAAAATAGGAATAATTTCTGCCCCAGATGAGAAGTTCAGAGCCAAACATATCAGAGGGAATACTGTCAAGATCAGGAGCTTTCCCTCTTTCTGTGCGTAAAGCAAATTCAGGGCATCTTCTAATGTAAAGTCCACTGGCTCATTTCCTGTTCCCAATGTGGTAAGAAAGGTCCCAGGGCCGTGGGTACTCTCCTCAGGTGCTGGCTCTGCATAGGGAGCTGTAAAATTGCTTGACCCACTCCCCCGCGGGGATATGATATTCAGGGCTGGAATAATCCCAACGTCCGTTATGGGTCACCAGATGCCAAAACAATCTAATGTCCTTTCCTCTCGCTGCTTCCAGCAGGTACTCCCAAATCTCGGCTTCCCACTGGGTCTTCTTGCTTGTCTTAATTACCATGGCATAATTCTGCCTGGAACTAATGATATCAGCCTTATATTACTTTTTAGGGCTTTCACCAAGTCAATTTTTGCCAATCTGCAGTGATGGTCAAACCCTTCATGCATTTTGGGAACATTATTATTGGTTTTAACCTCTTTCTCAAAGAATGTTTTCAAACTTGAAAACAAATCTTCGTGAACGGCCAAGTTTTGAGGAGGTGGTACGTCCTGGTCCTTAAATATTGTTAGTGCTGCACTGAATATTCTATAAATCTCTTTCTGGATATTCTCAGATTCATAGATCTCCAACCATTTCCCATTCCACCTGTTATTATTCAGGACTGTTGCATTAGATGTTGCTATCAAAGGCAGGACACGTCCCTAATTTGGGACCCCTTCAATTTAAGTGACAGAGGAACATAGTCGCTGGCCTGGTATTCAAAAACCTCTATATCGGCCATCTCATGCCAAACCATGACATCTAGCAATATATAATGGATGTTACTTTTATAATGCCCTCTCTTAAAGGTTGATTTGGCTCTAAAGTCTGAAAAAAGAGCGGCCATTACACAGTCTTAAGCCATCAACAACTATGCCTGTTACCTGCAGGGCAGCTACACTTATTCTGACATTTTTGCTAAGGTTAGAATGTGGAGGCATCTCTAACATTCGTCCTCTACCCTAGTCTGCTGTGACATGGGTGGATAAGGCTTAAGTGTGGTATTAAGGTCACCTGCCATAACCACGTATCGTCCTATATTGTGAACTTCTAAAAGTGTGACCAAAGATTTCAGGGCTTGGGAGGGTTAATTAAAAGAAGATGACCTGTTATAGATGTTGACCAAAACATATGGGGTCCCTGACTTCGGGATCAATTTAAGGTCAAGAAGATCTATGGAATCGATCTTGATAGCCATGATTAAGCAATCGAGGGTTGTTTTAATCCATACAGTAAGTCCTCCCAATGGCCTACCTGCTGTTGAAGCTATAGCTTCGATGTTGTATGTAGTAAAACCCTGCTTATAGACCTTATTTTCTGCCCAAGACTCTTGGAAAAAACAAATGTTACATTTGTCAATGAATCCTCATCAATCTACATCTGCCAATTTAGCTTTGATTCCAGCTATATTCCAACTTACTAGCTGTATGTTAGTTAGCACATTTTGTGGGGTGGTATTATGCTAGGATGAATATGCAACATATCATAAGGGGTTTTGGGAGTCATATTGCAGACCCTAGGAACAGTAGGATTACAAATGATCCACTTTCTTTCAGGGCAGATAATTTCCTCATGAACTCTAATAATGGACAGCACCTCAAAATAAAAAACTGCGGGGGGTTTGCCAGCCACCTGAAGAGCGTGAGAGGTATGCAGTCAATCCACCTCAGCCAGACCACTGTTGACAGAATGAACTGGCAGAGCTCTCACCTTTGGGCCTTCATGGCAGCTTGTGCTGATGCTTTCAGGGCTTTCTTTCCCGTATCCTTGCCATCGTCTGGGGGCTCAATTTGAATCTGATATTGGAGCTAGGGTGAACAACCGCCCGTAAATTTCACGGACCGTCCGTAAATTGAACCTCACTTCTTTTGTCCGTGAGGATCCCTTTTACGGACGCCTTCTGTCCGTAATTTTGGGCCTTTCAGGGAACAGAGCTGTTTCCCTGTGAAAGGCCTCAGCTCCCTGATGGGGCGCCTCGCACTCCTCTGAGCACAAGAGCAGCCCCACCCCGCCCATTGTCATTCTGTATGTGGTTGATTGCCACATACAGAATGATAATGGGTCGGTCTGGGCTGGCACCGCATGTGGTGGCCTCCTCCAGCCTCGGTCTAGGGCAGGGCTTTCTGTTACCTGGAAGTGCAAAAACGCCCATGCTGCTGCTATGTGAGAATCCAGTTAATTGAAGGTAGGCAGTGAAAGAATTTCAGAGGAAAGGATTATAGTTCTTTCAGAGTCTCATCATTTAGAACTGACACATTTTCAATAGTATATTCAAGGAAGCCATGGTTGATGCGTTTTTATTTTATGCAACTAACAACCATTGACAAAGCCAATTTATCAGTAATTAGCGCGGGGACTCACTGTTCTATGTGTAGCCTGGCGCTCTATAAATGCTAAAAATCAAAAAAATAAAAAAATCAATAGTTCTGGCTTGTTGTAGGTGCATTACTTGTTCTAGGTGTAACGTAACTTCTTGTATTATATATCTGGATGCAATGACAGAAGCAACAAAAATACCAATTGGGCGGCACATTATACTAAGCACAGATTTTTAGCTTAGGTGTTTTAATCCACGCCCTTAATTACATCAAACACCCTTTTGGAGAGACCCCCCCTAGTTTTTTCATCCCACTTAAAGCTCTGGAAACAACACCATGTCACAGTCGCCCCCCACGTCCAGGCACTGTGCATCATGCATCACTCATGCCTTCCACTTTTTCAGATTGCCTATGTGCAGGGGCATAGTGAACCCTGTTCCACCCCATCCCTTACTTTAGGAACTACAGCAAGGGTGGACTTCGTGATGGGTCTCTTCTGTCTGCAACTCTGCAGACAAAGGCTCAGCTCACAATTAATGTGAAAAGGTGAGTGAGTAAGTAAGTGAAGGGATGGGTGGATGGATGGCTGGATGAATGAGTGAAATGATTGACGGATGGATGAGTGAAAGGGTGGATGATGGGCGAGTGAATAGATGGATGAGTGAAATTATGGATGGATTGATGAATGGATAAGTGAAAGGGTGGACTGATGTATTGATAAGTGAAAGGGTGAATGGATGGACAGATGAGTGAAAGGGTGGATGTAAGGCTGGATGAGTGAGTGAAAGGGCGGGTAGATGGACAAAAGGATGGATAGATGAGTGAAGGAGTAAAAGGGTGGATGGATGAGAAAAAGGATGGATGGATGAGTGAAAGGATGGATGAGTGATAGGTTCAATGGATGGATTCATGAGTGGATGAGTAGATGGATGGGTAGGTGGATGGAAGGATGGATCGCTAAGTGAAAAAGGAATGGGGAGAGAAAGGGAGGATGGGTGAATGCATGAATGAACGGGTGGAAGGATGAGTGACTGGGTGGATGAATGCGTAAGTGAAAGGATGGCTGGATAGATAAATGACTGGATGACTGAGTGCACGGATGGCTAGGGTGAAAGGGTGGATGGATGCATAATGGATGGATGGATGAGTAAGAGGGTGGATGGAGGGATGGATGAGTGAAATGATGGATGGAAGGATACGTGATGGATAGGTTTATAAATGGTTGAATATTGACATGGATGGGCACACAGATGGAAGGACAGAATGAATGGTGAAAGACTGAATGAAAGTATGATTACACATTGTAAGCTCCATTATCTTAAGCAACACTTCCTAAACATTGACTTTCACATTTTTATGAGTGATTGTCTCTATATAATATGTGTGTATTGTAACTCACTCAGACACTCTGCCCTACATACTTGGTATGAGTAGCACTGTTAAAGAAATTAAATACACATGAAAGAGGGTCTGTGTGAAGATGAGGGGCGCCATTGGAGGGTGGTAGCAAGGCCAGACTGGCTGGACCGTGCATTGGGCATTTTCTCTGGGTGCAGGAACGGTGGGGTGGGGGCGGCGGTTTTGTTACCACAAAAAGACCTGCACATTTGCTTAAAGCTGCTCACATACTGAAAAAACATGAAGTGCACAATTGTCTCAACCTAATGTTAACTTATTTTCACTTGTACTTAAGTGGTTGTCTATTTACTTAGTTATATACTATTGCGCAACCTCCTTTGGTGAGTTTGTAAAACTCACCTTTTGTCCTGAATTTTGACCTTCTGTCCTGAATTTTTGTACTGAATTTTGACCCTTTGTCCTGAATTTTTACACTCACTGTCCTGAATTTGCACCCATGCCAGTTGGTCACCCTAATTGGAGAGTACAAAAGGGGAGGTGCATTGGCCTAAGGCTGTGGTCTTCAAACTTTTTAACGCAGCGCCCCACCAGTGAAAAAATCGAATTGATCGGGCCCCTCTGCTTCAGAATGATTCACAATAATTCCATTAAATTGGCACTGTTTAAATATGTCTCAATTTATTTAAACAGGATACATAGTTAAACATTCCAATTAAATCCTCTTAGTGTTTTAAAAAATGCAACCAAATACATGATTGCCAAACATACTATTGTGGTCAGGCAGGCCCTACTACGTGTAAAAATACCTACAGTCTGATTAATAGAAATGGGGGTGGGGGTGTAGAAGAATATTTGGAGTCCCTTCCCTTCTGACAATTTCTCCCAGCCTGATATACATGAAATAAGCTGTTAGAGATGGCACATTGCAGAGAGGCTACAGCTGCTCGTTTTCTTCCATGCTTAAAACAAAACACTGCTTTGAGCATAATGCTTCTTTTGGGCAGAGCCTGGCGCCCCCCCCCTGGGATCACTCGAGACCCCCTAGGGGGGCCCGCCCCCAAGTTTGAAGACCTCTGGCCTAAGGAAATCAAACCCTCAACCAATTCTGGAGCTACAAGTTTCATCTCAATAAAATCCCTTTGCCTTCCTACAAAGAAAAACACAACAAAAATAAAAGAAATAAAACTGAAAGATACCCCCATGCATGCTTGAACATGCGCACTCATGAGCAGACATCTTGAAATGGTCAAAAAACATAATAAGATTGCTGCCTGCCAAGAGTGTGGCTAGTAGCCAAAGATGAGCAAATTGATGTTGAGCAAGGGGGTGACAAAATGTTCTCTTGTGTGCAGGGCAAAGCCAGGTCTGACGTCAGCAGTGCAAGATACATTAACCATTCAAGACACTGTGAGACCAAAATCCGCTTGGTCTGGGCAAACACATTAACAGGGAATAAAACCATTGAATCAGGAGCAGGGAAGTAAAATAGACAACAAAGCCACTCACACAAAGCTCACTTTAAATATAGGTGATGTATTGAAGACAATAAGTCTTGCCAAAACACAGTCAAAGCTGTCTGTAGCAAGAACTAGCAAACAGCTGATCCAAAGCCCTCTCTCTATATATGTTGGAGAAAAAAAAGGTCTCCAACAAACAGCTAGAATCGAGACCTTGAAAGAGTACCTATCAGCCCTTTACACAAGAAAACAGAAGCAGGCTGTCAGAAATTCCTAAACCCCTCTGATCCAATGTCAAGGACAAATCACCCCTGACAGGAAGTGGTTAGCCTCAATCAAACTTCTCTACAACTACTGCAGCATACAACCAGACCAATCACACGAAAGAGGACATGCTCTGTGTCTCAGAGAGCGGTGGTCACCACTCAAATCAAAGAAGACAGATAACACCACCGTAGTTCATTCGGATTACTAAAGGGAACCTGTGATGTAAACGCATCCGTGTAACCCAAAGATCACCCAGTGATTCTATTTCACATAACCCTATACATACAAACATACATACACGGATATAAATTAGAGTTGCTTTACTTTCCTGCCTGAAACGGGCACCCCATATTCAGCTTACCAAGCACAGCAATTACTCAGTGTGTGTTTTTACTGGGTCAACCCCTAGGCCTGTGTGTTTTAACCTGTCAGCTATACACAAATTCTGTGTACTTGATTAGGTAGTTTTTTTATTTTTACATTGGTGGGGTTTGTACGTAGGACATACTTTTTCCAGCTCCAAAAAATCGATTTAACGGCGCCCTCTGTGCTGTAAAAATCTTGTAACATAACAATGCTACATAACCCAGAAACAAGATACATCAAAAATAGCAGTGACTGACAGATTCTGGTTACAAATAGTATCTCATTACCTATGGATACACTACTTCATTTATTAATAAAAAGAGGCACAGCCTGTATTTATGGTGACGTATTGCTCCAGCTCAGGGGAGCGTCAACACATTTTCCAAAATATTGCAAAACTCTTAGAGGTTATACAAAGCAGAGACCGACTACATTTAAGACATAAAACAGTCAGGGGCAGATTTACAATTACTGGCGCACCCCTGCATATCGGCAGGGATGCGCCAGTAATTGTGCGCCGCAGCTCTGCCACCCATGATGCGCCGCATTTACAATGCGGCGCACCATGGGGCAAAAACGGCACAGATGCGTTACGCATCTGTGCCGTAAAAGCGGCGCATTGCTGGAGGTGCGTTGCAAGCGCGACGCAGCTCCAGCAATGACCAGGGGGCCCCATTGTGAACAATGCTGCGTCAATCCTTACGCCTACTTCAAGCAGGCGCAGGGTTTTGATGCAGCATGGGCCCAAAAGTGACTGAGTGAAATCTTGTAGATTTCACTCAGCCACTTTTGGGGGGCGTTCCTGCGCCGGAACGCCTCCCCCTGCGATGGTACGCCTCTTCTGGCGCAGGGCTTTACAACGAGACGCATCTGGGAGATGCGTCACGTTGTAAATACCCCGCACCATGGTGAATCTTTTGCGCCGCCGCTGCGTCACAAAAGTGATGCAACGGCGGCGTAAAAGCGGCGTAAGCAGCTTGTAAATCTGCCCCTCAGTTTAGAGGGGATGCTAGAAGCAGTGCTTAGTTTTCCGCCGGGCCCAAGAATGTTCCTAGTCGCCCGTCTCCTCACTGCTGCATGCTGACCCAGGATGACTAATCTTAATTTCACCTCGTGCTTCTTTCTTCCACCACCCTACACCCTACACCCTACACTTCCTGTCACTGTTTTCATATTTTTATCTTCCTCCTACTTTCTCCCTTTTCTGTCTTTATCTCTTGCTGTGAGCCAAAGGCGGATGATGAAATATACGAGAATGTTCCCAAGAATGAGTGCCAGTGTCGGCCACCTGCAGCCCCCAGCACAAATTAAACACTGGAAATACGGCCATGCAAGTCCTTCACAAATTTGAAAGGTATGCCCCACCTTACAAGGGAGACCTACATCTAATAGCCTTGGATCAGGACAAGAGCCAGACCGTCTCATAAAGGCCTTTGTCTCAGAAAGGCTGGGACAGAGAGCTTCACACACCAGGTTAGCTTATCTCACATACAACGACCACTCTGGCTCTGACAAACCATTGCTGAATAATTTGAGGCGCCGTGGACAGAATCGTGCCAAGTTACGCAGACTTCTTGCTGTCCTGCACATCCTTCTCCGTAGACATTCTCACCTTCTCATATCCAACACCTCAGTAAATAGAACTGTATATTTATATCTTACATAATCTTGAACGATATGCATTATAGTAGGTAAAATTAAAATACATGTGTGTGTATAGATGTATGCCCCATGCCACTGGTACATCCTTCAATCAATCAGGGAATTGTGAAGCACGCCCCTCGCCCGTGAGGGCTTCAAGGCGCTGTGGGGGTGCAGCTCCGGGTCAGCCTAAGAGCCAGGTCTTGAGGCTCTTCCTGAAAGTGTGCAGGGTGGGGGAGAGTCTGACTTGCAGGTTTCAGCCCATACTTGTGTGCCTGTGGCAAGAGCTCAGAACGTAGAAGCCTTCTTCAGGACTGATTTAATTTCTGGACTGAGCAATATTGTAATCTGATCATATCTATATGAAATCAGAGAGCAGGGAGCCAACAAGAATCTGCTGTGCTGCATCTGCATGAAATTGGAAGAGCAAATGGGGCAATGTTTTTCATGTGGCATCAACAATTATGTACATTTGTTAATATAATGAGACCTAAAGTCTCTCCGCCACTCCCTTCCATGGCACAAACGTATCCCCCCAACGACTCTGCATTAAATGCCCCAATATTCCATTCATGAACCTCTTACCTCCTCTGTCGCCTCCTGCAACGAGAGAACCTTGAATCCCTTAATGACATCCTTGGATTCGTGGAACTGCTCCAGCGTGAGGTCAAGGGCTCGCTGCTGCAGCTCTGAGAGCTCCTCCAGCCGCACCTGACCAGAGGTGGTGGCAATGATGGCGCTCAGCCAGAGGATCACCAGTGGCCTCCCCATTGGCTTATCTTCTCAGTGTGAGATGTTGGATTCTTTTCCTGGTGCTGCCCTGAAAAGAGACTTTGTAAAGAAGAATGTGCTCTCCAGCCTAAATAGAAGGCTTTGGTATTGGCTGGCTTTTTGAGTCTTTTAGCAGCAGAGAATTGGCAAGTCTTGGAAGGACCGCTGTGACACCACCGTACAAAGTGACCCAGACGCTGACAGTTTGAGGACAGACCCTTCCTTCTGTCCATTTCAAGCACGGGCTTGACTCGGACTCCAGCCTGATATTGATTGTGGTGAACCATTAACTTATCCAGTCGCTGCCTCTATAACAATCTGTGACAGGCCCTCATGTAACCTTGACGAATGTCCCACTTGATTTTTCGAGGACGTGACTGAAAATTTGTTGTGCTCTGTAAAATGAAGGAGGGTACAAGATAACTATCGTTTGGTTTAGCAACAACGTAAACACCTCACTGTCCTCAGCAATATACTCTCAGGTTTTAGAGGATCCTTCATTTAACTTGAAAACACATTTCCCCTCTTATGTCTTGAACTTGAGGAATCTAATTGTGGGACTTTGCATAACTACGGTACTTTGAATCTGGGATGTAATATCTTTATGGGGCTACTGGTGCTGTGGTGAGCATCGTGGGAAGCATATATACACACATATATATATATATATATATATATATATATATATATATATATATATATATATATATATATATATATATATATATATATATATATATATATATATTCACTGAAAAAACCATAGGTTAGAGACCATATATAGTTAGCTGGACATTTTATTGACATAAAACCAATGCTGGGGGTAGTGTTTTAGGGTTTAGGGTAGTGTTGTAGTGTTTGCGTAGTGTAGGGTCATGCTGGGGGTAGTGTTTTAGGGTTTAGGGTTGTGTTGTAGTGTTTGCGTAGTGTAGGGTCATGCTGGGGCTAGTGTTTTAGGGTTTAGGGTAGTGTTGTAGTGTTTGCGTAGTGTAGGGTCATGCTGGGCGTAGTGTTTTAGGGTTTAGGATAGTGTTGTAGTGTTTGCGTAGTGTAGGGTCATGCTGGGGGTAGTGTTTTAGGGTTTTGGGTAGTGTTGTAGTGTTTGCGTAGTGTAGGGTCATGCTGGGGGGTAGTGTTTTAGGGTTTTGGGTAGTGTTGTAGTGTTTGCGTAGTGTAGGGTCATGCTGGGGGTAGTGTTTTAGGGTTTTGGGTAGTGTTGTAGTGTTTGCGTTGTGTAGGGTCATGCTGGGGGTAGTGTTTTAGGGTTTAGGGTAGTGTTGTAGTGTTTGCGTAGTGTAGGGTCATGCTGGGGGTAGTGTTTTAGGGTTTAGGGTAGTGTTGTAGTGTTTGCGTAGTGTAGGGTCATGCTGGGGGTAGTGTTTTAGGGTTTAGGGTAGTGTTGTAGTGTTTGCGTAGTGTAGGGTCATGCTGGGGGTAGTGTTTTAGGGTTTAGGGTAGTGTTGTAGTGTTTGCGTAGTGTAGGGTCATGCTGGGGTGTAGTGTTTTAGGGTTTTGGGTAGTGTTGTAGTGTTTGCGTAGTGTAGGGTCATGCTGGGGGTAGTGTTTTAGGGTTTAGGGTAGTGTTGTAGTGTTTGCGTAGTGTAGGGTCATGCTGGGGGTAGTGTTTTAGGGTTTAGGGTTGTGTTGTAGTGTTTGCGTAGTGTAGGGTCATGCTGGGGGTAGTGTTTTAGGGTTTAGGGTAGTGTTGTAGTGTTTGCGTAGTGTAGGGTCATGCTGGGGTGTAGTGTTTTAGGGTTTTGGGTAGTGTTGTAGTGTTTGCGTAGTGTAGGGTCATGCTGGGGGTAGTGTTTTAGGGTTTAGGGTAGTGTTGTAGTGTTTGCGTAGTGTAGGGTCGTGCTGGGGGTAGTGTTTTAGGGTTTAGGGTAGTGTTGTACTGTTTGTGTAGTGTAGGGTCATGCTGGGGGTAGTGTTTTAGGGTTTAGGGTAGTTTAGTTGTTTAGTGTATGCTAAAGGCATATTCGTTCTAAAAGTTTTCGTTATTTTAATTTTGCGGCCTAATAGTACATGCGGGATTTTTTTTGCGGACTGATGGTATGCGGGATTTCGTCATATATTCGCTAATCATACTTTCTATGGCAAAATGAACCCCCTCATTTTGTTCCTTTTTAAATTAAATGTTTTAAGAGTTACCACTTTATTCCAATCAAGATGGCTTCAGGTGTGCCATACCTTTGTAATAAGTAGGACTGTTAGCACTCTAGTTTTTCTTTAGAACACTCTGGGACATTCTGTCATTGGGCTATAGTTGGGCTACATCTGACTGATATTTGGGCTACATTTGTTTTTTTTGTCTCTGGTGGCCATCTTTGGGCTACATTGGGCTACATTGGGCTACATTTGGGCTCCAACATATATATAGCCCAATGTAGCCCAATATATATTTTTCAAAGTTAAATTTCGTAAAAACCACTGGAGCCTATATCTTGAGACATAGCAAAGGCACATCGGGCTACCAGTCCCTACAATTTTGCCAAGTTTGGTGTAAATCCATTCAGCCGTTCAGGCTAAAAGTGAGGCCAACCGCCCTATGGAAAATTGCATGGGAAAAACACGTTTTGGGACCCCCCTTTTTTCTCGGCCCCCCCTTGATGAAACCCCCCCAAATTTTCAGGGGCTGCTCAGAAACAAAATGTTCCATTTTCCTGAAAATGTCAGCCAATTCTGTCCTCAAACGCCAAAGTTATTCGACATAGAATTTTCAAAAATCCCATAGGAAAAAAATCCTAACTATATATACCTACTGGCTATCGCCAGTAGGTAATATATATATATATATATATATATATGGGTAAATTCTGCCTGGAAAGGAAGAAGCAGGAACCTAGAGGGACAGGTTGAAGGGACTTTAATGGCGAGGACTTTGCTCCAGTGGCGGCGAATGCATTTCGGACATTTCCTTCTTCAGCGCCCTGCACCGGACCCAAGAATCACCGTGAATGTCCTGCTGCAGTTAAGAATAGTTACAAACGGGTCCGCTCCTCCCCCTTGATGATCGCATTCACCTGTTGCAGTTTTTTTCACATCTTGAAACTACAACTCCCAAAATGCCATGTGGTAGCAAAGTGGGTCGTTGAAAATAACGGGGATGGAAGGTAAGTTGTTTGTGGCGGTCCCCAATAGCTGGCAGGCACGATGACACCATCTGCCGAATCCTCCCACATCCGGTCTCCCCCCGAGTCCCCTTTACTGCCACAGCCCCAGTGTCAAGAGTCAATACGGCAGGGACTAAAATGCATAGTGCAAATTGCCCAAGAGAGGTAAATTACCTCAACTGCTTCCTTTCTCTTTCACCCAGGGCGGGTACCGGGAAAATCCGTAGCCGGACAAGTAGAATGGCCGTGAGGCATGCCAGTTGAAGCCCAGACCCGAAGACGTGGCAGGGGTATCCTGTACTGCGCCGCTGGCAACGCAGGAATTATGTGAAGGTAAATTCTGCCTGGAAAGGAAGAAGCAGGAACCCAGGGGGACAGGTTGAAGAGACTTTAATGGCGAGGACTTTGCTGCAGTGGTGGCGAATGCATTTCGGACAATTCATTCTTCAGCGCCCTGCACCGGACCCAAGAATCACCGTGAATGTCCTGCTGCAGTTAAGAATAGTTCCAAACGGGTCCGCTCCTCCCCCTTGATGATCGCATTCACCTGTTGCAGTTTTTTTCACATCTTGAAACTACAACTCCCAAAATGCCATGTGGTAGCAAAGTGGGTCGGTGAAAATAACGGGGATGGAAGGTAAGTTGTTTGTGGCGGTCCCCAATAGCTGGCAGGCACGATGACACCATCTGCCGAATCCTCCCACATCCGGTCTCCCCTCGAGTCCCCTTTACTGCCACAGCCCCAGTGTCAAGAGTCAATACGGCAGGGACTAAAATGCGAAGTGCAAATTGCCCAAGAGAGGTAAATTACGTCAACTGTTTCCTTTCTCTTTCACCCAGGGCGGGTACCGGGAAAATCCGTAGCCGGACCTATATATCTATATATATAGATATATATTTTTTTTTTATAGATAAAATAAATAAATACTGTTTACCACAATTTCCCTCCCAGGTTGCTGAGGTTACAAGCTATTGATTGTCCTTCATTTTGCAATGGGCGATCGCATTTATTATCCCCATATTTGAGAGGCACATAATTAAAAGTTAACCCTAGCACTGTTCTTTCTTCGCATGTTGTTAACATCGATGAAGGGCCCCTTCTTGCTCTGCATACAACCCCTCAGCAGTAAATAGGGGAGTTTTGAGGGCCTGAGGGCATGGCTGTGAGCCAACTCTTTCATGTCACAGGGGTTAGCGTATGCACTGCCTCACTCCTGCTTTCATCGTGCTGAAACTTCAGTTCCGGGTAACACGGGGCAGAAATGTCAAGAGCTCGTAGGTAGGAGGCATTCGACAGGAATTAGAGTTTGTATGTTTAGAAATTGCTTGATTTTCGCAGTCACTTTTAAAATATCACTGACTTAAGATACTGACATCACTCTGAACTTACTCTTTGAATTGTTAATGGTGAGAGATGGGCGTTTCTCAATAAAGTGCGACAGTGATGCTGCGTGAGGTGTCAGGGACCGTGGCACTCCGGGCTAGCCTCTGAAACACTGGCGGAGCTCAGGCCAGGTCAGACAGTCAGCAGAGCTGAGGCCTGGTCAGGCAGTCAGTGAGCAGAGCTGAGGCCAGGCCTGTGAGTGAGCTGAGGCCAGGCCAGTCAGTGAGCAGAGCTGAGGCCAGGTCAGACAGTCAGCAGAGCTGGGACCAGGCCTGTCAGTGAGCAGAGCTGAGGCCAGGCCTGTCAGTGAGCAGAGCTGAGGCCAGGCCTGTCAGTGAGCAGAGCTGAGGCCAGGTCAGACAGTCAGCAGAGCTAAGGCCAGGTCAGGCAGTCAGTGAGCAGAGCTGAGGCCTGACCTGTGAGTGAGCAGAGTTGAGGCCAGGTCAGACAGTCAGCAGAGCTGGGACCAGACCAGTCAGTGAGCAGAGCTGAGGCCAGGCCTGTCAGTGAACAGAGCTGAGGCCAGGCCAGTCAGTGAGCAGAGCTGAGGCCAGGTCAGACCGTCAGCAGAGCTGGTACCAGGCCTGTCAGTGAGCAGAGCTGAGGCCAGGCCTGTCAGTGAGCAGAGCTGAGGCCAGGCCTGCCAGTGGACAGAGCCGAGGCCAGGCCAGTCAGTGAGCAGAGCTGAGGCCAGGTCAGACAGTCAGCAGAGCTGGGACCAGGCCTGTCAGTGAGCAGAGCTGAGGCCAGGCCTTTCAGTGAGCAGAGCTGAGGCCAGGTCAGACAGTCAGCAGAGCTGGGACCAGGCCTGTCAGTGAGCAGAGCTGAGGCCAGGCCTGTCAGTGAGCAGAGCTGAGGCCAGGTCAGACAGTCAACAGAGCTGAGGCCAGGTCAGGCAGTCAGTGAGCAGAGCTGAGGCCTGACCTGTGAGTGACCAGAGTTGAGGCCAGACCTGTGAGTGAGCAGAGCTGAGGCCAGGCCTGTCAGTGAGCAGAGCTGAGGCCAGGCCTGTGAGTGAGAAGAGTTGAGGCCAGACCTGTGAGTGAGTAGAGCTGAGGCCAGGCCTGTCAGTGAGCAGAGCTGAGCTAAGGCCATGCCTGTCAGTGAGCAGAGCTGAGGCTAGGTCAGACAGTCAGTGTGCAGAGCTGAGGCCAGGTCAGACAGTCAGTGAGCAGAGCTGAGGTCAGGCCTGTGAGTGAGCAGAGCTGAGGCCCGGTCAGACAGTCAGCAGAGTTGAGGCCAGACCTGTGAGTGAGCAGAGCTGAGGCCAGGCCTGTGAGTAAGCAGAGCGGAGGCCAGGTCTGTCAGTGAGCATAGCTGATGCCAGGCCATTCAGTGAACAGACCTGAGATGAGGTCAGACAGTCAGTGAGCAGAGCTGAGGCCAAGCCTGTGAGTGAGCAGAGCTGAGGCCAGGTCAGAAATTCAGCCGATCTGAGGCCAGGCATGTGAGTGAGCAGAGCTGAGGCCAGGCCTGTGAGTGAGCAGAGATGAGGCCAGGCCTGTGAGTGAGCAGAGCTGAGGCCAGGCCTGTCAGTGAGCAGAACCGAGGACAGACCTGTCAGTGAGCAGAGGTGAGGCCAGGCCTGTCAGTGAGCAGAGCTGAGGCCTGGTCAGACAGTGGGTGAGCAGCGTTGAGGCAAGGCCTGTCAGTGAGCAGAGCTGAGGCAAGGTCAGCCAGTGAGCAGTGCTGAGGCCAGTCAGTGAGCAGACCTGATGCCAGGTCAGACAATCAGTGAGAAGAGCTGAGGCCAGGTCAGTCAGTGAGCAGAGCTGAGGCCATTCAGTGATCAGAGCTGAGGCCAGGTCAGACAGTCAGTGAGGAGAGCTGAGGCCGGTCCAGTCAGTGAGCAGAGCTGAGGCCAGGTCAGTCAGTGAGCAGAGCTAAGGCCAGGTCAGACAGTCAGTGAGGAGAGCTGAGGCCATGTCAGACAGTCAGCAGAGCTGAGGCCAGGCCTGTGAGTGAGCAGAGCCGAGGCCAGGCCTGTGATTGAGCATTGCTGAGGCCAGGCCTGTCAGTGAGCAGAGCTGAGGCCAGGTCAGGCAGTCAGTGAGCAGAGCTGAGGCCAGGCCTGTGAGTGAGCAGAGCTGAGGCCAGACCTTTCAGTGAGCAAGCTGGGGCCAGGTCAGGCAGTCAGTGAGCAGAGCTGAGGCCAGGTCAGTCAGTCAGTGAACAGAGCGAAGGCCAGGCAGTCAGTGAGCAGAGCCGAGGCCAGGACAGTCAGTGAGCAGAGCTGAGGCCAGGTCAGGCAGTCAGTGAGCAGAGCTGATGCCAGGTCAGTCAGTCAGTGAGCAGAGCCGAGGCCAGGACAGTCAGTGAGCAGAGCTGAGGCCCGGTCAGACAGTCAGCAGAGTTGAGGCCAGACCTGTGAGTGAGCAGAGCTGAGGCCAGGCCTGTGAGTAAGCAGAGCGGAGGCCAGGTCTGTCAGTGAGCATAGCTGATGCCAGGCCATTCAGTGAACAGACCTGAGATGAGGTCAGACAGTCAGTGAGCAGAGCTGAGGCCAAGCCTGTGAGTGAGCAGAGCTGAGGCCAGGTCAGAAATTCAGCCGATCTGAGGCCAGGCATGTGAGTGAGCAGAGCTGAGGCCAGGCCTGTGAGTGAGCAGAGATGAGGCCAGGCCTGTGAGTGAGCAGAGCTGAGGCCAGGCCTGTCAGTGAGCAGAACCGAGGACAGACCTGTCAGTGAGCAGAGGTGAGGCCAGGCCTGTCAGTGAGCAGAGCTGAGGCCTGGTCAGACAGTGGGTGAGCAGCGTTGAGGCAAGGCCTATCAGTGAGCAGAGCTGAGGCAAGGTCAGCCAGTGAGCAGTGCTGAGGCCAGTCAGTGAGCAGACCTGATGCCAGGTCAGACAATCAGTGAGAAGAGCTGAGGCCAGGTCAGTCAGTGAGCAGAGCTGAGGCCATTCAGTGATCAGAGCTGAGGCCAGGTCAGACAGTCAGTGAGGAGAGCTGAGGCCGGTCCAGTCAGTGAGCAGAGCTGAGGCCAGGTCAGTCAGTGAGCAGAGCTAAGGCCAGGTCAGACAGTCAGTGAGGAGAGCTGAGGCCATGTCAGACAGTCAGCAGAGCTGAGGCCAGGCCTGTGAGTGAGCAGAGCCGAGGCCAGGCCTGTGATTGAGCATTGCTGAGGCCAGGCCTGTCAGTGAGCAGAGCTGAGGCCAGGTCAGGCAGTCAGTGAGCAGAGCTGAGGCCAGGCCTGTGAGTGAGCAGAGCTGAGGCCAGACCTTTCAGTGAGCAAGCTGGGGCCAGGTCAGGCAGTCAGTGAGCAGAGCTGAGGCCAGGTCAGTCAGTCAGTGAACAGAGCGAAGGCCAGGCAGTCAGTGAGCAGAGCCGAGGCCAGGACAGTCAGTGAGCAGAGCTGAGGCCAGGTCAGGCAGTCAGTGAGCAGAGCTGATGCCAGGTCAGTCAGTCAGTGAGCAGAGCCGAGGCCAGGACAGTCAGTGAGCAGAGCTGAGGCCAGGTCAGACAGTCAGTGAGCAGAGCCGAGGCCAGGACAGTCAGTGAGCAGAGCTGAGGCCAGGTCAGTCAGTGAGCAGAGCTGAGGCCAGTCAGTGATCAGAGCTGAGGCCAGGTCAGACAGTCAGTAAGGAAAGCTGAGGCCAGTCCAGTCAGTGAGCAGAGCTGAGGCCAGGTCAGTCAGTGAGCAGAGCTGAGGCCAGGTCAGACAGTCAGCAGAGCTGAGGCCTGTGAGTGAGCGGAGAGGAGGCCAGGCCTGTGAGTGAGCAGAGCTGAGGCCAGGCCTGTCAGTGAGCAGAGCTGAGGCCAGGCCAGGCAGTCAGTGAGCAGAGCTGAGGCCAGGCCTGTGAGTGAGCAGAGATGAGGCCAGACCTTTCACTGAGCAGAGCTGTGGCCAGGTCAGGCAGTCAGTGAGCAGAGCTGAGGCCAAATTAGTCAGTCATTGAACAGAGCCAAGGCCAGAACAGTCAGTGAGCAGAGCTGAGGCCAGGTCAGACAGTCAGTGAGCAGAGCCGAGGCCAGGACAGTCAGTGAGCAGAGCTGAGGCCAGGTCAGGCAGTCAGTGAGCAGAGCTGAGGCCAGGTCAGTCAGTTAGTGAGCAGAGCCGAGGCCAGGACAGTCAGTGAGCAGAGCTGAGGCCAGGTCAGACAGTCAGTGAGCAGAGCCGAGGCCAGGACAGTTAGTGAGCAGAGCTGAGGCCAGGTCAGCCAGTGAGCAGAGCTGAGGCCAGGTCAGACAGTCAGTGAGCAGAGCCGAGGCCAGGACAGTCAGTGAGCAGAGCTGAGGCCAGGTCAGCCAGTGAGCGGAGCTGAGGCCAGGTCAGCCAGTGAGCAGAGCTCAGGCCAGGTCAGTCAGTGAGCAGAGTTGAGGCCAGTCAGTGATCAGAGCTGAGGCCAGGTCAGACAGTCAATGAGGAGAGCTGAGGCCAGTCCAATCAGTGAGCAGAGCCGAGGCCAGTCCAGTCAGTGAGCAGAGCTGAGGCCAATCCAGTCAGTGAGCAGAGCTGAGGCCAGGTCAGTCAGTGAGCAGAGCTGAGGCCAGTTCAGACAGTCAGTGAGGAGAGCTGAGGCCAGGCCAGACGGTCAGTGAGCAGAGCTGAGGCCAGGTCAGTTAACAAACACTAACATATTAAAAGATATTTGATGAGTAAGTAGTTCACAGTCCAAATCTGTTCAGGATTTACAGATAGATTCACCCCCACTATCAATGTATAACACATTTTTGCACAGTCCAACAAGCATTCGGAAAATTTTCTATCATGTTTCTTATAGATTCCCTGAGCTTTCCAGTCATTTTGCTGAAAGTATCTCCCTGACGATTCCTCAGCTTAAAAATATCCTCCAGGTGCCAGACTGAGGGCCTGATTTGGAGATCAGTGGATGGGATTCTCCATCACAAACTTGACGGATATCCCATCAGCTGTGTAACAAGCGCATTATATCCAATGGCGCTTGCACGTCTGCCAAACTCTAAATCAGGCCCTGAATCAGGAAACATTTTCACCAGTAATTGCTTTCTAGCCCACGGTGCGATGACCTTGTGATATATAAGGCGTCGACTGGCATGCTGCTATCACTTTCTGTTTTTCTGCACCTCTTCAATGCCAACGAAGAGCTTTTATCAGTGGTCCACCAATAACGTTCCTCAGCTTTCAACAGCCTCTCCGTCAAAACATCTTTGACTCCCTTCTATAACACCAGCTTGTGGTGGACCGAGAGTCTGAAATTTTTTCCACCAATCAGAAGTTGATCCATAGGTTTGCTTGGCACTACAGCTCATTCATATGGGCTATGCCATCCCCTTCATGTTTGCACCTCTGAACCACCTTCCTTTTCCCATTTTGTGTTCTTTGGCTCACACCTCTATCTTGGAGCCCTACTGAAGAAACCAACTGCGGACCCCACCGACCTCAAGAACTTCCGTCCCATCTCGCTCCTCCCTTTTCCTGCCAAAGTCATCGAGAAGACCGTCAACAGACAACTAGCAGCCTTCCTCGAGACAAACGGATCCCTCGACCCCTCGCAGTCCGGTTTCCGAGCCAACCACAGCACCGAGACCGCCCTCTTCGCTGCCACCGACGACATCAGAACCCTGCTCGACAACGGGGAAACAGCGGCCCTCATCCTCCTGGACCTCTCTGCAGCATTCGACACCGTCTGCCACCGCACTCTAGTCCAACGCCTCAGCAACATCGGGATCCAAGAGAAGGCTCTGGAGTGGATCAGCTCGTTCCTCACCGGAAGAACGCAGAGAGTCCGCCTCCCCCCGTTCCGATCCGAGGCCACCGATGTCATCTGCGGCGTACCACAAGGATCATCACTCAGCCCCACCCTCTTCAACGTCTACATGAGACCTCTTGCAACCATCGCACGCCAGCACAACCTCAACATCATCTCCTACGCCGACGACACCCAACTGATCCTCTCCCTCACCAGAGACCCCACCACCGCCAGAACGAGCCTGCACGAAGGGATGAAAAGCGTCGCCGAATGGATGAAGAACAGCCGCCTGAAACTGAACTCAGACAAGACGGAAGTCCTCATCCTGGGACCATCGCCCTCCGCCTGGGACGACTCCTGGTGGCCCCCCGCCCTGGGCACCGCTCCCAAGCCAACCGACCACGCACGCAACCTGGGCTTCATCCTGGACTCTTCCCTCTCGATGACCAGACAAGTCAACGCCGTCTCCTCATCGTGCTTCAACACCCTGCGTATGCTCCGGAAGATCTTCCGATGGATCCCGACCGAAACCAGGAAGACGGTCACCCAGGCCCTCGTCACCAGCCGACTGGACTACGGGAACACCCTCTACGCGGGAACCACAGCCAAACTACAGAAAAGACTCCAGCGCATACAAAACGCCTCCGCCCGACTCATCCTGGACATCCCCTGACGCAGCCACATCTCCGGCCACCTGAGGGACCTGCACTGGCTCCCCGTCAGCAAAAGGATCACGTTCAGGCTCCTTACCCACGCACAAAAGCTCTCCACGACCTGGGCCCCAAGTACCTCAACGGCCGCCTGACCTTCTACACGCCCACCCGTCAGCTACGTTCTACAAGCCTCGCCCTTGCCGTCGTTCCACGCATCCGAAGAGCCACCGCCGGATGAAGATCCTTCTCCTACCTGGCAGCCAAGACATGGAACTCCCTCCCCATCCACCTCCGGCTGACACAGGGCCATCTCGCCTTCAGGAAACAACTCAAGACCTGGTTGTTCGAGCAGTAGTGGACCCCTCCCCTAAGCGCCTTGAGACCCTTCCGGGTGAGTAGCGCACTATACAAATGGTATGATTGATTGATTGATTGATTGAGGTTCCTTCTCTGCTGAACAAATGGGACATGGAAATGGTGCCCATGGAGGGGAAGTGCTTGGCATTTTAGTGCCTGTACTTCTTCATCCCCTAAGGATGAGGTCTGAGGCGATTCCTGGACTTCTGCCTCTTGAACTTATTAATTTGGCAAGACAAGTTCAAAATGCTGTCCCCAAGCCAGTTCCTTTGGCCTTCGAAGAGAGACATTGGTTGGTTTTCCAGGATCACCAGGGCGATTACTTTCATCTACCAGTTGCCCCAGCTCATAGGTGTCACCTACAGTTCACCATGAGTCTTAGCACTATCAGGTTGTGGTTCTGTCATTTGGTTGAAAACTGTCTTAATATTTGCCAAGGTGTGTGCTGTAGTAGCAGATTGTCTCAGGAGGTCAGGCGTACATGAATTTCCCAACTTGAATGGCTGGGAAAGGTGGGGTCTCCTATACTGGTGATGGAACATCTTCAATACACTGTGACCCTCCTCCACAACGTGGGCTTGACCGTCAATGCCGAGAAGTCTCAACTTGTCTGCCCAAAGCGGTTAGTCTTAATTAGTGTGATGCTGGGAATGACAAATATGAAGGACTGTCCTCAAGCAATGGATTCTGGAAAGGATTCTCTGCAACTCCTTTGCCTGTTTTTTTTTTGTTTAATAGCTCTTTAGTAAATATTAGCGTACAGCATACATTTGGTTATATAGTAGGGCATCAACAAGTTGTTCAGCATATGTGTGGTCCGTACATATAATAAAGCATCAAACATTGTGAGCTATTATCTTTTTCTATAACCATAACAACTGTGTAACCATACATAACACAATCACCTCTTTCTGTAACATCTTGAGGAAAGGATTTATCCTCAACATGTCTGTACATCACTCTTATCCCCCTTTACTGCTGACTTATAAACATCTGAGATCAATAAAAAACATCCATCCAATCCTACCTATGTTCGTTCTTCTCCCCTGTTTGTCGTGTTCCACGTCCCCAAACAGACACAGGAAACGATGGGGGCTTTTCAGGTACACGTTTATTTACCATTCTACAGCAAGCACATACTGTGACCTCTTGCCTCGAGGTCCTGCCCAGGAATGCCCTGTCCCCTCCCTTGACCGGAACTGGTGTCCGGTGTCCCCTGGCCTCTGCCCTGTGCCACAGGGTCCCAGGGCCCTTGTCCAGGGCACGACATCTCCCCCTTTGTTGCAAACAAACATTTCGCCAACTGCTGCCTGTGGTCAGAGAGAGAGAGCGAGAGAGAGAGAGATAGAGAGAGAGAGAGAGAGAGAGAGAGTGAGAGAGGGAGAGAGAGAGAGAGAGAGAGAGAGAGAGAGAGAGAGAGAGAGAGAGAGAGATAGCTGATAGGAAATTTTCCACAGGCCTCCTTCTCTTTATATCTCCTCAATCAGTCTTTTTGTCTTCTTGCATTCTCTTCTTGGTCGCTGTTCTCCGATGTCAGCTTGTAATTCTTCCCTTTTCGTATCTTCCTTCGGCCCTTGCTTTGGCGATTCCTCATCTTTAGTTTTCAATTCTCTGAAATGCGAGCTATTTCGAGTGATGTGATATTGACCTGATGACTCCTTTATCATTGGTCCCTTTACCTCTGTCACCGTCAATGGGTCTCTTGAAAATGCACTGTCAGATTTTCTCACTTGTCTTTGTTTTACTACCACGGTGTCTCCTTCTTTTATTTTTGCGTTTGTCGCGTGTCTTCTCTGATCAGCATAAGCCTACATTTTTGCTTTTGCTGTTTGGTCTCTTGCAGCAATGTCCTTTTGCTCCACTCTTTCCACCTCTTTCATTTGTGGCAATCTTGTTCTGCTTGAGCGCCCCAACACCAGTTCAGCAGGACATCTGCCTGTGGAGCTGTGAGGGGTGTTCAGATAATCCCTCAGCACCTGACAGAGTGCTTGTCCAATCGAGATCTGTGTGAGTTTTGCTCTCTGTATCGCCTTTTTGATCGTTCCCATGAACCGTTCTCCCATTCCATTTGCTTGTGGCTTCAGAGGTATTATTCGTCGATGATGAATCCCAAGGTATTCCATAAATCTTTTGAACTCCTCGTCAGAGAATGGTGGACCATTGTCTGTCTTCAGTGTCTGTGGCGAGCCCCATGCTGCGAATATATCATCGAGGACCGGCAGTGTTGCGTTTGCCGATGTTGTCGCGACTTGTTTCACGATTGGGAACCTGGAAAATTCATCTATTATTACCAGCAGGTAATTTCCTGTCTCCAGGGGGCCATAGAAGTCAGCTGCCAGCTCTGTCCACACTGCTTTTGGGAGTTGGGACATTTCCAGTGGCTCCGGCTTTGATGAGGGCCCTGTTATTTGGCAGATGTGGCAATGCATTACAGTTTCTTCGACCATGTTGTCTAGTCCCGGAAACCACACTTTTTCTCGCAGCATTATTTTGGTTGCTACAATCCCTCGATGTGACTCATGTGCTAGTTCTACTGTCCTTCTTCTTAGTGCCCGCGGTATTACTATTCGAGTACCTCTTATCACTATTCCGGTTTCACTTTCGGAGAGCTCTTCGCTTATCTTTTTGAATGCCAGCAATTCTTCTCTTTCTACCCCTTGTTCCCAATTGCTGTTGCTGTTCACGTGTCTCCACCTTTGCTGCTTTGTTATTTTCATTGTTGCTTGCATGGTGGGGTCTTGCTTTGTTTCTTGTTCTAGCTCTTCCATTGTTATAGTTGCCGGTGTGCTGTGTTTCAGTGCGAAGTTCAGGTATTCCTCTGCCATCGTTGTTGCTTGTGAAGCTTGTGGCAGGGGGTGCCTTGATTCGTAGTCAGCTGGATTGTGTTCCTTCCCTGGCTTGTGGATTATCTTGAAGTTGTAATCCATGAGCCTTATCCCCCACCTCTCTAGCCTAGGTGGTATCTTTGCATTTGGATTTCCGTATATTGCTATCAGTGCTTGGTGATCTGTTATGATTGTAAATGGTTTTCCGTAGATGAACATGTGATAGGGTTCACATGCCCACACTACCGCCAAGCTCTCTTTTTCCAGCTAGGAGTATCCTTTTTCCACATCTGACAGGCTTTTGCTTCCATATGCCACTTCGTGTCTTGGGGAGTCTTTTCCTGGTTGGTGTTGCGCCAGTATTGCCCCTAGTCCCACTGGACTCGTATCCACAGTTAGTTCGGTGCACAGTCTCGGATCAAAATATGCTAGGTGATCCACTGCTGTCACAGCATGTCTTATTTCTTTGAATGCTTTGCTGCATTTGTCAGTCCACGTGAAACTTTGTCCCTGTTTTGTCAGTTCTCTTAGCGGTGCGCTTACAGTGGCAAAGTCTTGAATATATCTTGCACAGTAGCTAGCAAGACCAAGGAATGACCTCACTTCTGCTACATCACTTGGTTGCTTCGCTCTTTCCAGTGTTTTTACTTTGCTACGATCTGGTCTCATTCCTTTCTTGGAGAAAATGTGGCCAAAGAATACTAGTTCGCCACGCTCTAGCTCACATTTGTCTTCATTCAGTGTCAGACCTGCTTGCTCCAGGTGAGAGCATACTTCTCTCAGAGCTTTGTCGTGCTCCTCGTCTGACTTTCCAAACACCAGAATGTCATCGCTGTAATTCAAGCTGTTTTTTACTGGCCTTATTACGTGGCGTATTGTCTCTTGAAATATTTCCGCGGCAGATGAGATCCCAAAGCTCAGACGTTTGTATCTAAAGAGACCTAAGTGGGTGGTGATCGTCGTGATATATCGGGACTGAGGATCTAGTTCTAGTTGATGATATCCCTTACACAGATCTAATTTGGAGAAACGTCTTGTGCCTGTGACCATTATCAAAAAATGGGATGACCCAAAAAGTCAAAGATCTGGGTGTTTAACGCTATTCAAATACAATGGTCTTTAACCATTACTTTCACTAGAATTAAATAGATCAATACATATTCAATTTTTCCACTTAGTCACGGGATATGTCTCACAGATCAACCCTGTACATTCAATATATTTTAACTCATCCGAAATAAAGAACACAAAATGCAACAGCAATAATTACAAATTCAGGAGCAATTTTAATTCATTGCATTCATAACTATCTCTATATAGGAGAGTTTGAGGTTGCCCAAAGCGAGCATGCATAAGATGAAGAAATGTCAAGTGTTTAAGAGAAAGTAAAGAAGAAAGACATACAAATATATTTACAAATTTATATTCACAATAGATCGATCAACCCAATACATCATTTTTTAGTGACCTGGCCTGTGATGTAAATTCTATACACAATTTTCATTAAATGGAGACCTTGCTTCCAAAATTATATTGCACCAGAAAATGTGTTACACAGTCCAGGTAATCAAAGAAAGGAGCGTCGACGTTTCGACTCGTCTTAGAGCCTAAAGGTGAGTTGGACCGTGGCCATGCGAGTCTTCATCAGGACTAAAATATTGGGCAACCAAAAGAGTAGTGTAAGCCCTGAAATGAAGTAAATATATACATCAGGCTGTTGCACTCAAATTGCGACCAAAGGTAATGTCGCAATAAACTAGGGCAAGGGAAAACATTTTTTGCTTACCCAGTAGAAATGAAGGACCAAGTGGAATTCTTCACTCTGTATCCAAAGGTTTCTGAATACTACCTAAGAACATAATAGGGTGGTCATTTGACTCACTCTCTATTGATTCATAAATAATACTCCAATCAAAAAGAATCTGGACGTGTCATTACCTTGTCCAGAGGGCGTGGATGTGAAACTATGTTATCTTGATGTAGCAGGCTTACTGTCTCTGCATACTCAATTTCCAAAAGTTTGATCGGTGGTCCTATAATCAAATAAAGGAACCAAATCCACTTTAATGTTGGTATTATTTCTACAATTATAAAAGGAACGTCATGATGTCGTTCCGCGATTCAAGGGCTACACAATGACCCCTATTCCATATTAAAAAACTGAGAACCTCATCCCAGCATCTAAAAAATGAGCATAGGCATGTCTCTTACCCGTTAGTTAGTGGTGTGGGAAGTCGTAAGTGGCTCAGCCCAAGGGTTCGCAAGCAGGAATAAATCCGCTGTAAAGAGTGATAAAATGCGAGTAAGCCTGAGTTAAAACGGACTGTGGGAATGACTTAACCTCCAAAAGAGATCCCGGGAGACTCACCGAACTCAGTCGTGTCTATTCCAAAGTGATCAGCGTTCTGCAGCAACCGATGCACGCACGCCGTGTTAGTGGCTCCATGCATAGATATAGAGAGCGGACTGCTTGAATCTCATACCATGAAGTGCCTGAACAAGGAGGCTGAAGATTCAAAAACACAAAATTCATTCTACGCTCACTCAAATAATTTGCCGAAATTAATAGCATATTTACGAGCTTATTTATAAATTACAATAAATGCTCGAAATTTCAGTCCCGCCATTTTGGATTGGGTATTTACGAATTGATTGAAGGAGCCATATCGGATGTTATTTAAAAAACTCAGAAGTATTCCTTATACTTTATATCTCTTCTTTCTCAATAAAATCTTTTTTGAAATAAAAAAAAAAACTCAGAAGTATTAGTAACATCGTGGGTTCCACTGAATTCATCTCTCATGTGCCCAAAAATATGTTGGGGTTACAGACCACCATATTCATTAGTAATACAGATTGCTTAAATAACTATTCATGTTATGCATTTTGAAACACTAAGAGACAATGGAATGTAATGAACCGTATTCCATCAATTCCCATGCCTAAATTAAGTCCAAGTAGTCATATTAAATTTAAACTCAAACACATTCATATGTCGTGCAAGATTGAAAAGTGACCTGTGTATTCATGAGTTCCTTAGGAGGCTCGCATTATATAGGGTAACATGTGGCTTATGAGAAACATCTATCAATGCCACACAATAACTTCTAACAGTCCACAAATTGCAAAATGAGATCACACAGTGACTAACAAAAATGGTATTAGCTGCTGACAATTCCCAATTTGCAGGATATGGGATCAGTTAACCTTCATAAATGAACATGTACCTCATCATTGTGACATTTAGTGGTTATACATAAAACTCATGTATGTCATGCATAACAAGACAGTTTCCACTGAATCAATATACGGGCAATTTAACTGATCGCTAGTTCCCAGAACTGACAAAATTCCACTTATCTAGATCTTAAGGAGAGCCACCTGTCTGTTAATTTCCTCCTGTTCGTTTAATCCTTTATTCACTGTGTTCAGAGAGTATATCCATTTACACTCCCTTTACACACACAAGCCCGCACCTGTAACACGTTACCTCCGGTTGCTTCTTCGCCGTTTATTCATTTCTGTCCTTTTTCCAGCCACCCGAGCGGTTGTTATTTGTTATGCGGTGCGCTTGCTCCACTCGTCATTCCTTTCCTCGCTCCATTTCCTTTGTGTGTGCTGTCGCTCTCGCCTCTGCTCTTGCCAACGACAGGATGTTTTCTAGTGATGTTGGCTCCTTTAGGATCCTTGTGCGGAACTCAGTGTCATGGCAACCCTCAATGATACGCAGCCTGATTGCTTGTTCATTATCGAACTTGTTAAACTCACAGTGTGTTACAAGCTTTCGCAGTCTTGTTGCGAAGTCATCTAGTGTTTCATCCAGTTGTTGAAATGCAATCATGAAGGTGTATCGTTCAAAATCCACATTCCTTTGAGGATCAAATTTGTTTGTTAGGCATTTTATTAGTTTGTCATAGTTGGTGGTCTCTTCTTTTGGCAGTGTCACTAATAGGTCTTCAACTTCATCACCTACTAAGTTCAGGAATAGACCTAACCGTTTGGCATCTATCACATCTGTGGCCTCCACGTATCTCTCGAAGCGTCTGATCCCTTTTTTCCATCTAGTTCCTGTTTGTGGCTCAGATAGGTTAAATGGTAGCGGACTTCTATATTGTGCACTTGGTTTTGTGTCTGGCATTCTTCTTTGTTCTCTTTCTTGCCTTGTCCTTGCTTCTTTTCTTTATTTATCCTTGTTAAAATTTTGCTTTTTCCTTGACAACCTTTGTTTTCTTCTGTTATCTTCTTTGTCTCTTTTCTTTGTTTTATTACTCTATTTCCCCTTTATTTGTTCTTTATGTCCTTTTTCCTTTTAATTTGCACTTTACTTCCTTTAATATCACTTTCTTGTTCTTTTATTGCCTTTATTTCTGCTTATTTGATCCTTTTTCCTCTTTAATCCGCTCTTTTTCGTCTTATTTCGACTTCGTCTGACCTCAAAATGGCCGCCACGCTGTTGTCCGCTCCTATTGGTCAATTTCACCTGACCTCAAAATGGCCGCCGTTGATCTCGCGAGACTTCTTATCCAATCGGGGCGCTGCGTGACTTGAAAATGGCCGCCCACTTTTCCTTCTCAGCTATTGGTTCTCGTGCCTGACTTTAAAATGGCCGCCGAGACTCTCGCGAGAGCTCGCGCCAATTTCTTTTCAAATCGCGCTCTGTACACGGCGCTTACCGGAGTTCGCAGTCTTCTTTCCGCAGCGGTTGGGGTGGGCTCCCGCGTCGTTGCGCTTCTTCTTCTCTGCACAATGCGATCCAGGGTGGGCTCCTGTTTTAAAATCGCGATGATGTTCCGATGAGCACAGCGTCGAGATCGTCAAACCTTCGTCGCCAGATGTCGTGTTCCACGTCCCCAAACAGACACAGGAAACAATGGGGGCTTTTCAGGTACATGTTTATTTACCATTCTACAGCAAGTATATACTGTGACCTCTTGCCTCGAGGTCCTGCCCAGAAATGCCCTGTCCCCTCCCTTGACCGTAACTGGTGTCCGGTGTCCCCTGGCCTCTGCCCTGTGCCACAGGGTCCTAGTGCCCTTGTCCAGGGCACGACACTGTTGACCCCCCACACTTCTGGTTGATTACCACAAAGGTGCACCACCCTCCCCTGCGAGATCCGAGTTTAGCAATAATGAATCTTGTGTACCATAGGTGAACATGACTTCTGTACCTCCTTAATGGGCCATTTCGTCCTTTTTGGCCTGTCATTGAAGCAAGCTGGTATCCCATTCCATAACGGTTCCACCTGTACCAGTTTGTCTGTGTGTATGAGTCGTCATGTATTTCCGCAGAGGTCCATTTTATTAATTATCATGCCCAGACCAGCACCGAGGGAGCTGCAGTCACCTTCCACTGAATAGCTAATCTCTGTTAAACCAGCAGTAAAGCCAGGTCAATAAATTTAGATGTGGCCCTAGACGGTGCCGATCTCACGAATCTACCCAACAAACATGTCGCAATAGTATTATCTAAGGGGCATATTTACAAGCCCCTGTTGCCACCAGAAAATCACTTTTACTAACATTGTGGTGGCGTTACTGGCTTTGCCTTATTTACTTAACTTGGCTTAATGCTGCCTTGTAAGTAAGGCACCCTCTCACGCTATACTTAGCGTGAAAGGGGAGGGCAATGGGTGTTGCGGTAGGCGTTCCACCGCAACACCCATTGATTTTGATGCTAACTCATATTTACAAAGGTGGCGTAAATATGGGGCAGCGCCAAAATTAAGACCCTTAAAAAAAACTGGTATTACCCTGGCGAAACGAGGAGAAATGCTTTATTTTTCCTCCTTTTTGCTGTTTCTATGTGTGTTGATTTATGCAGTACACATAGAAGTTACAAAATGCCATTGGTAATTGTTTATGTGCAGGAAGGGACACCTTCCCGCACATAAACACTATTACCAGCGCTCCGTTACTTTATTATGAATATGCCCCTCAGTATGAGTGAGCTCCATCAGTGTTGACAGCAAGGAATCACAGTATGACTCAATCGGCATCATGGTGCCGCCATTCCTGTGGAATATTTTGGAAAAGTGCGCCTGATAGGTGCAGTGCAGGTAACTGAACTGTGCGAATTTGAAGGACAGATTTCTATTTACTGTTTTTGTATACTCTATGATTATGACCATTTTTTTTCGCCATGTCCTTTGCTATGTTTTGTTCCCACATTGTTTTCAGTGACGTTGCAGAAGAGTAGAATGGGGGTGCCGGTGCCCTTTGCATCAGTGTCAGCGCCTTGCACTGTATTCGATGCATCAGGAGAGGGGTTAACGCCTAAAACTTAGGAATTTCAGGCACTCCATCACTCAATGTTCCCCTGATCGCCTTCAATAGGCCTCTGTACATCAGAAATTGGCCCGCATGTCCAACATAGTCATTCACAAGTTCATCAAACGTGAGAAGTGTTTCAACTTTGTACCATTGTCCACATCAGTGTTGCTCGAGAGAAAGCTGAATTGGAAGTACCTTTTACTTGACTTCAATACTTCCCCGGTGTGTCCAATTTGGGTGCTATTTTGTCCCTCTCTTTCAGACAGACAATTTGTATATTCCAGCAGCGAAGGAAAGAATGCACTCTATAGCGCTTTGCTGGACAGCCCAGTCCCATTACATTAAATTAAAGCTGGTAAATTAAACCTCAACAGCCCCATACCTCCTTTTCTTCAGTTATTTTATAACAAATAGTGGTTCTGTCGGGTGTAGCTATTTTTTGGTAATTGAAAGCAATCATATAAACAACATATCAACTGATGGTGCAAGATTATAGACAATATTCAACATTCATTTACGGTCAAAAAGAGAGGGAATGATTTGCTTGGATTTAGAAATTTTCAAAATGGAAATTTTAATTTAATGCAATACTTGCCATAAGAAAGGGCTGTCTAATGACTCAATCAATGAAACGGGCGAGTGACAAATATTAACAGTGACAGGGTGAATAAAGTGCGGATGTGGCATATTCAGTGTATTTAACAGGTAAGTGACAAAGTAGGTGAATGAAGAAATATTTACAAGTTGAGAATATGAAAACAGGGTCCAATTTCACAATATAATACAAGTGTTTCAAGCTCAGGAATTGATCTACATTCATTTTGAAAGCAATGAGACCTATTAAGAATTGGACTTTTAACAACCGCCGATGTTTCGACCCTAACAGAAGCACTAATCAGATAAAGTTAGTGTAGGTCTTCTTCAGGACATAATTTAAGTCAGACTGCCGATTCTGAGAGTTTGAATCGATGCCAAGAACATATGTTGAAGGGTTAACCTGAATGTTAATCGGCCCTTAGGTCAGATGGAGCCTTCTCTCGAGAGGAGAAGGGGTACTGTAACGATTACAGTTCCTCACAGTCTGCTTGTTTGTGCCACAATTAAAATGGCTTAATTACTTGAAAATGTAGAACTAGTGAGCACGATTATGGTTAATGTAGCTCACAAAGGCTCAGGCGCTGTTGCCTCTTAATTGTAGCAATCCACGATGACATTAATTTCAAGGATTGCCTTATAATGTAATTTGCTTGTTTCTGCTCACAAAAGTTGCTTTATATTTAAATGCCAGTCCACAATCTCACAAGTCTTGGGGACTGGCTCCTCTCTTGAATCCTGTGCTCTTGGCAGAGCACAGGATCCTACCGTCTGAATGCAGAGCACAGGATTCAAGAGAGGAGCCAGTCCCCGAGACTAGTGAGATTGTGGACTGCCATTTAAACATAAAGCAACTTTTGTGAGCAGAAACTAGCAAATTACATTATAAGGCAATCCATTAAATTATTGTCATCGTGGATTGCTACAATTAAGAGGCAACACACTTGAGCATTTGTGAGCTAAATTAAGCATAATCGTGCTCAACAGTTCTACATTTCCAAGTCAATCAATCAATCAATCATTTGTAGAGTTCTCTACTCAACTGTAAGGGCCTCAAGGTGCTTGGGGGGGAGGGGCAGCTACTGATTAAACAGCCAGGTCTTGAGGAGTCTCCGGAAGGTCAGCAGGTCCTGGGTTTGTCGCAGGTGGATGTGGAGGGTGTTCCAAGTCTTGGCGGTGAGATGGGAGAGGGATCTGCTGCCGTTAGTTGTTCGGAGGATACATGGGATGGTGGCGAGGGTGAGGTCAGCGGAGCGTAGCTGGCGGTTGGGGGTGTATGAGGTGAGTACTTGTTGAGGTATGCTGGTCCAGCATTGTGGAGTGCTTTGTGAGCGTGGGTGAGGAGTTTGAAGGTGATCATCTTGTTGACAGGAAGCCAGTGTAGGTCCTTCAGGTGGGCAGTGATGGGGCTGTGGCGGGGAATGCCGAGGATGAGTTGTGCAGAGGTGATTTGTATGCGTTGGAGTCTCTTCTGAAGTTGGTCGTGGTTCCCACGTAGAGGGCGTTGCCGTAGTCCAGCCTGCTGGTGACGAGGGCCTGGGTGACCGCCCTTCTGGTTTTGGTGGGGATCCATCTGTAGATCTTGCGAAGCATATCGAAGGTGTTGTAGCAGGAGGAGGAGACGGCGTTGACTTGTTGGGTCATTGACAGAGAGGAGTCCAGGATGAACCCCAGGTTGCGTGCCTGGTTGGTGGGTGTTGGTGCGGCTCCGAGCGAAGCTGACCACCAGGAGTAGTCCCAGGCAGAAGGGGTGGAGCCGAGGATGAGGACCTCTGTCTTGTCTGAGTTCAGTTTCAGGCAACCACCCTTCATCCATTCGGCGACGGCCTTCCTCCCTGCGTGGAAGTTGGTTTTGGCAGTGGCGGGGTCTTTGGTGAGGGAGAGGATCATCTGGGTGTCGTTGGCGTAGAAGACTATGTTGAGGTCGTGCGATCGGACGATGTTGGCGAGTGGTGTCATGTAGACGTTGAAGAGGGTCAGGCTGAGGAATGATTCTTGGGGTGCGCCGCCGGTGATCTTGGTGGCTTTGGATCGAAATGGAGGGAGGCAGACTCTCTGGGTTCTGTCGGTGAGGAAGGAGGTGATTCAGTCCAGGGCTTTGTCACAGATCCCCGCCTTGCAGAGACGTGTGCGAAGGGTGTGGTGGCAGACGGTGTCGAAGGAGGCCGAGAGGTCCAGGAGGATGAGGGCCGTGGTTCCGCCATTGTCCAGCAGGGCCTTGATGTCGTTGGTGGCGGTGATGAGGGCGGTTTTGGTGCTATGGTTTCTGCAGATTCCGGATGGGGACGAGTCCAGGGTGTTATTTTCTTCGAGGAATTGGGTCAGTTGTCTGTTGACAATCTTTTCGATTACTTTTGCCGGGAACGGGAACAGGGAGATAGGCCAGAAGTTCTTGAGGTCCTTCGGGTCCGCATTTGGTTTCTTGAGCAAGGCGTTGATCTCTGCGTGTTTCCAGCTTTCCGGGAAGGTGGCGGTCTCGAATGAGTTGTTGAAGATCTTGAGGAGTTGGGGTGCGATGATGGAGCTCGCTTTGTTGAAGATGTGGTGGGGGCAGGGGTTAGATGGTGAGCCTGAGTGGATGGTGTTCATTGTCTTGATGGTGTCTTCGTCGTTGACTTGGTTCCAGGACATCAGGCCACCGGTGTGACTGGGGGGCGGTGAGTCTGAGCTGTTGCCTGCTGTTGGGGAGGTCTGAGTGTTGAAGCAAGTAATTAAACCATTTTAATTGTGGCTCAAACAAGCTGACCTTGAGGAACTTAATCGTTACAGTGCCCCTTCTCCTCTCTCGAGAGGGCTCCATCTGACCTAAGGGCCGATTAACATTCAGATTAACCCTTCAACATTATGTTCTTGGCATCGATGTAAACTCTCAGAATCAGCTGTCTGACTTACATTATGTCCTGAAGAAGACCCGCACAGACTATTTCTTATTAGTGCTTCTGTTAGGGTCGAAACGTCGCCGGTTGTTAAAAGTTCAATTCTTAATAGGTCTCTTTGCTTTCAAAACAAATGTAGATCAATTCCTGAGCTTGAGACACTTGGATTATATTCTGAAATTGGACACTGTTTTCATATTCTCAACTTGTAAATATTTCTTCATTCGCCTACTTTGTCACTTACCTTTTAGATACACTGATTATGTCACAGCTGCACTTTATTCACCCTGTCACTGTGAACATTTGTCACTCACGTCGTTTTATTGATTGAGTTATTAGGCAGGCTTTCTTATGACAAGTATTGCATTAAATTAAATTTTCCATTTTGAAACTTTCTAAATCCAAGCACATCATTCTCTCTCTTTTTGACCGAAAATGAATGTTGAATTTTGCCTGTAATTTTGCGCCATCAGTTGATGTGTTGGTTATATGATTGTTTTCAATTACAAAGAAATAGCTACACCCAATAGAACCAATGTTTGTTATAATATACCGGCCCAGGTTCTGAGGGATACTGGGTTACCCCTTCTAGTTTTGAAGATCCTTTCCATTAGTGGCGTCTGAATGATGACCTACTAGATGACCCCAGGTGTAAAGCCCAGATAGAGCTGGCCATTATTAACTTCCTCAAACAAAATGCAATGAATGACAGATCACACACAACACACTAGGATGCTCCTAACCCCTTTCCTGCTTATGACGGAACCACGCCATCATGAGCCATGGGGGGCGTGTGCTCATGATGGCATGGTTCCGTTATGCGGCTGCCACTCCACCCATGTGGCATTAATTCCCCACCTGTGCTTGAAAATTAATGAGCGGGTGGGGCGTGACGGAACCACACAGTCATGAGCACACACCGTCCGTGACTCATGATGGCGTGGTTCCGTCATGGGCACCTAAGCACCGCGCCCACCCCTTAGCCACCAACGCCGCGGCAGATTTCGCGCCGCAGCCAAGGGGTTAAATCAACACTGAGGGGTTTCCTAATAAACATGGCATCCGCTAAAAATAAAGCCATCTTGCCGCACCTCAAAGACCTTGAAGGTACCATTTAAAAAACCAGCACTTAACTTAGGAATTCCAAAGGCTAATAACTCCTTCACAAACTGCATGCTGACCAGTACGAATATAACAAAATACTAAGCTGGACGGCCCTGAAATGGATAGATGTAATTAAAGACAACTGTTTATGTAACAACAATAAAGTGGGCAAATCCCTTGAAAAATACTTGAAGTACACCAAAAATAGCTCCCTCATCTCGACCATAAGAGACAATAATAGGACGATCATCTACTCCACCCTGGGTATACTTGACTCCTTCAAAAGGTTTTACACAAATGTATACAACTCTAACACACCCGCCTCCCCCTCCAAAATCTGACTATCTCAAATTGTGTTCTACCTTGCATATGTTGCACTAACTGCTTTTAATTTTGCGTACTATGTGGAATAGCGCTTTTCTCCTTGTGATCCCCCTGGTCCACCGCAGTCATTAGCGGGCTGTTTGTGTGGAGGGTGATCTCGGGGTAACCAAAAGCGACCTACTTCCTGCTTGGGCCACACGCAACTGTCATCTTGGGAAAGTGACGGTCTAGTTTTTCCGTTCCCTTCCCAAGCTGGACATTACAAAGAGAGGCTACGGCGCTCACGCACAGATGATCTTATAAACAGAACGGCTTTAGTCTAGGCAAGGAGAACATTACTGCTGCTACTTACTAGCCTGGAAGGGTTCAAGTGAATTTTTAAACTTTGTTTTGTTACTGAACTTTAATATTGAATAATCTTATAATCGGGTGACATTGAATTCTACCTTGCATATGTTGCATTAACTGCTTTTAATTTTGCGTACCGTGTGGAATAGCGCTTTTCTCCTTGAGATCCCCCCGGTCCACCGCAGTCATTAGCCGGCTGTTTGAGTGGAGGGTGATCTCTGGGTAACAAAAAACGACCTACTTCCTGCTTGGGCCACACGCATCCGCCATCTTGGGAAAGGGACGGTCTAGTTTTTCCGTTCCCTACCCAAGCTGGGCATTAAAGAAGAGCCAAAGGCACTTGCTCGCAACGGGCGCACCGCTGGCGTGCAAGCCCGTCTGTGCCCGTCTGTCCCCGGCCGGGACACCGGGCCATGACCTCTGGTTCAATCAATACGGATATCATAACATTCTCTCCAAAACAATTGCTGGAGTATCACACTAATCCGCACCCAGATTGCATGTCACTCCATACTGAGAAAGGTACTGACTCCTGCTTGGTTTGCAACCTTACATTGCATATAAGATTATGTAGGGTACCCAGTGTCTTAGCACCCAATATTCCTCCCAAACAGCAAGTAAATCTGCACGCTAAATGTGGGACCCCACTTTTAAGGAATTTTCCTTCTTCAGTATTAATTGTCGCTCACTTCCAAAGCACCAAGCTGATATTTTCGATTTTCGATTAGACACACAGCCTGACGCTATCTTTCTTACAGAGACATGGCTGAATGCCAGCCCTGGCCCTGATGTAGCTGTAGCTCTACCACCCAATTATGCCATAGTTAGGAAAAACAGAGATGTTAAAATAGGTTGAGGGTTTGTTATTATTTACAAAAGCATAGTTGCTTATTACTGGCTGCGTATCTACATTGTTTAAATTGACCTTAGCTCCTCATTTAACTTTTTGGGAGATACTGGTCTGCCGCCCCCCTCTGGGCCATTTGGCCCATGGTCACAACTTTCCCGGGTTTAGTTAACCCCTTCCTTCTCAGCTCTGCTAATTGTTCTATTTTGGAGGATCTTAACTTCCATTTGGAGGATCCTGCATGAACTACTAGTAATATCTTTATTTCTGATTTGGTAGCAATGAATATTCTGCTTTGTAATTCACGCCCCACTCACAAAGATGGTCATCTACTCTACCCCATTTTTTCTAATTTATCCAACATTGAATGGTCCACAGCTACTCCACTGTGTTGGTCTGACCACTTTTTGGTTGGTTTCAGGCTAGTGATTCCAGATAATTCGCACGTGGGGAATCTTGGTACTCAAAAACGAATTAGGAACTGGAGAAAGTTGGATATTGATATTTTTAACAAACTTCTATCCACCAATGTCCCTACGTTCAAAAACATGTTTACATCTGATTTAGTGGCTTTCAAAATTGGATTCAGAAAGCCACGGACATCTGCCTTCCTCCCTCCATTAGGAAGGTGAATAATCCACGCCCCCCTGCCCCCTGGTTTTCCGACAGGCTAAAAATTGAGAAAACTAAATGTAAAAATATGAAAAGGCACTGGAGGAGGGGCTATGCGCCTGATGCCAAACTTGCCTATTTACGTGCTAAAAGAGAATATCATTCTCTCTGTAGGACAGCCCGCGCAGACTATGGGCCAGATGTAGGTAATTCTATTTTACCGACTCATAAATACCGAATTTTACCGATTCGGTGTTTATGAATCGGTAAAATAGAAGTTCCGAGATTTAGGTAAATCCAGATGTTGATTTACCGAATCGGTAAAAGTCGGTATTTACCGATTCGGTAAATACCGACCGGTAATGCCCATTCATTCCTATGGGCTTTGAAGCCCATAGGAATGAATGGGCATTACCGATTCGGTATTTACCGATTCGGTAAATACCGATTTTCACAAGGGTGCAGGGGGTGTCACTTTGACACCCTCTAGCACCCCCAAAACAGGTTCGGGTGCCATGTGGCAGGCATACCTGCCCTAAGGGCAGGTCTGCCTGTCATATGGCACAGGTGTGCATGCACACATGTGCATGCACACCGGAATCGGTATTTTACCATCAAATAGAATTTGATGGTAAAATACCGATTTTGTAATGCTTGTGGGACTCAGAAGAGTCCCACCTACATATCAATTTTACCGAATCGGTAAAAATACCGATTCGGTATTTTACAGAATCGGTAAATTTATCGGTCGGTAAATTTACCGATTCTGTAAAATACAGGGCCCTACATCTCAAATTGCATTTACCGGTCGGTAACGGCCGAATTCGGCCGTTACCGACCGGTAAATGCCTCCCTACATCTGGTCTCTAGTCTCCTCAACCATAATTGATGCACAGAATTGCTCTAAAACATTGTTTAAGAAGGTTAAAGAATTACCAGGCTCTGCAACCCAGCCCATTCCCCCAGTCTGAATGAAGTGCAATGCGAGGACCTTGCTCAATTTTTTACGAACAAAATGAAAGCAATATATTCCACTCTGGACGTTAATAAGCCAACAAATTCCGCTCCTCCACCATCTACCCATTCAAAGCTAGCCCCGTTGATCGATTGCAGAGATACTCGCACTAGTGATCCCACCAATAAGCTGGAATATTGGTCACCACTAGATATCACTACCCTTAAATAGCACCTAGGTAGTATTAAATCTGGCTCCCTACTTGACCTGCTTCCTATCACACTACTGCAGCAGCTTGAATTGCCAGCACTTACAACTATCGTGAAACTTTTAAATGTCTCCTTAAAGGAGTACATTGTTCCCTCTGGATGGGAGCATACAATGGTCATTCCTTTGCTAAAAAAGGCCAACTCTGACCCTACTCTGTCTTCGAACTATCGGCCAATCTCCTTACTTCCAGTATTCTCTTAGATTTTTGGAGAAGCATATTAATTTGCAATTGTCCCATTTCATCGAAACTCACAAGTTTCTTCATCCATTGCAATATGGTTTCAGATCTGGCTATTCCACTGAAACTACTCTCCTTGGTGTCACAGAAATACTACGCCAGCACCTAGATGCCGGCGACACGGTAGCTTTTGTTTTACGTGATCTAAGTGCGGCCTTTGACATGGTGTCTCACTCTGTGTTACTAAAGGCCTTAATCTTTCGGGGTCATTGGTCCTGCGCTTAGCTGGCTAACTTCCTTCCTTACTGACCGCTCATTCCAGGTCTTTTCTCCTGCAGCTAACTCAAAGATCCTCTCCTCTCCTTATGGAGTTCCCCAGGGGTTTATCCTTAGTCCTCTGTTGTTTAACATCTATGTTAGACCCGTGGCAGAGATCATTGAGGAGGCTGGGTTGTTTTGATTTTCATACGCCGATGAAACCCAGATTACTTTTTGTCTTTCTGCGTGGAAGAGTTGGAGCCATCTGCTCTTCGATCTGGGCTGAGCAAAATTGCATCCTGGATGCAAGCCAATTTACTTAAGCTCAATGGTGAAAAAACAGAGGTCCTGATTTTGGGAAAGACAAAGATCTCTGGGGTCCTCAACATTGGCCTTTAGAAATAGGTGTGCTGCCTGCAGCCTTCCCACCATGTCCGCAACCTGGCTTCATCATTGGTGACTTACTATCTATGCGTCAACAAGCCATGAAAGTGTCCGCAACCTGATCACCATTATGAAATGGCTGAAGAATATTGGATGCTACCTAGCCCTACCCAGAAAACCATAGTCCAGGTTCTTGTTACTTCTAGACTGGACTACGGTAACATTCTGTACCTAGGAGCCAATAAAGACGTGACACGCAAGATACAGCGGGTGCAGAACTCCGCTGCCAGATTGCTCTGTCGGGATCCCAGAGAAGGCTCCATTTCGGCTTCCCTGAGAGACCTTTATTGGCTTAGGGTTGGTAACTGGATCAAGTTTAAAGCTCTGAGCTACATGTACAGAATTAAGCTTGGCACGGCTCACCCCTATCTGCTTACACGCACTCTTCGGTCTACTACTCAGGCTAAATTCCAGGCACCCAGCATTAGATTATCTCGAATGGGCGGCCGCTCCTTTACCCACTTGGGCCTGCCTTGTGGAATGCTCTTCACCTGTCTCTTCACATCAAAACTAATTACACACTTTTCTGCAAGTCGCTTAAAACCTGGCTTTTCAATCAGTAAGTCGTGCCCCTTTTTCTTTTGCTCCTGTTCTGCCGGTGCGCCGGGAAACCCTTTTTGGGTAGCTGTTGCACCCTATATATACATTTAAATAGATACAAATACATACATACATCGCAGCCTGCCGGTCGGAAGCAGTTATCCAAAAACTCATCCCTAACACTCAAACAGGCTTCCTTAAGGGCAGACTGGCAACTGACATCAGGACATTTTGCCATGTCCCAGAAACGGGAAAAACTTTGCCTTTCCCCAACTGCAGCATTAACCCTTGATGCAGAAAAAGCCTTCAGCAATGTCTTATGGTCCTTCCTGCAAGTCACCCTACATAAATATAACCTTGGAGCTAACTTTATACACATGTCCATGGCACTCTGCTCGGGCCCAACAGCAAGGGTCAGAGTGAATGTACACCTCTCTCACTACTTTAACCTCTCACAGGGCACCTGTCAGGGATGCCCTCTATCACCTCTGCTCTTCCTACTAGTTATTGAACCTCTCATTGTTGCCTTTGGGAACAATTTTAAAATCCCAGGTATCCAATTCCCCTCTGGTAGACAAGTAGTTGTCCCATATGCCGATAATGTACTACTATTTACTGAAAATGCCTCACTAGCCATACCAATTATCATGGAAGAAATAAGTAGGTACTCACAGGTTGCAGCCTATTCATTAAATATAGAAACAACAAAGGTATTCCCCCTAAATGTACACTGCACAGCTGATTTTACTAGCAGGTTTGGCCTGAAATGGCCACCATCTGCCCTCAAATACTCAGGAATGTGGTTCTATCGAGACCTTAAACAGCCATCGTACTAAATGAACAAAAACACTGAACAAAATTAAAGAATTTCTCGCCATGTGCTCACTCAAGGACAACACCTGGTGGGGTTGTGTCGGTACAGTGAAGATGATGATAGCGTCACTGAACAACTTCAACTCCAGCATGCTTCCAGTGCTTTCACACTCTAACTTTATCAAATCAGTGGACAACGCTATTTTTGAATTTATTTGCAAAGGTAAAAAACCAAGGATAGGTATGAACGTCCTAAAAAGAAATAAAACCTCCTGGATTTCCCTTGCAACCAAAGAGCCTACTTGCTTGCACAGAGTGCCTGGTGGTTCAACACGCAGGATCCCCATCCTCCCAATGGTTTAAGATTGAGGCTAGACTCACCACTCCTTCTCAGCTCAGTCCTCATAATCCACAACATTTTCAAACTCCCTCTCACTCACTCACACCATATCTTAAAAGATACTGAAATATCACTCCTCCTGTTAGACAAACGCTTAGACCATCCCATACAGGGCTCGACCCTTTCCTCTCTGTGGTATAATCACTCCATTAGGCTGGATGGGAAAACTATTCTGGAAGACATGGGCCCACAAAGGTATAAACACCATCTCTAGCCCAGGATCACCTAACAACCCAATGCCCTTTTCTTCCCTACAAAAGAATTTTGATCTACCTAATATTGACCGATATAAATTTCTACCCATTCAAACTGCTCTATGCAATTTGAAGCCCTTTAATAAACCAGACTTGCGAGCGCTTCTGGCAACTATTAGAAGAAGGGGGCACTCAGGCTCCCAATTATATAAGCTATTGGACACACATAATGGACAAAATCTAACATTAGTTAATAAGAAATGGGAATCTCACTTCCAGACAATGGGTACCCACCCCAAGAGAAACAACATGGCGCAAGATCTGGACTTCACCATTTGAAGTCAAAATCACTCCTGCCCTTGCTCAGTCCAGATTCTGGTCTACCCACATAATGTATTGGACAACGTCCAGACTACACAAACTGGGACTAAGGGATTCAGGCACATGTTGGCGGTGTTGGGAGGCCCCTCAGGATCTTCAACACATGTTCTTTACGTGCAAGATTACTTCTCCACTATGGACCAAATTGTAGGACCTACTACATTGAATCACAAGCATCCCAATAGAAATTGATTTCCTGACAATGACCGTAGGCCTACAGGCCAACCTATGTGCAAAGGAGTTGACCACTCCCGCTTCTTACTGACAGCTCTTCTCCTCTCCCTAAGAACCCAAACCATCCTCTCTGATTGGAAATCCCCTATGCTTTCAGCTTTTGACAAATGGTAGAGTTTATTATGCTCAGTTAGTAGTGCGGGCAACGTCCTATGCTCTAAATGTAATTGCCCCTCGCCCCGGCGCTTACAGGATGCTTTTGATGTATCTTACAAAAAACACAAACCGCCATAATATGCCTTATATGTGACCCACAGGTGTATGACATCTGGCTCAAGGATCAACCCATGGCCCTTAATCATTTTTGCTCAATGTAGCTGTAGACCCCTATCTCCCCTTCCTCTTTCTCTCCTTACACTTTCAATCTTTAGCTAGAGAACCTGGTTTGCATACAATCCAACTGGGATAAACCCACAGTTATGGAACTTTGGGCCAGATGTAGGTAATTCATATTTACTGACTCTTAAATGCCGAATTTTACCGATTCGGTATTTAAGAGTCGGTAAATATGAAGGGGAGAGATGTAGGTATTTCCAGATGTTGAAATACCGAATCGTTAGAATTCGGTATTTACCGATTCGGTAAATACCGACTCGGTATTCCCTATTGATTCCTATGGGCTGTGAAGCCCATAGGAATCAATGGGAAATACCGATTCGGTAATTACCGAATTGGTAAATACCGAATTTTGCAAAGGTGCAGGGGGTGTCACTTTGACACCCTCTGGCACCCCAAAAATAGGCATGTGCGCCATGTGGCACACAGACATGCCCTAAGGGCATGTCTGTCTGTCACATGGCTAGGTGTGCATGCACACATGTGCATGCACACCTGAATTCGGTATTTTAACACCCAATTGGATTGGGTGGTAAAACACCGAATTTGTAGGGCCTTTGGGACTCAGAAGAGTCCCACCTACATCTGGGATTTACCGAATCGGTAAAAATACCGATTCGGTATTTTACAGAATCGGTAAATTTACCGAATCGGTAAATTTACAGATTCTGTAAAATAATGCCCCTACATACCAATTCTTACATACCGCTCGGTAACTGCCGAAAATACCGATTTTCGGCCGTTAACAGTCGACCTACATCTGGCCCTTTGTCTCTTACCTACAGGATGAACCACCCTCATGTGTATGCTATAACAACTACAGCTATAATTACTGTTGTATCTCTTGTTTCTTCTGCTGCTTGTTTTTGTTTTCTTTGAAAATAAATAACATTCTCTGAACACAAAAAAGCTGGCAATCATATTGAGGTGTATCCTAGAACCAGAGGGCAGACCACCCCTTGGGTAGAAAGCAGTCTGTCATAGGGACATTGTCAGGGGGACTGTCACTGGAGTGTGGCCTGTTGTGTGGGGGAAGACATCAGGCACCGGGTTGCCATGAGCAGCCGGCCATGTTTAGGCACCCACTGTATACACACAATATGAGGATCGTGCATGCAAGGTAATAGGAGCCATCAAGTAATATTTCCCGTAGATGCCACCCAGGGCATAAACTGGCAGAATCTAGCCCTCCAATTCAGCTATGCATCACAGCCTTGTGTCCGGTCCACGACAAGCCTTTTATACTGGTGGACAGACCTATCTTAAAAAGGCTTTGGCATAAGCTTAAACTTGAAGAGTTTTACAGCTTACTAGAACAGAAACCTTTGAGCATTCCTGAAAATGTGGAAGAAGGATACCAACAGTTCTGTACCTGGATCACCGAGGCCCTTGATTCTCTTATACCTTTACGGTGGTCGAAAGGCCGGATAAAAACACCTAGCCCGTGGTATAATGAGTCTCTTGCAGAGCTGAAAAAATCTTGCCGAAAAACAGAGAGGGAATGGAGAAGATGTTATGATCCTGCTCTGAAAATTCGGTATTTCGCTGATCTAAAACTTTATCACAGAGCTATCTGCAGAACAAGAGCCGCATTTTATGCTCAGGAATTTGCTACCAGTTCTAATCCATCTAAGCTGATTTTCAAAGTCCTAAAGGACCTTATGAAAAATAGAGTCACCTCGGAGGTGATTTGCACAGATTCCCACTGTGAAAATCTGGCCTCCTTTTTCGTGGAAAAGGTGGAAAAAATCTATCAAGGATTTGATACATACTGCCAGAATCAAGAGACTACTGACCCCGAGGCGGGGGATTATGAGACCCTTACCACTCTACCGCACTTGTCTATTGAGATCTTTGACAAGGTTAGCCTTAGGGTCAAGTCAGGATCCCCTTTGGATCCGTTAAAACCAGCCTTAATTAACACACTCTCCCCGATATGCCGAGCACCCATATTGAATCTTATCAATATGTCATTGTCCAACGGAATGGTACCCACAGCATGGAAACAGGCAGTGGTTACACCTATATTAAAAAAAGCCAACTCTGACCCCCGGCTGCCAGAAAACTATCGACCGATATCCCTGTTGCCTTGGATAGCTAAAGTAACGGAAGCACACGTCAACTCTGTTCTGACTGAGCATCTGGCTCGAAACCAGATATTGGACCCCAGTCAGAATGGCTTCCGGCCGGGACACAGTACCGAGACGGCATTACTTTACATCACGGAACATCTTCGCCAGGTACTTGACTCGGGTCGTACAGCAGCGCTTCTATTATTAGATTTAAGCGCTGCTTTCGATACGGTGTCCCATCATATACTGATCCAACGCTTACAGGAGGCTGGAGTGGCTGACATCGCTCTCCAGTGGTTTCGATCCTTTCTATCGGATCGATCCTTCAAAGTAGCTATACCACCTGGCCACTCTGCCACTCATTACCTGGAGCTGGGAGTCCCACAGGGATCCTCGTTGAGCCCAACAATGTTCAACCTCTACGTGAAACCGCTGGCTGCAGTCGTCAAACAGTGGGGTCTAACGATGGCCTCATATGCTGACGACACACAGCTAGCGGTGACACTGAGTGGAGACCCTGAGGTGGAGGCTCCCAGATTCCGAGCGGGTCTGGTGGCAGTAGCAAGCTGGCTCCGTACCAATTGCCTCCAGTTGAATGCCACCAAAACGGAGGTGTTGGTGTTAGGGAAGCACGCTGAGCTATGGGGAAACCAGTGGTGGCCACCAGAGTTGGGAGTCACTCCTATTCCAGCATCTGGAGTGAGAAATTTAGGCATTTGGCTGGACTCTGCGCTCACTTTCATGGATCATACCAAGAAGGTGGCTGCTACATGCTATGGCATTTTGCGGGGAATAAGGCCGGTTCTAAAATATTTTGATCCCCCTACCAGACAGCTTGTGGTCCAAGCATCAATTCTATCTCGGCTGGACTACGGCAGCTCTCTGCTGTTAGGGATAAATCAAGCGGAGGCCTCTAGGCTCCAAAGGGTGCAAAATGCCGCGGCACGGGCCATTGTGGGCCTCCCCAGACACTGCTCAGTGTCTGGCACTATCGTGGCCTTACATTGGCTTCCGGTCAGACAGCGAATTAAGTTCAAAGCGCTGTGTCTGGCCTTTAAAATTTTGAAACTTTCTTCACCGCCGGCACTTGCTAATCTACTCACTCCCTATATCCCGTCAAGATCCTTGAGATCGGAGGCGCTTCACTTGGCAGTCTGCCCCCGGTTCAAACTGAGCAGAATGGGTGGCCGCTCTTTTAGGGTGCTTGCAGCAGGCCTATGGAACCCGCTTCCGGTGCACATTCGAGCCCTTAATGATTTGCTAGCCTTCAGGCAGGCAATTAAAACCTTCCTGTTCCATGCTTAAGATTAGTTGCCCTCTTTTCTTTTATTATGTGTTATGTTATAGTGTCTGTCAAAAGCGCCAGGACGCCCCTTTGCTGGGGCAGCTGTGCGCTATAAAAATATAAATAACATAACATAACATAACATTCCCCTGTGGAGGCATCCGAGAAGGTCATCCGCTGACATGGGTGTTACCCAGGGGTAACTAATTCAGCTATGAGCACCGAAGGGGCCAGAGATCTATTCCGTACAGCCAGGCTCCTCACGGCCACAAATCTAAGGAGCCACAGTCACCATTAGGCTCTCAGGCTACCTTCTCAGCTCCATGTGGGGCACGACCAGACATTTTTCAGACTCTCCAAGGCAGGCAGGTGCATCTGCAAGGTAGGGGCCACCCATCATCAAGAGTTACCAAAGCAAACACATATTGCAGCCTAATCATTCTCCTCTATGATTCCTCACCAGCCCGCCAATATTGATAGATCAGCACAGGAGACAGCCCTGTCTCCATAGGCAGTACGCCCTGCCAAGGACTCACTTTTTCCACTTCAGCGCCATTGTTGGGGTTGATTACAACAAGCAGGTGGCATTCTATATTGTTGGTGGTGTTGCAATATCCACTCTCTTCCAAGCGTCCCGCCACTCTGCTGCGAACTCCGGGTGAGGTTGCCTCATCAATCCATCAGCCTCAATGATCGGCTTCTGTCCCCACCATTTCCCCAATGAAGTTGCCGGAGGAGCAAGTTTGGGCTGCTCCAGCCATTCAATCCACCTTGAAAACATATCCACAAGAACTACAATGTACCTACAAATGCCACCACACCACGTAAGAGGATCCATGATGTCCAGTGTTAGCGTATCCTACAGCATCTTTGGACACCCCAACGAGGACACAGGAAGATTTAAAGTCTTCTGAGATTTGTCTGCACTCTCACACTCAGTCACGCTCTTACAAATCTCTCCGTCTCTAAATCCACTTTAGGCCACCAATATAAAAATATTATACTGCGTTTAGTACACATAATGTCTGAATGTCATTCATGACCAATTGAGATTATGTTCTCTCTAATACCATTGGGTAGAATAATTTTTTCTCCTCTGCAAATAAACATGTCATCCACACTTAAATCTTCTTATACCTCCCAGAAGGCTTTCATTTCTCCAGCTACCTCACAGTTACATGTAGTCCCCCAACCATTCTCAATCTTGTCCTCACCTCTTTTAATACCTCATCCTTACTGTACGCTTCGCTCCACTCCTCTTTTTGTATACTTTTGGCTCCCTCATCCGTAAAGATAACAACCACACAGCACTCATTCCAGGGGACCTGGTCAATTTCTCTGAGAGTTAGTGATATTCTACTTAAGAAATCAGTTGTAACAATATTGATCCCTGGTACATGTTGCACTTCATACAGAAAGTCTTGTAGCCTCAGAGATAATCTTGAGATTCTTGCTGACGCTCTGGATAGCCCTTTAGTGGTTAGCAGTTTGGTTAATGGTATATGATTTGACCTTAACATGGACTTTTTTCCCCATATGAACTTTACAAAATGCTCAAATGCCCACAGGCATGCTTATGTCTGTCTCTCTGTCATGGCCTCATTACCTCATACATTCTTCTGGGTCAACACACTGCCTAACCTTTTGCCACTGGCATCAGTAGTTACAATGTATCTGCATAAGGGTCAAAACCCTGCAACATTGGAGCATTGCCAATTGCTCGCTTGATCTATTCAAACGATTTTTTGAATTCCTCATGTCACATCTACTTGAGGGCCAATTATGTTGTCGTTAGGAAAGCCTTCCCACCGCATCGAGTTAGGAATGCTTTCCTAACGAATCATTTTCTGGGAGTCCTACCGACCGATTACGATGTGTCCGAATGCTTATGGACTTGGTTTGGTTGGACTCCCATTGACTTCAATGAGAGCCTGTGTCCCTTACAAGAAAATTGGCTCCCATTGACAAAATGGTTAGTTGGGGAAAACCTTGCACCCTGTGGTGCCTGCCACATTGTGCATAGTTGGGGAGAGGGGTCCCTTGGGTACCCCCATGTGCCACATTTGGATGGCTCCCAGTGAAGGGGGGACCACAACTGGGCCCCCAAAGACTGATTCCCAAGGCTGTTTCGTCTCATTTAAACCGTTTCGGAATGGCTGTCCGAATCGGTCATCATATGCTTGTTCGGAATCCGTCTCCATTGGGCTGTACAAGTCGGATCCCAAGGACACGGGCTGCCTGAATCCCAATCTGAACCGATTCGAACAGCCTGGACGGCTTCCTTGCATCATACTTGGTCATCCGGAAGGGTGACCTATTCGGTCAGATATAAGGGTTCCGAATCGGATTCGACAATACCAAAACCTATCCGGAGCCCTTATAACGACATCATAATCGTCCCCTTGGTCTTATTTTTTAATTAAAGTACAATTTCACGAGTCTTCTGTGAGAAATGTTTCATGAATTTTGGATAAAATTCAGCTAGACCAAGACATTATCTAAATTAATGGTTTAAATAGGTGACTTTTTCTGTGCATATATCTGCATATATTACTCTCTGCTGACAATCCTTTTTCTTTCAAGATGCATAACAATTTTCTCAGTACCTCATTGTGAAGTTTTCTGCTTTCACACATAACTAATAAGTCATCCTGAAAGAATGGAACTTCTGGAATGTGCTCCAACAACTATGCCATAATCCTCTGAAACACTGCTACAGCTGATGCCAACCCAAACGGCATGAGTCTGAATTGGTATCAGCCGAATGGTGTACATACCATTGTAAGATGTCTGCTGCTAGTATATAATACCACCTGGTGGTATGCTGCTTATAAGTCTAAAGTTGCGAACCAATTTGCTTGTCTCGTTAATGACATCTTTTCATCTATTCTTGGCAATGGGAATTGATCCACCACTATGTTATTATTCAGTCCCCTCAAGAGCACACACAGACTCAATTTGCCACTGACCTTCCTGGATATGACCAATGGAGAAAAACACTTGGACTCCTCCACCGGTTCAACTTCTCTAATTCTTTCTTTCCTTTAACCCCGACAATGAAAGGGCTATTGTATGCTTCATGTATCTTAGGTGTGGCTCCCTCCTTTAGTCATAGTTGATGGCAAACCCTTTAAGTTTTCCAATTCTCCCTTGAAATACTTTGGAAAACTCCTCTAGCACCCACCTTTTTGCATATTCCTCATCACCAGCTACCAAAACCTGTTCTAAGCTATTGGGATCTAAAAAAGTGTTGATCCTTCCAGCCCAGCACTAAGGGTCCCTACTTGGCAATGTACAGGTTACACAATGCATGTCGGCTTTTGAACTTGAAAACGAACTGCCTGAACCTAACCATATAAATTATTTCCTCTGTGTAACTCTCTGGGGAAATATGCCAGTAGCAGATTCTCGTCGAGGGCGTCGGGGCTCCGCCCCCTTTACTTTTGACCCATTACTTAAGTAAAAGCAAAGTATAAATGTGACTCAAGACTCTAGTATGTGCAGGGCTGACAATCTTACAGCCCTGAGGCCTGTGAAGATATTAGCTCGGCAAAGCAAAAACCTCAAGGTCCAGTCTCCACCCCCTGATGACGTGAGGGTGAAATTAGCCCTGGGCATTTTAGACTGAAGCCCTGTAATGCTGGGGCTTAACGTCAATCAGGGAGTGGAGAGCATGGTCACCCCACCCTTTCCCAACTCGCCTCAGGGAGGTGGATTGCGGGTCCCACCCTGAAACGAGTTGGAAAAGGGTGGGGTAGAGGCTGCATGCAGGAGAAAAGTCAAGAAAGTGAGTCTGTGCAGTTTATTATCAGGCCTCTTGAAGACACACTGCGCAGGTTTGAAGTGTTGGCTTCCCGCTCTGCATTTTATGAGGGAGGTCATTTGAGGTGTGTTTAACTTTCAAAGTCACTGTCTGGCAGCATGGAGTAGGCTCATGGACCTGGCGGCGTGGAGCGAAGGTGGTGCACACTGCTGGTACATGCCAGCTTTTCAGTACATTTGTTATAGAGTTACTCATCATGCATACCTTTTTGTGAAATATTTTTTTTGTATGAGTAATGTTGCTTCTGTAAAAAAAAAAAATCTGCAAAAGCACACACTAAACATATTGGTCAATTGAAAACATGTATTCTATTTCTCGCCTGCATATCCAGAATAGAGATTCCCTCGTTCGTGTTTCAGGGAGGGTGTAGGGGGTAGGCGCTAGTATTGTGTAGGAGGACCTGTGTGGGGGTAACTGAGTTCTTACTGCGAGGGGAGTTGTTTGTAATGTATGGGCCGAGGCTGGCCAGTGAGGGTTATAAAAGAGCAAAGCAGCAAGACTCCTGGAGTCTCTGAAAGAAAAAATAACTAACGGGGCTCCACACATCCTCTTTGTAGGTGGAAGGCAGGTGAGAGCTCAGTCAGAGAGTTTGAGAGCCAGGGCCTGTCAGACCGTGGCTGTCAACATGATAGTGGAGCCCGGTTAGTTGGCTTTTCTTCCTGACACTCCAAGAGTTACTCGGTACAACAGAAGACTGGGTAACTGTGTACAGCCTCGGATTGGTAAGGCGGCCAAGCGGGCATCGGCCGATGGGCCTCTGGATGAGGCCAGTTGGTGGGCTGTTTTTAGGTCATGGCCTGCGAAAGACTGCGCACATGCGCAGTCTCGCTGGAGAGACTTAATGGGGTAGAGTGAACATCACTAGCGAGGTTAAGCCCCGCCCCTCTTCTCCATTGGCTGGCCTCCTAAACGGTGGGCAGCCATTGGAGAAGAGGTACTAGTGACGTTCTTCTTTCGATCTAAGCCCCGTCCTTTTCAGATTGGGGGGTGTGTTTTTTACTTTCTTTCTAGGCTGTAAACAACTGTCAAAAACACGCCCCCCAGTCTGAAAAGGACGGGGCTAAGGCTCTGGGTATAGCTCCTCACGCACACATCACACCACTAACTCCTCGTTTGTTCTCCTTTGCCTCCTCCTGGATCAGTGCGGAGGGTAAAGCCATGAGTTTCGAAGCCCTCCCCACTACACGCCCTCTTCCCATACACAGCACACCACTAACTCCTCGTCCCCCATCTTACCTCAGCCAGCGCCTGCCCGAGGGGCGCCCGCGGGGGGGAGCAGGCTCGGAATTAGAGCTGAGGGGGAGCAGCGCCAGGCCTGAGAGTAGATCCCGAGGCTGAGGAGGGGGGGAAGGCCCAGGGCCCGCACGGATGGAGGGGACCGAACGAGGCTCCTGGATTCACTCGGAAGCTTTTCACCTCCTTTCAGCTTCCAGCACCGGAGAAGCGAAGGAGAGTCTTTATTTGTGCCATGCGGGGGGGGGGTAAGGTTGCCCCCCACCGCCGGGAAGCAGCAGGGCTGGCTGATGCTGGGCGGGGCAGAGCTGGGGCTGCCTCCTCAGGGGCCACACCAGAGGCCTCCTCACCCTCCTCTGCTACGGGCATCTCTGGCGGACCACGGTCATGTATTTACTGGTAGAGTGAGTCAGTCGGGAGGGGCCCATTCCCACACAGAAGGGACAGGGGGCCGCACAGAGGTGCGGGCCCGGGCAGAGCTGGGGCTGCCTCCACAGGGGCCACACCAGCGGCCGCCTCACCCTCCTCTGCTACGGGCATCTCTGGCGGGCCACGGTCCTCTCTTTACTGGTAGAGTGAGTCAGTAGTCTTATGAGGATGTGGAACAGGAACTAAGGAATGCATTATTCGATGCGGCTTCAATCACAGGTCTCACGTTTTCAAGTACAATGCTAAAATAGCTCATCTAATCCGGATTTTTTTTATTTTAGCATTCTGGGATTTGTAGTCCTGTTTCCCCTACAATTAAAATCAAGACTACGAGTCCCAGAATGCAAAGCAAAATCCTTGATTCGCTCATCTAGTCATGCACAAACGCAAGAAACTTGGATCTCAATTTGTGTAAATGACCTACTAAGAAGTTTACGTAAATACCGTTTTGGACAATTTTACTCCCTACGATTATACTCGCAACAAAAACAGGAAGTCCATAGTTTGTCAGATATGCTAGGGCGGAGGCGGGGTGGGCGAGAAGGGGCTCAGATTCACGAGATGAAATAGAGCGCCGCACCGTACCTTTACTGGCACCTCCGCTGTCCGCGGGCGCCCCTTGAATCTGTCACGCGGTGCTGTTAAAAGGCGTCGCACGCGAGTTTCTGCACATTTTCTGTGGTGCAGGGTCCGAAGAGGTTCCGTATGCAAGCTCCAGCCATGTGACATTGGGTGGTATTGCTAGCCCTAGGCAGCCACGGCCGGTGGTAGGTGTAACTGCAGGGCGGTGACCTAGGGAGGGGGAGGGGCAGGGTGGGGGGTTGTAATGTATGGATTACAGACTTTAACAGGTAAGTAAACAAATAAATAAATAAAGCAAATTTCGTTGTGTGCACTGCATCACCAAATGCAATGCAGCGCGTGTAACGAAATTCGTTTTATTTATTTATATGTTTACTTACCTGTTAATGTCCGTAATCCATACATTACAACCCCCACCCTGCCCCTCCCCCTCCCTACGTCACCGCCCTGCAGTTACACCTACCACCGGCCGTGGCTGGCCCTAGGTGTTGTATTCGAGGATGGTGTGTTGAGCGAGTGAGGTTTGCAGATTTGGTTAACTTAACAGGCTCTTTGCTGGATTGTTTAGTGCCCGATACCGGCACCTAAAATACTGGCGTAAAGCATCTTGTGACCGCCCCCCCCCTTCACCTGCATGTGTGTTGTTACTTCTCCCTATGCCAGTGTTTGTGACTCGACGACGATTGAGTCAGCCTGAAAGCAGACGTGTGCTGTCCTCACTGTTCCGATCTCACCCATCCTCTGCTTTCCAGGGATTGGAGGGGCCGGTTAGATGCTCAGGCTGCACCTCTTTTCCGACTGCAGACCTCCTAAGAATCTTGCAAAATACTGACTGCTGACAAAATGCAGTGGCTAGCCTTTTATTCAATGTGTCAAAAAAAGGCACCCGATAGACATGTTTCAAGGATCACGGCTAGAGTCAGGGTACTTGCAGGTTATGTATTTTTATGCAAGCAAGAGCTCTGATTGTTCAATTTTCCCAATTTTTTTTGAAAAGCTGCTGTTATTTCCTGTTTCGCATAATACCTCTGCTGTCCTTGGGCATTTTGCTTTTCACCTGCATTGCTGTCGCACGCAAGCCACGTCTGGAGAATGGAATATAAACAAACCAACCAACCCATTAGTATGTAAAATGGATCTCTTTAAATGTAGTGTGTGTGTGTGTGTGTGTGTGTGCGCGCGCGTCATGCATGATGTGATCAGCATTAAACTAATCTTACGTAACGGAAAGGAAAAATGTGACTTTCACCTAGATGTAATGAAGAGTCAGCTTGAAAGAACTGGGAAATCCTCAGGGTTGTACAAACAGGCATGTCCTTCCTCATATGAAAGAACAAATGTCTACCGTTAGCCCCTCATAGCAAGATTTGTATGAGAGTCGTCCAAACATGAAGCGAATTTCCATAATCTTAATGGAAGCAAGTGTTAGAGCTGGCAGCAGTCATCTTTTGGCAGGAGAGTATGTGGGAGATAATATTTCAATTATATGGTTTGATCGGGAGAGGAAGTGTGTCTTGAATGGTCACATACTAAAAGGGTCTTTGGGCTGAACTGAGCAAAATATATCCCAAAACACAGGTACGTGACTCTGTGTGCACACAACCATACCATCACAATCTTTGGGTCATATCTTCCTAATCCAAAAACCCTCTACCCCTGCTATTTTGTTCCCTATCCATAGGGCATTCCCTGACTCTGTCCCCTGGACCCCCCACCCTGTGAGTAGAGCCTCTAATAAACGTCAACTCCTCATTATCAGCCGACTGTTAATCTACTTGGTCCCTCTCAGATGACCCCCTGTGGGATATTCTGCAATTAATGTGTATGAAATAATTTCTCAATCCAAGTGTTGATCCTCTTTACCGAGTGATTCTTCACCGAGTGACTCTGCGCACTCCCCAAGTCCACCCCCCCATTTCCTGCAGTCTGGGAAACAACTGAGCCCCCCTATGGTGCAGTCTGTGTTTTATATTTTGCTAACTAGCTAGCTAGTGCAATTATCCCTTCCACCAGAACCCCCTTTGCCCAATTTAAAAAACCCCAATTGTTGTTACCCGCTGTCAGATATTAACTGAGGGTGTTGGGCGTGCCTATCGGGTACTTCACCTTCCCGCTCTGGACGGACAGACCCCATCTTTGGTGTCTCCGTAGTTGCTGTGACCGGGGGTATCCTGGTACTTTACCAATTGGTAACCTTATGCATATGCCATGCTGACACTGGTGGCCCTGCGAGCACAGGCGCCGTTACTGTAGAAATACAATTTCCTGTTTCAGGAAAAATTACCGCCATTTTGTGTGAGGCAACATCCCGCTCCATTACTGCGGCCAGCCCAATCAAGGGTTTACACACCATAAACAATCAACTCTGTGCTGGCACCTCCTGCGTCTTTTGATCGCTCGCCCATCACACTTGCGTTGTTGCTTGCCATCCTCTACCTGACGGAGGCATCCCTTGGGCTGTCCACCTGTAGCAGCTGTTGTGATGTGGAGCACTCCGGATATCCACCATGGACCCGGCCATACATAAATGGAAAAGATAAACACAAACCATTAGTGTTTCTGGCGATAACTGCTGTACACGTGCTAGTCTTACATTGCCATCACTTGCTAAGTTTGAGATACGATTAGCGTCAGATGCATACTCAAACACTTCCGACTAAGTGTTAAGCATAGCCTCAGTTTGTGTTCCCTGTAGCGTGACTGGATTAGTGTTACAAAGAGTGCCCTGTAAAATGGCCTTCATTAACGAATACTACCCAGTGTGCAGTGCAGTGACACAAAGCATGGAGTCCCCAGTGAATACCATAGCGCCCTCATGACTCCTTAAGGATGATTAGGATATCAGTTCAAAAGGAACAGTCTGTTTGCCAATGCCGCATCCAAGTCTTTAAGCATAGGATTAGCACCCACCCAACCACAACTTGATGAGATATACGTATTCTAAGTATCGAACCCCTCGCGCCTGACTGTTGGCTTCGACCGTGGCTGACAATGGTAACACGTAATATAACTAAGGGGCAACCATAACCTATATATATTATTCTTATGATACCAAACTGAGCATCATTCCCTTAACAAGTTGCATGTAACAGGTGGCCCTCCAGCTGCCACACATGATTTTCCAATCAATTCATAGTATACCGCCACCTCTCGTAAATCATGATGCAACATTAGTTTCAACAGATCAGGGTTTAATGTGTTACCGTTCATTAACCCATTCTGCCTCCCCCAGTTCAGCCCTGGTCATATGCAAATCTGTCCGACCCTCCTGCCCATATAAGAGCACCAGCAGTATCAGAGATGGGATTTAGGCATGGTCACGACCTTCCTCTTTAGATCCACTCTACTATAGTGAGTCCTTTGCGTGCTATATGTCCTCTGAGAAAATTACCTGAAACTAACAGGCATACTATGGAATGGCAATTTCCTGGCTGACATTTGGTACGGCTGACTTACTTAGGCAATAAAACAGGGGGGGAAGAATTTAGTGCCAAATGCTGTTAAGTAGACACGCAAGTGCTCACAGGTGACCCAGAACTAGTATGGTCAATATTCCCGATAGATATATCCCTTACGTAGCCACTTTACCATGTTACCGTTGGTAAGTAGCATTACCTTGGTCCGGGGGCGTCAAAGGTTTTTTACCACTGTAACCAGGCTTAAATCGCACTGTGCCTGGTAACTTGTGCTACACATTTCATAGCTTTGTCCTGTCATCGAATCGAGGCCTACCACCTAGGCAAGTACGCACGCAAGTGTAACTTGAATCAGCAAGCCCACCGGTCACCCCGAACTAGTATTGTCGATTACGTATACCACTCTGCCATGTTACCGTTGTAGGTAGCATTAGCTTGGTCTGGGGGCGGATACCCAGGTGAAGCGAACACACAATATTGTTTACTGAGATCACTCCTGTTGAACCAGACAGGATCTATTATTTTATGAACAGTGAGGACGTTCTGAAACAACAAAAAATCCCCGCACCCAGAAAGAAATTTTGTGGGGGGGTGGGGTCAGTGCAAGGAGGGTGTTAAACAGGGATCAGATTACAGTGCCCGCCCAGCAATTATGGTTACATTGTCTAATTACCACATAAATAGCAACCACGACTGTCTTGTCGCTGAGTCAGAAAGGAAAAAACAAGGGCACAGTAATTGTCATCCTAATGTCACAGCATTTAACCCCATGTGGGCAGCTTTTCATGCTCCTTGCACTCAACCAATCTGACAAATGATCGTTTAAAGTGTTCTTGCCCCAATGTAGGTATACAATGGGCAGCATCTCTGAGATTAGAGTTAACATATTAAATGCATTTAGATACAGTGCATCTAAATATAACATATTTTAAAGCGTGTTGATTATCCTGCAATCTGTCATGGGTACAGCCCTCCTGTGCCTACATTGGACATTCTTGATTTAAAGAAAGAGATAAAGATCTTCCAATTTCAGCAGGCAATTATTTGTGGCCCTGAACCATCCTTTTGATTAACTTGTGAGCTAAAAGCCCCACTGCCATATTGCTATCCCCAGTAGCAGGTGGTCACCCTGGCCAACTATTTACTGAACCAACTTGTTTGTAAACAGGTGTGATAGGATGTGGGATAGTACTTTACCTACCCACACTATTCTACTTACAAGTCCCACTGCCTTATTGCTATCCCCAGTAGCAGGTGGTCACCCTGGTCAACAATTTACTGGACCAACTTGCTTGTAAACAGGTGTGATAGGATGTGGGATAGTACTTTCCCTACCCCACTATTCTACTTAAATGAAAATTCGTGAACATCAGAGGCTGGCAGTTGCTGGTAAATTGAGCCCAAAACCCGCAAAGACGGGGGATTGACTCCTGGTCCCGGGCTAGACCTCTGCATCAGGGTCTGCCACTCTAACCATTTGAGCCACACTTCTCCACCAAACTGGAGCCAAACAGTACTTGATATAAACGTGTAAACATTAATACATCCACTTTGGGCATTCGAAATTGAACTGGACTGATCACGTCACTTCTAGCATCAAATATTATTCCACTGTGGCTCTTTATACAGAAAGGAGTTGAGCCTATCATTTTTTCAGCTTTCGTTGGCTATCCACCTTAATCACAAGATATGTGTTTTAATGTCAATTTAAGCATAATTGATGTAAAACATAGGGACAGGCTAGAATTTAGTGTACAGAATACTCTGTCACCCACGTGCAGTAATACTCTATCCACCAACCCTCAGTTTTATAGAGATAATGTCTGACAAAGGGAGACACACAATAGCCGCTAACTGATGACCCAGGTCACGGGGCATAATCAGTAATCAGATACTGACAATTATAACAGAAAGCGTGAGGGAAACAGTCCCGCTGGGGAAGAGAAACTGCCCTTACAGCTGTATAAATATCTCGAAATATCTCGAAATTTTTATGCTCTGGAATAAAGTACCTTATGTTGTACATTATAAGGTTATAAAGGTTGGTAAGCCAATACACTTGCGGGGAGAGCCGAACCAAGGGTCTGGCACAGATAGCTGAGCACGTGCCGAGCCCTGAAAATGTTTGCTAGGCAAGTCACACAACAAGCATCACGTAAAAGAAGATAAATGCGCTTCTCTATTAAAATTGTGTATTTCTATAACATATGAAACTTTGAGGTTAATAATACGTCAGATCATGGCACTGCACTGAGAAGTACTTACTAACGCAATCGTTTTTAAACAAACGATTAGTGCATGTAGTTGCCAGAATTACGTGAATTCAGACACAATCACGTAGTCTTGAACCCTGGTCTCCCACACAAAAGTCGGCAGTCTTGGCTGCCGTCCCATCCCCTCGCCCTATGTCTAACTCTTTGCCTATGGCGTCTGTTCTGCCTTTCTCTGTTGGGGAATGAACGCGCCCGTTAGTGTGTCATGCTGCAATAGGCACGCGAAATTCTTGCTGTACCTGGCTAGCAGAGATAGATTAGTTGTAGTGCTGACAGAAAAGACGTGCACCTGAAACAGGCTCTGTGGAGTAACATCACTCATGGAAATAGACAGTAGGGCAAGTATGCAACATAATGACAGCATAATGTGAACTCATCTTAAAAGCACAAAACGTGGATGAATTGGTCAATGAAGGGTCACATTTTTTGGGCTAATTAATATTATTGTTTTTACTTATGTATTGTTCAAAAGGACAATTGAGAATTCCTTAGGGTACATTAAGGGTGTTGCCTATATATGAGCCACTACCCAGAGACAAGGAAAGTCAGGAAGTGAATCAATCAGGCTAGCAGCATATGCCTTTTTAGCACTGCAACATATCCACATCTTTGAGCTTTCAAAGCAAAATTGTGGCCTGCGGCGACCACAGTGCATGCACTTTGACGTTTTGGAAGACACACTACAGATCACGTCCTTGTGTGCCTTTAATAGCGACCGACTTCAAACCTTTTTATATGTGCAGATACAAAAAATCCCTTGGGGACCTGACTAGATCAAAAAGTCTTTTGTAAGGAACACAATCGGTCTTAAACTTGTTAAAACAAAAGTACCCTCAAATGTATTTAGACACTCCCCGGCGTACAGCCCATGCACACCCTGGTAGCCTGCAATAAAGTAGAGCCCTTATAGAATTAAAACAACATTAAACTTTTTGATGACATAACATCGCTGTTTGTGCAACCCCCAACCTATCATATATTCATTTTAAGGTATCAGAGCACTTTTACATAGCACCAGTTGCCTTACATGAAGACACGTTCACCTGAATAATTACTCCATAAAGCAGAGCCCTCATAGAATTAAAAAAAAACAACATAAAACTTTTTATGACATAAATTCGCTGTATGTGCAACACCCCACTGATCACATACTTATTTTAAGTTATCAGAGCACTTTACATAGCACCAGTTGCCTTGCATGAAAACACTTGTATAAGAAACAAAACAATTGCAAATGCCACTGTTTTTTCAAAATAACATTAATTGAATAAACATATGAACAAAACACTATGTTTTCAGTGAAATGAATTCTGTTTGTTTTAATCTTTTTCCTTTTTCGTTTAACACTTCTATTTCAAAATAATCTCGCAATATATTGTACAAATATTAAAAACCTGGAGTGCACAACAAATATCATGTACAGTGATAACAAAATTTGTTAGATATTTATAGTGTAATACAACTTGTTCACCATTCAGTCTCCACTCATACAACACTCAATCCACTACAGACAGACAAACTCACAACAAAACATAAATGATTCGAAAGGTTACTGGATACACTCTCCGGTAACACAAGCCACTTGTTTTTTCCAATCTATACAATTATTTCCACATTAAAGGTTCAATTGAAAAAAAATTTTTGGGGGCTATTAACGGGGTCTACGCGTTTCGAACTACCATTCTTGCGTAGTTCTCTTCAGGACCAATCTTGTGCTCGACCAAACAAGCTGGAAGGGTAGTGGTCCCACTTTGGGGAATGAACGTGCACTCACAGACTGCCTGGCTCGCCTGTCTGTTTGAGGCGAGGCAGGCATGTTGTATTCAAAAGCAGTTCTAGTCGTTTAACAAATTTGCTTATCGCCTTTTAGACAATGAATGGCTCGCTCGCGTCTGAAGCAACCGGCGTCTGAATGCTGACCGATTTGCAGGCGGTCAGCATTCAGACGCCGGTTGCTTCAGACGCGAGCGAGCCATTCATTGTCTAAAAGGCGATAAGCAAATTTGTTAAACGACTAGAACTGCTTTTGAATACAACACGCCTGCCTCGCCTCAAACAGACAGGCGAGCCAAGCAGTCTGTGAGTGCACGTTCATTCCCCAAAGTGGGACCACTACCCTTCCAGCTTGTTTGGTCGAGCACAAGATTGGTCCTGAAGAGAACTACGCAAGAATGGTAGTTCGAAACGCGTAGACCCCGTTAATAGCCCCCCAAACATTTTTTTCAATTGAACCTTTAATGTGGAAATAATTGTATAGATTGGAAAAAACAAGTGGCTTGTGTTACCGGAGAGTGTATCCAGTAACCTTTCGAATCATTTATGTTTTGTTGTGAGTTTGTCTGTCTATAGTGGATTGAGTGTTGTATGAGTGGAGACTGAATGGTGAACAAGTTGTATTACACTGTAAATATCTAACAAATTTTGTTATCACTGTACATGATATTTGTTGTGCACTCCAGGTTTTTAATATTTGTACAATATATTGCGAGATTATTTTGAAATAGAAGTGTTAAACGAAAAAGGAAAAAGATTAAAACAAACAGAATTCATTTCACTGAAAACATAGTGTTTTGTTCATATGTTTATTCAATTAATGTTATTTTGAAAAAACAGTGGCATTTGCAATTGTTTTGTTTCTTATACAAGTGTGGCAAGCAATGCCGGTGGGAGCCCAGACCCAGTGGTTTTGTGTTCATTGCATGAAAACACGGCTTCTCAAAACACTTTTACACGTTGGAAACCTTCTCTGGTCTCCCATCCACTCTCCGCCCTAGCTGTCCCTGCTTAGCTTTTGCAAAACCAAACTTGCCCGGTAAAGAGAAAGGCAGAGCCGAGCCCGCCCCGAGTTCGTTGCAGGCAAATTATGTAAACAACGGCTCTCAATCTTCGCCTCCCGAACAGATCGCACACACTACTCATGTATTTTCCGTTTTTAAATATTTATCGTGAGCTGGGTAGAAGCGCTCAAAGCCGCTTATCTCCGTTCGTTGTGGCCGGTGCTTCAGCTCGCTACCGTGCCCCGCCCGCCCCGCAGAATACCTTTTATCTCTGCATTCAAGGGTCCCTTTTAGGTGTCCTGGACCTGCCGCTCGACGGTGCGCTCTCCCCGGCCGCCTCGCTGGATCCACAGGATTCCTCCGCTACGCCCGATCACCGGACCCTTGCAGCTCCCGCTCCACGTCCGCTCTGGTCTTGCTGCTAACTCCTCGAGGCAGACCTAAAAAGACAAAATTGAGAAAATTAACAGCCCCACGGTGGGGCGAGGAGCGAGCCTGAGAGCGCGGGCACAAAGAGGCCGCTTCCCGCGCTCCCCAGGCTCTTAACCCTTTCGCCGCCGCGGCCCCGCCCCCTCACCCCGGAAGTGCACAACTACTTCTGGGGCGGGGGCAAGCGACCACGAAAGGAACGGGGTGTGGGAGGGGCCGGGCCCCGCCATGCCTGCGTGGGGGCCGATTGGCCCCCCCTTCTCTCTCTGTGTGCACACAACCATAGCATCACAATCTTTGTGTGCTCGAAGTTTTCAGCAGTTCCTTTTCTTGGCTCCGAGGAGAAGTGGCTAACAAAGGGTTATGTGAACGTGTTTGTGATTCACAAAGAAAAGAGAGTAATACAATTATATTAAACACTGGCAACGCGAGAAGGCCTGGCTTTGGCCAGCTTATGCAATGGTTCATTTTGTAAAACAATTATTATAAGCCTGTGTGTGTGACACTGTGACACATTGTGTGTGTGAGACACTGTGTGTGTGTGAGATACTCTCTACTCAATCTCTACTACTCTCTACTACTCACTCTCTAATCACTCTCTACTACTCTCTACTACTCACTCTACTACTCTCTACTACTCACTCTACTACTCTCTACTACTCACTCTCTACTACTCACTCTGCTACCTCTCTACTCATTCTCTACTACTCACTCTACTACTCACTCTCACCTACTCTACTCTTTCTCTACTACTCTCTACTATTCACTCTCTACTACTCACTCTCTACTACTTACTCTACTACTCTCTACTACTCACTCTACTACTCTCTACTATTCACTCTCTACTACTCACTCTACAACCCACTCTCTACTACCTCTCCACTCATTCTCTACTATTCACTCTATTACTCTCTACTACTCACGCTCTACTACTCTCTGCTACTCACTCTACTACTACCTACTACTCACTCTCTGCTACTCTCTACTAATTCTCTACTACTCTCTACTACTCTCTCTAATACTCTCTACTACTCTCTACTCCTCACTCTGGATGTGTGTGTGGCTGTGTGTATGTGTGTGTGACTGTGTGCGTGCCTGTGTGTGTGTGCGTGCCTGTGTGTGTGTGTGGCTGTGTGTGTGGCTGTGTGTGTGGCTGTGTGTGTATGTGTGGCTGTGTGTGGCTCTATGTGTGGCTGTGTGTGTGTGTGTGGCTCTGTGTGTGTGTGTGGCTGTGTGTGTGTGTGTGTGTGTGTGGCTGTGTGTGTGGCTCTCTGTATGTGTGTGTAGCTGTGTGTGGGAGAGACAGCAGTGTGAGAGAGACAGCAATGTGAGAGAGACAGCAGTGTGAGTGTTTAGGGAGAGCAAGGTGTCTGGGAGAGCATGGTGTGTGAGAGACAGCAGTGTGTGAGAGACAGCAGTTATTTATGTTTTGATTTTTGAAAAATAAATAAAACGCATTGTTATTTGCAATATCAATAGCTCAAACTTGCATAAATACGCGACCTATTGCATTGCAAATGCCATAGGTCTCGCATTTGCGAGAGATTAAGCTATTGGCATTGTAAATGACAATGCCATTTATTTTCCCGTTTTCAAAACCAACACATAAATAAAAATGTTGTCATTTACAGTGCCAATTGCTCTAACTTTTGCAAAGGCGAGACCGTTGCATTGTAAATGCTTGTTTGGACTACACCCCTGGTGCACAGCATGAAAGGCTGTTACAGCCTTGACAAAACATGACCCCATGCAGCTGAAGTCAGGCCAGCAGGCTAATGTCAGCGGCAGAATGACAATAGGCTGCTCTGAGTGTCACAGTATGAGGTGTACCTTCCCCCGTAGGGGTGTGCTTACTTTTCAGGGGCCTGCAGCAGGGGAGAGGGCTGGAGCATCTTGAGGTGGGGGGGGTTTAAGCTCCAGCGATGAATCGCCGCAGTTTTTGATTATTCTGTGCTTCAATTCCAAAGCATATTTTTTACCTTGGAATATTAATTTCCTATTTGGGTACTGGCGCTATAAGCTTTAAAATACTTTTATTGCCACAAATGTGTGTCATCATTAAGCTCTATTAACTAACTAAGTAGTGTATTATCAAAGGTTGCAATCAATCAATCAATCAATCAAAGCATTTATATAGCGCACTACTCACCCGGAGGGTCTCAAGGCGCTGGGGGGAGGGGGTCCGCTACTGCTCGAACAGCCAGGTCTTGAGCTGCTTCCTGAAGGCGAGGTGGTCCTGGGTCAGGCGGAGGTGGGTCGGAAGGGAGTTCCAAGTTTTGGCTGCCAGGTAGGAGAAGGACCTTCCTCCTGTGGTGGCTCTTCGGATGCGGGGGACGGCGGCGAGGGCGTGGCTGGTCGATCGAAGCTGGCGTTTGGGAGCGTAGAAGTTGAGGCGGCTGTTGAGGTATCCTGGGCCTTGGTTGTGTAGGGCTTTGTGTGCGTGGGTGAGGAGCCGGAAGGTGATTCTCTTGTTGACCGGGAGCCAGTGCAGGTTTCTCAGGTGTCCGGAGATGTGGCTGCGGCGGGGGATTCCAGGATGAGTCGTGCTGAGGTGTTCTGGATCCGCTGGAGTCTCTTCTGGAGTTTGGCTGTGGTTCCGGCGTAGAGGGAGTTGCCGTAGTCTCGACGGCTGGTGACGAGGGCCTGGGTGACCGTCTTCCTGGTCTCAGTGGGGATCCATCGGAAGATCTTACGTAGCATGCGAAGGATGTTGAAGCATGATGAGGAGACGGCGTTGACTTGTCTGGTCATGGAGAGGGAGGAGTCCAGGATGAAGCCCAGGTTGCGTGCGTGGTCTGTGGGTTTGGGTGCGCTGCCCAGGGCGGGGGGCCACCAGGAGTCGTCCCAGGCGGAGGGTGATGATCCCAGGATGAGGACTTCCGTCTTGTCCGAGTTCAGTTTCAGGCGGCTGTTCGACATCCAAGAATCAACAAATGTGGGCCACTTTTCTTTGGCTGCCCGGGCTGAATTGTGTCCTCAAACCAACCGTGACCGTGTAAAAGTTTTGGCGCAGGCTGCTCAACATCCCATGATTTTGGGCAGATCACTTCATCTCCCCATGGGCAAAATTAAAAATGAATGTGTCCTTGTGTAATGTAACGTGCGCTCATGTAAAGCTCTCCAAAACCTAAGTTAGGTGTGAGTTCATAAAACTGCAAAAAAGACAATGCACACTTCTGGCAGGGCAGACGACACGGAGAACTGCAGGAAGGCATTCAATTAAAGGCGAGTCTGTGGCTGGACAGAGTGGAGGACAGAAACCTGTGTTGTAGGTGACTGTATGGCCCTGACTTAAGGACCCCAGCAATCAGAGGGCAGCCACTGCCTTACAATGATTTGTGGGGTTGGACTCGGGGAAAGGAATCCAGACTTACCTTTTAGCTACTACTTTCAATAGAAGCATTGACACGTTCCCATCCAGCTAAATCGCTCGGACTTTTTTGGATTCACTCTAGCAAGCCGACACATTGTCCCAGAAAAGCGTCCTTACATTTACCTAAAAGGGGATTGCCATTTCGGTGCTTCCAGTGATACTTTAGCATGAACTGAGAATCTGGTCATCAGTCACTGAATCAGGTGTTTGCTTTTACCTGATTGCTATTTTTATGATGAATGGAGAATCCAAAAAACATTGGGGTCCATTAGGATGTTGTGAGGTGGCACCACAGCAGTGCTGGCGGGCTGAAAACCAAATGTTTCCGCCCGTGAGCAGCGGGAAACATATCCGCCATATTAGAATCGCAAAAATAGGTAAATTCCCGTCCGTCGCGGTGCAAAGGGCTCTGCCATCAAAGTGCGCCCGCCACCGCGGCGGTGTTAGCCAATGGAGACTCACCGCCGTGCGGAATGACGTCCGCCCAGCCCCACAAATTAGGATGGCCCAAACAAGCAGACGCACCGCAGCGGAGACACCGCCCAACCAGAGATGGTGGAAACTCGACAGCGGAGCGCGATACCAGAGTCCCAGACCACACCACCCGGTTACGACCGCCATGGACCCTGCCGTACACGTATTTCCGGTGCTGTGCCTGCTACAGCACTATCAACTCATGGGCCGCCACGGACGCCGCCGCAGGTACGCAACTGCACAAATCCAACACACAACACACAGGCTGACACAGGGTCCAAATATACAACAGACACCCTGCTGGGGGCATTAACACATTCACAAGGGCACCGACACATGACCCACCTGCCACCAAGTCACCCCTCTGCATCCTGGACATACATCGACTGCGAACTTGCAGCAATGTCCCGGTCACGTCACTGCAGCGGTGAATACATGCGCACAATGCAGAAGGCAGGGCCAGTCCAAGGCATGGGCAGGGCACAAAGACCCCAGGGACACACCTCCCCCCACCACACATCAGCACACCCCATGAAGGCACTGGCCAGGTGCCCATCCTGTGCGCCCCCATGCACAACAACAAGCCAGGTCAATCCACACCCTGCACTACACAACAAGCTGCCAGGGAGACAGCCACTGCAGGAGTGGCTGCACAGGAACGCACAACACACAGCACAGTGCCAGGGAAACACACACTACAACACCACCACCACACACATGGAAACAAACATGAGTACAAGCACCAAATGAACACATACAAGGAACAAACAGACAAATGGACACACAGCCTGCACAGTCACACATACATACCACACACTCACATACAGACACCCAAAATGCCAACAGCAATGGAGCACAACAAATCAGCAAGTCAAAGTGTGAGGAACACAAATTGAAGGCCATGGAGACACACAACAAGCATGTGCACATCACATGCAAGACAAGGAACACAGAACACCCCCCTCAGACCATCAAACCACACATGGCTACTACAGTCAGTGAAGTTAAACCAGAGGCACCACAGTGCAACAACAAAGGGAGACCGCAAGGCATACCAGCTAAAGGCACAAGGAAGGAAGGAAGGCCTGGAAGTCCAACTGGGAACAGCCACACGTGCATACAACCACCCCACAGGAGTACATCTGCAGCACAACACACAGGGCCTATATGCATACTCCATTACTGACAAACACCAGGAAGAATGTACACACATACCCCCCCTAACAACAGCAGCACACAACACCAGTGCCACACACACTGAACACTGCTAATACTTGCCAGTACATATACATACAAACAAACACACACCCTGGGTGTAGCCACAAACATAACACACACATAGGGATGCCAGAACAGATGTCTGCCTAAAAACAACACACAAACACAAAACACAACCGGAACACACACAGAATCCCAACAGAAACAGACATACCCTGTCAGCCAAACAGTGGAAAGGCAATGGGAGCACAGACACAATAGGAGGCACAACCTCATCACTCAGGAACAAAACACACACAATATACCACAAAGGACACAAGAAGTGCACCATCACAGAACAACACTGCCACATCAAACCAAGTACAGATGCACATGAAAAAAAAAAATGAACAAACACTGCAGGGCATCAGGGGTTGCACATCAGGCAATGACATGGCCACATACACACAGCACTGTAAGCACAACAAGCAGTGTGTGCACACCAAGCATAACAATCACACACAGACATGAGTGACACAACATCAACCCACACAACCCAAGTCAGCACAGCACAAACACAACAGCACACCCAGGAAGTGAAGCAATACCACAGCCAACACACATACATCCAACACAACGACAACTGATGCACAAATCTGGGATAGAAAGGCAGAACCATCTTGACCAGAGCACTGGACAGCACACACAGCTGAAGTGCACATGATCAACCATGACTGATAAATAGCACAAGAACATCACATATAATCCATTGGGGGCAATGTCCAGAGTGGAACATTTATCTTGGCCCAAGAACTGCACCACAAAGCACAGTGTCACAAATGAAGTGATGGGGAGGCACACACACATGTAAACCGAGGGTACAGCTGACATCAAAGTGAAGTATCTTGCATGTCAGTAGTCGACATGTAAGGGGTGTACCATACACAAATAGAAGGAGTGCAGACTCACAATGGGTAGGCATAAGAAGCACACATAGGGGATGGCATTAGACCACACACACCATGCCATACAGGAGGATAAAAGGTACCATGTGCCTGCAATGCATGAGAAACATAACCACAATGGCAGTGTGGAGCTGCAGGTCTGCACAGTCTACACAGAATCAAGACACATGGATTATCAAACAAACACAACACTGATGTGCATGTCACACACTCTGCACACTCACAAGTGACTAAAACAACAAGTAGGAGTCAGACAGAACAGCACAGACACACCAACACACTGCACAGTGCACAACAGACAACTCACACATGTGCATACAACCACATCCACAGGGCAGAACAATCCAAACAAAAGGCACACTACTCCTGGGTGACACATGTGTGTGTTTGACAATCCAGGGGCACACACACATCCACACCCCCTACAAAGTCACACCCTTCACACTGCACACCACTTAACTACCCAAAAGCACACATCTCATGTAGGCCATGGCACCAGGATAACGGGCCATCACAAGATGAACATACACATAGACAGCTGGGCACACATAAAGGAATAACACACATACATGATGACATTGTCCAGCCTGCATGCAAACCTGTGCACAGTATCCCACCCTGTGCTGGCAGTGTCCTCCAACCTGACGTGAACAATGTAGTCAACAATAGCAAACCACAAAAAGAGAGCTGCATCACAGGTAAAATTGACACCACAGATAACACAAGTATCAGTGTCTGAATGGATGAAGTCCCTGTCACCCCTGTGAAAAAATGTGATGCGGGCAAAGAACTTGGCAATGTTGAAGTGCCACATAGAGCATGGGGCACAGTCAACCAAATGCACACACCAAAATAACTTTATTCAGCAAGGACACTGACAAAACAGACAACAGGAGTAAATGTCTTTATTCACATATTGCACAGATGTGACAGTAGAACAACAGTAGAGAAAAGCAAGGCACAAAATGCTGAACATATGCTTTAAATATTTTTATTCAAAAAATGTTTACAACGTTTATTCCCCTAACTCTCCCCCCCCTGCACAGGACATGAAAAAGCAAAAAAATACAATCAAATTTCGTTTTTTCCATGACATTTCTATATCTCAGGCTACAATAATTCAGCCTGGCAAATTATACTGTGTAAGCTAGAGCATCAATCAAAACAAAACAGCTGGAAAAAACCCGTGAAGGGCGAACAACTAAACATAAACCCATGGATACAGCTTGATTAATATTCCTGATTTTCATTACACACCCACCTTGAGACCCTATGGAAGTTCTATGTTTCCTGCCACCCTATCCTTCCAATCTGCTATTGGTTTCCAGATCTGCAGACCAAGGGATCTGCCCTTCTTCCCTTTTCTGGCGTATAACGCTTTTTCCATGTTGTATATATATAAAAGCCTGGCCAACCATTGCTGCATAGTGGGGGGGAGCTTATCTCGCCATGCTGAAGCTATGCATAGACGAAATACTGCCATGGCTACAAACAAAAAGTTCTCAAACTGTGATTGCTCTCCAGTCCCGTCCAATCCCATTAATATCACTTCGGGTGTCATCATTAACTTACAATTCAGCGATCTATCTAAAAACCTTTCAATTTCTTTTATCAGAGGAACCAGGTTGGGGCATTCGCCAAACATGTGGACTATGTCTCCCTCCTGGCTGTCGCATCTTGGGCATGTTATCCCTTGTGTGCCCCCCCACTGTGCAATTCTGGCTGGGGTGTAGTATAGCTTGTACAAGGTCTTATAGTGCTGGGCTTGCAATGAAGAAGAGTGGAGAACCTCCTGTCCCATCTGCAATGACTTCTCGAAGATCCCCTCCGTAATTCCTAGCGCATCCATCCATTTTGCTTCAAATTTACCCAAGTCATCTCCCCTGTGTGCTATAAGTTCGGCATAGAACCTTTTTATCGTACAGCCGTGTCCCCCTTCTATTACTTGTAATATTGTATTGTCTCCAAATCCTAGAGGTCCACCTCTCTTTCCAGCCAATAAGCTTCTTATCTGTAGATACTTAAAAAACGTCCTTGTGCTGACCCCAAATTTTCTCTGTATCTCTGAGAATTGGCGCACTCATAGCGGGCCTATCAAATCCCTCATTCTTTTCACTCCTAACCGTCCCCATTCCTTGAAAACAGTATCAGCAAAGATCTCTGGGGGTAATGTGGGGTTGTTCCCTAACCTAGTATATGCATGGTATCTACCCAGTCCAAAGCTCTTTTTAAACGCCTTCCATACCTTATAGGCTGCCTCCAGGGTCTTGAATCTGGTCCTCTTAAAGTAGCTTGGTTCAGTGTATCTCAGTAACGCATTCTGTGCCTCCTCACCTAAAATCAAACCGAATATCTCTAACGAGCCGGTATAGAATTCTCCTTCCATCTCAGCCCCGCCAATGAGGCCCGTTATTTGCTGCAGCACTGCTGCCCAGTAATAGAGTCTCAGATCCGGTAGTGCCCACCCCCCCCTCTCTCTTGGTAATGCCATACATTTTAGTGCCCTTCTTGTTTTACCCTGTGACCAAATAAACCAGTTTATTATGAGCTCTATTCTACTAAACAAAAGTGGGCTGAAAGATAGAGGTATAGTTCTAAATATATATAAAAATTTCGGGAGGAGATTCATTTTGATAAAGTTTACCCTGCCAACTATGGACATGTGCAGATTATGTACCCTATCCAAATCCTTCTTCACTTTCGCGATGATAGGAGAAGTATTTAAGTCCACTAAATTGCCCAGATCAGCAGTGATAGTTATTCCTAAGTAAACCCCCTCAGCCACCACCCGTGAATCTATGCATGTTGTGTATGTATTCTTTATAATTTGTGTCTTAGTTTTATTTAGTGCGTACCCCGCGACCCGCCCGAATTGCTCCGCCTCCTGTTCTATTTTACTGATGTCCTCTGCTGGTGAGAGTGTGATAATCGCAATATCATCTGCGTATGCTAGTACCTTAATCAGTCCCATCTTAGTATCTAGCTGCCTAATTCCATCATTTAGCTCCAATTTCTTAATTAATGGGTCTATGTAAAGTGCAAAGAGCAGGGGTGAGCATGGGCACCCCTGCCGTGTGCCCCGTGTAATTCTAAATGGGGTAGTGCGGCTTGCATTCACCCTTACACACGCCGTTGGACCTACATACAATGATTGTATCAATTTTATGAATCCTTCTCCGATTCTCTCTTTCCTCAGCACTGCCCACAGAAATTCCCACGCCACGCGGTCAAAGGCCTTTTCGGCGTCTAGTAACATAGCTGCAATAGGTTTCTCCTCCGCCCCTTTTACGTCAAATAGCGTGATAATTTTTCTAACATGGAGTGTAGTTCCTCTATGTGAAATAAAGCCATGCTGATTAATGCTTACTAATTGCTCTATTACCCTAGAAAGTCTGTTCGCTAATGTTTTAGAGAAGATTTTTAGGTCAGCATTAATCAGTTTAATCGGGCGGTATGATCCGGGCTCTGCGGGGGGTTTCCCTTTTTTAAGGATTACAACAATATCTGCCCCTTCCCAGCTGGCTGGTATAGAATGCCCCGCCTGTGCCTCCCTAAGTGTCCTGACTAGCTCTGAGATAATTGATGCAAAAAACACTTTGTAAAATTCCCCGGGTATCAGATCCGGCCCGGCAGCCTTGCCGGAAGGCAGACTGAGCATAGCCTCCTTCATTTCTTCTGCCTCTAAGCAGGTCTCGAGAGAGTCCCTATCTATCTCCTGTAGGGTTTTAATTGGTAGGTCTTGCAGGTACCTCTGAATATCGGCAGGATCCCTGTCCTGCTCCTCCTCATAGAGCTTGCTGTAGAACTCCCTAAAGACCTCGAGGATACCTTCCCTATCTGAAACCATATTGCCCCCACTGTCTCTTATCTCTTTAATTTCACCTTTTGCCATCCTCTGTCTCGTGCGTGTTGCGAGTGTCCGCCCTACCCTTTCGCTGTATTCATAGCATTGCTCTCTCTTAGCATTATAAATCTTAGCTAATTTTATTGCTATACTCTCTTCTGCTTCCGCTTTAGCCATCATGGTCTCCATTAGATGTTGTTCCAGCTCCCGCCCCTCAGTAATAGCCTGTTCAAGTCTCTGCTCTGCTTTCAACAGATCGCTGTTTACCCGATCTACCTTGGCTTTCTCCTTTTTCTGATTGGCTAGGCTAAAGCTCAGTGTTTCACCTCGCACCCCGGGTTTAAAGGTATCCCAATCATTTCCTGGATTAGTACTCCCTCTGTTAATGTCCCAGAAGCCCTTTATCCAAACGTGCATGTGTGTAATATAGTCTATATCCATCAGGAGTACTCTTTCAAATGTCCATGATTTAACCTGTCTTTTAAGCCCACTACCCGTTATTGTCAATATTAGGGGGTTGTGATCAGACAGGATACGGGGTAACCTTGCTATCGTGAGGGTATTTAAGGGTAACCTGGAGGTGAAGAAGTAATCCAGACGGACGCACTTCCTATGGGGGGCCGAGTAGAAAGTAAAGCCGTCCTCGCCCGCTTTAAGCTCTTCCCAAACATCCATAAAGGCGTTGTTACTGGCCATACTTCGGATTGCTCTACACACCCTCTTTTTCCTTCCTTGATATAGGCCCCTATTATTCAATCTCAAAGCTGATGCCCTGTCGATGTTGAAATCTCCTGCGAGGATCACTCTTGGTGCCCAAGTAGCCAGTTCTATATCTAGGAACTCGAATACTTCAGGGTCATCCTCCGTTTTACCCATAGCCGGACCCTAAAGTAATCCAGACTTCTCCAATCAGACACTCAATCAGGGCCCACCTGCCCCAAGGATCTTCTAATTTCTTCCTAGTGCTAACGTTAGGTAGTTTAGTTAGAATGGCCACTCCCCTGACCTTTGCCCCATGTTTTGAATATGCCAGCACGCACAGCCCCAGTTGTTCCAACAAAAAAGGCTTGTTACCTTCTATGTGTGTCTCTTGTAAACATATAAATTCTGCCTGGGTGTTTTTAATCTATAAAGCTACCTTTTGCCTTTTCAGCCTATCATTCAGCCCACATACATTCATTGTTAACACCTTAACTTTTGAACTCATCCTTAATCTTTATTATTCCTGAGCCTTTTGAACCGAAGAGATAATATTTCTTTTCTACCCTCTACACCACCCTTACTGCTAATACCATTGTCATTGCCTTTAAATTTTCATCTAGTTTTTGCCTGATCCAGCTGTTTAGTCTGGCCAAAATTAACTCTTTAAACGTGAATGCAGTCCTTGTTTCCCTTACATGTATCCTGAGTTCCTTTTGTGTAATTTCCTTGTTTTGATATGTCCCAGTCCTTTTCCCTATATTCTGTCCTATGCCCCTTTCCCCTCCCCCCCTACCCTTGAGGCATCTTGGGTCCAGCCGGATCCAGGTGTGGGCGTATGTTGACCAGTACGCCTCAGTGCGTTCCCCCCCCCAGCCCCGCGTGAATATTATAATTAAATTGGGAGAGAGTCTATGAAAAACAAACGTTCTACACCTAATATTGATATAAAGAATTGAACCTTATTGTCCAGTCCACAACCTAAGAAAAAATTTAGTTCTTGATCATTTTCCGGTATTATCTTTTGCAGTCTCTGAGATCTCTTTAAGGTAATTTTCAGCCTGTATTTCGCTGGTGAAACTGCGAGTTGCTCCCCAAAAATTACTTTCAGTTGGGCAGGATTCTGTAAAAAACTTTAGCACCAATTTGCTCAAAAGGAGAAAATAGCTGTCTCAGCCTCCACCTCCTTTCGACGGTAGCGTGGGCAAAATCTGGTCTCACAAAAAATGTGGAGCCGTTATATTCTCTCTTACTTGTGGGACGCGCTAAGTCGTAGATAGTATCACGAAGTAGAAAGTTTCCAAAGAACACCAACATTGCCCTTGGAAATTTAGGTTGGTTCTGTGGTTTCTTAGATTGAGTGAGGGGGAACCGATGGGCGCGTTGAACTTCTCTCTCTAGTTCCCAGGTTTGAAGTTCAGGGAAGGCTGATTTAAGAAGTCTAATTACATACCCCCTGGGGTCGTTTTCCTCGACGCCTTCTGCAAGCCCCAGGAAGCGCAGATTGTTTCGTCTTGATCTATTCTCTTGTTCCTCGACCTTTATCAATAGATCCTGTATGATTCCTTCTTGTTTTTTTTCTTTGTTTTGAAGGTAAGTAACCTCGTTCTCAAGATGGTTGGTTCGTGATTCAACTGACACCATTCTTTCGGATATCTCTATACATGTACTTCCCACCTTATTTACAGCACCTTGCAGTTGTTGGATGGCTGAATGATGCTTTTGGGTTTCCATTTTAACGTCTTTATGAAGTTTTTTTATTGAGCTTAATATATCTTTTAGTGACGGCTCGGCTGCTTCTCCTATTTCTTTATCATATTGAGAGATGTCCCCAGTTGGATCATCCTCGCTTTCTTGAGCCAGTATTTTTTCCTTTAATTTATTTTTGGATATTGAGATTTTTCGGGGATTGATGGATTCTGGGTTACTTCCTTTATCGGTTGTTTCTTCATAGGTACTTTTATTTAATCTTTTATTCCTTATTCTTCTTTTCTCTAGTTTTTTCCTTGGTGTATTTCCTTGTCCAAGATTGCTTGTGTTCCTTGTGCCTGTACAACCTGATATTTCCTGGGTTGATAGTTCTTGATCTTGTTCTTTGTTTACATCGCTTGCCTCACTAGAAGTTGATATGCCAGTTTCGTATATATCTGCTTCAGATTCATCTGAGTGTGAATCAGTTTCTGGCAAAGGCAGTTTGTCCGTTGGAGGATTCGATGTTACATGAGGGTTCATCCCCTGAGCAAGTTTTTGGGTTGTCCCGTTCTTTATCGTTGAATCCTGGACCACTAGCTCCTGACTTGGCCCTTTATTTACCCCTGCTTTGGGCAGTGGGCTAAAGATGTTTAATATACTAGGCTGCGAAGTAGTTGATTGCCCCGTCGAAGTTGCTTTTGCATTTGCTTTCAAATCCTTGACGGTTTGTAACCGTTTTGCTTTTTTTGCCATTAGTTCCAACTCTTCCGTGTCTTCAATGTCTTTCTCCCTCTCCTTCTCCTTCTCCTTGTATCTCTCCTTGGCTTTATCTTTCCTTTTCTCTGTTTCTATGCCAATAACTTTAACTACATATTTATCACTCTTCTTCTCCTTCTTAGGTTTTTCGTGGTCTCCCTGTTTCTCACTGCAGCTCTGGATGACGCCTTTGTCCTTGTCTTTATCTTTGTCTTTATTTTTCTCTTTTTCTGGACCCTTTTTATTTCCTCTGTCCTTCTCCCTTTCGTTATCCTTTTCTCTATCTTTTCCTTTGACTTGCCCGTGATCCTTATTTTTTTTTAACTTTCCTTGCTTTAGTTCCTCTAGTCTCTCGTCGTTGATGCAATGGCTGTAATGGCTTTAATAAATGAGCATTATCCGGTTCTTGTGCCTCATGTAAATTCTCGTCAGGTTCAGATTCAGATTTTTCAATACATTGGGCACTCATAACATCCAGGGTTTTTGATCGGGGCATAGGTGGATCGGATAGATCAGGCACTGCAATTAGATCACATGATTCCGTCTGATCACACTGAATACTCTCCACCTTTTCTATGCCCATTTCCTGCATTTTCCCTGTTTCTTCTTTCCCTTTAATCTGCTTACTAGATTCGTTTTTTTTGTTCGGTTCAATTGATATTGTATGGGCTATTTGAGCCGGTTGTAATGCGACTAATCCATGCCCTGAGTTAGCCAGTTTTGTCAATTCTTCTAATACACTCAAAAGACTCAATGTGATGCGCCGTTCTTGTGCGTTTCGATTGTAATTCAGTTGGCACAGAGGAATGGGTCTATTGATATCACTTTCAAGATTTCGTTTTATTTGCACCTGTTGCCTGTCGGATTGAAGGCACTTGAGGGGTCCCTTAAGTTTGGTTGCGATATTCAAAGAGCATGATATAGAGAATTTTATCTCTCCCTCCGCCAACTGCTATCGTGTAGGGATGTTTAGGCACCGAGGTTAGCGTTCTTGGGTTTTCCGCTGAGGCCCCTCTCGTATCGTAGGATATTGGGCTTTTAAAAAAAAAAATAATCCAGGTTTTCCCCCCTCAGAAGTGTCCTGCGCAATCTTTTAAACAGGTGATTGGTGGCAAATTCAGAACGGGTTCAAAAACCTCCTTGCAGCCCTAATGGAACCGGCAAAGCAAAGCAGAAAGAGAAAGGGGTCGTTGTATCGTAATTAACACTACAACAATTTAATGTCTATCACTCACTGCTGCACCTTGTTTGTTTTGCTCCTGCGTGTAAATGGTAAATGGTGGATGTAACAGAACAAAAGCGGCAACTCAGCAGGACACCCTCCCTCGGCTTTCTCTTATTTTCTTTTCAGCGCTCGTTAATTTTAAGCACTCTCTGAAGCTGAAGTTTAGAGTCTCTGAATGCCGATTAACTACACACGATTAACGTCCCGCTGATTAATGAGCCGTCGGGAAAGGCTCTCGCAAAAGAAGTGTCAGACCCCTTTTTTCCGACTATTCAGCTTGCATTGCTTATGCTGCCCTGCCCTGTAAGTCATTGACAGTCAAATAATATTGCCGCCACACAGTACGCCCCCGCTCCTCACCTTCTGCCTTTCACCTCCAGCTCCAGTAGGCTGATCGCCGAGTCGGAGATTGATAGGTCCAAAACAAGAAACAAAGTTAGGGCGGGGGTAAAGGGCAAAGGGCAGCCATCAGTGTCTTTTAAGATTCCGCAAGTTTTTCTCTAGGCGAAGCTTTTCTCACAGACCACCCCTGTAAAAAACAGCAGCCGGCGATATCCGAGAGTGTCAGCGGGATCTTTCAGGAATCCGAAGGTATCTGCTCGACTGAGAACCGTAAAAAAAGGCCAAGGGTCAGCTGGGTCAGCTGGCTACAGTCTCTTCCGCAGTTTCCTTTCACAATCTTTTTCAATGAATTTGTTTTTCCCTTTCCACAAGTTATTTCACAACGATCAAACCGGCAGGTTTATCCCTCCCATTTCGCTCGATTACTTGGTTCACCACGCAGGGCTTCAGGAGAGCGGAGAGCGCTCAGTCAGCGACTGACCACGCCGACGCCATCTTGCCTCGTCCCTGAGCATATGCAAGAGAATCTGCCTGCCCAAATTAAAACAGGAAGGCCAGTGGCCAGTTCAGGGTGCACAGCAAGTACATGAGAGGCTGCACAGGGTAGAGTCCAACACAGCACAGCAACAGGGCCAGTGGCCATTTCAGGGTGCACAGCAAGTACATGAGAGGCTGCACAGGGAATAGTCCAATGCAGCAGAGCAACAGGGCCAGTGTCCAGGGCACAATTCACAGCAAGTACATGAGAGGCTGCACAGGGAATAGTCCAACACAGCAGAGCAACAGGGTCAGTGGGCATGGCAAAGTGCAGAGTGAGTACATGAGAGGCTGCTCAGGGAATAGTCCAACACAGCAGAGCAACAGTGCCAGTGTCCAGGGCACAATTCACAGCAAGTACATGAGAGGCTGCACAGGGAATAGTCCAACACAGCAGAGTAACAGAGCCAGTGTCCATGGGAAAGTGCAGAGTCAGGACATGAGAGGCTGCACAGGGGAGAGTCCAACACAGCAGAGCAACAGGGCCAGTCTCCATGGCAGGGTGCAGAGTCAGGACATGAGAGGCTGCACAGGCTAGAGTCCAACACAGAAGATCAACAAGGCCAGTGTCCATGGGAAAGTGCAGAGTCAGGACATGAGAGGCTGCACAGGGGAGAGTCCAACACAGCAGAGCAACAGGGCCAGTCTCCATGGCAGGGTGCAGAGTCAGGACATGAGAATCTGCACAGGCAAGGCCAGTGGGCATGGCAAAGTGCTGAGCGAGTACATGAGAATCTGCACAGGCAAGGGCAGAACAGCAGTGAATGACAAGGCCAGTGGGCATGGCAAAGTGCAGAGAGAGTACATGAGAATCTGCACAGGCAAGGGCAGAACAGGAAGGCCAGTGGGCATGGCAGAGTGCAGAGCGAGTACATGAGAATCTGCACAGGCAAGGGCAGAACAGCAGTAAATGACAAGGCCAGTGGGCATGGCAAAGTGCAGAGTGAGTACATGAGAAACTGCACAGGCAAGGGCAGAACAGGAAGGCCAGTGGGCATGGCAAAGTGCAGAGCGAGTACATGAATATCTGCACAGGCAAGGGCAGAACAGCAGTGAATAACAAGGCCAGTGGGCATGGCAAAGTGCAGAGGGAGTACATGAGAATCTGCACAGGCAAGGGCAACACAGGAAGGCCAGTGGACATGGCAAAGTGCAGAGTCAGGATATGAGAAGCTGCACAGGTAGTGTATTTGACTGTACCCTTCCATGGGCAGTAACACGCTCAGGGGGTCAACAATGGGCAGGGCAGGCCCACCTGTATGAGAGACAGGTGTGTGAGGGGGACTACCACTCACACTTGGCTGTCAGGTGGACTTGGAGCTGGCTGCGGGTCGGGGACAGCAGGACCACTTGACTGAGGAGAGAGAGGCCCAGGTGAGGTAGGGCTATCAGTGGCTTGGCAAGCTGGAGGGCTGTTTGGACCAGGTGGTGTAGTGGCACGTGGAGGTGGAGTCATGCAGACCTGTGACACAGTGTGGGTGGGAGAGGTTTGAGGGGTGCCTTTACACTTCTTGGGAATTCAAAATGGCTTCCCTGTACTGGGGTTAATGGGAACTGGTGATGACAGAACAAGCACACACACCAACAGAGCCGCATCAGGTGCAGACACTGGCACTCACTCTGGTGACGTGCTGGGTCCTGTGGAACGCTTCGTCTGGCTTCGCCTCTGGACCTCTTTCCCCTGTTTGCCAGATGTACCCCCTACAGTGCCGTCCTTCCCCTGCTTTACTGGGCTTGGAATTCGAGTCGATGTGGTGGGGGAATGTGGCTCTGAGCCCTTCCTAGGTGTACCCTTGCCATACAACTCCTCCTCAGTGGGCACAGAAGCTGCATGCCTAGATTTGCGTGAAGTTTTAAGGACAGGAGAGTCCTTCGCTGGGCATGGCTCTGAGGTAGGTGAGCCTGATGTCTGCTTCTTTGATTTTTCAGCCTTGCTCTTCCCTGACGGGCTCTTGTCATTGCATTTTGGGGTGACTGCTCTTCCGTGGGGATGGTGTCTGCGGGCGGGCCCACTTGGGTTGTTTCTGCTGGGTGCTTCTTGTGCTGTATTGTGACTGTGACGCATGTAAACCATGGTCACTATCATCAGATGTGGCCACTAACTGGAGGGTGGACAAAGGCCTTGGAGCAGGAATGGGAGTATGTGCCTGTTGAAGGGCAGACGTCACTGTGGACGACAAAGCCTGGACAGTACGGTGCAGTCCACCCACGTCAGAGTGTATTCCCTCAATGTAGGCAACCACCTGGCCTAATTTTTTGTCATGGTCACTGAAGGCATTGAGGAGGGCTGTCTGGCCCACACAAAGCTGATGCAGAATCTCAACAGACTCAGCACTGAGGGCAGCAGGGGGGACAGGTGCAGGGTCAGTGGTGCCAGGTGTGAATCTAACTCGTCCCCTCTTGCTGACACAGATACGGGCAGCAACAGAGGAAGTGGATGGGAGGGTGTGCACTGACCGCTGTGTGGTAGAAGATGATGCAGAGTCCCCATTCCCTGTGCCTGCCAACATGGATGCATCCCCGCTGGCATCAGATGATATGGTACTTTGTGTCTCAGGCAGGGATTCCTCCTGCATACTACTGTCACCCTCTGAGGCGCTGGTGACCTCTGTGTCACTGGGCTCCTGTGCAGCTGTAGTGCTAGTCTCACCACCACTGGTGTCCGGCTCCTGTCCCTTCGTGACCACTGGCGAATCTGCATGAGAGAGAGATGCAGGGTCAGGTTAGTGGCATCAACAGGACAAAGCTATGCAATCAATGCAGTACAAAAGATGCCCAAATCTACCTGTTGCACACCACACTCTGCAATCACATTGCAGCAACTAACTACATAGAACCCAACAGTGCATGTAAACCTGATCATCTGCCATGACTGAGCCATGTTAAGGCCACTCAGCACAACACCCTTCCCGTGGTTGAAGTCTACCAGACACACAACTTGCTCTGCCCACACCAAGGGATATGATGTGGGCACACCACTTGTTGCCACTGACAGACCTTGAGGGGACAGGAGGGGACAACACAGACACCTATGACAACCTGACAGTTCACAATGGCAAATAGCCCATGCCAAACACCATGTTGTACTCTGGGGCACATTGTTGTCAGATGTGTAGCCTCAACATTCGTGGTACATGCAATGTACGCATAGATGTAGTTACAGTCAGATTGTGCACACTGCTGTTCACTCGCAAATAGATTCCCCAGACTATCCCAATGCTGAATAACCATGAAGATCATAACACATACAGCTATGGGAATGCACAGCAGGGAGGGTCGCCTTTGTAAGAACAGTTTGGGCTAATGCATGACACTGGTACCCATCCAAGCAGCCACTTACATGACACAGCACTACACCACCCCACAAACATCACATAGGCCACCGCTGCCACTGGCCCTGTACACATGCATCCGCTCCCAGCCAAAGTCACCCTCCCCAAATACTCACCCCTGCCTTGCTGCCGATGCTCCTTCAGAGGTGCATCCAGCTCAGGATGAGTCACTGCCAAGATGCGGCCCATCAGTGGTGTCATGCTGCACCGTGCCAAATGCCCAGTGTGTGGAAGCAGCCCCAAGGTCATCTCTGCCATGTTCTTTGCCAGCAGGCTGATGTCGTCCCACCTCTTGTGGCAGTGGGTGCGTCATCGGTTACATAGCGCCAGAGCTCGCACTTTTGCTGCAATGGCCCTCCACATGGCCTTACGCTGGTTTACCTTGAGCTGCAGGCATGGGAGACAAGAGGGGGAAATGATCAGTGACACAGTGTCATGTACCAACATCTATCAGTACAGTAGCAAGACATAGACTCATTACCAAATGTAATCTCTGTCCAGCCCACCCTGGGGTACATCTCACATGGACACTCTGCATGGGATACGCTGATGGGATTGCATGCATTTATAAGGGCGTACAGAGTCCCTGCTAATCTCACACACATGCAGGATGACAGCACTGAACCCCCTCTGTGGCTTGCACACATCTCCAGTCCTATGCATGTCTGGCCACAACATACATCACATATCGACCTGTGACTGTGGGTAGACTCACTGTGTGCATGACTGTGCAGCATTCAATGAGCATGTCCTGTGAACATATCTGTATGTCATGCGTGTGGCATTGGGGGACATGGACTCACCAACAAAATATAGATCTACACAAGTGTTGTTGTGTGCAATTATACAGGGCTGAGATGGTGCATAGTTGCGTGAACAAACAAGAGTAAGGACACAGTAAGTGCAGTGATGTGATCTTGGTGGGCGGGCACTGTGCAGAGCATCTGGGTTCACACTGAGTCAGACAACAGGGGCACACACAGCCATTCAGCCAAGCAATCACAGTCCTGGCACCTGCATGTCCAACATACTGTGTCTCTGTATGGCTGACAATGTAACACACTTCACTCAGACATACAACTACAGGCTGGGAAACCTGTGACATTGAGAGACACTCCTCCACCCTGGAGATAGCTTGTTTGTCAGTGCATGACACAACCCCACCCCCTCAGGCATATACTGCAGCAGTCCAACTACATGTGTGCCCCCCATGCCCTACAAATCAGTTTTTGATTACTTACCACGACATTTGGGGCACCATACAGCCTTGGGTACTGTGCAAGCACCTTGTCCACCAGGACCTCCAGCTCCTCGCTTGTGAATGGACTCGCACAGATCTTCTCTGTCATTGCCATCCCTGTGCACATGAAACACCTGTGGTGGAAGTGGGTGGTGAGGGGTCTCAGGCAGCAGCCCCTTGAGGCAGCAGCAGATAATGGTCTCAGGCAGCAGGCTTTGGAGGCAGCACCAGATGAGGGTCTCAGGCAGCAGGCTCTGGAGGCAGCAGCAGATGAGGGTCTCAGGCAGCAGGCTCTGGAGGCAGCAGCAGATGAGGGTCTCAGGCAGCAGGCTCTGAAGGCAGCAGCAAATGAGGGTCTCAGGTAGCAGGCTCTGGAGGCAGCAGCAGATGAGGGTCTCAGGCAGCAGTCCGTGGAGGCAGCAGCAGATGAGGGTCTCAGGCAGCAGTCCCTGGAGGCAGCAGCAGATGAGGGTCTCAGGCAGCAGTCCCTGGAGGCAGCAGCAGATGAGGGTCTCAGACAGCAGTCCCTGGAGGCAGCAGCAGATGAGGGTGTCAGGCAGCAGTCCCTGGAGGCAGCAGCAGATAAGGGTCTCAGGCTGCAGTCCCTGGAGGCAGCAGCAGATGAGGGTCTCAGGCAGCAGGCTCTGTGAGCAGTGGAAATGTGAGGCTCACTCCCACACATATATACCCCCCTGGGATCGTTTCAAAGGTGCCAAGCTGCAACAATAGGTTGTCCAGGTCTGCCTCATTCAAAGCATCCAATGACCGCCTCCGCGGTGGCGGAGCACGCCTACCGGAATTTTCAAAATTGCATCATGCCACGCAATCATCGTTCCCATTGGCTGTAGGCAATGATCCAATGCGGTGATGCACCGCATGGGCCCGGGGTGCGCTACCGCTATGGTGCATCATTCAAAAGCATCCAATGACCGCCTCCGCGGTGGGGGAGCATGCATACCGCGATTTTTTCATTTGAATCATGCCACTGCAATCATTGTTCCCATTGGCTCTAGAGCATGCTCCATGGCGGTGATGCACTGCCATGGCCAGGCGGTGGCTACCGTGATTTGGGTGGCAGAGCATGCCCACTGCCATTTGGGTATGTCTCCATGCCAATGACTACTGCACCTGTGTCAGGAGGGGGTGCTGGTGACACATCGCCATGGTCAGGCGGTAGCTACCGCGATTTGTGTGGCGGAGCATACCCACCACCATTTGGGCATGCCTCCATGCCAATGACTACAGCACCTGTGTCAGGGGGGGTGCTGGTGACACACGACGTGGCCAGGCAGTAGTTACCACGATATGGGTGGCAAAGCATCCTCACCGCCATTTGGGCATGTCTCCATGCCAATGACTACCGCACCTGTGTCAGGGGGGGTGGGGGGTGCTGGTGACACTGCCGGGGCCAAACAGTAGCTACCATGATTTTAGTGGCGGAGCATGCCAACCCCCATCTTCCCCCCATGTCTATATTGCTATCAGTACCGCACTTGTGTGATTGGGGGGTGCTGGTGACACACCGCCGGGGCCAGGCGGTAGCTACTGTGATTTGGGTGGCGGAGCATGCCCACCGCCATTTGGGCATGTCTCCATGCCAATGACTACCACACCTGTGTCAGGGGGGGTGCTGGTGACACACCGCCGGGGGCAGGCGGTAGCTACCGCGATTTGGGGCACATACAATGGCAATGTCCATCGGGAACCCTTCAGCAGTACACAGTGGCCACATGGTGAAGGGCACATCATTGTGCACACAATGCCAATGCCCCATTGACTCCACAGGTACCTACACATGCCATGGTTGTGTATGTGTGACGTACATTGGTCTGTAGTCCCTACCATGTCACAAATGCATTGGATGGTTGATGAGGCAGGACAGTGTTGTAGTGGACTCAACAATGTGTACACATTTCAATGTGTTGTGGGGCAGTGATGACCTCGGCAAGGTTTGTTTCACTCTATGATGTTGTTACTTACTTGTGCTTTTCTGTCTGCTCATACACGCAATTGTCAGTTCAAAGCCAACTGTGACATTGTGTTGTGGATGTGTGCCAAGTACGAATGATGAATTGAGGTGTGACCGGTACAGCAGATGAGTATGAGACATTTGTGTTGATTTGTCGCACAATGGCTGGATGCCACGCTCCCAGGCGTGCACATGTGAAATGTGGGCATGAAAATATATGCATTCACATTGACCTTTGTGGTGTTTGAGGTGCTTGTGTATTGTAAATAGAGAGGTGTGCCCTCTGTGTGGCTCAAACGTCCACCCATGTAACCTGGTGTGTCACGCATTCCTCAAGTCAGTCTTTGTTTTCCCTGTGTCATCCTGAACGGGAAATGCTGTGGCCATCTCATGATGGATGTCATTGACATGTGTCCACTTTCATCTCAACTAGGAGGAGGCCTAATCTGATACGTCACTTGATACTGCTGGAGGACATGGAGGATGTGACGATCATTCGCAAATTCCGTCTCGATAGAGCCACCCTGAAGACCCTTTGTGATCTGTTGGAGCCCCAACTGCAGCCTCGCCGCACATACCCAACAACTTTCACCCCAACTTACAAAGTGATGGCAGCCCTCCATTCTTTTGCCACTGGATCATTCCAGGAGACCGTGGCGAGGGCTGCAGGGATGTCTCAACCCATGTTCAGCATGGTGCTGCGGGATGTTCGGTCCGCCATGATGATCTACAAGGACAGATATATACTTTTCCCCAGGGGTGCAGAATTGGCAGATGTGAAGGGAGACTTCTATCCCCTTGGGCACATCCCCCATGTTGTTGGGGCCATAGATTGCACACATGTCGGTCTTGTGCCACCACAGGCAAGTGAGCACATTTTTCGAAATAGAAAACATTACCACTCGATCAATGTGCAGGTGGTGTGCCTGGCAGATATGACCATCTTGCATATGTGTGCCAGCTTCCCTGGCTCTGCCCATGACTCATATGTCCTGAGGAACAGCATTGTGCCCCGGCTGATGGCTAATCTACTTCCCGAGCGTGCTTGGATTGTGGGTGAGTATGCCTAGTTGTATGGCGTGCTGGGTGTGTGACCTGCTGCCCTCTGCCTGTGCAACATTGCAACGTGTGTTTGTCATTCCTAGGTGACACTGCATATCCCAGCCGTCCATGGCTGCTGAGCCCACTGCATAATCCCAAGACCCCGGCTGAAATCAGATACAATGAGGCCCATGGCACATTGTGTGGTTGAGCGTACTTTTGGCCTGCTCAAGTCAAGTTTCCGCTGCCTTGACAAAACTGGAGGTGCACTGTCATACTCGCCTGGGAAGGTGTGTAAGATTGTACTGGCATGCTACATGCTCCACAACCTGGCCATTCACAAGGATATTCCCCTGCTCCTGGATGATGATGAGGACCCAAGGCCACCGCCTTCACAAGAACCTGAGTCCAGTCATTAGGACAGTGGAGAGGAGGAAGGAGGTGACATGCGTCAACAGCTCATCACCCGCTACTTCACTTGAAGGTGGGCGACGAAGTACAACATGTACATTGTCTGGTGTGATTGTTGTTGTCGTGAAGGGCTATGTGCGAATGGTACAGACAGCCAGATGTAAAGTCACCTGTGCGTGGATATGTGACAGTGACATATATTCTGTGAACGTAAACAGGACGTGTTTGTTGATACTTGTTGCCCATTGTGTTGTCTGCATATTGGCTTATGTAGATGGTTGGTGTTGTGTAATGTCTGTGATGCCACACTCACACCAGTGAATTTTGTTCTGTTGTATTTCCCTAAGTGCCTCAAAATGATCCATCCCTACATACAGTACATCTTCCTGATACATTATGGACATTTTGAAGACTGTACATCTTGCACTAAAGACAAAGCTGACACAATGAAAGTGTTTAAGGTAATTTATTTACAAAGTTGACTTGTGAGGGGGCGGGCAGATTTACATTAAGGTGGTGATGGAGCACTGAGTTTGAGGACTCACCCCTCTCTGTGGCCGCAGGGGAGGATGGTGAACTGTCATCCTGCAGCACGACAGAGGGGGGAGGAGGTATTGGTTGGGACACAGGCCTGTCCCTCAGTAACTCCACTTGCTGGCCCATGAGGTCCACCATTTGTCCAATGCGGGTGTCGATGGACCTCATCAGCAGGACGAGCTTGCGTAAAAGTTCATCAGACCGGCCACTTTGTCCCAGGACCTGTTCGTAGGCCCCAATGACTCCGGTGAAGTCGTCCAGGGATGGGGTCCCAACCTCCTGATGTCTGGGGGTGACCCTGGCCCTTCCACCTGCCCTGCTGCCACGGACCTGTTGCCTCATCACTGTGGGTCCACGCACACTCTCCCAGCCGTCCACAGTTGTTGGTGTGGGCTGGTCATCCCCTGGGACAGGGAGGGTGTTACAGGTGGCACTGGTGGTGGTGGCGGTGGATGCACAGGCCGTAACAGCAGGGTTCTGCTGTGTAGTTGTTGTTGCAGCAGACGTTGTGGTGAGGAGGATGGGGTCCTGGGACCTGGTGCTCCCTGGCACACCAGATGGGCCGGCCTCGAGCTCTTCATCCTGAGAATCCTGGGAGTCTACATCTGAGAGGCATTGTACCGGGGGTGGAGACTGGCTCTGCTGGTTGTTGATTTTGTCCTCAGAAGTGAGTTCTTGGTCACCTGTGGATTAAGTGGGGAATGGTCAGTGTTGTGCACTCTGCAAGTATTCTGTTAGCTGTGTGTCATCCAGTGTCTGTACACTACACAATTGACTAATCTTCACATCGTTTTCTATGTGCAATACTGTGCCTCATAACATGATGCAGAGGTACATACATTACCCGTACATGTTGTCAGGTATCAATGCATACCATGCAAATCGTGCTATGATCATGTTCACAGGGACCAGTTGCCCTGTAGGGACCAGCACAAATGAGTTTCATGGTTCTCTCATTGTTGATTCGTATGACCTGGCAGACGTCACATCTGGCCATGGAGTGGCCATTGTATTGTACTGCATGACTTTGTCCTGCAATGTACATATTTGGATTTATAAGCCCACACATGCTTTCTGTCATTTGAAATGGTCCTTGCTGATTGGGCCACAAGGCAATGCACTCATCAGTGTGTGCTGTGCATGGTTGTGCACAGGCTTCCTTGTGCATGTGCATTGGTGTGTGACCCTTTGGTAGCTGTAATAGTTCCCTTTGCTTACCTGTGTGCATACTGCGTGTAAAGCGAGGTCAGTGTGCATATTTGGGCAAGGAGAGGGCTCGTGTTGCCATATGGCACCATTTAATTGGTGACAAATGTGTGGGTGCACGTATATGCTACCTACCTATTAGTGAAGATGAACCGTACAATGGCTTCTAAGTGCTCCTGGGTGGGGGAGTGCTCCATCATGGTAGGCTGTGGGACAGGGGTCATGGTGGGAGTAGTGGTACAGGCCTCCCTCCCCCAAACAGGCCTCCCAAGCAAGATGGCTGCCTACCTGTTAGGTCGTTTGGTGTACTGCAATGGCTTCCAAGTTCCATGTTGGGTGGGGGGAGTGCTCCATCATGGTAGGCTGTGGGACAGGGGGCATGGTGAGAGTAGTGGTACAGGCCACGCTCCCCATACAGGCCTCCCAAGCAAGATGGCTACCTTCCTGTTAGGTGAAGGTGAACAATGCAATGGCTTCCAAGTGCTCCTGGGTGGGAGAGTGCTCCATCCGTCTCAGGTGTGGGACTGCGGCATGGTCGGAGTAGTAGTACAGGGTGACTGTGCTCATGCTCCAATGGTAATATTGCTAGCTATGTTTAAGGTAAATGGAAGTAAGTGACTGTTAGATCTGTGAGACAGGTTTTTGTGGGTGTGTTTGGTGCAGTCGGATGTGATTTGTCTGGGGTGGTGTGTGTTTTTGGGTGTGCCAAACAGTTCATATCAGTGTGTTGGCACCATTTCATTGGTGACAAATGTGTGGGTGCATGTATATGCTACCTACCTATTAGTGAAGATGAACCATACAATGGCTTCCATGTGCCCCTGGGTGGGGGAGTGCGCCATCATGGTAGGCTGTGGGACAGGGGGCATGGTGGGAGTAGTGGTACATGCCTCCCTCCCTCAAACAGGCCTCCCAAGCAAGATGGCTACCTACCTGTTAGGTCGTTTGGTGTACTGCAATGGCTTCCAAGTGCTTGTTGGGTGGGGGGAGTGCTCCATCATGGTAGGCTATGGGACAGGGGGCATGGTGGGAGTGGTGCTACAGGCCTCCCTCCCCCAAACAGGCCTCCCAAGCAAGATGGCTACCTACCTGTTAGGTTGTTTGGTGTACTGCAATGGCTTGTAAGGGCTTGTGGGTAGGGGAGTGCTCCATCATGGTAGGCTGTGGGACTGGGGGCATGGTGGGAGTAGTGGTACAGGCCACGCTCCCCAAACAGGCCTCCCAAGCAAGATGGCTACCTTCCTGTTAGGTGAAGGTGAACAATGCAATGGCTTCCAAGTGCTCCTGGGTGGGGGAGTGCACCATCCTGCTCAGGTGTGGGACTGGGGCATGGTCGGAGTAGTAGTACAGGGTGACTGTGCTCATGCTCCAATGGTAATATTGCTAGCTATGTTTAAGGTAAACGGAAGTAAGTGACTGTTAGATCTGTGAGACAGGTTTTTGTGGGTGTGTGGTGCAGATGGATGTGATTTGTCTGGGGTGGTGTGTGTTTTTGGGTGTGCAAAACAGTACATATCAGTGTGTTGGTTAACATTTGTTTGTAATTACCAGACTCCACTCCCCCGGATACTCCTGTGAGACACTCTGGATGCAGTATGGCAAGCACCTTCTCCTCCCATGGTGCGAATGTTTTCCTGTTGGATGGGAGGGCCACTGCCAGTCCGGTTAGCCAGCTCCCAGTTTTTGCTCCTCCTCTCTTTGACAACCCTCTTGAGATCATGCCACCACTTCATGATCTCCTTCTTGGATCGCGGGGTGGTCCCTACTGCATTGACCCTTTGGACTATCCTTTGCCAAATTTGAGTCCTTGTGGCTAATGGTGTCTATTGGACCAGGCTACCAAACAGTTGTGGTTCCACTCTGACTATCTCATTTACCATGACTTTCAACTCACTCTCTGTGAATTTGGGCATTTTCTGTGATGCCATGGTGTGTAGTGTGCAAAGTGTTTGTAGGTGAAAGGGTGTGGGTGGTGGGTGTGGTGTTTGTGTGTGATATGTGTTATGTACTGGGGGATTGTTGGTGCTGGTGTGATGGTGGTGGTGGCGGTGGTGGTGGCGGTGGTGGGGGTGTTGAGTGTGCTGTGTTCTTTTGCCTGTCCTGTCAGGTCTGGTGTATGCCCTTCTCTTCTGGAGTGTTGCAAGGGATTGTCGTCAGTGAAGGGGCTGGTTTTATACTCAGCTATGTGGGTGTGTCCAAATGGGGTTTTGCTGTTAGGTGTGTTGTGGGAGTTGTCTTGGGAATTGTATGTTTCTGTTTGGCATTTATTTGTTTCATTGGGACGTGTTTTGTGTATTTGGGAGGCATGGCTACTTTCATTTGTCGAATGCTTAGCATTGTTGTGGTGTTTTTGCATCGTCCGCCATGTTTGTATGGATCGTCCGCTGCGGTGGCTATGCTGCAGCTCCTCCGCTAGCTCTCCCATTCACTCCAGTGTGCGACCACGGCGGTCGGAAACAGCGAATCGTACCCCGGGGCCATTGGGGATATCCTAATTTCCCGTATGGTGTCTCCGTTATGCTTGCGGCGGGTTGTAGCTTTTCCGCTGCGTTTCTGACCAACACCATCAGTTTTTGGATGTCACCGCCTGCGTTGGGTGTTTTTTATTTACCCGCTAGCACCGGGGTCGATCTTTTTTGGCGGTTGATCCTAATTTGACCGCCGGTTTATCCACGGTCCCGGCGGACGGTTGTTTTCCTCTTCCATTGCGGTCGGGGTGATTTTCTGACCTCCATCCTAATGGGCCCCAAAGTGTTTAGTGGCAGATGGTGCTCCCACACCCTAAGCATGTGGACCATCAGGAGAGAGGTTTTGTTTGGTGTCATTTGACTCTAATTAACGAGAATTTATGTCCTTTGATCTTTTGCAGAGACTTCAAGTCATGCTTATTTATAGTCATGTGCACTCTAAGGCAGTATCTATAACTGTCATTATAGCCATTACACAAAGCTCTTTTCTAGTGTGAAGCTTCCATTGTTGAACTACATGCTAAGTGTTTTGTGTGGTGAAGTACAAAGACAGTTCTCGCACACCTCAATTATCATAGTTTTGGATTACAAACTGTAGTTGTGAATTTTTACTGAAAACAGGAGAGCCCCATTTAAAGTGTCTCACAATCTGCACCTCTATACAGAGGTAGGATGATCTCTTCTTGTGCCTCCCCTAGATCCTCCTTCCTAAAGAGCAGCATCATTCTGCACTCTAATTACAGTATCAGTTAGCATCAGGCCTGCCCCGATCAGATCAGCCTCACATCACAGCTCCTAGCACCAGCTCAATAGGAATAGTATTTCACAAACAGTAACTGAAGGCCTGCCTCCATGGCCGACAACAAACCTCTATGTCTAATCCACCTAGATATTATTCAGGCACAAATCCCTTTAGGTAGCCTGCCGATGTTTGTAGACAATACAAAAGGGTTTCTGGGTAAACTTACTAAGGGCTGTCTGAGTTCTGGCGATCTGTGTATAGGAAGAGAAAGTTGGTCGAACTCCTGCTGGAAATCTCAGGACGCTAAAGGAATAGACACCAATGCAAGTCTTTCTTGAATCCATACCAGCAGCAGCAGCAGGATGGGCTTTGAATTTTACACGCTGCCCTGTAAACACACGTATCCTTCAATTTCAAGTGAACTGAGGAAGCTGTTCAGACTGAACGATAGCTTTTAATTCCAGGAATAAAGGAAAATGTACACAGTCACTATATCAGGCCAATGTGTTTTGCATGTCCCACACTTCCCTCTCTTTCTCTTTTGAAATCCAAAAAGAGGCATCTAGTTGCTTCTTTCATATTCAACATCTTCATAAAATTCTATGTTTGCTTCAGATTAACTGGTAGAGATCAATTGTCTAGGTGCCTACTGTATCACAGAAGGAGGATGGGAGCACACTGCTTCACCTCCCAGCACAGTTCGCCCCTTAGCATCCTGGTGAATGCAGTTCAGTTTAAATGCTTACTTGAATTTTTGTTGAAGTGTTTCACAAAATTTGGTGCAGGTTAGTGCTGTTAATCTCTAGACACATGTGTTTCTGGGTATTATCCTTCATCAATAGAGATAAAAACGAAATTCATCTGGGGTTGCTGAGAAAGCTGCCACAATCCTGAGGTTTTGGTGGTCTCGACTGCAGTCTCACCTTGGAGTGACCTATATTGGCCCCAGGAATTAGGTCCTTCACCGCTTCCGTGTGATAAAGTAAAGAGTCTCGGTATCAAGATAGACAATGAGTTGTCAATGGCCAGTCAGATTTCCTCCGTAGTAGGGATGTGTACTGGTTTGATCAAACAACTGCGTAAGTTAGCCCCCCTTCTTTCTTTTTCCATGCTCCGTATGGTGGTTTCTGCTACAATCATCTCGAGGCTGGATTATGGGAACTCCCTCTATTTAGGTCTGCCTAAAACCTTGATTAATAGATAGCAGGTGGTCCTGAATGATGCGGCGCGTCTAATCTTCAGGTTACCTAGAAGAACCCATGCTTCCCCCTTACTGCTTAAGTTACATTGGCTCCCTAATGAGCAGAGGGCGGAGTTCAGGAGCTTATGCACGGCCCAATAAGGCTATCTATGGGCAAGCCCCTGCCTATATTAAAGAACGCTTGGAGGTCTATAACCCCAAACGAGTCCTGAGGTCGTCTGATTCTCAGTTACTGGTTTGCCCTAGATTTAAGCTAGCTACTAAAGGAGGGAGATCTTTTTCGGTCTTGGTTCCACAGATATAGAACAAATTACCAGACCCGCTTTGGAGAGAAGTAAATCTCCTACGTTTTAGGAAGCTGTTAAAAACGCTTCTATTCAGGGAGGCATTTGGCCCATTTTAATAGTTGCGTTGTAGGCCTTTCTTTGCCTTTCTTATGTTTTCAGTTATTGCTGTTTGTCATTGGTCTTGAGCGCCTAGAGACCTGTAGGTGAGTTGGCGCTATATAAACCGAAGTTAAACCGAAGTTAACAATCCTCTCTGGTCTCTTTACTTCTCCCTGGCACACAGGTGCATCTCCGAGAGCTCGTCAGCTCAGTGGCTATAGGGTGCCTTTTTAAACAGAAGGGGGATGGGAGCACACTACTTCACCTCACAGCACAGTTCGCCCCTTAGCATCCTGGTAAATGCAGTACAGCTTAAATGCTTACTTTAATTTTTGTTGAAGTATTTCACCTAAGTTGGTGCAGGTTAGTGCTGTTAATCTTTAGACACGTGTGTTTCTGGATATTATCCTTCATCAGTAGAGGTTAAAATGAATTTCATTTGCGGATCCTGATAAAGCTGCTACAATCCTATCAGGTCTCTGTACCTCTTCCTGCTGCACAGGTGCATCTCCAAGAGCTTGTCACCTCAGTGGCTCAAGGGAGCCATTTTAAACAAAAGGGGGATGGGAGCACACTGCTTAACCTCCCAGCACGGTTCACCCCTTAGAATCCTAGTAAATGCAGTTAAGTTTAAATGCTTACTTGAATTTTTGTAGCAGTGTTTCACCAAAGCTGGTGCAGGTTAGTGCTGTTAATTTCTAGACACGTGTTTCTGGGTATTAACCTTCATCAGTAGAGATAAAAAACTAAATTCATCTGGGATTGCTGAGAAAGCTGCCACAATCCTCCCAGGTCTCTGTACCTCTCACGAGTGCACAGGTGCATCTCCAAGAGATTGTCAGCTTGGTGGCTCAAGGGAGCCTTTTTAAACAAAAGAGAGATAGGAGCACACTGCTTCGCCTCTCAGCACAGTTCACCCCTTAGCATCCTGATAAATGCAGTTCAGTTTTAATGCTTACTTGAATTTTGGTTAAGTGTTTCACCAAAGTTGGTGCAGGTTAGTGCTGTTAATCTTTAGACACATGTGTTTCTGGATATTATCCTTCATCAGTAGAGGTTAAAATGAAATTCATTTGCGGTGCTGAGAAAGCTGCTACAATCCTATCAGGTCTCTGTAGCTCTCCCTGCCGCACAGGTGCATCTCCAAGAGCTTGTCACCTCAGTGGCTCACGGGAGCCATTTTAAACAGAAGGGGGATAGGACAACTGCTTAGCCTCCAAGCACGGTTCATCCCTTAGCATCCTGGTAAATGCAGTTAAGTTTAAATGCTTACTTGAATTTTTGTAGCAGTGTTTCACCAAAGCTGGTGCAGGTTAGTGCTGTTAATTTCTAGACACATGTGTTTCCGGATATTAACCTTCATCAGTAGAGATAAAAAACAAAATTCATCTGGGATTACTGAGAAAGCTGCCACAATCCTCTCAGATCTCTGTACCTCTCACTAGCGCACAGGTGCATCTCCAAGAGATTATCAGCTTGTTGGCTCAAGAGAGCCTTTTTAACCCCTTCCATGCTCATGACGAGCTCAGCTCGTCATGAGGCACACTGGAGCTGTGCTCATGACAAGGTGAGCTCATCATGATCAATGGGATTTAGAAAATATCAGCACCCAGCGGGAATTGCCTTAGCAGTGAAGGTGTTAAACAGGAAAGGGATAGGAGCACACTGCTTCACCTCCCAGCACAGTTCACCCCTTAGCATCCTGGTAAATGCAGTTCAGTTTAAATGCTTACTTGAATTATTGTTGAAGTGTTTCACCAAATCTGGTGTAGGTTAGTGCTGTTAATTTCTAGACATGTGTTTCTGGATATTATCCTTCATCAGTAGAGGTAAAAACAAAATTCATCTGGGGTTGTTGAGAAAGGTGCCACAATCCTCTCAGGCCTCTGTACCTCTCTTTTGCAGCAACTTCAGATAAATTTGAATTTCATTTTTCTGTCTACTAATGAAGGATAATATGCAGAAACACATGTGTCTAGAGATTAACAGCACTAACATGCACCAACGTTGGTAAAACACTTCAACTAAAATTCAAATAAGCATTTAAAATGAACTGCATTTACCAGAATGCTAAGGGAGAAGTGTGTTGGTAGGTTAAGCAGTGTGCTCTCATCCCCCTTCTGTTTAAAAAGGCTCCCTTGAGCCACTGAGCTGACGAGCTCTTGGAGATGCACCTGTGCGCCAGGGAGAGGTACAGAACCTGTTACCTTGATAGCCGTCCATATAAATACATTGTTCCATCATAGTGACATCCAGGGTATTGGTTCATTTAGGCCTTCCTTGTCGCTATTAAGCTTATAGACCCATTTCTGTTCCTTTTTGAACAAAAATTTGCTTACATCAGGGCAATGGTCTAGGATAGTTGGCTGTTCCAATATAGTCCAAGTGAAATCATTAGGACCATGTCCTACTTCTAGGAAGTGGGCTGTTAGGCATGTCGCTTGTTTGCGGCACCGGACTGTGCTTTTATGATCACAAATGCGAGTTCTTATTTTTCTTGTCGTCATGCCCACATATCTTTTCGGGCATGGACAAGTGATGAGATAGATGGTATTCTCGCTGTTGCAATTTGTGAATTTAAACTGTTGCCAAGGTCGGCCTGTCCCTATATCAACCATGGTGGACTTGGTTGTCTGTGGACAGACAGAGCAGTTTCAACAAGGATGATGTCCTTGTACAGGTGGGAGATCCCATAGGGTCCCCACCTGTCTCGTCATTCTGTTTTTAGGTCTGGTGTGTACCAGCTGGTCCTTTATATTTTGGCCTCTCTTAAAAGCAAAGAGTGGTAGGGGTAATGTATCCCCGCTGGTATTGAGAATAGACCAGTGTTTTTTATGATCTTTTGAACCTGATTAGATTTTGTGTGGAAAGAGTTCACAAAAGTCATCCTGTCTGACTTCTCTTTGGGGACCGGTATATCTAAAAGGGCTTCACGGTTGTTATTGGACGCCCTTTTCTTGGACTGGCGTATAATTTTATTTGGGTAATTCTTCTCCCGCAGTTGTTCTGACAGTTTGGCCGAATGGACCTCAAACTCCTCTTTAGTAGAACAATTCCTTTTAAGCCTAAGAAACTGGCCAAAGGGCAAGTTGTTTCTAAGTGCTCTTGGATGACAGCTCTCATAGTTAAGGAGCGCATTCCTTGCCATGGGCTTCCTACATAATTCTGAGATTAGACCTTCTGTAGTGGCCAGTATCATTAGGTCTAGGAAGGGTAGGTGGGTTTTACTAAATTCAACTGTAAATTTCAAATAGATATTACAGGAATTCAGCCATTGGTGAAAATCGATAAGATCTGATTCTGAACCTCTCCAGACCACAAAGATGTCATCTATGTATCGTTTCCAGACTCGGAGCGATACATAGTAAGGGTTGTTGTGGTTGAGCACCTTGGTCTGTTCAAATACATGAACATAAAGGTTCGCTAAACTAGGAGCGAAGACACTACCCATGCTCGTGCCAGATGTTTGGAGGTAGGTAGTGTCTTCGAATTTGAAATAATTTTCTTTCATTGCTAGTTCAGCTAAGTCCATGATAAAAGGGACCGGTGTTCGATTGTAGGTCCCTCTCTTGTAGAATTGTATCAATGACCTCTAAAGTCTCTGTCTGGGGAATAGATGTATAAAGAGATTCAACATCGAATGAGACAAGGAGGTCCGTTGAGATATCAAAGTCAATATCTGGAAGGAGCCGCAGGATGTCCTTAGTATCCTTCAAGTACGTAGGCATTTCTCTTACTATTGAGTTCAAGAAATGGTCCACAAATGTGGATAAAGGTTCTAAAACTGAACCAATTCCGGAAATTATGGGTCTCCCAAGAGGTGGTCTCTGTTGTTTATAGACCTTTGGGAGACAGTAAAAGTATGGAATAGATGGATGGGAAGTGCACAGATATTGGCCTTCCTGAGGAGTGATCCATCCTTCAGATGTAGCCTCTTCTACCAATTGACAGATCTTAGTTTTCAATTTCTCTGTGGGATCCTCTTTAAGTGGAAGGTACGATTTTCGATCCTGAAGTTGCCTTAGACATTCTGTTCTATAAGTTTATGTATCCAAAATAACAATCGCACCGCCTTTGTCCGCGGGCTTTATTGTGATTGCTTCATTAGATGTTAAAGAATGTAAGGCTAGTTTTTCCCTGTTTGGTAAATTCACATAAGGACTAGGTGTTTTGGTCTTAAAGAGTGTATTAATGTCATTTTCAACTGCCTCTTCAAAAGCATGGACTCTTGCTGGTAACCCTATAACTGTAGGATTAAAGGTCGATGTTTTTTTTAAACCAGTGTTCACATCTGGTTGTACCGGATTGTTAGAGTCTTGTTTGGCGAAGAAATAATGTAGCCTGATCTTCCTAAAGAGCTTGGCTAGTTCCACTTGTGCTGTGAATTGGTCACTCTTATTTGTGGCTACAAAGCCTAACCCTCGGTTTAGAAGACTCTCTTCATCATCCGATAGAGAATAGGAACTGAGGTTGATCACGAGGCTGGCTGGTTTGTCCCGCTGCTCATTCCCGCATTGTCCCGTGGAATGCTTTTGCCATTCCTCAGGTCCATTGTAGGTTGCTGTACCGGTGTCGACCAGCGGACCTGAGGTCCCTGCCCTTGTCTTCTCCTGCCTCTGTTCGTCCTGGGGCCAAACCCTAAAAAAGACGGGACTCCTTGGGCTTGTTGCATGTGGTTAGGAAAGAAAGAAGGACCCATTTGGGGAAGGAAGTTCGGGCCATACATCCATGGGCCTGGCTGCCAAAAAGGTTGGAAATGATTTTGGTTAAAATTAAAAGAGTTTCCTCTCCGTCCTCTTCTGTTGCCACGTCCCCTCAATGGAGTCGAACCATTATTGTATTGTGACGTATCGGAATCACTAGAGTTTTCATCGGAGCTCGAGGTGGCATATGTGGAGCCTCCTCGGCGTCCGTTATGGTTGAATGACGGAGCCACATACGTGCCACTAGTGTAAGGGTACACTTTTTCAGTCGAAAATTTGGCCAGATCTTTTTTAAATTTCTCTAATTTAGAGAAAAGGATCGATTCTTTAAATTCATTGTTCTTTTTGTTATTTTCCTCTTGTCCAGTTTTGAATAGTGTCGACTTTATGGTAGCTTTTATTTTCCCTTCAAGTAGTTGAATTTCTACAAGTATTTGATCAGCAACACGTTTAGCGGTTTTTATAATAAGGACTAACCAGTCCCTTGTGCACCGCCAGGCAATCATTGACCAATCTTTAAGGAACTCTTTGTCATCCAAGAATAGTCTTGGTGCATTGGTCACGATTAGCCCTGACGGTGCACAGTTACCGCGTAAGTACTCTGCCATAGTTATGCCATGGACTATAGTCCTTGAGTGTGATTTTTTTAAAACTAAGATCTTATTCCACCCATCATCAGTATTGCTCACTGTAATGGGAATACAGTCCAGTAAACTAGGATTTTCCTCAAGGATGTTCTGTACTTTGGCATCTTCAAAAGCTAGACCACAATTTGTGGCCATCTTTCTTTTAACAGAAAAACAAGGTTTACCTCACTACAAGATTCAAGATTCAGAGGTTAGAGATATCAGATGGAAGATGATACCCTCACAGGAACCACAGGGTGTCGAATGCAAACGTAAAATAAATGAATTCCAACAGAGGGATAAGCCAAAAGGGATTCTTTGGCTACCAGTGGTATCAGGACCCGCAGCCGCGGCTGCATTTAGCACAAGTAACACACTACATAGAAGAGGGTCCGAGGGCTAGTTTAACGACTCCATACTAGATACGTGCCCCCAACAATAACCTAATTTACACAAAAAGTATCTAGGAGTCAAAAGTAAACTCTAATCACGAACGACCATTGACGTGACAGAAAGGGGGGTGTGAGCTAAATTATTCAGTGACACCACGTGATACTATATAACCACATTCACGTGAGGCACATACTCAAGGTGAGAATTTTCCCACCAGTTGTCTATCTGCTCCGCCACTTTTACATCATATGGGTTCTCCTTACCCAGGAGTTAGTGCAGACACAGTCACACAAATTGGAAAAGAGGACTGTGAGAGTAAGAAGACCCTGCGTTTTTATCTAGTGAGCGGTGTCAGTGTAGTGCGACAACTGAAAAAAGCAGTGCAAGTGAGTGATAAGTGAAGAGATAAAATTAGGTGAGACTGAGTAGAAGTGGAACTTTTAATGTTTTCTCTCAGCACCCCAATCATAAAAACAATGGTGAAATAACAGATTTAACAAAATATCTGCTCAGCGAGTGGTCAACATGTTTCTGCATAAAAGGAAAGTGCCTATGCATTCATAAGGACCTAGTTGTTGCTACTGCTGTCGAGAATAGTGAAAGAAATAAAAAGGAATCATATCACCTGATTGTCAGGTTCAGATGCTCCACCACAATCTACAAAATATAATCACGTCAACAAGAAAAGAAGGTGAAAAGATACAGACAATTTTATAAAAAATACACTCATCAGCAGTGTTATTTTTGTGATCATGTCAATTCATATTTCTCGACATGTTCTCACTCACCCAATTCGTGTGGGGATCGCGCCTCACCTCACCTGACCAGCTGCACCTTCTCCTGGGTAAGGAGAGCCCAAATGATGTAGGGCGGTATCGGATGGGAGCTGATGGGCACTTTTTTCAAAATTGCGAATTTAAGTGCAGCATGACACATAGTCACATTTATTGGTTCATTTGACAGCATTCCTATTAATGTTTTCACAGTAGTTTTGTAGTTTCCCTTGACCCCCAGATACTTTTTTCGTTTATAAGTGTTTACAGGGCATGTATCTGTTGGGTCATTAATCTAGCCCTAGGACCCTACTTTAACGTTGTTTTATACAGAGAAATATGAATTGACATGATCACAAAAATAACACTACTGATGAGTGTATTTTTTTTTAAATTGTCTGTCTCTTTTCACCTTCATTTCTTGTTGACGTGATTATATTTTGTAGATTGTGGTGGAGCATCTGAACCTGACAATCAGGTGATATGATTCCTTTTTATTAGGGCTCGCCTGGCGTTGCAGAGCGAAGCTCTGCCGCTAGCGAGCCTTATTGTCGTCGTGTTGCCTCTCCAAGTGATACAGACAGGTGCACGAGCAGACACCGGTCTGTGAACGCGCGAGAAGCAGGGAACGCCAACGTGCACACTCACGGCGTCACGCTCCTGCCCTCCCGCGTCTCTTCCAAGGCTCGCTCCAGGCCGACTTCTTCAGTATTAGTTCTGTCTCGCGCCGATCAGCAAATATTAACTAACGAATCGTCACATCATATTGACGACTATCTTGAAAGTTAATTAAGCTCGGCAGTCTCCTGCATTGTTACAATCCCCGCCCCCCTTGTGATGTTGTCTCCCCGTTGCTCGCGACTCCCCCTCCATCCCCCCGAGAGTCCTGCCTCGCGCTGCCTTCTAGTGCTGCAGGGCTCTTGCGCCTCGTTCTCACAGGAGACCTGGGGGTGTGCAGAGCCAGGGTGACCGTGTGGCCCTTTGTTAAATTATCCAGGGCGATGCATGCCACGCTTTATCTTATGTTTTTGGGCTTCAAATAATGGTGACCGCATCTTTGTTTTCTTATGTGCGAGTCGAATTGCTTTTTTTTTTGCCAGCGTGTGACCCCGCGCTTTGTTATGTTCAGGGTCTTTTTTTAAATAAAAATCAGCACACCTGCCGCCGCACTTTATCTTCGGCAGCTGCGTGCCTTTGGTGCCTGTTAACATTCTTACCAAAAACAGGCTCCCTTTGAGCCAGCCCTTTACTCGTAAGCATGGCACCTAATTCACGGCTTGTATCCCCTTTGTAACCCATACCAACGCACTAATAAAATGGCATTGCCGCGCAACACCAGACCTACTACCACTGGCGGATTCCCTTACCAAGGCTTTACTGATGCTTTGTCTAAGAAGCCTGTTTTATCTTGGAGCCCGCCCGTATTTACCTCTCACTCTTTCCACCCATCGCATGACTCCCTCCCTTTCCCCACCGCTCCGTCTACATATATAACACTATTACACAAATAGCAGGCAGGGGAAGCGTTTCCAGGACCACCAGCTCGTTTACTTTAGATAGCGACGATTGGCGAGCACAGAAGTAGAAGTAAGTACAAACAGTTTGTTTTCTTATGTGCGAGTGCAACTGCTTTTTTTTTTTGCCCGCGTGTAGTAGACCTTGCAGATAAGTTGTGCACTGACTTTCAATTCAAACAGCTCCAAGTTCAGGATGATGCGTCATTCTCCAGTTTTGGAAGCGGATTTTCCCTTAAACTAAAGTCTATATAATAAACACATGTTGCCGATTTAAGATTTACTTGAAAATTAGCTGTGCTGTTGTGAAGAACGTGACATTGCTCAACATCTTTAATAAGCGATAAGGAAACAGAGTGATTTTGACAATTAAAAATTCTCAGGATCTAAGGCTGAATGGGGATATGTTTTCTAAAATGTTCGCAGATTTCGAGGGGACATAATTTCCATGATGTTGTTTTCAGGTCTTAAAACTGAAGCATTCAAACCGCTCATGTCTTGTCAACACATCACCATTTATCTTTTGTAAACAGAAGCTATTCCTTTTCTCTTAAGCCTCCAACTTGGGGTTACCTGGTGCGCCTTCAACTATATGTGTTTTCTTAACATTTCCGTCTGTATCGATCCATATTTATTTTTGGGCCATTTTATGTGTATTTATCCGTATTTATTTTGTGTTTTGTTTGAAGTTGTAAAACTGTAATTTCCATACTTATTTAACCGATAAACGCGCCTCATACTTAGATGTTTGTGGTGGATTAACTATTTAAGCTGCCAAATAGGATGCAAATCCGGGCAAATCTCGGGGTCAAATTGCGCATTGATTAATTACCACCCATGCTGAGGTCTATCACTACGGTGTGCACGGTTGGCACACAGTTCAGAGGGCTGCACCTCGGAATAGGCATAACATGCAAATGTTGCAACGTTTTACCCATCAACCAGGTGCGAAATTGACCTAATTGTAATGTAGATGACATAAGGTGTAATTGAGATGTCTATTGTGGTAGGGTGATAAAATATGACAGGTACATTTAATTGGGTATGAAAGCGCAGTACGGGCAGGAATTTGGTGCCAATCGGAGAAGGGCTTACCTGAAGTGCGCGTCGAGCACTTGATTTGCTGGGGAATATGTCTGTTCTGATATTGTGCTATGAGAAGTGAGTAGAGATGTAATTAAGGCTGGCAGAGTCTGCAGTCGGACACAGCAAATAGATATGCAATCGAAGTATATTTGAATTAGGAAATCAGAACTTACCAAGATGTGAAAACTTTCACAGTTTATTTAATTAAGCATGCGTTCGTTTCTCTGATTTGTATAGCGCTAAACTGTCACACAAAAAACGCGCTGTAGCGCCAAGTCTCTAAAAAGCCAGTATTTTGATTTTTCGGGACTTCGAAGCCTAGTTAATGGTTGTTTAATAAATGGCTCTGGAACATCATGGGGTGCGGGTGTCTCTCTAGGGAAGATTCTTTGCAATGCTTCACAGGAGCTGTAATGTTCTTTGTGGGGACCCTGTTCTCTAATAACGAGCATTAAAAATGCATTAGGCCTCGCCTTTTATTAAGTTAAAGCCATTTGCTTTGCTATACAATACCATTAGCAAAGCAAATGGCTGTAACTTAATCAAAGGCGAGACCTATTGCATTTTCAATGCTTGTTTCTTTCACTATTCTCGACAGCAGTAGCAACAACTAGGTCCTGATGAATGCATAGGCACTTTTCTTTTATGCAGAAACATGTTGACCACTCGCTGAGCAGATATTTTGTTAAATCTGTTATTTCACCATTGTTTTTATGATTGGGGAGCTGAGAGAAAACATTAAAAGTTCCACTTCTACTCAGTCTCACCTAATTGTATCTCTTCACTGATCACTCACTTGCACTGCTTTTTTCAGTTGTCGCACTACACTGACACCGCTCACTAGATAAAAACGCAGGGTCTTCTTACTCTCACAGTCCTCTTTTCCAATTTGTGTGACTGTGTCTGCACTAACTCCTGGGTAAGGAGAACCCATATGATGTAAAAGTGGCAGAACAGATAGACAACTGATGGGAAAATTCTCACCTTGAGTATGTGCCTCACGTGAATGTGGTTATATAGTATCACGTGGTGTCACTGAATAATTTAGCTCACAACCCCCTTTCTGTCACGTCAATGGTCGTTCGTGATTAGAGTTTACTTTTGACTCCTAGATACTTTTTGTGTATATTAGGTTATTGTTGGGGGCAAGTATCTAGGATGGAGTCGTTAAACTAGCCCTCGGACCCTCTTCTATGTAGTGTGTTACTTGTGCCATTAATTCTATGCATACTGTGGGCGAATTTATTTTGTCCAGATCCAAGATTGCACTTTTGAACACATTTATATCACCCACACTCCTTTCTTGTTTCTGTTGCTGGTTACAGATATGTAGCCCTTCAGGCCCCAAGAAATACCTAGGAGCTCTTTTTTTCCCTCTCCGCTGTCAAGGGACCACTGCTATCCTCCATGTTGCTATATAGTTTAGAAAGTACTCCTTCTGCTCACTTCACTGAACAGCCGGTTCCCTAGGAGTTGCCAAAAACTCCTTAGGTGAACCTAAATGTGGAGGATGTGCAGACCTACGGCATGAAGCTGCTGTAGCCTCTCTTGGCGAAATATTGAGTTGAAGTGAGCACACCAAAGCATACAAAATTAACACAGATAAAGTGAGTCAGTTTATCTTTCCTTGAATACACATCCTTGTCTGCCACACTGAGTAAATGGTGCTCTTTGCTGGATTGCTAAACAATTAATGTCTCCACTGCTCAGCATTCACAGCGCTTCTGCTTTGAACTGAAAGAACACTCAAACACTATGAGTTGAGACCCTTTTCCCAATTGAGGAATAACCTAAGATGAAGAAGAAATTGCCCAATGACCAAATCAGCATGCTTTACCTGAAAGTTTGATGGTCAGATGCAAAGGATTGGAGGAACATGGCGGCAGTAGGCTGAGCTGCCGCGGTACTCCGTCCTAAGCTCCCGCGGGGCGTCTGGTTTTTCTCATCGAAATGAGGCTCCTTCAGAGATCATGTGCAACTTTCTAAAACCAAATCTAAACTAAATCTATTTCAGCGTTTTTCGCTACAGTTTTTTACTTTTAAAGGGGAAAAAAACCCTTGTTTTCCATTTTGGCGTGCGTGAGCAGTTTCTTTCCTTCTACGGCTCCATGTGTTGTCAGAAGGGCGTGCCCTGTGTGGACACAGCGATCACCGGATCTCTATCGCCGAGCTCTGAGGCAGCCCGGCTATTGCAGTGAACGTCTTCCTGGAACTGGAGCCGAGCCGCCCTGGAGCTCCGTCGAGGTAGACGGCTACGGTCCTTTCGTAGAGACCTCAGCCCAGCGGCACAAGCAGCCACAGAGGTAGCCACGGAAGAAAACAAACCAGCAAAGAGAACTACGGTGGCGGCAGCGGCGGCGACCGTAGGGGTAAACTCAGCGGCAACGGCAGAACCAGCTGTAGGGGCTGCAGAGGCTGAAACGGCTTTAGCGGCTGCAGCGCAAATCGGACCTCCGAGCCCAGCAGATTCAGCAGCATCAAGGAAGGTGAAAGGGGGGGCAAGGAGAGGGGAAGAGAGCGGACAGAAAAAGCTCAAGCCCAAAAAAACTTGAGGAGGCATTGGTAGAGTTAGAGGTAGAGGCAGAGGGAGCACATGTCGGTACTAAGGATCGGAGAGGTAAAATAGGCTCTAAATGCCAGAAGTCCTATACAAAGAAAGTGAATAAATCAAACAGGGCTAAGAGCAAAAAGGAGGGAGGCTGTGGATTTCAGGCTCAGGTTCAGGCTCGTGTAGATAGGCTGGAGTCAGGGGGGGAAGCCCAAGCTGAGGTGGGACCCGAATGGTCAGGTTTGAGTGGTATTAGCGAAAGCAGCAGTGCTAAGGCTAAGGCTAGTAATAACATCAACAATATATCATTAAAAACCTCTTCCTATCTCTCTTCAGAGGCAAAACCCAAACGGGCAAAGAGAGTGAAAAGGGTTAAAACAATTCTTGATCCGTGCACGAAGGTAACGCCTTCATTAAGATCTTACTTTAAGGTCATTCCTCAGGTTTTGAATCTAACGCAGAATAATCCCTCGGAAATCTATACGCCCCAGGTCACAGCTCCACTCATAGTCACATCAGGGGGTCAGCCCTCATCGGGGTGTAAGTCATTAAGTATGGAGACGGAGGTCCACAATGGAGTTCACCCCTGTGGGACAGGCTGCGTATCCGCTGATGCTACCTCGGCTGACCTCAACTCGGTTTCCCTCCCTATAGATATAGATATATGGATAGAGTCGGGGTAGGAAATGATAACACCCAGAATGACCAGATTGACCCTTTAGCTATCAGCAAGAGTATTGCTACTTCTACAACATCAATGGGGTTGGTAGGAACTGAAGTCAGTAGCCTTCCGGTCGAATATGTGCATCAGAAAACTGGCATAAATTCTGAGTCAGAAGTAGCAGAGGAGACAGTAATTGCAGCAGATGCAGAAGGGGCAGAAGGGTCTGGTCATCAACACCCCAAATGTCCTCTAAATGCAGATCAAAACATCCAGCCACAACCTATATGCAATCCAATTCTAGGCTTGGATAACACCATAGGTTTACCTACCTTACACACTAATATACCCCCAGATCTCTCACTCTCCTCAATAGCATCCATGTTTTCAAACTTATCGGCTGATATTAAACGTGGGTTCGAAGAGTCTTCAAAAATACAGAGAGAGATCAGGTCTTACTGTGAGTCGCTTGACACCAAAATAGATGGGCTTTTTTTTAGAACTGGGGTCTTGGAAGAAACAACGGCTGTAATGTCAGTGGAATTGGAAAACTTTAAGGTAGACATAATCAAACTAAAAAGAGAGGATATCGCACTAATGGATAGAATGGAGGTCCTTGAGAACAATGCGCGGCGCTGTAATATTCGCATATTACATGTACCCGAAGGAATTGAGGGATCAGACATTAAGTCCTATATGACTCAACTTATCAAAAGGTCTCTTAACTTAGCTCATACTGAAGAGGAATTGAAAGCGGACATCCAACGGGTTCACAGAGACCCTTATAGGTGTAATCCTCAGCGCACGAAGCCCCGGAAGATATTAGTTAACTTTCATACCTTCGTACTGAAGGACCAAATTCTCAATTTAGCCCTCAAACAAAAATCCTTGTCTGGTTGAGACTTTACTTTCCAAATAAGATCTGATCTATCAAGAGCCACCTTGGATAGACAGTGGGAACTTGGTAAGAGAATGGAGGCCTTCAAGAACCTGGGTGCATCAGTTCAGTTGAGTTTTCCCGCAGCCTTGAAGATAATGTTTAATAATAAAATGCACTATATCCGTACAGTTCAGGCTGCAGATGACCTACTGATGAGTTTAGGCACTCCTAAAAGATGAAGCCGGCAAGGTTAAGTAGAAGATGGGGATTGTGAAATGCCTATTCTGACTGCTTATAAGCTCGTAAGTTTGCGATAATAGCGAAATATGCACTGTGTCTAAAAACATATAATTTAACTCGGATGAAAAAAAAAAAGGGATTTAAAAAAAAAAAAAGAGGAAAGCCAAAAGTTAATAAAAAAAAAAGGAGAGAAGGAAATCTTTAGTGAAACCAAAACATAACAAGAATTCAATCAATAACTATCTCAAAAAAAATATATATATAAAAATAAATAAACCAAAATAAACACTAAATTTAACCACCTCACTTCTCCGGAACTCAATCCAGTAAACGGGAGTAGCCTTATAAACCGTAATCCAATAGATCTGGCGAGTCCTCTATCTCTAGAATAAACATCGCTCCGCGGAGCTTGGAATGGGTTAGGGGTACCAAACCGGACGTGTTCCGGTGGACAATCAAGGGTTCCTCAAGGGAGGGTGGGTGGGGGTCACAGGGGTGAGGGGTAGGGTAAGAAAGTATAAAATGTTTCTCATCTGTGAATTGGTAATCAGCTTCATCTTGATATCTGTTCAAAAATGGTCAGAATATAAATTTCGGATCTATATCATGGGCTATGAGTCAAAAAGATTTCGCCTCAATAAATACACCAGCTATGAGTGCAATTAAAATACTCTCCTGGAATGTTAATGGCCTGCGCACCAAACCTAGATCTAATACAATAATACAATATCTATGTGACTTTGATGCGCAGGTCATTATACTTCAGGAGACCCATCTGGTAGAGGCTGAGGTTCATGACTTGGTAAAGAAAAACAATTGGATAGATTTAGCTGTTACTACATCGCAAACATTTAACATCAGAGGGGTTACCATTTTCTTTAAAAAAATAATCAATGCTAGACTTTTAGAGCAGACAACAGATCCCGCAGGCAGGTGGGCCATTGCAAAAGTCGTGATAGGTGGCTCACGCCTTACGATAGTGGGATATTATGGGCCTAATAGGGATGATCCCTCTGCCTTAGTATCATTATTCTCTGAACTCCTGCACTTCTCAGAACCTGTTATAATAGCAGGAGATTTCAATATTGTACTCGATACTTCACTAGATAAGACTAGATCTAGTCGACAATATACCTTGTCGAAATCCAGAGACTTCTTACTTAAAACTATGTCACAACATGGTATAATAGACATATGGAGGGTAAGGTCTGGGCAGAAAATCGGTTTCTCTTTTCGAAACTTTAAATATCGCCATAGATCTAGGATAGATTTTTTTTCTTGTAAGTAGAAAGTTACTTAACTTAACAAAGAATGTTAGTTACCTGCCATTCCACCTCTCGGACCATTCGGCGGTACTTTTAGATCTTGAAGTACTTATTCAACCTCCAATTAGGTCATGGTCTATTGACAAGTCTTTTCTTACATCACTTGAAGATTTAGAGTATATAAGAGCAGAATCAAAAGAATTTTTTCTAAGTAATATCGGTTCTGCTAGCACAAGTACTGTATGGGACGCCTTCAAATGTTTCCTAGGAGGGATCATCAAAAACAAGATAACGTTCCGAAGGAGGCAATATACCCAGGAAGTAACATCTATTGAGGCGAATTTATTACTGGCCCAGAATGAACTAGATGCCTCTGAATCTGAACCTGTAACATCAGCTAAACTAGAGGAAGTGTTGAAACTTAAAGGGAAATTAGCCTCAGTACTTAACCAACGAGTACTTCAAAGGTGGGAAGCAAGTAAACTTGCCCACTTTGAATTTGGTGAAGGGGCAAGTAAATTGCTTGCGTGGAAATGCAGAACCGATCGCACCCGTAATAATATAGGGGCTATAAAAACTAGTTCGGGCATTGAGACTTCGGACGTAGACATAAGATCTGCCTTTAAAAACTTTTTTCAAAACATATATCAGGAGGATAATAATATCTCACCTGATAGTATAAAGGAGTGGCTGAATAAGATCTCCTTGCCATCCTTTTCCACAGAGCAAACGGCCTTTTTAGATCAGCCTATAACGGAAGAAGAAGTAGTGATTGCTATACACAACAGCAAAAATGGCAAGGCGGCCGGGCCAGATGGCTTGCCCGCAGAGATATATAAACGCCTTGCGGAAGATATTGCTCCTTTTCTAACAATATTATTTAATCAAATGCTGTTAGAAGGAGATTTACCACCTATATCTTGGAATAATGCGACAATCACACTTATTTTGAAACCAGGCAAAGCTTCCTCTGACTGTGGCTCTTATCGCTCCATTTCAATTCTTAACACCGATTACAAGATTTTTACTTCACTCTTGGCTAAGAGGTTGGGTCAGGTTGCTCCTTCGGTCCTGCATTTAAATCAAAAGGGCTTTGTTAAGGGTCGCCAGCTCTTCGAGCTGACATATGACTTGATTGGAGCAATTGATATGGCCACTAGTTCCTCATTGCCCCTGGCGGTTCTCACGTTGGACGCGACCAAGGCCTTCGACAGGGTCAATTGGTTGTACTTGTCGGAGGCCTTGGGAAAGTTCGGTGTGGGTAGGGCCTTCCGCAGAGCAGTGGAACTCTTGTATCACAATCCATCAGCTTCTGTTTTGGTCAATGGCGGTTTGTCAGAACCTATTAAAATAACAAGGGGAACTAGACAGGGTTGCCCTCTATCCCCCCTTCTTTTCGATCTCTATATTGAGCCGTTTGCTCAAAAAATTCGCGATGAGAGCAGCATTATACCTTTTAAATATGGTGATTGGGAAAAGAAGGTGTCCCTATATGCGGACGACATTATGATAATGACCTCAGATATCAGCTCTGCCTTTCCATCAGCTATTAAGTTAGCACTGGAATTTGGTAATATCTCTGGCTATGAAGTAAACGCCTCCAAGACCGAGGTTATGGAGTGGAATAGTGTAACAAATGGGCTTCCTGTGCAACTCTGTGGCAGCATGAGATACTTGGGCATAAGAATTGTCAAAGATATAAACCTGATCGCTTCTACAAACTTCACCTTAGTTGCTAAGGAATGTAGGAAGTTAATGGGCTCTTGGAGTCATCTCCCTTTGACACTTTTGGGTCGCTCAAACCTAGTGAAAATGACCATTTTACCTAAGTTAACATTTATTTTTAATAGTATCCCTCTATTCTTTGACACCACGCTAATAGCGAAGATGCAAAGTGATATTTCTTCATTTGTTTGGAGGAAGAAAAATGTAAGAATAGCATGGAAGAAATTAAGGCGACGCAGGGAGAAGGGTGGTTTGGCAGGCCCGGACCTACAGATCTACGCCTGGGCTTTTCAGATGTCGCATGCCCGAATGCTTTTAAATACTCCATCAGATCACGACATTGGGTCAATCTTTAAAACACTATTACAGTGCGAAGGGATAGGGCAGAAGGGGTTTCTTTTTAAGTTTGGAGACCCCAAATTTTTCCAAAAAATCAAACTGAAGGTGTTGTCAGGCCTAGCAAAAACTTGGTATAATCTCAGAGTCACCACCAAAATAGGATACTACTCAAATAGATCTCCAATATGGGACCTCCCTGTTTCTCTTGGTTGGACTAACGACGTATTGATATATCCATTAAAAGATGCCAACATCTCAACCTGGGGTGACCAGTTTGTAGAAGGGGTTATGCTTTCCTGGGAAAATTTAGTAAGTAGAGTGGGCCCCAATCTTTCTAGACTGAAGTATTTACAAATCTCAAGCTGGGCACAAGCACTATTTTCTGGGGAGTCTCGACGCGTTGACATGCCCATAGGTGGTAGCAGTCACTTGGAATCTTCCCTACTAGATAAAACACCGGGACCAAAGGAGGTTTCTTTCTTCTACAACTTATTCTTGGAGGACATGGACGGTGATTTCCATCTCCCAGATCAACTTTGGGGTTCCTTGTTGCCATCTGTTAACCTACATGAATTATGGTTTACCTCCTGTAATGTTCTCTGGGATATAGTGAAACCGGCTTGGCTTCGCAGAAATCATCTTTACACTCTTCACAGGGCATACTACTCCCCCCAAAGATTGTCTAAATTTTCAAGAGCGGAGCCTGTTGCGTGTGCCCGGTGTGGCCTAATGGAGGCTTCGGACACACACATGTTCTATGAATGTCCACAGTTAACATCATACTGGCAATTAATAGGTGATAAACTAACATCTTTAATAGGCTCCACCGTGGTGATAGATCTTCGGTTAGTAATATTTGGAGTTGTGGAGCAGAAGCGCAGTCCAAATAACAACCTAATTTTCTACTCCATGTTGTTGGCCCGACGAGAAATATGCAAGCGATGGAAAGAGGCTTCTACCCCGACTTTCTACGATTGGTGTTCCTCAATGTTACAAACATCAAAGATGGACATGTCCAGGACTGGAACATCAAATAAAAGGGCATTTTGGCAGATACTTGTTTAGTCCTATAAGTTTGAGCTGGGGTTTTTTTTTCCCCCCCCAGTTCCAATGATTACAAAGCCATGATACACGTCTTCTGCTAAAACATCCTCGCTTATTACACAGCGATTTGGTGGCAAAAGCAATGGTGGTAACTGGCTATTTGGTAAATATCTGTCTAAATAAAAAAATGAAGAAGAAATTTGAAAAACGTTAGGTGCACTGTGCTCAGGCTGTAAAATACACTTGCATGCTGTCCATTATAATTGTAACCTTCCCAACGTTGTAAAATGGCTGCAGATGCCCCGCCATGCATTGTTTTTCTCTGGAATTTGGGCTTGTTTCACAAACGTGCTGAACAGTGTTGCATGTTGTTTTCTACAAGCAGTCTCGCCCACATAATCCAGACCACACAAATCTTTGTAGCAGAAAAGGCCACTTTATTCAAGACAGATAAATTCCCATCAATTAATCCATTTTATTATAACAATGCAATTTGGCAATTAAAACCGAAACCATTTGTCATCTTAAATTGCAAATATATAGCATCGCACCAAAACCATCAATATCATTTTCTTGTATCACAATACTGAATTAAACTTCCCCAACCTTTTTTCCTTAAATTATTCCCCTCAATTTGTTCTCACTAAACTCCCCCCCCCACGAAGGACTGGCAAAGCCCGCTCTAGACTTATCCTCCCCCGATTTATGCCACCCAGGAAAACCAAAGAGTTTTCCTGGACTCCCCCCCACCTCTTGAACTTATGCGATTTATAACTTGGAATTGCACCATAAATTAAAATTTAACTCATGAGCCAACATGTCCCTTATTTCCATTACATTTAATCCTCATCACTGAACAAAATATTCTCATGGCTCTATTCAGCTTTCTTCTGGCTTTTTAAATTGCTGTGTGGCACCTTGCCTTCCTCCAAGACTGTCTATAAACAAATTCAGTCCAAATCAGGCGAGCACCCGGCCAATTGTTTTTTAAAACCGCCAAGTCCAATTGCATTTTCTGGTTAACAGCCTTTACAACGAAACTTTTACAACGAACTACCATTACAACGCAACTTTTACAACGCAAACCATTACAACGCATAGCGCTGGGGGGCGCTCTAGGATAGGGAATAGGTTTAATGTACTATCCAACACCTTCCCTACTATCCACGGTGACTGGAGTTGGAATAGTAAATTAAACTATTCACTATCCAGCGCCCAAAAGCATTATGCGTTGTAATGGTATGCGTTGTAAAACTTGCGATGTAAAGGTAGGCGTTGTAAAAGTATGCGTTGTAACGTCATACATCCGCATTTTCTTGATGAGCGTTAAACCGGATAGTTCAACCAAATCATTCTCTCCTTAATGAAGAATTAAATAATCAGGACAACCTCTAACATGAAACAAACCTGTAAGCGTAGGAAATAAGTCATCCCATTTCATGCCTCCTTTACCCTTCCATACCAACTCATGTCCAGCGCTGGGTATACCGAGTGCTCGTCCATATACTTGTTTCTCAGCAAAAAGGGCTGCCTATTTAATAAAGGAATGACCCACCATCCACGTTTGCTTTTTTAAGTTTGAAGCTGCGCCCCGAACATCACCTAAATAGAAAGGGAAAAATGAACATGCGGCAACATTTTTACATAAACATAACTATTTTGCACGTAACGTTTACAACAACTTGATTTCCACCGACCAATACGCTGCAAATCTTCCAAACACAGCCCCAATCTTGATGCTTCCGTAGCTGCCCCGATTCTAAACGAATGCGTGGCGAAATCTTTTGGGTCTTGACCAACTAGCATTAATGCTTTTCGCAGAACATCTAATAGATGAGCACTTGTTATTTTGTTACCACCCGTGAATGAAAATAGGGCCTTGCTTAAATGCACCTGAAGAAGAAAACTGGACCCATTCTTGAACTGGGCAACATTGCGATACACCACTGCCATTTAGAAAAACCCATATGCCTCTGCCCAGCTGATCGGTTTTTGATTTTCTAAGCCAGATACCCAATTTGTGCCCCACTACTGAAACCTCATCACTGCACAAACCCCTTTCACCACCCACAATACTTCTGATACCCTGAATGCTCCAAAAAACATCCAAATCATTCCAAGGCGAAAACGTTCCATTTCCCAAACATTATAACAGCAGACTGAAAGTTGCTCCAGAATTTGTTATAATAACTCAAACGTAATAGGAGCACGGAGCTGCTTGGGCCTAACTGTTTCCCTACTCAGACCTTTCAGTATTTTTCCTACTAAAGTGTTGTCAACTGGATCGAAACCCCATAACAATTGGCCATAAAATGATACACCTGATAATTTTCCCGCAATAGTGGTGTGGGATAAACCTTTATCTATTAACATTAGAACAAATTCAAAAATAAATTCACACCATTTCCCTTTGGAAACTGTTTCATGAAAACAATTCTTATAACTCAGAAATTCTTCCCATGCTTGCAGATAACTTCTCCTAGTCGAAGGTGCTATGAAATGCTCAACTAGCTGGACGATCCTCAATCCCCTAGGGCCCAAATATTGTCTGGTACCATCGTTTTGCTGACATCCGCTCCTGGCGCCAATGCACGAAACGTCTGCCAATGAGAACGAGAAAGTGCGTCAGCAATGGAATTGTTGACCCCTGGGACATGCTTAGCGTTGAAAACCATATTAAACTTAAGACTCAGAAGCATGAACCTTCTAAGCAAATGCAGTACCTTCAAATCCTTAGCCTTTTGGTTGTTCACTAGGTTCACAACTGCCATATTATCAACATGGAACAAGACAGATCTGTTCTGAAATTCTTGTCCCCAGACCAACAAGGCAACAATCAATGGGAACAACTCCAAAAACGCAATACTTCTTCCCTGCTTCATCCAATGCACAGGCCTAATGTTGTATTCTACATATTAGTTTAATATGTACTCTAGCCCTGCTGCCTCTAGCTGCTCAGCCAGAGTGTGTCTTGGTATTAGAATGTTGGTGTGCCTGTGATGCGTGGAATGCCTGGATGACTGAGTGGGGTGAATGTGGGAGTTGGAGAAGGGCTGAGCAGCTAGGGAGGCTGTTCCTGGTGGGGCTGGTACCACACTAGGCTGGCTGGAGTCATCACTGATGTAACTAGATCTGAAGACTGAATAAACAAGTCTTGAATATATATCCTGGCTCCTGGTGTCTTTCCATCAAGGACACAACATAATTTTGGCGACGAGGACAGTCTTGAACCCCAGTGACTCTTGGTTCAGCAAAGCAACTAAGTAACTAAAGATCTAAGAGAGTAACCAAGAGATTCTACAAGCAACTTCAAGAAAGAAAAGAAGGTTTTTCCAGGCAAGCCAGCGCCAGCCCCACTAGTGTCCTTCCTTTGGACAGCCCCAACAAGCAGTGTCATCACCAACTGACACTTCAGCCTGGAAATATAACAGTAACTGTGAGTTGGAGTAGTAGTACAACTACAACCGGTTTAGGGTGTTCCAGCTACAGTGGTCTACAGTGAGTTGGTGGAGTAGTTAAACTACAACCTCATCTGGTGTTCCAGCCACTTGGTAACGTACTGAAATGACTGTGAGTTGGATGGGTAGCTTCTCTACAACCAGGTGTTGGTGTACCAGCCACAACACGCTAATATGTGAAGTGTGCCTTTCAAGTTTAGTGACAGAAAAGAAGTTGTGGCACAATTTGGGATGCGTAGTCAAACAAGTCTTTATTTTACAATGAGCAGTGACTACATACATGCAGTTTATTCCCTATGGATGTATGAACTTACTGTGTGCTGAAAGGATTTCCTGAATTGGAGGGATAGTCTTTACTTGTAGTTGGTGTTTCTCCCTCATCGGTCTACAAAAGGCACACTGTCTTACAGGAGTCACAATGTGTTTAAGACTGAGAAAGAATGACAGCAACTTGAACTACGTGTTTTTTTTTAATCGTGAGTCAACTTCCACTTCTGAGCGCTTCAGTGAACATGCCATGTGTAATGTCCACATGGGAGCAGTTATTCGTTCACATTGGATCTTTCACAGTGTTGTAGTTCTATCTAGGACCGTAAATTCGATGGTACTGATTTATGCCCTTATGTGGTTATAATAAATAATATCCTTATAAAGGCATAAGAATCATATCCATATTTAGTCATAGCCCATGCTGTCCAAATTATGCAAGGCTACTTCCCCAGGCTCCTAGAAAGTACAACGAGTTCTGCAAACAAACCAAACCTCCAGCAACCTGGGAATTCCCCATTGCTTCTGTTTTGATTTCGTCCTAGAACTCCTGTGAGCACTCTAAGAACGGCCAGTTCTTAGTGACATCTTCATTGATGTCTTATGTCCAACCTTACGTCAAAACCCGGCACCTTTCAGGTATAAATATACCAACGTTGCCTTAAGCAAACACACGGTGGTGGTTTTGGAGCAGAGCGGCGATCTACTTGCCCGAGAGCCGAGCGGATGAGAGAGCCCATGGACGCCGCCCCTCCTCTTTGACGCACTGAGAGAGACGCTGTCTTTTCTCCTGCCGAGAAATCCAGCTCCGGTGTTTCCAGATACCCTCGCGGGTTACTGGGATATCGAGTCCTGAGAGAGAGATACCAGACCTCCTGCTTTCTAATATCCAGGTACGGAGCTGACTAAACCATTTAAGAAAATTCTTGATTCAGATTCCTTGGCAAAACCAACTTAACTTAAACTGCTACTTACTTACTCCTTCCCACGTATTAGGCTTAGGTCAGCTACACCGGGGTAGGCGTATTTAGAAGCACCAGTTGAGTACGTTAGTCAATGTATATTTGTATGTATATATTTTATAGAAACATATGGCTAAGAAACCATATCAATGCTTTTACAGTATTATTTTATAATACTCCTTTTACTGTACGCACTTTACTTTATGCTAAGTATTGCAATTGTGGCAATTCATTTCTCTTGCATGAGAAAGAAGACTGCTCAATAAATAACACCTTTTATTGAAAACGCCCGTCTCTCTTTTCTCTGCACTCTGGTGAAACTAAGTATGCACACTTGACTGAGTGAAATAGCTGTCTATTGTTTTCACACGACTCTAGAGATACACACTTATTCTGAGGGAGCAAAGTTGTCATGTTTTATGGTTGTCAGAAGCTAATCCCTTCTTGTCTATCCAGGGAGGTTAAACTCCTCCTCGTTTATTCGAGAAAGTTTCTAGTGACCTCTGAGCTAGCTGGCAAACCTTAAGTCTAATATAGTCAGTAGAGACCTAGTCGACCTCAGTCCTACGTCTACACTGCTGAATATATTATTCCAATGCGCAGAGCCTATTGGGAATATAGGAACTACACTACATGGTGCCCAACGTTTGGTAAGGTGATAAATCTAACGCAAGACGTTAGAGTAACTCAGTCGTGCTTTTTCACACAGAACCTTTTTCCCGTAAATACTCCAAAAGACGCCTGGAGTGGGTAAAAGGTTAAAATCCGCCGGAACTTAGTAGGAAGAGATTCCTGTGTAAAGTTTTTGGTTTAGTCAACGTTGAAGGATACAGTGTTCCAAAATATTGTGCACCTAGACTTTGTTTCCTTGAAACTTGATCTGCAACAAAAACCTTTCTGTTAGTAAAAAAAAAAAAAATGTCAGAAAGTGAAGACGAAAGGGAGGCAGCTAGAATAACAGCTCAACTCCGAGTGGATGACAAAAGTCTCCGAGAAAACGACCCGAATGTTATAATCATTCTGGTCAACATAAGAAAAACTATAACTCTTAAACTTATAGAAAATGGACTGACATCACGAGGTGGTATAGTCATATTCGTGATAGAGGCCCATGAATATCGGCAGACAGAGGTATTCTATTCATGAATAAACTTTCCAGCAGCAAACGCTGTAACACACAAATTCCACTATTACAAAATAGAAAAACCTCCGGATGTATACACTCCTTTCCTTTCGAGGAGATTGAAATCCCAATAAATTACAAAGAGCACCTGCTCTGGTTTAAAGGCGCCCTAAAACATAACAATCACATCACCAGGCTCGGTCCTCTAGGCAGACCAGGAGCAACGTGGCCGGTTCTAGCCAGCTACACACCAGAACCTGCCATTGGAAAAATGTCAAGTGAAGAACTTTTAGTTAAATAAAAGAATTAACACAGGCATATAGAGAATTAGTTCAATATGCAATGGAGGATATAACATACCTCCAGAAATTGAAAGAAACAGATATAGCAGAACAGCCATTTGAACTTACCAGAATCATAGAAAAATACTATGAAGAACTAGGTAGAGATAGTTTGGGTGGGAAATTGGTAAAACACCAACTAACTGAAAATCCTGAAAAAAATCTTTATTAAAAATAATCTAAATGCTCCAAAAAAGAGTTGGGATGGAAATAAACAATCCACTCCCAAAGAAAAAAGATTCCAGTCCAGAGGAATTTGAAAAAACCTGATAGATATCAAGATATTGATACACGTCCCTCTCGATCTTTTCAGACTTCCTCGCAGAAATCGGAAAGAAGAGGACGGTCAGAACACAGGGAAGAGCACGTCAAGTCCAAAGACAAGGAACCTGATCATCAAAGTAAAAAATTACAATTTCCAAGAAAGAAGGTAGCAAGTATTAAAATAATTAAACATGCCGAGGATACTGAGGACACAACTGAAAAATGGCGAGTGGGCCCAGACAATGCTAGACAGCGCAGCAGAAGTGACCATAGCTCGCAAGATCTTGATGAATCTTCTGGAGACAGTGGACACGAATGAATACATTCAAGTGGAAACTGGAGAAATTGAAAGAAACAGATATAGCAGAACAGCCATTTGAACTTTCCAGAATCATAGAAAAATACTATGAAGAACTAGGTAGAGATAGTTTGGGTGGGAAATTGGTAAAACACCAACTAACTGAAAATCCTGAAAAAATCTTTATTAAAAATAATCTAAATACTCCAAAACAGAGTTGGGATGGAAATAAACAATCCACTCCCAAAAAAGAAAGATTCCAGTCCAGAGGAAGGTCTCCTCAACGAAGAGAAAGATCTCCTGACCGAGGAAACAAGTCTCCCCAGAGGGAGCCCTCTGAGAAAAGATACAACCTTAGAAATAGGGATAATTTGAAAAAACCTGATAGATATTAAGATATTGATACACGTCCCTCTCGATCTTTTCAGACTTCCTTGCAGAAATCGGAAAGAAGAGGACGGTCAGAACACAGGGAAGAGCACGTCAAGTCCAAAGACAAGGAACCTGCTCATCAAAGTAAAAAATTACAATTTCCAAGAAAGAGGATACTGAGGACACAACTGAAAAACGGAGAGTGGGCCCAGACAATGCTAGACAGCGCAGCAGAAGTGACCATAGCTCGCAAGATCTTGATGAATCTTCTGGAGACAGTGGACACGAATGAATACATTCAAGTGGAAACTGCAGATACCAGAGTTAGCAAACCTCATAAAATATACGAAATAACACTGCGTATGGAGGGAGATAAGACTAGGAAAGTAAGTGGTCTCTTTTGGGATAACCTTTCGAAAGGCTATGACATCCTTTTAGCTGAGAAAGACTGGCCACCAGAGTTTGTCAGGGAGTGCCCTCATGGGGAAGAAATGATTATGCCTGCCTTCTCAAATCATGTTCCAATTCATAGAAAATATACATATTCAAGAAAATGAGCAGTAGCCCAAGCTCCTGCATTACATAAACATCATGTAGGGTGGGATGAGGACTCTCCTCCTCCTCACAAAATCCAGTTAAAATGTCAACCAACTGCACAAAGGCAGTACTCAATTAAACAAGAAGCTAAAAAGCAAGTCAGGGAGATCTTAGATCAACTTGAATACCAAGGGGTGATTGAAACATGCACCTAACAATTGAACAATCCTTTGTTTCCTGTCTCCAAGCCAGACGATTCATATCGTCTAGTTTTGGACTACAGACATCTTAACTCATGTTGCAAAACATTTGCAGTACAAAACTCACACATTGCAGCACTAATGAATAACATCGTGCGGAAAAAATACAAAACGACATTAGACATCTCTAATGAATTCTTTTGTCAAAACATTGCACCTGAAAGCAGGTATTTGACCGCTTTCTCAATAATGGGGAAAAATTTCTGTCGACTCCCACAGGGATTCAAGAATAGCCCAGGATTATTCTCAGCAAGAGTAACAGAGTTACTACAAATATATGATGATGAAGCATTATCTTATGTCAATGACATCTATCTCACAGATGATGACCTGGATACTCACTTGAAAAGAGTGAACACCATAATACTTGGGTTTGCAGCTGAGGGTTACAAATTCAACTTTAAAAAGTCACGAATTGCCCATCTAACTGCCCTATTGTTAGGATATGAATTATCAAGTGAAGGCAAAAGCCTAGCAGACAACTTCTTAGAGAAGTGCGCTGTACTCCAAGCACCTAAAACGCTGAAGAACTTACAATCATTTCTAGGTTTCCTGAATTTCGGAAGAACATACATTCTAAATTATGCAGAGAGGGTTAAACCTCTCTATGAATTAATAAAACCTGATTTTAAACCAATCAATTGGACTCAGAAACATACAGAAATTTTAAGATCATTGCAAACAGACATGTTAGCTAAAACAAAATTGCAAACTAGCGAAAACATACGCAACCTTGTAATCCGAGTCATCCCAGGAAGATGTGGATTCACGTACCTGACCTCTAATGAGGGAGAAACTGTACCAATAGCTTACAATTCACACTTGTACACACAAGCTGAAATGAAATTCAGTTCTACTGAAAAAATTCTAACTGCGGTCCAGACTGCTGTAGCAAAAGAACGAGCCCTAGCACAAGGTAAACGAATAATAATCGTTACACCAGTACCAGCCCTAGAAGCGGTAACAAAAGCAAGCATTCCAAATGCTAAAGCACTACATCCGAGATGGATACAATGGGTTAATTCTCTTGCTGCAACAGACGTAGTATACGAATTTGATCCTAATTTGAAAACACAAGAATTTCTACAATATGAATATGAATGTCCTCTGCTGACCGAGATTCTGCCTCTAGAACACTACGGCTGTATAATATATACAGACGGATCAGCACAACCCACAGTTGGGGGTAAACAAGCTTACAGTGCTGCGTGCGCGATTGTTAAAGGTCGTTGGCACGAAGGAAAATTTAGACCACTGGTCACTAAAACGCAATCTCTAGGAGACTGTACAGCTCAGCGAGCTGAACTACTAGAATTTCAGATGGCGCTTGAAAATACCGATCGCGAATTCCCCACACTAATAGTGTGCGATTCATATTACTGCGTTCAGTCTTATAATGAATACTTGCAGAACTGGGTTTAAAACGGTTTCAAAGATGCAAAAGGTGGCACAATCAAGCATAAAACGCTTTGGGAACAAGTAGTTCTTTTACAGAAAGAACTACGAAAGACTCACGTGATCCATACTGTGAGTCATCAACGTGATGGCGTTCACGTTACTGGGAATTCATTGGCTGATGAGGCCGTGAAGGCAGCTGTGCAAACGGCTTCCGTAGCTGCTATCACCCGGTCAAAAACAAAAATAGACAGCGATATAATGCAAGCTGTCAGTGCTACAGTAAAAGATGATATAAAATCACTCCCGAAAGGCTTTCCAGTAAAGTACTCATACATAACTGATGCGAATAATGTTCCATTTGCTCGAATCCCTGGAGTGGGGGATAGGGCAATTCCAAACATTGAACACAGGTTAGGACTAATTACAGCGGCACACGAAGGGCTGGCTTCTGCACACGCTGGTGTTTCCGCCACAATATCGTTATTAAAACAGAGATATTGGTGGCCGCACATGAGAATACAAACTAAGAACTATGTTCTAGAATGTGAAATATGCCAGAGAATGAAAGTATCAACAGTGAAACGACCAGCACAGACGCCACTTCTAATCTCAGATAAACCATTAGCATGTGTTTACTTAGACCACTGTGGTCCCTTACAAAGGGATGGCAACTATAAATATATCATGGTCACAGTGGATTCCTGCACGAGATTCATTTGGATGTGGCCCCAGCACTCGGCTGACGCCAGAACTGTTATAAAAGATTTGCGAGTCCATATCGGCACATAAGCAATTGGCATGCTACATTCTGACCAGGGTCCTGCTTTTAGCTCTCAAGCTTATAAGGAGGCCATGACCAGCATGGGCATTGCATTGCGATACTCTTGTCCCTTCCATCCTGAGGTAAATGGGATAGTGGAAAGAAAAAACTGAGACATAAAGCAATCTATAACGGCGAGGGTATTAGGTTCGGGTGTGGGTGGTTCCAACATTTAACAAGTGTCCAACGTAGTCTTAATAATCTGCCAAGAAATTCTCTGAAAGGTTTCAGTCCGTACGAACTATTGTTCGGGACTAGAATGCATATTCAGGACCTCGATAGTCAGACTTCAGTGGTAGAAGAAAAATGCTTTGATATCAAAGATCGTTTGGCTTTTTTACAGGACTTAAATGAAACAAGAAAAGGCCTGAGCAACGTAAAGTTAAAACAGCAGCCAACAGCCACTGAAGATAAACCACCTGTCCCAGCAAGGCCTGTCTGGATTCCAAAGATTGGGGATCTGGTCAGAGAGAAGATCGCGGTGAAGAAGGAATTTGGCCCTTTTTACAGAAAAGCAGTACCTGTCTTAGCGTCAGCAGAACAAGATCAGTTGTACTACCGCCCCTTGCTGGTAAAAAGGAGAACCGAGTTGTATCCATCGACCTGGTAAAACTACAATAATGTGGCCAATAATAAGTAGTAGGCCCAGTGGACTCCCAAGAAATAGCAGAGTACCAAAACTTGCTACAATACAAGAGGTTCAAACTGAGAGACTAATCACATTTGATAAACCTGCAGTGAATAAAAAAGGACTATGCAACAATGCCATGGAACTTGTGCCTCTTGCAACCCAAATTGCAACAGTTCCTCAAGAAACACCTGTCTACAACGATGTAACCTCAGACTATGCTAATGAAACAAAAAATGCAAAAGCAACTGAAAATCCGGAAGCAATTCCAACAATTGACAGAACTGCATCTGGCTACTTCATCAATTTCGATAACTTTTCTGAAGATCCAAGTGAACAGGAAGAAACGCCAGCAACAAAAACTTTTAAAGACAAAATAACTGAACTTCTACATCAACTCAAAGAAACCTATCTGATTTCTCCATGGATTGAATTTTGGATTGTGTTAGGTGTACTTTTCCTCCTGCTTTGGCTCATCATGGTTCTTTGTTTGGGAAAATTCATTGAAGGAAAATACAGTACAATGGACACAGCAAGTCAGAACATCAACTTGGTCCTAAAGCCTCACAAGTCATCTCACATCGAGAAAAGAGAACTATCATCAGTAAATGTCACAGCCAATCCAATACCCGGTGGGGTAGCATGGGACAAAACAGATTATGAAATCTATGGCCCGGTTGAGCTCTTGAAATATCCACATCAGTTCAAGGTTTCATTAAGTGACTTTGTAAAACCAAGTACATTCTCTGATGATTGGGACTTTGAAAGTATTAATGATATGATGTCAGATTTAGTAATGTCAGCAAAATTTACAGAACATGATTACTTACAGGGTTCATCAAATTATGAAGAAATGTATTGTTATAATCACTTTGCACATCACTATTTGCATAAATCTGCTCAACCTAGAAATGTTTTTAATTATAATCAATGGGAACATTGTGCAACTCCGCCTCAAAGCAGTTCGAAAACATTTTACGAGAAATTCCCATACTTCTCAGGGTTTAACACAAGTGATGAAGAAACGTTTTATTTCAAACTGTTAAATAAGACAGGGGTAAAAACAATACTGACAAATACTAAATTGATCTATTCGGAAACATTTTATGAAAAAATGATTACATTTTTTTTCGAATTCTGGAAAAAGAATATTGAAACAAAAACCATCTGGGGTACCAAAGATTGGCAGATACAAGGTTTAGAAGCATTATTTAGAGCCTGCATGATCCCAGAACAAATAATATTCTTGAATGACACCATTCAACAGACTACTTGTCTTGGCCCAGCCAAGATAAAAGATTTGAACAAACCGTCTATTCCAAAGCCAACACCTGACAGTAATAGCACTACAGATGTTGAGCTAGACGTATCCCATATTTTTAACCAAAACAGAACACATCCTGATTGGAAAAAATGGTTGATCTGGCCCACAGACACAAATAACTGTCAAGATAGATTCCTGAACAAAATACAGGGGTTAAAAATGACCAGGCCAGACCCTAGATACTCCCAGAGACAACATCCAGGGATAGTTACAACATACAGTGTAGGCAAACTATGCCTTGAGTGGCTACAAAAATCCACACTGGCTGAAATCAAGCAACACTTGACTTTACTTAAAGACGGTGCTGACTTGCGTGATTTCATTATGGGACCACGCAAACAGCGTCAAAAACGTTTCATAGCGGCCGGTATATACGCTGCATACAACAAAGCTTGGAAAGTAATGCAAATTGAAACAGCAGAAAAAATACGAGAAATTGACCGTATTAATTTGGAAAAATCACTTTCTGTTGTGGACAATGGGTTATTGACTCTGTCCTCCAGAATATATTCACTGGACAGTATTGTATCATCTGCTATTGATATAATAGAGGAGGATTTACTAATGTTACAACACGGTCAATCCCAATTACGTTCTATTGTACAGCTTGGCTGGACGTTGCAAAATCTGTGTTCAGGCTACGTGCCTTGGCGTTTAATCAACACAACGTCATTATTCTCTATCTTTAACCTTACTGATACACAAATCAGTTTGGCACAAAAAGGAGCAGACTATATGATTCTGAGCATTGAAAAACTTGAGAGATTACCATTAACAATGTCAGAAAGACCTGTCATTGTATGGATAATACACGGAATAATTACAATTCCGATAACAACTTTCCAATTTAAATACTGCCAAGAGTATATACCAGCGGGCCAGTATGAAAGGTTGGGTAAAGGGTACATCAAGTCATCATGGAAATTACCTTATACACACACATGTTCCAGTGAAAAGAAACAGAATGTATTTCTTAGTGGTAACAATTGTAAACGATCACTAAGCGGTATACTTCTTTGTCAAGGTATTAACCTGCATGGGGCCTGTGAGGGGACTTCAAATAACCTTTCATGTCACCAGCACGGCACACCTGCAACACAAATAGAGCCATTCTTTAGACGGCTTTCTAACAGGAGCTATATTCTAATAGTGGACCACAGCTGTTGTGGCATGGTGCCAGGGAAAGCCTATCTCATCAGCGTGAGTTCCATGGTCACTTGCTGTATGCAAGTATTGTATTCAAACAACACTCCAGATACGGAGGCAACAATTTAGCCTTCTTTGAATATCTCTTCTATTCGAATTGATACTTTAAGCAGAATAAAGTCTATTCTTTCACAGACAACTGTGCCCTTAACGTCATCAAAAGAAACGTATGATCTGCAAGTTGCAAGGACAACCGCAGAGATACATAGCCTTTTATCAACAAATTGCCCCGTGCATTTCGTAGAAATGCTAAGCCAAATCCTAAATATGTCAGATACCAGTGGCATCCCACATGTATTTAAGACAATTTTTTCGGGACTGTTAACACCCTTCGAAACAGTTCTGGGCATTTTTCCTAATTTTGTCCATTCTGTCTTTGGCGGCCTACCACTTCTTTTGGGACTCGTAGCAGGAATGTTATTTTTGATCCTTCTGCTCCGATATGGCAAGCCAAGTCGCAGACAAGACTCCAGCATTGATGGAAGAATTTATCCTAGCTATATGCTATCGGGACCGCATAACTAAAGTCCTTGGATTAGCCCGGCTAAGAGATCTGAATATGACCTGGTTTCTTTCATTCAGACCCATCTGGCAGAATTGCATCTTACCTGTGCTTCGATGTATGCTATGCGGAGAAGAATGCGTGTTGGACGTCTGTCTTACACTACCATCAGCAGTACCATTGGATACAGATACTTTGCTAAGTCCTGTAACGGCTCATGCACCGTGTTGTCCCCAGCGGCTACCCATTCTGATGACGGCATTCGTTGAGACTTCACCACTACGATTAGGGGGTAGTGAAGTACGAGGTGAGAGTGGCATCACCCAGGTACGACCTTCTGTGAGCATTGCTGATCCTGACATCGATGATAGCAATAATTCTCACGACTGTACTGTTGCGGCATTTTCAAACTTAGTCGAACTTTCACCTGAAGCCGTAGACCAATTTTTTGAGAGTCTGTCTGAAATGATGTTCTCCCCTGAACAGAAAGAATAACTTTTTAAAGCAACAAGCACACAGTGTTCCCTGAACTCTGAATTCGGCCTTCAGCTTTGATAAACAAAAGCTACTGAAAACATTTGGAACTATTTTTTCCCCTGAAGCGAAATTATTTTTTCTTTCCTGCCAAAATATTTACCTTTTTTTCTGGCACATGTACTCTGCTTAAAGTAGAACTATTCGTAGAGAACAGAGCTTCTATTTTAGGAACTCTAGAGACAATATATTACCTCAGCCTCTACCACATGTACAGCATTTTGTATTATTATGTGATGGAATGGTCTCGACCTTCTTTTCTGTATTAAGAGCCATTTCATGTGTAAATTTTCGCAATTCATTCAGCTGATATATATATGCTTTTTTTTTAACTGAATACCACTGATTGATAAGCGTACAGTACCACTACTCATTTTCGTGTATTACCATATACCATTTCAATATGCAAATTTATGTATTTTGGGGTGGGTTGGAAAACACATGCATCATTTTATGTTTATATGTTTACTATTGCTTAGTTTTAAGTAATGAGGGACATTAGATCGTGGAGTGGGTGTTATAGTTCTATCTAGGACCCTAAATTCGATAGTCCTGATTTATGCCCTTATGTGGTTATAATAAATAATATCCTTATAAAGGCATAAGAATCATATCCATATTTAGTCATAGCCCATGCTGTCCAATTTAAGCAAGGCTACTTCCCCAGGCTCCTAGAAAGTACAACGAGTTCTGTAAACAAACCAAACCTCCAGCAACCTGGAAATTCCCCATTGCTTCTGTTTTGATTTTGTCCTAGAACTCCTGTGAGCACTCTAAGAACGGCCAGTTCTTAGTGACATCTTCATTGACGTCTTATGTCCAACCTTACGTCAAAACCCGGCACCTTTCAGGTATAAATATACCAACGTTGCCTTAAGCAAACACACGGTGGTGGTTTTGGAGCAGAGCGGCTATCTACTTGCCCGAGAGCCCAGCGGATGTGAGAGCCCACGGACGCCGCCCCTCCTCTTTGAAGCACTGAGAGAGAGGCTGTCTTTTCTCCTGCCGAGAAATCCAGCTCCGGTGTTTCCAGATACCCTCGCGGGTTACTGGGATATCGAGTCCTGAGAGAGAGATACCAGACCTCCTGCTTTCTAATATCCAGGTACGGAGCTGACTAAACCCTTTAAGAGAATTCTTGATTCAGATTCCTTGGCAAAACCAACTTAACTTAAACTGCTACTTACTTACTCCTTCCCACGTATTAGGCTTAGGTCAGGTACACCAAGGTAGGCGTATTTAGAAGCACCAGTTGAGTACGTTAGTCAATGTATATTTGTATGTATATATTTTATCTATTTTAAAGAAACATATGGCTAAGAAACCATATCAATGCTTTTACAGTATTATTTTATAATACTCCTTTTACTGTACGCACTTTACTTTATGCTAAGTATTGCAATTGTGGCAATTCATTTCTCTTGCATGAGAAAGAAGACTGCTCAATAAATAACACCTTTTATTGAAAACGCCTGTCTCGCTTTTCTCTGCACTCTGGTGAAACTAAGTATGCACACTTGACTGAGTGAAATAGCTGTCTATTGTTTTCACACGACTCTAGAGATACACTCTTATTCTGAGGGAGCAAAGTTGTCATGCTTTATGGCTGTCAGAAGCTAATCCCTTCTTGTCTATCCAGGGAGGTTAAACTCCTCCTCGTTTATTCGAGAAAGTTTCTAGTGACCTCTGAGCTAGCTGGCAAACCTTAAGTCTAATATAGTCAGTAGAGACCTAGTCGACCTCAGTCCTACGTCTACACTGCTGAATATATTATTCCAATGCGCAGAGCCTATTGGGAATATAGGAACTACACTACAACAGTTTTTCACAAGTTCAAGGTCAGCCAGGTACAGTTTTTAGGAAGAAGCTCTTTTTACTTACAAGTCTGTTTAGAAGCTGTTCCGTTAAAGGAAGTTCCCCTGAGATTTGTGTTCATTTTTTGGATCGAGTGTTTCACTCGCTGCATGGAATTTGAGCCATTTTTAGTTTTATTTTTTGTTGGTTCTTGTCAGTCCCTAGTCGTGACAGTTTAACCGTAGCAATTTTAAATTGGAATCTTGTACTGTTGGCTGCGTGCGCAGCGCGCGCAGTCTTACCTTCTTCTATGTGTCCAGTGACACCTCTTTGGATCTCCTGTGACGTTCTGAGTGTTGCGTGAGGTTCCTGTGGAGCTTGTAGGACGCTTTGCAGCTTTGCCGTGCCGTGAGCCACACGGCATCAACGTCGACACCGTCCCGCCATCTTGCATTGTTTCCAGCATCACACAACGGAGTCGGAGCGCGTTTTCTGCTTAGGTGGCCAACTTTGTGTATTTATCTTTCTGCATCCATGGCCAGGGAACATTTGGACACGCACTCGTGGGGGTACCTGCCTTTTGACCTTCAAAAGTCAAGCATCACGAACTTCTACACTGTGTGGATGGTTTCAAGAAGGGTGAATCGGTAAAGTACTTTTGCAGCGCATTTTGCCAACCATGTTCATTCTGCCATTAATGGTTTCAATAAAGTTTATTGAAGCTTAGGGACTGCCAGGACATGGGCTGAGAGTTTTTTTTGTAGTTTTGCTCTATTGTACCGTATTTCATTTTATTCGTGGTGGTACAAAGCATTTCTCGAAGCAATGTAGATTTGTTAAAAAATGTGAAATCTTGTTTTCATGCATTTCTTCTTACATTGTTCTGTTTTACACTGCCATCTAGTGTCATTTTCACGCTCACAGTCCTGTGGTAATTGATTCCAATTGCCTGTTAGGCTTATTTATTTTTGAACATTGTGTTGCTCATCATTTTGTTAAGTTACTGTAATTTTGTCTTTTATAGTACTTTAGTTGTCGTGATGCTACAGATTTACACTTATTTGAGGATTTGTTTTCCTTATTGTTTATGGGTGGTTATCTCAGTTCCCTTACAATAGGGATGGTTGTAGGTTTATTTACCTGATTATTTAACTTTGTCAGATACTCATACATATGAGTGTGTAACCTCTTCATGGGGTTTGGTACGTGGGTTAGCTCCCATGTTGGATTTTTTTCAGTTAGTTCCCATTTTAGATCCAGGTTTATAATTTCAATGGAACAGTGTGTTACTCCTACACAGGGGTATGTAACCTCCACGAGGGGGTTGGGACATGGGTTAGTTTCCATTGGTTGGGAGATGGGTTAATTCCCATTTGTTTGTACCTAGGTTAACTCTTATTTGGGTTGGATGTGGGTTTATCCCCGTTACAGTTGCGCGCAGTACTATAGTACATACCTTTATGGTTGGTTCTATGGGTGACAACCCATTTGTTTTTGTTTTCCCTACACATGGGATTGAGACGTAGGTTATTCTACCTTTAGCACTATCATTTGTTTTGCTTTTGGGTCATAGTGCTTTACATTACAGTGTTTTTGGAACATAATGCTATGTATTGATAGATTATAAAATTTTCTTTTTAAGGGGGATGGGGGATTTTACTTTTAACTTGTATTGATCTTAACCATCCTTCCTTTACAGAATGTTTTTCTCTAGTGATATTTTGTTGTCATTGCTGCATCCTAGAGATTTGACATTTGTATTGTTATTGATTTTCTCCTGTGTTAATGATTCCATCCTCTTTGATGCTTTGTTCATTTGCTGCATCTTTGTGATTTGAAATGTTAATCTAATTGGACATTGTCCTCTAATTTCCTTTTGTTTTGTTTAAGGAAAAAGGGATAATGTTGTATTCTACATATTAGTTTAATATGTACTCTAGCCCCGCTGCCTGTAGCTGCTCAGACAGAGTGTGTCTTGGTATTAGAATGTTGGTGTGCCTGTGATGCGTGGAATGCCTGGGTGACTGAGTGGGGTGAATGTGGGAGTTGGAGATGGGCTGAGCAGCTAGGGAGGCTGCTCCTGGTGGGGCTGGTACCACACTAGGCTGGCTGGAGTCATCACTGATGTAACTAGATCTGAAGACTGAATAAACAAGTCTTGAATATATATATCCTGGCTCCTGGTGTCTTTCCAGCAAGGACACAACACCAACTTTCCGCGCACCATCTCCCTTCCCAAAACAAACCAAAACCACTGGATCCTGCTGCATCTGAATAAATCTGAATCTGCCAAACAAAATCATCAGCCACAAAATGCAAAGGTACTCCATTGAAACTGTCAAGAAAACACAACCAAACTCTCAAATCCTCTTTAATGGTCCTGCAAAGTCAAATTCTATGATGTGGAAGAGAAGCTCCTGATAGCGCCATACCCAAAAGCCTACAAAATGTCCTTCCTGCTCTTACCACTCTGCAAGCGAAATTTAAGTATCCTAAAAGTCGCTGCACTTGCCTCAACTCAATTTTCTTTTTGTCAAGCACCAACAGTAAAAATGATCGAATTTCCTGCAACTTACTAGCTGGGAGACGCGCTTTCATTTCCAGTGTATCCATCTCTATACCTAAGAAAGTCAGGATCAAACCGGGCCCTTCTGTCTTATCTGGAGCCAAAGGGACCCCTACAAACCTGGTCAATTCCTGAAATTTATTAAGGGCTGTCATGCAATGACCTGACAGCCTGTCCCATAAATAAGAAATCGTTCAAATAATGACAGCTGGCTCCTTTGTCACACACTTGTGAAAATATCCATTGAATAAAAGTACTAAATGTTTCAATCAAAGCACACGATGCCGCACAGCCCATTGGTAAACCTTTATCAACGTAATAGTGGCCTTGAAAGAACATCCCTAGTAATTCAAAATCCGAAGGGTGTATGGGCAGTAATCTGAAAGCTGATTGGATATCACATTTGGTCAGCTCCGCTTCCCTACCCATCTGTGTCACCATTTTATTAGCCTCATCCACTGTGGTGTACGAAACTGAAGTATCCGTTGTTGAGATGAAATCATTGACAGAGTGGCCCTCTGGCCAGGACAGATGCTGTATCATCCTATATTCCCCTTCAACCTTCTTAGGAATCGCACCCAGTGGGGACACCATTACATTTTCTAGGGGACACTGTTGAAAAGGTCCAGTTATACTGCCAGCCTTCAGTTCAGCATCCAACTTGCGCTGTACCACCTCCGGCAACTCTTTTGCAGAACGCAAATTATCAGCCCACCTACGCTGACGTGGCCCTTGATATCCCAGTTTAAAGCCATTTTTAAACCCCCAGAATAGTCTAGCTGCTGCCTCAGTGTCTGGGTACATTTCTAACCAAGGCCCTAGATTTGTCAAATTAACTGGTGTATGTGCCTTTTGGGAAAGGGGCGCCTCTCCCCCTATATGCACCACTGCTCTGTTCGCTAAATCTCTGCCCACCAAATACTCCATTTGGGGAACAACACTGCGTGAGAGGATGTCGCCCTCCACATTGGGAGCATTCATGTTTGAAACGACATATTTGCCTACAGCACAGTCCTCTATTGAAATTCCATCAGGCACCTGTCCCTGAACTTTTCCCCCGTCCCCAACCACCCGCCCCTGTTTGGGCGGGGCGCCACAGAAAGGGCCGGTAAGTAATTGGCAGCCCACTTGCAGTACGTGTCGTTGCAGGTGGGTGGGACGTGGACATCCATTGTAGCCAAAGCCCTGAGTGTACATCCCCCCATGGCATCTCTGCACATAAACTAATCCTTGCTCTAAATTCTTCATCGTAGTTTAACCACGAATATCCCCCAAAATGCATTTGCGCTTTTCTGACTATATCCGTGTACTTATAAAGGGCAACTGACCTCTCGGGATATTTTTCACAATAAATACTCACATATATCAGAAAAGCAGAAGTCCAATTTTCTATAGTACGAGGTACCCTGGGACGCCGAGCTAACTCCCATTCCTCTTCTTTCGACCCTTCTTTAGCCTGGATATCCCTGTGTAATAATTTGAACACATCCACAAACTCATGATTCCATATTTTCTGTTTGGTTTTGTCAGCTAAATGTGTTCCTAACGGCATTGCTAAACCCATGTAAGGAAGCCGTCTCTTAATGTTAATAGACACATTTCCTTCGGACCCCTCCTCTTTGGATAACACATCAGATAAACTGGATTGCCTATTTCCTAGTCCTTCAACTCCCTCTGTGCTAATCGGTGTTAGCGCTGCAGCTGGTACTAATTGGTCAGACAACACATGTTTCTTATCCCAAATATTGACAACTTTCTTTGATCCAAGCTGTAATCTCCCAGATCCCCCCCTTCCTTGTACATCCTCCCAAACTGCCCACCAATGGGGCTTACCATAAGGTAACTGCTCTGCTCTCTTCTGAAACTCCGCCTGAGACATCCGCTCCTGATAATCTCTTGGTGTTTGTGTTTGACGAGATGAGTCTGCACTTGACCTCTGAAAAGATAAAACAGACTTTTTCGTTACCCCCCCTTTAGCGCCCCTTTTTTTATATACCATACCTGTTGGCTTTTCAGAAACCGTTATGTTATTAAAACCGTCATTTTCCCCCAAATCCATCGAATATTGATCACCAACATCCTCAAAACCACTCTGCGGTGCCGCACTTGTACTAGGACATGCCCCATCCCCAACCCCGCCATCAAAGGTTTTCCAAGTGGAAACAGCCCTCCACTCTTGAGGTCTGCTCAACCGCACAAAATCTGCTCTAGATCCGTCATAATGAATATAAGGATGATTCACGACTTCAGCTGGAACAGCGGAAAGAACAGCTTTACCTGATGTTACGTTAGGTGTAACACTCACAATGTTGTCAGAAAGGCCGCAAGAACCCCGTAGAGAAATGGAACGTGTCTTGTGAGCTCTCCAATCTGTTACCTCATCCACAGCTGGGCTCGCGTGCTCCACCCAAACCCACTGTCCCTCCAAGTCATTTGGCTGGGGGTAACTTGCTTCATACTGAAAACCAGGTGGCGGGCGGGCATGTGGGAATAAATATTCTCTGTCCCATCTTTTAACTGCAACACCTGGAGCAACTGTTTGCCCATTTTCTTCCAACAATGCCTTTTCCGCTCATTTTTCATCACTTCCACGCCCAAATCAATCTCCACATCTTTTGGACCATTAATCACCTGCTCTCTGAAAGTCTGTGACTTAACTCGAGGCTTCCTACGCCCTGCCAATGGCCACTCAAAGTCCCCTGATTTTCCATCATCCCCCAAACAATTCTCTGTCTTGCGCCAAAATGCTCTGATCCTTTGAAACTTTAATATCTCGTGTAGCTTGCGCCGCAAACTCTTCCCCCTCCTCACTGTCACTGGAAAAAGAAACCAAAGAAGATTTTTGCCTCCCCACCAGCACATTCTGCCCCCTGACGCTTAAGACATTGTGTTGAACTGGATGGTCCACTGCCTTCTGACTGCATATATCTGGAGACAATGCTGATATTACTATACTTCCCAACTCGCTTTGGCTGTCCATCCGTCTCTTCGCAACCTTCTCCTTTCCTTTTCTCTTGGAGGCAGCAGTCTTCACCTCATGGTTAGCCCCGACCTGCATACCATTGGCCAGGACACGGGCTTCATTAAAATTGACGAGGGCATCCCCCTCGCGGCGCCGGTGCTCCAGGATCGCGCCCTCCTAGCTCCTCTCTTCAGCGGTGTCTTCCTGCATGCCTCCACAGCTATCTGCACTCCTTTTGCTGCCTTACGCTGTGGTGGCCGTAGAGGGGGAAGCATCTCTTGAAGTGCCTCAGAAGTAAGCATGCCCTCTCTCCCCTTATTTTGTATAGTGCGCAGGGCCTCCACAAGCTCTGCGCTCATAATAATTCTGTATTCTTTTAAAATATCCCAAAAACTTGTACATTTGAAGTATTTTACCAAAAAAGGTGTAAAAACGCCACCTCAGGAGCCAAGATCTAACAAAAACGCGCCCTGCCGCCTCAGCCTCGCTCGTGCTCCTAAACTCCCTGCCTACGCACCTTTGAACTCTCTAACGCACGCCCCTGCCTGTCGCTCCCTCCGCCAATCCCCGTATGGCCCGTTCCATGTGCGCGAATATCCCCAGGGGGAGACAGCTCGCGCCGCTCCCCCTGAGGGCCCATTCTAACACGATGCAGGCGCTTGCTGGTGCAAGAGTACGTTGCTCCTCTACACACTCTGGTAACGTTTTGCAAGGCGCAAGGCCAAGCAACAGTTAGCTCTGTACCAAAGTATTGGCACACAGCCAAAAGTCTATTAATTGCACTTCTTTGGCATGCACTAATGCTTCTCCCGTTTTCCCACACGGTACACTCTTCACAGCGGGGTAGATTTAATCTATTGAAAGCAATCTTACACCTTGTGGTGAGTCCTTACACCGACTTGTCATGCATTGAGTCAGCTTGCTGATCACAGCTCCTGCTCTTCGCCAAAACACTGTTGTAACAAAGTACACATATGTAAAGGTTCCATGCAGTTTATTACACATATCGCCATACAAGTATCTTCATAGAAGGATGTACAGAATCATATCAGCTCTGCAGCACCATCTCTAACTGATCCCCACATACCATGTCATCATATAAATACTAGAACCCCAATACATTCCACAAGTTCTACAGATTCTATTTAAAGGGGACACTTCACACTATACACTTAACTACATACCCACTACTACAGGCTACTCCAGCCTCCATCTTGGGTGTCGAATGCAGCCGGTCAAAGGAGACTGTCCCCGAGCCTCGGCGTCAGAAATGTTTGTTCCAGGAGGTCTGCACTTCACCTGTATTGTGTCGGGAATTTATTTAGGTGGCAAGATGATTGTAGGATAGCTGTAATGGGTGGGAGTGCTCTCCTCGTTTGCCGCTATCTTGCCCAGTCTGACCATGACCCAATAAGTCCTATGCATGTTAGGGTAACTAGACATAATATCGACTCCACAATATCGAATGGACAAAATATCGAGTTAAAAATATCGATAATAAGAAAATATCGATAACAAAAATATCTTTGGGAAAAATATCGATTAAATTAATGATAAAAAAATATCGAGTACTAAAATATCGACTCAAAAACATCGACAAGACAAAATATCGATATATAGTCAAAGTAAAAAATATCGATAATATGTAGAAAAAAGGTTAAAAAAATATTTTTTATTAATAGTAATATAAATTGTAGTTAATGTTTAGGAGCGGGATGTTGGGTTAATAGGGGATAAGGGTGGGGAGTAATTTAAAATAAATAATTAATTAATATATGTTTGAATTTTTTATTATTAATTAATTGGTAAATAATTATTAATAATTACTTAATTAATTAACTAATTAATATTAATTAGTTAATGAATTAGTATAATTTTGTACATAATTTTTATTATCAATTAATTGGTAATTAATTAATATTAATTAGTTAATTAATTAACTAATTAATATTATTTAGGTAATTAATTTATATAATTTTGTACATATTTATTATTAGTAATTAATTGGTAATTAATTAATATTAATAAGTTAATTAAATTAATGTGAGTTATTTTTATATATAGTATAATTTGTTATTGTTAATTAATGAATTAGGAAAAAATAATAATAATTATTACATTAAATTAATTACAGGTATTGTGCTAATATATAATTTTTTTTGTAAATTGTAGTTAATGTATAGGAGCGGATGTTGAGTTAATAGGGGATAAGGGTGGGGAGTAATATAAAATAAATAATTAATTAATATATGTTTGTAAAGATTTTTAATTATTATTTAATTGGTAAATAATTAATATTAATTAGTTAATTAAATAATATAATTTTGTATATAATTTTTTATTATTAATTAATTGGTAATTAATTACTATTATTTAGTTTATTATATTATTTAGAGTCATTTTTCTATATTAAATTTTTAGTTATAGTTAATTAATTTGGAAATAATAATATTATTATTACATTAAATTAATTACAGCTAATGTGCTAATATATTAACTTCTTTGTTATTGTTAATTAATAATTAATTGGTAATTATATAATATTAATCAATTTTGGGTAAAGGAGTATTTGTAGGGTTCAGGGTCAGTTTTCAGTTCTTGGGTAAAGGGGTATTTTTTGGGTTCAGGGTCAGTTTTCAGTTCTTGGGTAAAGGGGTATTTTTTGGGTTCAGGGTCAGTTTTCAGTTTTTGGATAAAGGGGTATTTTTTAGAGTTCAGGGTCAGTTTTCAGTTTTTGGATAAAGGGGTATTTTTAAGGGTTCTGGGTCAGTTTTAAGTTCTTGGATAAAGGGGTATTTTTAGGGTTCAGGGTCAGTTTTCTGTTCTTGGGTAAAGGGGTATATTTTTGAGTTCAGGGTCAGTTTTCAGTTTTTGGGTAAAGGGGTATTTTTAGGGTTCAGGGTCAGTTTTCTGTTCTTGGGTAAAGGGGTATTTTTTGGGTTCTGGGTCAGTTTTGGGTTTTTGGGTAAAGGGGTATTTTTAGTGTTCTGGGTCAGTTTTAAGTTCTTGGGTTAAGGTTTTTTTTTTGGGTTCAGGTCAGTTTTCAGTTCTTGGGTAAAGGGTTTTTTTTGGGTTCAGGGTCAGTTTTCAGTTTTTGGGTAAAGGGGTATTTTTAGGGTTCAGGGTCAGTTTGGGGTTTTTGGATAAAGGGGTATTTTTTAGTGTTCAGGGTCGGTTTTAAGTTCTTGGATAAAGGGGTATTTTTTGGGTTCAGGGTCAGTTTTCTGTTCTTGGGTAAAGGGGTATATTTTTGAGTTCAGGGTCAGTTTTCAGTTTTTGGGTAAAGGGGTATTTTTAGGGTTCAGGGTCAGTTTTGTGTATATAAAGTGTGCTACAAAATATTAAAAATATTTAAAAAAATTAAAAAAAAAATTTGTGACAAAAAGTTGCAAATATTTATGGTAAAAAATTATTTTTGTACTACTCAGCTAAAAAAAACTAAAAATATATGTAAATAAAATTAATAAAAAATATATAATATTTTGACAAAATTTCATACAATAACATTATACTAAAGTAGCTATTCTAATTTATACATGGTCAGTGTCCAGCACCTTTCCTGATATTAGTTTCACTTGAGTAGGAATAGTAAATAATAATTGGTCAGTGTCCTGCAACTTCCCTGATAATAGTTTGAATGGAGTAGGAATAGCAATTATTAATTGGTCAGTGTCCAGCACATTTGCATATAATTGTACATTACCGTGTTATTATATTACTAAATAATGCAAAATGGATGTTTTCACAAAACTTTATTACAAGTTTGAAATTTTTTAATGTGTACTACTATACAATCACAATCAAAAATAACATAACGTTTTTTGGAAATGTAGTATTTGCATAATAACACATTATCATTTATGTACATGTTGTAATTTTTCACACAAAATTATTTCACAACATTTTTTCTGTAAATAAAAATATTTATCATCATTAACTTTGAGTAACAAGTATTTATATTGAAATAAAAAAAATACAATTTTTTTCTGCTTCTTCCATTTATATTTAATAATGTTAATATTATATATTAATATTATTAAATATTTAATTTTTAAATTAACATTTTTATAAAGTAACATGACAATTATTATATTTGCTCAAGATATGGAAATACAAATTAAGACATTTTTTGGCACATATTTCAGACAATGTTGTTTTTAAATCAAACATATAAATATATTATGTTGTTAACTTTATAACTGTAAAGGGGAATAATATGTTTAATAATAATATCTGGTATTGGCAAATGATTATTTATGCAATTCTATACTTTTGTAATACTTAGAAATTATTATAAAACATTTTTTAATAATTAATAAAAATAATAACAAATATATTTATTATTATTATTATTATTAATTAATAAACTTAAACATTTATCTCTTCTTTTCAGAAAAACATACATTCAGAGAAATAAAAATACATTATTTTAGGGCATTATTTATATAGTAAATGGTTATAATTTTTTAATTAATAACAATAAATAAGTTATATTATTTATTATTATTAATTATTTACATAAACAATTATAATGTTTAGTTATAAATAAACACAAAGTTATTCGTATGAATTTACAAAATAACAAATTATTTACATATATTATTTCAAGTGTTACATAATTTTTTAATATTATTAATATATAATTATTACTATATATTAATTAATATTAAATACATTTATATTTGTTAAACAGTTTAAATTATAATGAGTGTAGTGTATTAATTTGTTACAATAACAATGTGTATGTATTATATTTTTATACTATAACATTGTATTTTCTATGATACCTTTTCTAAAATGGTTTAAGGGGACTACTTTTTTACCGCGTAAGGTTATTGCGCTTCATTCAGGACTGGAGAAGCTTGCGGTTGGGAGTTGCTTCGTGTGGAGAAAGGTAAGGTTAATTTTACATACAATTTATAACTGAGTGGTAATGTTTGAGGGTATATTCGAACTGTGTAGTGTTTTTGTGTGTATGTATGAATTGTTTATGTAGCGTTTAGGTGAAATGTCGTCGTTATAGATGCGTCGTGTATGTTCTAGTTCTAGTGTTATTTTAAGTGTTAGGAAATGTCTTCTTACATGGTTAATGTTAATTGTGAGTGTATTTACAAATGTTATGGGCTATTTGTGGGTGGGTTTCGTTATGTATGTTTTTTTACAGGTTCCGGTTCCTCGCATGAAAACTACATGGAAGGAAGCATGTTTTTTTTCGGAGATACTAATGTATGACTTATTATGGTTATATTTTGACGTGTATCTCCTATTTTTCGTGTTTGCCAGGAGCGGATTTAAAAATTTTTAACCTTTTTTCGGGTTTTTGGAGGGTTTCGTATTGGATTGATACATTGATATGCGTGACCGTTTTTTAAAAGTTGTGTGTATATCACTTTAAATACTAAAGTGTCCACACTACTGTTTTCGGGATTTCCTGGAGCGTTTATTTTATTTTTACATATTTTTCGGGTTTTTGATGGTTTCCCATATTGGAATTGTCCTACATTGCTATGGATTGTATGGATTTTATTTTGCTTCATTACGTCTTTTTCATCTACAAAAATTGTAAGTATTTAAAGTACTTTTTTTATTGGGTGGGAAATGTCGATCTTTATGTAATGTGTATGTGTGATGTAATTATAAATATTGCATATTTGTTCAGAAATAATGTCCCAAATTTTGATAAGTTTGTTAAACAAATATGTATTATTTATAATTGTTTAGAAATGTTTATGATTTTTATATGTACCATTATTGTAAGAAGACATTAGTATATTTGGTAGACATTTTTATAGTAGGGTTTTAGCTAATATTGACAGGTATTCTAATCCTCTAGTTGTAGGATATAGTGTGACTTGACTTTGCAGTAGTCGGAACATTTGTTTAGTTTGTTTACTTAGTTTTGGACCAATTTGGGTCACAGATTGTTCCATTCTTTGTTCTTGATAGCTTTGTTCTTTTTTCAAAGCTTCTAGTAGGTTATGGAATGTGGGTCTGGTTCTGCTTGTGGTCGCTTGGAAAGCATTATGCCACCCTTCTACACTGTTGTTTGTTTTAGCCTCTTGGTTTAAAGTACTAAGATAGACATTCCACCAAGGGATTTGGAATTTGGGTTGGCGTCGATGTCCAGATCTGTGCAACCTTCCCACCCAAGTATCTTCGAAATAGTCCAGTAATGGGGTTAGTTTATCTTCATTCCTCTTGTAATATGTGCTGTCAATTAATAAATTATAGTGTTCCGCTACATCGGTAACAGGAACGTAGGCCAGTGCTATCAATTTTTTAATTTGATAGGCAAAGGTGCTATCTGTTGAGTATAGAATACTTAAAGTTGATTTCTGGAGATGTCTCCATATGCTCTGATTGAAATGATAGTAGCAACCCTGGATTGCTGTGTGGGGAAATGTTTTCAAAATGCTATTAATCATAGCTAATTCGAAATCAATAATTATTTTTTGTGGAAAATAATTATTGATTTCATTTTTGAGAACATTTAATATTTCTGTGTAAGTGTTTTGCTGTTTGTTTGGTAGCAAACAGTAAATGAAAGGGATGTTATAGTTATGGTATAAACCGTGGATGGAATATAGTTGATAAAAAGGTTTTGGGCATGGTTTAAATGTTCCATCCATCATCCATTGGGGACACTGTTGGATTTTTCTTAAATTACATGCAGTTGCAAACATTATGATTCTGTTTGTACTGCTTTCATTGTCAAAAAGGATAAATTTGTCTTTATTGTGTGTGATGGACATTTCTGGTGAAATAATAATTTCCTCAAAAGTAGTAGGGTTGGGTGGGGTTGTGGAAGTGCGTCTTTTAGTGTATGCAATTGTGCGTTTTAGGGAGTCAACAGAGGGTAGTTGACCTGAAGCATGGGCTGGGACTTTTAACAGTTCTTCTTTAAGGATTTGTGTTGTTGGTTTATCACTTTGTGTGCTAGCAGTTTTTATACTTTCTAAAGCATCTCTTATTTCAATTTCTGTGACATTGGGGGGATGATTGTGTTCCCTGGTAAATAACACATTAGTTTCCTCAGTAGTAGCCCATCCATAACATTTGTTTGAGTAATATTTGGTACATTTCCAGAAAACTTTTCTACCACTTTGTCTTTCCTGATTATAAACATAACCCATATAACATAACAGTAATTTATTTTTCTGTGACATAACAAATTCTGCACCTTCTGTCATTTTGTTTTACTTGTTCTAGGAAAGAGTAGAAAGAAATAAAATCAAAAAACATATATTTCACTTTGTGGTGGTAACATAATTAATGATGTATTTATACTTACAGTTACTAAAAGTAGTAATCACAAATGCAGAACTGTATTTTGAAGGATTTTCTTGTATGTATTTCTGTATTTACTGTTGGTATGAAAATATAGAAATGCTAAGTTAATGTTTACACATAACAAACGTTTTTCCTAGGGAAAAGCAGTTTTTAATTTTGCTTAGTAGTACATTTGATGTGAACATTACATATACTTACTTGTTTAAATAGTTGAGTTGTAGTATTTGGTGGAGTACATCAAGGTAGTAAAGTTCAGATCTGTACAGAAGATAGAATAAATAAATGTTAAATATTATAAATAATATTTGAAACCGTTGGGAAATTGGAAATATTTAAAAGTATACTTACTTCTAAATAAGTAGTTTTGTTTGCTGTAGGTAGAATAGATGTATGATGTATTCACAATATCTGTAGAGGAAATATAAAATACATAACATGGTGTTAAGAACATAGTTTTCGTTTTTTTCGGAAGTTTTAGACAAATTACAAGTATACTTACATTTTTTACAAGGGTAGTCTTGTCTTTTGGTGTAGTTGATGTTGGATGTTTTTATTGGATCTGTAGGGAAGATGTAATATGCAATATATCTTGTTTAGAAAATAGCATTTTTAATATTGGGTGTTTACTAACAAAAACATATATACTTACATGTTTAATTAGTGTAGTTTTATACATTTGTAGTGTTGAAATAGGAAAATCTCAGAATATCTGTGAATAAAATGTTTAAAATAAAGTATGAATCTTGTGAAATAGTGTTTAAAAACAGCAGTTGGTGTATAACAGAGCATTAATATATACTTACTATCAGATTGTTTAGGTGAAGAAATAGGAGCATGTATTAGGAATTTATTTGTAGTAGTTTCTATCAGAAATGTAGGAGGAGATAAAAATTAAATAAGTGCAAGAGTTAGGAGATATAAGTAAAATAGTAGACTACTAATTTAGATTTCTAAATAATGCACTGTAACTTACTTGAATAATTAGGTAGTGAGCTGGATCTTTAAAGATGTTTGTTCAGGAACAAATTCTTCAGTGTGTTGGCATCTTCTTTCTATAGAGTTAGCAGCAGCAAATGGTAGAATGCATGTATCCCTTTTATAGTATGTGTATTTTGTGTGCTTTGATTTGATTGGTTGTAGGATGAAAGGAAGGATTGTATAGGCTAGTTTGAAATTTTTTTGTTGTTAATTGGTGTGTTTGTTGATGTGAGAATGGTGGTATGTGGTGATTTCCGCATTAAAGCAGGTTAGTTGTTAAATAAAATAGATGTGTAAGTGGAAAAAAATAATGAAAATGTTAGTTAAATGTAAAGAATATTTTTAAAATGATAGAACGCATTTAATAGAATGTATAGCAAATGTAGATAAATAGGAATGTTATAAAAGTAACAGGTATTATATGTAAAATGTTTTTTGTATAGAGCAATGAGTTTTATAGACGATTATTATGGTATTTTAGACATGAAAGGGTACAAAAAAGAACTCGATATTTTTTTTTTAACGATATTTTTGAACTCTATATTTTAGTAGTCGATATTTTTGTAGTGTTAGGGGTAATGTCATGAACAACGATATATTTGTAGTCGATATTTATTAAGGCGATATTTATGATCTCGATATTCTAAATACTCGATATTTTTGACTCGATATTTTTGTAGTTTGTGTAATAAGTGTACAAAGTCGATATTTTTGTAGTCGATAATTATTCAACGATATTTTTGCAAGTCGATAATGTGACCGTCGATAATATTTCAGTGATCCGCATGTTAGACCTGATGGCCTTGTTCATCCTGTTGGTGCTGCACGCCAGATGGTGATAAAAGCCCTCAGTGCTTCCTCAAGAAACAGTGTCTGAAGCACCACAGCAGCTTCTTGACTCTGGTGTAGATACACATATGTCTTCATAAACCTGCACTGGTAGATTACACTCCAACTTTCGTTCCTCTGCAGCCATAGGCTACCATAGTCCTACATGCCTACTCATTTGCTGCAGCACTTATCTGGGTGAATCACAGAGCGGTGTCCATGGTCCATGACAGAGCAGTGACCACCTGTGTTCGAGCTGCAAGAAGTCCTTTTTGCTCTGAAGGTCTTTCTCTCTTCCACCTCAGGCAGCGCCATTCAAGTTCCATCAGACAACACACCCTGTGTCAGCGCAGCAAAATACATGATGTTGTGGGATCATGGACCCTCTGTTGCGGGGAAATATGGCTGTGTGGTTGGCTGTACAACAAGGCATCTTCTTGTTTGCTACTTACCTTGTGGGCTCCCTTTATGTGAGAGCACACACTCTAGGCTGTCCTTTTCTGGAGACTATGAGTGGGCGCTTCACCCTGGGATGATGAAAATTATCTTCTTCAGATAAGGGTAGCCAATGCCCTTCATTTTTTTCCATATACTTCCCTCAGAATAGTTCCCCGGGGATGTCTTCAAATTCAACTGTACTGCTCATCAGCCTGTAGGGTTAGTGAATTATGGGTCCATTTAGTCTGGCCGCTATGTTCTACCCAAATACACTGATGGTTCGCACTTGCCCTGTTTTTCTTTAGGAAGTTATGGCTGCCTTTCATTTTAGCAGGATCATTAGTCTTCCATCCTCCCCCCCCTCTCTACACCAAAGAGAACGAGGCACTGCATAGGCTGGACGCCGAGGCATGTTGTATTGTATAACATCCACTGCACACTGAAGGATAAAGTAGATGATTAGCTCTTTTGCAGGGTGGCCATGTGCTCTTAAGCGTTCACTTTTGAGAAAGCTTATATTCTCACCTCTTAGTAGGCATTGATGGTTACTATACCAGGGCTGTGTTGCATGACTTCCTTGGTCAAACAGCACTAATCCTTTCAACGTTTTAGAGGCCACTGTTTCAGGACTCATTCTAATGAGAGGATTTCATTGAAAGACTAACAGCTAGCATTATGCATAAATCTCCTTCAATGTCACTCCTGCAGCCACTTTAAAGAACTTCATAACGAAACAACATAATATTTATAGCTGGAATGTCCCCTTCAAGCCTTATAACTTCAAGACCTCAACATTCTTCCTCTTTTTTATGTTGCTCCTGTGCAAGGTTATACCTTAAAAATAATTGAAGCGAGGAAAGTGTTTGTTTATGTAATATTTCTGAAGTGTTTGAAGGAAATAGTAAATGGAATTATTGATGTTTGGATTGGATAAACGTTTTGAGCCTCATTTCTAATTCATGGAAGCGCAGCAGTAACTTTTAGTAATTGGAGGTACAGTACGTTTGAGGATTTGAGATTATAAATCAGATTTGAATTTTCGAAAGCATGGAAGAAGCTAAGGACGTTCAGAAACTTGACTTAGCGTGTGAGAAGGGTTGGTTGTATATCATTAGCCTAGCTGGTTTTAGGCCACCTCTAGAAAGTACACATTTCGTAAGACCGAGGTGGTGGGTAGCTCGAGCCAGGGGGCACTAGCAGAGCAGGTACTGATAACTTCGTAGGCAAGAAGTATGAAAGAGCACATTGGGTGTAGAATTATCACCCCTCACTCTTTTCACAAGGGCAAGGTGATATATTGGATTAGGCTTGCAGCCTCTGTGAGCAATAGGCACACACTGTTGACAGAGTATGTTACAGCTGTTGACAGAAAACATCTAAGAGCCAAAGTTCCGTTCAGGAAGTTAGTTGTTGTTTAAGGCCAGGTGAAAACTGGTTGTTGAGTAGAAAATGGCAGGTGAGGAAGGCTTGAGTGGAGAGCAATCCAGTGAGAAGATGATAAAAATGTAGAGGTAAAGACATTTATTAAGAGCCAATCAATCAATCAGGCAGTTTTAAGTGCGCTACTCACCCCTGAGGGTCTCAAGGCGCTAGGGGGATGTGGAGGCAACTCCGGTCAGTTGATGAGCCAGGTGAGGAAAATGAAATTTTGCATGACCAATATGTCCCCTGCGTGCACCCTGCGTTTAGTGTATATGCATGTCACCCATGCATTTTCCCGTAGTGGCCTGAATTACAAGGCCTCTGCAATTACGTCCTGCATTAGGATACCAGTCATCAAGTCTCCCATGTAAGAAACGTTAGGTTAGCATTAAGGCCCATGTGTATTGCATTGTGCACTTTTAATATCGAGATGAACCCATTTTGTGGCTCAGTCTGAACCAGTCTTTGAATTAGGGTTTTCATGGCTCAGACACTCTGAGAGCTGCAGTTACGTATCCCTGACCTCGCATACTTCTGGCTCAGCTGAGAGAAGCCCAGCAAGGGGTGCCAAGACAGTGTTTTGCATTACAGTTATCTGCTTGCTCTACAGAATCACATTCCTGCCTGGTGAAGAAGGTAAACAGAACCCGTCTGCAGAGATAGGGCCCAGCCTTTCTGTCTCCGTTTAAGTGATTTACAGAACTCACATCCATAGAAAGCCCACGGCCCCCATGCAATGAACGAAGAAATATATGCCCTCTCTGGCTCTTAGTGATGAGCGACCTTTGCTTCAGACAATACATTCCCTGACTTAAGATATCAGATAATACCAGACGTGCCGGTCGCTTTGACACCGAAGGCCTCCCTACTAGAACGAAAGTCAGCTCTTCCCCCAGTTACACGTCAATTGCACGTCATGATCAAGTTGCGCACACAAGTAGGGCAAAGTTCCAGCTGGCTATGCAACTCCTCCTCTATATGCCCACCCACCTATAACTCACCTATGACTCATCAAGTGTACACCCTCATGCACGCCCACATGCTCTTATCTTCTTTTCTCTCTTGCTCTGCCTCGAGCGCTCCTCCCTATGTACAAGATTAAACGTATAAATATGTATTCTGTAAATAGTGTTTAGAAGACCCTTCCTGAACCTCAGTGGTGATGGAACGGACTCTCCCTTAACTCGAGTTATTGGAATAAAGCCCTTTAATTCGGACATCACGGACTCTGCCTCTCATTTAATGCTTGATGCTTTGTTTATGTCTAGAAATTATGACAGGGTAATATTTTATTTACCACAATAATGGCGCCCGAACAGGCACGTATCCCTTTCCCCACTCGCCGGTGATGTAGGTCCAGCCCTTGCCCCCTGCTACAGCCGTGACAGACTCCAAAGTGTACACACCATCGGGATTTCCCGCTTACTCCCTCAGGCCCACGGAGGAGGACGGACTGCGACCAGGCATCCATACGAGGCAGTGAGGATCGCGGATCATCCCACCCAGAGCCTAGCCTGTGAGAGAGCAAGGTCCGAGGTCTCCAGAGGTCCACCTGTTCCGCGCATGCGCAATATCAAGTTTCCGAGGCCTTCAAGTTCTGCTTCCCGGTGAGTACCACTATGGGGAACGCATAAAGTTTTCAAGACGGGTTCATTTTATATGAACACGGTAAAGACGGGTTCACGTTATACGTGAGCACGGTAAAGACGTGTCTCATTTATGAGACCGGTATGGTTGTGCTGTATTACAGTGCATAAAGTTAATTGTTTTCAAGTACATGTGTAACTCTCTGTATCAGTTTAGACTGTATCTGTTTTAGTGGTTGAGTGTTTTAATGTGAATGATTGTTTAGTCAGTCTATCTTGTGTATATTGTGTTTTCATTGGGTTAGTTTCAACATGTCTTTGTTTTCGAAATTGCGTCAGATAGGGACCAGAAAAGGTATACTAGAAGAGTCAGTTAACATCCCGCCTAGAGACACACCTGGTCATTATATGTACAATAAGCACGGGCTAGATGCCATTTTGTTTTTAGACTTATGGGTGCATTACACGAAGGATTTAGAGGAGAAGTATAGATGGCCTGTCTCTGGGACATGGGATTCAGAATGCATTATGAGAGTAGAGGAAGCGCTATGGAAAAAGAAGGCAAGACCCTCTCAGAAAGATGCCATTGAGTTATGGCGCAAAGAGTCACATAGGAGAACAGAGAAAGAATTCAATAAAGTAGAGAGAACTAAACAAGCAGCGGAAAAAGCCAAAGAAAAAGAACTGCGGGAGGAGGGGGAACGGGTCAAAACAGAACAGACTGATAGAGAAAGAAATGCCGTCGTTACTGGTATTTATCCCGTCCTCTCAGAAGAACTAGCTAGAGTGACCACCCCGGAAAGACCCAGTAGGTCGCGAACGCCACCACCTGTACCATATAGAGCACGTAGAATAAAGCCGACAGCATCCGAGGCGTTCATTTCCTCGTATCTAGACGAGCCCCTACCGGACTATGCAAACGCAGATTTCCCTCCGCCTCCAGCAGCGGATCAGCTCCAGCAACTCGTGAAAGACGACGTAGGGCCCGGAGCAGTAGGAGGGGCGCCTACTGTAGATGTAGCAATTCCCCAATGTATATACGACCCAGAACCAGGAAAGGGTTCAATGCTCGTGATATTACTAAGACTAAGACAAGCCGTCGCATATTTGGACGGATTACCAGACATGAAAGAGCACCTAGATAAAATGTACCGTTTAATCAGAACGGGAAAGGATCCCGATTGTATAGCACAAGCCATGTTACACAGAAAGGTAGGAGTTAAGAACTACATCCTACGTTTTGCTATTAACTGCCTGATCAGGGAACGAGATGCAGGTGACGGAGACATAAAGTCTGGTTTGATCGAATGGAGTGACCACATAGATGCCGGTCGACATGATAAACAGGGACAGACAGATAACATGATGAAGAAAATTCTGAAGGAAATATTAGAAACACATAAAGTAGGGTCTGACGAGAAGAATGAGTCCTCATCGGAAGAGGTAGACGAGCCAAAGGACAAAATAAATTATGTAGGCAATGCACGACAGTTTGACAGACCCAAGTGCCTCGACTACCGAAAACAAGGGCCGGCTATAAAAGAAAGATATTACCTTGAAAATCTATTCCAAGCTACCGAAAAAGCACTGAACCGACGGATAAAAAGTGAACGACCTCACACACCACACGAAATGGAGTTGGCCCGGTCAGCCATCCAGTGGGTGTCCAATTCCAATATATATAGCAGCGATATAGTGGCTCAGACTTTCTTGAGCCTTCCACCGAACGAACAGCGTTTGGCTGGTCTTTACATGGTCCAACACTTAATAACGTTGTATGAGAATCAATATACCGAACCTAGTCACTTGTATAAATTATTAGACGACATTTTACTAGAAAGATGGACAGGCCTAGGTACTGAATTAATTAATGTTATCCTGGATCAACGACATAAGTACATAAATTGTTTGACCACATGTATGCTTCCAGCCTCACACCACGACAGAAATAACCTATACGTAGACAGACAGAACCCCCTACGAGAGGTACATCCCGTCAAAAATGCGGCCAATGAGTTAGAACGAGTGTATGTTTCCACCCCCTTAACAAAATTAGAAATACTAGAAATGAAAAAGATGCTGCCTTGCCACGATAAAGACCCGGGGGGGTTTCACCGAGAATTAAAAGACATCCTCCGCATAGGAGATTATACGTACGCTGACATTCTGAAGCTACTGAAAGTACTGTTACCTGCAGGGATTTATGAAAACCTTAGGGGAAAAGACTGGGAGGTGGGCCAGAAAAAGTTACATTGGGATGCATTGGAAACAGAAGAGAAAGGCAGGCCCCCGGGGGTTGGTCTTGGGGACAAAGCTAGAGAACTGCCTGAACTCCTGATACAGGTTTTGCCGAGACTATTGATTACTAAAAAGGAAGACTGGGATGCTATTTCAGCCTGTAAACAAAAGCAAGAAGAAGACACAAGTGATTTCTATTCCAGATTCGAGAAATGCTTTACTATTAATAGTGGCCTTAAGCCTGGTAGCGAATCATATCCACATCTTTTCGTGAGCAAATTAGTAGAGAATTCCTTGCCCCAGATCAAGAATAGAGTACTGAAGGTTGAGAGTACCTGGCAAGCAAACAGCCCTTCACAAATGTTACAGATGCTTCAATATCACCAGAACAGGATTAGAGAAGAGCAGGATCAGGAAAAGAGACGCATGAAAGAGACAAAAATGAAGGTGCTGGTTGCCCAGACGGTACCGGCAAATGCGGACAGAAATAGCACGACACCTGTTAAGGGGATCTGTAATTATTGCAAACAACCAGGTCACTATGTAAAGGACTGTGCTGTACTGAAACACAATATTGCTACAGGCAAGACAAAAGAACGACAATACACTCCTAGACAGAATAGCACCCAACCGAGCACACAACAGACAATAGCGACTTTTCCACCCCCACCACCGCCTGTTCATGCCACACCACAAATGTATCAGTACACGCAGTCAGACTATCCAGAATATCAACAGTTCTCATGAAACAGCCTCGAGAGGGAAGTTGGCTTGCCCCTTATTGAGGTTCCTGTAGATCAAGAGGGCCCTTATGTACATAGTCGTGTATTAGGTCAGGACCGAAAGTTTCTGATTGACACGGGGGCGAGCAGAACTACCATCAGCCATGACGAGGTTCCAGGGGCACCTCTCTCGGGCTCACAAAATGTTTCCCTGGGATTTTCAGGAAAGCCTATTGTTAATGAAATATCGAAACCAGTCTCCCTAGGGTTGGTCCACTGTCACGTACCACAGACTTGCTACTTACTAAATCATGTCCAGAAAACTTACTTGGTATAAAGACATTAAAAGAACTAGGAGCAGTTATCTGTTGTTCTCCAGAAGGAGTGCGACTGTTCTTACGTGATTTTAAGGGACATTATGTGCTGACGGATTTTGACCACAGACTCCAGAATGTGCCACCGCACCTATGGGCACAAGGACCGACTGACGTAGGTTACATGAACATAACACCACACCATGTCACTCTCAAAGCAGGAGCAGTACTACCACACATAAGACAATACAAGTTACCACCTGATGCCGAAATAGCCTTATTGAAAATAATTGACGAACTTATTGCACAAGGGGTAGTGGTAGAGACTGACTCGAATGTATGTAACTCGCCTGTCATTCCAATCCTTAAACGATCAGACCCTAGTGTACTACCGGTGTACAGACTAGTAGTTGACTTACGAGAATTGAACAAATGTGTAGTACCGCAATACCCAGTGGTTCCAGACATTTCTTCATTATTGACTGCTATTGATTCAGAGGCCACGTTCTTTACAGTCATTAACTTGAAAAATGCCTTTTTCAGCATTCCCATTCATCCTGACAGCCAATACCTTTTCGGATTTAGTTTAAATGGACGAAGCTAAAAATTTACAAGAGCACCACAAGGTTTTACAGAAAGCCCTAGCATTTACAGTCAAGCATTGAAGAAACAGCTGGACTGTATTTACATGCCTACCAACACAGCACTGATACAGTACGTAGACGACATCCTGATTACAGCACGATCAGAAACAGACTGCGAAAATGCATCACTGACAGTTTTACACTTTCTGGCTGACAAGGGGCACAAAGTGTCCCCTTCTAAGTTACAGTTCTGTGAACAGCAAGTGGTGTACCTTGGAAACTTGCTGTCCAAGGAGGGGAGACAGCTAACACAAGAACGTATTCAGTTAATTTCTAACCTTTCACAGCCCAAAACACAGAAGGAAGTACGTGCATTCATTGGCCTCACTTCATACTGTAGGCAATGGATTCCCCAGTATGCCTATCTAGCCAAACCACTCATACAGTTAACTACACAGGAGGCAGCCACTTCGACTGTCCTCCCTTGGACACAAGAACATACCTTGGCATTTGAGGAATTAAAAAGAGCTTTATGTCAAGCGCCAGTTTTAGCGACTCCATGTTACAGCAAACCTTTTATGCTTTTCGTAACTGAACGGGACGGAACAGCATTATCTGTCCTCACACAAGATCAAGCAGGAAAACACAAGCCTTGTGCTTATTTTTCTAGTACACTAGACCCAGTGGCCCAGGCTCTGCCTGCGTGCCTGAAATCGGTTGCAGCAACAGCCCTAGCCATACGACAAAGTGACTCAATAGTGCTGGGACACCCCCTGACAGTACAGGTACCGCATGCAGTAGAAGTTCTCTTGAACAGGACACAGACACAACATTTGACTGTAGCGAGACTGACAGGATATGAACTGACATTATTTCAACCACACATAGAGATCAGACGATGTAACATTCTGAACCCTGCTACACTTTTGCCCTCAAGTACAGTAAATGCACCACCACATGACTGTGTGGAAGTAATGAATTTAGTGACGAAACCAAGACAAGACCTGACAGATATTGCACTTCCAGACCCTGACCTAACACTCTATGTAGATGGATCATGCATGAGAACGAGTGCAGGAGTATTAGTGGCAGCATATGCTGTGACCACTGCTACTGAAGTTATAGAGACACAAAGAATAGACACGCTATCAGCACAAGCAGCAGAGCTCATCGCTCTGACACAAGCCTGCATAAGAGCTAAGCACTTGAAAGTGAACATTTATACAGACTCACAATATGCTTTTGGCGTAGTTCATGATTTCGGGGTACTATGGAGAGAGAGAGGTTTCTTGACCTCTCATGGTGCCAAGATTCAGCATGGTCCGCTTATTCAAGCCCTGTTGGAAGCAATACATTTACCTACAGCCATAGCTATCCTGAAATGCAAAGCACACACCAAAGTTACAGACATCATTTCCCAGGGTAATGACCTGGCAGACCGAACTGCTAAACTTACGGCCCAGACACCAACAGACACGACAAGGACAGAGGTACCATTACTGACAAAAAGCATGACAGTCAGGGATCCTTCTCAAGATGTACTCGACATACAGACGCATGCCACTTCAGATGAAATAAAGAAATGGACTGAACAAGGAGGGGTCCAGACTGACCAAGGTTGGATGACTAAGGGAAAAGCCACATGGTTTCTTCCAGATTCCATGGTACGAGTGATCATAAACACAACACATAGTCCAGCACACTTGGGGGAGAAGGCAATGATAGACAGCTTACAGAATATCTGGTTTAACAAGCACCTACGTGCAGCTGCGAAACAAAAAGTAAAAACATGTATGATCTGTTGCCAGTTCAATCCAGGTAAAGGCATTTCGGTGGAACAAGGCGGATTTCATCCTCCTGACCACCCTTTTGAGGTCCTCCAGATAGATTACATCCAAATGGACAGATGTAGAGGTTACAAGTATGTTCTGGTAGTTGTGTGTGCACTATCTAGATGGACAGAAGCGTATCCAGTACCGGATTATACTGCTGTGACAACAGCCAGGCAATTAGTGCGCAAGTTCTTCCCCAGGTATGGATTGCCTCGTGTCGTGTACTCAGGTAACGGTCAGCCATTCTCCTCTGAATTAATGAAACAAGTGTCTCTTCTGTTAGGATATAATTGGAAGTTCCATTGTATACGACACCCTGAAGCAGCAGGTCTCATAGAAAGACATAATCAGACACTCAAGACGAAACTAGCAAAGGTCTGTGCAGAAAAAGGCGTGGATTGGATGGTAGCCTTGCCGGTTGCCCTCTTTTACATGCGTATGGTGGCCCATTCCAGAACAGGCCTATCTCCATATGAAGTAGTCTTCGGTAGACCGCCAAATATGTGGGGTACGCCTATGCCTAAGAAAATAACTGATGTTGACAGTAACATGCTGACAGATTACCTGGCTTCCTTGATGTCTGCACTACTCTCTTGTCGTTCACAGGTTGCTGCCGCCTTCCCTGACAACACCCAGGTCAAGGAGCATGCCATAGCACCAGGAGATTACGTTCTCATCCGGAACTTTGATCGATCAAGCCCACTTGAGCCGCGTTGGAAGACACCGAAGCTAGTGTTATTGACCACGAGGACTGCCATCAAGGTTGAAAGAAGAAAAGGATGGCTCCATGCCCATCATTGCAGACGGTACTTTGGACATTCTGGAACTTTGGTAAAGGATAAAGACTTTAAAGACAATACAGACTTTGTGCCGCCTTTGCTAGAAAAGACTCCACAGCAAGAGTATAGGTCCAAGTTACGATCTAGAAAGTCAGACGAGGTTTAATTGTCTAAGTCCACTAGGTGGTGAATCGGTTAGACTAGATTTCTGACATGTATAAGATCGCATACGAGAATAGCAAAAAGAGCAAAATGAGAGAAAAATACTGCAAGAAATTACGTAGTAGATGTATAGTTACTTTGGTTATTCTTTTTTGTCTGTGCATCGTTATAATCTGTGTCAGTTTAATACTACATGTTTTCTTTCCTCCTATTTCCTCACATATACATCCTTCCATTAACAACACCGTAGAGCATACATTTAGTGAACTACCACCCCATGAACTGTCATATCGACTAGCACTACGTAACAATACTTTCATTCGGATGTTACACCGTTCTCATCAGACCAGTAATGCGACTGATTGCTGGGTATGTGGCCAACTACCGCCTTATCAAAAGACGAAGGGAATTCTGCCCTTCTTTCCTCTACCGTTCTCCCACAATGGTTCGTGTGGAGCATGGTTTGCCTTAATGACCTCACTAGATAGAAAGGCCATAGTTTACCAGGGTGGCTGGATATATGGAAACTTGAATAAAGTAATGAATGAGGTATGTTTTCCAGACAAAGACGGATTTCCCCAAAGGAAAGGAATCGATCTAGAAAATGAAGAGTACGAGCAAGGAAACGCATCTCTCAGTTATATGATGCTGAATGCTCAGCCCATGCAAGATGTAGGTCCACCATTTATATCAGTCCTACCAGTAAAAGGTGATTTGTGCGTTAGAAAGAAAGGCTCAGTACATATGGGACACAGCGAGTGTAAAGCTGTAGTAGAGTTTAATGATAAAGGACAATCTTCTTTCAAAACATCTCGCCATACCTATTTCATTTGCGGTCAGACAGCCTATGTACAACTGCCCTTAGACTGGGGTGGGACATGTTATATAGCATTCCTGCTGCCACCCGTCTTTCTGGCCCCATCCCATTATCATCGAGATTCACGACTAGAGCATGTTAGACAAAGGAGAGAGACCGATGCCGCAGGGATCGATCAGACTGAGACAGCGTGGGAGCAATATACAGATTTCAACAAAGGATTCTTTTTCTTCATAGGTCCCGTCCAAAACAGTAAACTCATACGCAGGTTAACAAGAACCCTGGAAGCGGTCGTGAATGTGACTGCATCTGCCCTGGCGAACTTGACCCAGGAGCAGTCTGCCATGAGACTTGTTGTTCTTCGGAACCGCCTTGTTCTTGACGTCATCCTGGCGGATAGGGGCGGGGCCTGTAGAGTGATCGGCTCTAGTTGTTGCATTTTCATTCCTAATAACGTGCCATCTGTGTACGCAGCAATAACAAGGCTCCACAAGATTGCTCATGTTATACATCAAGACCCAGGCACATGGACTTGGTCCAGTTGGCTCTGGGGTGTGATATCGACTTGGGGATGGAAAGTGTTGTCGTTCCTCGGAATGATACTGCTTATGATATTTGGCTGCTGTCTCTGTCTGCAGTGTGGCCCGGCCATTTGCGGCCTGTGTGCGACTGCCTGTGTTCCACATCCACAAGTACAAAGGATCAAAGATGAACAAATGATGCTATATGATCAAATACACAGTCTCATGAATATAGATGTGTCCTGAAGGGTACAGTAGGGGACAAGGAGGGAATGAGGAAAATGAAATTTTGCATGACCAATATGTCCCCTGCGTGCACCCTGCATTTAGTGTATATGCATGTCACCCATGCATTTTCCCGTAGTGGACTGAATTACAAGGCCTCTGCAATTACGTCCTGCATTAGGATACCAGTCATCAAGTCTCCCATGTAAGAAACGTTAGGTTAGCATTAAGGCCCATGTGTATTGCATTGTGCACATTTAATATCGAGATGAACCCATTTTGTGGCTCAGTCTGAACCAGTCTTTGAATTAGGGTTTTCATGGCTCAGACACTCTGAGAGCTGCAGTTACGTATCCCTGACCTCGCATACTTCTGGCTCAGCTGAGAGAAGCCCAGCAAGGGGTGCCAAGACAGTGTTTTGCATTACAGTTATCTACTTGCTCTACAGAAACACATTCCTGCCTGGTGAAGAAGGTAAACAGAACCCGTCTGCAGAGATAGGGCCCAGCCTTTCTGTCTCCGTTTAAGTGATTTACAGAACTCGCATCCATAGAAAGCCCACGGCCCCCATGCAATGAACGAAGAAATATATGCCCTCTCTGGCTCTTAGTGATGAGCGACCTTTGCTTCAGACAATACATTCCCTGACTTAAGATATCAGATAATACCAGACGTGCCGGTCGCTTTGACACCGAAGGCCTCCCTACTAGAACGAAAGTCAGCTCTTCCCCCAGTTACACGTCAATTGCACGTCATGATCAAGTTGCGCACACAAGTAGGGCAAAGTTCCAGCTGGCTATGCAACTCCTCCTCTATATGCCCACCCACCTATGACTCACCTATGACTCATCAAGTGTACACCCTCATGCACGCCCACATGCTCTTATCTTCTTTTCTCTCTTGCTCTGCCTCGAGCGCTCCTCCCTATGTACAAGATTAAACGTATAAATATGTATTCTGTAAATAATGTTTAGAAGACCCTTCCTGAACCTCAGTGGTGATGGAACAGACTCTCCCTTAACTCGAGTTATTGGAATAAAGCCCTTTAATTCGGACATCACGGACTCTGCCTCTCATTTAATGCTTGATGCTTTGTTTATGTCTAGAAATATGAAAGGGTAATATTTTATTTACCACACAGGTCTTGAGGGTCTTCCTAAAGATGTGCAGGGTGTGGGCGTGTCTGATGTAAATCGGGAGCTCGTTCCAGGTCTTGGCCGTGATGTAGGAGAAGGTTCTTCCACACGTTCTTGCTCTGCAGATACATGGTGGTTCGGCGAGGGCGAGGTCGGCGGATCGGAGGATCCTCTTGGGTGCGTGGAAGGAGATTCTATCATTCAGATATTTGGGTCCGGTGTTGTGGAGGCATTTGTAGGCGTGGTTGAGTATCTTGAAAGTTACTCTCTTCTCGACGGGGAGCCAGTGGAGGTTACACAGGTGTTGGAAGGTGTGTTTGTTTCGGGGAATGCCAAGGATGAGTCTGGCTGTGGTGCTCTGTATGGTCTGGAGTTTGCGGAGCAGAGACTTGTCGATCCCGGCATACAGGGCGTTTCCGTAGTCCAGTCTGCTGGTTATGAGTGCATGGGTGAATGTCTTTGTTGATTCAAGGGGGATCCATTCGAAGGTCTTTTGGAGGATGCGAAGGGTGTTGAAGCAGGTGGAGGTGACAGCGTTGACCTGTCTGGTCATGGAGAGGGAGGAGTCAAGTATAATGCTGAGGTTTTGTGCATGGTCCATGGGAGTGGAGGGGCTGCGAAGGGCGGTGGGCCCCCAAATGTTGTCCCATGCAGAGGGGGAGGGCCAGAGGACAAGGACTTCTGTCTTCTTCGAATTGAACATCAGGCAGCTGCTGCTCATCTAGGATGCAACGGCCTTCATTCCTTCCTGGAAGTTGAGTCTGGTGGTGAGGGGGTCCTTTGTGGGGGGGAGGATGAGCTGGGTGTCATCGGAGTAGGATACTATCCTGAGTCTGTGCTGTCTGACGATGGCGACGAGAGGGGCCATGTAGATGTTGAAGAGTGTGGGGCTGAGCGATGATCCTTGGGTTACTCCGCAGGTCATCTCTGTGGGTTCGGACAGGAAGGGTGGAAGTCTGATTCTTTGGGTTCTGCTGGTGAGGAAGGAGCGGAGCCAGTAAAGGGTGGATCACTGTATGTCGTCCCCGTGGAGTCTGGCAGTGAGTGTGCGGTGGGAAGACGGTGCCGAAAGCTGCAGAGAGGCCGAGAAGGATCAGGGCTGCGGTGCGTCCTTGGTCGAGGAGAGTGCAGATGTGGTCTGTGGCGGCGAGTAGAGCGGACTCAGTGCTGTGGTTGCTGCAGAATCCGTTTTAGGAGGAGTCGAGGACGGAGTTTTCTTCAATGAATTTCGTTAGTTGGACATTGATGGTCTTCTCTGTGACTTTAGCCATGAAGGGGAAGAGGAAAGTGGGTCGGTAGTTCTTGAGGTCCATGGGATCTGCTGAGGGCTTCTTGAGTTGGGGGTCTGACTTCTGCGCGTTTCCAGTCGTCTGGAAAGATGCCGGTTTCGAAGGTGGCATTGATGGTGTGTTGTAGTTCCGGTGCGATGGCGGCAGAAGATATGCGGGGGCAGGGGTCCGTGGGGGGCGCCAGAGTGGATGCCTTCCAAGGTCGATGTGGTGTCTTCGCTGGTGGGCTGGCTGGCATTACTGGAGGAGGGAGTGGTTTTGGAGTCAGGTGTCTGGTCGTTGAAGTTGTCGTAGAAGCCCTTGATTTTCAGGTGGAAGTAGGAGCCGAGCTTGTTGCAGAGGTCCTGGGAAGTGGTAATGTCTGTGGTTTCGCTGGGGCGTTTGGTGAATTCCTGGATGATGCTGAAGTGTTCCTATGAGTTGCTGGAGTAGGCGAGGATCTTGGTCTGGATGAAGTCCTTTTGGTGAATCTGATGCTTTGGTGGTATTCTGTCATGGCGTTCTTCTAGGTGTTGCGGTCTTCTGAGGATTTGCTATTTCTCCAGTTCTTCTAAAGATGTCTGCAGGTGCATCTGGATTCATGGAGGAAAGCGGTGAACCAGGTGGCCTTACTGGGGTTCTGTCTGTTGAGGTTAGGTAGGGGTGCAAGCTCATTTGCGCAGTTGGTGATCCATCTATGGAGCTCTTTGGCTGCGAGCTTGCCGTCGGTCGAGGTGGAGGGGGCAGCACAGTTGAGGGTGGAGTTGAGCTGCTCTTCAGTGATCTTGCTCCAGTTCCTTCACAGAGGGCGGGGTGCAGGTTTCGGTGTGGTGGGTTTGTCAACGTGGAAGTGTACGCAGTGGTGGTCCATCCAGGCGGGATGCATGCTGTGGCTGAAGTGGGTGTTGTTACCTCCTGCGAAGATGGGGTCGAGGGTGCGTCCTGCCTTGTGGGTGGGGGTGGTGACGAGTTGTTTCAGCCCGAGGTTGGCTAGGTAGTCCAGGAGGGTGGTGGAGTTGGGGTCGCTGAGGTTGTCGAGGTGGAAGTTGAGGTCCCCAATGCGTGGGGCGCAATGAGGTTGGCGATGGTAGTGGTGAACGCAGTTCGAGATCCGGGAGGTCTGAAGGAAAGGGTGCCTCTTAGGGTCATTCTGGGGCTGGCCTTGATCTGGAAATGGAGGTGCTCGGTGGCGGGCGGGCTGTCGCTCGAGCTGCAGGCCGTGAGTTGGAGGGAACTCCAGTGTGTGATGGCAAGTCCTTCTGGGTGGTTGGGGTGGTCCTTCCCATGGATCTTGTATCCATCGGGGATGGCGGTGGAGATGTCTGGGTGGAGGTGGAGTTCGTCTAAGTTTCTGTGAAGAAGGTGATGTCTGGTGGGAGGGTGTCGAGGAGGTCCCAGATTCTCTACAGCGTGCCTGTGCAAGGAGTGCATGTTGAGGAGGATGCACTTTGGGCTTCCGTGGTGTTGCCATCCAGCGTGGGTGCTTCAGCTGTGGTTGTGCTGAGGATGGGGAAGGTTTGGCGGCAGTGATGGCAGGAGAACTGTTGGTGGGTGGTGTTCGGCGTGGACAACTGGCAGTTGTTGTTCCTTCCGGAGTTAAGTGTGACGTGGGCAGCTGAGCCGTAGCAGTGGGTGATCGGAGATCCAAGATCCCTGGCGCTAGTCGTGGTTTGGTCGCGTACGGGTGCAGATGGGCTTGCCTTTGGCTGTGCAGCATCAACCTTTACATAGGGAATAGGGGAGGGAAGCGCAGCTGGGAGGGAGGAGCAGAAACCTGCAGGGGGGAGGGGCCACGTGGCAGCAGCAGCGGGAAAGGGAAACGGACAGAATAACAGGCAGAAAATAACAAAACAAAACAGACAATTACAAAACAACAAATAACATATCACAAATCAAAGTACAGAGGCACAATAACAGTAAGACAGAAAAACGGGCACAATAACAAAAGACAGAAAAACGGGCTCAACACAATACAGACAGCAGCAGAACCAGCAAAAGAGCAAGGCTCTCCCACTGGACCACCAGGAATGAGGCGTAGGCAGGAGCCTGCGGGTGGATGAGGGTGTCGAACACCTACCAGCGGAGAATAGGGTCAGTGACAGTGGTACAAAAGGGGGTGGTGATGGACGGAGCATTTGAACTAATCAAACACTCACACCCAGTCAACAGATCTGGGTTTGATCCATCACCGTTCTTTATCCCACTCTGTCACCCCAGTTCAGACATGGCCATATGCAAATCAGTCTGACCCTGTGCCTCATGGGAACAGTCCAGCCCGAACTGCCAAGCCATGTCTTCCCTGGACTGGAAACAAGCTTCCGAGGACCGGTTTCTGGCATTACAGCCGTCTTCAGCCAGGCTTGCTTGAATCCAGTGGCAAAGTGAGCAAGGGACTCACGTCTGAGCATACCCTGCCAAACTTATGGCGAATAAAGTGGTACAAAAGGGGGTGGTGATGGACGGAGCATTTGAACTAATCAAACACTCGCACCCAGTCAACAGATCTGGGTTTGATCCATCACCGTTCTTTAGCCCACTCTGTCACCCCGGTTCAGACATGGCCATATGCAAATCAGTCTGACCCTGTGCCTCATGGGAACAGTCCAGCCCGAACACCCAAGCCATGCCTTCCCTGGACCGGATTCAAGCTTCCTAGGACCGGTTTCTGGCATTACAGCCATCTTCAGCCAGGCTTGCTTGAATCCAGTGGCAAAGTGAGCAAGGGACTCAGGTCTGAGCTTACCCTGCCAAACTTATGGCGAACAAAGCGGTACAAAAGGGGGTGGTGATGGACGGAGCATCTGAATCAATCAAACACTCACACCCAGTCAAAAGATCTGGGTTTAATCCATCACCGTTCTTTATCCCACTCTGCCACCCCAGTTCAGACATGGCTATATGCAAATCAGTCTGACCCTGTGCCTCATGGGAACAGTCCAGCCCGAACTGCCAAGCCATGCCTTCCCTGGACCGGAAACAAGCTTCCGAGGACCGGTTTCTGGCATTCCAGCCGTCTTCAGCCGGCTTGCTTGAACCCAGTAGCAAAGTGAGCAAGGGACTCACGTCTGAGCATACCCTGCCAAACCTATGGCGAATAAAGCGGTACAAAAGGGGGTGGTGATGGACGGAGCATTTGAACTAATCAAACACTCACACCGAGTCAACAGATCTGGGTTTGATCCATCACCGTTCTTTAGCCCACTCTGCCACCCTGGTTCAGACATGGCCATATGCAAATCAGTCTGACCCTGTGCCTCATGGGAACAGTCCAGCCTGAACACCCAAACCATGCCTTCCCTGGACCGGATTCAAGCTTCCTAGGACCGGTTTCTGGCATTACAGCCATCTTCAGCCAGGCTTGCTTGAATCCAGTGGCAAAGTGAGCAAGGGACTCAGGTCTGAGCATACCCTGACAAACTTATGGCGAACAAAGCGGTACAAAAGGGGGTGGTGATGGAAGACATGGCTTGGCAGTTCGGGCTGGACTGTTCCCATGAGACACAGGGTCAGACTGATTTGCATATGGCAATGTCTGAACTGGGGTGGCAGAGTGGGCTAAAGAACGGTGATGGATTAAACCCAGATCTGTTGACTGGGTGTGAGTGTTTGATCGGTTCAGATGCTCCGTCCATCACCACCCCCTTTTGTACCACTTTGTTCGCCATAAGTTGGCAGGGTATGCTCAGACGTGAGTCCCTTGCTCACTTTGCCACTGGATTCAAGCAAGCCGGGCTGAAGACGGCTGAAATGCCAGAAACCGGTCTTCGGAAGCTTGTTTCCGTCCAGGGAAGACATGGCTTGGCAGTTGGGGCTGGACTGTTCCCATGAGGCACAGGGTCAGACTGATTTGCATATGGCCATGTCTGAACTGGGGTGGCAGAGTGGGCTAAAGAACGGTGATGGATTAAACCCAGATCTGTTGACTGGGTGTGAGTGTTTGATTGGTTCAGATGCTCCGTCCATCACCACCCCCTTTTGTACCACTTTGTTCACCATAAGTTGGCAGGGTATGCTCAGACGTGAGTCCCTTGCTCACTTTGCCACTGTATTCAAGCAATCCGGGCTGAAGACGGCTGAAATGCCAGAAACCGGTCCTCGGAAGCTTGTTTCCGGTCCAGGGAAGACATGGCTTGGCAGTTCGGGCTGGACTGTTCCCATGAGGCACAGGGTCAGACTGATTTGCATATGGCCATGTCTGAACTGGGGTGGCAGAGTGGGCTAAAGAACGTGATGGATTAAACCCAGATCTGTTGACTGGGTGTGAGTGTTTGATTGGTTCAGATGCTCCGTCCATCACCACCCCCTTTTGTACCACTTTGTTCGCCATAAGTTGGCAGGGTATGCTCAGACGTGAGTCCCTTGCTCACTTTGCCACTGGATTCAAGCAAGCCGGGCTGAAGACGGCTGAAGTGCCAGAAACCGGTCCTCGGAAGCTTGTTTCCGGTCCAGGGAAGACATGGCTTGGCAGTTCGGGCTGGACTGTTCCCATGAGGCACAGGGTCAGACTGATTTGCATATGGCCATGTCTGAACTGGGGTGGCAGAGTGGGCTAAAGAACGGTGATGGATTAAACCCAGATCTGCTGACTGGGTGTGAGTGTTTGATTGATTCAGATGCTCCGTTCATCACCACCCCCTTTTGTACCAGGGTCAGTGACAGTGGCACAACAGCGGAGCTGGTGGAGGAGAGAGCAGGTCTCTGATCAGGAGGTCAGAGATCTTGCTCGGACACCCTCACAGCAGCTGCCATTAAATAGGGAAGGGGAGGGAAGTGCAGTTGGGAGGTGGGAGCGGGAACCGGCAAGGGGGTGGGGTTGCGGGGGGAGCAGCAGTGGAAAAGGGAAAAACTGAAAAGATAGTTTCAGTAAAAGAATTAGCAGAGGCTGTTTTATCAAAAACAAAGTGTGGTTATATTTTAGAGATGGAGAGAGAGTATTGGTCTTTATCTGAAGAAAATTACGAGAAAATAGTTCAAAGGTAGATAAATGTCTCAGAAGAATGAAAAATTTGGAAAAAGTTTATAAAGAGAAATTGGGATAAGGTGTTTTGAGCCAAGGCTAGTTTCATGTGCAGTAAAAAGAAAGCTGTCCAGAAGTGTGTACTTGAGCAGGATGTCCTTGATGGCATGCAGAAAGAACAGAGAAAACTTGAATAAGAGGAAGAGTCTATGTTGTTAGATGAGGTGCATAATGTTGGGCAGCAGCAGTGGTCTGTGCAGGTAAGTGCGGTGAGGGGGGTGGGGGCATGTCGACAGATGACGGAATAGGAATTATTTATTTATTTAATTTTCGCTATTCCGTCGTCTGTCAACACCCCCCCCCCCCCAACTAACCCTGCCACCGCACCACCAAGCTTACCTGCATGGACTGCCACTGAGGGGCAGAGCTCAATCACTACTTTTTAGAGGTGAACACAGATGGGGAGGAGAAGAATGAATTCTAAGAAGTGCAGGATCTAGGTAGGAATGTATTCTACTGGAAAAACAAGGTGAGCAGATGTTTAGCTCAAATAATAAATGTCATCCTCGTATCATCGAATAGTGGCCTATGGATAACGTTGAGGAGGACATAGATCTTATTACAGTGTTGGATTGTAGGTAGGAAGGAGCTCTCTTCTCTGTTACATTTTATACATGTTAGTGTTCGCTCTTTGCTGAATAATATAGAGCCTACTCCTGTTATAGTATGTTTTGCGGAGGATGTTTACTTGTCATAGGGTGTGATTTAGAGTTTGGCCGACGGGTTACTTCGGCAAAACATGGCGGATATATTTCTCACCGTATTACAAGTGCCATTGAGTATAATGCACTTGCAATACGGCGGACGGGATATCTTTTTTCCATGTGACCCTTAATCTCTTCAAGCTGTCTGTTATTGTAGAGTGTTTTGTATGTGATAAAGACCACTCTCTTTTTCAAATCTGCCAGTTACTTGGGGCCTTATTACGACTACAGCGGTCCATAGGAATGACTTAGTTGCCCTGGCTGTACAACTACTGCTGCACTGCAGGACTTCCCGCAGCATTACAACTGGGGTGGTCGGACCGCCGGCACTGCTGGATTCAAGGGTCTCCTGTGGGCTGGCAGTCTTTCCTTGGGAAGAATAGGCTGAGGGTGCTGTAGTTGGCACCGCTGAGCATATTTTGAGTTGCCTCATGGTCACCCTTTTCATGGCAGTGAGACCACCATGAAAATGGTGGCAGAGAAGCAACAACGGGGTCCCTAACAGTACCCCCTGCCACTCCAGGTAATGGGGGTGCAATTGGGGGGGACATGTTGTGCCCCCTGTAGTTAGTCACCCGAGTTCTGTGCAGTGTGGCATGCCCAACATGATGCATGCCGCATCGTGCAGAAACTTGCAGATGGCGCAGTCACCTAGGCGGTCTGCATCTGTAAGGCGCTCCAATGAGCCTTACAGACTCTTACCGTTGCTGCACCGCTGAGCAACCGCCCACCATGGATTACAATCGTAACCTGGCAGGGTGTGTGGGACCAGCTTTGGCCGCCTTCCATCGGGGCGCTGGAAAATCAGGCTTACTTGCAATTCAGATAGAGATGTAAGTTGTACCAGTTTCTCTGTTTGCATTTGGCCTTTCGTCAGCACCGTAATGTTTCGCAAAGGTGTTACGGCTAGCAGTGGTGTGTTTGAGAGAGCATGGTGTAAAGTTAAGGAAATAATTATATAATTATGGTAACAGTATCTTTGTTAGATTCCATATAGTCCGAAAGATTCCGTAATGCCCTCCTTCTCAGTTAGTGCAGTTATTAATAAGATCTAAAAATACTGAAAAGTATCTTATGTTGTAATTGTTGTTGTCGTCAATGCTCTTTTGGTTCTTTTCTGCACACCTCGATGGGGTGCTGAAAAATTTCCAGAAGTGACACCAGTCTGCCAGGTTTCACCTTACATGTCCTGATGTTGTCACATATTGTGGTGGTAAAGCCTCATAACTTCACGTTGTGGTGCTGGAAAACTATTGCTGGGGAAAACCTTTTTCGTATCCAGTCTTGTTCCTAATAAATATTCATAGGGTGAGGAATCTGGAGGAAGATATAGTATTCAGCATAAATATTGATATCAAAGGTAAGTAGCTATTTTTTGTACTGCTCATTGCAAGGGTGCCAGGGTCCAATGGAGCACAACTGATTAGTTGACAGTGATATAGAAGCACATCAAAATCCCATATGCTGAATTTAATTAGGAAAACTGTGACACTGCTTCCTTTTTCCCACTATAACATTTGTAATTACTGTTACTGTACATGGTCTGACCTACCTGTGTGTTTTTTTCACAGCCTGAGACATCAGCCTGGCTGAGGACCCTGCCAAAGTTGAATGGGCACTTTTGCTGGTGGATTACTGTTAGAGAATTCCTGGCAGATACAGCCAAGCACTGCTGGGGTCTGCCACCAAGCCACCTAGAGCTAGACTGTGGATGCTCATCCAGGTTCTCCCAATCTCCCACTACTCTATGTCTTGCGAGCACCACAGGGTGGGGGCTCATGGCCCAGAGAAAGGATTGGCGGGCACAGGTCTGGGTGTACAGAGTAGAATACAGGGCACCAAAAGTTGATCATGACCATGGAGGTACAGTGCAGAGAGCACAAGGCCAAGTGTACGGCACTGGGAGTACATCATTCAGAACACAAGGATATGAAACAGTGCAGAGAGATTGGGATTGCAGAGCAGAATGTGCAGAAGGTGGAGCAGAGAACCTGCTTTACAGCATACTGGGCAGAGATGTAGAGTATGGAAAACACAGGTTAGGAATGTAGAGGGAGAAAGGTGATCAATGTAGGAAAAGAAGGATGAGTTTACAGAGACAGGCGAAGAGCATCAAAAGAACAGTACTTGGTTGCAGTACAAAGGGAATAGATGATAGACCCCAGTTAAAGGTATAGGGAGATAGATGTGTACTGTGTAGGTAAATGCCTGATAGCAGAACTAGAAAGACAGGCCTAACATGTTCCACTTTTGACTACCCAGTTTAAATCAGCATGACACTGGTAGCCCTACATATGAATGAGCTGAGGAGACACTTGTGTAATAGTGTCTACTGTGGTTTTGAGCAACTACAAGAAAGAGAAGGGTGTTGAGTCCAGACCTTATTATTCCAAGATATATTTATTTAAGTTGAAACACTAATTACAATTATAGATAGCTCTTTTGACCTTCCTTCTACTCCAGCCGCTCCCAGTGTACTGACAGCAACGGTTCAGAACACTGGATAAAAGCCAGGTGGAATGGAAGCAAGTTTACAAATAGAAATATACCCACATGCAATGGCAGCATGGGCCAAACAGTAAAATAGTCAAAACAAAACACTACAAAGGGCATTTTCTGCAAAAGCAGCCCCTGGCAGAGCACCACAATAGGCCAATGTTCTAGAACATGTGTTGCACATGACCACGAGCAGAAGCAGACTGCAGCCACCCAAATCAAAGGGCGAGGTTTGCAAACAGCCAATTGTTGCCAAGGAGAAAAAGAGGTCTCATGATTGAAATGAAGCAATAATAAAAGGTAGTAAGAGGAGGTATCACTGACAGAACATTGATTACAACAATATCACGATACAGAAATGTGTCAAAAATATCTATTACAAAAATATTTTCCCCTGTATTTATCATGGTAAGTACAAAAACTTAGAAAATTAAATATCGTTTCACATTATTATTATTAAAAATAATCCACAAATATTGATGTTCAGTATATAAAGTAGAAAAACTTAAATACTTTAACATATACTAATTTTAATGTATATTAAATAGTTAAAAAAATGCATATCAATAAATGCTCATATTAAAAACACACTTGTATATATATATAAATATATATGTATGTATGTGTGCGTGTATATATAATGTAACTCTATTAATAAAATTATATATTATAATTTATATATATTTTTAAATTTACTACTATAAAACGCATAAATATAGGTATGAATACATAAATACATATATATTTATATGTTTAAATGAAAAATAAAAAATATTCAAACACAAGTACAAAACATTAAAATTATTTACCTAAATATAAAAACCGATAAATAAAATATTTCATCAAAATATTACACAAATAAAAAACCAAGTCTATATGAAAAAAATCAACAAACAATAATATATACAAGCGGCGGGAAGCCGCGAAACGCGTCTCTGACTTTGGGGAAATAAAAAATTGAAGCACGGATTTTGGGTCTGTGGCCTGTTTGCTGGCGGCGGCGCGTGATTTAAGACGAGGCAGACCACTGGGCCCTCGGCCTGGTTGCCCCCTCGCTCCCCGCCTGCTGCCTGCCACTTACCTGCTGCCTGCTGCCGATCCATCCCGGCGCCCCAGCCGCCGCAGGGCCGGCCGCCTGGATTTCGCGCCGGTTTTGATGCGACCCCGCCCCCCCGCCTACCGATAGGCCCACGTGCTCCCCGCCTCCCGCCTGACCCGCCCTCCAGGATCCCTTCTTATGACGCCCCCTCAGCGACCGCGCAGCGGACGCGCGCAGCGGGAGCACCGACTGAGCACCGAAGGTGCGCCAAAGGTAAGCCCGTCTGCGCCCGTCCGCGCCTGGCCCGCGCCCAGCGCCAGGACCCCTGGCCTCCGCAGACCCCAGCCCACCCGCCGGACGTACGACGCCGCCACCCTCATCGCACTCAACGACGGACGAGCCCCGGGATGCTACCGTGCCACCCCGAGACGCACCCACGGACCCTTCATCTGCCAGTCCTGCAAGTTCACCTGCATCCGGACCTGCCTCGCACCAGCACCCGCCAAGACGAACACCAGCACCAACCACCTGAAGTGCATCCTGCTCAACACCCGCTCAGTCCACAGACACGCCATCGAACTCTGGAACCTCATCGACACCACAGCACCAGACGTTGCCTTCCTCACGGAGACCTGGATGAACGCCTCTTCAGCTCCCGACATCGCCATCGCCATCCCAGAGGGCTACAAGATCACCCGGAGGGACCGCACTGCCAACCAGATAGGAGGAGGCATCGCCATCATCCACAGGGACACCATCCGCATCACGACCAGCACAGACGACATCCTGACCACCGCCGAACACCTACACTTCCAGATCCACACCGACCCGAAGACCACCCTCAGAGGCACCCTGATCTACCGACCCCCTGGACCACGCACACGATTCAGCGAGGACATCGCCGACTTCGTCAGCCCGCATGCCCTCCCCTCCGCTGACTACATCCTCCTGGGGGACATCAACTTCCACCTGGAGAACAACAACGACCGCAACACCACCACCCTGCTGGACAACCTCGCCAACCTCGGACTCAATCAGCTGGTGACCACCCCCACCCACCTCGCCGGACACACACTCGACGCCGTCTTCTCATCCAGCAAAGACATCACCTTCAGCCACGCCACTGGACTCCACTGGACGGACCACAGCTGCGTCCACTTCACCTTCAGAAGAACGACGACCCACCACCACCAGCAACAGGTTGCCCGAAGAAGCTGGAGCAAGATCACAGCCGACCAGCTCGCCGCTGCCCTGAGCCAGCACCCTCCCGCCAGCTCAGCGAACCCCAGCCAGGCCGCCGACAACCTCACGAAGTGGATCAGCAACTGCGCGGACGTACTCGCCCCACTGAAGACCCCGCCCAGCAGACCCGGCAGCAAGAAGGCCCCATGGTTCACCGACGAACTCAAGAGCTCCAAGAAGAACTGCCGAGCCCTCGAGAAAGCCTGGAGAAGGGAGCCAACACCGGACAACATGACCACCCTCAAGCTTGCCACCCGGAAGCACCACCAGCTGATCCGCGACACCAAGAAAACTGCATTCAAGGACCGACTGGACAACAACGCACACAACTGCAAGGAACTCTTCAACATCGTGAAAGAGCTCTCCAACCCCAACGCCGGAAACAACGACATCACCCCATCGCAAGAACTCTGCAACTCCCTCGCCTCCTACTTCCACAACAAGATCGCGGACATACACAACAGCTTCAACACCCAACCGACGAACGCCACGCCCGACTCAACCGAACCACCGCCCCCCACCACCACCCTCCGCGCCTGGACTCCTATCAGCACCGAAGACACCGTCCGCACGATGAACTCCATCCACTCCGGATCTCCGACCGACCCTTGCCCTCACCACGTCTTCAACAAGGCCGACGCTGTCATCGCACCCCACCTGCGGGACATCATCAACACCTCATTCGACACCGCCACCTTCCCTGAGAGCTGGAAGCACGCCGAACTCAGCGCTCTACTCAAGAAACCAACAGCGGACCCCACCGAACTGAAGAATTACCGCCCCATCTCGCTCCTCCCGTTTCCAGCCAAAGTCATCGAGAAGACCGTCAACAAGCAGCTGGCCGCCTTCCTTGAGACGAACGGATCCCTCGACCCCTCACAGTCTGGCTTCCGAGCCAACCACAGCACCGAGACTGCCCTCATCGCTGCCACCGATGACATCCGAACCCTGATGGATAACGGAGAAACAGCGGCGCTCATCCTCCTAGACCTCTCCGCGGCCTTCGACACCGTCTGCCACCGCACCCTAGTGCAGCGCCTCTACGACGTCGGAATCCAGGAGAAGGCACTGGAATGGATCATCTCCTTCCTCGACGGAAGAACCCAGAGAGTCCGCCTACCTCCGTACAAATCAAAGGCCACCGAAGTCATCTGCGGCGTACCCCAAGGATCCTCGCTGAGCCCAACCCTCTTCAACGTCTACATGAGCCCCCTCGCGGCCATCGCACGCCAACACAACCTGAACATCATCTCCTACGCCGACGATACCCAGCTGATCCTCTCCCTTACCAACGACCCCGCCGCCGCCAGAGCCAACCTCCACGAAGGAATGAAAGAAGTAGCCGAGTGGATGTCGACCAGCCGCCTGAAGCTGAACTCGGACAAGACGGAAGTCCTCATCCTGGGATCCTCGCCCTCCGCCTGGGACGACTCCTGGTGGCCCCCCGCCCTGGGAACTGCACCCAAACCGACAGACCACGCACGCAACCTGGGCTTCATCCTGGACTCCTCCCTCTCCATGACCAAGCAAGTCAACGCAGTCTCCTCGTCGTGCTTCAACATCCTGCGCATGCTACGGAAAATCTTCCGGTGGATCCCCACCGAGACCAGGAAGACTGTCACCCAGGCCCTCGTCACCAGCCGACTGGACTACGGCAACGCACTCTACGCCGGAACCACCGCCAAGCTCCAGAAGAGACTCCAACGGATCCAGAACGCCTCAGCCAGACTCATCCTCGACATCCCACGACACAGCCACATCTCCGGACACCTAAGAGACCTGCACTGGCTCCCGGTCAACAAGAGAATCACCTTCCGTCTCCTCACCCACGCACACAAAGCCCTACACGATCAAGGCCCGAGCTACCTCAACAACCGCATCAACTTCTACGCTCCCAAACGACACCTCCGATCAGCCAGTCACGCCCTCGCCGCCGTCCCCCGCATCCGAAGAACGACAACAGGAGGAAGGTCCTTCTCCTACCTGGCTGCCAAGACCTGGAACTCCCTCCCGACCGACCTGCGCCTGACCCAAGACCACCTCGCCTTCAGGAAGAAGCTCAAGACCTGGCGGTTCGGGCAGTAGCAGCACCCCCCCCTAGCGCCTTGAGACCCTCCGGGTAAGTAGAGCGCTCTATAAATGTCTATGATTGATTGATCTGGACAGGATTGTGATATATATATATATATATATGTTCTGTTCAGGCTTGGAGTCGTTCAACTTGAAAAGCATTCAACCAGCACCAGAGTGTACCAAGCTTCACACTTATTTATTCACGGATAAGGACAAAGTCAAACTGCTTCTCTCGCAGTCCACGCCGCATTCACCGACGCGTTTCGAGGCATTCCTCTTCCTCAGGGTAGGTGGAGTGAAACAGCACTTGCGGCACTTCGCATACTTAAATGTGCGATGTGGACCGCCCTTGCACCGGCTGCCACCCGTGCATTCTGCTAAGCCTTCTGGATAATGTAGTGCCGGTTTTGTATAAACGTGCACTTTTCTGCTGACGGAGCCCCCAAATGAGCCCCGGCAGATTGACAATGTCCACAATTCCTTAATGTTGGTCCCACAAAAGAGGCTGGCCAATGTCATCCTCAGGGGCCCCCAGGTTATCGGGGTGGTGCTTCTCGGCGGCACGACCGCCGCCTATAATGTTCTGCTCAGGCTTGGAGTAGTTCAACTTGAAAAGCACTCGACCAGCACCAGAGTGTACCAAGCTTCACACTTATTTATTCACGGATAAGGACAAAGTCAAACTGCTTCTCTCGCAGTCCACGCCGCATTCACCGACGCGTTTCGAGGCATTCCTATTCCTCAGAGTAGGTGGCTTGAAACAGCACTTCCGGCACTTCACATACTTTAATGCGCGATGTGGACCGCCCTTGCACCGGCTGCCACACGTGCATTCAGCAAAGCCTTCTGGATAATGTAGTGCCGGTTTTGTATAAACGTGCAGTTTTCTGCTGACAGAGCCCCCAAATGAGCCCCGGCAGATCGACAATGTCCACAATTCCTTAATGTTGGTCCCACAAAAGAGGCTGGCCAATGTCATCCTCAGGGGCCCCCAGGTTATCAGGGTGGTGCTTCTCGGCGGCACGACCGCCGCCTATAATGTTCAGCTCAGGCTTGGAGTCGTTCAACTTGAAAAGCACTCAACCAGCACCAGAGTGTACCAAGCTTCCCACTTATTTGTTCACGGATAAGGACAAAGTCAAACTGCTTCTCTCGCAGTCCATGCCGCATTCACCGACGCGTTTCGAGGCATTCTTCTTCCTCAGGGTAGATGGCGTGAAACAGCACTTCCGGCACTTCCCATACTTAAATGCGCGATGTGGACCGCCCTTGCACCGGCTGCCACACGTGCATTCAGCAGAACATATATATATATATATATATATATATATATATATATATATTCCATATATAGTTAGTTGCACTAACTATATATCGCGCACCCGCAATCCACTGCTGATCATGTCACATATTACATCATTCATGACATGGTCAGTGACATCACTGATGACATCACTGATGACATCTCAAATGACATCACTGATGACATCACTGATGACATCATCCAGTGACTGTGTGTTTCTGTAAAGTTTAAATATGTTTTAGATATTGAAGAATGAGTAGATGTATAACTGTCTGGACGAAGGATTTAGTAGGTGCATGACTGAATGTATGAGTGAGTGATTAAATGTGTCTCACTGAGTGCATGGGTTAGTGACTAAACTGTCTTAATTTGTGCATCATTATGTCTGTTGTTCTGTAAACTACTGCATGTGTTGATCAGTAGCTATATGATTAACTATATGGGTTATTGATTGATTGTCCAAGTATTTGTATGGGAGACTGAGTGTGTGTGTGGCTGGCTGGGAGGTGTGTGACTCTGTGCAGATCAATGTGTACTTGTATCAATGATTGTATAAGAAAGTAAGTATGTGTTACTATATGTTTGAAAATGTAAGGTGCTCTATGTTTAACTGTATAGACAAGAAAATGGAAGTGTCATTGATTCTTTACAGGACTGACTAGGTGTGTGAGTAACTCCATGGATGAGTGGCAGAGTGTGAGTGTCTGTATAGGTGTATGAGTGCATATGATAGTGTTGTAAAGATGAGTGATTGTATGTATGAATGATTGTATGGGTGAATGAGTGAATGTGTGTGTAGACGTAGGAATCAGTGAGTACGTATGTAGTAACTAGTATTGGTGTGTCAATGGTTTCAAAAATTATACTCTGTATTTAACACTGGGTGAAACAGAGGTTATATTAAAATGTGAGGAGATGCATTGTATTGTCACATGAATGATATCATCAGTGATGTGGTCATTGATGTCAAATGAGATGTCATCAGTGATGTCATCAGTGATGTCATTTGAGATGTCATCAGTGATGTCATCAGTGATGTCACTGACCATGTCATGAATGATGTAATATGTGACATGATCAGCAGTGGATTGCGGGTGCGCGATATATAGTTAGTGCAACTAACTATATATGGAATTTCAATGGTTTTGTGTGAGTAAAATAAGGTTTTTTAAATGCTAATTCCTAACTATATATGGTCTATAACCTATGGTTTTTTCAGTGAATTTTCAAGGTTTTGTAAATGCTAATTCCTAACTATATATGGTCTATAACCTATGGTTTTTTCAGTGAATTTCAATGGTTTTTTAATAGCAAATATCATAAGCTGTCGAATGTCAAGTACGTGGTAAGTGAAAACATTTTCGTGTTTATGCACACTGATCTGCTTTGAATGGTGCCCCCCCCCCCCCTCATTTCTATTAGGAGTACTCTCTCTTTGCAGATAGTGAAAGGTAGTTAACGCAGGCCTTTGCCCCCGTTGTAATCCGTCGTGCCTGCTTCTCTCTCCATTTGATTGATTGTTATCCAAGTATTTACTGTTTTAGAATTAGTTCTCTTTGGTTCATTCTCTATTTACAAACAAACACAGAGTCGCAATACTCTGTTTAGTCTTTGCAGATAACGAAAAATCGTGTAAAAAAAAAGAAAAGGAATCGAGCAAAATCAGTAGGCCACTAATGGGATCTCTTTTTGACCTCGCTAAAATAGAAACATTAGGAACAACCCCTCATGACAAATACAAAACTAGTGAGATGAACTGAACTCCACACAATGATGGCTGCAAAACAGCTCGGCTCCGCCACCCACCCCGCCCAAAATAACGATAAAGAGCGGCTGCCATGATTGGTTGCGGAATGGCCACAACGGAGCTACGAAATGGTGCTGCTCTCATGCTAACCCCAGCTTCGGTCTGAAACATCCAGAAACACTGTAGACTACCAATTCGATCAGTTCCGGTAGCGCCCCAATGTAACCCGGTAGAGAAGAACTAGCCCTCCCCTCTTTGACTGATGGTTCTTGTTGCCTGTCCCTTCTGTTGTCATTTAACAGAACTATTTAGCCTGCTGAAAGGGGTTGTGTTTCGACCGCTGGTTGGTGGAGACATTTTGACTATATTCTGGACCTGCGTTGTCGCGTAATGCGTCATATGACGCGCCGCGTTAGCGCATCCGGAAGTCATCCGGGGCGCGCAGCGCGTAACGTAAGCATAACAAGTCATGTGACTTGTTAATAAAACTTTTCATTGGTTCATTTTACTTTTCTTATTCTAATGATGAAAGCCTTGGTCATATCACCTAAAAATTACGCTTTTAATTACTTCCGAACATTATTTTCTCTTAAATATATGTTATAATGTTCCAGGCTAATGTACTTTCCCGGAAATTTTACAACTGTCCTGCAAGTAAAATATATTCTTTTTTCGAGAAAAAGAGCGTTTCTTCGTCCCATGACGGAGCCGTTGAGCAAAAGAGGGTCGACCTGCTGTCTTAGTCGCCGATACGCCTGAATATGAGATTCTTATCGATCACTTTATGTTGCAGGAATAGAAAACACAACAGCCCTTGACCATTTATCTTTACTGCGTTCCTTCGTATTATACCTTTTACCCTTCATGTAATTGGTCTGCTTTATTTCACTTGCCTTTTAATGATTCTAAAACAGTGACTATTATTAAAAACTTTACCAATGTATACACTACTACCATGTTTTCTTTTAAAAACCTTTATTGTGAAAATTTCATTATACAAATACGAGCCTATAACCACGTGGGCCTGCCACGGAGCAAACTGTAATCGTATATGATGAATAGACATTTACACTGTAGAGGAACGTAACGGGCGGGCCATTAGGTTGCAAAAACTAAGGTGTCTAACAGTTACGGAATCGGTGGACGTACATTTTATAATTAAAATACGACAGGGCCAGTTACAATAAAATTATCTAGATATACATTTGCGGGCAAGTACCATGGGTGACGTTAATTCGAATTTTCAACAGTACAGTAATCAATAACACATCAGAACTTAATATCAATAGGGATGTCGAAATATTCAATCAATTCTCGTCCCCGCCCGCCATGTGCTTCAAAACTGCATACGTATCTCGTGATTTCAAGGTTCTGCAACCAGTACACAACAAGGAGTTACGAGTCCCATTTATTCCGGCGCCATTTTGGGCGAGGACGGGCAGGTCCAGGATATAGTCAAAATGTCTCTACCAACCATCGACTATGATGATGTTCATATGCTGTATTTATTAGAGTAACACTCATCTGCCCACATGACATTAATTTACCACAATCTAAACATGTCATTTTAATCTTTCCAAAGTTCTTCTAAATATTTGGGACCGTTTCCCTTGCCTCTGAAGCTCTCAGTGCCACTTCTTTGATGAATGTACTAGCAGGTCAGGGGTTCTCCTCCAAATCTCTCTTTTATGCAGCACTATAATTAATTGGTGCCACCTCTCCATATGACGATGCATGGTATAGTTACCACAACTATATTTTTTTTCGGTTCCTCTGGAGAGTTCATCGTGGCAGATGAAGCGTGTAACATACCGGGCATTTACCTTTTTTTGCATGTACAGGAAAGGAAAAAAAAAATCGAGCGTCCGAGTTCTAAGGTGTCCCAGGGCCATTTTAGTGGACCAGGCCCAAATCCAAAGAACAGGCCGCCATTTTGAGAGTCCTCTTGCAGCCGCCTGTCGCTGTAGCATCAAGAGCGGCCGAAACTCAGCTGAATGGCAACTGAAACGGTAAAGGGGCGCCCCACTACATTTCAGCATTGTAGGATGACCACACCAGTACAGCAACTTGCTAGACATCACCTCGGTGCCATCCGGATCTCGGCGCCCCACTGCAGATGAAGTGCCTCTCAACTATGAAACCACCACGGTGACATCCGGATCTTGGCGCGTTGTGCTGCCTTCAGCCTATTCGCACATCGGTCCGCTACTGACGCCATCTCACAGGCTAATGGGGTGACCCACGCCGAGTTTCAGCATTGTAGGATGACCACACCAACTTGCTAGACATCACCTCGGTGCCATCCGAATCTTGGCATCTCAACGCCTAGTGGTATCTTCCATACAGAAAATATTGTTACGCTGCCTTTGGCCCCATTCGCACATCAGTCCGCAACTTAGACATCACCTCGATGCCATCCGGATCTTGGCATCTCAGCGCCTTGTGGTGTCAGTCAGAAAATATTGTTGCGCTGCCTTTGGCCCCATTCGCACATCAGTCCGCTACTGACACCATCTCACAGGCCAATAGGGCGCCCCACGCCGACTTTTACCATTGTACGATGGCCACACCAGTGGCACAACTTGCTAGACATCACCTCGGTGCCATCCGAATCTTGGCATCTCAACGCCTAGTGGTATCTTCCATACAGAAAATCTTGTTACGCTACCTTTGGCCCCATTCGCACATCGGTCCGCAACTTAGACATCACCTCGGTGCCATCCGGATCTTGGCATCTCAGCGCCTTGTGGTGTATTCTCTTCAGAAAATATTGTTGAGCTGCCTTTGGCCCCATTCGCACATCGGTCCGCAACTTACACATCACCTCGGTGCCATCCGGATCTTGGCATCTCAGCGCCTTGTGGTGTCTTCTACTCCGAAAATATAGTAGAAAATATTGTTGCGCTGCCTTTGGCCCCATTCACACATCAGTCCACTACTGACACCATCTCACAGGCCAACAGGGCGCCCCACGCCGACTTTTACCATTGTACGATGGCCACACCAGTGCCACAACTTGCTAGACGCTGGTTTAGGTGAGAAGAAATCTCAACTAGTTGCGCACTGTTCACTATGTGTTATCCAACACTTATCAATGTAAACACAAAACTAAGCAAAAACTTCAGTTATTTTAATTCATAACCTCATGCTTCTATAATCATCTGAACGTTTTTACAAAATGCAATAATAAATCAATTGAACATGTAATTTTATGATTCTCAATTCTGTACATGAAACATTTTCGTTTTCAAATCATCACAACGCAAAAGATGTGGTACTTGATTTTCACATTTTCAAATTTTGCCCAATGCTTTTCGGCACAAAGGATGTGCCTTCATCAGGGGCTGATCTCTAGTGGACGTTAGTCCCTCAAGTTACACTAGATGAAAATGAAATGTATTGCCCTGATCTGCGTTGTCTATTCCAATCTCATACGCGCTAAGTTATGACCTTCTTGCAATATCGCCAATGTTTTAAACGGTAGTTGCCAGCCTCGTATCCCGGTCTAATCCAAACTGCCTTGAAACAAGACGTCTTCTCACACACCCATTAAACTTTATACAACTTGCTAGACACCACCTCGGTGCCATCCGGATCTTGGCATCTCAGCGCCTTGTGGTGTCTTCAAATCAGAAAATATTGTTGCGCTGCCTTTGGCCCCATTCGCACATCGGTCCGCTACTGACGCCATCTCACAGGCCAACGGGGCGCCCCACGCCGACTTTCAGCATTGTAGGATGGCCACACCAGTGCGGCAACTTACTAGACACCACCTCGGTGCCATCCGGATCTTGGCGCGTTGTGCTGCCTTCGGCCTATTCGCACATCGGTCCGCTACTGACGCAAACTCACAGGCCAACGGGGCGCCCCACGCCGACTTTCAGCATTGTAGGATGGCCACACCAGTGCGGCAACTTACTAGACACCACCTCGGTGCCATCCGGATCTTGGCGCGTTGTGCTGCCTTCGGCCTATTCGCACATCGGTCCGCTACTGACGCAAACTCACAGGCCAACGGGGCGCCCCACGCCGACTTTCAGCATTGTTGGATGGCCACACCAGTGCGGCAACTTACTAGACACCACCTCGGTGCCATCCGGATCTTGGCGCGTTGTGCTGCCTTCGGCCTATTCGCACATCGGTCCGCTACTGACGCAAACTCACAGGCCAACGGGGCGCCCCACGCCGACTTTCAGCATTGTTGGATAGCCGCACCAGTGCGGCAACTTACTAGACACCACCTCAGTGCCATCCGGATCTTGGCGCGTTGTGCTGCCTTCGGCCTATTCGCACATCGGTCCGCTACTGACGCAAACTCACAGGCCAACGGGGCGCCCCACGCCGACTTTCAGCATTGTAGGATGGCCACACCAGTGCTGCAACTTGCTGGACACCACCTCGGTGCCATCCGGATCTTGGCGCGTTGTGTTGCCTTCGGCCTATTCGCACATCGGTCCGCTACTGACGCCGCCTCACGTGCCAACGTATTTTCTCCTAATTTTACACCCTATGCCGCATAACAGGTCATGTGACTTGTTTATAAAACTTTTCATTGGTTCATTTTACTTTTGGTTTCCTAATGATGGAAGGCTTGATCATGTGACCTAAAAACAACACTTTTCATAGGATGAAAACTTTTTTTTTTCCCCAAACGATGAAAGCCCCACCTTGTTTCTGGATGTTTCAGACTGAAGCTGGCGTCAGCATGAAAGCACCACCATCTCGTAGCTCAGTCGTGGTCATTCCGCGAGCAATCATGGCAGCCGCTCCCCACCAGAAGCCTGCAGGAGTCGGAGCCCCCAAAACTTTTGATGAATTCTCAAGGCGGAGGGGACGCTTTCGAGAATGAGGTCCAAGACCTAGCAGACAAGCGTCCGATTTCCAAGGTGTCCCAGGGCCATTTCAGTGGACCAGGCCCAAAAAGGAAACAGCCTGCCGCCATTTTGAGAGTCCTGTGACAGCCGCCTATCGCTGCACCGCAAGAGTGGGCGCAACTCAGCTGAATTGCGGCTTTTGACACAGTGGACCAAAAACGGACGGAATGGCAACTGAAACGGTAAAGGGGCGCCCCACTACAACAGACGAGACTCCACCTGGAGAGGCCCGTTCACGCCGCCTCCCCCGGGGCGCTCCACGCCGTTATTCGGAGCAGCATTGTAGGATACCAAAACCAGTGCGGCAACTTACTGGACATCACCTTGGTGCCATCGTTCTGCTGCCTTGGAACTATTCGCGCAACAGTTTGCTACTGATGACCCACCCCCCGCGACGCCCCATGCCGTTATTTGCTGGGTGGCAACTTACTAGACATCACTTTCGTGTCATCTAGATTTCGGCGCGTTCTGCTGCCTTGGAACTATTCGCACAACAGTTTGCTACTGATGACCCACCCCCCGCGACGCCCCACGCCGGAAATCTGGACGTTGTGCTGCGTTGGGACTATTCGCACAGCCGACCGCTACTTCGTTGTTTTTCCCTAAAAATGTTTATATGTTATTACTATTTTTGTTTTCTTGTATATATTTATAAATTATTAAAGTTTTATAATCTTACTACTTTGTCGGAGTGCTATATATTTTTAATGTGACACATAATTGTAAAAACTTTGATGTACAAACAGTCATCCCTGGAATCTTCCGCTTCAGGCTCGGTCCCCTCCCCAATCACAATACAGGATGGTTTTCAGATAATAGCAACGCTTCTGCTGTGACGGATCTCATCGAGTGTGGGCCTTGATCTACTATAACTCCTTTGAAGAGGGGTGATTCTTTACAGCTGTGGCCATAAACTACATCTGCAGGGCTAGCTGATACCCTAGGACCAGCCTGGACAATCGGACACAGAGGAAAAGGAGTGTCAGAGGGTGCGGTAGTGAATAGGGCGAAAGGGAGGTGTCGGGCGGGCACAGGGTGTGATTCTCAGGGAACAGCAGCGCAGATGGGGGACGTTTATTACCCATGCATAAGACAGAGAGCGGGGGTGACCACTGCCTGGGGGAGATGCTTGCGAGGGTGGGGAGCCATGCTAAGGATCGACAGCGTGCACAGAGTGGGTCTGGTCAAGGCATCTAAAATGGCTGCCGTGCACGACAAAAGTGTGGCATTTGAAAAAAGACAAGATGGCGCAGACAATGTTTTTCAACACTTCCTGATTTCCTTCGAATCGAACGTTAACAGACGTTGGGGCATATTACCAAAGTTAAGCGATATTTATCCCTAACGATGCTTAGCAACGATTTTTTTACCGTCAGAAATTATCGCAGATAAACCTTGCTATTATCAAGGTTTATCGGAAATACGATAAAAAACGACCGCAATGCATTAATATCGCTGAAAACTCAGCGATATTCATGCATTACCGAGCTAATGCTCTTAGCCATGTTATCCACCTCCCATTGGATAACATGGCTAAGAACTGCTCAGGGCAGGTGGTAGCTTTTAGAGATATTCGCCCTTATCTCGAATATTTCCAAAAGTTGATAATAGGAGATAGCGATGTTAGCGACTGTTTCCAGTCGCTAACATCTTGGCATGCCCACTTTGCATGTCATTAGTGATAAATATCACTCACATGCAAAGTGGGGCCCAAGATGGTCGCTATCTTCTACTAGCCGTCGCTAACTGGTGTTAGCAACAGCTAGGTAATACACATATAATTTTATCTCCGCGAAGCGGAGCGCTGTTACAGATATATATCTTGTTTCTGAACGTTAATTTCTCAAAATGCACTGAAGCACATATATTGAGACCTAGCAAAGGCACATCGGGCTACCAGTCCCTACAATTTTGCCAAGTTTCGTGCAAATCCATTCAGCTGTTCGATCCTACCGAGAGACAAGGTGGCGGCCGCTACGGACTGTTTGGAATGTTTACAGACACCGAAGAGCCAATCAGCTTCGCTTCGCAAAGCTCCGTAACGCGAAAAGTACGCGAAGCGGTGCGCTGTTACAGATATATACCTTTTTTTGAACGTTAATTTCTCAAAATCCACTGGAGCACATATATTGAGATCTAGCAAAGGCACATCGGGCTACCAGTCCCTACAATTTTGCAAAGTTTCGTGCAAATCCATTCAGCTGTTCGATTATTATTATTTTTATTTTTTTTTGCCCCGCGGGGCCCTTTTAAAACCTCCACATCAAACCTAGGGGGTGAGCGACAATGTACTATGCCCCCTTATGGTCATTTGCCCCTTCGCTTTGGCCTCCTCTTGTCTCTCGATCCTACCGAGAGACAAGATGGCGGCCGCTACGGACTGTTTGGAATGTTGACAGACGCCGGAGAACCAATCAGCTTCGCTTCACAAAGCTCCGTTGCGCGAAAAGTCCGCGAACCAGAGCGCTGCCCGGTCAGCTGTTACAGATATATATCTTTTTTTAAACGTTAATTTCTCAAAATCCACTGGAGCACATATATTGAGACCTACAAAAGGCACATCGGGCTACCAGTCCCTACAATTTTGCCAAGTTTCGTGCAAATCCATTCAGCCGTTCGGGCTAAAAGTGAGGCCAACCGCCCTATGGAAATTAACATGGGAAAAACGCGTTTTGGGACCCCCCTTTTTTCTCGGCCCCCCCTTGACGAACCCCCCCCAAATTTTCAAGGGCTGCTCAGAAACAAAATGTGCCATTTTCCTGAAAATTTCAGCCAATTCCGTCCACAAACGCCAAAGTTATTAGACATAGAATTTTCAAAAAACCCATAGAGAAAAAATCCTAACTATATATACCTACTGGCGACCGCCAGTAGGTAATATATATATATATATATATATATATATATATATATATATATATATATATATATATATAGTGAAAGTGTTGGGCTTAGTATGAGTACAATGTATTATTCCCTCTCAAGTCTGTCAACAGTAAAAAAAGCTATAACATCGGAGGGGTAAAATTTAATATTCCCACTCTAGTCTGTACAACAGTAGGAAAAGTGTTGGGCTTTGGAGGGGTAACATTTTTTATTACCACTCCAATCAGTACAACAGTAGGGAAGCTTTGAAATTCAGAGGAGTAAGATTGGCTATTCCCTCTCCAGTCTGTGCAACAGTAGGTTCAGGTTCAGAAACAAGGTCATTTAGACAATTGTCCATAAAACATTCCAAAAGAAAAAACACACTAGACAATTAAAACATTAAAACAGTTAAAAACATTTAAAAGGATCCCCCTCCTAGCTACCCTACCCCCTACACTACATTTCATGATTAAGATTTTGTTTTACAGATTGTAGAAAGCGGGCAATTCCAACTGTTACATTGAGATGACGCATTTCAGAAAATAACTCCACAGCTTTATCCCTACGGAGAGTATCATATTTAAAAAACAAAGGTCTTAAAAAACGTTATTCTATGTGCAATATAAAAGGCACAGTCCATAAGAATATGCATAAGGGTACTAACTTTCAGAGGGCAGGGACAAAGACAACTATTACTCTGTACCCTGATCCTGTGTGGGCGGGAAGAGTATAAAGGGTTACATCCGACCCTGGCCGTTAAAATTTCATTCCTCAAGCTGGGTCTGGAAGCCGTGATAGATAGGGAAAAAGAGTATCCTGGCCCAATGCAGCAATCGAGAAGCAAATGGATAATCTCTTCTTTAGATACAGCAGGTCGATAGAGTCCAACTCTGTAGAAGCTGATTCCCTCAATGCTCGTTTGCCTGGAATTTGGAGTCAAGATGTGACAGTACCGCTATTTACATGAAGGTTCTTTAGTGCAATTATTCTAGTTGTAACGGCCTTTGAACACATCCTCTCACTGTGCAACAGTAGGGAAAAGGTTAGACTTTGGAGGAGTTAATTTTACTATCCCCGCTCCAGTCTGTGCAACAGTAGGGAAAGCATTGGAATTCAGAGGGGTGACATTTACTATTCTCACTACATTCTATGCAACAGTAGGAAAAGCGCTGGACTTAGGAGGGGTTAAATTTACTATTCGAAACTCCAGTCTGCTCTACAGTAGGGAAAGCCTTGGACTTCGGAGAAGTTAAAGTTACTATTCCCACTCCTGTCTATGCAACAGTAGGGAAAGTGTTGGAATTCGAAAGGATTAACTTTACTATTACCACTCCAGTCTATGCAACATTAGGGAAAGCTCTGGACTTTGGAGGGGTTAAATTTGCTGTTCCCACTCCAGTCTGTGGAACAATAGGTAAAGTGTTGGGCTCCAGAGGGGTCATGTTTACTATTCCCACTCTAGTCTGTGCAACAGTAGGGAAAGCGTTAGAATTTGAAGGGGTTAAATTTACTATTCCCACTCCAGTCTATGCATTAGTAGGGAAAGCGCTGGACTTCAGAGGGGTAAATTTGCTATTTGTGCACCAGTAGGGAAAGTGATGGACTACAGAGGAGTAATATTTACTATTTCATCTCAAGAATGTTCAGCAAACACATAACATATTTTGATAATCCTATTTGTTCACCAGAAATATAAACTCTATTAGGAAAATTATATATATATATATATATATATATATATATATATATATATATATATATATATATATATATATATATATATAATCTGCATAAGTTGTACATGTATTTATATAGCTCAAATCACCGACATGGCATCTAAGCGCTAAGGAGTTGTGGGCTCCTTCCTGGGATCAGTCCCGTTGTCGGTTGGTGCAACGCCGGCCAGAGCCCTGACGCCAGCCAAATTAACTTCTGTATAGTTTGGACGTATAAATTGCACACGCGGAGGCCAAGCCAAGATTAACCAAAATTCTTTATTACCGCAACACTGCTACGCGTTTCGACACCGTGGTGTCTTGATCACGCAATAATTTGCAGTACAACACACCGTGTATAAGTACAGTTTTTTTCTCTCCATTTCCACAGTAAAAACAGAAAAGGGGTTAGATCGATTATACCACAATCTCCTCCTACTTTTGACTTCATACATTTGTGCGCCATTTTGTAGTGGTGTACATACCTTATAGATTCTATTCATTTATATGTACATAATGCGCGACACTTATTTATAATCTGTTGTTAAAGAAATTATTCTAGAAACTTCATTTTAAACAGAAAAGGTTAAAAAAAAAAAATTACCCATTGGATGTTTTCTGAACATACAATTCATCGCGGACTTGACCGCATGGCCGTTTTAATCTTCTTGATTTGTGGCTCTACACATTTGGCCATCTACATCTCCAGATATGCCATGTTATGGACTAGTGCCTAACATCTATCTCTTTCAGTGATAACTTTATTGATATTATTGAAATGCATTTCTATCTTCGGACTAGTGCCCCTAGGTGTCTATATATTTTATCGGACTAGTGCCTGACCTTAACTTATTGTTATCACAAGTTCATGAGCCATCAATCAATTTACAATACTTTAAGACTAGTGCCAAACTATTGTCTCTTGTGTCACAAATATAATTTATATCTAGGATACGAGGATATATTTACAAAATTACTCCATTCTGTCAAAACATTTCGATTTACTGTGGAGTTTCACCCAAAGTGCAAACATTCATATGAAAAAAAAAGTGCTTTTATCAAAAGAAATAGAAAAATTATTATTATTATTTCAATAAGGCAGAAGGAGGATGTATGCTGACCACATTGCTATTGACGAGTCTCTTTCTCAACTCCTGCAAAATCAAACAAATCATAAAAAATATCATTAAAAACATATCCTTTAAAATCTTTTTCAGCTTAATCTACACAAATTCCAAATTAGCTTCAACTCTATCCAGTTTACATAACAGAGCTTCTTATTGACATTGATGACAGTCGATTCTTTATCTAAGGATCAATACTATTTCTCAACTTAATCAGTATATAGATGAGTTGCTAATTCCTCATCGAGGTTGTGCCCTCCCGGGAACATAGTCTCTAAATCAATGATCCATTTAGATTCTCTCTTTCTGAGGCTCAACTCCCTACTGCCTCCTCGCTTATTTACAGGGATATGTTCTATTGCAAAGAAACTTAACAAGGAGTTATCTGAATTATGGTTATCCTGAAAATGTCTTGCAATGGGATAATGTGGGTCATGATTTGTGATGGCTCTCAGATGTTCCGGTACACGTTTTTTAACCATGCACGTCGTGCTGCCCACATATCTCATTTTGCAAGGACATTCCAGGATGTATATTGCAAAGGTTGTACTGCAAGTAAGAAACTGATTGATGCTTTTGTTTCTGTTTTGTCCTGGTCCTGTAAATTCTTTTACCATTTTACTTGATTTCCAAGGGGAATTAATAGACTTAACTCAACATATGTACGAATCTAACTGTACACCTCCTAACACACAAGACGTAACAGTTTATTGTACAGATGAAGAACTAAATACAGGCAGAGCGGCATGCACGTCTTTTAGACCTCAGCCGACTCTTTGCCCGGCAATGCCACATGACTCGTTAGATACCTTTCAAGATGTAGTTGTTCAAGAATTAAGGAAACAGAAAAATCAAACTGAACACTATAAGAAAGTTAATTATAACCTAACAAAAAGACAGAGGGACTTCATTATTTCCTTAGCGGAGGACAAAGATGTGGTAATCAGACCATCGGATAAAGGGGGTAATGTGGTTTTGTGGGGGAAGAGTTTATATATGACGAGGCATTACAAAAGCTCAATAATGATAAATATTACTGCAGAAGTAGTACGATGGAATATAACAACAGTGTCGTTGGAACATGGGACAAGCTGATATTTTGGCGGGAGGAGGGGCTCCTCACCTGGCCAGAATTTTGCTATTTAAAAAAAGATTATCCCAAGTTAGCCATCTTTTATCTTCTACCGAAGATACACAAAGATCCCACGATCCCACCAGGCAGACCTATAGTGTCATCGATAGGTAATGTGAATGAGAATATGTCTAAATATATAGATCACTTTCTCAAAGACTACGTATTAGCATTGCCATCCTATATCAGGGATACAAAAGATTTTCTTGCAAAAGTAAATGAGATACAATGGATAGAGGGAAGCCTCTTAATAACACTGGATGTAAGCTCCCTGTACACTATAATTGAACATGACCAGGGAATCCAAGCGTGTGCATACTATCTTAATTCACGGGAGGGTTGCTATTTACAACATTCTGGCATGATCTTGGAAAGGTAACAGCACGCACGCGCGCTTTGCTGCTGTAATTTTATTGCACAGCGCTGCTTACTTTAAAAATTATCGTTTTTGCATTTCTGTCTGCCTAAATTGTATTTTCCCCTGTTCTACAGTGTTCTTGGTGTGCCCCCACACTTGCACTATAATTGGGCCCCCCACCGCGTTTTGAGCAGATTTGTCACTCTCTTACCTTGGTGTTTGGCGCCTGGTCGCCATCTTGGGGGTGGCGAGTGTGGAGTGTGTTTGAGCGCTCTAGCGCTTCATAGGAGCACAGGTCAGACACTATTTAGGGCGAGCATTTCATTTGCTCGACCCTTGGAAAGGTAACAGCACGCACGCGCGCTTTGCTGCTGTAATTTTATTGCACAGCGCTGCTTATTTTAAAAATTATCGTTTTTGCATTTCTGTCTGCCTAAATTGTATTTTCCCCTGTTCTACAGTGTTCTTGGTGTGCCCCCACACTTGCACTATAATTGGGCCCCCCACCGCTTTTTGAGCGGATTTGTCACTCTCTTACCTTGGTGTTTGGCGCCTGGTCGCCATCTTGGGGGTGGCGAGTGTGGAGTGTGTTTGAGCGCTCTAGCGCTTCATAGGAGCACAGGTCAGACACTATTTAATGCTCGCTCTACTCGCGCAGCGGTGACGCGCAGCGGTAGCGCCGGACTCGCGCCGGACTCGCGCCGGAGTCAAGCCAGAGTCCTGCCCGTCTGCGCCCGTCCGCGCTAAGGACGCGCGGACCGCGGCAGGACCCTGTGTCTTGCTATCATGAGTATTCAATACTCTAGCCAGGCCCTCCTCCGGATCAGACAGTGTCTGCCCCCCTGCCCACAATCAGCCCAGCACCCCTTGTGTGGTCCTCACACTTGCCCGTGTGGTCAGTGGGATTTACCAGCACCGCTGCTGGCCCCCAGCCAGGTACTATTACATCGGAAGAAGGTACCTTCTCCTCTTAGTACCTTCAAAATCTTGTACCACAATGTCAGGTCTCTCTCGCAACACCATCGAGACATATATGAGCTGATCTCGTTAGAAAGCCCTGATGCCTTCTTTATGACAGAGACCTGGCTAGGTGATGAGGATGTGGCTATCATCAACTTGGCCCTTCCTCCGGGCTATGCAATCCACACCTTAAATCGCAAGGGAAGAGGAGGTGGTATAGCTGTGGCTTTTAAAAACTGCCATACCTGTGCCTGGAAGCCCATGAACCTGATTGGGGCAGAATGCGCCCATTTTTCCATCAGCGTCGGGCAAACACAAACACTATCAGGCCTTTTGATTTACCGCCCCCCAGGAAGTGATTGTGCCTTTAGGAAAGCTCTTCCGGAGCTGGCCAGCTCTTTGTCTCTGTCTTCCTCCAATATAACCATCATTGGCGACCTTAATATACATTTCGATGCCACGGAGTTGCCAGCGGTTAGCAGTTTGCTGGATGATCTCGAAGCTGTGCAGTTATTTCAACTGGTCCGTCTCCCGACCCATGAGGGTGGTCACATTCTTGACCCGGTGTTCACTAACCTCCAATTGGTCGAGATCTCTCCTCCTAGACCCATGGGATGGAGTGATCACCATCTTATTGAGCTTTGTGTGACTATGGTAACACGCTTCACCGGGAAGCCTGATAAAACATCTTTCAGGCGTCCCTGGAAAAAGCTCAAACTAGAGGACTTCCATCATCTTTTGGCCACCACTCCTTTGGTTCTTCGAGATGACGTTGCAACCGGTTACAACACCTTTTGCGCCTGGGTTGTCCAAGCGCTTGATGCACTCATTCCAGCTAAATGGAGTAAAAATCGCTCTTCTCAACCTAACCCCTGGTACTCGGAGGCACTCAGACGGATTAAAGCCACCTGCCGTCAAGCCGAAAGAGCGTGGAGGATAAATTATGACAGAGACTTAAAGGTACACTACCTGGCTAGGGTTAAGGCGTATCATAGAGCTGTTTGCCGGGCCCGGGCTGACTACTATGCTGGAGAGTTCCAAGCCAGCTCCAATCCGTCCAAACTGATCTTCAAGGTCTTGAAGGAGCTCACAGCGAACAGACTTCCCACTACGGAGATTTGCTCCCTTGCTCACTGTGAGTTGTTAGCTAGCTTCTTTGTGGAGAAGGTAAATACTATCTACCGTTCTTTTCCCAAGGATGTTTCTGACAGTACGATCCTCACACTGCGTACATCACAGTGCTTGGCCACGCTTCCCATACCGTCGGAACTGGAGTTTAATCTCCTAGCGGCCAAGATTAAGTCTGGTTCGCCGGATGACCCTTTGAGACCGGCACAGTTTTTGGACTCGGCGTCTATCTGCCTCCCACCGATTCGACAACTGGTGGATCAATCCCTTACCACCGGATCAGTGCCACCTAGCTGGAAGGCGGCCTGTGTCATGCCCATCATTAAGAAGCCGGGACTGGATCCAGTGAAGCCGGAGAGTTATCGACCTATCTCCCTCCTTCCATGGGTGACAAAGATCACAGAGGCCCACGTGAATAACATCCTAACAAAACATCTGACCTCTGCACACCTACTGGATCCCACACAGAATGGTTTTAGACCCGGCCATAGTACAGAGACGGCACTCCTATATATGGTGGAACATCTCCGCTCTGTACTAGATGCAGGTCAAACGGCGGCACTGGTCTTATTAGACCTTAGTGCCGCCTTTGACACTGTATCCCACACCATTCTTGTCCCTAGGCTTGGTGAGGCTGGCATATCAGGCCAGGCGCTTGATTGGTTCCAATCGTTTCTTTCGGAAAGATCATTTCAGGTAGTAGTGCCACCGTTCAGATCAAAACCTCACGCCATTACTCAAGGAGTTCCGCAAGGTTCGGCGTTGAGCCCCACTCTTTTCAACTTATATGTCCAACCCTTCTAACTAACTCCTGAGGCGGAAAGCCGGGAGCGCTGATTTCACTCGTTTTAAAAAATTTTACTGTATTTTGTACCTGTGTGCTTTTAAATTTGTCCAGCATCTTGGCAATTACCCCTGCCTTCTGTGGAGCTCCCTGACAGCCGACTTGGGCGCTGCCTTGGGGAGTCCTCCCTCGCTGCCGCCATCCATCGCGGGCGAGTAAGCCCCGCCCACCTTGCAGGCCACGCCCCCTTTCACTCGTTTAAAAGCGCGCGCTGATCACTAGCGCGCCCTTCTAACTAACTCCTGAGGCGGAAAGCCGGGAGCGCTGATTTCACTCGTTTTAAAAAATTGTACTGTATTTTGTACCTGTGTGCTTTTAAATTTGTCCAGCATCTTGGCAATTACCCCTGCCTTCTGTGGAGCTACCTGACAGCCGACTTGGGCGCTGCCTTGGGGAGTCCTCCCTCGCTGCCGCCATCCATCGCGGGCGAGTAAGCCCCGCCCACCTTGCAGGCAACGCCCCTTTTCCTCCCCTTTTTTCCTCGGATCCCTGTATAAAAATATGTGTTTAGGCCGGAGGCGCAGCGGACGGGCGCAGCGGGCGCGACGATGGCGCGCCGAAGGCGCGCCAAAGGCAAGCCCGTCTGCGCCCGTCCGCGACAGTCCGGGGCGAGGGGCATGTCACTCTGCCCCCCACATCATCTACACCCCTGACCAGCTCCACCACCTCCAGGGACCGTGGCCCATCCCAGCCCTTACTCATTCTCGCATTTCCCTTCTTGGTCTTTCCCTAGCTTCTGCTCCTCTTATCTCCTCATCCACAGTTGATCCCCTATACTCGTTTGAAGATATGAACCCATCGGCAACTCCCAAAGCCCTTACGGCACTCTATCTCAATACCAGATCCGCTGTCGCCCATGCGCATGAACTCTCGGTCCTGTTGGACCTTCATGCACCGGATCTCCTTTTTCTAATGGAGACCTGGTTTTGCGATGACTCTCTCCCTGCCCTTCTAGCCACTCTACCTGCCCAATATTATGCCTTACGAGCAGACCGCTCTACGGGCAGAATTGGGGGCGGTGTAGCGGTCATCGCTCGTACTGACCTCCCTTTCCAAATTTTATCTCTTCCTGGCATCTCGACCTCCGAATACTTGGTTATTCGCACTACTGCCACCACCCCCTCTCTGGCTTGTTTTCTTACTTATCGCCCTCCCCAATCCCCGTTACTGTTTCTTCCTGATTTCTTGGAAGTGTTGGCCACCATTACTGTTAACAACTCGTCCATTTTGCTTCTTGGTGATTTCAATTTTTGGCCCTCTGACCCCGCCGAATGTCTTTCCTCTAAAGAGTTTTCCGAAACCCTTCATTCCCTCAGTTTCATCTCACATGTTCATTCCCCCACCCACATTAAAGGTCACGCACTTGACCAGATCTGGTCACTGAACTGCCCTGTGGAATCTCTCTTAATCTCTCCTTGCACTTGGTCTGACCACTATATCATTTCATTTTCCCTCCCTGTGCACTCCCCTGCCAAACCCCCTCGCCCCAAAACATCTGGGTTCGAGCTTGGGGCCGAGCCAATCTGCAAGATCTCTCCTCCTCGCTCACCGCCTCCCTCCCTTCATCACAGGGTTTATCCACCCTCTCCCAGGTTATGGCCATAGAACAGTGGCTGTCTTCAGGTTGTGACTCTGTGGCGCCGCTCAAGCGTATCACTTCTAAGCGCGACAAAGACGCTAACCGTTGGTTCAGTAAAGAGCTTAAGGCCACCAAGTTAGCGGTACGGCGCGCCGAGCGGGCCTGGAGGAGAAACTACAGCCCCACTGTGCGTCTGGAGTATGTTACCATCTTGACCCAGTACAAAAAAGACATCTTGGAGGCCAAAACCACCTATTTCTCCTCCAAAATACTGGCTGCTGAAAATCAGTCTAAAGAAATATTTGCAATTGTTCACAACCTGGCGTTCTCGGACAGATCCACCCTTAAGCCTGCCCCGTCCGAGGAACTCTGTCGCTCTCTAAACGATTACTTTATCCATAAAATAGTGACCATCAAGGCCAATATTCCTCCCCCTTCCCCCTCTTTTGTTGATCCCCTGTGTCCCCTTCCTAAGGGCGAACTCACTTCCTTTCCCCTCATGACTAGGGAAACCTTGTCCACCTTAGTTCCCTTGGTCAAGTCCGGTTCTCCACGGGATCCTTGTCCCGCCCATGTTCTCCGTCACATCTTCACCTCCTGCCCTGACCCTCCACTTCACCTCCTAAACAGTTCACTTGCTCAAGGTGTGGTACCCGACCCGTTGAAATCTGCGGTCATCGTGCCTATCTTGAAAAAACCCGGCTCGGACCCTTCTGTGCCTGCCAATTTCCGCCCCATCTCCCTTTTGCCATTTCTGGCAAAGGTGCTCGAGCGCCACGTCACCTGCGCCCTGAGCTCCTTTGTGGAGATGCATGGAGCCCTTGCCCCCCGTCAGGCCGGCTTTCGCCCCGCACACTCTACGGAGTCCGTTGTCATTTCGGTCTTGGACAGCCTCAGGGAGGGTATGGACACTAACCAGCGCCAGGCCCTGGTGCTCCTCGACCTCTCAGCCGCTATTGACACGGTGGATCATTCCATCTTACTTTCCCGTGTCAGGGCGGCGGGGGTCGGGGGGACGGCCCTGGTCTGGCTTTCCTCCTTCCTGAGTGACCGCACCCAGGCTGTCCGCCTGGGTGATTTTACAGCGGACGTCCGTAGAGTTCAGTGCGGGGTCCCTCAGGGCTCCTCCCTTTCCCCCCTTTTATTTAATCTTTATATTGCTCCTCTTATTTTTTCCCTGCAACAAATGGAGGTCGCCGTGTTTAACTACGCGGACGATCTCCAGCTTGTTTTTGACCTGTCTTCTTCTCCCTCCTCTGCTTCTAACTTTCAATCTATTATGCTTTACATCCGGGACTGGATGAGCCACAACCACCTTAAACTCAACCCTGACAAGACAGAGTTGGTGTTGACAGGTGGTTCATCCAGTCCCTGGACTCCTATGTTTTGGCCCCCTTCTCTTGGCCCCTCCCCGACTCCTGCTACCTCAGTTAAAACCCTTGGCATAAAAATTAATTCCCAACTGTCCCTTCACTCCCAGGTTGGCTCTGTGGTTTCTGCTTCTTTTCTTGCACTGCGTACCATACGCAGGGTGTCCCGTTTCTTTTCCTTTTCTGCCCTCAAACTTATCATTCTGGCCATGGTGGTGTCCCGCCTGGACTATGGTAACGCCCTATATGCGGGGATCCCTGCATATAGTTTACGGCGTCTCCAACTCATACAGAACCAGGCGGCCCGCCTGGTCTTTAACCTCCCGAAATTTCACCACTCTACCCCCCTCCTGAAGTCTCTACACTGGCTGCCTGTACGAGCCCGGGTCCAATTTAAGATCGCTTCCATCGCCTTCCTTGCTCGTCTAGGTTCAGCCCCAGCCTTTATCTCTTCTGAGATTACCCCTTATGTTCCATGTAGAGAGCTCTGTTCTTCCTCCCAGGCCCTTCTTATGGTTCCACGTTTCCGAACAAAGAAGTGGGGAGGCTCTAAATTTTCCACTCTGGCCCCGTCCCAGTGGAACTCTCTTCCTTTGGAAATTCGATCCCTCACCTTGTACCCACAATTCCGGAAACAACTCAAGGCCCACCTATTCAAGAAGTCCTTTGAATAATCTCTAACGGTCCCCTGCCCCTTTTTTCTCCTCGGTAGTCTGTTAGTTGTAGCGCCAAGAAACCGCTGGTGTACGCGCGCTTTTACAAATAATTTTAAACTCAAACTTTTAAACTCAAACTGGCGGCGGTTGCGAAGAGTTGGGGTCTCACAATGGTATCCTACGCCGATGATACTCAATTGGCAGTGGTTCTCAATGGGGACTCTGACCAAGCAGCATCATACTTTGCGGATGGCCTGAGGGCTGTTGCTGGCTGGCTCACCACCAACTGCCTACAGCTTAACGCCCTCAAAACCGAGGTGATGGTGTTAGGGAAACATCCAGATCTGTGGGGTGCGAGCTGGTGGCCCAATGAGTTGGGACCCCCCCCCTAAACCGGTCGCCGAATTTAAAAATCTCGGCATGTGGCTGGATTCCAAACTCACCTTCTCGTGTCACACCAAGAAGGTGGCGTCCACATGCTTTGGAATCTTGCGTGGTCTGAGGCCTATCCTTAAATTTTTTTATGCCTCCACCCGCCAGTTGGTGATTCAAGCCAGCATTGCATCAAGGCTCGACTACGCAAGTTCACTGTTTTTGGGTGCCAATCAGGCGGAGGTCCTGCGTCTCCAACGGGTGCAGAACGCGGCTGCCAGGGCTCTGGTAGGCCTGCCACGGTTTTGCTCAGCCCGCAGCACAATTTGTAAACTACATTGGCTGCCAATAATCAGGCGCATAGAGTTTAAGACTCTGTGTTTTACGTTCAAAATCCTTAAAACTGACACCCCTACCATTCTCCAGCATCTTTTGACCCTGTACACGCCATCTCGTAGCCTGCGGTCTGCGGGTCAAAATTTAGCACTTGTGCCGCGTTTTAAAAAAAGTAGACTGGGTGGTCGCTCTTTTACTGTGTTGGCCGCTAGGCTGTGGAATGCGCTTCCTGCGCACATCCGAGCCTTAGAAGATCTCCTAGTTTTCAGGAAGGCAGTTAAAACGTATCTCTTTCCCTTATCTTATTAATATTCCCTGACCTTTTCAATCTGTGAGTTATGTTGCTTTTTCAGTTATAGCGCCGGGACGCCCCTTTGCTGGGGCATCTGTGCGCTCAAAAAAACCAGTAACATAACATAACATAACAAATGCTTAAAACTTGTCTGACAAATAACATCTTTATGTTTGATGGAGATCTATATAGACAAGTGCGAGGGACCGCAATGGGTTCTTCTTTTGCGCCAAGTTTGGCTAATCTTTTCTTGGGCAAATGGGAGGAGGAGATAAGGAACGACGGTAACCTCAGTTCGGACTTTGAACATGTCGGGGTCTGGCTGAGGTATATCGACGATCTGTTTATCACATGGAATGGATCAAGGCAGGAGGCTACTCAATTCATAGAAAAGTTAAATAGAAATGAGTATAATATCCACCTTACCTCCACCATTAATACAACCCAAGTAGAATTTTTGGACACTGTTGTTATGATACAGGAAGGAAGACTAGAGATCCGTCTCCATAGAAAGGATACAGCAGGGAACAGTCTTCTACATGCCCTCAGTGCTCACCCGGAGGTATTGAAATGGAGTATTCCGTACAGGGAGCTACTGAGGGCAAAAAGAAACTGCAGTACAGAAGAACTTTTTGAAGCTGAACAAAATCTGATGCTGGAAAGATTCAGGGAGAAGGGGTACCCAGAGTGGGTTCTGAAAAAGGCAACCAGTAGAATTGCGGAGATATCACGCAAGACAACACTGGAAGAAAAAGAAAAGGAGAATTCAAATACTGAAGTAACAAGAATTATTAGGACAGGAGATTGGTACGAAACCCTCTGTAACCTATCGTAGAGGAAAGAGCCTCCGAGATTTGTTGGATGAGAGGGGATATCTCAGATAGTAAGAGGACTAATGTACACAACCTGAAAGGTTTCTATCCCTGTGGCCATTGCAAAGCATGTAAATCAAGTAAAATGGTAAAAGAATTTACAGGACCAGGACAAAATAGAAACAAAAGCATCAATCAGTTTCTTACTTGCAGTACAACCTTTGCAATATACATCCTGGAATGTCCTTGCAAAATGAGATATGTGGGCAGCACGACGTGCATGGTTAAAAAACGTGTACCGGAACATCTGAGAGCCATCACAAATCATGACCCACATTATCCCATTGCAAGACATTTTCAGGATAACCATAATTCAGATAACTCCTTGTTAAGTTTCTTTGCAATAGAACATATCCCTGTAAATAAGCTAGGAGGCAATAGGGAGTTGAGCCTCAGAAAGAGAGAATCTAAATGGATCATTGATTTAGAGACTAAGTTCCCGGGAGGGCACAACCTCGATGAGGAATTAGCAACTCATCTATATACTGATTAAGTTGAGAAATAGTATTGATCCTTAGATAAAGAATCGACTGTCATCAATGTCAATAAGAAGCTCTGTTATGTAAACTGGATAGAGTTGAAGTTAATTTGGAATTTGTGTAGATTAAGCTGTAAAAGATTTTAAAGGATATGTTTTTAATGATATTTTTTATGATTTGTTTGATTTTGCAGGAGTTGAGAAAGAGACTCGTCAATAGCAATGTGGTCAGCATACATCCTCCTTCTGCCTTATTGAAATAATAATAATAATTTTTCTATTTCTTTTGATAAAAGCACTTTTTTTCATATGAATGTTTGCACTTTGGGTGAAACTCCACAGTAAATCGAAATGTTTTGACAGAATGGAGTAATTTTGTAAATATATCCTCGTATCCTAGATATAAATTATATTTGTGACACAAGAGACAATAGTTTGGCACTAGTCCTAAAGTATTGTAAATTGATTGATGGCTCATGAACTTGTGATAACAATAAGTTACGGTCAGGCACTAGTCCGATAAAATATATAGACACCTATGGGCACTAGTCCGAAGATAGAAATGCATTTCAATAATATCAATAAAGTTATCACTGAAAGAGATAGATGTTAGGCACTAGTCCATAACATGGCATATCTGGAGATGTAGATGGCCAAATGTGTAGAGCCACAAATCAAGAAGATTAAAACGGCCATGCGGTCAAGTCAGCGATGAATTGTATGTTCAGAAAACATCCAATGGGTAATTTGTTGTTTTTTTGAACGTTTTCTGTTTAAAATGAAGTTTCTAGAATAATTTCTTTAACAACAGATTATAAATAAGTGTCGCGCATTATGTACATATAAATGAATAGAATCTATAAGGTGTGTACACCACTACAAAATGGCGCACAAATGTATGAAGTCAAAAGTAGGAGGAGATTGTGGTATAATCGATCTAACCCCTTTTCTGTTTTTACTGTGGAAATGGAGAGAAAAAAATTGCACTTATACACGGTGTGTTGTACTGCAAATTATTGCGTGACCAAGACACCACGGTGTCGAAACGCGTAGCAGTGTTGCGGTAATAAAGAATTTTGGTTAATCTTGGCTTGGCCTCCGCGTGTGCAATTTATACGTCCAAACTATACAGAAATATATATATATATATATACAAATAAAAAGCAATTACACAGTTTACATAGTTATTACAAAATTTAATAATTCATTATGTATTAATAGTTTTTATTAATGTATTATTTTATAACGTTTCCACACTATACTCCCACAAATCTATTGCCTCATACTTACAATTTAGCTAAAATAAATATATAAGACAATTAACATATTTAATAATCAATTAATCATTGATAAATGAATAATGAATTATTAATTATGTATTACTTTAAAAGGTTCCCACCCTATGTTCCTACAGACAGAACAGCCTGCACCTAATATATAACTATCTAACTTAAACTATATAATTATTATTCAATTTACATGATTAATAATCAATTGAATAATTCATAATAGATTAATAAATAATTATCAATCAATTCTTATTTAATTAACTTTCCACCCTGTACACCTACAAACCCAACAACCTGCACCTAATATATACCCTACAAAATATAATAATTACACAATGTACATATTTAACAATCAATTAAGTAAATAAATCAAAATTAATATTTAATTGGTAATTGCTTTTATGTTTGAGAAGCTTTATTGAGTAGTATGAAAGATATATATAAGGCCAGGCAACATATAGTAGAAGCAGTTCATAATGGAATACAAAGTACAACCAGCCTACAGAACAAAAGAGAAAGCTATTTATAATTTTTAACAATAGGAAGGAAAGAAGGATAGGAAAAATAAAGAAAAGAAAAGGGAAAGGGAGGTAGAGGAAAGAACATACTCTAAAAACAAAGAACGTGTTATATTGCATAATATTAACTGGTTACAAAAAACACGACTATACTAATTAAAACAGCAATGTGACCACATGAATTCAGTGAAAAAGAGAACAGAGAAAATAAAGACAATTAAGGTGTTTGACATTTTCAGAACGAATACAAGAAACTTTTTATATTGTTATCTAAATAATTTTGTAAGTGGCAACCAGAAAATATCTCTATTAACAAATGGTTTACAGGAGGAGACAAAAGCAATGTCAAGTCGGTGGTAATGACATAAATTATTCCACCAGTATTGGACCGATAATTTAGCTGTGTTTTTCCAATTAAGTGTAATTTGTTGAAAAGCTACAGCCAGCGTAAGATCAAAAAGGCCATGCTTGTGGGAAGGGATTTCAAGGGGCTCTAACAAGTTTCCAAGGAAAAGTGTGACATTGGAAAGGGGGAGGTATATTTTAAAGATAAGAGAAATCTAACACCATATTTTCTTCCAAAAAGCAATTACATTGGGCATAGAAAGAGAAGATGCATTAGATCCGCAGAATCACATGTCCAACAATTTGTGTTAGAAGAATGAGAGACAGTAGCTTTAGTAATGGAGTAAAATATAACCTATGATATAAGAAGAACATAGATTGAGTGACAGATGCAGATCTAGAGATAACGACTACAGATGTTGTCCCAAAAGGAAATGCTCCAATCACATCCCGGATCAGATTTCAAGGCCAATTCCAGCTTACTCTTAGGGCGGGAAGGGTCAGGGGATAAAATGTGTTTGTATATCAGAGAAGCTTTAGCGAGGAGTGGGAGTGGGAAGAGAGTCAACTATAAGTTTGGGTCCAAATAATCTGCAATGAGAATGAAAGAGTCATAAACACAAAGCATAATATGAGTAGGTAAAATGTTACAATAAGAGAAACGACTCAAAAGTATGAATATAGTCAATTAGACACGGAAGGGCCAGCGACTTCCATCGAAGAGGAAGAATGAGAGTGAATGTATTTCCTGAGATCAGCAGGGTCATCAAATTAAGTTTTTTTCATAAAGGTGACTTTAAATAAGCATGGGTGAAATAAGCAATATTGAGCACCCAAAGATTGCGGAGCGGGACCGAGGTCCAGAAATTCTTAGTGTCGTTTCGCAGTGGCTGAGGAAACATTTTGAGAGATATATAGTTTTGAGCCAAGCCAGTTCAACTGTTTGAAGGATTTAGCTGGGTTTAGAACCTTTAGGAGATCCGTGAATTGTAGAAAAAGGAGAATGACTCAACGAGGTTTGGAAGGAAAAGCTGAGGAAGATAGACAAGGACCCAGTTTATGTGAACGTTGAATGTTTAATACGGTTGACGCAGGGAGCTGCAAAAGTTGTGTAAGAAATGAAGTAAAGTACATCACTGGATCGTCGCCCTCAAGACCTTCAGGAAGACCATATAAGCGGAGGTTGTTGCAGTGATTTCTGTTTTCAAGATCTTCAGAGGCTTTTCTTAGTTGCAGGACCTCCCTCTCTAAAGTTATAATTCTGGAAGATGAGTCCTGTACGGCAGTCATTTGTTGTTCTACCACACAAAGGCGGGAATCCATGGATGATCATTTATTACCAATCATTTGCGAGCGAAAGTTTGTTTCTTCAATAAATGGTCTAAGAACGCAAATTTCCTCTAAGATGATATCCAAAGAGATGGGATAAGCAGATTTGGGGAGAGAGGGAGGATCCTGTTTAATCCTTTTGATAATAGACGAAGGAGGTCTTGGACGCCATGTTCAATATTGTTGAAGGACGCGAAGATGTCCTTATTGAAAATTCCTCAGAGGAGTTATTGATAGATGACGGGAAGTAGGAGGAGACACTGGATCGTTGGCTGTAGTTTTTTTGGAGGAGTGAAGTACATTTTTGCTCCTACCCATGAAAGTATGTCCAATGATCAAGAAAGGCTTGTCTTCAAACAAGTAAAAATGAGAAAATTAATTTGACGCAGAATTTGCACAAAGGTACAATATAGGGTTAGGAGACTGGACCCTCCTAAATAAAGATATGGCAAAATTGAAAGGAATGCGGCCAAAATAATATCGGCTTGCATGAAAAACAATAATCCAGGCTAGAATCCACTCAGGAATCAATGAAAAAGCAATCAGGACAGAAAACAAAATGGCGGCCACAAAATCGGCAAACAGTCAACTGAATGAAAAGTAAGTCATCTCAGGAAAATGATGTTTAGCAAGGACATCCTCCCAATGTGTAAATATTCTGATTCATGAATACATCAATGAAGAAAGAAAAACTGTGCTGGAACCGCCGAAATCGTCGCTGTGAGGTCATCTGCTGCGCGGAGCACCGCTATTAGGTGGCCATTTTAGGTCGCGGTGTGCATGACCTTTCATTTAATTGGTAATTAATCATACTTAATTAACTTCCCACCCTGTACCCCTAAAAACCTCACAACCCACTACGACACTATAAATTACTATTAGCAGTTACATAAAAAATGATAAATCACTTAGAATTAAAAACTAGATAAAAAAAATATTGTCAAAAATTACAAAAACAATATTTGACATGAACAAATAATATATGAACTAAAACACGTGAAGATAATTAAAAAACAGTGGTATTTACAACGAAATTCTTGAAAACGATATTAAAAACACAGATAATCTTGAAAACGTTATTACCTACCGCATCACAATGTTTTTGTACCACAATATTTTTCCCCCAATATTTCTGTATCTCGATATTTAATGTGCAATATTTTGTCCAAACACCAAGAGGAGGGGAAGAAAATACAGTGGAGGAAGTCTGGGGGACTTTGGAGGATACTCCTCTTTAAAAGACTGTCCAGCAATTTTCAAAAAGAAGATGCATTACATATTATATGTTGACACACAGGTCAATTATTACATTGTATTTTACTATCATTACATTTGATGTTGACAGACCTGTCTTCTGGTCATCATCAGCTGTTTGGGTTTGGTCCATCTTTTATTTCCTTTTTTCTTTTATTTATGCTTGATAAAACATAGACATAGTAAAAAAACATAATAACCGTGGCAAAGATCATTATGCCAAACAGGCAAAGCACATGTGCATATGTAAAGAGCAAATAAACTTAGATAGAAGGCGGAATAGATACAAACATAACCCTAGACAATAAGACATAGAGAAACAAAACAGAAATGAATGAATTAAAAGCAAGGACAGAAGACCAAGCAATTTAAGGAATCAACTGAATATCGGAGGTAGGTAAGAAACAACCTAAAAGAAACATTTACTTCCTTATTCTCTAAGCCACTCCACCAGCGGAGCCCAGATCTTCTGGCCCATCTCGCGCCTCCTTCTACCTCACCTCCACCAAACTGCTGATTCTAGATTATAAAGAGCCAAAATCCTCGCTCTCCAATTAATAAAAGTAGGCGCGTCTGGGCTGATCCATTCTGATGTGATACAGAGGGGGACTAAAGACATAGCAATAAGCAGGAGGGCAGAGGCGTGCCTCGATCTCCCTGGCGGTCCATTATTTACATATCCAAATATCACCACCTCTGGTGAGAGAATTACCGGAATCCTAAGCCTAGAGTTAATAAATCGCTCTACGTCCAAAAGAAAGAGCCCCAATTTCGGGCAACCAAAAACATATGTACATCATTGGCGGCTAAGAAGCCGCATCTCGGATAGCAATGGGCCCCACTGCCCCTCCATTTAGAAATTTTAGCAGGAGTATAATATAAGTCGAATAGGGCCATATAACATTGAGAGCGTAAACTTCCAGAAACTAGCACGCTGCTGGACAGTTCAAGGGCCTGAGTAATATCTGCCACTGTCACACCCAACTTAGCCTTCCACTTAGCATTCTGTAAAGGGATACCATCCGGAAGGCCAGATAGTAAGTGTTGATAAACAACACTAATTCTAGATCTCCTCAAAATCAGTTGAAACAATGTAATCCTATCAAACATGGTAATTGTTTGGGCCTTCATTCTGTCAACAAAACTTCGGATCTGCAAATATTTTTTTTAATCATGCGTATTAAGTTGGAACTTATCCTTTAAAAATGAGAAAGAGGCCATTCTCCTGTCTGCACCTAGATCCCCTAGAGCTCCCAGCCCTAACGACATCCATCTAAAGGTGGTCTGGTCTTGGAAAATGAGGGGCAGGAGTCTAGCAGCAGTAAAAGGTGTATAAAAATTGATGGTAGGAATCAACCATTTGTGTCGGATCTTGCGCCAGACGGAAAACATTGCCCAATGACCTTGAACTTGGTTTTCTTATAATAACTAGGTTCAAGAATGTGCAATATGATCCCATTAGCATCCTCTCCTAGCCCTATTTCATAGATTGAGGGCCTACAAGACAGTGGCACCACCACCCGATCTCCAAGCAGTGGCAGGCCAAAGGGTTGGATCAATGAAGACCGAAAATAAAACTAATGATTTGGAACTGACCAACCCCCCGTTCTCTTGGGGGACACATCCACTTAGCTGCCCTACAAGGGCGATGATATCCCCAGAGGAATCTATTACAGATCCTCTCTGCTCTGGTCAAGCTAGATTGAGAAAACTCCAGAGGAATAGTTCTAAATAAGTATTAAAACTTTGGTAAAACCAGCATTTTAAGGGCATTGCACCTGCCATACAAGGAAAGATGAAGATTGTGCAGTCTCACCAAAGTAGAATTGACTGATTCAATCACCGACAAAATATTAAAATCTGGAATATTGCCTACTAGAGGAGTAATTTTAACTCCTAGATATGTTGCCGATTGAACCACTGGAGCTCGGGAAGGACCTATAGCGGAGGTTTGAATAACTTTGGTTTTCGTAACATTAAGTTTGTAACCAGAGAGCTGGCCATACTGTCCTACTAAGGTCTTTAAGGCATAAAAGGCAGATGCAAAATCACTGGTCAAAACAACGTCGTCAGCGTAAGCCAACGTCTTGTACTCTATGGAATTGACCCTAACCGGCGAAATGTCTAAGGAGCACTCAGTTTTATTTAAAAACGGGTCGATGTACAGGGCAAAAAGCAGGGGCAACCCTCCCTAGTGCCCCTGCCAATGCTAAATTGAGTTGACACTAGCCCAGAAACACATAAGGTGGCCACTGGAGCAGCATAAAGTGATTGAATCGCCCGCATAAACTTAAAACTGAAGCCCTTCCATCGGAGAACAGCCCATAAAAATTCCCAAGCGACCCTGTCGAACGCCTTCTCAGCGTCCAACAGGATCGCTCCAATGGGGGAACCAGTAACCTGAGCCCAGTCCAGCAGTGCGATAACCCGGCGGACATGATCGGCCGTATCCCTACCCGGGATAAAGCCATGCTGGCATAGTGATACCAATGGAGTGATCACCAAGGCTAGTCTGGAGGACAACATTTTAGCATAGATTTTACTGTCAGTATTTATAAGAGATATAGGGCGAAACGAGGAAGGGTCAAGCTCTGGTTTGTCTTTTTTCTTAAAAAGAATAATATTAGTTTGGCGCCAAGAGTCTGGTATGCAGCCATTCTGTGCAGCTCTAAGAACTGAGAGAAAATACACCCGAACCTCCGAGTGGAACACTGTATAAAATTCCAGAGGAGGGCCGGCAGATTTTTCATTGGCTATTTATTTATTTGCGAGTTTTTATAGCGCTATGAATAGACTCCCGAAGGAGTATCTCCGCGCTGTTGGCAACCAGTAACGCAACTGACAAAAGAGCATTTTAATTAAAAAGAGAGTACTGTGAGGTTCCGAGTCCAGCAAATAAACAACTAAACTGAGCCAAACAGAAAGGTTTTCAGACATTTTCTGAATTGGAGGTGGTTATGACACTGTCTTAGTGAAAGTGGGAGGGAGTTCCAAAGATTAGGACCTACTACAGACAAGGCCCTACCACCTAGTCTGGATTTGGTTATCCTAGGAACATTTAGTAACAGCTGGTCACTGGATCTGAGGGATCGAATAGGGGCATAAGGAACAAACTTGCTGGCTAGATACTCTGGTCCCAATTGATTAAGTCCCTTATGGATAACGCAGCAGGTCTTGAACTTCACACGTTGGCGTATTGGTAGCCAGTGTAGTTTTTGAAGTAATGGTTTGGAGGGGGATCTAGGAGGTACATTTAACACCAGCCTAGCTGCGGTATTTTGCACCACCTGTAGACGGTCTAGAACCTCCTCATTTGCACCTGCCAGAAGACCGTTACAATAATCAAGTCTGCTTATGACCAGAGCTTGAACTAAGGTTTTCCTATGGGAGTCCGGTAGAAAAGGAAAAATCCTGCGGAGCAGACCAATCGCATGGAAACAGGATCCCACAGTGATGTTAACATTATGCTTCATGGTCAGCTCCGGCTCCAATGTGACTCCCAAATTCTTGATTACTGTTTTGGGCTCAGGAACTGGGCCCAAGTCTGAAGGCCACCAGTCGGGGGACCATTGAATCCTAGCTTCCCCGAAGAGCATCACCTCCGTCTTTCCAACGTTACATTGAAGGAGGTTGGAGGACATCCACCTAGCAACTGCCTTCATCCCATCGGAAAAAGATTGTATTATTTCCGGGGAGAGATGTTTAAAAGGGAAGAGCAGCTGCGTGTCGTCAGCGTAGGACACTGGATAGAACCCAAAAGCTCTAGTAACATCTGCCAGGGGAGCCACATAGGTATTAAATAAAGTCGGGCTCAAGCAAGAGCCCTGTGGTACTCCCTTGGTGATGTTAACCTCTTCCGACCTAAACTCACCCATGCTGACAGATTGGGTGCGGTTGGAGAGGAAGCTCTTGATCCAGTCCAGTGCCCTGCCGCCGATTCCACTCCTGGACAGTCGTTCGATCAGAATGGTGTGGGAAATGAATTAATCGCTTGCTCAGCCTCTTCCCACTCTATTGGAGCAGAAAGAACTTCATTCTGTTGGGCCGTAAGTTGGAGGGTATTAATATCCTGAAGAAAATCCCCAGCTTCTGGCTCTATGTCCAAACCTACATTTCCCTCAGTATACAATGTATGATAAAACTGTTGAAAAACTCCCATGACCCCCTCCGGGGGATCGTGAACCTGGCCTTGATAATCTTGAATCTTAGTGATGCGATTGGCCAGGCTCCTCTGCTGGAGTCGTTTGGTCAAGACCGTGCCAGATTTTTCACCAAGCTCAAAGATCTACGTATGGAACTGTAGAAACTTAGCGGCAATGTCTTGGCCAAAAAACTCCAGCAGGCCAGCCCTGATTTTGGTGACCAATAACTGGGTTTGAGCTATGTCCCAGCCCTCCTTGACAGCATCTATGAACTGAACCTCTGCCGCTCTCAGCTCATCCATACGCCTTGTAGTTTGTTCTCAGACTGTACTCCGCCGAAAGGCCAAAAAGCTCTTCGTCTCCCCTTGAACAGCCACATTAAGTGTGTTCCAAACCGTGGTACCAGGGGCTGTCCCCCTATTGATATTTAAGAATTCCGATAGCCAGTTCCTCATATGATCTAAATAGGACGGCTCCATTAAAAGTATTCTTTCAAATGTCCTGGTCCTTTGGATACTAGGATCATGAGGAAGAGGGCATTCGACAATCAAGGGATTGTGGTCTGACAGAATTCTTGGGGGGGCTGAAATAGAGGAGACCGTGGCTAACTGATCCAACATACAAAAATAGTCCAGCCGGACCATTTTATTATGAGGGGCAGAGTAATATGTAAAGCCATCTTAATTTTTGTTATGGCAAAACCAAAGGTCAGTCAAATAATGCTCTTGAACCAAGGCTTTAAGTGCCCTAAAGACCCAAGGCTTCTTGCCCCCATAGCTTAGATCCCCTGCTATATTAAAATCATCAAGTAAGGTCTATTCGCAAAGCCGGAACAATTCTCGAGAGCAGGGCTCTTTTCTTACCATCATTCAGCCCACATATGTTCCAAGATGCTAGACGAATTTTACCCTGTGCCATCTACTTTTAGAAGAGAGCCAAACCCAGCAAGCACATACAAAGTGAATTTAATCCACCCTTCTAACCATAAACATGTCATAATAATACAAATCCCAACAAAAGTGCACAATTATAGTGTACATTCAAGCAATTTTTCAATTTTAACCCCAGCCCCCAACCCCTCGCCCACTCCCACTCCCCTGCCCCCAGACCACCCTCCCAGCCCTTACCCACCCTGATCCCACCCACCTGAAATCCCCCTACCCCACCACCCCTGTATAGGGCAACAGGACCTAGGTCCTTATGATGGAGGAACTGAATAAGCCCGGTTCCCCCCGGTATCATCACCAAGCCATTAATAACTATGGGAGGTACAGCCTTGGAGAAAGAAGAGGAAGAGAAAAATAAGAAGAAAAAAGAAAAAGATTCAAAATTCACACTCCTCTCAACCCACGGACAATACCGCCCCCCCCCCCCCTTAATGATCCTTAGGTTCCTGAAGAAAAAAATAGGACATAAAAACAGCATAGCATTACTAACTAAAGTGAGTTTAAGAACTCCTTTGTCTGGACTTCAGAAACAAAAAATGTAGTCTGGCCCTGATGGATAATTTTCAATTTGGGCGGAAAAAGCAAGAAAACTTGATCTTCTTTTGACTGAAAAGGTGAAATTAACTGACGGAGCTGCCACCTCCGCTCGACAGTGGCTGGGCAGAAGTCAGGCCTGGTGAAGAACTCACACCCCTTGCCTGCCCTCCTCCTGTCGGGCCTAGCCAAATCATAGATCTTTTCCCTGGCTAGAAAATTATTTAACCATATTAGAATAGCACGAGGCTTGTCCTCAGTTTGACCAGTCTGTTTCTTCTGCTTGAATGGAAAACGATGAGCCCTCTGGATTTCGAGTTTCCAGTCCCATTGTTTGACCTCAGGGAATGCTTCAGTAAACAGTTCGACCACAAACTGCCTGGTGTCCGACCCTTCGGTCCCTTCCGGAACTCCCAGGACTCTTAGATTATTTCTCCGAGCTCTGTTTTCAAGATCCGTGAGTTTCCATAAAATGTCTTCCTTTTGGGTCTTGATAGAGTCTGTAATGCCTTTCTGGGTGGCCATGTCATCTTCTAGGGTGGACATCATCTCTTCCGCCTCCCCAATTCTGGAAGCACTGTCAGAGCATGTTTTTGCTATTCTGCGGACAGAGTTTTGCACCCTCCGACACGCACCCTGAGTTCGGGCACTTTCTTGCCTGGTCTCTTTTTGCGGTGAGCCATGATAGTCTGGTAGAGTACCGCTAGTGTCACTTCACCAGGGGGTGATTTAGAAGGATTGGCCCTGTTCCCACTCACTGGGTCAATAATACTACCCACTGGGCCGGGCTGAATCGAGAATGAGTAATCCCAGACTATTGACCCAGACCCTGCTCTCTAGGTGCTTTCCGAACTCTCCGAGACACATTGGGTGAAGTTTCTTCATTTAATGCCTCATTGGTTTGCCAATCTCCCACCTCACTATCATCATCAGTCCATTCTTTGTCAAAGCCAATATCCTCCTCAGATGACCCGGTGTGATCGGATAGAGAAATACATTTATCCCCTTCTGTGTCTCCATTTAAATTTAACATGCTATTTTGCTGAGCCGCTTGAGAGGCTTCAACTATGATTGATGCAGTTTGTTGTGATGGCTCCGCAACCCTTTGGTCATGGGGAAGACCTGCATTTTCTGTATGATCCATTGTAACTACTGCTCCCACTAGTCCACTGAGCTGGGCCAAATTGTCTGGATAATTAGAAGCAAAACAGGATTTCTCACCAAGACTGTTCCCCCCGACCGACACCCCATACTTGCTCATAATGTCCTCCTTAGTGCCATCTGATAATATTCTTCCCCGTGGCAGACAAACAAAGCGTCCCATCCAGCTTACCAATAGGAGAAACTGCCGAGGGCTAGGAGATACCAACACAGGCTGTCCTCGCTTGTTCTTTATGGATTGCTGCGGCATCTTGCTCTTATTTTCCTGCGATTTAAACATGTCTGGGAGTGTCTGTCTGGTCTTCGTCATTGCATGAGATAGCGTCTCTGCAGAAGTCTGCCGGCCGCCACCCGCTTCCTCACGAATTCCTGCTCCGGCTCCGGACACCTGCACTGTGGGGGTCTATACCGGGCTATTTCAGAGAGCCAGCTCCCCGGGTCACCGAGACACGTCCTGCGGCAGCTGAAGCAGACTTCCCCAGAGCTTTGGGCGCCATAATTGATCGAGAAGGATACACCAGCCGAGACACGGAACCACGACCAAAGCACCCGGCGAGGGAGCGAGTCCAGGGAGAAAAAATGCAGCTAGTAAGTCGGCTCCTATACACAAGGGGCCACCGCAGCATAGCGCTATTTCTTCCCCCTTTTGATTCTAACAATAGGGCCAGTGAGGATTATGAAGTCGATTTACTATAGTCCTGTCTGAATTCCGTCTTTAGGAACCATAATACAACATAGATTGGCGGGTTAACCGGGAGAGAACATCTCGACCTGCTCACTCGGCCGAGTGACCAGCCGCCATCTTGCCCCCTAATTCCCCATCTTTTATTTCCATGCATGTATTTGTCTGCGAATACGAATCCTTCATTGGACATTTACATTGTGTTTTTGTTCCCTGTAAAGAAGGGAGATCTGTAATACCTGGAGCTCAGCCAGTGTGAGTGTGGTGTAGAATGTTGGTGCGTGGTGATGCAGTGGAACGTTGGATGTCTGTGAGAGTCAGTTGGAGAATGGGCTTAGCAGAAGGAAGGCTGCTCCTGGTAGGGCTCTTTACTATAGCTCTTGTTCTTAACTACTTAATAAATCAACGTACCTAATCTACAACTGGACTATTGGAATTCTTTAGATTAGAATACTGGGGCACTCAGGAAGCTGTGCTACACGGTTTCACCCCAATTGATGAACCTTTAACTGTAGCTAAACAGGATGTTGTCTCCTCTGCATAGTTTCTCGACAGGTGCCCATTTAAAATCCATGAGAAGCAGGTACTTTGATCTAAAAAACTATTAATGCTTTGTCATTTTTCTATTGCTTCTTCAACTGCTCCCAAAAGCTGGGGAAAAAGTGGTTTTATCGCCTGTTTTAACAAGATCTATTGTGGACCACTATTTATTGGTTCATATGCCTACTGCTGTCCAGACTAAAATCTTACAAACTGCAGTTAATGTTCACCTTTTTACTTTTCATGAACATAGTATGCTGATAATCCATGTTCAATCAAGCTTTCACCTCCATCATAGCACAGAATCTGTCTTAGTAGAGCATTAGATAAGATTAGTCTTATTCTTTTAAACATGTTTTGATTGGCTATTTGCGAACATTAATGTCTCTACGACAGTACAAAACAATGTTTTATTATATAGACAGCAGAGTGATAGTTAGGCATAGGTAGTATATAGTTCATAATAAGGAAGGGTTGAAGGGACTTGGACAGGTTTGTATGCGTACACACATCGAAGAGGGAAGGTGGTGGTGCAAAGGAAGAGCAACATAGACACACGTAGCCGACGCGCAAAGGAACTCAGTCCCGTATCATACAGGTGGGGGAAATCCATCATCATTAGAAAAGGTGATAAATGAGCATAAAGTACATTTGATACACCAGTGTTGTGGGTAAGTTGGAGAATTAGAGGGACCTAGGGACAGGAGGAATCTATAGGCAGGGGAGGAAGGGGGAGGAGAAGGGACGGAGAAGAAAAGCAAGGCAAGAGTTTAGGTCTACAGTAGTGGCCAGGAAGGTGTCGCAACAGGCAAGGTATTGGCATCAGGTAATGAAATGGAAGTACTAGCCATTGGTAGGGAAAGTCTATCCCAGTCTTAAAGGCCTCAAGCTGGGCATCCCATTGTTGAGGGATTGGATACTTCTGGAGAGCCTGTAGTTCCTTTGAGTGCAAGGCCATTGCTTCTGCTGACACCTCCACCAAGCGGGCCTAGGCAACAGAGCGGTGTGTAGCCTTCAGTTTCTAGGCACGGGTGATTCTCAGCTTGGCCAAAAGGAGCGCGCCAGATCAGGAAACCCGGCAACTGCCCTATTGCCCTTAGTGCGTATAACCAAGTCGAGAGCACAGGCACCCCATGAACATAGTGGACCCCAATAGCATGGGAGATGTAGGTTGTGACCGATGACCAGTAATTTGCATGCATGGAGCAAGGCCAAAATACAAATATGAAGTCTGCATTCTCACGTAGGCTGTGTCCGTTCGGTAAAAGATCTGATTAATCATTGCAGGAGTAAGGTACTCCTTGTGTGGAATGTGAATCTGTATGAACTTAGATCACATATTCCAGGTGACAGTAGCAGGGGAGGCCAGTATCTCAGCCCATTGTGTGTCACTGTACTCCATGCCTAGGTTCTTCTCTCCACCAGTCACGTAGTGTTGGCAGGGGCGTAACACAGGCCCCTGCAGCCCCCGCGGTGCGGGGGGCCCTCACCCTCCAGGGGGCCCCGTCAGCACCGCACTTCTGCTGGGGAGCTCTAGCTTGAGTCCGGAGGGGGCCCCTTCCCTTACCCTGCAGGGGCCCCCCTCAAGGATCGTTACGCCACTGAGTGTTGGGAGAGGTAAGCAGGTGTGGTCTCACATCCCCCTAGTGAGCTATGTGACCAGGTAGCCCACTGTGTCCAAGAGATGTATGTTTTGGATTACCTGATGCGTATTCGGTTTGGGCTGCAGTGCCTTCCAATGCTACTGTGCCCACGATTAAGTTATAGATGAGGGACTGCCTTGGGGAAGGCCTATGCAATTGCAGAGGTCTGCAAACGGTATGAGCTCAGTCCCGGAAAAGAGGTCACTCAAGGTGTTAACATCAGCCTTGTGACAAGGGGAAATCGCTGGCAGAGTGAAGTAGGCTCGCCCCATAGGAGTTCTGTGCAGTGGGAGGAGTGTGGCGTATGGCACCAAGGTATTGGTGAGACACAAATAGTGGCGGAAGCAGCGCAGTGCCACAGATAAACGAGGGAAAGGTGGAATAGGAACACAGACCAGGGGGTGGAAAAGATGTAACAGGGCCTCCGGCTTCCACAATGGGGTTGTCTGCGTCACCATGCCATTTAGGTTGCATTCAGCAAAACAGGGTGTCACACGCTGCAGTTGGGCTGCAAGGTAGTAATGTTAAAAATTGGGGGCTGCTGACCGTGGCTAGGCCAACCGGCAGCACTTACCATGCCAAACAAAGTCACCAGGCATTTGTTCAAGTGTAATAAAGAAACATTTGCTCAGGGAAGTGGGGACATTGGCAAAGTAGTAACGTAGACAGTGGTAAAGTCTTCCAGACAGAGATTTGCCACAGAGGGAGAGGACAACACTCAGCGAGTGTTGTCATCTTCCAATGCTGCAGCATTGTGGTGGATCTGAATGCCAAGGTAGCAGAATGTGACCGGCTGCCATTGCACTGTCGTCTTGCCCGTCAGAGTACTGGGTCCGCGCTTCAACCTTTAGATGAAAAAGGCAAGACTTATTCCAATTAATTCTGAGTTCTGGGACAGCAGCAAAGGAGGCATGTAGGGGCTCAATCACATACGCAAAGAAGCATGTCATTGGCATAGAGAGAGACTGCACTTATGCCGTCTTCCAATGGAATACCCCAGTCACGTTCTTGGGCCTGCAGTTTTTGTGCTAGGGGCTCTATGGACAAGGAGAAGAGAAACTGTAAGAGGGGACTGCCTTGAAGGGTGCCCCGGCCGGAGTGTATGGGCTTGTAAATATACCTGCCCGTTTTGACACTAGCTAGCAGAGCAGCGTATAGAAGGTTGATAAGGCCAAAATAACATCTGTCTTATATTAGACAAGGAAGGATCTGCAGTAATGATCATCTCCGGTTTATCAGCGGCCTCGGATGCTGTATTCTAGTCCATCATAATTTCTAACCTAGGAGCGCTAGAAGTGAGAGGCAGTAGAATGACTTGGCTGAATCTTTCCTGTTTGATAGGAAATAAGCTGTTGTCTTCACTCATTTTCAGTAAATCTTCAGGAAGGTTTCTTGTGGAATCCCCCAATGATCCTTGTGTAGCCACCTTATTCAATGCTTACATGGTTCTGACAGCTTAGCTTATCACAACCTGTTAATAGTCTTGTTATTGTTAGGCATGTGATACTCAGTCCGAGTCTCATGAGTCCCACTCCGACTCTGTATTAAAATCAAATGTTTTCCAGCGCCGAAGCGCTATATGGCAGGCAAGTTCCACTGGGACCGTCTGGCCTGTAAACTAGTCTTAGCTGCACCAGCAGGATCTGAATGACCAGTGTGTCTAAGCGCATCCCCTTCGCAACGGTTGAAGCTGCAACAGCAATCTACAGTAAGCTCTTTACACACGGCCCGGGAGTGATAGCAGAAGTTGGGTGTTCATGAGTTCCTTATGGTCCTGACTGGTGAGGCAGCAGCTGTGAGGCCTCGATGCTCCTCTGATACCCGGAAGTTTCTTGGGATCCTCCCCATAGGTAGTGGGTGCTGGATTATGACATTCCTGGTGCTGGTACCTGAGTCGGGGCTTCGGCTTGCTCAAGTTACCACAGTGGCCTTTTCCTCACAACAACGGTCTCGACCAGACTAGATTCCTTGCTTGGTCCTGGTGGCCTCTCCTGGTATACGAGGGTCACCATCCTCACTCTGTACATGGCAACCGCCTGATTGGCACAGCATCAATCTTCAAGGTGGCGCCAGCTGGCATATGGGGTCAACGACTCTGCTCTGCACATGGCTATGTCCTGATCAGCACAGCAACAAACTTCACAGGGGCCCACCTGGCATATGGGGTCACTAACTTTGCACCACACAGCAGCCATCTCTTCACACCTCGCTACAGGGATCCAATCGCCAAAATCCCTCACTGGACCTCGCTCCCTCCAACGCTCTCCTCTTCCTCACAGGGCACACTGGTCTTGGCAAGTAGGTAGGCACTGGTGCTCCATGGGCAGCTGGTCTTGGATTCTCTGGGTTATGTCCCCTTACCCTGCTGGGAGTCTAGCAGGCCTTGGCCTCCAGTCCTGGTCACAGGCAGAAGTCTTGCACAGCTTCTCCTCCTCACACAACCCAAATGGCTGCTTGACAATTTTGGGGGCCTGGAGCGCCTCTTCTTAATGTCTATTTCCAGACACCAAATGCAATTTAGAGTCTGAGTCTTTGAAGTTTAAGTTGGGGGGTCTGCTTCCTTTTGAAGTGCCCTCTCCTCTGCACTGCCATTTTTGACTAGAAAGCAGTCTGTCACAGCAGGAGTGACTCCAAATTTAATAGCCCCACAAAACAGGTCATGGGAGCGACTAGAGGTTCATACCTGGATGTCAGTCACAGTGATATCAAATGGTTACCCCCAGGGCCTCAGTCGTACTCTTTATGATTCTCTTATCAATCCCATCTTCTTCCTGATATGTGCCCAGGCCCCTTCCCAGTGACCTCTCTCTGAATCAAAAAACAGCCTTTGAAGTGTACAGAAAAGTCTGGCACTTCCTTCCTCCAGTGTGTCCCACTCAGCTCACAGGAATGCAGCAATCCACAAACCTGTCTATCTTTTTCTTTTCTTCCAGTTAGACCTGGGTCTCCCAAAATGGAACTCAGAATCTTCTATGTATTGTACCATTCACAGGCACACATACACCCAGCACATGTATATATATCATACACACACTATACAGCACTGTTCCATCCCTCTATTCTACCAATCACAGGCACACATCCACCCAGCACATGTATAACACACACGTCCTGTGCATCACTATACACTATCGGCCAATGGTGAGTCAAGCACACAGCAGCAAAACTTTAAATAAATGGACTTGTAAGCCTCACTCCAGTGACACAAGTAAAAAGCATGTTCATTCCTACTGAGCACTAAATGGTATGCTGTCACCACCACACTCGTACTGCTTAACTCCGGACAAAGGCAGTAGCCTTTCTCCACTTAGAGGGTAACTCTTTGGGGGCCCCTCCTGGCCCAAAAGACCATAATTTGTGAGACAGGCCTATGTCATGGTACACACGATTGAACTGTGTTCACCCATTACAACAAAAATCAGCATCAGGGATCCAAACATCTTCACAGTTGGGGCACTGAGAGCAGATGTGCAAATCCACCAACATCGGAGGAGCTATTCCATCGCAACATCATCTCCTTTATTGTACAGGATTTAATAAAGACTAGGTCCAGCAACAAAGACCTCCAGACAGCAATTGCCAACTGTGGAATTTTCCCTCCTTTACAATATGCTAGAACAGAGGAAATTAAGGGTGTTCCATATGGTCTACTTTTAACTAGCTGGCATGCCAACACATCCTACTCTGTTCCACCATTAACCAATAGAAACAATAATATGTACATAGATTATCCAAAGGCCGAACATTTTTTTTTCTATGTATCAATAACACATTCTACTGGTGACAAAATCAGATGCTTAAGCAAGTTCCTTCATCACTGTTTTAATGCATTTAGATGTGTTTCAGTCCTTTTTGACATAGTTCTTTTGACTAAATCCCAAACCTAGAACATTTATATCCTGATCATCAACAACAATCTATTGTACACTACATTTTTCACAGGACTCGTTACTCCACTCCCAGGCACTATAAACACCTTATTTTTATTCCAAATTCCCATTCTATTAAATAACCACATATTCTTTCACACACCCAATTTTAAAGGCCCTGGAATACTTGCTGACACATTTTCTTGTTCATCCCAATTGCTTAATCCTTAACCATTCCCTTTGTTTCCATATCTCAATTCCATTGCTCACTCTCTCTTCTGTACTTCTCTTGAACCCTTCTCCATACATCACAAAAAGCTTCAATTTACATGGATCAAAATCTTTCCAATATACCCATTCTTTATTCATCTTTGAACGTGTCGTTCTACCTCTCAGTAACACCAATGGGGACGCTTGTGTGTTTACATGGAGAGACAATTGCATGGCCCAAAACAATGCATCCCTCTATTTCATACCATTAGCCAAGGGCTACAGAAACTGCCGCTTTATTACTCTAATAAATCATTTTACTACTCTAATGCTTTTAGTATGATACAACGACATCTGGGTATGCTTAATCCCAGCTCTCTTCATAAGCTCATCCCTTTCTCTCTCTAGAAGCTGAAGTCCATTATCCATTTTAATTACTCAGAATACCCTTCTATGTACTATGTCCTGAGTCCTAAAAAAAGCAAAATGAAGACATAGGTGGCAGGGTAGGGACACCCTGTCCACCTGGGCCTGGTGGGATACAAAAGCCTCCCCCGGCACCACAATGTTTAAAAAATAAATTGCAGCGAATTTGTGTATGTATCAAATAAAAAAACCTAAAAAACCACTGAAATTCACCAGGTACAGTAATCTCTGTTAACTATCACTCGTGCCCTATGGTAACTATAACTGCGCCCTCACCATGTGCTGCTAATTGCCCTACATATTACATCACTCATGACATCTTCTGTGACATCATTGATAATATCACTGCAACATTTGCAATGAAATTATTATTGGTGAGAAAACTGTTTGTGAGGGTACATGAAATATAGTAACGCTTTTAGGGGAGATTCAACACCTCAATGACCACATTTAAATAATTAATAATTGAATAATTAACAAAAAGTCTTGGAGCCCCCACAGAGTTTGCCCGTCAGGTTAAAGTGATTCAAGGAGACAAGTGCAGTATGGCTTCAAAGAGACATGTTCTGTCTGTCGCTGTTATTCTTCGATTGTCACTTCAATATCTGGGACGATATTTTCCCCCGCGTTGCCCCCACTCTAAAATGAGGGGGTAGGGGATATATCACCCATGTCCTCCACGGTTATTATGCCCATGGATGAAAGTAGGTTTACCTCAGTTGTATTTTATTTTCCTGTGACGAGGAGCGTGGGCCAGAACTCCAGGGGTGATCCAATGTACCAAGGAGGCAGCAAAGTGGACGTTTTGGGATAGTCCCTGTAGAATATCGTCACTTATGAGTTATGATTCTTCCGAGCGCTCTTTCCGCTGTCGTCCTAGTTTGTCTCTTGATCCCATTTGTCTTACTGAACTGGGAGTAGATCTTTTTATGGAGCATGTGGACAGAAACATGATCTTGTTTTTAAGTTTGGGGCTCACATTTTTTTGTATAAATTGCTCGATTTCACAGTTTACTGTGTTCAAAGTTCTTACAGAAAAGCAAATTATTTTTGATTTTCAGTGTGCTTACATTTTCAAAATGTTAAAAGACTAGGGATGTAACCAATGTCACACTTGTTCTTTCTAGATTATTTCTGATATATCCTCAAAAGAAACTAATTTAAGATGAAGACAGTGCTACCTTAACGAAGACCATAAAGCCAAAAATGGCCATATCAATATTGAGTATAACCTTCAAAGCCAGTCTCGGTTACAAACGATGATCCAAGATGTCCCCACCGAGTAATTGACTAAATTATTGTGCCTTGTGTGGTGTACAAAGTGGGCGTTTCACAAAATGCACCAATCTTGCCTGAGTTTTTTTTCTCTATGCAGAAGTCATTCTATTAAACACTTTAGGTATGGAAGGTCTGCAGGCAACAGCATCGATCACGTACGCTTTGACAACAGCCCTTACGACAACATTCCAAAGTTCACGGTGCAAAACTCTTATTTGCTTTGAAGCTTCCATCCTCTGTTCATGTTATCGTTGGTTTAGGGTCCGTCTGGGGCCAGGGTGATTTGGATCCTGTTTTTGTGAACCAGTTCTTTGAATTTATTTGCTCAGTTTCGACCTGTACTCTCTTCGGTATGAGTTGGTCACGCCTGGGACACTAACCTGCAGGGCAAATTAAACAGCAGGTATTGATGGGCCTCTTTTGGGAGAGCAGGGAGAGCTTTTCAGAGTGGGTGTTTTCTTGGAAATAGGCATTTAAAAAGTTCTTGTGGGACCACGGCCTTTAAATTAAAGTGGGACCCTTCATAAGAGGAGAACCTGCCTCAAAATGTATAAATGTGCCTTCTAGGACAAGAAAATTCAGAGCACATCAGCATCTGGCACCATCTAGTGGAATGCAGCTGTGTTAGCTGTCTTGGCATCAGGGCGGCTTAGCGCTGCTGGCGCCTGGTGCGACAAGCATTTTTTGTGCCCCCACGCCCCATGACCGCCTCCTCGGATTCTCTCACTACCACTGGGCAAAAGTACCCCTCATCTCTTCAATCTTAAGTTATTGCTCAACACAGCGCCACTCCCCCCCCTGAAGTCACCACCCCCTTCACAAGTCACCGCCCAGTGCGGCTGTACCGATCGGACTGCCATAAAGCCGGCCTACTTGGCATTAAATATGATGATAGCTTTGATTTTAAAATCAAGAAACGGGTATATTGCAGCACAAGGATAAGGCCCCTCAAAACATGGGGATTGTTGAAAAATCACCATTTGTGTAGATCCTTTGTCCCCATTTCCTGTATGTCCAAGCTGGTGTCTGGAATGCATAGAGTGAATGATGTATTAGAACGTTGGTGTATAGCCGGGAGTGGGAGCTATGAGAGAGTTCCAGTTTCAGTGAGAATGGAGTCATGACAGGACCTGCCTGCTGTTGTTGTAACCTAAGGGCCTAACATGGAATAAATAACTTACTTCCTGCCTGAATGTCTCCAAGCAAGAAGACCTTGCCCTCTGACTTTAACTTTTTGGTGATAAGTTGTTAAGGACCTTCTTGGACATGCAGCACGACTCTGGTGTTAATTGGGAGCCATTTCTAGTGAGAGTGGAGGCCAGGGCCGGACTGGCCGTAGCGGGCACCGGGCAATCCCCTGGTGCGCCGCACGGGTGCGTGGCCGGTTTTGTTACAGGGCCGTTTTTTCAGAATACCGGCCCGGGCAAAGAGCTCGATGGCACCCACAACCCCCATTGGGGGGGCGGCTAAGCACTTTGCCAGGGCTGGTTTTGGTTCCCAGTCTGGCCCTGGCGGAGGCCTGATGTTACAAGAAAGACAGCCCTATGACAATGGAGGACATGTTTTGGGCCGCACAACCTCAAATCCACTGGCAAGTGGCGTCAGCTCGAACTGCTGGGTAGGAGGATCCCAGTGAAGAGGGTGGCCATGGTCGAGAAAGGAGAAGTAGCCAGATGAGTGCAATTACAAACTGAGTGATGCATCCCTGTGTATGATCCTAAGCTTAACACCATCAGTGCTGCAGCAATTCCCCCTCTGTGCTGAGGATCATTGAAGACCATTGTTCATGACAAGCTCAGCTCGTCATGAGCATACGAGCAGTGTACTGCATGACGAGCTGAGCTCGTCATGAGCATGGAAGGGGTTAAGGGCAATGGTATAGAGACACTGTTGTAACAATAAAATGTGTGTCAAAGACCGCTTACCTGCATTCCAGAATCTGCAGAAGCAAAGAAAGTATACCCCATTCGCCCATTAACCAACCCCTAATGCTCTTGAATATTATCAAAAGCGCCAGCCGTAGGAAGCTGGCTCTGTATATACTATGTGGTATTGTGTGCACAGTGTCCACAGGAACCCCAAAGGTAGGCAGAGGTAAAGTTAGATAGAACCTTACTCTCTATTTAAGGTAGTGTGGTCGAGTTGTAAGGCAATATCAGAGGACAGTGTTAAGCATTTGTTGTACATACTCAGTCAACAAATGAATCCACACACTCAAAGACTGAACTTCAGACCAATTGTCGGTATTTTATTTCTAGAACCAAGCAAGCCTGGCACAGATAAGCAATAAATACTTTACAGTAATAAGTGCTGAATTTTATACAGTGGTATTGCAATTGTAAATGTACTTCTTTGGTTTGACTTACAGTATTGGTTTTTTTTTTTGCAGAGTTTTATATAGCGCGAACTAGACCCGAACCGAATCAGGTATCAGAGCGCTTTACATATTTTTCCAGTTACGTTACATTTTTACGTTTTCCAGTTACTTTCATTTTAGGCACGGGGAGATTAAGTGATTTGCCCAGAATCACAGGAGGTTTTGGCGTCGTTACCGAGACTGGAGGAACTGGGTCGAGCGCCCTAGCCGTTAGGCCAACTCCTCTCCCCTCAGAGAACTGCAACCACTTGTAAATACAGTGCATAGACTTCAATGGGATTTTCTGTAAAATAACAGGTAAGTTCCTTTTGGATTACTTTTCTTACTCAATTTCAATTTCAAGAAGTCTTTATTCGATAATTAAATCATAAAAGACATGTAACACAGTATACAAATCTCTAAAATACATGTACATTCCATAAAATAGATAGAGTAATATAAAACAGTCGAAGACCATATTAAATCATTAGTACAAAACTTCATTGAAAATCATTAAAAGTTACAATGACCTTGATAATCCTAGTACATTTGGCAGATACACATTTACACACGACCAAATAGCATTTCTATAGATTAAGGCTGCAGCCTAAGACGAATTAATGAATCTGGCTCTAAGAATCCAGGCCCAACCTAAGTATTTAGCTACTCCGGTTACAATTAGGGGTGACAGGTCAGACTTTAGCAACCTACCAGCATTCGCTGCTGAGCGTATTCCCTGGTTCCTACAAACTGGGCTTAGCCACTTAACTCTGGGGGCAATGTACAACGGGCAGACAAAAAGAAAGTGGTCAACATTTTCTTCCTGTCCTGAGCAGCTAGGACAATGCCCCAGGCCACCCTTACCCCATTTTTTAGTGTACTCCCTTAAAGGCAGAGAACCGCACCTAAATTGATGAAATAGTTTGCGGTCCAGGGGCTTAGTTATAGCATCCCAATAATTTTCAAAGCTGGGGACATCTTTCTTAACAAAAAATGTGCCAGTAAGGTTGGTAGCTATCAGTCTAGAGTGTCTTTTATTCGCCACCCAATCCCAATAATGCAGCTTTAAATCCTTCTTAGAGGGAAAGGTTGCAGTGACAGGGTTTAACCAAAGTTCCCCCTGGCCCATATCACATAGAGTGGTTCTTAAGGCTTTGAACCAGCCAATATTGGAGGAGCCAGGGAGATCCCTAACCTCCAAGCATGCTCTTGCGTATAGCTGAAGTTCTGGCGTAGTCCAAAGGCGTCGCCAGAACGCCAGTGGACGCAATCTTGCCATATCCTCCACCGGCTGACACCCAAGATCATACAAAAGTGGAAACCGCGGGGATGACTGAGGAAGGCCAATGGCCAGCCTCAAGAATTTGTTTTGTGCAACTTTCAAGGGGTCAAGGTTGCTATAGCCCCAAAGCTCCGCTCGATACAGGACAGATTGTAAGACTTTCATGCCATAGATTTGTATTAAAGGGGACATGGGCCTGGAGAAGGAACTTTTATGTTCTTTAAGCAAGGCTCCTCCTATCTGTGTATGCTTTAATGCCAATAGTTCAACCTGATGAGACCAACCAAGGGTTTCACTAAACGTAACTCCAAGGTAGGTAAACAGCTTAGTCCGTTCCAGAGGTGTACCACCCATAGTAACCCTAGCTGTGATCGAGGAGTGTCCTCTTAGTACTATACATTTTGTTTTAGACACGTTTACCTTTAACTCATGCTCACAGCAGAACAATTCGAACCTTGACAAGGCTTCTTGAAGGCCTTGTCTGGTCTTAGATATTAAAAGAGTGTCGTCTGCGAACATGAGTAGTGGAATTTTCATTCCAGCCAGGGACGGGGCATCAGTAGGCTGGTTGGCAAAATACTGCGTAACCCCATTTATATATAAAGAAAACAGGGTGGGTGCTAAAACGCACCCTTGCCTTACACCTTTAGCAACTGGAAATGTATCTGTTACCTCACCTGGTTTACCCCAACGTACTTGGGCATATGTGTGGCCATGAAGGTTGACCAAAAGGCGTAAGAGGGGAGCAGGCATACCCAGCTTCGCTAGACAGTCCCACAGCTTAGTCCTTGGGACAAGGTCAAATGCAGACTTTAAGTCGACAAAGGCTGCGTAGAGGTTACCTTTGCCTAGGGTAACGGTCTTCCAATAGAGAAGAGTAAACCGAAGAGCCTGATCTAAAGTGCTCACGTGTGATCGGAAGCCAGCCTGAAGAGGTGTAAGGATATTGAACTCGTCAATCCATTCTTGAATCCTGCCAAGAACAAGGCGGGCTATGATTTTTTGCACCGCATCAATTAGGCTGATCGGCCGGTAGTTGGAAGGAACCGACCGGTCGCCTTTCTTGTAAATTGGCAGGATTTCTGCCCCAAACCAGGATTCAGTGACCTTAGCACCTGAGGCTAGAGCATTTGCCAAATGGACTAAGTAGGGGACCCAAAGGTCCTGGTCCTGTTGGATTAAGTCGACAGGAATGCAATCCGGCCGGGTGCCTTGCCCCTTGGAATAGATTGCAAAGTATGTTTAACTTCACGGCTTGTAAATTTGAGGGGGGGACTGGGAGTAAGACATGGAATATCAACCTGTGTATTACTATAGTTCTTAAATTGTTCTTCAAAGTAACATACCCACTGGTGTTGACCAACCGAGGCGGGGCTTGGGCGATCCTCCTGTGATTTGCCCCATTTAAGTAGGTGCCAAAACTGACACATATTCCGGGAGCTACATGCTTCCGTTAGCATTGCCCAGCGTTCATCATCCCAGTTGGACTTGGCTTTATGCCTTGCTTTTTTATAAGCCTTCCTACAGTCCCTTATTAAGCTATGATTTTTTTAGCTTTATTGAGTTGAACAAATTCCTATGAGTTCGACAGCACTCTTCATCAAACCAGGATATAGTTTTCTGTTTTCCCCTCCTACCCTGCTTGGATATGGTTTTAACAAATAGTTTTTTTAGCTCTGAAAATAAATTAGTGTGGATATTAGTGATTTTTACAGTAATATCATCTTGAGTCTTACAACAGGAAATTTCTTCCAGAGAGCTTGAGACCAGGGTTCTAATCTCCTTTCGTGCCTTAACATTAACAGAGACTTTTGGCCACCGAACCCTTCTCATGTCGTTATTAAGCACAACTTCATTCTGTACGACATTCAGGCAACTACTCTCTATCCCCTGAAAGCTATGTTCCCTTAATTCCATCACCAGTGGATCGTGGTCACTTTCAGGTCGAGTTAAGACCACCATATCTTCTACTGTGGCCCACATCTTAACATCGACCAGAATATAGTCTATACAACTACTAAATCTGCCATTGCAAAAAGTATGTCTACCTGTCCTATCGGATTGCACTCTGCCATTAAGTGCTCGCAAACCCTTGTCCAAGCAAAACCCTTTAATGAATGTGGCAGATTGCGTCCATTTCCTAATGGGGGCCAACTCAAGCTGGGGGATCCCCCAGGTCATATCCTCAGCCTTGGTGAGTAAGTCATCACCAACACTCAGGGGTTTAAAACAGGAGTTAAGGTCCCCCATTACAACCGTAAAACCATTTATATTAGTACCAGAAAGGTAGTTGTCCAGAATGTGAAGACTTGGGTCAACCCTTCCACCCCGGGTACCCCTGGCATAAATGTTAATCAACAAGATATCAAGGCCTTTAGAAGATCTTATTCTAACCATCAGTATGTCGGGGCTATCAATTTGTACCTCCTCAGCTCTTACGCCTTCATACTGTCGAACCCAGGTAGTCAGGCCTCCCATTGCACGTCCTCTATGGCCTTTGATTGCTGGTTTACCAAAATTTAGGTAACCAACAAGGAACACCGCTGGGAGTGCCCAAGTTTCCTGAAATGACCAAACATCACCTTGTTTGATAAAATCCACCCATTCCGAGTTACACAGACGGGACTCAAGCCCAGCAATGTTCCAAGAGCCAAACTTGGTACCGCTTAAGACTGTCCCGGAGATACTACTAGCCTTTACTATATCATCATACATGTTGCCCCTAAAGTTTGGTCTATCTATTAGGGGTACATCATCACTCCTTTTTTCATAATTGGCCACCCCATAAACTCCCGACTCAGATAGCCGGGCCCCATTACACAACCCACCGTTATTGTCAATCACCATATCATCAGCCTCAACAGTCGCTGCATCCTGAACTACCACTTCTATTTCCTGTTTCCTACCCCGAACCCTACTGGGAGGATCGTACTTCTCCTTACCACAGTGTATATGCATCTCATTGGAAATATCTCCATAATTGGAAACCAATTCTGGGGTAGTAGAGGTAACGTACAATCTAAATTGACCTTTGGAACTAGAAATGGAAAATCAAGTCAATCATTTGAGTCCATCCCTGACAGTGGTTCATACAAGTTTTGCAGTGGAATATTCCAGTGCTCGTTGTACCAGATGGAATTAGTACGGTTACTTGTTGTAGGGAAATGGCTGCGTGGGTAGCGGCGGGGGATGGGGTGGCATGGATTGTTAAAATTATTGGTAGGATAAGAGAATAATGGTGAATGACTTGGGATGTTCAGGAAGGGAGTGTATCCGGTAGCGCGGGAATAAACCGGGGGTCTGAGCAGGGGCTCTGGATAGAAATAACTCAAGTTTCTAGTGGATACACCACCTTCATTGTTTCCGGGGTACCAGTCGCTTATGTGAGAGACAACTCTGTGGTCCTTGAAATTAATGATCACAATGTCGCCCTCTATATCTTTTGGACGGAGACCCACCCAGTTACACCTTCTTACCGAGATAATATCTCCGTTTAAATTTTCTGGAAGGGGTCTGTGATTTCTTAACCAATAGATAACTTTGTTTTTCAGGTTTGCATTAAGGTTACCATTTGTGATCGGAGGAACACCAGTTAGAACGATCACAAAATTAGACCATTCGGGGGGTAGGTCCACTGTATTCTTGCGAATTGGAGAAGTTCTTTGGGATATAGTTTTGGTTTTGTCGACCCCAGGGGGCAATGTCTGACTATTTCCCATAGGTATCAGTTTATTTGTGGCCGACACGTGCTTCTCATTAACTAACTTATTTACTAGGGTCGGTTTGGGTGTTGAGATGACTTTAGTGTTTTTGCTGGGTGGATTTCCATTTATTTTGGGTGATGTGCTTTGAATCAATATTGTTGTGGGAGGTTGGCCTTTCGGTTGAGGCTGAACCTTACAATTCGTTAGATGGTGAATTTTGTTCGGATCAGCAGTTGTTAGAAGGTTGTCCATTTTCTCCCCCAAAATCCTAACCCTCTCCATAAGGGGGAGCATATAGGATTTTAAGATTTGGTCAAAAAGTTCTATGGTCTCTTTTTTCGTCATAGGTAATGGTTCATCAATGACGGGTGGAATGGAGTGGGTAAGGGAACCTGGTGAAACCACCCTCACGGAGGGAGCAATTTTTTTAATTTTAGGTGTTTCTACGGGGGGTGGAGAGGCCAGGGTGTTAAAACTTTTTCTTTTAACCCCACCCTTTCTCCTCTTCTTCCTAGGCGGGGAATGAAAGACCCTCCGTAAATTCATGGGTTTAATTCCAGTGACA